>NC_143037.1:25596000-27002000 GCF_057628025.1 Oncorhynchus mykiss
CTTTCATGGCCTGCATACTTACCAGACATTTCACCAATTGAGTATGTTTGGGATGCTCTGGATCAGATTCAGATCAACTTTATTATTCCACCAGGGGGCAATTCATTTGGTAATTTGTTTAAAAAGACATAAAACATGAAAACACAGAAACTAATTGAAAGTGCTGGAGCCTATTCATTTACAGTAACAGTGCAATATCCTGTATACTCAAGCCTAATGGCTGTTGGAATAAAAGTCCCCATATCTATCTGTTTTGATCTTCCTTTGAATAAATCTCTTTCCCCTTGTCCGGTTGCTGCTGTGACTCAGTTTTAAGTGAAGGGGATGAGTACTGTCCTTTTGGTGGATGAGTTTGTGAACAGGTTGGTGGCTGGTTCTTGATCAAAGCTTGACTTGGTTTTGCATGTTTCCAAACATGCATATCAGACCAAAGTACAGCCCACAGATTTATAGAACATTTATAGGATATGGTAGTTGACATTAAAATGGTTCAGTTTGCTTAAAAATATATTCTCTGTTGCAATTTCTTTGTCTTTGCAAGGGCACCGTCATTGAATTTCAGTTTATTGTCTATTTTGATTCCCATGTATTTATATGTGGTCACTGTATCGACTGATTCCCCATTGATCTTCGTAGGGGGGAGTGCAGTTTTGTTCCATCTAAAATTAATGTCCATCGTTTTTGTTGTCTTACCGTTCATTTCAGGAAAGTTATCTGCGCACCACTGGATTAATTTAGCAGTTCCTCTGTCTAAACCTTGAAGGAGGCTTGGTCTTGGTGGAGGAAACCCACTACAGTGGTGTCATCTGGGTATTTAAATAATTTTCAGAGGCTTAACAATCGTTTGTGTACAGTGTGCACAGTATCGGTGAAAGTACACAACCTTGTGGGGCTCCCGTATTCACCGTTCTAGATGTAGAGATGGCGGAGTTCAACTTTACTTGTTGAGTAACAAGGAAACTATTACACAAGGAAACTATTACTATTACTATTACTTGATCAGTAGAGAGTTGACCCCCAAATTCACCAGCTTATACACCATTAAGTAGGGTTGGATGGTGTTAAACGTGCTACTGAAGTCAATTAATAACATTTTCACTAGGCTATCTGCCTGTTCTAAGTGTTTGTATAGATTGTTCAACTTGACCAGTAACGCATCATCAACACCCCTGGAGGCAAAGTAGGCGAATTGGTTTGGCTCTAGTTGAGATGAAAGACCACAGAGAATTTGTTTTGTAATTATTTTTCAAGAACATTTCATAGGTACAGATGTAAGGGCTACAGGGCGTAAATCGTTATTTTCTTTTGGCCTGTTGTTTTTAGGTACTGGGACATTCAGCGACTTATTCCACACGTCTGGAATTATCCCACTGTCCAGTCACAGCTAGGACAGGATATGAAATGGTAATGCGAGCTGGTCTGCGCATGCCTGAAGTGCCTGGCTGTTTACGCCGTCTGGACCATATAATTTACGTGGGTAGACACGTTGAAAGTATTGCTTGACATCGTTCACAGAGATCTGTATATCAACAGCTGGTATGCTGTCTATACGGTCAATGGCCACTTTCTGCTGCGATGTAAAATCACACATAGAAACCTACAATAGAAACTGTTCAAATAATTAGCCATTTTCATCAGTCATGTCTCTTGTTTGTAGCCTGTGATGGTTTGTAGCCAGTGCCAGGCTTTCCTACTGTCATTGTCCTTAAAAAGGTTTTCTAATTTGTCTTTGTATGTTGCCTTGCACTCCTTGATTTTGCTTTTGAGTCTCTTTTTCCTTCCCTCTTTACTGCCACCTGATTTAAAGACTTGTTTTTTCTGGTTGAGGAGCTCCCAAGTTACCTAGGATTTATTTTTCAGAATAACGAGATCTTCACAGAAACGGATGTACTCAGAAACAGTGTCCGCTGCCTCCTCCAGGTCATGGGCTCTGTCTCTCAAGGCCGCCCAGTCAGTGGACTCTAAACAGTCCTGGAGGGCTTGAGTAGCTTTTCAGCTTTTAATCTCCACCTTTTTAGCCTTCTCTCGCTGCAGTCGTGGTTTGTAGACTGGGATGAGCTGAACCATGTTATTAAGATCCGAATCCCTGAGATTAGGTAGTGCCTTGGAAGAATGCACACCTGCGATGTTACCATAACAGAGGTCCAGATAGGCTTAATTTCGGGTAGGACATGTAACACATTGCTGGTATGATGGTAAATGTCCCGATAGACTGCACATGTTAAAGTCTCCCATGGTCAGCTTTACAGGCTTGACTCTGTTTAAGCCTGGGATACAAGGTCATGGATCAAGTCGGCAGCTATTTGGGTGCCGGAGGGGGCAGTGTAAACAATGAATTGTCTGACCTGATTTAATTCCCATGGCAGATAGTAAGGCCGTAGTTTAATGTCTTTAGTACAGACCTGGTGCTTAGTTGTAATATAGGCAATATTGCAATATTTCTCATTGATGAATGCACAACTTCTGCACCTTTTCTCTTACCGGAGTTGATGTTTCGGTCCATTCTAACGATTGTGTAGCCATCCAACCCCACAACGGAGTCGGGATCCTGTTCCGTAAGCCAGGTCTCCGATAGACAGATCAGGCAGGATTGTCGGTACTCTGAGAGGTATTGAATACAAGCCCGTAGCTCCTCAGTCTTATTCCTTATGCTTTGTACATTGCCATGTATAATAGATGGAAGAGGTGTTCTGAAGGGTTGTTTTTAAAAAAATGCTGGATTCTTCCTCTACTGCCAATCAGTATGTTGGTTGTGGTATTCCATTGTAGTGTAAACTTTCAGCAAAGGGTCGGAGATTATGACATTTGCGGTTGCAGCTCGCTGTATCCAGTGGTGTAAAGTCAAAATACTTTGAAGTTTAAAGTACTACTTCAGTAGTTTTTGGGGATTTACCATTTACTTTACTATTTCTATTTTTGACAACTTTTACTTTACTACATTCCTAAAGAAAATATTGTACTTTTTAATCCATACATTTTCCCTGACAACCAAAAGTACTCATTACATTTTGAATGACAGGACAGAAAAATAGTCAAGCAGTGGTCATCCCTACTGCCTCTGGTCTGATGGACTCACTAAACACAAATGCATCTCTTGTAAATAATGTCTGGAGTGTGACCCTGGCTATCCGAAAATGTAAAAAACAAGACAATTGTGCCATCTGATTTGCTAAATAGTAGGAATTTTTCACTTTTTATACTTTAGTATTTTTCTTGCAATTACATTTACTTTTGATACTTAAGTATATTTAAAGTAGTATTTTACTGATCAACTTTCACTTTTACTTGAGTAACTTTCTATTAAGGTATCTATATTTTTACTCAAGTATGACAATTAGTTACTTTTTCCACCACTGATTGAGGGTTAGGTCGACAGCTTGTTTGGTACGTTTCACCAAAAAACGTATTAAAACTAACAGCCAAAGTACTGCTATTTTCCTCATTATTAGCTATCTGATGTAATACCACTAAAAACTTGGTTGATTGAGGTGGATTGCAACTTTAAAACACTTTAAACAAAAAAACTAACACGGATTGGACACGTACGACAGCGTAACTGCTCCTTAACAGGCAGTTAACCCACTGTTCCTAGGCCGTCATTGAAAATAAGAATTTGTTCTTAACTGACTTGCCTAGTTAAATAAAGGTAAAATAACATTTCACAGGCCACCCTGATCAACTCTATGTGAATGAGATGTGTCGCTCTATAGGAGGCAAATCACACCAGATACTGACAGTTTTTTTTAAATCCACACCCCTACCTTTTTTAAGGTATCGGTGATTCCCAGTCACGTGAAATCCAGAGATTAGGGCCTAAAGAATTTATTTCAATTGACTGATTTCCTTATATGAACTGTAACTCAGTAAAGTCTGACATTTTTGCATGTTGCGTTTATATGTTTGTTCAGTGTAATTACCACTGACAAACAAATAGCCCCATTCAGCCACTTCTAGCCACATCTACTGTAGTCCCAGGCATGTTATTGGAGTCCAAACATTGTTTTAAGTAAGATATGTATGGGGCAGCCTGGGCGGGGTAGAGATGGGGGTGGGGGACTAAGGCGGTCACTGTCCTCCCCTAACTGTCTCTAAAGATAAGAGACAAAGTGCCACACATATTCAGTATTGTGGTCTCTCTCTCCGCTCTACAATGACTGATTCAAACCTTCCGTAAGTTAATCAAGTAACCTATTTTTACGTTTGATGTACTTTTGAAATTTCCCTGTGACATTAATCCTAAAAGGACATGATTTTGCATGTGTTGTTGGGTGTTACTACTATTAACAGTAAAATAGTACGGTTACTAATTACAGTAGGCAATACTGATAGAGATGTCGCGAGCTAAAGCAGGACGGTGCAATACATCTGACTTCAAAGTGTCAATGTTTAAATTGTGTCCCTGCATGTAAATGAATCATTAGTATCCTATTGTTATCATTTTTATTTTAGTGACAAGAACCTGGGGGAAGAAAATAGTGGCGGTCTGAAAAAAAGGAATAAGCAGAAGAAGAGCAAGGAGGATGCCTGGAAACTTGATGGAGCCAAAGACCCGTTTGCTATGGTACGAGTGTGTGTGTGTGTGTGTGTGTGTGTGTGTGTGTGTGTGTGTGTGTGTGTGTGTGCGACTATCTATTAACTGTATAAGTTGTGATCCTTAAATATGAGAAAGAGAGTACTCTGAAAAACAGCAAGTTGAGGCCTCCCACAAATGCTCTCATAAAATCGGATCTACAATCAGATCACCCTACCACTATTCTAACCATAACCATTTGGACGAAAATAACATCTGACCCTGTATCAGTGCCTAGAGTGATCAACACTGTGTGTTTCTCCCCAGCTGGATGCTCTCCCGGAGGAAAAGCAGCAGGAGATCCAGAGGGCCCTACACCTCTTCTCCCTGGGCAAGGGCCTCCCGAGGACCCTGGAGGAGGCCAGCAGACGCCCCTACCCCTTCTGGGACACCCAGCCTGTCCCCAAACTAGGTATGGTACTTGTATGGTACCCAAACTTGTTGTAGGGTACATGGTTGATTCAAGACAGAGTAAAAGCTAAGAGATTAAAATAACAAGCCAATGTAAACCAGCAATGCTATCCAGAACCCTTTATTTATCCCTTTATCTGTCTCTCTCTCTCTCTCTCGTTCTCATATTCTCTCTCTCTCTCTGTCACACTCCAGGTGACGACAATGCCACAACCCATGGTCCTATTGAGGTGGATAAGGTCAGTGTTCGTGAGGAGCCTTACAGTCTACCACAGGGGTTCAGCTGGGCCCCCCTGGATCTGGGGGACCCTGCTGTGGTGAGTGACACTTCTCCCCTTCCTTCCTTACTGAGGCCTTAGCTGTTGTTGGATGCTGTCACTCTTTTGTTTGTGAGCGTGTTTGCATGTTATGGCTCTCTCTCTCTCTCTCTCTCTCCAATTCATATTTCAATTAAAACTCTATTGGCACGAATGTAAAGATACAACAATATTCCCAAAACTAATCGAAGTCAAAGTCAAAGGAAAGCTAACCGTATGTTAATAGTAAACATTGGATTTGATCCAATTGGATTCAATCGATTAATCAAACGAAAACACTCTCCCACTCTGGCTACCCTTCTCTCCCGTCCCTCCCCAGCTGAGGGAGCTGTGTGCTCTGCTGAATGAGAACTATATGGAAGAGGATGACAACACCTCCAGGTTTGACTTCTCCCCTGAGTATCTGCTGTGGTGAGTGAAGTTTACAGCATCTGAATGTATCTTTGTTTTGGTCTGTAGATAATCCAACTAACTATCTAACTATCCACTGCAACTCCAGTAGGTGGGTAGTTAATTGTGTTGAAAAAAAGGGTATTTCTCTCTCTCTCTCTCCTCCAGGGCCCTGTGCCCCCCAGGTTGGTTGCCCCAGTGGCATTGTGGGGTAAAGGTGAACGGCAATCAGAAACTAGTGGGCTTCATCGCTGCCGTGCCCACTAACATCCGCATATATGACACGTGAGTCAAAAGAAGCCATCCATATGGATGGCCATCCGTTTTTGACGGATACAAAATCTCTGTGGGGTGCAACTATTGAGTGAAACAATGTAGTAGCACTGTTGAATACAGAAACAGTCTGGCACCCAGGCTATAAAATGTTAATTATTGCATACAGTATAATAATACGGTAGTAAACAAAGCATTATATCGTAAGCTTCTTGCTAGAAGCCCAAGTAAACATGGGTATAGCCTGGGTGTCGTGACCAAATGTGTTCCTCACAATGAATGGGTTCCCTAGGGAGAAGAGGATGGCGCAGGTCCACTTCCTGTGCGTCCACAAGAAGCTGCGCTCCAAACGAATGACTCCGGTGCTCATCAGAGAGGTCACCAGACGGGTCAACATGCAGGGAGTATACCAGGCCGTCTACACTGCCAGTGGGGTACTGCCCAAACCTGTAGCTACCTGCAGGTGGGTGCTACACACACATACACAAATGTAGACACACACTCAGACACACACACAATATATAGACAGTATATAGACAGACTTCACTCTAGACAGACTTTCTGAACACACAAGTTAGTTATCTATTTGTTTCTCTTCTCCTGTTTACGCCCATTTTCATCCTGTGTGTACATGTTGGCAGGTACTGGCACCGCTCTCTAAACCCACGCAAGCTGATCGAGGTGAATTTCCCCATCTCCAGCCTGAGGGGCAACATGACCATCCAACGAGCGCTCAAGCTCAACCGCCTGCTTGAAGTTAGTGTGTGGCTGGTGCCCCCCCCCTGTGGCCAACACAATGCAACTACTACCAGACCCACTTAAATACACTGCAATACACTGCAATCACAATCTCATCCTGTGTGTACAGTGGCTTGATACTGAAAACTGGAATTGACCCCAATCCTGCTCTTTCTCTCTCTTTCCCGTTCTGTCAGGCTCCCAAAACAGCAGGTTTGCGGCCCATGACAAGGGGTGATGTGAAAGGGGTACACATGCTCCTTCAGGGGTACCTCAAGAAGTACCACCTGGCCCCCGTCCTGTCTCAGGAGGAAGTGGAGCACTGGTTGTTACCACGGGAGAATGTGATTGACACCTACGTGGTGGAGGTTGGTGTCCTTCCAATACCTTAGTCAGTTAGGCAAATTATTATTGTTCTCCGGGCTTTGGCAGTCCCTTAAAGCTGAAAACCACAATAGGCTAAACAGTGCCAATGGCCGCCCCAGGCACATTTGTTAATGTTTTTGTTTTGAGGAAAAATAGAATCCAGCATTGTGGTAAATAAAAATATATTTGTTGTTCTACCGCATGTTGAAATGATGTGAAATGATGTCAGAGGGGGAAAAAAACGGTGTTTGTTGTTTGAAATAATACTTTTGCTGCTGTAATATCGCAAAGCGACGTGGCAAGTTCACCGCTATGGATTACAGCTTTAAAGAGTGACTGAACGCACCGATTCTGCATGTGTTTCTCTGTGGCTCATTAAGAAAAACAAGATATCAGTCTTGGGGGTGTGGTTCGATGGGGCAGTTACTGATGTTTGTCCCCCATGAGACACCATGGGAACAAAGCCAGTATTACTTCTTCAAAACAGCCCGAATGAATCTAAGATAACTGAAAGAAATCTGTAATTAATTTAGAATTTATTTGCCGAGGAGGAGGATTTAGTGGCCCAATTTTACATCTGGTGTTTGGTGTAGTATTTCTCAAGTGAATAAATGTTGTCTTATGTAAACAAAGTCAGATCCGCTGCACTGATGGGCAAGTCAGTGTCACTGTCTGTGTGTTCTGTGGTAGGAATGGATAGAGGCAATCACCACAGCTGTGTATCATGCGTTAGTGGGCAAGTGAGCATTGTCGAAATCAAAACCTAACCGTCCATGACTCAAGTAAGTCATGACGAACTAACTTACAAAACGTAGTTTTGGATGAGATTGAATTTATGAACAAAATGATTTACACTTTGTAGTCAATTTGACACGAGAATACATTCTTCTGACTAAATTCGATGCCACATATGCCATATCAGAAATGTTGTTTATTGCCTTCAGATGAGCATCAAATCGTACTACCAACAGAGTTTACTAAAAGGCCCAGTGCAGTCAAAAACGTGATTTACCTGTGTTTTATACATATTTCCACACTATGACGTTGGAATAATAGAACATTATGATAATGCCCTTCTAGTATAAGAGATGTTTGAAAAGACAAAAAAGTGTTGGCCTGCCAGGTGGTAAATTAGCTAATAGACCAATAAGAAAAAGAGCTCCCAAACTATCTGCCAATAACAGCTAGTTTTCAGTTTTCCCTTATTCTTATTAAGTGCAGGTAGTCCTTCCATGTTTCAGTCCCTTTTCTTCTCCAATGAACACCACCCTGTTTCCCTGGCACAGAACTCTGCTGGTGTGCTGACAGACTTTGTGAGTTTCTACACCATGGTGTCCAGGGTGCTGAACCATCCGGTACACAAGGGGCTGAAGGCAGCCCATTCCCTCTACTGTGTCTCCTCCTCCACTCCACTGCCTGACCTCATGGAGGATACTCTGTTCCTGGCCAAATCTGTGAGTGTGTGTGTGTCTGGGGGCCAACGTTTATGTGTGCGGGTAAACCTGTGAGTGTGTATGTGTGTGGGTGTCAAAGCTATAACTGTGTGAGGGCCAAATCTGAGTGTGTAGGGGCCACAAATCAAAATGTGTGTGTGTGTGTGTGTGTGTGTGTGTGTGTGTGTGTGTGTGTGTGTGTGTGTGTGTGTGTGTGTGTGTGTGTGTGTGTGTGTGTGTGTGTGTGACGAGTGAATGAGTTTATTCATACTGTAACAATCCCCTCTTTCTGTCAACTCTCTTTCTCTGCGATACAGAAAGGCTTTGACGTCTTCACTGTTCTGGACCTGATGGAGAACACTTCTTTCCTGGAGAAGCTCAAGTTTGGCATCGGGGACAAGAGCCTACACTACTACCTGTACAATTGGAGATGTCCCACTATAGGCCTGAAAATGGTAACTATCACTGCAGTATCTGTTATGAACCTACCCCTTAAGCTGACTCTTAAAATCCTTACTTCTAGAGGTCATTTGGAAAGTCTTACCTTACCATAACTCACTTGCTACATATACATTGTGTATAAATGGATTGTAATTATGTTCATGACAATGATGATGGTACGTACCGGCAATCCCAACTGGAAAGAAAATTGTGTTTACAAAAAATATTTTAAAAGCTATATGGATTGAAAAATCCATAGAGTTTGTACTGTGCAAAATAAATGAGCAATAATTATTTATTATTTTGACAGGTTGGCTTGGTGGTGCTGTGATGTCCATGACCACTGATAGGTGAAGACGGTGGACCAATCCAGGGTTTCCCAAACTCGGTCCTGGGGCCCCCCCTGGGTGCACATTTAGTTTTTTCCCTAGCCCTACACAGCTGATTAAAATAATCAAAGGTTGTATGATGAGTTAGTTATTTGAATCAGCTGTGTAGTGCTGGGGGAAACACTGGACCAATCAACCAGCAAAAACATCTGAGCCGTCTATTTAAGTTTGAACTTTGACCTGCACTACTATTTGTTCTGAGGCCTAGCAGGCAATGACAAACAATGTTATCTTAAACACACAATAAACACAAATTATGGAAGTGACACAAAAATGAATAAAGTTTCCATGATTTAAATGTATTGAAGTCTTACAAGTATGTGGCAAAATGACTGCATTTTGATTGTGGTTGTGATTCTAGACCAAGTTCAGCATCTGGGGGGGGGGGGGGGGGGGGGGGGCATGTAAAAACTTAGGAAACAGAAATGTCTAAGACTTCAAACATGTATTTGCAACAATCCCAAAGTCCTTCCCAATGGGCAAAGCTGGTTGTGATGATGTCCTTCCAACCAGCTTTTGCAGGTTAGTTTCTATCTTGCTCTTATGGAACATTCCATGGCTAAACAGGATATCAATGAGAAACAACTCTCTCTTGAACGTCTAAGGTATCCATTTGCTGCTATGGAAAGTAGTAAGAGTGCTACTAACCTTGTGCTGCTTTGGCGGTATGGGCTGTTCAGGGTACTTCAACAGTCTGTTCACATAACCTCTTGTGACCTAGGAAAGATCACTGAGATGAGGGTTTCATTGTCATTTGGGACTAAGCCGTGGTGGCAAGTTGGCAACTCCATACACTACCGGTCAAAAGTTTTAGAACACTGACTCATTCAAGGGTTTTTCTTTATTTTTACTATTTTCTACATTGTAGCATAATAATGAAGACATCACAACTATATGAAATAACACATATGGAATCATGTTGTAACCAAAAAAGTGTTAAACAAATCAAAATATATTTTATATTTGAGATTCTTCAAATAGTCACCATTTGCCTTGATGACAGCTTTGCACACCCTTGGCATTCTCTCAACCAGCTTCATGAGGTAGTCACCTGGAATGCATTTCAATTAACAGGTGTGTCTTGTTAAAAGTTCATTTGTGGAATTTCTTTCCTTCTTAATGCGTTTCAGCCAATCAGTTGTGTGGTGACAAGGTAGGGGGGTATACAGAAGACAGCCCTATTTGGTAAAAGACCAAGTCCCTATTATGGCAAGAACAGCTCAAATAAGCAAAGAGAAATGACAGACCATCATTAATTTAAGACATGAAGGTCAGTCAATACGGAAAACTTCAAGAACTTTGAAAGTTTCTTCAAATGCAGTCACAAAAACCATCAAGCGCTATGATGAAACTGGCTCTCTTGAGGACCGCCACAGGAATGGAAGACCCAGAGTTACCTCTGCTGCAGAGGATAAGTTCATTAGAGTTACCAGCCTCAGAAATTGCAGCCTAAATAAATGCTTCACAGAGTTCAAGTAACAAACACATCTCAACATCAACTTTTCAGAGGAGACTGTGTCGAAATGTTGCAAACAAACCACTACTAAAGGACACCAATAAGAAGAAGAGACTTGCTTGGGCCAAGAAACACGAGACATGGACATTAGACCAGTGGAAATGTGTCCTTTGGTCTGGAGTCCAAATTTGAGATTTTTGGTTCCAACCGTCGTGTCTTTGTGAGACGCGCTGTGGGTGAACGGATGATCTCTGCATGTGTATTTCCCACAGTAAAGCATGGAGGAGGAGGTGTTATGGTGTGGGGGTGCTTTGCTGGTGACACTGTCTGTGATTTATTTTGAATTCAAGGCACACTTAACCAGCATGGTTACCACAGCATTCTGCAGCGATACACCATGCCATCTGGTTTGGGCTTAGTGGGACTATCATTTGTTTTTCAACAGGACAATGACCCAACACACCTCCAGGCTGTGTAAGGGCTATTCTACCAAGAAGGAGAGTGATAGAGTGCTACATCAGATGACCTGGCCTCCACAATCCCCTGACTTCAACCAAATTGACATGGTTTGGGATGAGTCGGACCGCAGAGTGAAGGAAAAGCAGCCAACAAGTGCTCAGCATATGTGGGAACTCCTTCAAGACTGTTGGAAAAGCATTCCAGGTGAAGCTGGTTGAGAGAATGCCAAGAGTGTGCAAAGCTGCCATCAAGGCAAAGGGTGGCTATTTGAAGAATTTCAAATATAACTTATATTTTGATTTATTTAACACTTTTTTGATTACTACATTATTCCATATGTGTTATTTCATAGTTGTGATGTCTTCACTATTATTCTACAATGTAGAAAATAGTAAAAATAAAGAAACCCCCTTCAATGAGTCAGTGTTCTAAAACTTTTGACCGGTAGTGTACATTCACACAAACACTACCAGTATTGTGAGATATATTTTGTACTGCAGTCTCTCTATCTCATTCTCTCTCTCTCCCTCTGTCACACACACACACACACACACACACACACACACACACACACACACACACACACACTCACACACACACATACTTTGAAGTCGTCCAGCCATGTCCTGTGGTCGTAGACTGACTTAGTCATGTTGATCTTCTTTAGAATGGCCTGGTTCTCCAGAGAAATCTTCACCAGCTCCCTGTTCCTTAGGTCTGCACTCACACTGGACATGCAATGGGGAAACATACATGAGATTACATTGTCTCTGTAACCATAGAATACAACGTGTAAGAGGGTTTATAATCCTGTACTAAACATTTATTAAGTATGAAAACACTGGAAACAAATGGGAAGCTTACATGAGCATGCACTGTCTTGAATAGGTGTTACCTTAAAATCTAACATCTAATACAGTTTATAACCCTTTACAGTTTACTAACTATCTTTTAACTTTATATTAACTGTTTCACAGAACACAGTTTGAGAAAGGGGCATTCTCATGCCAACCATGTATGAAAACCAAACTCACAGCTAAGTATCTAATCAATCACTATCAAGAAGGCAATCCATTCGAATAACTTTCATGATGGAAATCCCTCGTTTCATAACATTCAACAATATTCATGTCATGACGTCAGTGAATATTCTTGCATTCACAAATCTCAGGCTATGTTCAAGTTAATAAAGAATAGTGGAACCCTGGTGTTGGTATACATAGATATGGCTCAGAAAGATATGATTCCCATTCATAATGGGGACATAAGTAGCCTAATGTGACGTGTTCCCACCTGGGTTTGGGCTGGTACTTGTTCCAGTTGTCCAGGCCTCCTTTGGTGCCCATGGTGCGGGCGATCCTGGACACCAGCAAGCGGTTGTCCCTCTCCAGCTCCATCAGACGCTCCTGCTCCATCTGACAGGGACATTCAGTGTTTCCTCTACCATCATTATACTCACCCCTATTTGGCTATCCAAATAGGGGTGAGTTTCCAAAAAAACAAAGATCTTTAGCTTTAAGATCAATGTTCGTCAATTGCTTACCATGATCTTAGCGCTAAAGAGGATCTTTATGTTTTTGGGGAAACCGACCCTAGAACACAATAGAATAGAATCACATAGAAAATAACATTGTAGAAAGGTACCAGTGCCACCCTACCTGAATCTTTTTCATCTTTAGATGACAATGCAGATATGTGCTGGGGGCTTTGTTGTCAACCATTTGTTTAGCTGTAAGACATTGAAATATGTTAGTAACAATATTGAATTTTAAAAAATTAACTTGACAGATTTGGAAAAATATGGGGATACTGGTTTTCTTGAAATAACAATGTTTTTATATGACACTACTACAGGTGTGATATTGGCTGCCTAAATCACAATGCACTCAACTGCTTATGTTTAAAACGCATTTGAGGTTAAAACACATTTGTGATAAAGATGTGTCCTAGCATATTAATCAAATTAGTCTTACTTTTCTGCATTCTGTCCATGTGGTATTTGTAGTGTTGGCCATCCCACATTTTTCTCAAGTTATTGTATTGTCCAGTGGTCCCAACAATGGCTGGGAAAGCCAAATAATCTGCTCTGTTCATTACGATATTTAGATAGCACCAGTCCACTCGAAAATAAACAATCGTCAGCTTAAACAGCATCAAAATTGATTTTCAAATGTATCAGAATCTTCATTTGGAATCCGTTGACCAAACATTCCACTTTTGCGCTATTATGACACACGACATTGCGACCACAGGCGCGCGCAAAGGCTTCATATTTTTGCGCTGAAATTCCGATTGGAAAGGGAGAAGGTGATACCTAGTCAGTTGTACAACTGAATGCCTTCAACTGAAATGTGTCTTTCGCATTTAACCCAACCCCTCTAAATCACAAATGCGTGAGGGGCTGCCTTCATTGGTTTGCGTACAAATTGTTTTACTTCTGGTAGACAAATATTTTGAGTTGTTCTCCAAATGTTCATCAGCCTACATACCTTTACGCACAACCCAAATAAATACGCACATACATCGAAATAGGATGTCGCTTTCAGACGGGTAATGTGATAAAATTACATCCTGGAACAGCCTTATAGGGCAAATACATATGAATTCAATCACTTTCTCATAAATGTTTGCTCATGGTTCATGGTATAAGTGGTCAGAAAGTGACTTTTTGGACCTGAATGCCAAAACATTCAGGATATAGAGGTGCTCAAAGTTAATCTATTTTGCATACCACACCATCAGCTCTGACTAAGGCCTTGGGGTTGATATGTAAAGCTTATTAAACCTCTTAAAGGTTTGGCCCCTTTTTTTCAATTTCCGCCTAAAATGACATACCCAATTCTAACTGCCTGTAGCTCAGGCCCTGAAGCAAGGATATGCATTTTCTTGGTACCATTTGAAATGAAACACTTTATAGTTTGTGGAAATGTTAAAGGAATGTAGTAGAATATAACACATTAGATCTGGTAAAAGATAATACAAAGAAAAAAACAAACATTTTGGGGGTATTTTTTTGTATCATCTTTGAAATGCAAGAGAAAGGTCGTAATGTATTATTTCAGCCCATGTGCAATTCAGATATTGGCCACTAGATGGCAGCAGTGTACGTGCAAAGTTTTAGACTGATCTAATGAACCATTGCATTTCTGTTCAAAATTTTGTGTCAGGACTGCCCAAATGTGCCTAATTTGTTTATTAAATAACTATGCACACTCCTCAAACAATAGCATGGTATTCTTTCACTGTAATAGCTACTGTAAATTGGACAGTGCAGTTAGATTAACAAGAATTTAAGCTTTCTGCCAATTTCAGATATGTCAACGTCCTGGGAAATGTTCTTGTTACTTACTTACAACCTCATGCTAACCGCATTAGCCTACATTATCTCAACCATCCCGCAGAGGTTAAAGTGCAGAGATCCCATCAAGAGCAGTGTGAGAGTTTCTTATTTTTTCTCATATTTTTTCACATACCAAACCATGCCATGACACCATGTCTTCATCAGTGGAAAAGAAAAACAGTGAGTTTTATATAATCTAAAACCTCACAAACAAGGTTGTCAAACTATTTATAATTTCTTGAACATGTTTTCGAATAAAAACAGATTACTTTTTGTTTTGCCTTCAACATTACTTACAGTGGCAAGAACAAGTATGTGAATCCTTTGGAAATACCTGGAGTTCTGCATAAATTGGTCATAAAATTTGATCTGATCATCTAGGTCACAACAATCGGTGGCGGAACTAGAGTTTTATACATGGGGTGGCCAAGGCTACTTTAGGGGGTCCATAGACTATGTGTCACGCCCTGGCCTTAGTTATCTGTGTTTTCTTTATTATTTTGGTTAGGCCAGGGTGTGACATGGGTGATTTATTGTGTTTCGTCTTGTCTAGGGGTTTATTAGATTTATAGGGTTGTGTTCAGTGTAGTTGTCTAGGTAAGTCTATGGTTGCCTAGAGTGGTTCTCAATCAGAGGCAGGTGTTTATCATTGTCTCTGATTGGGAACCATATTTAGGCAGCCATATTGTTTGAGTATTTTGTGGGTGGTTGTCTCCTGTGTCAGTGTTTGTGCCACACGGGACTGTTTTCAGGTTTTCACGTTTCTTGTTTTGTATTCTGTTCATGTATAGTTTCTCTGATTAAAGAATCATGAACTTTAACCACGCTGCATATTGGTCCTCCGATCCTTCTCGCCTCTCCTCTTCGGAAGAAGAGGAGGAGGAAATCCCTTACACTATGACAGAAAATGTGTGTGTAATCCTAACCTGGCATCTAAGGAGCATGAATGAATCCTATGATAGCTGATTAGAGGTAGAAGTGATAATTCACTTAACCCGGAGTTCTTCAATGTGGCAGATAGTGTGGTCCAAAAGGGTTACTTCACTAGAATTCTTTAACATACTATGAATAGTCAGTGTCTCGACCTCAGAACAGCAGCTCTCTCTCGCTCTCTCTCAATCTCTCTGTACTGTACTCACATACTGGATAGACTTGGGTCACTCTGTTTTCATGAATATATAATCTGGGTTGAACATCCAAAATATTTTCAGAAAATAAAGCTCAAGCACCAAGGAGATTACATAAATTGCATAGTTTATTTACAACAAAAAAACACTGCAATTTGACATACCAGGTATCAAGCAGAAATGGACTTGAAAAATATAATTAATTTTGGTGCCCATCAATATTACAAATTTACAGTATCATATTTATGCTCATATATATCATGTTAAGTAATTGCAACGGAAGGTTTTGGAATTGGCCAAAGCAAGACCAAATTAAATCTATGTGACCTGATACCCTTTGGATTTATCATTTTAGAATGTCAGTGTACTAGCTAGTACACAGTGCAGGTTTTAATCATGACCAAAGGGACGTCCTAAGTGCCAAATTATCCCAGGTCGATTTAAAACAGCATAATTCTGTGGTTCTCGTGAGAATTGGCAAAATGTTTCACAAACTCCATGTTAAGGGAGAGTGCCCTCCTTGACGCAACACTGAGAATTCCGAGGTGACTTAACCTGTCATCAACCATTGTTGTCCAAAGGGGGGTTTTAATCCGTTTTAAAAGCTGAGAAGCTTCTCTCGCAAGAAGCTCTGCTGTCTGGTGTAACAACAGAAATTGAACAAAGTCAAAATAGCTCATGGAAGACCTCTTTCCTCATCACCATATTGTTTTTTTGTTCCTTTGTACCCCAGTATCTCTACTTGCATATCCATCTTCTGCACATCTATCACTCCAGTGTTTGATTGCTAAATTGTAATTATTTCGCCACTGTGGCCTATTTATTGACTTACCTCCCTAATCTTACTACATTTGCACACACTGTATATAGACTTTGTTTATCCCATGTGTAACTCTGTGTTGTTTGTTTCGCACTGCTTTGCTCTATCTTGGCCAGGTCACAGTTGTAAATGAGAACTTGTTCTCAACTGGCCTACCTGGTTAAATAAAGGTGATATATATATATATATATATATATATACAGTGCCTTGCGAAAGTATTCGGCCCCCTTGAACTTTGCGACCTTTTGCCACATTTCAGGCTTCAAACATAAAGATATAAAACTGTATTGTTTTGTGAAGAATCAACAACAAGTGGGACACAATCATTAAGTGGAACGACATTTATTGGATATTTCAAACTTTTTTAACAAATCAAAAACTGAAAAATTGGGCGTGCAAAATTATTCAGCCCCCTTAAGTTAATACTTTGTAGCGCCACCTTTTGCTTCGATTACAGCTGTAAGTCGCTTGGGGTATGTCTCTATCAGTTTTGCACATCGAGAGACTGAAATTTTTTCCCATTCCTACTTGCAAAACAGCTCGAGCTCAGTGAGGTTGGATGGAGAGCATTTGTGAACAGCAGTTTTCAGTTCTTTCCACAGATTCTCGATTGGATTCAGGTCTGGACTTTGACTTGGCCATTCTAACACCTGGATATGTTTATTTTTGAACCATTCCATTGTAGATTTTGCTTTATGTTTTGGATCATTTTCTTGTTGGAAGACAAATCTCCGTCCCAGTCTCAGGTCTTTTGCAGACTCCATCAGGTTTTCTTCCAGAATGGTCCTGTATTTGGCTCCATCCATCTTCCCATCAATTTTAACCATCTTCCCTGTCCCTGCTGAAGAAAAGCAGGCCCAAACCATGATGCTGCCACCACCATGTTTGACAGTGGGGATGGTGTGTTCAGCTGTGTTGCTTTTACGCCAAACATAACGTTTTGCATTGTTGCCAAAAAGTTCAATTTTGGTTTCATCTGACCAGAGCACCTTCTTCCACATGTTTGGTGTGTCTCCCAGGTGGCTTGTGGCAAACTTTAAACAACACTTTTTATGGATATCTTTAAGAAATGGCTTTCTTCTTGCCACTCTTCCATAAAGGCCAGATTTGTGCAATATACGACTGATTGTTTCCTATGGACAGAGTCTCCCACCTCAGCTGTAGATCTCTGCAGTTCATCCAGAGTGATCATGGGCCTCTTGGCTGCATCTCTGATCAGTCTTCTCCTTGTATGAGCTGAAAGTTTAGAGGGACGGCCAGGTCTTGGTAGATTTGCAGTGGTCTGATACTCCTTCCATTTCAATATTATCGCTTGCACAGTGCTCCTTGGGATGTTTAAAGCTTGGGAAATCTTTTTGTATCCAAATCCGGCTTTAAACTTCTTCACAACAGTATCTCGGACCTGCCTGGTGTGTTCCTTGTTCTTCATGATGCTCTCTGCGCTTTTAACGGACCTCTGAGACTATCACAGTGCAGGTGCATTTATACGGAGACTTGATTACACACAGGTGGATTGTATTTATCATCATTAGTCATTTAGGTCAACATTGGATCATTCAGAGATCCTCACTGAACTTCTGGAGAGAGTTTGCTGCACTGAAAGTAAAGGGGCTGAATAATTTTGCACGCCCAATTTTTCAGTTTTTGATTTGTTAAAAAAGTTTGAAATATCCAATAAATGTTGTTCCACTTCATGATTGTGTCCCACTTGTTGTTGATTCTTCACAAAAAAATACAGTTTTATATCTTTATGTTTGAAGCCTGAAATGTGGCAAAAGGTCGCAAAGTTCAAGGGGGCTGAATACTTTCGCAAGGCACTGTATATATATATATATATATATATATATATATATATATACAGTGCCTTGCGAAAGTATTCAGTATTATATATATATTTAAATAAATAAGGTTCTAGAAACACAACATAGTCAAGGAGAGTAGACGGACTGTCCCTTCCACTTCTCTCTCTCCTATCAAGAAGCTGCTTGGTTTGATGAACCTCGTGTTTGAGGTCCTCTAATTCTGACTCAAAGGTCTGAGCAAAGGCAAACAGAGGCTCCCCATTCAAGAATGTTGTACTCTTTGGGTTGAGAGACTGGACCCCCATTATCTCGCAATTCTTCTTTGAAAAACGCCTCTGCAGCTCAGCTGTGAGACTGTCAAGCACCTGATAAAAGATAGCTCTTTGGAAACTCACCATCACTTTGGTCCCTATTTCTATGTCCTATAGTGCTCATCATGTTTTAGGCTGTCTTTTACACACTGTTTGTACACTTATTTTGCAGTGCTCTGCCATCTCTTCAACCTCCTTCCATAGTTCTCCAAAGTAACCCTCACTTCTGTAGTCCTGTAATGTGTCTGTACGGGCACCTACTAGATCCACAGCCCTTGCTAGGTCAAGAGAGCTTGATTGGAGCATGTCAGAAAGACATTTGGCATCACCAAGCACTTTACAAAAGGTAACCAAAAGTCCTATGAAATGTAAATCTATCCGAGAAAGAAGGCCACTTGCCTCCACTGATCTATCACCACTATTTTTATGTGTGATATCCTGTAGCACTCTCAGAACTGCTGGAAGCCTGTCCCTCAGATTACAGCATGCCATGTATCTGCATGCCCACCTTACATCTGTAAGTCCCCTGGGATGCTGCTGTGGATACAGCTCTTTCTGAACTCCAAGCCACTTGAGATGAACGCACAAGCCAGATACAAAGTTATGAAGCTTATGCAGGAGAGCAAAAAAGGGAACTGCCTCAGGCACGGATTTTACAGCATCGACAAGAACCAAATTCGAACAATGTGCACATAAAATGCAAATCTTGTACTGTTTTTAATCCGTGCAGACACACCGGAATGCTTTCCGCTCATGACAGATGCACCGCCATAGCCTTGCCCCACAAGATTATTTCTGCAGCCCAGACCATGTTTTTCAAGGCAATCAATTTTCATTTTTGTGAGACCTACTGCATCTAAGCTTTCAGCTGACTGAAAGTGTAAAAAACTTTTGTGGATGGCCCCGTTGTAATAGTAGCTCACTGTCACTTTCATCGTCAAGGAAATGACCGGACCAAGGTGCAGTGTGGTAAGCGTTCATTCTTTTATTTGAAATGTCTCTGCCTGACTGTGATATGAAGGTAGATTCAGGTGTATTGGGCAGAGAAAAATGCCTACAGGCGAAACAATAAGTTGAATCTTGATTTACAGAATATTCAAGCCTGAATTATCCTCCCACCAGGAGCTGTTTTTATTTTATTTCACCTTTATTTAACCAGGTTGTCAAGTTGAGAACAAGTTCTCATTTACAATTGCGACCTGGCCAAGATAAAGCAAAGCAGTTCGACACATACAACAACACAGAGTTACACATGGAGTAAAACAAACATACAGTCAATAATACAGTATAAACAAGTCTATATACGATGTGAGCAAATGAGGTGAGATAAGGGAGGTAAAGGCAAAAAAAGGCCATGTAGGCAAAGTAAATACAATATAGCAAGTAAAACACTGGAATGGTAGATTTGCAGTGGAAGAATGTGCAAAGTAGAAATAAAAATAATGAGGTGCAAAGGAGCAAAATAAATAAATAAATAAAATAAAATACAGTAGGGAAAGAGGTAGTTGTTTGGGCTAAATTATAGATGGGCTATGTACAGGTGCAGTAATCTGTGAGCTGCTCTGACAGCTGGTGCTTAAAGCAAGTGAGGGAGATAAGTGTTTCCAGTTTCAGAGATGTTTGTAGTTCGTTCCAGTCATTGGCAGAAGAGAACTGGAAGGAGAGGTGGCCAAAGAAATAATTGGTTTTGGGGGTGACCAAGAGAGATATATCTGCTGGAGGGCGTGCTACAGGTGGGTGATGCTATGGTGACCAGCGAGCTGAGATAAGGGGGGACTTTACCTAGCAGGGTCTTGTAGATGACGTGGAGCCAGTGGGTTTGGCGACGAGTATGAAGCGAGGGCCAGCCAACGAGAGCGTACAGGTCGCAATGGTGGGTAGTATTTGGGGCTTTGGTGACAAAACGGATGTCACTGTGATAGACTGCATCCAATTTGTTGAGTAGGGTATTTGGAAGCTATTTTGTAAATGACATCGCCGAAGTCGAGGATTGGTAGGATGGTCAGTTTTACAAGGGTATGTTTGGCAGCATGAGTGAAGGATGCTTTGTTGCGAGGGTTGTTAACACAGTGTCCAAAGAAAGGCCAGAAGTATACCGAATGGTGTCGTCTGCGTAGAGGTGGATCAGAGTCTCACCAGCAGCAAGAGCGACATCATTGATGTATACAGAGAAGAGAGTTGGTCCAATAATTGAACCCTGTGGCACCCCCATAGAGACTGCCAGAGGTCCGGACAGCAGACCCTCCAATTTGACACACTGAACTCTATCAGAGAAGTAGTTGGTGAACCAGGCGAGGCAATCATTTGAGAAACCAAGGCTGTCGAGTCTGCTGATGAGGATGTGGTGATTGACAGAGTCGAAAGCCTTGGCCAGATCAATGAATATGGCTGCACAGTAATGTTTCTTATCGATGGCGGTTAAGATATCGTTTAGGACCTTGAGCGTGGCTGAGGTGCACCCATGACCAGCTCTGAAACCAGATTGCATAGCAGAGAAGGTATGGTGAGATTCGAAATGGTCGGTAATCTGTTTGTTGACTTGGCTTTCGAAGACCTTAGAAAGGCAGGGTAGGATAGATATAGGTCTGTAGCAGTTTGGGTCAAGAGTGTCCCCCCCTTTGAAGAGGGGGATGACCGCAGCTGCTTTCCAATCTTTGGGAATTTCAGACGACACGAAAGAGAGGTTGAACAGGCTAGTAATAGGGGTGGCAACAATTTCAGCAGATCATTTTAGAAAGAAAGGGTCCAGATTGTCTAGCCCGGCAGATTTGTAGGGGTCCAGATTTTGCAGCTCTTTCAGAACATCAGCTGACTGGATTTGGGAGAAGGAGAAATGGGGAAGGCTTGGGCGAGTTGCTGTGGGTGGTGCAGTGCTGTTGACCAGGGTAGGAGTAGCCAGGTGGAAAGCATGGCCAGCCGTAGAAAAATGCTTATAGAAATTCTCAATTATAGTGGATTTATCCGTGGTGACAGTATTTCCTATCTTTAGTGCAGTGGGCAGCTGGGAGGAGGTGTTCTTATTCTCCATGGACTTTACAGTGTCCCAGAACGTTTTTGAGTTAGTGTTGCAGGAAGCAACTTTCTGCTTGAAAAAGCTAGCCTTGGCTTTTCTAACTACCTGTGTATAATGGTTTCTAGCTTCCCTGAACAGCTGCATATCACGGGGGCTGTTCGATGCTAATGCAGAACGCCATAGGATGTTTTTGTGTTGGTTAAGGGCAGTCAGGTCTGGGGAGAACCAAGGGCTATATCTGTTCCTGGTTCTAAATTTCTTGAATGGGGTATGCTTATTTAAGATGGTTAGGAAGGCATTTAAAAAAGAAAACAGGCATCCTCTACTGACGGGATGAGATCAATTTCCTTCCAGGATACCCCAGCCAGGTCGATTAGGAAGGCCTGCTCGCTGAAGTGTTTCAGGGAGCGTTTCTCAGTGATGAGTGGAGGTTGTTTGACCGCTGACCCATTACGGATGCAGGCAATGAGGCAGTGATCGCTGAGATCTTGGTTGAAGACAGCAAAGGTGTATTTAGAGGGCAAGTTGGTTAGGATGATATCTATGAGGGTGCCCGTGTTTAAGGCTTTGGGGAGGTACCTGGTAGGTTCATTGATAATTTCAGCACGAGCTCTGAAGATAGATGGGGAGCAATCAGTTCACATATGGTGTCCAGAGCACAGCTGGGGGCAGAGGGTGGTCTATAGCAGGCGACAACGGTGAGAGGCTTGTTTTTAGAGAGGTGGATTTTTAAAAGTAGAAGTTCAAATTGTTTGGGTACAGACCTGGATAGTAGGACAGAACTCTGCAGGCTATCCTTGCAGTAGATTGCAACACCGCCCCCTTTGGCAGTTCTATCTTGTCTGAAAATGTTGTAGTTCGGGATGAAAATTTCAGAATTTTTGGTGGTCTTCCTAAGCCAGGATTCAGACACAGCTAGAACATCCGGGTTGGCAGAGTGTGCTAAAGCAGTGAATAAAACAAACTTAGGGGGGAGGCTTCTAATGTTAACATGCATGAAACCAAGGCTATTACGGTTACAGAAGTCATCAAAAGAGAGCACCTGGGGAATAGGAGTGGAGCTAGGCACTGCTGGGCCTGGATTCACCTCTACATCGCCAGAGGAACAGAGGAGGAGTAGGATAAGGGTACGGCTAAAAGCAATAAGAATTGGTCGTCTAGAACGTCTGGAACAGAGAGTAAAAGTTTCTGGGGGCGATAAAATAGCTTCAAGGTATAATATACAGACAAAGGTATGGTAGGATGTGAATACAGTGGAGGTAAACCTAGGTTTTGAGTGATGATGAGAGAGATATTGTCTCTAGAAACATCACTGAAACCAGGAGATGTCATCGCATATGTGGGTGGTGGAACTAATAGTTTGGATAAGGTATAGTGAGCAGGACTAGAGGCTCTACAGTGAAATAAGCCAATAAACACGAACCAGAACAGCAATGGACAAGGCATATTGACATTAAGGAGAGGCATGCTTAGTCGAGTGATCAAAAGGGTCCAGTGAGTAGTAAGGTTGGTTAGGGTCACGGCGATTCAGACAGCTAGCCGGGCCATCGGTAGCAAGCTAGCAGAGGATGGAGGTCTGTTTTTAGCCACCTCGTGCGTTTCCATTGGTAGGATTAGTGGGGTTCCGTGTGGTAGGGGGGGATCAATCCAATTCGCAAAAAAAACCCGATAGATATAGTTATAGAGGCCCAAGAAAAAAGAAAATTAAAATAAATAAATTGTCCGATAGATCTATTCAGATAGCAGCCGATAAGACAGCTAACGATTAGCGGACCGCAGATGGGCGTTCAGGTAACGTCGCGACGGAGGAGCCAGCCGGATAACTCCCTCGGGTAGATAACGTCGGTAGTCCAGTTGTGAAGGCCCGGTGGGGCTCCATGTTGGCAGTTGAAAGTCCTGGGAAATGTTTTCAAACGCGGCTGTACAGGACCCTCTTCTCTGGATCTTGAAATGTCTTAAATACACGTTAAATAATGTGTCATATCTCTACACATGTCCTTTTGGGTGCTTGATACCAGTTGGGAGTGGCTCGACATCTCCTGGCAGCTCTGGCTCACTGTCGTGCTCAGAGCCAGAGGTCTCTGTGTCATCCCTTGATACATATACTACATTAAAATAACACAAGAACCATTAGTGCATAATCACAATAAAAAATGCCACAGCCATCAAAACAAGAACACACATGAATCAACAACCAACATTTTAAAGTGAGCCTTAATCTGACAAAATCATCTATTACAAGCTGAAGCTAAACGTCCATTTTTAACTGGTAGATGCTCTGACCTGGTGGTGGTAGACTGGGTCCTTGGGAAGTCTGACCACACTGACTCTGACTAGTCTCAGGTAGGGAGCTGCTCTGACCTGGTGGTAGACTGGGTCCTTGTGAAGTCTGACCACACGGACTCTGACTAGTCTCAGGTAGGGAGCTTCTCTGGGGTCCAGTGGTGATGCAAGGCCTGGGGTCTGTTTGCACCTTATCTGCCTGTTTGTGCTTCTTCAAAAAGAAGTCTGATATCTCTCCCTTTCTTTTCATGCTTAATTGACCCTATGCAAAAATTAGACAGTACATGGTTACATCTAAGGATCCAATTACCCACATTTTAGTCCAATCTCAATATTAACTACAAATCCCCATTATCATAACTGTACCTTAAAATCAACTACCAGCCTGAGTTGCTCGTTAGATGATGGCTAGCCCTACTCTGCAGTAAGTAACTTAGCTAGCTATAATTCCGTACACCTTTACGATAGCAAACAGGCTATCTGCAAATTGTGGTAATATTTTGAGTAACGTTAACAGATTGATAATATATTTTTAGTTCAAGTACGAGTATCTAACTGAGTTAACATTAATGGATTCCCAATAGCTGAATACTGACAGCTGTAGTCTACAAGTTACCCCACATTAGCTAAACATTCGTATACTGTAACTTACGACACTGCACATTATATGCGTGTATTACTAGCACAGATGTAAACATCATGTTAGGCTATCTGATTAACTGTCTGTTAACAGAGCCAAAGGTCTAACGTTAACTTACACAGCGACTCAACTTTCGTAAAAGTTGTTCTGGAAACCTAAACCGATGCTAAACCTTAAAACTTCCTTCAAATATGATGCTTTCGCCAATCGCGAAAAGAGCTTATGGAGCTGTGGAAATATTCTATCTCCTTCTTCTGCATGTTCTTCTTATTCTTATTCTTCTGTATCTCGCAACCAACGTTAATGTTCTCCAGTCCTCATCCTCAATTTTGATAAATGTGCTGCCGAATGTCAAAATAAACACTTGTTTCAACAAGAGGTGAAATGAGATGTCAATCAGCATCAAACTGCCAGTTGCGAATTCAATTTTGGCGTGGCACCCGGAGTGGCCAATCAGATATCAGGGATGTCCAGTGCAACCCCAGGCACACCTCTGGTTCCACCCCTGACAACATTAGACAAACAGTCTGCTTAAACTAATAACACACGAACAATTATACGTTTTCATGTCTTTATTGAACACACTGTGTAAACATTCACAGTGCAGGTTGGGAAAAGTATGTGAACCCTTGTATTTAATAACTGGTTGACCCTCCTTTGACAGCAATAACCTCAACCAAACGTGTTCTGTAGTTGTGGATCAAACCTGCACAACGGTCAGGAGGAATTTTGGACCATTTTCTTTACAAAACTGTTTCAGTTCAGGATAATTCTTGGGATGTCTGGTGTGAACTGCTCTCTTGAGGTCATGACACAGCATCTCAATCGGGTTGAGGTCAGGACTCTGACTGGGTCACTCCAGAAGGCATATTTTCATCTGTTGAAGCCATTCTGTTGTTGATCTACTTCTGTGTTTTGGGTCGTTGTCCTGTTGCATCACCCAACTTCTGTCGAGCTTCAATTGGCGGACACATAGCCTAACATTCTCCTGCAAAACGTCTTGATAAACTTGGGAATTCATTTTTCTGTTGATGATAGCAAGTTGTCCAGGCCCTGAGGCAGCAAAGCAGCTCCAAACCATGATGCTCCCCTCCACCATACTTTACAGTTGGGAAGAGGTTTTGATATTGGTGTGCTGTGCCTTTTTTTCTCCACACATAGTGTTGTGTGTTCCTTCCAAACAACTCAACTGTAGTTTCATCTGTCCACAGAATATACAGGGAGAGAGTATAAAGGTTGAAAAAAGACAGGACGGGTGCATCATGTTACACGAAATCACATAAGCATACTTGATAGGCTAGCAAGCCCTCTTTGACGCAACATTCTGACTTGATTGGCCTCTTTCAACTGACTCAACTTGAAGTTGCATCATAGAGAATTTCTATGGCAGAAGTGGATGCTGAGTTCGAATCAAGCAGCACGTCGAGCAAAGTTGGTGAAGACGAATGTTCTGAATGGACAACAGTAGTAGCAAAAACTGGAACAAAAAAGGAAATTGTCTAACGTTGGAGTGGAGGATGCGTGTATTAATGATAATGAATCTCTTATTGTTGGGATGTGTTTGTTGAGTAAGGATGCATATGTGGGAAACCCGTTTGAGGTGTTGAAAAGGGTGAAGTATGCACTGGGAAAAGTGGAGTCTCTCAGAGTGACCAGGAGTGGTCTTATTAGGATGAATTGTATTTCTGAAGAACAAAGGAAGATTGCAGTGAGCTTCAAAAGAAACCCGAACAACAGAAGTTTTGTGTTTTGAACTTGGGAGTAGAGCACCCGCCAAAGGAGTCATCTCAGGAGTGACGACGGATGTTCAGGTTGAATACCTGAAGAAAATTCCTGGTGTAGTTAGTGCCCTGCGTCTGACCCGTTGGGTGAATGGAGAAAAATAAGAAAGTCTGTCAGTTCTGTTGTTTTTTGATAAAGAGCAAATACCTACGCATGTAAAGCTTGGTTATGTAAGATATTCTGTAAGAGCTTTCGTCCCCAAACCATTGCAGTTTAAGAATTGTAAAGGATTTAGCCAAGTTTCAAGTGTGTGTAGACGGACAGAGTATATTGAAGAACGGTGTGTAGAAGGACGCCAGTATTGCAATTGTGGTGGGAATCATGATCCTGAGCTCCTGGAGTGCCCTGTCAGGGTGAAGGACATTGAGGTGGCAAAAGTTAGAGAGATCAATTGAAAATTGATCTCCTATGCGGAGGCAATTAAAATATTTGAGAAAACAAGTGATGCTAGTGAAGATATGGTAGTGGAGGTTCCCTCCCAGGTTTGTTTATTTATTTATTGCTTTGGTAGTTTTTTGTGTGTGTATTTTGTTCAATTTTTGGGAATCCTGTTTCCATCCCGCACAGTAGGTGGCAGGATGCACATAAAATTGTGCGATCGCCAATATACAATAGAAGAAGAAGTAGAAGCTGTAGTGTCTTGTCCGCGAACAGCAGGAGTGGGCGGGCTTTCAAGTTTTGAAGCTATTGGAAAGTAAAATACACACCGCACTTCAAAATCGTAGTGCACTGGGTAGGCTTTTAGCACCCGATGTGGTTGTGTATTTGGAGTTTCTCATCGCCACTTCCAAGTTACCGTGGGAAAGTCACAAACTACAGTATCCTAACTGTAGGATATATCGTAGTAGGATTTATTTAACAACAGTTGAAGCCTGTTGCCTCCCGCTGTTGGACAAAACGGCATTTTCATTACATTTTCATTCGCTCTAGCTACAGTTTCAGTGGACTTGGAAGTTTAAATCCTTTCGTGAATTAAAATCGAAAGAAAACCCACCTGGCCGTCTGGTAACTGGTTCAACAAACTGCACCAGAAGGGGAATGTGGTTTGTTGACGATAGCCAATCCTTCCGTTGGCTGTTCTCCATTTGAAAAACAGGTATGTAGGCTAGATATTATGTAGCAATTGATCTGTTTTGAAGTTACGCGCGCGTTTCATGAATGAATATATACACATTTCACGCCATACATTCATTGAGTTAGTCATTTTCCTTAGTTTGTAAACCATTTGTCTATAATTACATTTGCCATTTTCCTATCAAAAACACACGTCACCAAATTACATCACTACAAACACTGCACTGTAACTGAGTGTTTCTTAATGTTGCCAGTTATGTTCTAGTAACTGTTCTGTGATATTGAAAGATGTCATTCAATTGCCTGAAAGACAACTTGTCTGCATAGATTTTGTCGGAGAAGTAGGTCTACTGCTGTAGTCTACTTAGCTGATCTGTATATATAGGTGGGTGTGTGTATTTTGTGTTACGCTCAAAGATCAACTGCTCACTCAGACTTTGATGTTAAGGGCAAAATTGTGGTGTAGATGGGGGGAGGGATGAACAGTAGACCGGGTCCAGGGGTACTCCCCCTAATAAAAAATTTAAAAAAAATACAATTTATAACGAATTTCCTACAATTCTACAGTTTAGAAAAAAACATTTTTAATTAACCTTTACTTAACTAGGCAAGTCAGTTAAGAACAAATTCTTATTTACAATGACGGCCTACCAGAAGGCAAAAGGCCTACTGAGGATAGGGGCTGGGATGAAAAATATAGGACAAACACACATCATGACGAGAGACCTAAGACAACAACAGCATGGCAGCAACACATAAAAACACAACATGACAGCAACATGGTACAATCACAAAACAAGGTACAAACATTGGGCACAGACAACAGCACAAAGGGCAAGAAGGTAGAGACAACAATGCACCACACGAAGCAGTCACAACTCAGTAAGAGTGTGCATAACTGAGTCTTTGAATGAAGAGATGGGGATAAAACTGTACGGTTTTATTTTTTTTTGCAGCTCGTTCCAGTCTCTAGCTGCAGCAAATTGAAAAGATGAGCGACCCAGGGATGTGTGTGCTTTGGGGACCTTTTAACATAATGTTACTGGCAGAACGGGTGTTGTATGTGGACGATGAGGGCTGCAGTAGGTATCTCAGATAGGGGTAGTGAGGCCTAAGAGGGTTTTATAAATAAGCATCAACCAGTGGCTCTTGTGACGGGTATACAGAGATGACCAGTTTTACAGAGTAGTATAGAGTGCAGTGATGTGTCCTATAAGGAGCATTGGTGGCAAATCTGATGGCAGAATGGTAGAGAACATCTAGCCGCCCGAAAGCACCCTTACATGCTGACCACACCACTCGCGTCGCGTGCTAAAATAGAAGTTGCCTCTCCTGCCTCTCCCATCTCCTCATTGGTTTATAGAAGCAGATACCCACGTGGGTATCTCCTCATTGGTTATACCCACGTGGGTGATTGAAAGACGAACTGAGGTCGGTCATCGTCATGGTAATACTATTAGATGCCAATCGCCATATAAAGTCCAAAGAAGAAAAAGCCTGGAAGGAGGTGCGATGACTAGAAACAATTCGGTTGACAGTTTTATGTGTGGATTAATTGTCAGCGTAGAGGACCTTGTGCATTTCAGGTAAAATAACTCAACATTTATATCCCAGGACAAATTAGCTAGCAACAGCAAGCTAGCTAAATAGGACAAATTAGCTAGAACTGCAAGCTAGCTAGCTAAATTGCCATAAATGTTTAATGCTTTTCGACCTGTCCCCTAATTAATATAATTGGTTCAGAGTTTGTTTTGATATTTCAACCTGTGTGTCGTGATCGCGTTTGTTGTGGGTGGACAAAATCAATTTGCACTCGGCCGGTTTGGGTACGATGTTACCTGCCAACCTATAAATTACATATCCTTTATCTAGCATGGGTAGGGTGGTCATCTGAATCATGGTTAGTTAGGCAGCTGTTGTAGAGGCAATCAAGTCTAGATTTAACCTTAGCCTGCAGCTTTGATAAGTGCTGAGAGAAGGACAGTGTACCGTCTAGCCATATTCCCAAGTACTTGTGAGGTCACTACCTCAAGCTCTAAACCCTCAGAGGTAGTAATCACACCGGTGGGGAAAGGGGCATTCTTTGTACCAAACCACATTGTTTTGGAGGTGTTCAGAACAAGGTTAAGGGCAGAGAAAGCTTGTTGGACACTAAGAAAGCTTTGTTGTAGAGCGTTTAACACAAAATCCGGGAGGGGCAAGCTCTGAGTGTAAGACTGTATCATCTGCATATCTGCATATGGATGAGAGAACTTCCTACTGCTTAAGCTATGTTGTTGTTGTAAATAGAGAAGAGTGTGGGGCCTAGGATTGAGCCAAGGGGTACTCCCTTGGTGACAGGCAGTGGCTGAGATGGCAGATGTTCGGACTTTATACACTGCACTCTTTGAAAGAGGTAGTTAGCAAACCAGGCCAAAGACCCCTCAGAGACACCAATACTTCTTAGCCGGCCCACTAATGGAATGGTCTACCGCAGTGGTTCCCAAACTTTTTATAATCTTGTACACCTTCAAACATTCAACCTCCAGCTGTGTACCCCCTCTAGCACCAGGGTCAGCGCACTCTCAAATATTGTTTTTTGCCATCATTGTAAGCCTTCCGCGCAGACACTATACAATACATTTAAACATAAGAATGAGTGTGAGTTTTTGTCGCAACTCGGCTCGTGGGAAGTGACAAAGAGCTCTTATACGACCAGGGCAATAATAATAATAATAATAATAATAAATCATTTTGCTCTTTATTTAGCCATCTTACATATAGAACCTTATTTGTTCATCAAAAATTGTGAATAACTCACCACAGGTTAATGAGAAGGGTGTGCTTGAAAGGATGCACATAACTCTAGAATTTTGGGTTGTATTGGAGAGGGTTTGTCTTAAATCATTTTCCCCACACAGTCTGTGCCTGTGTTTAGTTTCTTGCTAATGAGTGCCAAGAACCACTTGTTGCAATTTCGATGAGGCTCTCTTGTTCAGATATCAGTAAGTGGACTGGAGGCAGGGCATGAAATGGATAAAGAATCAAGTTGTTTGTGTCGTCAGTTTCGGGAAAGTACCTGCGTAATTGAGCACCCAGCTCACTCGGGTGCTTCACCATATCACATTTGACATTGTCCATAAGCTTGAATTCATTTGAACACAAAAATCATACAATGATGGAAAGACCTGTGTGTTGTCCCTGTTAATGCAGACAGAGAAGAGCTACAACTTCTAAATCATAGCCTCAATTTTGTCCCGGACATTGAATATAGTTGCGGAGAGTCCCTGTAATCCTAGATTCAGATCATTCAGGCGAGAAAAAACATTGTGTGAGGAACTCGTCATCATGCAAGCGGTCAGACAATTGAAAATTATGGTCAGTAAAACTAAGCTCGTCTCCATTTTAAAAAACGGGGCAATACTTCTGTGCTGGTATGTTATAAAAGTGTTACATGGTCGCTGCCTGTATTGCATAATGCAGAAAATACACGAGTTCAGGGGCCTTGCTTTAACCATTTTTCGCGGTAGTGTCCAAAACGTCTTTCCAGCTGTTGGGTATTCCCTTGGCAGCAAGAGCCTCTCGGTGGATGCTGCAGTGTACCCAAGTGGCGTTGGGAGCAACTGCTTGCACTCGTGTTACCACTCCACTATGTTTCCCAGTCATGGCTTTTGCGCCGTCAATACAGATACCAACACATTTTGACCACCAAAGTCCATTTGATGTCACAAAGCTGTCCAGTACTTTAAAAATATCCTCTTCTGCAAACCAGGACAACATGTCTTCCTTAATTGACCCCCCCATAAATGTAACGGGCATATACCAGGAGCTGTGCCAGACCCGCCACGTCTGTTGACTTATCCAGCTGTAACGCATATAATTCACTAGCTTGTATGCAAAGCAGTAATTGTTTCAAAACATCTCCTGCCATGTCACTGATGCGTCGTGAAACAGTGTTGTTTGATGAAGTCATTGTCTGTATAGTTTTTGGCCTTCTCCCCCAGCGTTGTCCCAGCCTTATCTGCGGCAGCAGGAAGAATGAAGTCCTCCACAATAGAATGGGGCTTGCCTGTCCTAGCTACTTGGTAGCTCACTATATAAGATGTTTCTAACCCCTTCTTATTAATGGTATATGTTGCTATACATGACTTTCGAGTAGTAAGACATCTTTATTCTGGCTCAAACTCCCATGACTTATTTTTCAAATGGTCATGTTTCATTTCTAAATATCTTCGCAAGAGTGAAGGTTTCCCGTGAGAGTGTAACGGTTAATGTGATTGGATGTTAATTATTTGACTAGGCTACCTGTATTTGACATTGTGTTGTTTTTTCACTGGACACTAGATGTTTCACTGCCAAAAATACAATTAAACCGAGGCTACTCAGCCGAGAAAAAAAAAACTCACCCAAATGTATAGCCACGTTGGAAAATATAAATGTACTGTTTGAAAATGTGAATTACAAAAAATAATAATTTGTTCTGCACATTTTTAATTGCGTACCACTTCCCCAGTTTGGGAATACCTGGTCTACCGTATCAAAAGCTTTGGCCAAGTCAATAAAAATAGCAGCACAACATTGCTTATAATCAAGGGCAATCGTGACTTCATTTAGGACCTTTTTAAGGTTGCAGTGACACATCCAGTTTGACATGACTTATGCCTTTTCTTGAGGGTTATATGGAGGGATATTTTGAAAACACAGTATAAGTGGAAGGATAAGTCGCCACGATCACTAATGGAGGTATTTCAAGGCAAATATTATGAAGACACAGTTGAGTTGTATTATGATGCACACATGCATATTTATTTACATTTAGAACAAGAACACACAAAAGATGAAGACTGAGTTATATTATAGTTAGAGTTCGCCTACCTTATGCCCAGTCCCTATATATGTACCATGGATAAAACACTTGTCATGTTTTTAAAACTCATTTCATGCAATTCTAAACATTCTGCCATTTTGCTTTTGAAGTGTTAATATGCTAACATGCCCCCCCCCCCATCCCCCTTGGCAATTTCGCATGTGCTTAATGTTGTTACATATTTACATAGTCTGGAGATATGCGAGTCCTTGTGGCTTCCTCCTTTGTTTAGTTCCCATGCTAGTAAGACTAGATCAGGTAGCCTACTGTGAAGATGTAGATCTTGTTCAGTGTTTTCTACACCCCGAACAGCCAGTCTATTTCACAATATTGTCAAAGTATCTGCAACTGCAATCAACAGAATATTCCAACTGAATAACACATCATTAGTATGTGGCCAATTGGTCTTAACTTCTCACGCCACTATTCCATGTATTCTGCTTTTGTATCAATACAGTCAAGTGCCAACTCTTCTAAAACAGCTGCTAGACGAGAGCTCCATTGAATGTGAATGTCATTCATGCACCGCACTGTTGAATGGAGCCCATACACTGAATGAGCTCAACGTCATAAAAGCTAACTCTATTCTTGTTTCACCCACTGTATTGGCCTTGGCGGTGTGCCCAGAAAACTACCCTAAGTGTTTTGGTTGACAGAGCATATACTTGAATCTTGGACAGCCTGGGTTCTCCTCAAGCAAGGCAGAGACAAAATCTCTGCAAACAATGACAGCGAACGAGCAAGCAGGGGAAGTGTTCTTAAACACACCTGTGAAATCAAAGTTAAAGAAGCAAGATAAAACAGAACAAGAATGTGCTGTAGACCTAGTTGTTTCATACTGTAGTAGTAAGATGTAACATAAGGCAGCCATTTTGCCATAGGAGTGAATGTTTGAGTGCGGCATGAGCTTAGTTGGCAAAATATTATTTTGCAATCAAGGCATTATCTGTCCATATAGCAGCTCCATGCAAGCTGTATGAAACAAGGTACAAGTAAGTGTAGTGTGTGTGTGAGAGTACTGTGCACAATGTGTGTGCAGGAGTTAGGCTGGTTTTGTGCAGTACATTTCTGTCAAGCACTTGTGTGTTATGTCATCATGATACTGTAGTTAAAGGCATGCACTGCTTTGGGCTGGATGTATTTGTGTATAGTTCATACGTGCATAATCTATGAGCTGAATTACTCTCACCTCAATTAGCCACATAATCCCAAATTTGAAAGCAACTGTTTTATAGAAGAGGTGCTGTGCCATTTTACCTACATCTCCCCCACATAGGCCAGCCCCCTAGAAATTTGAGTTCTAGCCGATGAGATCCAGCCCCTCGGCATTTGAGTGACAGCTAGTAAGAATCACACACAGCCGAGCGAGAGGGGGAGCAATGACGCGCTGCACATATCTGCAAATTGTTCTCTTACTAAACTGCCTTTATCACACTGCTACTACAATTCTTATTTTTACTCTGACTGTTGGTAGTTTTGTAGCTACACTGTGGACATAATAATATTTGAGGCAGACTCATTTTATCATGGATAAAGTAGACACATCTCTGACAGTACTAGCTATGTCACAACAGGCCTTCCGGCCATATCATACCCAACCATCGGCTGGAGTTAAGCAAGAAGGGGAGAAGAATGTTGATGGGTGTCTTGATATGCCACATTGTGTTTGGGTAAAAAAAAAAAAGTTTTCATAATGACCTACTACATGCGCATACAAGGCCTTCTTGCCCCAGAGAGGACATTCTAGCTAAAACAGTGGAACATTTCCAAGCAGGGAGCGGCACTCGTTTTCTGACTTTGTTTCTCTGTTTTACCCATCCTTTTATTTTGACCATGTAAATGGATTGGAGACTCCAAACAAGGTGACATTGACTCCATTGTTTGGCAGTTAAGTGGTAAGTGTCATCATCACTCAGCTGAACGTGTGACTGTGGTCCTGGGTGGTGTTGGGTTGCGTATGCAGGTATCTGTCACTCAACAAAGGGGGGAATGAAGAGGAGAGAGGATGAGGGTGGCTGGTGAGCCCTATGTTGGATAAAGCTTGGTTTGGCACACCTGAAGTGCTCCGCTAAGAAAAGGGGGTATTGAATTTGTTTGATGTTGACAGCTCTCACTTTGCAATGGGGTTGACTCGTTGCTCAAGCCATATTGCTATTGACACTGCTAACATTCCGGTCCCTGACAGACAATGTTACATTTTTTTTGTTTTTTTGTTAGGACACTAGATGAAGTTAACACCTCTCCTTTGGTGCAACTGCCTGAGATTAAACCTGTTTAACCTCATCCACTAATATCCTTCATTAACATTGTATGACACATATGGTTGCAAAGGGTCTGAAAAATGTGCAAAGTGTTGGAAAATTTCCATGGTAAGTTAAGCCCTGGAATTTGGGGAATTTTTCTTTAAAAAAGTTAGCTTATAAGTGGACCTTTTTTGTGGCATACACAAGGCAATTCTAGGTCTTGTGGCATATTTTGATTAAATTATCCCCAATTTAATGGAATTGCAACCCTCTGCATGCACAGCGAATACTTCCATCACATGTACAGATGATTCTGAAGATCTTGCACACTAATGAGATGCTATTGAGCCCACGTTACTACACTATCTGAGACAATGACTACATGCTTTCTGAAAAGTTTTGATTACAATTTTGGGTGGGATGAATATATTTTATATGACATGCATGATTTTTTTTGTTGTCAACTAGTAAATCGTAGTCTACAGCAAAGTGTGTTAATCATTTACAACTTAACAATTTCGTAACAATTTCTGCTAGTTGGTGTTTGCTACCATGTGGGTGTTAATGTTAATTCACCTGTTAGTGTTAATTCACCTGTTTCCATACATCTTTAATTTTAAAACATTTATCTTACGAAGGAGTTGTTTAATCTAACTGCTTAACTATTTATCTGTGTGTGGAATATTTAAAAAAAAATTAAAATAATAATTTAAACAATTTTTCTAATCTTTAACAGGAAAATGCCACTATCTGATGTCTGGAGACATTTCACTGCAGCTAATGTAGAAGGAAAAGCTGTGTACTTTTGCAGATACTGTGCCAAATCATATGTGAAGAATGCAACAGATGCAGAATCATCTGGCCAAGTGCATAAAGTTCCCTCAGAGCTCACAACAAGCAACCTCTGATTCATCATTTTCACCTGGAATAGAAGTCAGACACCTTACACGGAACCCAAACCGGCTGCGCGCGTGCACCATCGTGCATAAATGTATTTTGTCCCCCCACACCAAACGCGATCACGAAAAATATCAAAACAAACTCTGAACCAATTATATTATTTTGGGGACAGGTCGAAAAGCATTAAACATTTATGGCAATTTAGCTAGCTGGCTTGCAATTGCTAGCTAATTTGTCCTATTTAGCTAGCTTGCGGTTGCTAGCTAATTTGTCCTGGGATATAAACATTGAGTTGTTATTTTACCTGAAATGCACAAGGTCCTCTACCCCACCAATTAATCTACACATAACGGTCATCCGAATCGTTTCTAGTCATCTCTTCTCCCTACAGGCTTTTTCTTCTCTTGACTTTATATTGTGATTGGCAACTTTCAAAAATGAAGTGCATTACCGCCACTGACTTTGTTTGTCTTTCAGTCACATATAACAAATGAGGAGATGGCATGTGGGTATCTGCTTCTATAAACCAATGAGATGGGAGAGGCAGGACTTGCAGTGTGATCTGCTTCACAAATAGAACTGACTTCTATTTTAACACTTGGCAATGCAGACGCTCGTTGGCGCGCACAATAAAATTATTTTGCGACGCGAGCAGTGTAGTCAGCCTGTTATCGCTAGCAACAGCTCATGGACTCAATTGAGGAATGTCGTCAGAGAAATGCTGATGAATGTCTTGCTTGAGCTGTGTATGCAACTGGTTAACCTCTGATGCTCACAGGCAATGTGCATTGGAAGAGATTTCAGAATGTTCTTCGCCCAGCATTCACCCCAACCAGACATCCTTGTTCTACTCATTTGCTGGATGTAGAGTTCAAGTGAAGTTCTAGCAAATCATAGAGAAAGTCGACTGTATTGCAATCATCTCTGATGGGTGGTTGAATGTTTGTGGGAAAGGAATAATGAACTACATCTCCACACCTCAACCAGTATTCTACAAGAGCACAGACACAAGGGACAACAGACACACCGGTCTCTACATTGCAGATGAAGTCAGTCATCAATGACCTTGGACCACAGAAGATATTTGCACTGGTGACAGACAATGCTGCAAACTTGAAGGCTGCTTGGTCTAACGTGGAGGAGTCCTACCCTCACATCACACCCATTGGCTGTGCTGCTCATGCATTGAATCTGCTCCTCAAGGACGACATGGCACTGAAAACAATGGATACACTTTACAAGAGGGCCAAGGAAATGGTTTGTTTTGTGAACGGTCATCAAGTTAAAGCTGCAATCTTCCTCACCAAGTAAAGTGAGAAGAATAAGAGCACCACATTGAAGCTGCCCAGCAACACCCGTTGGGGCGGTGTTGTCATCATGTTTGACAGTCTCCTGGAGGGGAAGGAGTCTATCCAAGAAATGGCCATATCACAGTCTGCCGATATGGACAGCCCCATCAAGAGGATCCACCTGGATGATGTATTTTGGGAGAGAGTGGTAAGCAGCCTGAAATTCCTGAAACCTATAGCAGTAGCCATTGCATGGACTGAGGGAGACAATGCCATCCTGTCTGATGTTCAGACTCTTGCAGAAGTAAGAGAAGAAATCTGTACGGCCCTGCCCACTTTACTGTTGCTCCAAGGATTGGAAACTGCAGTTCTGAAATGCATAAAAAAGTGGGACAACTTCTGCCTGAAGCCCATACATGCTGCAGCATACATGTTGGACCCCAAGTATGCTGGCAAGAGCATCCTGTCTGGTACAGAGATCAACAAGGCCTATGGTGTCATCACTACTGTGTCTCGCCACCTTGACCTGGATGAAGGCAAGGTTCTTGGCAGTCTGGCAAAGTACACTTCCAAGCAAGGGCTTTGGGATGGAGATGCAATATGGCAGTCATGCCAACTTATCTCATCAGCCACCTGGTAGAAGGGACTTTGTGGATCTGAGGCTCTTTCCCCTGTTGCCTCCATCATCCTCCTAAGCCCACTAACATCAGCCACCTCCGAGTGCAACTGGTCCTTGTTTGGGAACACACACACACACACACCAAAGCACGCAACAGGCTGACCAATACAAGGGTTGAAAAATTGGTGGCCATCCAGGCAAGTTTGTGGCTTTTTGAGCCTGACAGCGAGCCATCCTCAACAAGGTTGGAAAGTGACAGTGAAGATGAGTCCTCAGAGTCTGATGTTCAAGAGGTGGACATTGAGGAGGTCCAGGGAGAAGACATGGAAGCCTGGGAGGAAGACAACCAAAGCTTTACTTCCTAGATTATCATTTTACAGATGTATGTTAAATGTTTTTGATGGATCCTTGGGGATCATTCAATATTCCCTTTCTTTTGGTGTTCAGTGGAATCATCCCATGTGAAGAGTCAACTCATTTTATTCAAGTTCAATTTGTAACTAAATTATTCTGTCTCCATATGATATTGTAAATATACAATGCAAAAAACATCTACATTTTGAATGGTATTAATATTAATTTGCGTATATTTCCAGTAATTCAAATACATTTCCACAAAATGTTCACCTCTGAATATTCCCCAAAATGTGCAACCCTAATGACACCTGACATAAACATTGGCTGGCTTTGGTCCATTGCCATCAGGCTCAAGGGCCATTAGTGTACCTACAGTAATGCAGATGATGCAGTGATGTATTGCACTTAATGCAAGTATGACGTCAAGGATGAATAGCTAGTAACTATATACTGAACAAAAATATAAATGCAACATGCAACAATTTCAAAGATTTTACTGAGTTAAAGTTCATGTACGGAACAGTTAATTGGAATAAATTCATTAGGCCCTAATCTATGGATTTCACTTAACTGGGCAAGGGCGTGTGCCTTGGAGGATGTAGGCCCTTCTACTTGTGACCTAGGCCCACCCACTGGGGAGCCAGGCCCAGTCAATCAGGCTTTATTGCAGACCGATATACTACTTCGTATCATCAACTGTCTGGTTCACGATCCCGCAGGTGAAGAAGCCGAATGTGACAGTCCTGGAGTGGTTACACATGGTCTGTGTTTGAGGCGGGTTGGACGTATTGCCAAATACTCTAAAACGGCATTGGAGGCGGCTTGTGGTAGAGAAATTAACATTCAATTCTCTGGCAACAACTGGTGGACATTCCTGCAGTCAGCATGACAATTGCACACTCCCTCAACTTGAGATATCTGTGGCGTTGTGTTTTGACAACTGCACATTTTAGTGGCCTTTTGTCCCCAGCTCAAGGTGCACCTGTGTAATGATCATGCTGTTTAATCAGCTTCTTGATATGCCACACCTGTCAGGTGGATGGATTATATTGGCCAAGGCGAAATGTTCACTAACAGGGATGCAATCAAATTGGTGGACAACATTTGAGGCATATGATTTTGTGCATATGAAACAATTCTGGGATCTTTTATTTCAGCTCATGAAACATGGACCAATGTTTACATGTTTCGTTTATATTTTTGTTCAATGCATTCAGAAAGTATTCAGACCTGTTGATGTTTTTCACATTTTGTTACAATACAGCCTTATTCTAAAATGGATTAAATTGTCCCCCCTCCCCCCCTCAATCTACACACAATACCCCACAATGAAAAAGTAAAAACTGGTTTTAGAAATGTTTGCAAATGTATTAAATAAAAAAACGGACATTTTACGTAAGTTTTCAGACCCTTTACTCAGTACTTTGAAGCACCTTTGGCAGCGATTACAGTCTCGACTCTTCTTGGGTATGATGCTACAAGCTTGGCACACATATATTTGGGGAGTTTCTCCCATTATTCTCTGCAGATCCTCTCAAGCTCTGTCAGGTTGAATGGGGAGCGTCGCTGCACAGCTTTTTTCAGGTCTCTAGAGATGTTGGATGGGGTTCAAGTCCAGGCTTTGGCTGGGCCACTCAAGGACATTGAGTGGCTGTGTGCTTATGGTCGTCGTCATGTTGGAAGGCAAACCTTAGACTGGGGGGCGGAGGTCCTGAGCGCTCAGGAGAAAAAGTGATATTTCCTTTAAAATATCTTTTTTAATAAATTAGCACATCTTTTCTAAAGACCTAGAATGATGCTAAAATGTAAAAGTCAAGGGGTCTGAGAACTTTCCGAATGCACTGCATGTTATAAATGCATACTATATTGTACATGCAATACAGTGCCTTGCGAAAGTATTCGGCCCCCTTGAACTTTGCGACCTTTTGCCACATTTCAGGCTTCAAACATAAAAATATAAAACTGTATTTTTTTGTGAAGAATCAACAAGTGGGACACAATCATGAAGTGGAATGACATTTATTGGATATTTCAAACTTTTTTAACAAATCAAAAACTGAAAAATTGGGCGTGCAAAATCATTCAGCCCCTTTACTTTCAGTGCAGCAAACTCTCTCCAGAAGTTCAGTGAGGATCTCTGAATGATCCAATGTTGACCTAAATGACTAATGATGATAAATACAATCCACCTGTGTGTAATCAAGTCTCCGTATAAATGCACCTGCACTGTGATACAAAAAGATTTCCCAAGCTTTAAACATCCCAAGGAGCACTGTGCAAGCGATAATATTGAAGTGGAAGGAGTATCAGACCACTGCAAATCTACCAAGACCTGGCCGTCCCTCTAAACTTTCAGCTCATACAAGGAGAAGACTGATCAGAGATGCAGCCAAGAGGCCCATGATCACTCTGGATGAACTATAGAGATCTACAGCTGAGGTGGGAGACTCTGTCCATAGGACAACAATCAGTCGTATATTGCACAAATCTGGCCTTTATGGAAGAGTGGCAAGAAGAAAGCCATTTCTTAAAGATATCCATAAAAAGTGTCGTTTAAAGTTTGCCACAAGCCACCTGGGAGACACACCAAACATGTGGAAGAAGGTGCTCTGGTCAGATGAAACCAAAATTGAACTTTTTGGCAACAATGCAAAACGTTATGTTTGGCGTAAAAGCAACACAGCTGAACACACCATCCCCACTGTCAAACATGGTGGTGGCAGCATCATGGTTTGGGCCTGCTTTTCTTCAGCAGGGACAGGGAAGATGGTTAAAATTGATGGGAAGATGGATGGAGCCAAATACAGGACCATTCTGGAAGACAACCTGATGGAGTCTGCAAAAGACCTGAGACTGGACGGAGATTGGTCTTCCAACAAGACAATGATCCAAAACATAAAGGAAAATCTACAATGGAATGGTTCAAAAATAAACATATCCAGGTGTTAGAATGGCCAAGACCTGGTCCAGACCTGAATCCAATCGAGAATCTGTGGAAAGAACTGAAAACTGCTGTTCACAAATGCTCTCCATCCAACCTCACTGAGCTCGAGCTGTTTTGCAAGGAGGAATGGGAAAAAATGTCAGTCTCTCGATGTGCAAAACTGATAGAGACATACCTCAAGCGACTTACAGCTGTAATCGCAGCAAAAGGTGGCGCTACAAAGTATTAACTTAAGGGGGCTGAATAATTTTGCACGCCCAATTTTTCAGTTTTTGATTTGTTAAAAAAGTTTGAAATATCCAATAAATGTCGTTCCACTTCATGATTGTGTCCCACTTGTTGATTCTTCACAAAAAAAATACAGTTTTATATCTTTGTTTGAAGCCTGAAATGTGGCAAAAAGTTGCAAAGTTCAAGGGGGCCGAATACTTTCGCAAGGCACTGTACGTTTACAGTTGTGGATGGGCCACAGGAAGATCAGAATCATTTTTTTATTCCGAACGACACTTGTACTTGACTGTACAGTCCGAGAACAGTCAAAATCAAGAACCCTGGTTAAGCCTGCATTTCTTGATAGTTCAGAAACAAGTGCCCACTGGATATTCAATAGTCAGTAGGCACCTTGAGAATGTTTGAGAAATCATATGCAACTGGTCATTTAAAGATAATTTCCTGGATTGTGAGGGGTTTAAATGAGCCCAAAAGCCTAATTTAAATGCCTTGATATATTACATAGGAATACATTGTATATTATTCAACTGCAAAATAAAAAATAAAAATGGTCTAACTGCGACCTTTTTAAACAAGTCCCCCGACCCATCCTTTTTCCTCAGCAGTCAAGGGGGGAGGACCATAATGGCCGTCTCGGCAGGCAGTTTCACTCTGTAAATATTTACAGTGAGTGGAGGGGATGTGACAATATGAGCAATAGGAACTCCCAGGGGAAGGGTGCTTGGGTTAGCCAGGAGGCTAATCTCCTCTAAGACATATTTGTAAATCTCGCTAGTAGTTTGTGGACATTGTAAAGCGGCCACTCTCAAAAAGAAGATAAGCTAATTTGGCCTGTGATTTAGTTCTATATGAAGTGTGCGAATTCAGTAATTGATGACACAGTGACATTGAACATATGTTGACAATCAGTCCAACTATGATTTGAAGTGTATATATCTGGACAGCATTTCCGATACAACAAGCGACACTAAGACTAATGTCTGACTGCATATGGAGTCATAGTAAAAGCCTTGTTTGGGTCTCTGGATTGTTCTCTGTTGAAGTACTGCAGTCCATACATGACACTTGAAAAACATTGCAGTCGAATGGACAGAATGTCCACTTCATCTAATTGGCCTCTCATTCATACTTGGGTCATTATCCAGCCAATCATCATCATCATCAAACTTTTCATAAGAGGGCACAAACTCTGACGTAGCTCTGGTGGCGATGCAAATGATAGACCCTTTTATTTCCATTCAGGAAATCTCACATTACAAGAGAAACTCCTGCATCAGCCTATGAATGTTTCCAGTTTCTACATAGTTCATATTTAGCAAGTAGGCTATCTGATTTTGTTGTGTTTCAATGGGAATTAACAGTTAATCCCACATCTGGTAATTCCTTCCTTTAGCATGTAGTTGAGCTGTGGTTGATTTTTATAAAAGTCAACTGTTAGGCCTGGTCCCATAAAGGTTCAGTTTGTTCGACTGTATCTCTGGGCCCTAACCCATCCACTGCAAAGTAGGCTATCAAGTACAAAGTAGGCTAGCTGATTTTGTTGTGTTGTCCAGAAGGGTTCAAATCTGATGTACTGTATCTCTGGGATTTACTAACCCATCCCCCTCTGCCTGTACAGCAGACCCCCTAACGGCGACTTCTCGTTAGAATTCCAGCAGTCCAGATGGTGTCTGGTGGATGCCCCGAGACCCCATGAGTTGGATAGGCTGGATGAATCATTCCACCTCGCTGTGTCCCCCCCCCCCCCCCTCACTATCTGCCTCCTTTCTTTCTTCCTTCCTTTCCTCTCTCTCCCTCTCTGTCTGGATGTCTTTGTCCTCTACAGTAGGCCAGACTGAGGCTGATAAGTGACATTCGCCTATATCTAACCTGAGATGGTGTTTAATGTTGTCTCTTTTTTTTTTATATCCTAGAGTAACCACCTTTCCAATTTAGTCTGTCAGTTTTTCCAAACTGCAATGCAGTTTCCCCCAGGGGTGCTCTTGGGAAACACTACCAGGAGACTGCTTATATACTTTTTTATCAACAATATCACTGTGAGCTAAAGAAGCGCATTGTATATCATTTATTTTTATAGATTGACAATTTTAAAACATACTGGAGTAAGGAGTCAGTTGGTTTGCCCCCCCCCCCCACCACCACCATTGAAAAAATATACATATATTTTGGAAGCTATAGAAATACATTTTATTAATCATTTGTTTTTGCCACATTTATTATATTGGACACCCTAAAGCAAATGTGTTTTAATATGTGAGCTGAACTTAAATATATTAAAATATTTTCCTTAAAGTATACTTTTTTGAAAGTTCTAATGTTACTGTCTCCACTACAACAAATTTAGTTAAATCCTTTTTAATATCTAATTGAAATACTGTAGAATTCCTTTCACTATTATGGAGGACTGCTCTTTCTGGGTAGTGCCAATATGGCTGACCGGTGGTTTCAAAGCCTGTCATTTGCCAGTACACAGCATCAGCAATCCAGGGTTTATAGAAGTCATTGAAGGCTACTCAAGCCAAGGTAACCCAGTGCAAAAAAAATGTTTGACAAAGGGTGTTTATTTGATGAAGGGTGCGGACGTGTGGTAGTAAGATACTACATTGCTCTCATAAGGACTTCCTGTGTGTCTACTCTGGCTGCAGTAGCCCTTTGAGAGCAGTCCAGCTGGGCACGCCACGCATGGTAGGAGTTTGTCTGAGCGCCGGTTACGGGGAATTCCTGATCTGCCAGTCTGATAATGGACACAAAAACACACCACCCTTCCTCTCTGATGATAATACAGTGGCTTCAGAAAGTATTCATAACCCTGGACTTGTTCCACATTTTGTTGTGTTACAGCCTTCATTTAAAATTTATAAAATTTAGTTTTTGTCACTGGCCTTCACCCAATACCCCATAATGCCAAATTGGAATTATGTTTTTAGACATTTTTACAACAACAAAAATAACCCCATATGTTATGGCAAATAAGTTCAGGATTAAAAATGTGCGTAACAAGTAGCATAAGTTGCACTACTGTTTTAACATGATTTGAATGACTACCTCATCTCTGTACTCCACAATTATCTGTAAGGCCCCTCAGTTGAGCAGTGAATTTCAAACACAGATTCAACCACAAAGACCAGGGAGGTTTTCAAATGCGTGTTCTCTCAAAGTAGGGCCCCTATTGGTAAAGCAGACGTTGAATATCCGTTGGAGCATGGTGAAGTTACTAATTACACTTTGGTTGGTGTGTCAATACACCCAGTCACTGCAACAATACAGGTGTCCTTCCTAACGCCGTTGCCGGAGAGGGAGGAAACCCCTCAGGGATTTCACCGTAAGGCCAGTGGTGGATGTAAAACAAGTTTAATTGCTATGATAGGAGAAAACTGAGGATTGGATCAGCGACATTGTAGTCACTCCACAATACTAATTTAATTGACAGAGTGAAAAGAAGCTTGTACAGAATAAAATAATTCCATAAGAACAGACAAAATTCTAGAGGAAACCCTGGTTGTCTGCTTTCCACCAGACACTTGAAGATGTCACCTTTTCAGCAGGACAATAATCTAAAACCAAGGCCAAATCTACACAAGTTGGTTACGAAGAAGACCGCGAGGGGTCCTGATTAGCTGAGTTACAGTTTTGACTTAAAGACCTGAAAATGGTTGTCGAGCAATGATCAATAACCAATTTGACAGAGCTTGAAGGATTTTGAATAGAATAATGGGACAATGTTGCACAATCCAGGTTTGGGATCTCTTCGAGACTTACCCAGAAAGACTCACAGCTGTAATTGCGCCTAAAGGTGCTTCTACGAAGTATTGACTCAGTGGTGTGAATACTTTTGTTAATTAGATTTCTGTATTTAATTTTCAATACATTTGGAAACATTCCTAAAACATGTCTTCACTTTGTCGTTATGGGATATTGTGTGTAGATGGGTGAGTAAAAATATATATTTAATACGTTTTGAATGCAGGTTGTAACACAAAGTGTAATAAGTCAAGGGGTATGAATACTTTCTGAAGGCTCTGTAGGCCAGCAGGACGTCTGTGTGTGTCGTAATGGACTGTATTGCGTACTTCTGTGTGGTACTTTCTACCCTTGTCTACAGCACAGTGTCTATGTGCTGCTGTGCAGATATTGGTCCATCTTTTTGTGAGTTTTCAATTCATTTCCTTCACGTTTGACTAAGGCAAACAGAAAGCCGGAAGACTGGGACAAAGGGGATCACTAAGAAACCAGAGCACAAATCGAGGAATAGAATTTAACAGTGCTTTTCCATTGGGTGTGTTGTGTGTAAAGCACATTACCAGAGTGTGTATTTGGGAAACAATAGCCATTGTCTCTCAAAGGCACTCCTGAGGAATTAAAGGAAGCAACCCACTTTTTCAGCGTAGCTACAAGCTTTCACTGTATCAGTAAATAAAACAGAACCCAGTCAGTTCAAATATACATAACATTACAGTTATAAAGGCAAAATGGAGTTGAGGGGCATGACTAGGCTTGGTTGTTATGTCAACAGCAGACAGTGGGTGGCTGGTCACAGTCAGTGGGATTGTGTGGGTTAAAGGGATCTGGCTGGGGAGGAGTGTGTGTGTCTGTGTTTGACGGATTTGCCTCAGACCTTGTTTTTACCCCGTCCTGCGCTCCCCTTTCAACCTCCTCACCCCGGTATCACCAGACAAGGGCCTCTTGGCACCCTGGTGAATCATGCCTCACAAAACAGAAAATCTGCCCACACAACACCCCCTTTCCCAGCCCCCCCATCCCTTCCCCTCTCTATTCCCACCAACTAAAGCACAAGGAAGGGATGAGTCACATCAATAAAGGGGCCTGCCATGCAAAACCCGCCCAAGCTGTCAGCGTTCCCTTTTAAAGCTCTTTATTAGCAGAATAACGTCTTGGAGTGGATACTAGTGTTAAAAGTCTCTGCAATTGTAATTAAGCCCTCGTTTTGCAGATGATGGCACTCTGGGCCCTTAAACTGCCATACGATGAGCATCAGCCTCTATGGCTTTGTAATGGGAAACACATTGGTTTTCCAGTATGCGGTCTATTACGGTATGGGGTGGAAATGCATGGCACCATGGCCCCGCCCCTATGCCGTTTTTCGCCTGTGGTTGGTTAAATAGTTTTGGCCTAAGCTGCTGCTTAGCACATGTAGATGTCAGATAGCGTTATTGGATTACGGGCTGATGACCCATACTGAGCTTCGTCTCCTCGCTGCCTGGTCACATGACCCGTCTGGAATCGCACACTGCTAGAAACGGGACAGGAAACTCACCCACTTTTGCTGCTGTCCGGAGATGTGCGTCTACCGGTCTTAGCTTAACACCCTTTTCTTAAAAACATTATTTTCAACTAGAGGCATAGTGTAGCCTACAGGAAAAGGTAAGGCTATATTTTTCCTAAGATACTGTAATATCTCAGTGGCATACCCTATTTCTCTCACTCATTTTATTCTCCTCTCCGTGGGTGCTTGCACTTGATGGCAAATCGCTTTGACTTGCCACGAGTGAGAGACTTTTATAACGGAGACTACTGGCCTTGCCTGTTTGCTTGCTGTCTTCAGCAGCTGAACACTGGCACCTGGTTTTCTCACTGTGGACAAAAGTTTCCACCCTCCTCCGTCAGGAAGAATGTGAATGTCAGGACCTGGCAATTTGTTTAACTGGCTCTTCCCAGGGTGCAAAGGGAAGGAAGCTGATGCTTGAATGTCTCTATGGGGTCGTGCCACTTCAAAAGGCACAAGAAAGACATTTTCGACACCCACCATCTCCGATTGTTAGAAGATTACGTAGATAGAAGTTACGTAGTTCAGAATACATAAGACCAAGCACACACAAAATACCTATTTTGGATTTATTTTATTTATTTATTTATTATTTATTTATTTATTTATTTAAGTCATCTTTCATTGACAAGTTATAAGTGAATTATTGATGCCTAGACCTGGAAACGCATCAGATGGCTTCCACAACATGCGAACGACATCAGAAAAATGGAATTGATAGACCTAACAACTAGAAATGGGCAGATGTTTTAGTAAGTTGTCAGGTGTGGTTACGGGACATTTCCAAGTGTCCCTAAACCTCTCCAAAGTGGCATATGTCTGTAAATTTGATAATTCCAGTACTATTACATATTTGCAATCCCTAAATGCAATTTGTTCAGTATGAAAACATTTTTTATCAGTCTCACTCAAACATGGGTGTTATGGAGTATCCAGGGTACATTTAAGTGTCCTTTCAACCTCTCCAAAGTTTCCCGAATGTGGTAATTGTTTTGCACAGTGGATTTGCCTAAAAATGATTGAACTATAAAACTAAATTTCTTGTGGTGATGTCAGGGGACATACAGAGGATATCCAAGTGTTTTCTCAACCTCTTCAAAGTGCTTGAACGTTTAGCCAAGGCATATCCAATCTATTCATCCCACATGCAAATGAACTGTTTACAAAAACCATATTAAAGCAACAGATATACATACAGAATTATAAAAATGTCTTATCATACACCAACTTGTTTACACACTATTTTTTGTTTACACAAAAAATAGAAATAAACAGAACTATTTACCAATGGTGTTCATGTTACATCCCAGGTGCAGATGATTAGATTATCACGACATCACGGCACAAGCTACAGTGAAGTGCAGTCTTTTGAAGCAGTCCCTCTCTGCCAGGAAACGGAAAGCGAACTGGCATTTCGGACAGAAGATCTGGCATTTAACTTCCCCCACCCCCAACCTGTGTTTTGTGCAATGCTTGCAGTTGTTCCTTTTGGCATGTGTGTTGGATAGTGGCACTCACCTTGAATATGGAGGGGGGGGGGGGGGGCTTTGAGCCCCCAATTCAACCATTTCCAAAAACCAGCTGCTCTAGGAAGGCCAACCTTATTGTTTTGGCCATCTGCTTGTGGAGAATGAAAACATTTACTGTAGCATTGTCCACAAACTTCCTGGTCTTGTGGAGGCTATTACCAGGTCGACACCCCCCATGCTGGCATTGTAGTCCTTCACAGGAATGGGGACATTCTTCCTTTTTCACCCTCCCTTGAGACATGTTTGTTGAATGCCTTATGCTGTATGGTGAGCATGGTTACTTCCCTAGTGTCCTTCCATTTCACAAAAAGTAGCTTGTTAGTCCTGATCCAATGTATGGTCTCCCTCTCCGCTGTCTTTGTCATGACCTTTACCTTGGTCTTGGGGAAACAGATTTTCTTAGGACAAATGGTGCCACAAGCCCCTATTTTCTTTTTCAAGATGTCTATCAAAAGTGGATGTAGAACCATCCGATGGGATGATTGACATAGCAGTTGGGGGTGAAGACTTTGACCGGCGGGGGCACTTGCTGGGGAGTGGTGGCTCCCAAATGTCGTCATCCAAATCCTCAAATCCTCTAAGACACACGGAATTACAGTTGACTAAATTTACAAAACGACATTACTGTAAAGTAAAAATACCAAGTCTAAACCCTATCTGTACAGTGACTCACATAGGTGTGAAGCACACACTTCCAATCGAAACAGTAACACAATATAGTAAACAATGGCCATGAGAGTTTAGTGGCCTCTCCAAAGTTACTAGGATAAAACTTAGAACAGCAAACCGTGAACTGATATGAAACATAGAAAATAATTACTTTGGAATTATGTAACATTGAAATTACTTGTTACATAGGCCTATGTAAACTAAATCCAAAGCACAAAAAGCAGACAAATTGTTAAACACGAAATACATACAGTAAATTCATGAAAATAATTTACTTACAGGTCTAAAAGTGGTTCCAATCCTTCTAGAAAGCAATCTTCGTCGGCCGAGGCGACACACTCATTGTCCAAATTGCTCCCCTCATCCGAGTCCGACCAGTATTTTATTCAAAGGTTCTATGTTGGTATATATATTCATAGCTGCTGCCTTTTTAGCTTCCTGTTTGATATTCTTTACCTTTTTCTCCCCCATAAGAAGCCATCTTTTAGGATAAAGCGATGAAATTTGTTTACGATGTAATGTAGCCTGCTTGGTGCATCTCGTCTCTGAGCCAGGTAGCAATAGTCTGCATTACACATTAAAGGTTCTAGGCGTTGTTTTGTCCCACCCAGATCAACTGTTTATCCCTGGAAAGCTTATCTCATTGGCTACAAAACTGTCAAGGTGACATAGTAGCCAATCCCCTGTGTAATGGATGCCTACGGCACGTAAAGCATGAGGATGTAAGGAAATAAATAGGCCATAGTAGCGAAGTAATTACAATTTAGCAAATTAACACTGGAGTGATAGAGGTGCAGAGGAGGATGTGTAAGTAGAAATACTGGTGTGCAAAAGAGCTGAAGAAGTAAATAAAAACAATATGGGGATGAGGTAGGTAGATTGATTGGGCTATTTACAGATGGGCTATGTACAGCTGCAGCGATCGGTTAGCTGCTCTGATAGCTGATGTTTAAAGTTAGTGAGGGAAATATAAGTCTTGATTTTTGCAATTCATTCCAGTCATTGGCAGCAGAGAACTGGAAGGAAAGGCAGCCAACGGAGGTGTTGGCTTTGGGGATAACCAGTGAGATATACCTGCTGGAGTGCGTGCTACGGGTGGGTGTTGTTATCGTGAGCTGAGATAAGGCAGAGCTTTACCTAGCAAAGACTTATAGATGACCTGGAGCCAGTGGGTCTGTCGACTAATGTGTAGCGAGGGCCAGCCGACAAGAGTATACAGGTCGCAGTGGTGGGTGGTATATGGGGCTTTGGTGACAAAACGGTGGATGGCACTGTGATAGACTGCAATCAAATTTTCTGAGTAAAGTGTTGGAGGCTATTTTGTAAATGACAGTGCCAAAGTCAGTTTTACAAGGGTATGTTTGGCGGCGTGAGTGAAGGAGGCTTTGTTGTGAAATAGGAAGCTGATTCTAGATTTGATTTTGGATTGGAGATGTTTAATATGAGTCTGGAAGGAGAGTTTACAGTCTAACCAGACACCTAGGTATTTGTAGTTGTCCACATATTCTAAGTCAGAACTGTCCAGAGTAGTGATGCTAGTCGGGCGGGCAGGTGGGTGTGGGCAGCGAACGGTTGAAAAGCATGCATTTAGTTTTACTAGCGTTTTAAGAGTGTTTAAGAGGCCACGGAAGAAGTGTTGTATGGCATTGAAGCTCATTTAGAGGTTTGTTAACAGTTTCCAAAGAAGGGCCAGATGTATACAGAATGGTGACGTCTGCATAGAGGTGGATCAGGGAGTCACCCGCAGCAAGAGCGACATCATTGATATGTATTGAGAAAACAGTAGGCCTGAGAATTGAACCCTGTGGTACCCCCATAGAGACTGCCAGAGGTCCGGACAACAGGCCCTCCGATTTGACACACTGAACTCTTTCTGAGATGTAGTTGGTGAACCAGGCGAGGCAGTCATTTGAGAAACCAAGGCTGTTGAGTCTGCCGATAAGAATACAGTGATTGACAGAGTCAAAAGCCTTGGCCAGGTCGACGAAGACTCAGTGGGTTTTCGATGTTGCCATTTAAATGATACATCATCAAATAACATTGGCAGTAGGCTAGATGTGTTCCTACCAACGTAAGGATTCATGTAATCCCCCTTCACCCCATGTAGCTACAGCTCAAATACAGACCAAATCGAAGCTTACCTTGTAAGATGTTTGCTGAAAACGTTGTGTAAAATAAACATTTTGACTCTCGGGGCTGGTGATCAATAACGGTAGGTCACAGGCAGACAATTAAGACATTCTCATGATCTGTGGAGTCCTGTCTTTTGGTGTGTTTCGACATATTCCCCGTTTATTTCGTTAATGGTTCACAACGCTAACCTTAATGTATGGAGCAGCCATCTTGAAATGAGGTCATCGGCTCGGCCTGCCCTTATACATTAGTATGCCCATATGGTAGTAAGTCACACCAAAGATTTTAAGTCACAGATCAATATCCAAGATACTCAGCTTCCCGCAAACACCCTGGTTTTGCATATAGGGCTACCGTTCTCATACCAGACTGAATTGAATAAGAAAAATCGAATAAGGTCCCCAAATATGATTGCACCCAATTTGACCTTGCCTAATTTATAGGATTCAGATAATATTCAAGAAATATAGTATACAACATTAGTTTTGGACCAAACATCTTCCTACCAATGAGTAAGACATGAGTAATCCCATAACATGGTCAAAAGCCACCCACATACTCTCCACACCCTATGCCAATCCCACCCCAACAACCAGTATACAGTATCAGTTCTCTGTCTGACAAGTAGTAGGAATATGCAGTTTGGAGTATTGCTTCTTCATACTATGCAGTCTTCCCCGGTTCAGAGAAATTTGTCATTGATGCCACATACATTATTTACCATAAATTTAGTCCGAAAGTACCAGATGCCGCAGTTACTGCTGCTCTCCTACACCAATTACATTTCAACAATATGTTTCAGGAATGCCAATCGTATATGTTTCTAACCACTGAAATGATTGTGGGTGTCATGGCTTGGCTTGCTGAAATTACATAGAATGAATATGGCTCAAGACATGATTGGACACTATTAGGCTATAAATACTAAGCTTAGGAGCTCTTCCTCAGTTTTATAACTGCAAAGCATTTTCACTCAACAGATATTCCAGACTTTCCAAAGCATTGGGCTTTGCATCTGTTTTAAACAAAAGTGTTTACTTACATGTTAGTGCATTTGCTTCACTTTAAACCAATTATTTGTCAATTGAGTGTTTGTGTTATGAACTGCACTTGGTCATTAGCCTAACATGGTAATTGAGTGTCTTGTTAAAAAGGTGTTACCAGACACTTAAAGTGAATCAGCATTTAGGGCCATTGTTCATAACATTGGTGCTGCGATTCCTGTCATTTAGAGACTGATGTCTTGCAGTAGCTGTGGTTTCTGTGGTAGATTTTAAAGGGGTAGTGCAACTAACTGATCATCATTTGATAGATGAACTGACAAGAGCTTGTGTACAACCATAATTGTGCCTTTTTGAAGAGAGATCCCAGTTTTGACGTTCCTTTGAACTAATTTCAAGAGTGTGACTATCACATGCATACTGTCAGAAATGCATGCAGCCAAAGCAGTTTTTTCCCTTGCTCCCAAATTGATCCAAGGGTGGTGGCTGCATTCCTGCCCCATGTTCTTGTGTGGACATGCGAGTTCCTAAAGAATCTGTAGACTAATGGACTACAAGTCAGTGGTTTGACCCCAGAGGCAGCTTTTATGCCTGGTCCTTGTCCCAGACTATAAAGAATGAACACATGAACTTGTTCATAAATGCAGCTAACCTCCAAGGTCCCATGTGTGGTATGTTTTTCCAAAGATGGCCCGTTCTTCACACGTTTAGATATTGATACCAGTGAGCTGTGAGTTGGACTAGGAAATGGGATCCTGTCGTGTTGTGACCCCCCCCCCCCCCCCCCCCCCCTCCCTTCTATGGTTCTTGTTGTATGAAATGGTGCTGTTGCATGAGTAGCTGGTGAGAAATTTCTTACAACACTCAGCTGTTGTAATCCGTAAATCAGCTGTGATTATCATCGTGAATAGCATAGTTGCTAAATCATCGCCGCTGCTAAATCATAGCTGCCCCCCCCCCCCCCCCCCCCCCCCCATGTCATGGCATGAGGTCCCAATTTTGTTAAAATGTTTGAGTCACTGAGATGGCATGAGAATAAGGCATAGCCATAGCAAAATGTGTAGAATTGCAGGAAACCAGCTTTAAAACCATCAGATGTCTCCAGCAAAGAGGATAGCCTCTTAAACCGCATCATTGGCCAAAAAAAAACCTCCCCCCTTAACTTTGCACACTGCTATGGTCCTTGACCTCGAAGACCAGTCACTAAAGTAGCCTGATCCTGTCCCTTTTTGCCCCCACCCCCTCACACACACACACACACACACTCATGTCGACAGTCCCACTATCACCTGCACCTATTAATGTACACGGTGAACTATGAACTCTGTATCTGCTTTGTAAACTTTCAAACCAGGGAAGGGTGCATTAACAGCAGTGGTGGAAAAAGTACCTAATTACTAAAAGTAAAGATACCTTAATGTAAATGACATAAGTAAAAGTGAGTCACCCAGTAAAATCCTACTTGTGTAAAAGTCTAAAAGTATTTGGTTTTAAATGTACTTTAGTATCAAAAGTAAATGTTATTGATAAAATATACTTAAGTATCAAAAGTATAATTCATTTCAAATTCCTTATAAGCAAACCAGACGTCACCATTTTCTTGTTTTTTAAATTTATTTACGGATAGCTAGTGGCATGCTCCATCATTCAGACATCATTTCCAAACAAAGCATGTGTTTGGTGAGTCCGCCAGATCAGAGGCAGTTGGGAAGACCAGGGATGTTTTCTTGATAAGTGTGAATTATTTTCCTGTCCTGCTAAGTATTCAAAATGTATTGAGTACTTTTGGGTGTCAGGGAAAATGTATGGAGTAAAAAGTACTGAAACATTTTTTTTTTTTAAGGAATGTGGTAAAGTAAAAGTTGTCAAAAATATAAATAGTAAAGTACAAGTATCCAAAAAAACTAAAGTAATACTTTCAAGTATTTTTACTTAAGTACTTTACACCACTGATTGACTGCACTTTATTTGAACCTCATGTACGTTCAAGTTTTGATCACGCGGACTGGAATATGTTCAGATCAGCCTCAGAGGACAATATTGACCTATACGCTGACTCGGTGAGTGCGTTTTATAAATAAATGCATTGGAGACGTCGTACCCACTGTGACCATTTAAAACCTACCCTAATCAGAAACCGTGGATGGATGGTGGTATTTTGCGTAAAACTGAAAGCGCGATCCACCGCATTTAACCATAAAAAGAGGTTTGGATATATGGCTGTATATAAACAGTGTAATTATTCGCTCCGCAAGGCAATCAAACAAGCGAAATGCCGGTACAGGGACAAGGTGGAGTTGCAATTCATCGGCTCATACATGAGACGTATGTGGCAGGGTCTACAGGAAATGACGGACTACAAAAGTAGAACATTTAAACTTGTTAACTCTCGCAAGGCTGCTGGCCCAGACTGCATCCCTAGCCGCGTCCTCAGAGCATGTACAGCTTGCTGGTGTGTTTACAGACATATTTAAACACTCCCTATCACTCCTAGTCTGTTGTCCCCACATGCTTCAAGATGGCTACCATTGTTCCTGTACCCAAGAAGGCAAAAGATAACTGAACTAAATGACTACTTCTGTCATCATGAAGTGCTTTGAGAGGCTAGTCAAGGATCATATCACTGCCACCCTAGACCCACTTCAGTTTTCATACCGCCCCAACAGGTCCACAGATGATGCAATCGCCATCACACTGCACACTGCCCTAACCCATCTGGACAAAAATAATACCTATGTAAGAATGCTGTTCATTGACAACAGCTCAGCATTCAACATCATAGTACCCATCAAGCTGGAGGCCCTGGGTCTCAACCCCTCCCTATGCAACTGGGTCCTTGACTTTCTGACGGGCCGCCCCCAGGTGGTGAAGATCAGAAACAACTTCTCTACTTCGCTGATCCTACACACTGGGGCCCCACAAAGGTGTGTGCTCAGCCCTCTCCTGTACTCCCTGTTCCCCCCCGACTGGGTGGCCATGCACGCTTCCAACTCAATCATCAAGTTTGCAGACGACACAACAGTAGTGGGTTTGATTACCAACAACAACAAGACAGCCTACAGGGAGGAGGTGAGTGCTCTCGGAGTGTGGTGTCAGGAAAACAACCTCTCACTCATCGTCAACAAAACAATGGAGATGATCGTGGTCTTCAGGAAACAGCAGAGGGAGCACCCCCACCCCCTCCCTATCCACATCGAAGGGACAGCAGTGGAGAAGGTGTCAGGTTTTAAGTTCCTCGGCGTACACATCACAGAAAAACTGAAATGGTCCACAGCCTGGTACGGCAACTGCACCGCCCTCAACCGCACGGCTCTCCCAGAGGGTGGTGCGGTCTGCACAACGCATCACCGGGGGCAAACTACCTGCCCTCCATGACACCTACAGCCCCCGATGTCACAGGAAGACCAAAAAGACAACCAGCCGAGCCACTGCCTGTTCAAACCGCTATCATCCAGAAGGCGAGGTCAGTACAGGTGCATCAAAGCTGGGACCGAGAGATTAAAAAACAGCTTCTATCTCAAGGTCATCGGACTGTTAAATAGCCATCACTAACTCAGTGAGGCTGCTGCCTACACTGAGACCCAATCGCTGGACACTTTAATAAATGGATCACTAGTCACTTTAAACAATGCCACTTTAATTAATGCCACTTTTTAAGAATGTTTACATATCTTACATTACTCATATCACATGTACATACTGTATTTTATACCATATACTGCACCTTGCCTATGCCACTTGGCCATCACTCAGCCATATACTTATATGTACATATTCTCATTCACCCCTTTAGATTTGTGTGTGTTAGGTAGTTGTTGGGGAATTGTTAGATTACTTGTTAGATATTGCTGCACTGTTGGAACTGGAAGCACAAGCATTTCGCTACACTCGCATTAACATCTGCTAACCATGTGTATGTGACCAAGAACTGTATTTTCAATGACTCTGATTTTAAAGCCTATTTAGAGCACAGGCTATTGAGTTCTCAACTCCATTTTGTTTCCCTATGTGAATCATCTGACCTGTTGGGTTTGTTACAGGTCAAAGGGCTAAGGCGACCGTAGATTAACTTTAGGATGGGATGTCATCGTAAAAGATCATGGGGAAAGTGTCTTCCCTCAGAGTTGAGGGTCTTTAATCCACTGGGCTGTAGTAGTGTCTACCCCCATGTGGCATACGGGCTCCATAAGTGGATGGACTCTTTAAAAAAAAAATAATAATAATAAATGTTTTATTGAATGTTTAAAGCGTACAATATACTTGCAGTGAAGCAACTCAACAACTACATCACATTACTCATCTAACAGACTCCCATACAGAGTGACACTCAGAAGCAACCAGGATCAACACCCTGCTCAAGGGCATGTCGACAGATCTCCCACAAGGTCAAAACGGTGGACTCTTATAACTGCTGAGATTTGCGAGTGATGGGGAAAGCTGCATGCTAACTCGGGAAAGAATAAAAAAAGAAAACATCATGATCATGGATTGAAGTTTCAATGTGAGGGCAAATCTGCCCTTTTGAACCCACTTAAAACCAGTGCCCCCTCATCACCCGACACCCCACAAGACCGAGGGTTTTGGAGAGTTGCCTAGCTTATGATGAATACAATGCTGCCATTTTAATTGTGCTTTTATGAAAGAGGATATGACTCACTTGGCCATTGTTGAGACAGAGGTTTTTCTCAAGGCCCATAACCTCTCCCCTGGGGCAAGGACATGTCAGAGCTCACTCATGCTGTCAAACTCTGGATGTGTACTTTGTTTACATGGCATGGTAGAGCCATATTTACACATCCAATCTGGACAAGCCTAAATGATGGTGTGATTGACTGGTGGTGTTTAGAATAAAAAATAAATAGAATACTATCTTCTTTTGCAATACATAGAAATGCCATGTTTTGGGGTTTTATCTCTTCGGACACATTGACTGTTGTCACTCAACAAAACCACAAAACAAAGATATGTGGTTTGCACAGCCATTACTTCTACTTCATGGAAATAGATGAGGTCTGTTCTATTTAGAGTTTTTCTTCTTTAATCAGCCTAACATCTGTTATTTTACAGGGACATTACTAGTGTCTCTCAGACACTGGCTTATTGAGAGAGCTTCTCTGTGCCTTTTAGCTTTGCATGTTCCTACATGCTCTCCAGCCATGGTGCAACTTATTTTTTGAATTACCATAAGGTAAAGGGTAATTAAAATAAAAAATTGTTTTACATGTCTTTGGGTGAGTTCACTGTTCCCTAATAGGGGTGATAATATCTTCAGTATGACTCACGACTTTGATTTTCTTCTCCTTGTTCGGTTGAAATAACAAAGTCGGCTTCCAAACAAAGCAGGCTCTTTGTTTTCGATCTGCACAATCAAGATTTAGTGTGTTATTCAAAACTCCTTTTATAGGTAGTGCGAGTGTAATACAGAGTGGACTCTGGGATGACTTTGTGAATTACGTCAGCCTATTCAGAGGCCCGAAATCAACATTGAAACCTCAAGGGAAATGTTGCCTTCATTAGGAGATTTATAAGCCTATGTTTGGGATTGATATTGGATGAGTTAGAAATCAATGGCGGCATGAGTTTTCGATGCCCCAGAGACTATCTACTCAACTCCGGTCAGGGAGAATCCCAGGGTAGTGAGTTATGAAGCGAGATGAATTAGCAGGCTAACTTGGGTCGAAGCAACTCCTGATTTTTATCTGGTGCTCAAACAAAGGAGACTCTGTAATACAGTGCTCGAACTGGCCCAGCACCAAGAAGAGCAGTGGTCACCAACCTTTTCTGAGTCAAGATCCCTTTCGCAGTCAAAAAGCAAGCGGAGATCTACCGCTCCGATTTAAAAAATAAATAAACGCATAAATAAATCATGACTTTCAAATTGTAGCATTAACCTAATAAAAACAGTTCTGTAGGAATGAGGTTTGTGCAGCAGGACTAATACATGATCACAGCATATTGTCTATATGCCTGGCCTGGGCTGCCAATATTATTATTCTCAGGCAATAGTATATTTTCCAAACTTGAGCTTTGATAACAAAATGGGTAAGTTGGTGTCGTGCTCATGAGGCACAGCTGAGCATAAATTGAAATAATACTTTATTTTGCTCGACTGATGGGGCCTGCATCTGATATTCATGGTGCTTTCAAGACAACTGTGAACTTTGAATTCGAGTTGTACCTCATCCACATCTGCCTCATGCACAAATTCACATGGTTCGTTTGGCCAGATCAAGTGAAATATTCCTTGATATTAAAATGGACATGACGAGCTGCTAATAATAGTAATAAAACTACAGGGCTGTCAATACACTTGGCTACTCATTAATTGCAGCTGCAGCACCAGTGGAAGTAGGGGGAAGCGTGTTTTTATGTTTTGCAATAGTGTTGAATTAAAAAGTGTTGACAGTCCTGAATAAAAACTCACTCATAAACACCGCAGATATTTGCTGTATTCTTTGACCATCTCTCTCTGGTCATGGTTATACAATCTCGCGTAGACTAGTACCAAACTTTGCTGTGGCTGGGGTCGTGGAAGCTAATGGCGGTGATTGGAGCTATGCACAGTAAGCGCACTCGATTTAGCCACAAATCTCCCGGTCTACCAGGTAGGCAGAGTTTTTGTATCATAATCGACCGGTTGGTGATGGCTGAAGTAGAGCTTTCTTTATGATCAAGAAAATCCTATTTTGTTTCCAAATATTCCATCAAAAGTTGGAGCAAGTTTGTAAACTCATAAAGCCAATTAACCCCAGGGATTCCGCTTGTCCTTACATCATCACAGGCTAGAATGAAACATTGAGCAGGGAGGGGAAGGTGCACTGCTTCAAATTGGTTTCGCTTTTATTATGCTACAGTGCCTTCATAAAGTATTCATACCCCTTGACTAATTTCACATTTTGTTACAGCATGAAATCAAAATGTATGCATTTTCCCCCACACATCTACACACAATACCTCATAATGACAGTGGGAACATGTTTTTTTTCACAAATTTTTAGCAAATTTGTTAAACTTTTTCAATATAGAAATATGTCAAATTAAATGAGTATTCACACCAGAGTCAATACTTTGTTGAAGCGTCTTTGGCGGTGGTTACAGCTTTGAGTCGTCTTGGGTGTGTGTGGATCAGCTTTGCACATCTGGATTTAGGAATTTTCTCCCATTCTTCCTTGTAGAGTTTCTCAAGCTCTGTTAAGTTGGATGGGGAGCGGCAGTGAACAGCAAGTCTTTCCACAGATTTTCAATGGGATTCAAGTCTTAGATTTGGCTGGGCCACTCAAGGACTTTAGTATTCTTCTTCTGAAATCATTCCAGCATTGCTTTGGCTGTATATTTGGGGTCATTGTCCTGTTGGAACCTAAATCTTCACCCCGGTCGAAGGTAGTTTGCACTCTGAAGCAGGTTCTCGTCAAGGATTTGCCTGTATTTGGTTCCATTCATTGTTCCCTCTATCAATACCAGTCTCCTTGTTCCTGCTGCTGAAAAGCATCATCATAGCATCATGCTGCCACCACCATGCTTCACAGTAGGGATGGCGTTAGATGGGTGATGAGCTGTGCCTGGTTTTCTCCAGGTATAGTGCTTTGCATTTAGGCCAAAGTGTAAAATTTTTGTCCCATCAGACCACATATTTTTGCCTTATGCTCGGAGTCCTTCACGTGCCTTTTTCCAAACTCCAGGTCTTCTGTCATGTGAAAACATGTTTTCACTTTTTCATTATGGGGTATTGTGTGTAGATTGGTGAGAGAATCTATAATTCATTCTGAATTCAGGCCGTAACACAACAATATGTGGAATAAGTAAAAAAGGGGTGTCAATACTTTTCTGAAGGCACTGTAGGTCACTGAATGGCTGGTTGTACTGAATGTCTCTTCGTAGCTAGAACCTGGCAGCAAATCCTACACAAGGTCAGCTAATAGTTTAGTTTTCATCCAGCAGATTTTTATAGTATGGGTTTGTTCGGCTGATGTCTTCAAGCTGTTCCAGTGGAGGTATTGTGGTCCTCATTGTTGCAACAACAGTTTGATAGGTGGAGGAGGGTGAGGTCAAGGTGAAGTTAGACACACACATGCTTGCTCACACACACACAGATTTGTTGAGTAATATTTCCCAGTCTTATTTTTTAGTGAAGGGGGTGTGTGTAATTTCTTGGTCCACTATTTGGCTCTGCTGGTGGTTGGTGTATATTGGGAGATTTATGAACCCCAAAGCTGAGCTAATTTACCCTAGTAGTGCAAGGAATTGCCAGGGACCTCACGGTATGATATTATCACGGTGCCTAGGTGACGATACGCTATGTATTGCGATTCTCATGATACTCATTATTCTATATATGTATTGTGATGTTCCAAATATGTTGCTCAACATACGTATGTTGAGGGGGACACGAGAGCCATGAAAAAAAGAGTTTTGATCAGTCTTGGAAATAAAAGTTCTGAGAACAAATGGGCTCCCTATTTAAAAATAATATGGAGAATGAGCTATGAAGGAAAAATACTAGAGTTTTGGTGCGGGTACAGCAAACTAGTGCAAAAATGATATTGTGATATTGTCAATACGGTATATTGTCAAAAATAATATCCCAATATGTAACTATCGATTTTCCAATATTCTACAGCCTGACACCCACCCACCTCTCCTCTTCTCCCCCTTCCATCCACTACCTTCTCCCTTCTGCAACCCCTCTCTCTTTCTCTTCTCTCTCATCCCACCTACTTTCTTCTGACTCCCCCTTCCCCTCCTGCACAACCCTACCCCCACACTTTCTTCCCCCCTCTTTCTTCTCTCCTGTAGAGTCCTTGCCTCTCTACTCTCCCCCTCTCTCTATTACCCCCCCCCCCCCTCCCCCTCCTGACTAAGTGCTATTGAATGTGCAATCCCAGATGTGCTAAATTACCCCTTGCCCCTTTACTGTAGGGATCCCAGAGCGTTACGTTAACCCCCTTGTCCCTGCCCCCACTTATATAAACATACCTCCACCTACCCATTACTTTCTCTCCAGCTCCTGGGGTGTTTTTGTGCTTTGTGTGTAGTGTTCTGGGCATGCCGATGGTTCACTTGGTTGTGTGGATTTTTACTGGTGTGAGTTTATTTGCGTCTGTAATTGTGGAACGTCTCTTAAGCCAAGTGGCTTTTGCTGTTTTTGTAAGCCTGTGCAGTGCTTGCCGTAGTAAACATGGAATGATTTGTAGCGTTGGATGCCATTCAAGTCCAGATTAAGCAAGGATATTTGCCTCCCAGTTAACTGAATGTTGAGAAACTGTAGATTGAGAATTTCTGTTGGACGGCTGTTTTCCCACTCTTTTTCTGATTCTCTCTCCTCTCTCTCTGTCCCTCTCCCTTTTCCTCTATGTGAGGGGATTAAATATCCTTGAGAGGTTATGTGAGAGTCTCGGTGCGGCAGTCTGCTGTGGGGCCTGTATTGTCTTTGAGCTGAGTTGGCTGACTTCACTCTCACCGGGGGTTCATTAGCTGGGGTTGAGCTAGGCAGGGTTGGGCTCTTGTTTATCCAGGCAGTTACAGACTGTATATATATTAATGGCCCAGTCCTGGTGATTTTGTTAAGTGTTTGGAAGTCTCACATAGCCTTTTCGCTTTTTGCAATACAAACATTGTCTTTCTTGATTTGTTTCAACAGTGAGATGATTTTAATGACGTGGTCCATCATCCTTCGAGGGGAGACCAACTGCAAAACCATCAACGTCTGAACAACTCTTGTGACTCCTCTTGTGACTCCTGGTGTCCAGTGGAGAGGAGGCTCCTCAAACCCCCGGATATTGAGTGAAGCGAGAGGACTTAAAAGGAGGCACAACAAAATGGATACCGTAGACACCATCCAGAACTCTGCCTTGGAGACCAAGGCTGAGCGCATCGCCCGCTACAAAGCCGAGAGGAGGAGAGAGCTGGCGGAGCGTTACGGAAACACTGAGGAAGTCAGCTCTAAATACACCAGGAGGGAAAGGAAAGCTGGTGAGACTTCTGAGAAAGAGAAGCCGGAGGACAGAAGCTCCAAGTCCGAGCAGACGTTATCTAGCCGGGCCACCAGGAGTAGGATGGAAGACCGCGAAGAGTCTGTTGACAGCGAGTCCTCCCAGGAGACCGGGGGGGATGAGGAGGCCCAACTGGATACAGCTGCCCCCTCAAAGCCTGCTGCCACCAAGAGGCTTAACTCTAATCACAGGTGAGTCCAGTCAATTCCCCTTGTCCACTCCTGGCTCTTTTGCAGCCTCCACCCGCCTGGTTTCAATTGACAGTTGTTCTGCCAGGGGGTTGTACGTTGCTATAGGGGCCTTTGGGGCACCCTGTCTGGAGACTAATCTAAGGGGAAAGCTGCCAATGTCAGTGGTTCATCACCATACACCCCTCCTTATAAGAGATCAGGATAGGTTAGTCATGCTCCTATCATATCACTCCTTTTTGGAGGGAACCATTCTGGAATGTCCAGAGATGGACACATTCAGTCAGTTGGGAAATGGCACATATGCCAAATGCTTTTGCTGAGACATGTTTTGCTGCATGTTATGACATCTTAGCTTCTTGTTATGGTTCAATTTACAGCTATTCATCGGAATGGGAGTGTTTTAGCCCTTTCGAGAATAAAAAACATGGAAATGCTGCATAGGGAGTGGAGATTTGGGAGCAAAACTCATTTGCTGCCAACATTGTCCTCGATGTCTGCACATGGATGAAGCAAAACATGTCCTTTCCTCCATTTGGGATCTTTTCCCTATAATCATCCCAAATATTCTGCCTAGTGTGCATAAGCCTGTTGGCTCCTGACAAGCAGCTTGAGGGGATGAGTGTAGCAGAGGAGGGGGAGATGGACAGACTGAAAGAGGAGAGAATGAGTGAGAGTACGGGGTTGAATTTGAATGAGTTAGAACATGCACCATAGTTTGTGCCAAAGCTTCCAGCCCCCTCCTTATTGAACTAGATAAGTCTGACTGACTGCTCGTCAGATCTTATCGTCTCCTTACTACATGTTGATTAGGAAAGGCATGCACTCATTGTATTATGTTGCAATGCCCTCCCGGAAGACCTGTGGCATTTTACATGTTTCTTCACATGCAGTCAAAGTGTAGTTATGCAGAGATATTAAGCTTGAGGGTGTTGTCGTGCTTGCGGGTCGCTTAAAAGTCTTAGCGCACATTCTGACCTATAATCGCCAAGTCTCTTTGTGGCCCATGCTGTTGAATCAAATCAAATTTTATTTGTCACATGTGCCGAATACTACAGTGAAATGCTTACTTTCAAGCCCTTAACCAACAATGCAGTTTTAAGAAACGGCATTGAGCTAAGAAGAGCTAAGAATAACATAATTAAAGAGCAGCAGTAAAATAACAATAGTGGGGTTATATACAGGGTGTACCGGTACAGAGTTAATGTGCGGGGGCAATATGTACATGTAGAAGCTGTTGAGAAGCCTCTTGGACCTAGACTTGGCGCTCCAGTACTGCTTGCCGTGCGGTAGCAGATTACAGTCTATGACTAGAGTGGCTGGAGTCTGACAATTTTTAGGGCCTTCCTCTGACACCGCCTGGTGTCTTGGTGTGCTTGGACCATGTTAGTTTGTTGGTGATGTGGAACTTGAAGCTCTCAACCTGCTCCACTACAGCCTCGTCGACGAGAATAGGGGCGTGCTCGGTTCTCCTTTTCCTGTAGTCTACGATCATCTCCTTTGTCTTGATCACGTTGAAGGAGAGGTTGTTGTCCTTGCCCCACATGGTCAGGTCTCTGACCTCCTCCCTATAGGCTGTCTCATCGTTGTCGGTGATCATCGGCAAACTTGATGATGGTGTTTGAGTCGTGCCTTGCCGTGCAGACATGTGTGAACAGGGAGTACAGGAGGGGACTGAGCATGCACTCCTGAGGGGCACCCGTGTTGAGGATCAGCGTGGCGGATGTGTTGTTACCCACCCTTACCACCTGGGGGCGGCGCGTCAGGAAGTCAAGGATCCTGTCGCTTAGTGATGAGCTTTGAGGGCACTATGGTGTTGAATGCTGAGCTGTATTCAATGAATAGCATTTTCACATAGGTGTTCCTTTTGTCCAGGTGTGAAAGGGGAGTGTGTAGTGCAATAGAGATTACATCATCTGTGGATCTGTTGGTGCGGTATGCAAATTGGGCAGCTGGGCAGCTCTCGGCTGTGCTTCCCTTTTTGTAGTCTGTAATAGTTTGCATTCCCTCACACATCAGATGAGTGTCGGAGCCAGTGTATTATGATTCGATCTTAGTCCTGTGTTGACGCTTTGCCTGTTTGATGTTTCGTTTGAGGGCATAGCGGGATTTCTTATAAGCATTTGTGTTGGAGTCCCGCTCCTTGAAAGCGGCAGCTCTACCATTTAGCTCAGTGCTAATATTGCCTGTAATCCATGGCTTTTGGTTGGGGTATGTACGTACAGTCACTTTGGGGACAACGTCCTCAATGCACTTGTTGTTAAAGCCAGTGACTGATGTGGTGTACTCAATGCCATTGGAAGAATTCCGGAACATATTCCAGTGCGACACCGTAACATTGTTGTTTTTGTTTGCGGGTGTTAAGTAAGGCAGGTATGTTGTTGTTGTTGTTCAGGTATGCTCAGATGTTAGGGTCAGGCTGGTGTGCACACATTCACTGAACCCTCTGACTGTGGTTGTCTAAAAGTGGAATGGTTTAAAGGAAGCCATTAGTTATCTTATCTGTTCTGGAGTAGAAGGTGAAAGACGGACCATGCTTTATTTTTGTGTAGGTGGTAGGGCTGACCACATTTAGTCGACTGGTCGATTGTTTGGTCGATAGGCTGTTGGTGGACCAATTATATATTTTTTTTAGTCGAGCAGTGGCAATATATACAGAAATGTATGGTATATGAGACTTATTCATATGAGTCTTATTCACGCCTGTCTGAGAGGACTAATCCGGAAGCGGGGATGGTACACTAGTATCACCAGTAGTACATTTAGCCTACCCTTAATTTCTAATCTATAATGCTTGTTTGGTTATGGTCATTTCTGTTAATGCCTTCAATATATTATTATTACAGTCTTACCGTTGTCATTGTAGGAGTGGACATGTTGTTTGCGGAGCGCACAACCTAGGATACAGTTGTGAGAAAGTTTTGGTTGATTTCATTCCATTTACCATTTGTCCATTTATTAATTGTCTTTTGTTTGGCGCACTCCTGTCAATCTTGAGTAATGCCACGTACCTGATTTACACATAGAAGTAGGTCTAGGCTACCTGGCCTGCGTGCAAATGTAGACTTATAAATGTGCCCATTTGGGGATCTGATACTATTTCTGATTGTCTTAACTCACCATCACTGTGGAGCTTTTTTCTTTGCCTCAAATATCAAGAAAACAGCCTTTTTTTTCCTTCTTTTTTTTTTTACATCTTTGAGAATGACAATAGTTCCTCAGTGTAGCCTATGTGAAAAATATTTCCATCTCTCTCCCTTTAGATAACCGCTCGGAATGAAAGGGGGGGGGGGGGAAATCATGCTCTGACGTCAAAAAATACCTGATTTACTTATCCCTTGTGCAAATAGCCTACAGCTGTGTCTGTCTGTCAGGAGCTCACTGCGGTGTGAAACTCTGAGGGCCCTGAATTTTTTTATACAATGTTGCAAGTCTGCTAGCACCAGTCTGAACCAAGTTAATAGTTGATACAATGTTTCAATTTCTTTGCTGTGAATTATAGGATATTTATTTTTATCAGCATATTTTCCAGCTGCGGGCTGCAATGTTTGCGGGAGGTGGAGATCGGGAACAGTTTTTTGTTTCTTCTACTGGTTAGGCTATATTGCTCTTTGGCTCCCTCTAGTCATTTCTGTGTCTTCATTTTTATTTGCAGTGCTTAAAGCATCAGACAAGCTCAGTAGCCTATATATAGTTGACTTTATTCAAACAGGTTGTGTCTATATAATTTATTTCACCTTTTTATATAAGGAAAAATACATGTTTACATTTTTTTACCAATCGATTGGTCGAAAGAACAGATGACTCCTCGGTCTACCAATATTTTTTTGTTGTAGTCTGGTATAGCCTAGTGGGGTGGGTGGGGGGGGGGGGGGAATCCAAAGTTGTGCTATAAATATTAATTGGCTATGTCATAGCTAATTCGTTAACAATACATATTGGTACATTACTAGCTTAAACATGATTAGTGGGTGATGATGATTTCAGAACCAAAGTGGGGGGATAGAAAACAGGATACATTTTTACCTCATAATCTAGTGGTTAGTGGGATGGTGCCTAGTTTCCCTTATGGCTCAGCTCAGGTACCTGCATAGTACATACATTGTTTATATATATATATTTGTTTTTCCCCATTTTTTTCCCATTCCTCCTTGCAAAACAGCTCGAGCTCAGTGAGGTTGGATGGAGAGCATTTGTGAACAGCAGTTTTCAGTTCTTTCCACAGATTCTTGATTGGATTCAGGTCTGGACTTTGACTTGGCCATTCTAACACCTGGATATGTTTATTTTTGAACCATTCCATTGTAGATTTTGCTTTATGTTTTGGATCATTGTCTTGTTGGAAGACAAATCTCCGTCCCTGTCTCAGGTCTTTTGCAGACTCCATCAGGTTGTCTTCCAGAATGGTCCTGTATTTGGCTCCATCCATCTTCCCATCAATTTTAACCATCTTCCCTGTCCCTGCTGAAGAAAAGCAGGCCCAAACCATGATGCTGCCACCACCATGTTTGACAGTGGGGATGGTGTGTTCAGCTGTGTTGCTTTTACGCCAAACATAACGTTTTGCATTGTTGCCAAAAAGTTCAATTTTGGTTTAATCTGACCAGAGCACCTTCTTCCACATGTTTGGTGTGTCTCCCAGGTGGCTTGTGGAAAACTGTAAACAACACTTTTTATGGATATCTTTAAGAAATGGCTTTCTTCTTGCCACTCTTCCATAAAGGCCAGATTTGTGCAATATACGACTGATTGTTGTCCTATGGACAGAGTCTCCCACCTCAGCTGTAGATCTCTGCAGTTCATCCAGAGTGATCATGGAGTTCATCCAGAGTGACCTTGTTTGAGCTGAAAGTTTAGAGGGACGGCCAGATCTTGGTAGATTTGCAGTGGTCTGATACTCCTTCCATTTCAATATTATCGCTTGCACAGTGCTCCTTGGGATGTTTAAAGCTTGGGAAATATTTTTGTATCCAAATCCGGCTTTAAACTTCTTCACAACAGTATCTCGGACCTGCCTGGTGTGTTCCTTGTTCTTCATGATGCTCTCTGCGCTTTTAACGGACCTCTGAGACTATCACAGTGCAGGTGCATTCATACGGAGACTTGATTACACACAGGTGGATTGTATTTATCATCATTAGTCATTTAGGTCAACATTGGATCATTCAGAGATCCTCACAGAACTTCTGGAGAGAGTTTGCTGCACTGAAAGTAAAGGGGCTGAATAATTTTGCACGCCCAATTTTTCAGTTTTTGATTTGTTAAAAAAGTTAGAAATATCCAATAAATGTCGTTCCACTTCATGATTGTGTCCCACTTGTTGTTGATTCTTCACAAAAAAATACAGTTTTATATCTTTATGTTTGAAGCCTGAAATGTGGCAAAAGGTCGCAAAGTTCAAGGGGGCCGAAAACTTTCGCAAGGCACTGTATATATTACACGCACACACACACACACACACGCACACTGAAACTCTTTGTGAAAGCTCAGAGGCTCAGCAGATTTGAATTTATAATGTAAAATGAATGTGTTTATGCAACATGTTATCACCAAAACTAAAACGTATTGTTCCTGTATCTTATCGGCGCTCCTGTATCTAGATGCCTATTGAATTGTCTTGAAATGGAAAGATGCACATCCCAAGTATGTCATTATTTATGTCTGTAGGCCTAATATGTTGACAAGACAAAACTATCTGCAAAGTAGCAGGCAGGTCACCTCTTTGGGACTTCCTGAAGCAGTGGAAGAAGAGGATCTAGTAACCTCAAAGATGTGGGCCCATTTTCACAGGGTGTGTGTTGCAGAATCAACTTTGCCTTTCAGATTATAATGAACAGGGAGGGCCTGATTTGACTAATCTTGAGAATATTTTTGAATACGGGCTCAGTAGTATTGTCCATTGACCCCGCCACCCTTGAGATAATACACAGCATGCTCAGTCACGAATTAGCCTAATTTTCAAAAACCGTTGGGTACTGCTGGATCCTCACTAGTAAAACCCATCCGGAATAAAATTGACCTTTCATGCATGTTCAGGGCAATAATGAATTATTGAACATTATCCAATTTGCATTCCATTTCGTTATCTAAAGATGCCCCCCTCCCCTTTTCATTCACTAGGCCAGGGCTCTCCAACCCTGTTCCTGGAGAGCTACCGTCTTGTACGTTCTCCCGGAACAGGGTTGGAGAGCCATGCACTAGGCCCTTTTGTACTAACACAATTATCAGTCAGGCTTTGTGACGGTTAACGAAGATGGTGTCTGTCTGGTAGCTGAGAGCATCACAATCTCTGCGTGATCCTTAGACAAGTGTTTGAGTACCCCCGACAGCACACATTTTGTTTGTATCCCTGGACAAGCACACCTGCCTGCTGTTGGGGTTACTTGAGGACCAGAGTTGGGGAAACACTGAAATAAGTGTTTGATTTATGACTTCTTTGGTTCACTCTGGCTGTCTGTTTTTCTTCACATTTTTTTTCCTACTTCCCCTCATCTTTCATTCTCTGTCATTCTTTATTTTTTTCTTCTCCTTTTTCTTCTTGTTCTTCTCTGTTTGGACTCTAGCATGGACACGCTGCATGTCGTGGCCCCTCCCCTTCACCCGCCAGTCAAGCCAGGGGCGGGGTCAACCGCGCGTCGCCGACCCCTCCGGTTGCTAAGGGGGGTGTCTGAAGGGAGCCGCATGGCTAGCGGTCGTTTTCGGACGCAGCCGGTGACCGCCAGCGATGTCACAGCGAGTCAATGGTAGGGTTCAAGGAAGAGCCTCTAGTCCCTAATAGACAACGTTAGCTTGATGCTCACTGTGCCGAGCTCAAGTGTAGAGACGCATAACATATAGCATAGCTGTGTGTTTGTGTGCAAGGGCATTCAACCAGTTGCTAAATCAGTTAGTTTTAGTGAAAAAAGCTATCCTTGCTGTGGTCAATTTACTTAGATACCAGCCTAGTTGTTGTTGCAGTGTACCGTTTGTGGTTCAGCATCACCCTCTATTCCACTGTGCCCTTTTCCCCATTACCCAGCTTTCCCCTCCAGGCTCTTTTTGTGTTAAAATCAGCTCCTTCCTTGTGTTACATCATCATCCGTCCCCACATCAGCTGCTTTCCATCCATATTTAAAGGCCATTACTTATAGATGAACATCTGTCTTCAAATGGTTCAGCTTTGCTGTTATTATAGGTAGTGATGTGGCTGTAGGTGTGCATGGATACACAATGTGAGCAGTCTTTCTAACATCTGTGTATTAATGTTGAATTGAAAATTGAGGCGACGGTAAGTAGCCTTCTAACAGTTCTCTGATTTATGATCTCGCGTGGATGTAGGCTTGCAAAATTCCGGTTGGAGGATTACCTACCATGCTTATTCCTTCATGATTGCGGGAGCCCTCCAACCGGGATTGCTGGAAAAACCTTGTGATTTTGGGAAAGTTATCAAAATGTCTTTATGACCTTATGTGATCCTTTGTGTGTGCCTGTACCTGTACTTGCCTCAGGGTTTCAATTAGGAAAATATGGTGCCAGACAATGTGACTGGTAAGACTTCAATTTACCAGCCATTTATTAGATCCATATGCATTGGCTGCATAATCCATTAGGGCGTTCACTAGGGCTGACCCCAATTAGTCAACTATTAGTAATTATTTTGAGAGATAAAGACCTTATTAAACATTTAAATGAAATGAAAATTTGCACATGAAAACCGTAACTGGCACGCAGATCGGTAGAAATGATCAGATAAATTGGCATTCCACATGAGAAATGTTGTCGATTCCTCGTGTAGCCTATTACCGGAAACTTCAGGAGAGTAATGGCAGAATCTGCAAAAGCAGACAGGAGGAGGCTAGTTGGGTCAGGTTCCGTTTTTTTTTTTTTCTTCTTTTTTTCTAGTTATCTCGTTCTCTGGCAACTTTTGGTCGACCAATATTTTTTTTTTTAGCCTGGGACAGCCCCAGCATCCACCCACGGTGCTCAGAATGACTGAAATCACATTTAGATTGTGGTAATTCATCTTAACAGAACATGCAACTAATTTAATGAAGCAGCCAATAAAACGTCATTTTCAAACATTTGCCAAAATGCAATTAGCGGGAAAGCACCATTCTAAACAGTCCACATGCAAGCGGTTCCATATGTGACCGATATGAACATCTCTGTTAGAAACCTAGAAACCTGGGTTGCTAATATGACAAGGATTGCCCCTTTGGCATCTGGACAAGAAAGTTGAGATGGAACAGGAGAGAAATTGAAAAGTGATGGGTCCAATAGGGAAGTACATTTATTATTTGGGTGCCATAGTTAAATAATTACTCCTGTCTGTACAGAAATGAGTCAAGTAATTCAAACTACTTCACCAGAATGCATGACTTATTAGCTTCTTTAAAAATAAATAGCTGTGTATTGTTTCATATCACAAGCTCATAGGCCTATGTCTATTTGGGAAGGCTGCAATTTGGGCAGCGCGTGGCAATAGGCCTAGCTGATTTGAGTTGCAGCTGTCAGTGAAAAGCATCTTAAATATGTGTGAAGATAATGTCTTGGGTATAATTTAGAATGTTGAGACAAGAAGGGGAGGGGGGTGTGGCAAGGATTGAGGCTCAGCTCTCTCTCGCCAATTCTTGCACATTCATTGTTTTATTCACCATTTACATACACTGAGTGTACAAAACATTAAGGACACCTGCTGCTCTTTCCATGACATAGACTGACCAGGTGAATCCAGGCGAAAGCCACGATCCCTTACTGATGTCACTTCAATCAAGTGTAAATGAAGGGGAGGATTTTTAAGCTCTGAGACATGGATTGTGCATGTGTGCCATGCAGAGAGTGAATGGGCAAGATGAGATTTAAGTGCCTTGGAAAGGGCTATGGTAGTAGGTGCCAGGTGCACTGGTTTGTGTCAATAACTTGTGTCAATAACTGCAACGAGTTTTTCACACTCAACAGTTTCCCATGTTTATCAAGAATGGTCCACCACCCAAAGGACATCCAGCCAACTTGACACAACTGTGGGAAATATTGGAGTCAACATGGACCAGCATCCCTACTGAACACCTTGGAGAGTCCATTCGCTGACGATTTTGAGGCTGGTTATCTCACATTAGTTGAATTTTAACTTCTAGATTTTGAGAAACAAAAACATTATTGATATGAAACTATTCCACAAAAAGGGGAATAAAAACTGGCTGATGGAAACCCTGGCATGCCTGCGTGTTAGCAGGTGAAACCATGTCATCGTTTGTCCCCTTGCCACATATCTCAGTGTGTGACCTCATTTGTCTTCTCTCGCTCTTTTTCTCTCTTTTAACAGCCTTTTGGAAGCTGGGGACACCGAGGAGCCAGAAGGTAAGAACTCTGCTTTTACAGGCCACAAAGGCACCATTGTACAAGGAAGAAAGTTTTTTTCTTTCCACCTCCTTTGTACTCTCTATACATTTCAATGTTAAAGGAAGGAGGCTACAGAGTGCACAGTACATTAAACAGATACACAGGTACTATAGCTGTCGGGATAAGAGGGCATTGATAGGGCTAATGTCGTGCTTCGGGGCAGAATGAAAAGGGGTTCTTTCGGCCCAGAGCCTTTTCAGTTCAGGCAATGTTTGAAAGCTGGCCATCCCACCTCAGGGGTTCATGTTTAGCATCAAAAGCAGCAGTGGTGGCACAGGGTGAGGCCGTGTGTGCGTTGCTTGTGCTTGCGTCCGTGTGTGTGTGCGCGTTTGAGAGGGACTGAGTGTGTAAGAGGGAGAGAGTATTCTGTTTGTCTTTGTGTGTGAATGAGAAACAGAGGGATATTGTGGGTGACTTAAGTGCTACTGTGTATAAATCAAGTGTGCGTGTGAGACGGGGAAATGTTCAGGACCTGAAGGGAAAGTGGCAAAAAGCTCTTTAATGCTGCAGCAATCCCAGTGCTTGTTCCGACACGGAGAGCTTGAGAGAGGGAAAATTGTGGAGTTCGACCATGGATCACTTCTTCGCTTCCTGACTCGCAACCGCCCACTTCAGTTAAACATTGGTGATACAAAGCAGTGAAATAAATACAAAAGACCGAGGAAGAAGCAGAAGAAAACAAGGGAGGAGAAAGGAGGCATCGAATTGATGATACAAAAAGTTTCAGAAGGAGAGAGGAGACTGAGAAAGGTAAGCTCTGTGGGCTCGTCAATTTAGTGTGTATATGCAGAGTTGGCAAAGCCTCTGTTTTGCTTTTGGAGTTTTCTATTGGAGGAAGAGGAGTGGGGGGATCAGATTCGGTGTCCCGTCATAGATAGTATGGAGTTCCCCATCCGTGAAACTGTTCCACTGGCAAGTGTGACAGAGTTTAACTCTCTCAAATGGAAAAGGCTGGTCGAACTACGAAGAATGCTGGCTCAGCACATATAGTGCCAGTCCAAAGTCTGGACACACCTACTCATTCAAGGGTTTTTCTTTATTTTTACTCTTTTCTACATTGTAGAATAATAGTGAAGACATCAAAACTATGAAATAACACGCATGTAGTAACCAAAAGTGTTAAACAAAATATATTTTTGATTCTTCAAAGTAGCCACCCTTTGCCTTGATGCCATTTTTGCACACTTGGCATTCTCTCAAGCAGCTTCAGATGGAATGCATTTCCAACAAGCTTGAAGGAGTTCCCACATATTCTGAGCACTTGTTGACTGCTTGTTGGCTGCCAGGTCATCTGATGCAGCACTCCACCACTCTCCTTCTTGGTCAAATAGCCCTTACACAGCCTGGAGGTGTATTTTGGGTCATTGTCCTGTTGAAAAACAAATAATAGTCCCACTAGGCACAAACCAGATGGCATGGCGTATCGCTACAGAATGCTGTGGTAGCCATGCTGGTTAAGTGTGCCTTGAATTCTAAATAAATCACAGACAGTGTCACCAGCAAAGCACCCCCACACCATCATACCTTCTCTGTGCTTCACAGTGGGAACCACACATGCGGAGATCATCCGTTCACCTACTCTGTGTCTCACAAAGACACTGCGGCTGGAACCAAAAATCTCGAATTTGGACTCATCAGACCAAAGGACAGTTTTCCACCTGTCTAATATCCATTGCTCGTGTTTCTTGGCCCAAGCAAGTATCTTCTTATTGATGTCCTTTTAGTAGTGGTTTCTTTGCAGCAATTTGACCATGAAGGCCTGATTCATGCAGTCTCTTCTGAACAGTTGATGTTGAGATGTGTCTGTTACTTGAACTCTGAAGCATTTATTTGGGCTGCAGTTTCTGAGGCTGGTAACTGCTGCAGAGGTTCATTAGTTCATTAGAGGTAGAGCTTTCTTTCCTGTGGCTGTCCTCATGAGAGCCGAATTGACTGACCTTCATGTTTGAAAGTAATGATGGACTGTCGTTTCTCTTTTCTTATTTGAGATGTTCTTTCCATTATATGGACTTGGTAATTTACCAAATAGGGCTATCTTCTGTTTCCTACCCCTACCTTGTCACAACACAACTGATTGGCTCAAATGCGTTAAGAAAAAACTATTAAATTAACTTTTAACAAGGCACACCTGGTAATTGAAATACATTCCAGGTGACTACCTCATGAAGCTGGTTGAGAGAATGCCAAGAGTGTGCAAAGCTGTCAAGGCAAAGGGTGGCTACTTTGAAAAATCTCAAATCAAATATTTGTTTAACACTTTTAACACTTTTTTTTGGTTACTACATGATTCCATATGTGTTATTTCATAGTTTTGTCTTTACTATTATTCTACAATGTATAAAATAGTACAAATAAAGAAAAACCCTTGAATTAGTAGTTGTCTCCAAACTGTTGACTGGTACTGTATATTTCACTTACTTCAAAGTTGTCTAACCCCTTGAAAATAAGAACCGGGTGACGTTTTGAATTAATGTGTGAATTCCAACCACAGAGCTCAGTTCTGGAGCGTCCCAAGAGATGCTGGGTAATATTCACATCAGCGCTGCTGGATCCATTGGCCCCTCTAGCCACCCCCCACTTTCCAATTGGCTCCCTGTCTTTCCCTGAGGGATACAAGCTGTTTCATGATGAATGGGAATCACTTACGGAACAATTGCTAATCTTCAGAGGTGGACATTTTGCCAAGGCTTTTCCAGGCTTTTGTGTTTATTTTGATCTCTGCGAAAGGTCTAGGATGAAGTGATGAGGGCTGGACTTGAGTCAAACAGTATCTTAAGAGTAGCAGTGATGATCTGGGATCAGTTTCCCCATGTCTGTATATCTTATTTATTATGATCAAGGCAAAATTGATCCTAGATCAGCACTCCTACTCTGACTCCCAAAATGGTTTCTGGCTTGAAGTCAAAACGCAAAACCCCCACTGAGCATAACTAGAGTGAAGCTCAACTTCCTTGTCTCGTGTGTGTGTGTGTGTGTGTGTGTGTGTGTGTGTGTGTAAAGGGTCTTTGCTGAATTGTGTCAGAAGTAGTTTTGAACAGCCGACTCTGGTGGATTTTGGATTACGGCCACATGTAGCCGCACAGCTAAATATTCCTTTCCTTTGCACTTTAACATTCATTTGCACCAAACGTTTCATGACCAATGCATGGTTTTCATTTTTTTTTAAATCAGACACACATTTTTTTTAATTGTTGCATATATTAATTCTAAGTTGAGTGCACTTTCTTAGATTTATATTTCTAACATTAAAATCTAACAATTATTTCTATGTTTTACCATTTTAGTTTTTGCAGCTTTTTTCTGGTTCCCTGTCTGCAGCATGGTGGCCGGTGTGCTGCTAATTGGCACGATCTATAATCCTGAAATGGAAGGGCGTGTTGGGTGATACCACCACCATCCAGCATAGGGGAAATTGATTTCCCCAGTTTAAACTGTTTTGCTACAATTTTCTATTCTAAACAATAGAAGCTTTTAAAATTGTAATTAATCAGGTTATTTCTAATTACCTCATTTGTATCTGCTGTGTTCTGACCTTATGGCTTCAATTAAAGTGAAGGCAGCAAAAACGTAACCACATGTAACATATGGATTTACATTTGTATACGCATCAAAAGTCCCAATTCAAAGTTATACCTCCGTTAAATTGTTTGAATTATTTCATGAAGCTGATCAGAACCGATCAGAATTTCGAAGTCTACAACATTAGCACTGTATGAGTCAGCCAGTGGACATCAACACCTACAGTAGCTAGCTAATTTACAGATTTAATAGGGAATTGAGCCACATTAAAGTAATCTGAAACGCCATCTAACCAGTTATTAAATAGTATTATATGCAGTTTATCTAAGCTAGCCAGCTAGCTAACTAGCCTAGCTAGCCAACCACGAAGGTCAGCATAAGTTGCAAGCCAGAGCTCAACACGATTAACAACTCGAAACTAGCACAGGCAGGAACCCACAGAGCACAATTTAAACGACACCAGCAGATCAAAAGCGAAGAGAGAGCAGAGACTTACACATTGATGCTTGGGGCCCAACCTATGGCAAGAGTGGCTGAAGTTGCTAAGCGAGAGCCAGGGAGCGAGGCCCTTCAGAGGGATAGGGCGTTTCACCGGGCTGAGGGAGAGTCAGTGAGGCAGATATCTATATAGCGAGGGAAATCCAAAGTAGATTCCAGGAGCAATACTCCAGAAGCGGCAGAGTGCACAGTAGACTAGGGAGACAGTCAACAAGTCGGCGATCAGAGGAAAGCTTCAGGCAGGTGGAAGTGATCACACAACAGCAGAGTCCGATGTCAGTCATCTAACACTAAGCCAATGTTGAAAAAGTAATAAAAATACATCTCTGGTAGCCTAATTCAGAGCTACCAGAGACGCAAAGTTGACAAAACAATTATTTAAAAAATGAGGTACTAAACAATTAAAGCAGGCAGGGAGGATGTTCTCCTTTTGTGAGCCTGAGGCAAGAAGGCACGAAGAGCCTGCCTGTTGAACATGCAAGATGCCTCACGTGTGGGGAATACACGCTTATTGGTAATACGATAGCGTGTTTACATCACATTTCCTCGTGATTGGTGGATTGTAGCTCACCACCACCAACACTCGGTCTGGAATGTAATTACATGCTAGCATGGCTAGTGACTAAAGTTAGCCAGCTCGTGCTAGCTATTAAGCTAGCATATGAACTCTGTAGCAGAGTAGGTTCTCTTAATGACGGTCGATGTAGTGCATTCTGAGTAGTTCCAAAGTTACCCGAAAAAAAGTTCAATATTTAAAACCCCCAAAACTATTAAAAATAAATTGTTATACAGTGCATTTCAAAAGTATTCAGACCTTTTGACTTTCCACGTTTTGGTACATTACAGCCTTGTTCTTTCCTCATCAATCTACACACAATACCCCATAATGACAAATCGAAAACAGGTTTTTAGAATAAAATAAAAGACTGATGCCTTATTTACATAAGTATTCAGACCCTTTGCTATGAGACTTGAAATTGAGCTCAGGTGCATCCTGTTTCCATTGATATATCTTTGAGCTGTTTCTTCATAATTCTTAAATGAAAAGTTTGGAACCTCCAATGCTCTTCCTTGAGCTGGCCGCCCGGCCAAAATGAGCATTCGGGGGAGAAGGGCCTTGGTCAGGGAGGTGACAAAGAACACGACAGTCACTCTGACAGCTCCAGAGTTCCTCTGTGGAGAAGGGAGAATTCTCTAGAAGGACAACCAGCTCTGCAGCACTCCACCAATCAGGCATTTATGGTAGAGGGGCCAGACGGAGGCCACTGCTCAGTAAAAGGCACATGACAGCCCATTTGGAGTTTGCCAAAAGGTACATAAAGGACTCTCAGACCATGAGAAACAAGATTCTCTGGTCTGATGAAACCAAGATTGAACTTTTTGGCCTGAATGCCAAGCGTCACGTCTGGAGAAAACTTGCCACCATCTCTATGTTAAAGCCTGTGGTGGCAGTATCATGCAATCGGGATGTTTTTCAACGGCAGGGACTGGGAGACGAGTCAGGATAGAGAGAAAGATGAATGGAGCAAAGTAGAGATCCTTGATGAAAATCTGCTCCAGAGCACTCAGGACCTCAGACTGGGGTGAAGGTTCATCTTCCACCAAGACATCAACCCTAAGCAAACAGCCAAGACAAGGAGGTAGAGGCTTCAGGACAAGTCTCTGAATGTCCTTGAGTGGCCAGCCAGAGCCCGGACTTGACCCCTATCAAACTTCTCTGGAGATACCTGAAAATAGCTTTGCAGCGATGCTCCCCGTCAAACCTGACAGAGCTTGAGAGGATCTGCAGAGAAGAATGGGAGAAACTTTCCAAATACAGGTGTGCCAAGTTTGTAGCGTCAAACCCAAGAAGACTCAAGGCTCTAATCGCTGCCAAAGGTACTTCAAAGCACCACAAAATCGCTGCCAAAGGTGCTTCAAAGTACTGAGTAAAGGGTCTGAATACTTATGTAAATGTCATAACTGTTTTACATTTTTAATACATTGCCAAAAATGTTTTTGCTTTGTCATTATGGGGTATTGTGTGTAAATTGAAAAAACAACAATTTAATACATTTTAGAATAAGGATGTAACCTAATTAACAAAATGTGGAAACAGTCAAGGGATCTGAATACTTTCAGAATGCAATGTATATTATTTAAAAGTTCCTAAAACATTTCTTTAGGCTGTGGGAACATTGTCGGGATATGACAGGATGTACCGTGCATTCGGGAAAGTGTTCAGACCCCTTGACTTTTTCCACATTTTGTTACTTTACGGTCTCATTTTAAAAGTTTTTTTTCCCCCCCATCAATTTAATCCATCTACACATTGTACCCCATAATGCCAAAGCAAAAACAGGATTTCTCTGGACAGTTTTTATGTTTTAGGAACATATATTTTGTTTTGTCCAGCAATGTTCCGACCAGACTGTTCCCACAACCTAATGAAACATTCTGGGAACCTTTTTGAAGAACATATCAAATGTGTTCTGGGAACATTCTTGCAACATCAGGCGAATTTCCATAAGTATTGGGATGACTGCCATCTCAGAGGCACATGTCTGTAAAACTGAAACTGATGGGATATCCTCAGAATTCCCAGGCCCTTTTCTGACGTTTTTTGCTCCTGGGAAAGGCCCTTATCACTTTACAGAGCAGGTGGTGAATGTACAGTACTTTTCCCTCCCAGACAGAGTACAGAGTGTTCAGGCCAGCTATGCTAGGATTAGTGCGTGTATCTGTGGGTGGGAGGAAGTAGGTGTGTTTGTCTCTCTCTTTCGCTCTGTGTGTGTGTGACTGCATGTGTGCGCACGTGAATGAGCTGTCCTTCTGTGTGCGAGTTTGCCTGTGTGCAAGTGGGCCTCACACCAACCAACCAACCAACCAACCCTGTAAACAGCGTTACAGCAACAGCTGTTTTAGAAACAAAACACACACAGACCTAATCCAAGACCTGAGGTGACTGATGGGTCGCTCATATCCTCCACAATAATGAAAGAATAACATTCTGATGTGAACCTGTGAATTTGTGCTTATGTGTGATTTTTGACCAATGTTTAAATCAAATCACATACACGTGTGCTAATGTGTGTTTTTTTTTTACAGTAACTGACAGGAAGACTGACGGAGCCAAGATGAACATGGCTGCCGACGTGTCTTTGATTAAGGTATACTCTGCGTGTGTGTGTACCTGTGTGTTTATGTGCACATATGCCTTTGTGTACAGCCATGTATTTGTGCATACTTGTATGGGTGTTTGTCAGCTGCAATTATGAATATGGCTACAGTACACAAGTATGAGTATTTTGCAGTTATGTTGCGTGTGTATTACCTAGGCCCCATTCCAACAATCCTCAAATCTCAATCTCAATTCCTCTTTCTTGCTCCATACATCTGGCCTAGTCCCATATCCCCCAAAGCTGATTACTCCAAAATATCCTCTATAATTGAGTTGTCCTGTAGAGTATACGGACTGACCCGCACCTGGAGTCAGACTTGGCTCCTCCACTCCCTTGGAGATTGGAGTACAAACCTAGCCAAGATTTGGAAAGGAAAAGAAAGCCTGTGTACTCAGGCATACTCAAGGCCATATGTACACTACCATTCAAAAGTTTGGGGTCACTTAGAAACAGTTTTAAGCTGTGCCAACATAATTGCAAAATAGTTTTCTAATGATCAGTTAGCCTTTTTAAAATGATAAACTTTCAAGAATCAAGGAAATTTCTACATGACCACAAACTTTTGAACGGTAGTGTATATAAAAAAATATATATCGCGGTACTGCCCCTTTTTTTTGTGTGCACGTTCACACATTTTTAAACCAAATTACAGAAAAGCACAGTAACAGAGTAACTAACTGACTTTTCCCAGGCTGTTGGCCTTCCATGAGGGGATTGTGTAGTCATAGGCCTAAAATAAGGAAGCGGTGCTGTTGTGGTTCTAAAATTGTTCTTAGGAGAGTGCCAGGGATTGGCCAAGTGGACCCAGATGGTAGCAAAAGACAGTGTTTCAAGAAAGAGATGCACCCACTTTGTGTGTGTGTGTCTGTGGGTGCTCATACTCATGTACTCCATGAATGTGCGTTTTGTTTATGCGGGAGTTGGTTATCTTTTATAATACATTGAATTGAGCTCTGAGGCTGTAGGCCCTGCACCACATACAGGAAAACACACGTGTTGTGGTGGGGTGTGTACATCTTTGAGAATAGTTCAGAACTATAGAAAAAGAGATGTGTTCAGGATCATATTCATAAGGGCCCATGGTAACATTTTTCAATTTTGGGTTGTCCCCCTCTGTTCTTCCATTTGTTTTTATTTATTTGGTGCCTAATTAATGCAACCCAGGCACCAAAAAGATAGACGTATACATTGTACACCTTAGACAGTATGGTTCTCATCGACATCTGCTCTGCTGTAGGTCTGGACTCACTTGTTGTCCTGTTCCCTGGGTGTTCTATTTGTTTATTTATATTGAGGGCTCCAGTCCAGCACTGGCTGGCTGAGAAACACTACTCTCGAGAGACACAACTCTCCTCCCTCCTCGTCAATCTCTTTCTCCTCATCGAGTTTGTGAATGGTGCCCCTGTGTGTGGCAGAGTTGTGAAAAAAGCCATATCTCAGACTAGCCAATAAAAGATTAAGATGGGAAAAAGAACACAGACACTGGACAGAGGAACTTTGGGGACAGTAAAACCACAATGTCGCCTCCCCAGGGTTGGAGTAGGGTGAAGCTGCCCCTAGACGCTGATTTGGGTCAGATTCGCATTTTCCCTTACTAATGGTTGAGGTTCAAATTAGGGGAGGGGAAGCTTATCCTAGACCTTTATCTATGGGAAACCTCACCCTGAAACCCCCGGGGACGCTGTCTAATGTGGGAAATACTCATGAATCCCTTTTCCACCAGGGGCTGGAGAAGACTGAAGAGTCGTCCCCCCTGACAACAGAGGGGAGTGGTCGCCATGCCAACAACAACAGCCGAGCGCACACCCAGCCAATCACAAGCAAGGAGATGGTGGCGGCAGGCAGGTAGGCGGCGTCGAGGAGATATCATTGTATTATATTTATAAGGTCATGGGATTGTCTACAAATTTGAATGATTATACACTGGATTATGGACTCAAAACATAAACATGAGCACACACACACAGTTATTATTTAAGTGTTTCCTGGTGCGTGGGAGCAACATGTCACTAGTCTGCTAGTGTAGTGAGTCAGCACAGATAAATACACATCACAGTCAGCCTGTCAGATAAGTTGTATCACACGGTGGTGGTGTACGTTTCTGTGTTGTGTGCGTTTTCCTTTGTGTATTTTTTTTGTGGGTGGCAGGTACTTGAACCGGTCACTTCAACTCCTCACTCCTCCCAGCAAAGTTCAACATCAACCCAAATCACCCACATCCCAAGTGGATAGTGCACCAAGTACAGCCATGCTCTCATTACCATAGCTACAACAGTCTGCTACCCATCAGCATGGCTACTGTGGCCTGTCTGTGTGGCCAGGCTAGTGCACCTGGTGCCAGTTGTAAGTGGTTAGTAAACTCTACGTCCGACATAAAATGTGCCCTAAACCGGACCTACAAATGATACCTGTGGCACCACCTGGGTGTAAGCCCTTCTATGAGCTACGCCTGGGACAGATCATGCGCCTAGTAGGGAGCAGGCGTAGGGTGTTAAATTGGGACTATGTTATTTCATGACAAGCACAGAAAATAATAGCAATCTATATTTTCAAAAGGATGCGAGTCTTGTGTTCATATTTCACGACCTCCGTGGGCTTTTAGCAAAATAATACACTTGATTTATGCTACATTATTGCATGCTACATGTGTCTAATTAGATATTAGCAAACTACTAGATGAGCTGCCACCTCCACTTATTTGCCTTTTTCGGATATAGTCGGGATATAGCCTCGGCTACTACGCGAGTGAAAAGCAAAGTAATCCGCCTGTTATACTAGGTTATCGTAGGCTACATGACAGTCTTTCAAAATGTTCTGATAACACTGTTAGACGAGCAAACTAGACTAAAGATTATTAACACCATTAACACTCAACTCAATTTGGCTAACACTTTCCCAGTCTAATTGTAACCAAATATCCAATCGGAGATTATGTGAAAACAAAAATCACAATTGTCTCAAAGCATCGTGATAATGATGTCCCAATCATAACGGTGCTGAAATTATAGTTTAATCCCACACGGCTATTGCTTTAAAACGGTTTGATGGCTTTGGGAGTTTCAGTAAGCGACAATATGACAAATGCCTTCAATGGCGTTAGTGTCCTTTATTCCAATATATTCGTCATTCAGTGGTATTCATTCCCACAATAATTATTGACTGATCCATCCAGTTGTGGTTAAGAAAACATGCACGCATAGTGGTGGGCTTTGCGGAGTGATGGGTCATACCTCGCAAAGTTTAGAGCTGACGTAAAGATGGTAATAGCCTAGCAACCATCATTATGAAGCACCGAATCTCATGAATGCGCATTGCTTACGGCGGACTTAGCTACAACTAGTCTTATTTTTGGTTGGTGCAACAGGTGTAAATTCTGACGTAGCTGCGCCCGACCTTGCATTTAAGACCACGTTTTTTACACCCAACTGGTGCATCCGGACCCTGTTTTATAACCAGAGTTCCAGACGAACTTGCATAGCATTTCAAAGGGCTTTTTGATCAGTGCAACTCAGCATTCATCAGGCCAGTTTCACAGACTATTGTAGTGGTAGCAGATAATGGTCCCTAACAGATATATAGATGCAGATAATGGTACCTAACATGTATATAGATGCAAACACTTTGTGTGTGTCTGTGGGTGCTCATACTCATCTACTTTACGTATGTGCATTTGGTTATGCGGGAGTTGGTTATCTTTTATAATATATTGTATTGAGCTCTGAGGCTGTAGGCCCTGCACCACATACAGGAAGACACACTAGTGTAGTGGTGGTGTGTGTTCGTCTTTGAGAATAGTTCAGAACCATAGATAAAGAGGTGTGTGTATACATATTAGAGGTCGACCGATTATGATTTTTCAACGCCAAAACCGATACCGATTTATTGGAGGACCAAAAGAGCCGATACCGATTATTGGAGGACCAAAAGAGCCGATACCGATTATTGGAGGACCAAAAGAACCGATACCGATTATTGGAGGACCAAAAGAGCCGATACCGATTTAATCGGACGATAAAATGCCTTTTTTTTTTTTTTTTTTTTAGATGTATTTGTAATAATGACAATTACAACAATACTGAATGAACACTTATTTTAACTTAATATAATACATCAATAAAAATAAATTTAGCCTCAAATATGTAATGAAACATGTTCAATGTGGTTTAAATAATGCAAAAATAAAGTGTTGGAGAAGTAAAAGTACAATATGTGCCATGTAAAAAAAGCTACTGTTTCAGTTCCTTGCTCAGAACATGAGAACATATGAAAGCTGGTGGTTCCTTTTAACATGAGAATTCAATATTCCAAGGTAAGAGGTTTTAGGTTGTAGTTAATATAGTATTTATAGGACTATTTCTCTCTCTAGCATTTGTATTTCATATACCTTTGACTATTGGATGTTCTTATAGGCACTAGTATTGCCAGCGTAACAGTATAGCTTCCGTCCCTCTCCTCACCCCTACCTGGGCTCGAACCAGGAACACATCGACAACAGCCACACTCGAAGCAGCGTTACACATCGCTCCATAAAAGCCGCGACCCTTGCAGAGCAAGGGGAATAACTACTCCAAGTCTCAGAGCGAGTGACGTTTGAAACGCTATTAGCGCACACCCGCTAACTAGCTAGCCATTTCACATCGGTTACACCAGCCATTAGGCTGATAGGCTTGAAGTCATAAACAGCGCTGTGCTTGCAAAGAGCTGCTGGCAAAACGCACAAAAGTGCTGTTAGAATGAATGCTTACGAGCCTGCTGCTGCCTACCACCACTCAGTCAGACTGTTCTATCAAATCATAGACTTAATTATAACATAACACACAGAAATACGAGCCGTTGGTCATTAATATGGTCGAATCCGGAAACTATCATTTCGAAAACAAAGCGGTTATTTCAGTGAAATACGGAACCGTTCGGTATTTTATCTAACAGGTGGCATCCCTAAGTCTAAATATTCTTGTTACATTGCACAACCTTCAATGTTATGTCATAATTAAGTACAATTCTGGCAAATTTGTTTTCTCAATGAGCCAGGCTGCCCAAACTGTTGCATATACCCTGACTCTGCGTACAATGAACGCAAGAGAAATGACACAATTTCACCTGGTTAATATTGCCTGCTAACCTGGATTTCTTTTAGCTAAATATGCAGGTTTAAAAATATAAACTTCTGTGAATTGATTTTAAGAAAGGCATTGGTGTTTATGGTTAGGTACAGTCGTCCAACGATTGTGCTTTTTTCGCAAATGCGCTTTTGTTAAATCATCCCCCAGCGTTGCATCGATTATATGCAACGCAGGACATGCGAGAAAAACGAGTAATATCATCAACCATGTTATGTAGTAGTGTATGTAGTGATTATGATTAATTGTTTTTATAAGATAAGTTTAATGCTAGCTAGCAACTTACCTTGGCTTCTACTGCATTCGCGTAACAGGCAGTCTCCTCGTGGAGTGCAATGAGAGGCAGGTGGTTAGAGCGTTGGACTAATTAACTGTAAGGTGAAAATCTGTTGTTCTGCCCCTGAACAAGGCAGTTAACCCACTGTTGCTAGGCCGCCATTGAAAATAAGAATGTGTTCTTAACTGACTTGCCTAGTTAAATAAAGTTTTTTTTTTTTTTAATTACGAAAACTTTCGGCCCTAATTAATTGGCCATTTCGATTAATCAGTCGGCCTCTAATACATATATACATACATACAGTTGAAGTCGGAAGTTTACATACACCTTAGCCAAATGCATTTAACTCAGTTTTTGCATTTTTGCATTTAATCCAAGTAAAAATTCCTTGTCTTAGGTCAGTTAGGATCACCACTTTATTTTATGAATGTGAAATGTCAGAATAATAGTAGAGAATTATTTATTTCAGCTTTTATTTCTTTCATCACATTCCAGGTGGGTCAGAATTTTACATACACTCAATTAGTATTTGGTAGCATTGCCTTTAAATTGTTTAGCTTGGGTCAAATGTTTCGGGTAGCCTTCCACAAGCTTCCCACAATAATTTGGGTGAATTGTGGCCCATTCTTCCTGACAGAGCTGGTGTAACTGAGTCAGGTTTGTAGGCCTCCTTGCTCTCACATGCTTTTTCAGTTCTGCCCACAGATTTTCTATAGGATTGAGGTCAAGGCTTTGTAATGGCATCTCCAATACCTTGACTTTGTTGTCCCTAAGCCATTTTGCCACAACTTTGGAAGTATGCTTGGGGTTATTGTCCATTTGGAAGACCCATTTGCAACCAAGCTTTAACTCAAGACTGATGTCTTGAGATGTTGGTTCAATATAGCCGCATAATTTTCTTCCTCATGAGGCCATCTATTTTGTGAAGTGCACCAGTCTATCCTGCAGTCTATCCTGCAGCAAAGCACCCCAAAACATGATGCTGCCACCCCCGTGCTTCAGGGTTGGGATGGTGTTCTTCGGCTTGCAAGCTTCTCCCTTTTTCCTCCAAACATAACGATGCTCATTATGGCCAAACAGTTCTATTTTTGTTTCATCAGACCAGAGAATATTTCTCCAAAAAGTACGATCTTTGTCCCCATGTGCAGTTACAAACCGTAGTCTGGCTTTTTTTATGGCGGTTTTGGAGCAGTGGCTTCTTCCTTGCTGAGCGGCCTTTCATGTTATGTCAATATAGAACTCGTTTTACTGTGGATATAGATACTTTTGTACCTGTTTCCTCCAGTATCTTCACAAGGTCCCTTGCTGTTGTTCTGGGATTGATTTGCACTTTTCACATCACAGTACGTTCATCTCTACAAGACAGAACGCGTCTCCTTTGTGAGCGGTAGGATGGCTGTGTGGTCACATGGTGTTTATTCTTGCATACTATTGTTTGTACAGATGAACGTGGTACCTTCAGAAATTGCTCCCAAGGATGAACCAGACTTGTGGAGGTCTACAATATTTTTATCTGAGGTCTTGGCTTAGTTCTTTTGATTTTCCCATGATGTCAAGCAAAGAGGCACTGAGTTTGAAGCTAGGCCTTGAAATACATCCACAGGTACACCTCCAATTGACTCAAATGATGTCAATTAGCCTATCAGAAGCTTCTAAAGCCATGACATCATTTTCTGGAATTTTCCAAGCTGTTTAAAGGCACAGTCAACTTAGTGTATGTAAACTTCTGACCCACTGGAATTGTGAGAAAAATGACTTGTCTCATGCACAAAGTAGATGTCCTAACCGACTTGCCAAAACTATAGTTTGTTAACAAGACATTTTGTGGAGTGGTTAAAAAACGAGTTTCTTTGACTCCAACCTAAGTGTATGTAAACTTCCGACTTCAACTGTACATACATACATACACAGACTGAACAAAAAAAATAAACATGTAAACTGTTGGTCCCCATGTTGCAGCCAACATTTCCATATGGGCCCCATTAGGGAAACCTAACAGGGACCTAGAAAATGGCCAATCACACTTACCTACATGGGTCCCAGGTGTTTACCCAAATGGATGTGAATTGTGACCTGTATGGGCAATAAGTAGGCTGTACCATTTAAAAAATATATATATATATTATTCAATTGTGCTGTCCACCTGGGACGAAACTGTCTCCATGCACGACGCAGATGTTGTTGCCCGAGCAAGCTTTCTTAAGAGATGACAAAAGCAGTTCTTTGTAAAATAAATTAATGTTTATTTATAGCACATGCTCAGATCAAATACAATGCAGGAACTCTGAATACAGGTATAGTTAAATAAAATTACCAATGTGCACATTGGTTTCCTCACACTTTATACAATCACAAAAATGTGCATGTCAGCAATGAAGTTGTCACCGTTTTACCCCTGTCAGGTCCTGACTCTTCTTCAGCCGTGTCGGAGTCTGTCTGCAGATCAGAAGTTTCCTCTGCTTTTTTAAAAGTTAGACCCGGGTTTGTTCATAGGTAGCTGTGGAAATAAAACTAAGTATTTAGGCTACTGATCTAGTGCAACATTTCATATCCAGACTAAATGGACTTCTTAACTGGGACCTAGTTGGGTTAACCTTTTGGGCCAGACATGGACAAACCCATGTGGGCTACAACGTGGGTCCCTATTAGAGGTCGACCTATTAATCGGAATGGCCGATTAATTAGGGCCGATTTCAAGTTTTCATAACAATCGGAAATCTGTATTTTTGGGCGCCGATTTGCCGATTTTAGATTTTTTTATACCTTTATTTAACTAGGCAAGTCAGTGAAGAACACATTCTTATTTTCAATGACGGCCTAGGAACGGTGGGTTAACTGCCTTGTCCAGGGGCAGAACGACAGATTTTCACCATGTCAGCTCGGGGGATCCAATCTTGCAACCTTATAGTTAACTAGTCCAGCGCAATAACGACCTGCCTCTCTCTCGTTGCACTCCACAAAGAGCCTGCCTGTTACGCGAATGCAGTAAGCCAAGGTAAGTTGCTAGCTAGCATTAAACTTATCTTATAAAAAACAATCAATCATAATCACTAGTTAACTACACATGGTTGATGATATTACTAGATATTATCTAGCGTGTCCTGTGTTGCATATAGTCTGACTGAGCATACAAGTATCTTAAGTACCTAACTGAGCGGTGGTAGGCAGAAGCAGGCGCGTAAATATTCATTCAAACAGCACTTTCGTGCATTTTGCCAGCAGCTCTTTATTGTGCGTCAAGCATTGCGCTGTTTATGACTTCAAGCCTATCAACTCCCGAGATGAGGCTGGTGTAACCGAAGTGAAATGGCTAGCTTGTTAGCGCGCGGTCAATGCGTTTCAAAAGTCACTTGCTCTGAGCCTTCTAGTAGTTGTTCCCCTTGCTCTGCATGGATAACGCTGCTTCTATGGTGGCTGTTGCTGGTTTGAGCCCAGGGAGGAGCGAGGAGAGGGACGGAAGCTATACTGCAATACTAAAGTGCCTATAAGAACATCCAATAGTCAAAGGTTAATGAAATACAAATGGTATAGAGGGAAAAAGTCCTAAAATAACTACAACCTAAAACTTCTTACCAGGGAATATTGAAGACTCATGTCAAAAGGAACCACCAGCTTTCATATGTTCTCATGTTCTGAGCAAGGAACTGAAACGTTAGCTTTCTTACATAGCACATATTGCACTTTTACTTTCTTCTCCAACACTTTGTTTTTGCATTATTTAAACCAAATTGAACGTTTCATTATTTACTTGAGGCTAAATTGATTTTATTGATGTATTATATTAAGTTACAATAAGTGTTCATTCAGTATTGTTGTAATTGTCATTATTTAAAAAATCGTCCGATTTAATCGGTATCGGCTTTTTTGGTCCTCCAATAATCGGTATCGGTGTTGAAAAATCATAATCGGTCGACTTCTAGTCCCTATGGCAGCATTTACTCAGGCAGCCCAATACTGATGCTTTTTCCAATCACATCAGCTCTTTTGCCCATAATCAGAATTGGGCTGCAAGTGTAGATGTAGCCAAATAAACCTTTTTTACCATTTTTATTGGGCTGTAGTTGACCTTATTCCCTTATCATTTATATAGTCATATTTTTTGACCATTCAGAATCAATTCAAGATCATGTAAGGCCAAGATTCTAATTTGTTTAGTTTCGGGTGTGTTTCATTTTTTTTTTTTCGAAAGTAACTACAGTTCTAAAATAAATACATACATTTCACACAAAAAATACATGATTCCTTAAAAAATATAAATAATATATATATATATAATTTCCAAAGTGATTCCTGAACAATTCATCAGCATTCTGACCAAATGGCAGCCGTCATTCATCTTCATTGTATTTGCCTCGGTAGCTACAAACATGGCTTGAAATTTGGACCGCGTATGCCAACAGCCGACAAATACAGCGAGTGCCGTGTAATTATCTACTGAGAAATATACACTAACAAAGCACGACATAGTCAACTCATTTAGTCTTTCACCCACCGGTCAAATCACTGTAGATGTACAATGTAGCTACAATCCCAACGTTTACTGTGCTGTCTTTAATTTATAATTTTAAATTCCGTTCCGCATGGTCAAATAATAATAATCACAGGCAGAACAGTTGAAACTGGAGCAGCAGCACGGCCAGGTGGACTGGGAACAGCAAGGAGTCATCATGTCAGGTAGTCCTGAGGCATGGTCCTAGGGCTCAGGTCCTCCGAGAGAGAGAGAAAGAAAGAAAGAGAGAATTAGAGAGAGCATACTTAAATTCACACAGGACACCGGATGGGATAGGACAGGAGAAGTACTCCAGATATAATAATCTGACCCTAGCCCCCCGACACATAAACTACTGCAGCATAAATACTGTAGGCTGAGAAAGGAGGGGTCAGGAGACACTGTGGCCTCATCCGATGACACCCCCGGACAGGGCCAAACAGGAAGGATATAACCCCACCCACTTTGCCAAAGCACAGCCCCCACACCACTAGAGGGATATCTTCAACCACCAACTTACCATCCTGAGACAAGGCCGAGTATAGCCCACAAAGATCTCCGCCACGGCACAACCCAAGGGGGGGCGCCAACCCAGACAGGACGATCACATCAGTGACTCAACCCACTCAAGTGACGCACCCCTCCTAAGGATGGTATGAAAGAGCCCTAGTAGTAAGCCAGTGACTCAGCCCCTGTAATGGGGTTAGAGGCAGAAAATCCCAGTGGAAAGAGGGGAACTGGCCAGGCAAAGACGGCAAGGGCGGTTCGTTGCTCCAGAGCCTTTCCGTTCACCTTCACACTCCTGGGCCAGACTACACTCAATCATATGACCCACTGAAGAGATGAGTCTTCAGTAACGGCTTAAAGGTTGAGACCGAGTTTGCGTCTCTCACATGGGTAGGCAGACCTTTCCATAAAAATAGAGCTCTATAGGAGAAAGCCCTGCCTCCAGCTGTACGCTTAGAAATTCTAGGGACAATTAGGAGGCCTGCTTCTTGTGACCGTAGCGTACGTGTAGGTATGTACGGCAGGACCAAATCAGAGAGATAGGTAGGCGCAAGCCCATGTAATTCTTTGTAGGTTAGCAGTAAAACCTTGAAGTCAGCCCTTGCCTTGACAGGAAGCCAGTGTAGGGAGGCTAGCACTGGAGTAATATGATCAAATTGTTTGGTTCTAGTCAGGATTCTAGCAGCCGTATTTAGCACTAACTGAAGTTTATTTAGCGCTTTATCCGGGTAGCCGGAAAGTAGAGCATTGCAGTAGTCTAACCTAGAAGTGACAAAAGCATGGATTCATTTTTCTGCATCATTTTTGGACAGAAAGTTTCTGATTTTTGCAATGTTACGTAGATGGAAAAAAGCTGTCCTTGAAATGGTCTTGATATGTTCTTCAAAAGAGAGATCAGGGTCCAGAGTAACGCCGAGGTCCTTCACAGTTTTATTTGAGACGACTGTACAACCATTAAGATTGATTGTCAGATTCAACAGAAGATCTCTTTGTTTCTTGAGACCTAGAACAAGCATCTCTGTTTTGTCCGAGTTTAAAAGTAGAAAGAAATAATTTGACACATTTGTTTACATCCCTGTTAGTGAGCATTTCTCTTTTGCCAAGGTCCACCTGACAGGTGTGGCATATCAAGAAGCTGATTAAAAATAATGATCATTACACAGGCACAACTTGTGCTGGGGACAAAAAAAGACCACTCTAAAATGTGCAGTTTTGTCACACAACACAATGCCACAGATATCTCAACCGCAGACCACGTGTAACCACTCAAGCCCAGGACTTCGACATCTGGCTTCTTCACCTGTGGGATAGTCTGAGACCAGCCATCCGTACAGCTGATGAAACTGTGGGTTTGCACAACCGAAGGGTTTCTGCACAAACTGTCAGAAACCATCTCGGGGAAGCTTATCTCCGTGCTCGTCGTCCTCACTAGGGTCTAGACCTGACTGTAGCTATGCGTCATAAACGACTTCAGTTGCCAAATGCTCACCTCTGATAGCCACGGGCACGCTGGAGAAGTGTGCTCTTCACGGAGGAATCCCAGTATCAACTGTACGGGGCAGATGGCAGACCACGTGAATGGCGTCGTGTGGGCGAGTGGTTTGCTTACGTCAACGTTTTGAACAGCGTGCCCCATGGTGGGGTTATGGTATGGGCAGGCATAAGCTACGGACAACAAACACAATTTCATTTTCTTGATTCCAATTTGAATGCACAGAGATACCGTGATGAGATCCTGAGGCCTATTGTCGTGCCGTTCATCCGCCACGATCACCTCATGTTTCATCCATGTCGCAAGGATATGTACACAATTCCAGGAGGCAGAACATTTCCCAGTTCTGAGTCTCTTTAAATCTAACCTATTATCTGACCCATCACATTATTCATCGCTGGCAAGAAGTGACGTCCCAAAAAACTATACAACACTTAAATTGTTCCTAGCCTCCCACGCATAAGCTACATTCAGTCCTTAACACAGAAACGGAAACTAAATAATATAATATGATATAAAACTTAAAATAAATAAAACATGTGTAAAGTGGTTCTGAAAATAAACTGAATTCCAAATAAAAATCTTAAAACTAATAGCAATAAAAAGAATGTGAAAACACAAACTATAATAACCTTGGTGCATGCATGGTGTGTGTGTATAATCAGCTGCAGTGTTATCTGGCTGCAGGTGTCTACCACTGGGTCATGTCAACGCGTACCTTCCCCTCTACCCTTTTGGAATTTGACCAGTTCTACTGATTGTCTTCAGTTTCATTCTGAGACCAGCCACTAATATTATAGCTGTCAGGAATGTGTTAATATTCATTCCTTTATAAATTCCACACACAACCTTGTTTCATTTACTTTCAGGTTACAGTGCATTCTTAAAGTATTCAGACCCCTTGACTTTTTTCCCACATTTTGTTACATTACAGCTTTATTATACAATTTCTTAAATTGTTTGTTTCCTCATTAATCTACACACAATACCCCATAATGACAAAAAGGTTTTTATACATTTTTGACAATTTATTAAAAAAACAAAAAAAACAATTATGACATTTACATAAGTATTCACACCCTTTACTCAGTACTTTGTTGAAGCACCTTTGGCAGCGACTTCAACCTTGAGTCTTCTTGGGTATGACGCAACAAACTTGGCACACCTGTATTTGGGGAGTTTCTCCCATTCTTCTCTGCAGATCAGATGTTCAATTATATTTTCCTCGATCCTGACTAGTCTCCCAGTCCCTGCCTCTAAAAAACATCCTCACAGCATGATGCTGCCAGCACCATGCTTCATTGTAGGGATGGTGCCAGGTTTCCTCCAGACGTGACGCTTGTCATTCAGGCCAAAGAATCATAAAACACGGGACAAGATGTTAAAAACTGTCCATTGTGCCAATAGATGGAATGCACTCACATGAGATTTGCCGTGATGTGGACAGAGTGGCATGGGAGGTTTATTTCTTAGACTGGGTTAAGATGTCAATTTTGGGACATATCCTCAGTAGTGTGCCTTCGAATCAGTGGGTGTTTCGGCCTTGAATCACTAAACACCCTCATCAAAGGTGGCCAGCTAAAGGGTGATCAAGCCTTAGCTTGTGTCCCATGCCCAATTAAGATGTCCCATGGGACTATGCAAGGCAGGGGCGTCCTCTTCCCTGAGCCAGCCCTACAGCTGACCGCATACCTCATATGCCCTCCTCAAGTTGGAGGGATCTGAATTGGGTTCTCAGGTGGGGGGGGGTCATGAAGTAATAGCCCAGCAAGGGTCCTTCCGTTTGATCCAGATCCACTGGCTGCCTCTTTCAGCTGCTTGAGAAACTGCTCTGACGGTCTGCCGCAGAGCCTGTCCATGGATTCCAAGTTCTTTCAGCAACCTGATGGTGGAAGAAGCCACGAATCCTCTGCATCACACTTCAACTGGCCAGACTTTTGCATTCCAGCCACGCTGAGTTGCGTCTGCTGCCAACTCTGTGTAACGCAGCTTCTTACGCTCGTAGGCCTCTTCAACAGAGTTTTCCCACGGGACTGTGAGCTCTATGATGTACACAGCCTTTCGGGAAGGGGACCAGAGTACCATGTCTGGCCTAAGGTTGGTAGAAGCAATCTCAGGTGGAAAAATTAGTTGCTGGCCAATATCGACAAGCATCTTCCAGTCCCGGGCCATGGCTAGGTGTCCAGTTTCTGGCTTCGTAGGAGGGCCTTTTCTGTCCCTCCCGGATGAATGTTGTTGTTTTGAAGGGATTGCTTGTTTTTGGAGGTAATGAATTGGTTGCACTCCTCTTGGTCTCAAGTGCTGCAGCCAGGCTCTTGAGGACATGATTGTGCCTCCGGGTGTAGCGGCCTTGTGAGAGGCTGGTCTTGCAACCTGTTATTATATGCCTAAGAGTCGCTGGAGCTGGGCAGAGGGGGCAGGTCGAGTCCTCGCCATACCATTGATGTAGGTTTTTTGGTGATGGAAGCACATCATAAACAGCTCTTATGATGAAGCTGACGTTGCTTGCCTCCATTTGCCAAAGCTCACTCCAGTTGATCTTTCTCCTCTCCAGGCCTTCCCACTGCGTCCATTGCCCTTGTTTAGCAAGAGAGACACCCTTTGCATTTCTTGCAGTCTCCTCCTGTCTGCGCACCTCCTCGACTACCAGCTTGCTGCGTTCAGATGTTGTTGCCTTATGGAACGTTGGTTTGCTTGCTGCCAGGCCACAGCCGCCTCTTCCATGCTGGATATTCCCCACAATGTCTTGAAGTCTCAGGGCTGATGTTGCTTGCTGCACAGCCTTGGATGATGTCCATTTCATTCCAGTTTGTAGGGGAGGTGCAGCCTTGCTAATGGTCTGGTCTTTGGAGTCCTTCAATGTCATCTGAAGTCTTACTTTCGAGCACTTGTACTCCTCCGTTAGACTTGCAAGAGGTAGTTCAAGGACCCCTTTGCCATAGAGGCCGATGTTACTCAGGCATCGTGAGACACCCAGCCATTTCTTCACGTATGAGGTAATGGTTCGCTCCATCTTCTCCACTGTTGTTATTGGGACCTCATAGACGGTGAGTGGCCACATTACCCGGGGGAGAAGTCCAAACTGTAGGCACCAAAGCTTGAGCTTCCCAGGCAGTAGGGTCTTGTTGATGTTCTCAAGACCGTCGGCGATGTCCTGCCTTACTCGCTGCACTTGATCTTTATGCCGGAGGCTTTCGTTGTACCATCTACCCAGGCTCTTGACGGGTTGCTCAGACACCGTTGGTATCGGGTCATCTCCAATGCAGAACCTCACAGTTATATCTTGGTTTCATCAGACCAGGGAATATTGTTTCTCATGGTCTGAGAGTCTTTAGGTGCCTTTTGGCAAACTCCAAGCCGGCTGTCGTGTCTCTTACTGAGGAGTGGCTTCTGTCTGGGCGCTCTACCTTCTGGAAAGTTTTACAATCTCCACAGAGGAACTCTGGAGCTCTGTTAGAGTAACTATCAGGTTCTTGGTCACCTCCCTGACCAAGGCCCTTCTCCCCCGATTGCTTAGTTTGGCCTGGCAGCCAGCTCTAGGAAGAGTCTTGGTTGTTCCAAACTTCTTCCATTTAATAATGACAGAGGCCACTGTGTTCTTGGGGACCTTCAATGCTGAAGTCTTGTTTTTGGTGCCCTTCCCCAGATCTGTGCCTCGTCTTGGACACAATTTTGTGTCTCATAGCAAATGGTCTGAATACTTATGTAAGATATTTATTCCCCCCCAAAAAATTGCTTTGTCATTTGGGTATTGTGTGTAGATTACTTTTTTTTTTTTTTTTTTACATTCTTTTTTTTTAAAATACATTTTAGAATAAGGCTGTAACGTAACAAAATGTTGAAAGTCAAGGGGTCTGAATAATTTTCCCGAATGCACTGTATAGACATAGAACACTGTGTTCTACCCACATTTATGGTGCTAGGAGTTATTTTTTAAACAGTTTTTTTCATTGAATTTAATACACATTTTAATGAATATACATTGGAATTGTTGACACATACGCACTCACTCACTGATTATATTTTACATAGATTCTGTTATCAGAAGCCCTGAATGAGGCCAGTGCCACTATCAAATCAGAAGGCAAGGTACATTTAGTGCCCATGATAAACACAAACGACAGTCAGCCAGCCAAGGTGTCATAATAAAGGAGATAGTTGGTGCCAGTAATAAAAGTCCTGGTAGCCAACGTCTATCAATGCCATCCTCAATTGTATTTTCTCTGTCCATAATTGTCTGTCTCCCTACACTTTCTCTCCCTATTTATTTCTCTATCTCGCTCGCTCTCTTCCTTTGTCTCTCACTCTCTGTCTTTTTCTGCAGCCCTCCCAAGGAGGAAGAGTCTAAAGGCTCAGAGATGCAGGAGGCTACAGACAAGCGCAGGTCGAAAGGGGAGCGCTCCCACACACAACCGGTCACTGAGTTTGAGGTGAAGAGGGTGAGTCTGTTTAAAAAATCTGGGTGATAGTGTGGTCTGCTATAAGAGCAGTGTATGGGTGTATGCATGAGGATGTGTGTTAAAATTGGGATGAGTGTTCTTGATCAGTCTGTGAGGTATGTGTGAGAATTGGTTTGTGTGTGTTTCAGGGTTGAGTTGTGTGATACAAAGATGGATTGAGCGTGTTCATGCTAAAAATACAGGTCTTGTGAATGGTAGCTACAGGCCAGGGTAGGTTTATTAGCAATGGAGTCTGCTTTTGAAGATGTGTTGAAAAACGTCACACTGTAGTTAACCTTTATCGTTGTTGCAATTCTTTCCCCTTTTTGTTCATTACTACCTTCGATTCCTCTCCTCTATTCCCCCTCTCCTTATTTCTCTCCACCTCCTCCTTTCTTCACTTCCTTTTCCTTGTCCCATCTCGCTCTCGCTCTCTGTCGAATTCAAAATGCTTTAATTGGCATAAAGGACAAGGTCAGTGTTGCCAAAGCTAAGTGATTCATATTAAAGAATAGTAGCTATAGTACTAAAGAAAGCAATACTAAATTAGTGTTTCTGTCTAATGCCCTTTTTTGGGGAAAAACTCATTTTCATTGGCTGGGCCTGGCTCCCCACTGCCCCCCTACCCAGCCATGTGAAATCCATACTTAATTTTGTGTATATAAATATATATATACGATGCCTTCGGAAAGTATTCAGACCCCTTGACTTTTTTTTTTGTTAAGTTACAGCCTTATTCTAAAATGTCTTTTTTTTTTTATCCTCACAAATCTACACACAATACCCCATACTGACAAAGCAAAAAAAGCTTTTGCAAATTTATAAAAATATAAAAAACAGATGCCTTATTTACATACATTTTCAGACCCTTTGATGTGAGACACGAAATTGTGCTTCAGGTGCGTCCTGTTTCCATTGATCATCCTTGAGATGTTTCTACAACTTGATTGGAGTCCACCTGTGGTAAAATCAATTGATTGGACATGATTTGGAAAGGCACACACCTGTCTATGTAAGGTCCCACAGTTGACAGTGCATGTCAGAGCAAAAACCAAGCCATGAGGTCGAAGAAATTGTCAGTAGAGCTCTGAGACAGGATTGTGTCGAGGCACAGATCTGGGGAACGGTACCAAAAAATGTCTGCAGCATTGAAGGTCCCCAAGAACACAGTGGCCTCCATTCTTAAATGGAAGAAGTTTGGAACCACCAAGACTCTCTTCCTAGAGCTGGCCGCCCAGCTAAACTGAGCAATCGGGGGAGAAGGGCCTTGGTCAGGGAGGAGACCAAGAACCCGATGGTCACTCTGACAGAGCTCTGGATTTCCTCTGTGGAGATGGGAGAACCTTCCAGAAGGACAAACATCTATGCAGCACTCCACAAATAAGGCCTTCATGGTAGAGAGGCCAGCCGGAAGCCACTCCTCAGTAAAAAGGCACGTGACAGCCTGCTTGGAGTTTGCCAAAAGGCACCAAAGGACTCTGACCATGAGAAACAAGTCTGATAAAACCAAGATTGAACTCTTTTGCCTGAATGACAAGCGTCAAGTCTAGAGGAAACTAACAAAAAACTGACATTGGATGTCCCTTTGGATGGTGTATCAATACACCCAGTCACTACAAAGATACAGGCGTACTTCCTAACTCAGTTGCCACAAAGGAAGGAAACCACTCAGGTATTTTGCCTTGAGGCCAATGGTGATTTTAAAACGTTACAGTTTAACGGCTGTGATAGGAGAACTGAGGATGGATCAACAACATTGTAGTACTTCACAATACTAACTTAAATGACAGTGAAAAGAAGGAAGCCTGAATACAATACTAATATTCTAAAACATGCATCCTGTTTGCAATAAGGCACTAAAGTAATACTGCAAAAGAAATGGGCAAATAAATGACATTTTTTGTCCAGAATACAAAGTGTTACGTTTGGGGCAAATCCAACACTTCACTGAGTACCACTCTTCATATTGCATGCATCATGTTATGGGTATGCTTGTCCTAGGCAAGGATTACCCACTGGGCACAAACTGGTTGAATCAACATTATTTCTATGTCATTTCAACAAAATTAAGTTGAACCAACGTGGAATAGACATTGAATTGATATCTATGCCAAGTGGGTAGGAAGATTTTTAGGATAAAAAGAAATGGAATAGAGCTAAGAACAGGCAAAATCCTAGGAAATCCTGGTGTCTACTTTTCATCAGACACTGGAAGATAAATTCACCTTTCAGCAGGACAGTAACCTAAAACACAAGGCCAAACATACACTGGAGTTTCTTACGAAGACGACATTGAATGTTCCTGAGTGGCCTAGTTAGTTTGGACTTAAATTGGCTTGAAAATCTTTGGCAACAACCAACTTGCCAGAGCTTGAGGAATTTTTTTAAAAGAATAATGGGCAAATATTGTACAATCCAGGTGTTCAAAGCTCTGAGACTTACCCAGAAAGACTGACAGCTGTAATCCCTGCCAAAGGTGATTCTAACATGTATTGACTCAGGTGGTTGAGTAATTATCTAAACAAGATTATATAAATGTTTTATTTTCAATAAAAAAATGAAGTTAACATTTTTCTTCAGCTTTGACATTTTATTTTGTATAGATCCTTGACAAAAAAATCAATTTGAATCCCACTTTGTAAAAAAAAAAAAGTTTTTCATTTCTTTAGCTAACCATTGTACACTCTAGATGTTGTAATTTCAGTTAGGTTTTCTGATTCATAATTCGATAATTCCCTTGTTCCTCCCTCCCCCCGTCCAGCTCTCGTCCTCCAGTTCCCCCCTACCCCTCTCCGACCAAACACCATACCCCGGAAGCAAGGACGAAGAGGACAAGTCCCCTATACCCTCCCAGCCTGTCTTGCTGCAGCGCCAAGACTCGGGCACCCGCAGCGGCATCAAGGGCATCCTCAAAAAGAGTCGTTCCACTAGTGTCGAGTCGGACTACAGTGAGGGAGGAACCCCTGAAAGCACCCCCACCACCGGGGTGGTCCGACAAACCAGCGTAACCCTGAGCCACCCCGAGAGCGACGAGGAAGATGAGGAGAAAACAGAGGAGGTGGAGGAAGAGGAGGATGAGGTGTGTTTTCTCACTTCTTAGTATGTGAAACAGTTTGAGGATCTGAATGTATACACATCTCTATATAATCTCCATTGAACATGTGTTTTAGTCTAAGACTGGGCTCAATCTGTACTTGGGAAATTGGCCCTATGCAATATAGTGTCCACACTAGTTTCCCACTATGAGCATCTGGAATATGTGAAATACTTTCTTTCAGTTGAATGACTGTATAATAGATACATCGCCCATAGTCGGTTCAAATTGCTAGAGCAAATTTTTCCGTTGATAATACCCACCAGAGGGCGAAAACGTCTTGAGAAATGTTGGTTGCAATCAGGACTAAAAGATAACCCCGACATCCGCTTTATAGAGCTGCAATCCGGTGGCGGATGATGGTTGCAATTGAGATCAGCTGTGCGGGCGTTTTTTTTAGCATGTGTCGATGGTTTAACGAGCGATCAGCCCAATCAATAATTATTGTTGTTATTTCAGGAAGATGAGACGATAGTGGACGATAGCCCCGACGGAGGGTGTTTCAGTACCCCCCGGATGCAGAGGGGCAGTGGGCGTGGTGGTAGCAGTAGTTCAGCGGAGGACCTCCAGAGCCGGACCCCCTCTCCAGACGAGAGCCTGGGGGAGGAAGAGATGGAGAAGATGTCGTCTTTGGACACGGAAGATGGAGAGGATCAGGATGTGGATAGCAGTCTGGACAGCAGTGTGGGTTCATCCCTGAAAGAGAGGTGCAGTAGGGGAAATTCAAACGCATGCACACAAGCGTTTTCCTTTTGTAGACATCGCCTACCTATCATAAAACAAATGACTGATACAGGTCTGCGCACTTCATACATGTAGATTTACAGCATTTCTACCTCTACAGTGTATTTTGTATAAACATACTGTAAGATGCATATTCTATGATATTGTATAAATAAGATATATTATTGCGATTCAGATGTAGTCCTTCACACTTTGTGTGTTACTCTGTTTGAAAAATAGCCTATACATTACATGTGATTTTCTTTGCTAGTAAGGCCTACTAGCATTGACTGCCCTCCTCTCCTTCTCCCAGGCTAGCTGAATTGAGCAGTGGTGAGGAGGAGTGGAAGGCCAAGCTGAAGAAGCCCAAGGATCTGGTGCAGAAGTCCCTGGCTGACCGTTTCAACCAGCTCCAGGACTCTGGAGATGCCTGGAAGAAGAAGGTAAGTCTGGGCCTCCGAGTCACTCTATACAGGGTACTGGAGCTGTTTGTGAGGAATGAGGCTGGATTTGGGCTTTGGAGGGTTGGAGAAACTCTGGGTCTGACAAGGTTAAGGACTGGAGTCCTCTGAAGCCTGGGCCTCTGGTAGTGATCACGACCCAGGAAATGTGACCTGTCTGTAAAGACTGACTTGGCCTGGGTTTTGTGGTGGAAATGTGCTGATTCAGTTCGCCTTCCTGTGTGTTGTGCTAAGAAGAGTAGGGTGGGGAAGAGGAGGAAGACGACGAGAGTGTAGTAGGGTGGGGGGAGGTTGAGGAAAGGGTGAGTGTGGCTAGGGGAGGGGAAGGAAAGGGGGGAAGTGTGGTGGGGTGGGTGGGGAGGAGATGTAATGTGGGGAGGGAGATTTGGGAGTGGTTGGGCAATGGGGCCAAATCCAGGGCCTAGCCATGCAGCCTCCCAGAGAAAGACGCACTCGTAAAAATAAAATACCACGCAGTACAGGGTGTTTCCTGTGGCTCTCCTCTCCTCCCGCGAGCTGGTCTACTTCCTGTTTCTCCCTTTATTTGTCTTTTTCTCTTTCTGTCCTACATGTACATACATACACACACACACACACACTCTCCCTGTCTCTCACTAATAGAAATAAGAAATTAAAGTTCTCTCAGTACCTTTCTGTGCTACACACACACATACTATCTTGTTCTCCCACACAGAAACAAAAGTGTAATTTCCTGCTCATATAAAATATACAAAAACACATGCTCAGTCTCTCCTTCCTCTCTCTCATTCATACTCTTTTTCCATCTCTCTCTTTCACTCACGCCAAACTCCCTTACCTAATCTATCTCTGTCTCTACCTCACTCAACATATAATGTGCTCTCCCTCTCCTTTTTGTTTTCCAACTCTGAATGCATCATCATGTTACTCATTTATATAACGTTTGTGGCACGCATTTGTGGAACTCTTCACAAATCGCCAGAACATTTCAATAGGACACTAGAAATGATGTAATCTTTATTCATATGGATGGAACATCTTTCTAGGCTTCAACGTGAGACAAACCTCGATGGGTTTACTGGTTATGGTGAAGCTTCCATCCGAGAGTAGCTGTCATCTTCCCTATAAATACACTCTTAGCCTGAAAATCCCATCTCAAGTGTTCACCGGGAGCCAAAGCATTCTCAACACAAATCCCAGAAACATTCATTTGGGCTCCAGAAATGATGTAATCTTCCTTTATACAGACGGTCCCTTTACTATTTTTATGTCGACTTTATTTAACCATGTAGTTCCATTGAGGTCAGAAGACCTATTTCCCAAGGGAGACCAGACTATTTATTCAATTTATGTCTGTAATTTGTGGATAAATCCACAGTTAACCTAAAAACTGCATCGGAGGCATTCACTGACAGCTCAGAAACGTCCCAGGAAAGAAGTATGCAAAGCTTCCAAATATGCCTGTGGATTTCTTCCTTTAATCCATCTGAGGTCATTACTCATGAATTGGACTGGAACCCATCATGCTGCAGCTGTCAGCATTGCAGAGAGAGAGGGAGCACGAGTTTATAAGGAGGCTATCTCCCACCAGAGCCAAGGTTAGGAATGTGAATGGCGACCATGTTGACACTACAAGTAAGAGGTAAGCATGCCAATTAGAATTTGGTGCCAACATGGAGGATAGTTTGACTAGTTGTGTGTTTATGGCTCTGGTTTGGTGGTGCCCCTGATATGGGAATGTGGAGGTCTGGAGGGTGCCAGTGTTTCCCCTATTATAGTTTAGCTATTGCCCCCCGCCTGAAAGAGTTTGGCTTCCATTGGTATTGATACCAAATTTGACTGTCAATTGAAATCAATAAAAACAAAACTATTGAGTGGGGGTGAGGTGCAACAGAGCTAGGAGGGGGGAAGTGAAATCTATTCAATCAATAAAGTTGATTCAAAACAATGAAATACTTCACCAGCACACAAGTTGTGTCCCTCATCTTGGGTGAATATAATGGTGAAAATCATAGTTCCAGATGCTCAATTTTGTTTAATTCGAGGTAGCACCTTAGTGCTTAGTTTTCCAGGCACACGTTTAGGAAAAACAGGAACTGTCCTTTGAGTCGCTGTAGGAACCGAGCCGGAACAGATGTTGTTTCTCTTTCGCCGTCATCAGGAGAATGGGGCATGGAACATACACCACCGCCACCTTCTCACAAGCTGCAGATGTTGTTTCTCCTTCGCCGTCATCAGGAGAATGGGGCATGGAACATACACCACCGCCACCTTCTCTCACAAGCTACAGATGTTGTTTCTCTTTCGCCGTCATCAGGAGAATGGGGCATGGAACATACACCACCGCCACCTTCTCTCACAAGCTGCAGATGTTGTTTCTCCTTCGCCGTCATCAGGAGAATGGGGCATGGAACATACACCACCGCCACCTTCTCTCACAAGCTACAGATGTTGTTTATCCTTCGCCGTCATCAGGAGAATGGGGCATGGAACATACACCACCGCCACCTTCTCTCACAAGCTACAGATGTTTCCTGCTAGCGCAACATTTTCCACTCTGGTGTTATTTTTTTTATTTCAAATTTTTTAAATGCTATTGAAAAAAACATTTGTTGGAGTGTATGAGTGACACTGATTTGTATGTGGCTGTCTCTTGTTAGTGTACTCGACATGCAAAGTTCTACTGTCATTCAGTGGAGTAATCTTTTGTAGCGAAAATGCTAGTTCTCATCTTGAATTCCAATGTGACTTGTTGCTGGGTTCATACTTGACCAGAGCTTTGAAATGTTCAGTGTTCCCGAATACTTTTGTGTAGATAAGATGGGTACTCCAGACTTGTTATGTTCCCCTCTACCTGAAAAAATTTGACCTAAATTGGTTACATTGAAATGTTACTTTAAAGTGGACCTGGATCATTTTATGGTGGCTTTGCGGTGCCCCGCCTGGAAAATAATTTAGCTAGGAGAAACACTGGCGAATACTTTTATCCTTGAAAAAAGAAATTCATTCTCACCTCCCCCAACCTGCAGTAAACCTGTACAAGTTTCCCCTCTCGCCAGTAACTGGAGGTCTGCCTGACATCTGTCGACTAGGCTATAATGTTAGACGGATTGGTTGTTTAGCAACCAAACTGATGCGTGCACAACTTTGGGGCAAAACAGATGGGATTGGCTTAGATTGTTGATAACATGTCAACTATATTTTGTCTCCAATTTTTATTGAAAACATAAATACATTTCCACATTGAGCACTTTTCTCTCATAACGTTACAGCGTTAGTTTAGCTAGCTAGCAAATTGTAGCCATATTAGCATAGACATGGAATCACAAACAAGATCAAAAGAATTGAAACAACCCACTTTCTATTCACCAAATGGCAGTTTTTTGTCCTTGTTGCTAGCTGGCCATCCAGAATCATAACACACAGCTTCTGCCCCTTTGAAGTGAGTGCATCGTTTTCGTGACGACGTCAGGTAACCCATCTATAACATCCTTAGAGTGGAAAAAATAAATGTAATGCCATTTAGTACTCACAGTGCTGCCTCCAGTGCCATAACAGTGAGCTCACCACAGCGATGTGTGCAACCCACCCCACTCCCACCTGCCCGGGCTTGGGATTGCTTGGATGTCTGTTCCTCTGAATCAAAATAGCAGAAACAGTCTCGTCTGTGGAGATGAAAGACGAGAGCCATATGCTCGGTCTGCAAGGGGAAAGGGTCGAGTCTGTCTTGTAGATTCTGCTATATTCGTTAGGAGAACCTGGGTAACCATCTACTTAAAGCCTACAGGTATTATGCATTATTATGCCGTTATAATGCATTGTAGTACTGTCATGAGCATGCACAAGCCTCTTATCTCATACTGATCCTGACTAAATGCCACACATTTAGAGTCTGAAATGCTGATAGATAGGGACTTATTATGCGTACGTACTTATAACATGCGTACGTACTTATAACAAGTTTATTAAGCATTATACCTGCAGGCTTACTAAAGTGTTACCAAAGCCTACAGGCCTCAATCCCAAATGGGAAGGATGGGCACCATCTAATTATGTATCCCCCTCTTCTCACTGAATAGGTCCACCTTTTCACCTCCCTCTCTCTTTTCCCCTCGCTCTTCTTGCATTCCCTCATAGGTTGGGAATGACTCCTGTTGCTTCTCTGCACGGTCTCAAAACCCAATTTCCTCCCACTCCAGCTGTGGTCTCGCCGGATATTAAGGATGACCCACCCCCCACCCCCTTCTCTCCTCTCTTCCTCCCCTGCTTCCACCTCAAGACCCTTTCCTCATCTCTGTATGATACCATGCCTGTTCTGTCAACCGTACACACTGACAAGTCAGTAGTAATCAGGTGAGTTACTAGGAGTCTGTGTGGGCACGTGCTTGTGTTTGCGTGTGTGTGTGTACACCTAGTGTGTGCGCAAGCTTGTATGTACAGTACCAGTCAAAAGTTTGGATACACTTACTCATTCCAGGGTTTTTTCTTTATTTTTTAAAATAATTTTCTACATTGTAGAATAATATTGAAGACATCAAAACTATGAAATAACACATATGGAATCATGTAGTAAGCAAAAAAACAAATCAAAATATATTTGAGATTCTTCAAAGTAGCCACCCTTTGCCTTTGTCAGCTTTGCACAATCTTGGCATTCTCTCAACCAGCTTCATGAGGTAGTCAACGGTAATGCATTTCAATTAACAGGTGTGCCTTGTTAAAAGTTAATTTGTGTAATTTATTTCCTCAATGCGTTTGAGCTAATCAGTTGTGTTGTGACAAGGTAGGGTTGGTATACAGACGATAGCCCTATTTGACATGAAGGTCAGTCAACCTGGAAAATCTCAAGAACTTTGAAAGTTTCTTCAAGTGCAGTTGCGAAAACCATCAAGCGCTATGCTACTGTTATTTTTCACTGTCTTTTTATGGTTTTTATTTCTTTACTTACCTATTGTTCACCTAATACCTTTTTTTGCACTATTAGTTAGAGCCTATAAGTAAGCATTTCACTGTAAGGTCTACACCTGTTGTATTCGGCGAACGTGATAAATAAACTTTGATTTGATGAAGCTGGCTCTCATGAGGACTGCCGTAGGAAAGGAAGACCCATAGTAACTTCTGCTGCAGAGGATAAGTTCATTAGAGTTACCAGCCTTTGAAATTTCTGCCCAAATAAATGCTTCACAGAGCTCAAGTAACAGACACATCTCGACATCAACTGTTCAGAGGAGACTGTGAATCAGTCCTTCATGGTCGAATTGCTGCATAGAAACCACTACTAAATGACACCAATTATAAGAAGAGACTTGCTTGGGCCAGGAAACACGAGTAATGGACATTAGACTGGTGGATTTCTATTGTTTGGTCTGATGAGACCAAATTGGAGATTTTTTGGTACCAATCGCCGTGTCTTTGTGAGATGCAGAATAGATTAATGGATGATCTCCGCATGTATGGTTCCCACCGTGAAGCATGGAGGAGGTGGTGTGGGGGTGCTTTGCTGGTAACACTGTCAGTGATGTATTTAGAATTCAAGTGGCTACTTTAACCAGCATGGCTGGCTGGTTTGCGCGTAGTGCGACTATCATTGGTTTTTCAATAGGACAATGACCCAACACACCATGAGGCTATTTAACAAAGGAGAGTGACGGAGTGCTGGTTGAGAGAATGCCACGAGTTTACAAAGCTGTCATCAAGGCAAAGGGTGGCTACTTTGAAGAATCTATTATATATTTTGTTTAACACTTTTTTTGGTTACTACATGATTCCATATGTGTTATTTCATAGTTTTGATGTCTTCACTATTATTTGAGTGTGTGTGTGTGTAGTGTTGGGCAATATGGCCAAAATAACATTTCACAAGATTTGTTTAACTTTTGAAGGTATGTTGACAGTAAGTCTTTGAATTATACAATTTCTAGGGTGGCAACACACACATGATTTCAATGGGTATTTCTCCATTCTGATTTGTTTTTATACCGTTCAATCCAACTTCAACCCCAAACATTTTTCCTCACTTTTATACATTTCCTACGCTTTTGTTATAATTTCCTCAGTGCCACTTAGAGCTGCATGAAATGGGCAAAATATATAGGCGTAGTTTATTGGTGTACTGTTGGAATCATGGAAATAGAATGAATATTGTAGTTCAATAGTTACAATATAGTGGGCAGCACTTTGAGTACATTGTTGTTTGACATGATGACAAATTAACAAGTCAGGGAGAAATTATTGTGAAAAGGTAGGAACCAAAGTGTTTGTCATCGTTTCCCAGGGGGCCCTATACGGTGGTACATTCCCCTTTTATGTAGCTAACTAGCTAACATATTCATGCTTCACCTATTTCTCTCTGATTTAGTAGATACTGTTACACAGAAATGCTGATCTTGGCCTACACCAGCACTGGTTTCAGGCTCTATTAGCCATCTAAGTTTAAAGAGCTCTAGCACCTCGGACTCAGTGAGAAACTTTGTAGCTGGGAAGGGGAATAAGAGGGAGGAGCATTGGGGATAGTCGCTTTAGAAGGGGTGGGAGTGTTTAGGAAATGTTGGACAGACAACGAGGCATGGCAGAGTCAAATAGGAATCCTGACTTAATGAAGTGCTGATTAAAGAGTTCAGCCATGTGCTCCTTGTCAGTAACAACCACATCATCAACATTAAGGGACATGGGCAGCTGTGAGGAGGAGGGTTTATTCTCCAGGTCTTTAACCGTTTTCCAGAAATTCTTGGGTTTAGACCCACAGAGGGAGAACTGCTCCTTAAAGTAACTAACTTTGGCCTTCCAGATAGCCTGAGTGCACTTATTTTTAATTTGCTGAATGAGAGCCAGTCAGCCTGAGTATGCTTGTGCCGAGCGATTTGCCAAATGGAATTCTTGAAGTGGAGTAACTCTGCCAGATCACGGTTTAACCAGGGGCTGAACCTGTTTATAATTCTAATTTTCTTTATGGGTGCGTATTTGTTAACGATACCTCTGAAAATATCAAAAAGAAGGTCCAATCGTCTTTGACAGAGGTTCTATACCAATTTACAGGGGCCAGGTCATGAAGGCTGTGGAAGTGTCTATGACAAATCAGGACAGGTCGTTTCACTGAGCTGCCATTACAAACACCAGCTGTCAAACAGTGATCACGAAGGTCATTACAGAAACACCAGACTGATACCTATCAGGATTATTTGTAATGATAACATCAAGGAGAGTATCCTTTTCTGGTTGTTTGGAGTCCTACCTTGTGGGATTGGTAATAATCTGACACAGATTTAGGGAGTCCCATTGCAGGACAAATTCAGACTTAGTTTAAGGGGCCAGGAGAGCGCTTAGGTCATTTAGGGCACAGGCCGGTGCTGATGGTGGCCGATAACACCCAGCAAGAGTTAACGAAGAGTTGTTTGAAAGTTTAATGTGTAAAACCAGCAAATCAAATTCTTTGAGGACAGACTTGGTGGAGACAACCGAGCACTGAAGGTGTTCCTTGGTAAACATTGCCACTCCACCGCCTTTGGAAGATCTGTCTTGCCGAAAAATGTTATAAGCAGAAAGGTTAACATCAGTGTTCAAAACACTCTTATTTAACCACGTCTCAGTAATGACCAACAAATCAGGATTGGAACTGTGAATGTACTTTGTTTTGCGAAAAGTGCAAGTCAATCCCAGAACAACAGCAAAGGACCTTGTGAAGATGCTGTAGGAAATGGGTACAAAAGTATCTATATCCACAGTAAAACAAATCCTATATCGACATTACCTGAAAGGCCGCTCAGCAAGGAAGAAGCCACTGCTCCAAAACCGCCATAAAAAAAGCCAGACTACGGTTTGCAACTCCACATGGGGACAAAGATCGTACTTTTTGGAGAAATGTTATCTGGTCTGATGAAACAAAAATAGAACTGTTTGACCATAATAACCATCATTATGTTTGGAGGAAAAAGGGGGAGGCTTGCAAACTGAAGAATACCGACCCAACCGTGAAGCACAGGGGTGGCAGCATCATGTTGTGGGGGTGCTTTGCTGCAGTAGAGACTGGTACACTTCACAAAATAGATGGCATCTTGAGAATGGAAAATTATGAGGATTTACTGAAGCAACATCTCAAGACATCAGTCAGAAATGTAAAGCTTGGTCGCAAATGGGTCTTCCAAATGGACAATGACCCCAAGCATACTTCCAAAGTTGTGGCAAAATGGCTTGAGGACAACAGTCAAGGTATTGGAGTGGCCGTCACAAAGCCCTGACCTCAATCCTATAGAAAATGTGTGGGCAGAACTGAAAAAGCGTGTGTGAGCAAGGAGGCATACAAACCTGACTCGGTTACACCAGCTCTGTCAGGAGGAATAGGCCAACTTTTACCCAACTTATTGTGGGAAGGCTACCCGAAACGTTTGACCCAAGTTAAACAATTTAAAGGCAATGCTACCAAATACTAATTGAGTGTATGTAAACTTCTGACCGACTGGGAATGTGATGAAAGAAATAAAAGCTGAAATAAATAATTCTCTCTCCTATTATTCTGACATTTCACATTCTTAAAATAAAGTGGTAATTCTAACTGACCTAAGACAGGGAATATTTACTGTGATTATATGTCAGGAATTGTGAAAAACTGAGTTTAAATGTATTTGGCTAAAGTGTATGTAAACTTCCGACTTCAACTGTGTATGTGTGTATAACGTGATCTGTAACTGTGTGGTGCCTGGCCTTGTATAGTATTCAGGATACCTCTATTTATGCAATCCTAAGGTACTATGCCTTCTGCTGACATTTTTAAAAACATCCCAAATGACAACAAATGTGTTATGATAGATTTTCATCAAGAAATCTTCAAGGCCCTGTAATATCCATGACGGTCATTTTTCTTCTCTAAAGTAATTAATGGAAATGGCAATCTTTTATAAAAAAATGTTTTTGAATCAACCAAACCTTTCCTTCAAAATGCCTATCCATGTTTTGACCCAAGACTTTCAAATATGTTCAGGTGTGGGTGTGTCAAGTGTGGGGATGTGATTTAATATGGAGCTTTGGGGCCTGATACCTTATCTCTTTTATGTCTCCATATAGACATTTTAGTTGTCAGGTAAAGCTGAACAGTATTAGTCATTCTGTTTATATTTCTCGTAATTCGTTTCCTTTTGACTAATTCAATGTCTATATATCTTGGTATATTTCTATATAATATCAACTTTCTCAATCTAGATTGGGACCGATACATCACATATCTACCTTACTCCAGTTTTCTGGACACATTTAGCTTGTACTGGACTAAACAACATGCTCAAATGGGAAATCTCCATTGAAAATGCTTTTTAGTCCAGGATTAGGCTTAATCTGGGATGCCAGCCCTGTGTGTTTAGGTTGGTACTCTATTGTTGAATGTATCAGTGAGTCAGCAGGCTTAGTTGCTTCCTAGTTTTCAGCTGAACAAAAACTAATGCAGACTTTGACAGGCCAGGTGGTTCTAGGAGGAGTCCTTTTGATCTACTGTATGTATGTTTAACATATGATTGATTCCATTCTCCGCGTGGCGCTAGGCAACATTCCCTCGACATTCATTCAATCATTTGTAGCCTGTTTTACGTTTCACAATTTTCACAATTAGCGTTTTAACTTTCACCAGAGTAAATTAGCGAGATTAAATATTATCACATCGTTATTTTCTAATGAGTGGATAACAATTGCCATTTTTGAAACCATGCAGTCTCCCGAAAGGGGTTTTGTTATTTTGTCTCACAGCTCACACACACACACACACACACACACACACACACCATTGTACTGTACTCAGCCATTGGAAATCAAGCCAAGGCCATAAAATGCATCACGGATATTTAATATCATGAATTACTGTGCAACAGCTCGTGGGACTTGTGCCTGGTAAATTCCACAGTAATTCATTTTAATGATGAAATTTAGGTGCAGAAACAGCAATGGCAATGAAGCAAAATTCATGAGTATACATTTGTTTTGCTTCCGAGGGGGGAAGTGGGGTTCTCTGTTGGTAGTGTAGCTCATAAGTTTCCTGAAGACCAATGTAGTTTGGGAAATGTTCCAATATGTGTTTGTGCTCTGTTCCACTCTCTGTGTGTCTGACTCGCTCTTGCTCTCTCTGCATCTCTCTCCCACACTCTTTGTCTCCAACATTCAGCTGTAGAAGTAGCCCAATATTCTCCCAAAATTCTATGTACGACCTGTCAACACATGCATTTGTAAAGGACGTCACGCTGCTTGTTTAGCGAGTGCCACTTCCTCCCGATTTGGCCCGTACCTGTCGCGAACTCGGGACCCCTGCATTACCAGCACACGTGACCGTCTTCCTGAATCGTCTTACCAGTCTGCGCCACGCCGAAAAGCTAGCTTTTTGCTGACACAAGTTGGGACACTTCAGGCTGAGGAATAGGTTTCACACATCCCCATGTGCTACTCATTCATTTGCCTCTTTCTAACCCGTCTCCCCCTCTCCATCCCTTTCTCCTTTCTCTCCTTTCCCCCATCAGAAGTCCAGTGCGGACGTGGAGACCAAGATGTCCCTGGCGGACAGGATGAAGATCCTACAGGAGAAGGAGGAGGCATGGAAGAGCAGGGGGCGGGGCGCCGCCAACGACTCCACCCAGTTCACCGTGGCCGGGCGCATGGCCAAGAGAGGTCTGCGTCAGACACCCCCCTTTTACCACACTTATCGTTCCACACACGCATGCTGTTTTTATATGGGCTAATCCTATTGCATGTGAAGTGGGCTTAGTAAATGCAGCTTGGAAATCCTATATTTATATACTCACACTTCATATAAATTGCACAAGTCCACTTTGACGTCAGTATGACCCCAGTGTTCTTTCCCATCAGGTCTTGTGTCCGAGACTAGTAAAGAGGAGTCTCCCATTTCCCACATTAAGAAGTCCAGCGCCACGCCAGTCAAGCCACATGAAGGTATACTATGTTCTCCTTTTGATGATTAGATGGACTGTATAATCAGACTAGTAGTCTAAACATTTTGACATTTTCAGTCAGATTGTTTGGTGGCACTTAAGGGATAGTGTGACATTTTGGCAATTAAGCCCCTTTTCTACCTACCCAGAGTCCGATGAACTCGTATTAGTTTCTCGTGCCTATGCTATCTAGCGTTAGCGCAATGACTGGAAGTCGACTAGAAGCATAGCATGCTTAAGGGCTTAATTGCCAAAATCTTACACTATCCATTTAAGCCTCTGCTTGCTATTTGGGGTTTAGGTCCATAGTTAGTTGCCCCATGACATGTACAGTGCCTTGCGAAAGTATTCGGCCCCCTTGAACTTTGCGACCTTTTGCCACATTTCAGGCTTCAAACATAAAGATATAAAACTGTATTTTTTTGTGAAGAATCAACAACAATTGGGACACAATCATGAAGTGGAACGACATTTATTGGATATTTAAAACTTTTTTAACAAATCAAAAACTGAAAATTTGGGCGTGCAAAATTATTCAGCCCCTTTACTTTCAATGCAGAAAACTCTCTCCAGAAGTTCAGTGAGGATCTCTGAATGATCCAATGTTGACCTAAATTACTAATGATGAGAAATACAATCCACCTGTGTGTAATCAAGTCTCCGTATAAATGCACCTGCACTGTGATAGTCTCAGAGGTCCGTTAAAAGCGCAGAGAGCATCATGAAGAACAAGGAACACACCAGGCAGGTCCGAAATACTGTTGTGAAGAAGTTTAAAGCCGGATTTGGATACAAAAAGATTTCCAAAGCTTTAAACATCCCAAGGAGCACTGTGCAAGCGATAATATTGAAATGGAAGGAGTATCAGACCACTGCAAATCTACCAAGACCTGGCCGTCCCTCTAAACTTTCAGCTCATACAAGGAGAAGACTGATCAGAGATGCAGCCAAGAGGCCCATGATCACTCTGAATGAACTGCAGAGATCTACAGCTGAGGTGGGAGACTCTGTCCATAGGACAACAATCAGTCGTATATTGCACAAATCTGGCCTTTATGGAAGAGTGGCAAGAAGAAAGCCATTTCTTAAAGATATCCATAAAAAGTGTAGTTTAAAGTTTGCCACAAGCCACCTGGGAGACACACCAAACATGTGGAAGAAGGTGCTCTGGTCAGATGAAACCAAAATTGAACTTTTTGGCAACAATGCAAAATGTTATGTTTGGCGTTAAAGCAACACAGCTGAACACACCATCCCCACTGTCAAACATGGTGGTGGCAGCATCATGGTTTGAGCCTGCTTTTCTTCAGCAGGGACAGGGAAGATGGTTAAAATTGATGGGAAGATGGATGGAGCCAAATACAGGACCATTCTGGAAGAAAACCTGATGGAGTCTGCAAAAGACCTGAGACTGGGACGGAGATTTGTCTTCCAACAAGACAATGATCCAAAACATAAAGCAAAATCTACAATGGAATGGTTCAAAAATAAACACATCCAGGTGTTAGAATGGCCAAGTCAAAGTCCAGACCTGAATCCAATCGAGAATCTGTGGAAAGAACTGAAAACTGCTGTTCACAAATGCTCTCCATCCAACCTCACTGAGCTCGAGCTGTTTTTCAAGGAGGAATGGGAAAAATTTCAGTCTCTCAATGTGCAAAACTGATAGAGACATACCCCAAGCGACTTACAGCTGTAATCGCAGCCAAAGGTGGCGCTATAAAGTATTAACTTAAGGGGGCTGAATAATTTTGCACGCCCAATTTTTCAGTTTTTGATTTGTTAAAAAAGTTTGAAATATCCAATAAATGTCGTTCCACTTCATGATTGTGTCCCACTTGTTGTTGATTCTTCACAAAAAAATGCAGTTTTATATCTTTATGTTTGAAGCCTGAAATGTGGCAAAAGGTCGCAAAGTTCAAGGGGGCCGAATACTTTCGCAAGGCACTGTATTTGTAAAAAGTGCTATACAAGTGCTATTTTCCAAGAATTCTAAACTCAGGAAACTAACCATACATCAAGTGACCTGTTGTCAAAATGGCCGCCTATATGTCGTCATCTCTTTTGCTGAGAAGAAATCTCCACTCCGACTGGTGTCAAGGTGGAAGGGGACAAGAGGCTGGACAAGCTAGAGTCCTTCCTGGACAAGCTCCACAGTAAAGGTAAATCCCACACACTGACACTATTAGGTTTCACCGTGGCCACACTTTTTGTTATGACATCTTTTAAAAATAAAGCCACTATCAGGTTTCTCCGTAGGCACACTTTTTGTCATGACACCCTTTGTGCCATAGAAGCTTGAAAATCGACAGACTCAACACGCAATTGCCAATAAATAAGAACGTTTCTCTCTCCAATTGACTTCTGTCTGAATCTTCCTCTCACTCAAGAGTTACAGAAAGTAACTGGAATCGCTTGTTGAGTTTCTCGACGTTGATAGTTCTCTGACACATTGGCTTGCAGGGCTATAGCGCGATAATGGGTAGTCCTACACATGGGGTTTCGTAGAAAACTAGACAGTGGTGGCCTTTTGATCTACAGTAGTAAGAGTTCAGTCAAACTGGTTGAATCCTGAAAGTTCTCATTTCCTACTTCCTGCTTTCTGTTTCTTGGCAGGGCTGGGGCACAGCCGGACTTCCACCATCGAGGTGACTGCCGAGACGGAGAAGGAGGTCATGACCCTGGATGATGAGGAGACGTTTGGCCGCTTTTACAAGCCTGTGTCGCCCACCGCCCGAGGCGCTGTAGTTACTGCACTGACCGAGGAGGAATTCAGCGACCTTCAAGCCGACACGCCAAAGTACGGTTCAGTCTGTGTCAATGGAGCAATCTACAAACTGTATTGGAATCGGTCCTGTTGAATATAAACTCAGCAGAAAAGGAAACGTCTCTTTTTCAGAACCCTGTCTTTCAAAGATAATTCAGAAAAATTTAACTTAACAGGTCTTCAATGGTCAAGGGTTTAAACAGTGTTTCCCATGCTTGTTCAATGAACCATAAACAATTAATGAACATGCGCACCTGTGGAACGGTCATTATGACATTAACAGCTTACAGACGGTAGGCAATTAAGGTCACAATTATGAAAACTTAGGACACTAAAGAGGCCTTTCTACTGACTCTAAAAAAAACACCAAAAGAAAGATGCCCAGGGTCCCTGATCATCATCGTGTTGCATGCTGCAAGGAGGCATGGGGACTGTATATGTGGCCAGGGCAATAAATTGCAATGTCCGTATTGTGAGACGCCTAAGACAGTGCTACAGGGAGACCGGACGGACAGCTGATTGTCCTTGCAGTGGCAGACCAAGTGTAACAACACCTGCACAGGATCGGTACATCTGAACATCACACCTGCGGGACAGGTACAGGATGGCAACAACAACTCCCTGAGTTACACTAGGAATGCACAATCCCTCCATCAGTGCTCAGACTATCCGCAATAGGTTTGAGAGAGGCTGGACTGAGGGCTTGTCGGCCTATCGTAAGGCAGGTTCTCACCAGACATCACCGGCAACAATGTCTCCTATGGGCACAAACCCACCGACGCTGGACCAGACAGGACTGGCAAAACGTGCTCTTCACTGACGAGTCGCGGTTTTGTCTCACCAGGGGTGATGGTCGGATTTGCGTTTATTGTCGAAGGAATGAGCGTTACACCGAGGCCTGTACTCTGGAGCAGGATCGATTTGGAGGTGGAGGATCCATCATGGTCTGGGGCGGTGTGTCACAGCATCATCGGACTGAGCTTGTTGTCATTGCAGGCAATCTCAACGCTGTGGATTACAGAGAAGACATCCTCCTCCCTCAAGTGGTACCCTTCCTGCAGGCTCATCCTGACATGACCCTCCAGCATGACAATGCCACCAGCCATACTGCTCGTTCTGTGCAGGATTTCCTGCAAGACCGGAATGTCAGTGTTCTGCCATAGCCAGCGAAGAGCCCGGATCCTATTGAGCACGTCTGGGACCTGTTAGATCCTGTGGAAGAGTGGGGTAACATCTCACAGCAAGAACGAGGCAAACCTGGTGCAGTGCATGAGGAGAGGATGCACTGCAGTACTTAGTATCTGGTGTGGCCACCAGCTGTATTGACTGTTACTTTTGATCTTGACCCCCCCCCCCCCCCTTTGTTCAGGAACACATTCTTCAATTTCGGTTAGTTACATGTCTGTTGAACTTGTTCAGTTTGTCTCAGTTGTTGAATCTTTTTACGTTCATACAAATATTTACACATGTTAAGTTTGCTTAAAATAAACGCAGTTGACAGTGAGAGGACGTTTCTTTTTTTGCTGAGTTTAGTTCGCAGTGGGAGAATAAGTCAGGGGATTCCACTGGTCAATTTGATCAGTTGAGTTTGCTTATCTACTAGAGTAGTTGGTACTTGAGGTGATATTTGGAAACACTGTTTTATCATTTAAAAAAGTATAGATAGTAGTTTTTAGTTGTCTTTTTCCCCATATTCATTTAGGCAAATTGCTCTTCTTTATTAATTCCTACTGTACGAGCATGACTATACAGAATTTTCCATACCAATGTACTTTATGAGATGTACTGTACCAGTTAACTTGATCCTTGTGGGGGCGATAGGCATTGATTGAAGCTCAATGTTAAATTAAAAAAATCCCCACCATCATATCTAAGCCAATATGACACCAATCTTGATGAAAATTTGTAAATCAACTTGGAGGTACACAACATGCTCCCTGCAACTCGTCATGAGCCGTCCAGCCGTTACCAAGAACTGGGTTGTTAGGAATTTATTTTTTAAACTATTTATTGCGCCTACCTAGCTCAAATTCTAGACGTCGGATTAAAACGAGACTATAGCGTCCATAAAGTGACTTTCGGTCTTTTTTTTTCAAATGGCGGATTTACTAAATTTGTAGGTGCAACAGTTTTTATAAAATGTATAATTTATCGCTCTCACATGCACATAAGAAACAACAATGTGCTACCTTTTTGTAGCATTTATAGACAATGCGAACATATTCTGAAATCCAGTGGAATTCAAGTATGATAGCTAAGGAGATGGAGAAAACACCCGGACAACCATGGCATCCGACAGGGGACGCCTCCAACCATGAATGATGTATGCGGTTAAGATAGTCTAGCTAGCTACATTTTCGGATATGACATGTTTCTAATTTTGACAGAAAGAGCCATATGCTTGGCTAGCTATAGCCTAATGTTAGCTAGCTAACATTGAACCTGGTTGGTTAGCTACCTGCAGATTCATGAAGGGTAGTAACGTCATGAGTTGCTACTAGTCTTATCAAAAGACTCCACTATGCAAGTAACCATTTCGGGTGCGTTCCTAAATTCAGTCTGGCCATCTACTCCGATTTCAGAGCACTGAGTGTGCCAGAGAGGGCAGAATAACTGATTCATTTTCAAACACTTAACACCCGTTGATATGGCCGGTGTCGGTAAACTCATCGGTCAGAGCTTCCGGTGGATGCTCTGAATTTGGAACGGACAATCTGACAGCACACTCTGGATAACATAACAGCCTAACCAGCTCTGCTAGGGAGAGTAATGTTCAGTGAGCTGTTCTCTTTCACTCACAGTAGATGACTGGAAGTAGCTAGCAAGTTAGCTTGGGTGCTTGACTGCTGCTGTTAGTACATTCGGATCAACCCTTAAAGAGATGGGTGGGGCTAAAGCTTAAGAGGGTGTGAATGATGCTGAATGGGTGTAGACAAAGAAGGGCTCTCCAATAGTAGTAGCAAAATATTCAAAGGCCATTTTCTCAGTGAGTTTACAAGTTTATCAACTTTCAAAGCAAAATTACTTTCCCGTTGTTCCTGAACTGTAGTGTATGATGTGCCATTTTGTAGCTCTGAGTCTCTACTTTTATCCAATTTTTGCTTCAAATTTTGCTACATTTCATAGTTTGGATGTCTTCACTATAATTCTACAAGGTAGAAAATACTAAAATAAAGAAAAACCCTTGAATGAGTAGGTGTTACCAAGCTTTTGAGTAGTACTGTACATAATCATACGAAATGCTATGAGATCAGGCTGCAGCACAGCCAGCCAGCAGCGTACAGTCAAAAGAAAAGGAAATGCTTTCTACTTGATCAATTGAGTCTGTTTTTGAGTCTGTTTTCAACAAATCAACTGTTTTAGACTATTATATTTTCACCAAGTAAGATAAATAAATGTGCAATCACTACTGAGTGTATGAACAAAATCATTTTGGAATGAATGCTTCCAGACATAGTCTGTCAAAGTCAACCTGCCTACACACAGTTTGAAGTACTATACCAACATAGCTACTGTAGCAGGTCAGAGCTATGTGCTGGAAAACCTTGGAAGAGCATGGGTGGAATCAGCATTGTGGTGTTCATGTGAATGTCCTTTATTTTTCGGCTTCAGACCAATGCCTATTCTCACTTAACACAGTTTTTTTGTTTTTAAATTACCTTTTGCATTTGTAAATGATCTCATGGTGTACATCTCTCCTTCTAACCTCCCCGTCTTCTGCGTATGATTCTAGGTTGACGTCGGCAGTGACGGAGCACAAGCGTGCTGTGCGTCCTACTCGGAATAACCAGGGCTCACGCAACCCCCTCCGTGCCCTGGCGGCCCGCAACGACATCCGCCAGGTCTACACGGAACAGAGACTCAATATAGCTACCGTGGAAACCAAGAGGATCCAAGTGGAGAGGAGTAAGCCATCCCTATAATGTGTTCTGTAATGCAAGGGGGTTTATTTATTTTCTTTTTAACCCCTTTTTCCCCCCAAATTTGTGATATCCAGTTGGTAGTTAGTCTTGTCTCATCGCTGCAACTCCCGTGCGAACTCAGGAGAGGCGAAGATGGAGAACCTTGCTGCTTGGCACACAGCTCGCTTAACCCGGAAGCCAGCCGCACCAATGTGTCGGAGGAAATGCCGTACAACTGGAGACCGAAGTTAGTATGCATGTGCCCGGACCGCCACAGGAGTCGCTAGAGCGCGATGGGATAAGGACATCCCGGCCGGCCAAACCATCCCCGAACCCGGACGACGCTGGGCCAATTGCGTGCCGCCTCATGGGTCTCCCGGTCACGGCCGGATGCGTCACAGCCTGGGATCGAACCAGTGACGCCTCATGCACTGTGATGTAGTGCCTTAGACCGCTGCATCACGCAGGAGGCCCATGCAACGCAGATTTCAAAGATAACTATCCGTTTAACAAGTTGTAAATGGATCGTTTTCTAAAAGGTGAATCCCCAGGTGGCTAAGGAAGTGCTATTCTATTTTCTAATATTCTGTCACTACATTGTTCTTGATCACAGTCTGCATTTACCTTATGCAGGAGGAAAATAATTGAATATACACCATCACAATAAATCCATTATTTATTTTAGTCCGGTCTAGAGAAACATGATCTGAAGAACAGGATGAGTTTGCCTACTATTGGCCTATGTTATCTGGCTACGCTCCCCATGACATAGGCTGTAGCCTTGTTCATTTAGCTGACATGATTGATTATAAGTCCCCTGCCATTATTTTGTTTTATCAGATTTTATAGTAAGAATAATATAATTGAACTTAGCTGAATAAAATATACTTAACAAAAATATAAACGCAACGTGCAAGATTATTTTTATTTTTTTTACACTTCGTTAAAGTTCATAGACATTTGAAATTAATAAATGAGGACCTAATCCAATGATTTCACATGACTGGGCAGGGGCGCAGCCATGGGTGGGCCTGGGATAGCACATTTCTGAGATCTTTTATTTCAGCTCAGGAAACATGGGACCAACAGTTTACATGACATTGCCTACATGATAAAAAGACAAGAGGGCAAGACAAAGAATAAAATGCTATAGGCTGAATGCTTGTTGTTTAAGGTACCAAACTGTCTGTCCAAGCATTTGACACACAGTTCGGACACTCATCGGTACAACCCAAGATATGCTATCAGTGGTCTCGTCACAGTCCCCAGGTCCAGAACAGAGGCTGGGAAATGCACTGTATTAAATAGAGCCATGACTACATGGAACTTTCTGAACCCCCAGGTAACTCAAGCTAGCAATAAAACCAAATTAAAAGAACACCTTACGGGCAACCGGGACTGTGAAGAGACAGACATTTTTATATATTTTGTATTGTAATTTGCACTGTATTGTGTAGGGGCTCATAGTCCAGGAGCCATCTCCTGTTTCTGAAGTGTGAGGCAGAGGGAGGAGATAATAGAGTATTATCTATATTACATGATGTATTTTATTTGTTTTGTTTCCTGTTTGGACCCCATACTAGTAAATACTATTACTCAAAAGTGGGTTTTGAGACTGGACTTGAAGGATTGAACGGAGTCAGATTCGCAGTTATACGGGGGGGGAGAGAGTTCCAGAGAGTGAGGGTGACATAGCTGAATGCATGGTCCCCCATGGAGTCAGAGGATTAGAGGCTGTGGGTGGGGGTGTCGATGAGTCGCTGCTAACCTTAATTTTGGATTGCTACCCACCCCCGTTTCAGCTCAAGTCCACATTGGCCCGAGTACAATAATGGCCTACTAACCTCCATTTTGTCTCTTGTCATCCACAGTGGCCAAGCATTCCAACCTGGCAGACGCAGCTCTGGCCGGCCTGGCTAGCAAGGAGAACTTCCGCAAGGTCAACCTGCGCAGCACCAAGTCCACTGAGGTGGTGACCAACAACAGCACGCTGCCCTTCAACAAGCTCATGCTCATCCGCATCAAAGGTCAGTCAGAGGGCAAAGGTTACGAGGTCAGGAACGCCCTTTTTCTGTTCAGAAATTGCACCATATTCTCTGTATAGTGCACTACGTTTTATTTACAATGATTCTTCATTGTAAATACATTTGGCACATTTTTTTGTTCATTACCAGTACTCTTGAACAATACAACAGTGGCACAGATTTCAAACTTTGCTTCACCCATCCACTTCATCTCCAGGGAGTGTACAGTAGCATATATTTTTTGGAAATTCTTTCCGGATTGTTCCTTAACTAAACTTCCATAAGCATAGGAATGACTGGTTGGAGTAAGTGACTGTCTGGTTTCTAAAGGGGGTCTGTCTGGGTGTGGTCTGCAGGTCGGAGGCACGTGCAGGTGCGTCTGGTGGAGCCCGCTGCCCATTCCCTGAACAGCGGCGACTGCTTCCTGCTCATCACCCCCAAACACTGCTTCATGTGGAGCGGAGAGTTCGCCAACGTCATCGAGAAAGCCAAGGTACTAGACATGCACTATATTTACAAAAGTATGTGGACATCAGCTTCAAACTAGTGGATTCGGCTATTCCAGCCACACCTGTTGCTGACAGGCGTATAAAATCGAGCACACAGCCATGCAATCTCTATAGACGAACATTAGCAGTAGAATGGCCCTAACGAAGAGCTCAGTGACTTTCAACGTGGCACTGTCATAAAATGCCACCTTTCCAACTAGTTAGTTGGTCAAATTTCTGCCCTGTTAGAACTGCCCTAGTCAACTGTAAGTGCTGAAGTGGAAATGTCTTGGAGTGACAACGGCTCAGCCAGGAAGTGGTAGGCCACACAAGCTCAGACAACGAGACCGCCGAGTGCTGAAGCGTGCAGCGCTAAAAAATCGTCTGTCCTCGGTTGAAACACTCACTACAGAGTTCCAAACTGCCTCTGGAAACAACGTCAGCACAAGAACTGAGCAGTCACACACAAGCCTAAGATCACCACGCGCAATGCCAAGCGTCGGCTGGAGTGGTGTAAAGTTTGCCGCCATTGGACTCTGGAACAGTGGAAACGCGTTCTCTGGAGTGATGAATCACGCTTCATCGTATGGCATTATCAGCAACCAGCACTCCTGTGTTCCAATGGCACGTTGTGTTAGCTATTCCAAGTTTATCATTTAAAATTGCTAATTGATCATTAGAAAAACATTTTGCAATTATGTTAGCACACTGTTGTGCTGTTTAAGAAGAAATAAAACTGTCCAAAAAGCCTTTTTAGACTAGTTGAGTATCTGGAGCATCAGCAATTTTGTGTTCGTTTACAGGCTCAAAATGGTCAGAAACACTGTAAGTACTTTCTTCTGAAACTCATTATATTCTTGTTCTGAGAAATGAAGGCTATTCCATGTGAGAAATTACCATGAAACTGAAGATCTTGTACAACGCTGTGTACTACTCCCACAAAACACCAGTTTCAACGTCAACAGTGAAGATGCGACTCCGGGATACTGGCCTTCTAGGCGGAAACTCAACAGCATGCGCCACTAGGCAAAATGTGTTTTGATTGAAACAACACACAGGTATGCTTCAGTTTAACTCCATCTGCTCAAAAATTCAGTCACTGTACATAATTCAAAACACTGTACTTCGAAACAACACTGTACGTAACGCAAGAAGATCTAAATGCATATTCTCATTAAACTGATTGAGATCAGATGATTGGCATTGATGGTTCATTGTAAAACATGACTTTTCATTCACAATTGACAGTGAGAAATGTGAAGGGAGGATGACGGCAAAACTGTGCGTCAAGCTGAGGTAAAGAAACACGCGTGCGGAACGTGGTACAGCTGTTTGGCTCTGGGGAAGATTCAGTATTTATTTTTTGCTCTGTGTTTCGTGACAGGGCCAGAATGGGGGGGGTACCTTTGGAACCACAGCCTCTGTCTATAATTAAACACAAAAACAATGTTTTAGGTGAACATGTTGGACTGATCCTTAGCCCGAAAAATCTAGGAAATTCAAATGAGAACCATAGCCCTAATTTCACTCATGTACTACCAGGGTTTTTCAGCACTCAGCTTTGACGCCTGCTACACCACTGTAGCTATGTTGGTCTAGTGTACTTCAAACAGGATGTACTCACCACGACATTCTCCTGGAACGGGTCTACTGTTATCTGATCCTTTCAGATCTACTCACAGGGACATGGGCAGAGCACTCTCCCATTACATTCCTTCCACCTTTCCATCCATCACTCTCAACACTCTATTATACAGGACTATCATTCACTAACACTGTCCGACCTGTCCAACACTGTCCGACCTGTCTAACACTGTCCGACCTGTCTAACACTGTCCGACCTGTCTAACACTGTCCGACCTGTCTAACACTGTCCGACCTGTCTAACACTGTCCGACCTGTCTAACACTGTCCGACCTGTCTAACACTGTCCGACCTGTCTAACACTGTCCGACCTGTCTAACACTGTCCGACCTGTCTAACACTGTCCGACCTGTCTAACACTGTCCGACCTGTCTAACACTGTCCGACCTCTCAACATGTTCTCAAATGAACAGATGATAAGGAACTGTTATACTTTATGAACTGTTTGTTTTAAAAAATATATATATTTTAAATATCTGCATTTTATTGTCTAAATATGATGGTAAGGAAGACCAGCCCAAAATAGTATAGTTTAAAAATATTTATTTTGAAAATGGCAATGTGTAAAAAATATCTGAATTCTATTTTAAAAGAGTAAAAGCAGTTGTTCAGTTCAGTGCCTGGCCCTCTTCCTCTGAGACCGCTGACGCTCTGGTTCCGAGCTGATGTCCACGTCTATCTGGGGAGCGTAGCGTCTCACGCTCAACGTCTCCTCCAACCCCACCCGTCCGTCTACCAGCTGGGTGCTGGTGAAGGTGGGGCACCAGAGCGCCTCCCACATTTGCTGGTTCAGGCTGTAGCGTGGGGAATGGACAGAGGCGGTGGCCAGCATGGAGTCCACCACCGAGTGGTAGATCTGCTGGTACACTGGGACGCAGTGACCGTGGATCATTAGGAGCTCCTCCTTAGCCTCAGACCTGCCAGTGGGGCTCCTCTCTGGTGACGAGAGGTGACGGGTATGGGACGGAAGTCTGGGAGCAGTGGTTTGGACAAACCTGTTCTCCAAGGGCTCCTTGAGCTTCCGCAGGTTCTCCTCCTGCTCTTCCTCATCCTCTTCTGATGAGAGAGAGAAATCAGACCCTTAACTCTATCAAATGTAAAATTGTTTCAGGGTGGCTCTCTAACAATACAGCTGTATAATATGGTGACGTGACATACCTCGGCCATGAGAGAAGAGTTGTACAGTTTGGTGAAGAACATGGCTGGGCCTGGGAGTGCTAAATCTAGAGCAGCTGCATCACCTGGTCATCGCCCTTGTCATTAAACAGGGGCCCTCAGCCTGGTGACCATGGTCCAGGTGGAGATGTGGGAGACTTGTTCTCCACCCTGGGCCTCACAGTGGTGTCGGCGGGGACTAGCCTGTTTCAGTCGCCGGTGTACTTTGACCTGGTAGACCAGCAGCTCAACTGTGGAGTTGACTTCACCCTCTCCACACTGCTGCTGCTCCTCAGTTGGGAGGAACTGCGGTATGTCCTGGTGGAGCCTGGAGGTCCCAGTTCTGCTTCTGGTGGCAACAGTAGCAGGTGACGAGGACAGAGACACCATCCTGGGAGAAGGAGGATGGGGAGGAAGAGGAGCAGCTCTCTACCTTCTCACGCTGCATTTCCTGAGGGAAAGAATTTCCCCCTTCACATAGCAGTCTTTCCACCGCCCGGAGGGCGCTACACTCCTCTGAAGGCATTACTTTTCCATGATTGTAATGGTGATCCATCAAGAATCAAAATTCAGCTGAAGTCTTAGGTTTTTAGGATAAATATTTAAAGAGTAATGTCGTTTCACAGCTAGTTCTGCTCTGTTTCCGAGTAGAATGTCTCTTTGGGGGGGGGGGGGGGGGCCTTGGTTGCCAACATGCCAAGGTTCTAGAGAATGTTGGATGAGTTCTAGCCTAGAGCTACTGCTTAGAGTTTAAAAGTAATGTCAAAAGAGGCACCGGTGCACATAGAAACCGAAGGTTCCATTTGGATGCATTCAGTATTACATGGCTGCCAGTTCTAGAGTTAAGTAGATCAGTTGAAGTCGAATGTTTCAACAGTTGTACGTATTTGCTCTGTGGCCACCATGTGATACAATGTCAACATTCAGTCTGAAATGTGTTACTGTTCAGCTCCACACTAGCCTCTCTCCTTCCCCATCCAGAAATCCTAATCCCCCAGAGACTTCTGTTTATCCGAAAGTAATCCGTTTCAGTCACGTCAGGAAGTTCGGCGAAATACAAATAATGAATTGAAAAAAAGTTTTATGTCACTTGCCCGAATGAATACGACCATGGTCTAAGCTCTTTGGCCTGTCCTGTATCCCTAGGCCTCAGAGATGGCATCGTTCGTGCAGGCTAAGAGGGACCTTGGTTGTAAGGCCTCCCAGGTGACTGTGCTGGAGGAGGGCATCAACACTGACAACAAATGGGCTAAGGAGTTCTGGGACCTACTGGGGGGCAAGACCGACTACAGAGGTACATACGTGCTTGTTTGCATGCACACATATACACACACATACAGTGTGCTCATAAATTGTACACACACACACACACCAGTAGATGTGCACACACACAGTCTCTCTCTCTCACACACACACATACACACAGTGTACACTTACACAATAAATAAATGTGCGTACTCGCATAAACACATTCTTGTACACACACACACACGGTGGACCAGGTCGTAAACATATCCCAGGTGCACACTTGAACACAGACCACACACAAACACACATTAGATGACCATATCTAATACACCTCATCACACACACCACCTTCCAACACCCAAAATACCACCTCCCCCTCTCAACACACACACACACTTATGTCCATTTCCATGTCCATTTGTGTGCAGGTGCAGGGGAGCCGGAGGAGGATGAGCTGTATGAAAGTGGTGTGTTAGACTCTAATGGGGTCTACGGGCTGCAGGAGGGCAAACTGGTGCCCCACAAAGAGGCCTGGGCCTCCATCCCCAGTGTCACCCTGCTCAACTCTAAAGAGGTATACCTGTGTGTGAAAGTGTGTGTGCGTTTGTATGTGTGTGTGTGTGTGTCGGACTTTCCTGATTCCCTCTCGCTCTAGGTGTTAGTGTTTGACTTTGGCAGTGAGGTGTACGTTTGGACGGGGAAGGACGTCCCCCTTGGTGACAGAAAGGTGGCTGTCCAATTAGGGAGGCAGCTGTGGAGCGGTTCTTACGACTACAGCAGCTGCAGGGTCAACCCCCTGGACGCCTGTTCAACCAATACTGATGTCCCTGAGTGAGTTGCAAGCTCTTAGCCTGCCCTTTTATACACACTGTCCAATCACATCGCTCAGTTTTTGATGACCACAGGAAAATTCAAAAGGTCTTTGCCGGGTCATGCCAGCCACAAAAACGTTTGGAGTTGCTTGAAGGGCTAGTGTTTGAAGGACCAGTGCTCTCATTTGAACTGAGTGCCACTACCACGAATATGCAGAGGCAAAGGACTGTCTACACTAGAGTATGGCAGCATGTGTCTAGCATCTGTTTAGCAGTGATAAGTATTTGCAAATGTTGGAAGTCAGTGTTGATGGGGCGAAGACACTTTAGATTAGGGCTGGGAATTGCCAGGGGCCTAACGATGATACAATATTATCACAATACTTAGGTGCCAATATCTATTGCTATTCAGGATTTTATATGTGTTGCGATTCGATATTCCATACATGTTGCTCTTGTCTGCTACAGAGAGACATGTCAAAGTTTCGTTGTAATATCATCAAATAATATTGAGTTATGTATTTGTATCCATTTTCTTCCACCCCATCACTACTTTAGATGCACCGCACTGTGAGAGAGTGTTTTTGTTGGTGTCGTTTTCTCAATGTTTGTGTGTATCTGTATGTGTTTTGTGTGTAGGCAGGGTGAGGGACGTCCCAGCTGGGCTCTGTTCGGCCGTCTGTCGGAGCACAACGAGACGGCTCTGTTCAGAGAGAAGTTCCTGGACTGGGCCGAGAGGAAAGAGGAGTCTGCCATGGATGAGGCCAAGGTATGGAAATGGATCTAGGGGGGGGGGGTGGCCATGGGCTTTATCTCAATTGCTTAAACAGCTGTCCTCAATCAAAAACATAATAGTTATGAAGTCCTCTTTACATCAGCAGTTGTCACATAGTGCTTACACAGAAACCGAGCCTAAACCCCAGAGAGAAAAAAATAGATTGGCAAAGACGGGTGAAAGCAATATGGTGCATGCTCATCGTTAGGCTGTCTTTCACCTCGTCAGTTCTTTTCAGATCAGTGCAGATGAGGAGACAGGGAGAAGAATGTCTGTGTAGCAAATGAAAAGCGTTCTGGTATGGGGATGCAATGACATTATTATTTTTTAACCTCATTACAGTATTAAAAATAATAGATTAATAGAATGCACCCTTTTCAGGCCCTTTTGTCACATTGGGTCGTCATGTTATGAGGCATAATCACATACTTAGTCATACAGTATACGGTCCCATTGCTTTTGTGGAAAGAAGAAAGAAAAAACAGACACCCATTTCCTCTTCTCTCATACCCATTTCCCCCCTCTCTCTCTCTCCCCCTCCAGAGCCCTGTGCACTCTACCCTCCGCTCGCCCCTTGAGGCGGCCAAGCCCGACGTCTTAAAACCGTGCGACGCCAAGGCCCTGCTGGACAATGTGGGTGGCCCCGTACATAGCCTCCTGGAGGGCGTAGACGTTCAGCGTGGCTACGGGATGGTCCGAACGGAGGACGGACGCCAGGCGGAGCTCGCCACAGTGGCAGTGGACGCCTGGCATATCCGGGAGTTTGAGGAGGAGGAGCTGGTGGCGGCGAGCTTGGGCCAGCTGCACGAAGGAGACACCTACGTGATCCGCTGGAAGTACTCGGTCACCACTGTGGGTGAGTAATGTTGTCATACGAACATCATAAAAATCTACTTAAGGTGCTGGGTGAAGGGCCACTGTGGGTGAGTCACGCTATTAGATGTAACGTATTGTATCTCTATGGGGGTAGAAGTAGTACAGCGGGTTGTTGAGAAGAGGGATATTTTTGCACGCTGTAGTTGTTCATAGTTCCAGACTCATGGAGGAAAAGACTATTGAGAAACTCCAGCTCACTGGTATCGTATCTTGAATATTTCAAAAACAATTAGTTGGATCCCATCAAAGGTTTTGATCAATGCTTTACCAGGATTAAATACACATAGATAGATACAGATGTTTTTGCCATATATGTGTACCCGTTGGTTCTTGAAGAATAATATCTCATGAGCTGAATATAGCTAACGTCAGCCATTCAGCTAACGAAGTTAGTTCCAGATGAGTTTTCCAATGGAGCCCTCTTTGTCTGGAGAAGGAAATGAACCAGCGCTGTAGGAGCTGTATCTACTACTTTGTTTCGGGACAAACTGGATCACTCAGAGTTCCAATGCGGCAATCGTTTGCTTTCCAAGGATTATAGGCTCGAGGTGGCTTCCTTGATCACGCAGGTAGCCAGCCTACGTAAGAATCTGGGGGAAACGCAGAGTGGAATGTTTACCGCTTGCGCATGTTGGATGTATTTCCGTCTTGTCGTTTGTCGTTATATCCGACTGGCCGGAGTTGCTCGGAGTTCGTTTGCCAGGGGAGCCATCTCCGACTTCTCCTCCCCCATCTCATAGCTGAGTTGAAGCAAGAGGGCGCATGGCAATCAATGATGGTCACGTGTCACGAGCCGTGGAAGCCGAAGACAGCGGCCTGCCGCAAAGCTGCCTACACTCCCAGCGAGAGGCCCTGGAGCCTGATCTTCCTTGCATCTTAGTCACTGGGGGTACCTGTGTCTGCGGCCGCTGTGCCGACTCCTATCCTTCCCCTACGATTTCGACGTCGGCGAGTGTCCGCCCTTGCTCTGGATTGTGCTGGGCTTCTACATCTGTCAGAGGCCTGCGCCATCCTGTGAATTGTGGGAGTGGACGGCTTTCCTCGTCCTTCTCGCCGGCCGTGATTTTGGGCAGCTCCATGGTAAGAAATGTGACTGTTTTTGCACCAGGAACTATGTCCTATGCCGGAGCATGAGTAAATGACATTACTAATCTGCTCCCGAATGTACTACGGCAGGACATGGACATTGATTATATCGTAGTCCATTTGTATTTTAATGACATTACGAAGTGCAACTGGATTTCAGAGTTGATTGACTCTCTGCTTGACACTAATAAAATACCCATCATATCCGGCCCGGTGTCCTCTCTGAATTGTGGCATTGAACAGGATTATTTCTCCTCACAACTGGCTATGTGATTTTTGCAGCTTAATGTTGGCAATTTTGATACCTTTTGGAAACAAAACACGTTTTATGAAGAGGATGGGATCCACCCAAATAATTTGGGTTCCTGGACCCTTTCACAACATTATAAGGCTGCGTTGAGACAATGACTTATCAATCAATGACCCAAGCTCAGCTCAGTTAATCCCTACCATTGTGTTCCTTAGTCAACATAATGCTTTAACAAATGTATAGTATACCAAGGACATTGGTAGACATAATGTAAGTAACCTAATTGATGTCTCTCTAACTGCCCCGAATGCCTCTGCTGATCCAAGAGCTATTGTATGCAGCAATCATGTCTATCGAACCCAATTTATGCTGTAAGCACTGAGGCATTGCATTGTGCCCTAGTCGGAAGTCTACTGTGTGCAGTTCACCCTGCACGAACATAAATAACATGAGAATGTCTAGTTCTGCAAAGCTTCCCAATGAAAACAAACATCCATGAATAGTGCTCAAAATAGCCCACATTAACATATGCAGCTTAAGAAAACACGGTTCATGAAATTAGTAACTTGCTAGTAACAGATGACATTCATATTCTGACTATCTCAGAAACTCACTTAGACAATACCTTTGTTACAGTGGTAGCAATGCAAGGTTATAACATTTATAGGAAAGACAGAAATGCCAGTGGTGGAGGTGTTGCTTTTTATATTCAGAACCACATTCCTGTAAAGATTATAGAGGATCTCATGTTAAATACTGTTGAATTAATATGGTTACAGGTTCATCTGCCTCACCTAAAGCCCGTTCTTATGGGAAGCTGCTATTGACCACCAAGGGCTAACAGTCAGTATCTGGATAACGTGTGAAATGCTTGCTAATGTATGTGATATCACCGGAGGTCTATTATTTGGGTGATTTGAATATTGACTGGCTTTCATCAAGCTGCCCACTCAAGAAAAAGCTTCGAACTGTAACCAGTGCCAACAACCTGGTCCAGGTTATCAGTCAACCTTCCCGGGGTAGTTACAAATAGCACAGGAATGAAATCATCAACATGTATTGATCACATCTTTACTACTGCTGCAGAAATGTGCTTGACAGCAGTATCCAGATCAATTGGATGTAGTGATCACAGTATCATAGCCATATCTAGGAAAACCAAAGTGTCAAAGGCTCGGCCTAATATAGTGTATAAGAAGTCATACAATAAGGTTTGTAGTGATTCCTATGTTCATGTAAAGAGTGTGTAATGAGGAGTAAACAGACATAGCACTTGACAAATTTATGAAATGACTTATGCCAGTTACTAATAAGCATGTACCCATTAAGAAAATTACTTTAAAAACTGTTAAATCGCTGTGGATTGATGAGGATTTTTTTTTTTTTTTAATGGTATGGTTGAGAGGGGTGAGGCGAAAGGAATGGCAAATAAGTCTGGCTGCACAACTGATTGGCAAACTTACCTCAAATTGAGAAATCATGTGACTAAACTGAATTAAATGAGGAAGAAACTACACAATGAAACAAAGATAAATGACAAAGAATGATAGTGATAGCACCAAAGCTTATTCATTCAATTATATTTAGGGAAAAAAGCTACTACAGCAACAGTTGTATAGTTACAGAATGGGTGGAAAGGAATGTTTGTCCTAAATATAAGCATTATATTTTGGACAAATCATTCACTAAACCCTAAACCTCAACTAAATCTTGTAATAAATCATGTGGAAATTGAGCAAGTTGAGGTGACTAAACTGCTTGGAGTAACCCTGGATTGTAAACTGTGTCATGGTCAAAACATATTGATACAACAGTAGCTAAGATGGGGAGAAAACTGTTCATAATAAAGCGCTTCTCTACCTTAAAACTTCTTTGGGATAGCGGGCAGCATTTTCACTTTTGGATGAAAAGCGTGCTCAGAGTAAACTGCCTCCTACTCGATCCCAGGTGCTAATACAGTATATGCATATTATTAGTAGTATTGGATAGAAAACACTGAAGTTTCTAAAACTGTTTGAATGATGTATGTGAGTATAACAGAACTCATATGGCAGGCAAAAACCTGAGACAAAATCCAAACAGGAAGTGGGGAATCTGAGGTTTGTAGTTTTTAAACTCAGCCCCTATTGAAGTTACAGTGGGATATTGGTTATGTTGCACTTCCTAAGGCTTCCACTAGATGTCAACAGTCTTTAGAAACTTGTTTGAGGCTTCTACTATGAAGGGGGGCTGAATGAGAGGGGAATGAGTCAGAGGTCTGCCAGCAGCCTCGATCTCAGTCAGGAGCATTCACATGAGAGGTAGCTCTCTCTCCATTGTTTTTCTACAGACAATGGAAATCTCTGGTTGGAACATTATTGAACATTTATGATAACATCCTAAAGATTGATTCTCTACATAGTTTGATATGCTTCTACGACCAGTAATATAACTTTTTGGAATTTTAATCCGAGCATTCCGCTGGACTTGCATGCGCGTTTCGATTTGTTTACCAAACGCCCTAATAAAAGGAGGTATATGGACATAAATAAAGTAAAGTTTTTTTGAAATCTGACACAGCGGTTGCATTAAGGAGAAGTTTATCTAAAGTTCCATGCATAACACTTGAATTTTCATCAACGTTTGTAATTAGTTTTTCTGTGAATTGATGTGGCTCTCTGCAAAATCACGGCATGTTTTGGAACTACTGAACATAACACGCCAAAGTAAAATTTGATTTTTGTATATAAATATTCACTTTATCGAACAAAACATACATGTATTGTGTAACATGAAGTCCTATGAGTGTCATCTGATGAAGATCATTTAAGGTTAGTGATGAATTTTATATCTATTTGTGCTTTTTGTGACTCTCTTTGCCTTGAAAAATTGCTGGGTTTTTCTATGACTTGGTGGTGACCTAACATAATCGTTTGTGGCGCTTTCGCTGTAAAGCTTTTTTAAATCAGACACTGTGGCTGGATTAACGAGAATTGTATCTATAAAATGGTGCCTAATACTTACTTGTATGTTTGAGAAATGTAGCTAGCGGAACCACGTTCCCAGACAGGTTAACAGCACTATCAACAAGGCAGGTCCTACAGGTTTTATCACACCTGGACTAATGTTCAGTCGTGTGTTCAGGTGCCACAAAGAGGGACTTAAGAAAATTGCAATTGGCTCAGAAAAGGGCAGGACGGCTGGCCCTTGGATGAACACAGAGAGCAAACATATTAATAACATGCATGTTAATCTCTCCTGTCTCAAAGTAGAGAAGGGATTGACTTCACCACTACTTGTATTTGTGAGAGGTTGAAAGCACTGAGCTGTCTGTTTAAACAACTAGCACACAGCTCAGACACCCATGCATACCCCACAAGACATGCCACCAGATGTCTCTACACAGTCCCCAAGTCCATAACAGACAATGGGAGGCGCACAGTTCTACATAGCGCCATGACTACATGGAACTCTATTCCACATCAGGTAACTGATGCAAGCAGTAGAATCAGATTTAAGATAAACATAGGCACAGCCACATGCATACACACACATGATAACATACGCACTATACACACACTTACACATGGACTTTGTGTTGTAGATATTTGGTAGTGGAGTATGGGCCTGAGGGCACACACTTAGTGTGTTGGGAATTCTGTGATGAATGTATTGTAATGTATTTAAAATGTATTCATTTTGCCGGACCCCGTGAAGAGGAGCTGCTGCCTTTGCATAATACATACAGATAGCTTTGTATATCTTACCCGTCTTAACCCGACAAATATTATATTACACCATTGATGTTGTAATTTGTATGTTTGTTTCATTATTTGTCCTCCAGTGGGTAAGAGGCAGAAGCCGGGGGAGCTGAGTAGTGGGGGTCCAGGTCGGGAGCGCAGCGCCTGTTTTTTCTGGCAGGGCCGTCACTCCAGCGTCAGTGGCAAGGGCACCTCCGCACTGATGACCGTCGAGCTGGGGAACCACAGGGGGGCACAGGTTAGTCCACAGCACCCAAAAGTGTCACTTGTGCAGGGATGCCTAACTATTACCCAGGAAAGTTACCCTCCTGCAGGCTCTCGCTCCAGCACCTAATCTAGCGCACTTGATTGTATGTATGAATTTTCTGTTCAACAGGACCTTGATTGATTGAATCTGTTGTGTTACAATGGGGTCTGTCTTTCTTACTGGTGGTTAGGTGTTGGTGGCACAGGGCAAGGAGCCTCCATGTTTCCTGCAGCTCTTCCAGGGAGGCCTGGTCATCCAAAAGGGTAGCAGAGAAGATGATCGCGTCAACAACACAGGTATATGCAGAGCTCTAAAGTCTGACCATTTCGTTCGCATACATGCTTAAATATTTTGCTGTGCGACCTGCATATTTTCATTTGGTAGCACCAGTGCACCTAGAAAAAAAAATTGCCCTGGTAATAATTGTTGTAATGATTAGTCTTCACTCACCCGTTGTTTTGGAGAGAAGAAAGCGAGCGCATATTTGTTGCCATCATGGTTATACCATTACGACAGCTTGTTTGTAGCCGAAACAGTTCAAAAGATTTGACCCCTATGATATGACCTATATTACCAACCTCCTTCGCATGGCAGATCCTACACCTAGTAGGCTAAGGAGCAGGCGTAGGGTTTTTAATTGGGGACTATCTTCATCACAATACGCATAGAAAATAGCAATGTATATTTTCAGAAGCCAGGTGAGTCTCGTGTTCATATTTCAAAACCTCCTCGTGCTTTTGGAGTTACCTAATAGCTACATAATAGGCTACACTTGATTTAGGCTACTTTATAGCACGCTACATTTTTCTGACAAGTGATGAGCAAACAAATAGATAATATTCACCTCCACTTATTTGCCCAGCCAGAGATTAATTAACCAAATACAGACAAAGATTCAGTGGAACTAAATCCGATTTGATTATCAGACAACTCACAGGCTTTTGGTCGGGGGTAGCCTTGCCCCGCGAGTGAAGAGCGAAATAATCCACTAGGCTACGTAACACATTGCAAAATGTTTCATTTGCCTTAATAACAAACTCATAGGTTATCTGTACATATGAATAAAAATGTTAATTACAAGCATAGTTTATTTCTCGCAGAGAAACAAATTATTCTTCCTGGCTAGCCTTGATTGGCTGACATAATGGCGGGGCTGGTCATGCCGGATGATGTGTTCTGATTGGCCATGCCACAGGCTACTGTCTAACATAATGGGGTCTTCCCTGAACCGCAAATGTCTACCGCAAATGTTTTTTTTTTTAAGATAATAGAAATGGACAACTGCAAACGTGTTGCTACAGCTCTCAACAACACTAATGCCCTGAATTTAACTGCTGTTATCGACAAAGCTCAATGGGAGACTGTTGTGATGGACAATTTAATTTGACATCTTTTTACCGTGTAGATCAGCTTTAATATTGCAGATAGTTTGTGGCTTCCATCAATGTAACCACATCATTTCCAGTCACCACTCCACAAATTTTTTGTTAACAAATTATAGTTTGGGCAAGTCGGTTAGGACATCTACTTTGTGCATGACACAAGTAATTTTTCCAACAATTGTTTACAGACAAACAAACACAAATACATTTACAGTGGGTCAGAAGTTTACATACACTAAGTTGACTGTGCCTTTTAAACAGCTTGGAAAATTCCAGAACATGATGTCATGGCTTTAGAGGCTTCTGATATGCTAATTGACATACATTTTGTCAATTGGAGGTGTACCTGTGGATGTATTTCAAGGCTTACCTTTAAACTCAATGCCTCTTTGCTTGACATCATGGCAAAAATCCAAAGAAACCAGCCTAGACCTCTGGTAAAAAAAATTGTAGACCTCCAGAAGTCTGGTTCATCCTTGGGAGCAATTTCCAAACGCCTGAAGGTACCACGTTCATCTGTACAAACAATAGTGCGCAAGTAGAAACACCATGGAACCACGCAGCCATTGTACCGCTCAGGAAGGAGACATGTTCTGTCTCCTAGAGATGAATGTACTTGGGTGCGAAAAGTACAAATCAATCCCAGAACAACAGCAAAGGACCTTGTGAATTTTCTGGAGGAAACCGGTACAAACCTATCTATTATCCACAGTAAAAAGAGTCCTAAATCGACATATAACCTCAAAGGCCACTCATCAAGGAAGAAGCCACTGCTCCAAAACCGCCATAAAAAAAGCCAGACTACGGTTTGCAACTGCACATGAGGACAAGGATCATTCTTTTTTTTTTTTTTTAAATGTCCCTCTGGTCTGATGAAACATAAATAGAACTGTGCGGATATAATGACCATCGTTATGTTTGGAGGAAAAAAGGGGAGGCTTGCAAGCCGAAGAACACCATCCCTACCGTGACGCACGGGGGTGGCAGCATCATGTTGTGGGGGTGCACTTCACAAAATAGATGGCATGAGGAAGAAACATTATATGGATATATTGAAGCAACATCTCAAGACATCAGTCAGGAAGTTGAAACTTGGTCGCAAATGGGTCTTCCAAATGGACAATAACCCCAAGCACACTTCCAAACTTGTGGCAAAATGGCTTAAGGACAACAATGTCAAGGTATTGGATTGGCCATTACAAAGCCCTGACCTCAATCCCATAGAGAATGTGTGTGCAAAACTAAAAAGGCGTGTGCGAGCAAGGAGGCCTACAAACCTGACTCAGTTACACCAGCTCTGTCAGGAGGAATGGGCCAAAATTCACCCAGCATATTGTGGGAAGATTGTGGAAGGCTACCAGACATGTTTGACCCAAGTTAAACAATTTAAAGGCAATGCTACCAAATACTAGTTGAGTGTATGTAAACTTCTGTCCCACTGGGAATGTGATGAAAGAAATAAAAGCTTAAATAAATCTCTCTGTACTATTATTCTGACATTTCACATTCTTAACATAAAGTGGTGATCCTAACTGACCTAAGACAGGGAATTTGTACTCGGATTAAATGTCAGGAATTGTGAAAAACTGAGTTTAAATGTATTTGGCTAAGCTCTGTGTAAAGTTCCGACTTCAACTGTATAGACCCAATAAAGGCTATATCTCAATCGATTAAACGTTTTCTGGTGCTCCTAAATTGTATCAATTGGGAGTACCAGTGCTACTAATTACACTGTGCTCTAAATAACAAAATGTATGTTTCACATGATCACTTACTACTAATAATAATAGTAATGTATTACATTTATACTGTCTATTCAATATATAGCACTCTTTTCATTACTCCAAAGGTCATCTCGAAGGCTCTTTCAAAACAAAATCTGAATGAGGGATATGGCTAGTAGCTGGCCGATCACTTTTTTTTATTATTCACTTAGCACTACTAGAACGGATGCCTTGAGTGGCATTAAAACCCAGTGCTTGTGTTTACCACACGTTGTCTGTCTGTTTTGTGCCACTGAGCTCGTGTGCGTCTACTTGAATTTGTCCGTGCCTCTCCCTGTCCAGGCGGCTGGCATCTGTATTGCGTGCGCGGGGAAGCCACGGTGGAGGCTTCCCTGGTTGAGGTGGAGTGTTGCTGTGCCAGCCTGCGTTCCCGTGCCACCCTGGTTCTGCTGGATGCCCACCAGGGACAGCTCTACCTGTGGCACGGATGTAAGTCCCACGCCAGCGCCAGGGAGGTGGGCGCCAGGGCTGTGGAAAGGCTCAAGCAGAGGTGAGTATCCTATACAGTTTGTTTATGGGAGCGTCTGCAGTCTGCTTTATTTTAACGTAGCAACTTTTCAGCTCTGACCAAACGTAAAGCAATCACATTCGGTTTCAGGCTCTGACTAGTTTAGGCTCTGACTAGTTTGGTGTGCCGTTCGTTTAGTTTATGTATACAAGTTCATGTGTTTGTTAATGTGTGTGTGTGTGTGTGTGTGCGCGCACACTTGTGTGTCTGCTTACGTGTGTGTCTACCAGGCATCCATCTGAGCTGGGCCTGAACAGTAACAGCAGTCTGAAGGTGGAGGAGGTAGAGGAAGGCACGGAGCCAGTTGGGTTCAGGAATGCTCTGGGACAGCAGGACAGGAAGGCATACGACTGCATGCTCCAAGGTACCGTACCACTTCTTACAGTAACATTTTCACACTCCTTATCATATCGCATTCTGACTATACTGTAACGCACGTCTTATCGCTAGTCTTACCGTAACATAGATATTCCTTCCGTAACAGGCTCCAATACTGTAACATACAATGCATTCAGACCCCTTGACATTTTCCACATTTAGTTCCGTTACAGCCTTATTCTAAAATGTATTTCAAAAATAAAATCCACATCAATCTACACACAATACCCCATTATGACAAAGAAAAACAGGTTTCTTAAAATAAAAAAATGAAATTTTACATTTACATAAGTATTCAGACCTTTTACTCAGTACTTTGTTGAAGCACCCTTGGCAGTGATTACAGCCTCAAGTCTTCTTGGGTATGATGCACAGGTATTTTCAGGTCTCGCCAGAGATGTTCGATCGAGTTCAAGTCCGGGCTCTGGCTGGGCCTCTTGAGGACATTGAGACTTGTCCCAAAGCCACTCCTGCGTTGTCTTGGCTGTGTGCTTAGGGTCATCATCCTGTTGGAAGGTGAATCTACGCCCCAGTCTGAGGTACTGAGCGTTCTGGAGCAGGTTTTCATCAAGGATATCTCTGTACTTTGATCCGTTCATCTTCCCCTCGATCCTGACTAGTCTCCCAGTCCCTGCTGCTGAAAAACACTCCCACAGCATTATGCTGCCACCACCATGATTCACCGTAGGGATGGTGCTAGGTTTCCTCCAGACGTGACGCTTGGCATTCAGGCCAAAGAGTTCAATCTTGGTATCATCAGACCAGAGAATCTTTTTTCTCATGGTCTGTCCTTCAGGTGCCTTTTGGCAAACTCCAAGCAGGCTGTCATGTGCCTTTTACTGAGGAGTGGCATCCATCTGGTAGAGATGGTTGTCCTTCTGGAAGGTTCTCCCATCTCCAATGTGGAACTCTGAAGCTCTGTCAGTGACCATTGTGTTATTGGTCACCTCCCTGACCAAGGCCCTTCTCCCTCAATTGCTCAGTTTGGCCAGGTGGCCATTTAAGAATGATGGAGGTCACTGTGTTCTTAGGGACCTTTAATGCTGCAGAACGTTTTTGTTACCCTTCCCCAGATCTGTACCTCGACACAATCCTGTCTCGAAGTTCTACGGACAATTCCTTTGACCTCATGTCTTTGCTCTGACATGCACTGTCAACTGTGGGACCTTATATAGACAGGTGTGTGCATTTCCAAATCATGTCCAATCAATTGATTTTACCAGAGGTGGACTCCAATCAAGTTGTAGAAACAGGATGCACCTGATCTCAATTTTGAGTCTCATAAGCAAAGGGTCTCAATACTTATGTAAATAAGGTATTTCTGTTTTTTATTTTGAATACAAAAAAATCTAAAAGCCTGTTTTGCTTTGTCATTATGGGCTATTGTGTGGAGATTTAAGAGGACAAAAATACATTTAATACATTTTAGAGTAAGGCTGTAACGTAACAAAAATATTGAAAAAGTCCATGGTTCTGAATACTTTCCGAATGCACTGCACAGGCTCCTTACCATAACACAGGCTCCTTACCATAACACAGGCTCCTTACCATAACACAGGCTCCTTACCATAACACAGGCTCCTTACCATAACACAGGCTCCTTACCATAACACAGGCTCCTTACCATAACACAGGCTCCTTACCATAACACAGGCTCCTTACCATAACACAGGCTCCTTACCATAACACAGGCTCCTTACCATAACACAGGCTCCTTACCGCAACACATTCTTACTGTACCGTAAAGTATACCTCTTATTATAACATTCACTCCCTGGAAGGTAACACACTCTTAATCGTAACTCACACTAACCGTACCGTAACACACTCCTGAGTGTAACACACATAGTTTCTATGCAACACACACTCATACCGTAACATTTCCTGCGCTCCTGACCGTAACGCTCGCTCCTGACCGTAACGCGCGCGCGCTCCTGACCGTAACGCACGCTCCTGACCTGCTCCTTACTCTGACACACACTAAACCGACTATATGTATTTACTATGTCACTTTGGATATTACCATCTGCCAGATAATTATATGCTGCTATTGTCCTGCACTAGCTTCACATCCAGCTTACCTCAGTCACCTGTGTTGATGTGGTTGTTTTTCACCTGTGTGGTGGTGTTTGGTCCAGATCCAGGGAAATACAACTTCACCCCACGACTGTTCTGTCTGAGCGCCAGCTCGGGAGTATTTGAAGGGGAGGAACTGCTGAGCCCGGCCCGAGTGACTGGGGCCGTCATGGCCATGCCCTTCCTCCAGGAGAATCTATACTCTGTGCCACAGCCAGGTACAGACCCCAGATGGATAGCTCCATCTCTCGCGCTCTTCTTACTCATTCTGTTTCTGTCCACAATATTTCATTCATGCATACGTCCTTTCTACACCTCTTTCATTAAACTCCCTCCACCTCCCTTACTCTCTCTCCCTCCAGGCCTCTTCATGCTAGATAACCGTATGGAGGTGTACCTGTGGCAGGGCCGGCAGCCCGACGACGGAGAGTGTACAGGCTCAGCCAAGATCCGCTGGGAGAACCAGAAGAAGTGTGCCATGGAGACGGTGCTGCAGTACTGCAAAGGTCAGTCAGAGGTCACGAGAGAGAGGGAAGACGTTGACGGAGAGGTGAACAGAAGTCTAAGAGAAAGGAAAAGGAGAGGGTTAAATCTTATGTATTATGATCATTATTAGATGTATTAGATTCAGCTGTGGCTATATTGACACAGTGCTGTTAAGGTTTTGTGTATTCATATGTTTAAGTAGATGTAGTGAATATGATATAGTAGTGTTTGTTACTATTGATCATGTTGTATGTATATGAAGGTTGCGGTAGTTGAGTTGACTATTGATAATGTTGTGCTGTCGTATTTCAGAGAAGAACTCTCGCCGGCCCCCTCAGGCCTACCTGGTCCTAGCGGGCTCTGAACCGCTGACCTTCACCAACATCTTCCCCTACTGGGAGAGAGATCCCAACATCACCCCCCAGGCAAGAGACTGACTGCCCTACTCCCCTACTAATACAATAATACCCTTCTAGTCAGCAATAAAGTAGTTGATTGTGAGAGACTTAACACAAATATCTTTGTTTAAGGGGGGTGGGAATCAATGTTACACTGGTAACCTGCAAAGTGATTGTTTTAACAACAAAAAATGTCATAAACCTCCATACAGTACATATTGTACAGCCCAAATTGTGAACACGGTTGTACTTTGACAGGGGAGGGGTTAGGGTGGTTCCTTCCCCTAATGTAGCATGTTGTGTTTTTCCTTTTAATTCTGAGTATGATACGCTGTTGCTGATTATCTTGTGTGTGTGTGTGTAGGCGGAGGGGGCACGCAACAAGGTGACCCTGGTGCAGGACGCCCTGAACTGGCTGAGTAAGAACCAATACTCTGTGGAGGAGCTGACGGCCAAGCCTCTACCAGAAGGAGTGGACCCCCTCCGCCTGGAGATCTACCTTTCAGACCAGGACTTCCAGGTACAGGGACTTCCTGGAACCAGACTGGGGTTAGGTGGAACTGGAACTATTTAGCTGAGTGTAAAAGTTGTATTGATATATTTAAAAAATCTAATCTTTCGACACATTTACAACATTAAAAGACGATATGTACAACCATCCAACAGGGCGTAAAAGAACACACACAAAATCTACAAGGAAAGACATAATTTATACTTAGATTAACAGTACATATGGCTTTACAATTGGAGCAAGGTTTTATTGTTTTGAAATATTGGTTCATTTAACACATAAAAGTTGTATTGATACATTTTGAGAGTGAACAGGATTTAGGTAGCCGAGTGGTTAGACTCTGCACTGAATATACAAAACATTAAGGACACCTGCTCTTTCCATGACATACTGTAGACTGACCAGGTGAAAGCTATGATCCCTTATTGATGTCACTTGTTATATCCACTTCAATCAGTGTAGATGCAGGGGAAGAGACCGGTTAAGCAAGGATGTATAAGCCTTGAGACAATTGAGACATGGATTGTGTGCCATTCAGAGGGGGAATGGGCGAGGCTGAACATTTTAAGTGTCTTTGAATGGGGTATGGTAGTAGGTGCCAGGTGCACCGGTTTGTGTCAAGAACTGTAACGCTGCTGGGTTTTTCACACTTCCCAATGGGTGTCAGGAATGGTCCACCACCCAGCCAACTTGACACAACTGGGAATCATTTGAGCCAACATGGGCCAGCATCCCTGTGGACCGCTTTCGACACATTGTAGAGTCCATGCTTCAATGAATTAAGGCTGTTCCGTTTAACAAAACAAATTATAAATGATATTTCATCTATGAATAAATTATCTATAGGGAATCTGTTTTTAACTTACATTAAACCACATACACACATCAATCTCGAACATGCACATTGTCATCTGTGTATAATTTGTCATAATTCTGAGTGCACTCCATGACTCGGGAGCTGTTTAGAGAACCCAATTGGGTTGTTAGTGAAAATGACACCCATTTATTCATATTACCGGAGTGCTTTGTCTGGTACCGAGGGGAAAAAATAAACTGCTGCGACATAATGGGGATGAATATGACTGCTATCACACTCATTCTATTTTCCTATGAATGTCTGTTACAGAGGGTCTTGGAGATGACTCGCACCGAATTCAACGCCCTGCCAAACTGGAAACAGAAGAACCTGAAGAAAAGCAAGGGCCTTTTTTAAAAACGTTTTCCTTTTTTGTTGTTGTAAACAAACCAAAAAACAAGAGGACATTTTAAAGTCCATATATGGCACCTTTTTCATACTGTTTTGTATTCTGGGGGAAATCATGTTTTTTTTTTTTCTCCATGTAAACCGAAAGAACAAAACACATGTACAGACTTGTATCTGTTTTAAAACGATAACCTCTTTTTAAAAATGCCAATTTTATAGACCTTTCCTGCAAAGCAATATATTGTAGCCAAATATATACAGTATATGCAAGTGTTACCTTTTGGCAGCGAGGTTATTGTTAATTATAGTGAACTATATATGCCCCTGAATTATAAATATGTATTATAAATGTCTGTTCTTACATGTGTACTCTAGCATTGTCAATTCTGTCAAGAGTGGGAGATTGTCTTTGTGTCTGTTGTGTTGAAAGGCTGTGATCAACAAAAACACTCGAGGGTCATTCATACACTTAACCATCACCTAAAAGTTGCCACCAGTTTTTAGAGAAGAAATACTCATTAGCCATTCTAAGTTAGAGGCAATCTGCAGTTGCCACATACATAATGTTTTTATATATACCCATTGATTCATTAAGACTATCATTTACGAATGCCTCATTAGCTTTGTTCAACTGTCATACCCCATTTACAACCCAAAATATAAGCTTGTTTTACCTAATGTTTGTAAACAACATAAATGTCAACAAACACTATTGCCTCAAACCATGTTTTAAACTATAATTTTGATATCATGGTCCATAGCTTTGTCTATGAATTTGAGAGTGGTTACATTTCTTCAGCCCCATCCCTCAGCTTTTTACCAAAACACTAGTGGGGTGCATCTTTGTTAAATGTTCAATCTGCAGTTGAAACAAAAAGTCTCTTTGTGGTGGTTTCTCCAACAGATCAAGCCTAATCCTGGACTAAAAAGCATTTAATGGAGATTCTCCATTCAGATAGATTTTTAGTCCAGGGAAACCGCCCCTTGAGCTTTCAGGTCTCTCTTGCAAAAGTGATTTTATCTCATTGAGACTAAACCGTATAAGGGGCGGCAGGGTAGCCTAGTGGTTAGAGCGTTGGACTAGTAACCGGAAGGTTGCAAATTCAAATCCCAGAGCCGACAAGGTACAAATCTGTCGTTCTGCCCCTGAACAGGCAGTTAACCCACTGTTCCTAGGCCGTCATTGAAAATAAGAATTTGTTCTTAACTGGCTTCCCTAGTTAAATAAAGGTAAAAAATAAATACAAATAATTAAAGAATAAATAAATAATTGGTTAATACTAATGGTTAAAAAAAAGAAAAAACAGGTGCTAGATTTTTTGTGGGGTTTTAAGTGTTATGAATACAGTTACACCCTAAGAGCCGGTTTCCTGGACAGTTCTGTACTAAAAACCTCTTTCAATTGAGAATCTCAAATGATTTTTGGTCCAGCACAACGGTTAATCTCTGTCCGGGAAACTGGACCCAAATCTTTGGAGTGACTGCATGTGTTTGCCAATGGTGTGACTGCTTCTCTAGGACCAAACCTCTGACTGTATTGTACCTCTTCACTATGAATTTCTTGGAGTGTGTGGTGGATGAGTACGAGTTACAGTGCCAAGTGAAAGCCTACAAACCCTTGCACAGTTTTCACATTTTGCGCCCTGAAACTGAAAACTGAAATCCCCCCAAAATATTCAATAAGTATTTTTTTCTCACTGATCTACACAACATACTCCCCCATTTTCCAAGAGAAATGTCATTAGAATTTTTCCATTTTTTAAACATTTTTATTCACACCCCTTGATGTGGCACATTTAAATATGTTTAGTTGGAAATGATCTTCATACAAAATAACACATTGTTGAATGCGGTCCATGCAAAAGTTGTGGTTTTCCTGATCTAAGAACAACTTTCCCTGTCTCTGTAAGGTCCCTCAATTGGATAATGAATGTCAAACAGTGATTCAACCTCAGCCACACCCAATGAGCTTTAAAAGCATGTCTGGGATACATTTTTGAACAGGCATAGATCAGGGGAGGTTTAGAAATAATTCTAAGCCACTGAATATCCCATTGAGTGTTGTCAGGATCTCGTCACGGTATCTCTGTGCATTCTAATTGCCATAGATGATAAACTGCAATTGTGTTCATTGTCAGTAGCTTACAGTATGCCTGCCCATAACATAGCCCCACCATGGGGCGCTCTGTTCACAACGTTGAAGTCAACAAGCTGCTCACCCACACAACGCCATACACGTCTGCCATCTGCCCGGTACAGTTGAAACCGGGATTCATCAGTGAAGACACACTTCTCCAGCATTGCTGTGGCCATTGAAGCTGAGCATTCGACCACTGAAGTCTGTTATGATGCCAAACTGCAGTCAAACAAGTCCCTGGTGAAGGCCACGAGCACCCAGATGAGCTTCCCTGAGACCGTTTCTGACAGTTTGTGCAGACATATTTCGGTTGTTTCAGCTGTCCAGGTGGCTGGTCTCAGACGATCCCGCAGGTGAAGAAGCCGGATGTGGAAGTCCTAGGCTGGCATGGTTATACATGGTCTGTGGTTGTGAGGCTTGGTTGGAAGTACTGCCAAATTCTCTAAAATAACGTTGCAGGTGGCTTATGGTAGAGAAATTAACATAAAAGTATCTGGCAACAGCTCTGGTGGACATTTCTGCAGTCAGCATGCCAACTGTATGCTCCCTCAACTTGACACATCTGTGGCATTGTGTTGTGACAAAACTGCACATTTTAGTGACCTTTTGTTGTCCCCAGCACAAGGTGCACCTGTGTAATGGTCATGCTGTTTAATCAGCTTCTTGATATGCCACAACTGTCAGGTGGATGGATTATCTTGACAAAGGAGAAATGCTCACTAACAGGAATGTAAACAAATGTGTGTGCAGAATTTGAGAGAAATAAGCTTTTTCTGCTAATGGAAAATTTCTGTGATCTTTTATTTCAGCTCGTGATACTAACACTTTACATGTTGCATTGATAGTTTTGTTCAGTAAACTTCTGGTGTTCCAAAACGCAATGATGCTGCTGGTCTGATCGAGGCTAGGATTTTAGCATCCTCATGATGGGTATAGGGCAAATTTGAATATCATGTAGCCTAAAACTTTTGATGTTACATTAAGCTGGGTGAATGGAATATGAATAACAGTCATCCAATATGCTGTAATAGAAATAAGGCCATGCTCATAAAACATTTATTTTAATAATTGTGAGAGAGAATGGAAACTGCTCAGGGACAATACTATGGGGTTTAAGATTGTTTTAAAATGACCGCAGAATTCAATGGCTGAGCTGAGAGAACAGTGTATGGATCAACAACATTACATTCACTCCACATTACTGGCATGTATGATGAAGTGAAAAGAAGGAACCCTGTGTTTAAAAATTTGAGGCCGTTAAAGCTTGAATCTGCATTACAGTAGGTGAAACAGTGCCACTGGTCGCCCCAGGCTCCATTTATCGTTTTTTATTTGTTTATGAACCGGGGAGAGGAGTATACAGCATCTTGGTAAAAAATAAATCGCGGTACATACTCTTCTGTTCTATCGCGGGTGCAATGATGTGCAATTGTGTTCTTGGTTTAAAGTAACTTTTGTCGTTGTAATATTGTAAACCTACGTGGCAGTTTCATAGCTACGGATTCCAGCTTTAAGTAATACTGCAGTACAACATGGCAAAGATTTGTTTTGCTTCAATTAAAACCTTAAGGTATGGGTCCAATTCAACACATCACAGAGTGAAATGCTCTATTTTCAAGTATTAGGGTGGCAGCATCATGTTATAGGTATGCTTGTCACTAGCAGAGACGAGGGAATTTGTCAAGATCAATATGAAAGGAGCGAAGCCCAGGTAAAAAGTAAGAGGAAAACGTGCCTCAGTTTTCTGAATACCTAATCTGTGTGTGTGCATTTATACTGTATGCGTGTCAGTGGTGCACCAACACTGTTGAACCTTTCCAAGAGGTGCTGAGTGGTCCAGTCTCAGTCCTGACTTAAATCTGCTTGACTCACAAGGTTTGAATATTGAGCTTGAGCAATTTAGATGACAAACTGCCTTCAGAAATGATTGGACTTTTTTTTATTGTCCTTTTTTGTCAAAGATCCACACAATACTAGTCAAAGTGGAAGAAAAATTCAACGATTTGTTAACAATCAATGAAAAATAATGAATTATCAACCCCTTGAGTTAATATATGCTAGAATCACCTTTGGCAGCAATTACAGCTGTAAGTCTCTAAGAGCTTTGCATACCTGGATTGTACAATATTTTCCCATTATTCTTTTTAAAATTCTTCAAGCTCTGTCAAGTTATTTAATTTTTTTAGCTTTTATTTAACTAGAACAAATTCTTATTTTGCATGACGGCCTAGTGGGTTAACTGCCTATTCAGGGGCAGAATGACAGATTTGTACCTTGTCAGCTCGGGGATTTGAACTTGCAACATTTCGGTTACTAGTCCAACGCTCTAACCACTAGGCTACCCTGCTGCCAATCCCTGCTGTTTGATCATTGCTACACAGCCATTTTCAAGGCTTGCCAAGCCACTCGGGAATATTCAATATCGCCTTGGTAAGTAACTCCATCTTTGCGAGGCATTGGAAAACCCCCCTTGCCTTTGGTTGAATCTGTATTTTGAAATTCACTTCTCAACTGAGGGACCTTACATTTATCTTGTATGCGTTTGTGGTACAGAGATGGTGTAGTCATTCAAAAAAATCACGTTAACCACTATTATTGCACGCAGAATGAGTCCATGCAACTTATGTGACTTGTTAAGCACATTTTTACTCCTGTATTTATGTAAGCTTGCCTTAACAACGGGGTTGACTACTTACTGACTCAATACATTTCAATTTTACAATTTTATTTTTTTTAATTAAGAAAAAAAATCTAAAAACAAAATTCCACTTTGACCTTATGGGCTATTATTGTGTTTAGATCAGTTAAACAAAGTCTCACATTCAGGCTGTAACACAACAAAATGTGGAAAAAGTCCATTGTTGTGACCTTTCTGCATGTTGCCCTAAGAGTTGTGCAAAGTTGGTAGAACATTATTAAAAATGATGCACAGCTGTAATTGATGCCGTAGGTGCTTCTGCCATGACTAAACTCTGAGGTGTGAAGACAAACACAATCGAGACATCTTTGTTTTTATGAATGAGCATTTTCTGTCATTTTTCTTTCACTTGGAGAACGTGGAGTATGTTGTGTAGATCAGTAGTGTTGGGCATAATGCCAACCCAGTAGATAATGGGCATAATGCCAACCCAGAGATGGCACTAGTGGGGCACCTATCTGGGATATATAAACTGGTGCATTATGAGTGTCTGATTAGGATGTCGTGACCTGTAACATGTTTATACCCGAGTAAAGGATTATGTTTGAACTTCACCAAACTCTCCAACGTGAGTTATTCACATACACATATAAACAAGTAGGACAAAAATCTGTATTTCCTTTTTAAATTTAATTTCAAGGCAGCAGAATGTGAAAACTGCAAGTTGTGTGTAGACTTTCACTAGGCACAGTATTAAGATGCCTTCATAGCTACAACTGTATGCACAAATGGATAGTACTAAATGTGCCCTTTTTAACCAACGCAACATGTTACAATATAGAATATACTGTTTCAAATATACTGTGGATACATCTGCCTTGTTTGTCTGTGTTGGATGTCACTGATATAGGCAAGTCGAATAAGGTGTTTAGTTTAAAATGTACATTGATTAACAACATTTCATATACTGTACAATGGCATATAGGAAAGCACAAACAATCTGGCAACTTCAGTTTACTTTTTTTTGGTAGCCTGGAATCCAGACAAAGGCCCTAGTGCTTCAGGTTTTAAAAATACGTTTTCTACATCTCATGTTTTTTTTTAAACACCAGGTGGCGGTGTTGACTTATTTAGCAGGTAAGTGTATCTTTCCCCAGGTTATGGGGATTCATTACAAATTCAAGCATTGCATTTTAAATCAACACATTTTTGAGCAGAAGCATATGGTGATGATGATAATACTAACAAATATGGCTGTTAATTATCTAAGGCTTAAGCCACACGGCCTTGCTGAATCGACTACCCCCAAGGTGGGTGCAATTTTTTTATTAGGAGAATAGTTTCTAGGGTCTATCCACTTAACCATCAGTGGAGTTCAAAGGTAACACATTACCATGTCCAAAATTGCACGATGGATTTTTACTGTGTCCTACCTGACTCATACTGTACATAGTGTAATGGCTGTAATAATATCTGCTATTTTAGATACCCATGATACTACCGGCTAGATATTGGGTATCATCATGGTCCCTGGTGCAAACACAACCTCTGCTTCTGATTTTGTTTACACACACACACTTGTCCTCCTCTCTCTCTCCCTCTCTCACACACATACACAGATGTGAAGTCATTTCCACAGCAGATGGCCTCAGCCAGCGATGGCTTCCTGGAACAGCGGGCTGTGTTAGTTTATTTATTTATTATCTCTGTCCTGGGAGCATTAATCACATGGACCATGCAGCAGCTTGTTGGCACAGGTGTCAGACAAACCGAGACCAGGCCACCACACAGCGCTGCTGCAGACCAGCTGGGAAACAGTGCTGTTAATAAGACTCCAATTAAACTTGGAGTAATAACATGATGGGGATGGGCTGGTTTTACCGGACCCACAAGCCTAGTCCTGGAATAAATAGCATTGTTAAAATGAGATCTAGTTTGATTTTTGTCATGGTTTAATCCGGGTCCAGGAAACCAGTAATTGAGCTGTAGGCTACAAGATACATAATACTAATAATGAAGGTTTTATAAGAAATAGTTCATTTAAGATTAATGAATTTGATTAGGATAAAGGTATCTGTTGATAAAGCAATACGTAGTGTCAGTGCTTAGTACACCAACCGGGTATTGAACGCAGGTCGTTCTATGTTCGAAGACTGTGTTAGCCCTTTGCGCTAAAGCCCTGGGTATGGGCGTTAGCTCTGAGAGCAAATATCATCCTTGGCTCACAAGGAAGGTTACTAATCACATGAGTGATGTTGACGAACCACCTTCGTTACACCTACTTTTAGCGTGTATACTGTAACTACTGAAGTTTACTCTGTTTCCTTTTTATCTTTCATTTTTAGCAGGCTTGTTGAGACTTAGTCCCTTTTCACTAAAGAGACGTGTCAAATATTTCGCGCCACACACTCTCCAAACAAATCACTAGAGACCCTCTCGCCCTTGTCGATTGTTCAACTTCAGAGATGAGTACAGAGCAAATACGGCATGTTTTCTCCTCCAAGGAATACGTTGTGGTACTTGAAAATGTACAAGAAGAACCTTGTCTGAGGAATCAACAGAAGAGCACAAAAAAATGATAATTAAGCTTCCTCGCAAGCATTTTGAATACTCCTGCGCAATTAATAGTCCTCAGCGGTTTGCACTCTTTCCCTCACTCCTCACTCCTCTATTCTTCTAGTGGTTTTCACTGTACGACATCCATTAGATGAAGTAGAAGAGACAAACTGTTGCTTGGCCATGTCCTTGAGACACACATAATGAACGTACTGTGGAGAAGTAGCATTTCATCAGGTAAAAGCTCTGGGTTTTTCTGCTCGGGAAATTCAAGGGCTTAAAAAAAAAAAATGAAATTGTTCAATAGAGAATATATTACCTCGAAATAAGCTTTGACCTTGAGCATGTGGGAAAGTGTATGCTTGAGGTACGCGTGTGAGATGTGTGTGTGTGTGTGTGTGTGTGTGTGTGTGTCAGTGGTGCACCAACACTGTTGAACGTTTCCAATCTAGTTTAGAATCCGAAGGAATGAGGCGATAATGTAGTTTGTTGATGTGTGTTTTTGGCTCTCATCCCATAAGTTATAAATCTAGAAGATTTAAAAAAGACAATAGAAAGAGACATTTGGCTCAGACCTATAGTGGCAAATGATGCTTGTCTAATGCTCAGCTGGGCCCTCAGTCCCTTGATTTAAATCTTATTATCATTCACTAGTTTTAGGGAGGTCCAGGGGGACTTTCCACTTGATTCTTAAAATGTTTTAAAAAATAAAAATAATACCCTTTAAAATGTCAGCAACACTTTTTATAATAAACTCACTTTCATGAATACGCACAGATTAACTGTCAATAGTGTACATACATTAATATTTGAGTACTTCAACATGTATTTATTTTTTAACAGAGAAATAACTGCAATCAATATACAAGCATCAGAATTTGCATTTTTAAGGGTAAACATCATTCTGTTACAGATTTTAGTTATTGACAAAGTATACTTTCTCTACCCCATCCACATCCAGTAATAGTTCAGCTATTTAATGTTGGTCCATTATTATTATTGTTATTATTATTATTATTAGGCTTGCTCTTCTGCTCCTTTATCTTATCAATCTCTAACTCACTCATGTTTTTTTGATAGCAAATGCCATTGCTGCTAATTTAAGTTAATAACAAGGGTCCCAAACTAATTCTATGGGTGCAGTTATCTTTGCATATTTATATTTGCATTACTTCCTTATTTAGTCCTCATAAATCCCTTTGGGACATAAGGTGACGGATAGGCCACCATTGCGTATGCGTTTCTATTTGTATGAAACATATTTCAATGGAAAGGAGTTGGAACTGTTACCAGGAAGACGTGATGGCCGCCAAGGTCGTTCCTGTCCATGGACTCCCATATTGATCGTTCAATTTGCCATTAGATATACAATATCCTTGTGTATTCAAGTCTTTGTGTTTGTTTAAACCCTTTGTCCAGGCACCTGCTAGAATGACCCCCCCCCCCCCTCCCTCCCTCTCCAAGCCCCTGACACACGCACACTCATACACAAACCCCCGTGTATGTGTGAGAGAGAGAGGCACATTTGTATTGACCGTGACACTTGCCCCTCCCCCCTCCGGATGAGACAGGAATGAGAGATGACAGATTGATTGGCCTTCCCTTCTCCCACCCTTATCCCTCTTTCTCTCCCTCCCCGCCTTCTCGGTCTCTCGTCCCTCATTCGCTCTTTTACCTCTTTCTCTCTTTCACCAGTCTGTCTGTTTTATAATTTCCTGTTTACTGTGGCCATCTCACAAACAGCCTCGGCCACGATGCCAGAGCTCAGATTGTTTTTTTTTGGTGAAAGTGTTTGGCTGCCCCAAGATTATTTGTTAATCATAGTTCTATGTTTGATGGACAATACTGTACATCTGACCTGGTCTTTTTCACTCTGACGGTGGGGAGAAACCTCCACTGTGGAAACTTCCACTGTGATGCATCGTAATGAAAAACCTCCACTGTGGAAACTTCCACTGTGATGCATCGTAATGAAAAACCTCCACTGTGGAAACTTCCACTGTGATGCATCGCAATGAAAAACCTCCACTGTGGAAACTTCCACTGTGATGCATCGTAATGAAAAACCTCCACTGTGGAAACGTCCACTGTGATGCATCGTAATGAAAAACCTCCACTGTGGAAACTTCCACTGTGATGCATCGTAATGAAAAACCTCCACTGTGGAAACTTCCACTGTGATGCATCGTAATGAAAAACCTCCACTGTGGAAACTTCCACTGTGATGCATCAATTAAATCCTGCGTAATTGCTTTATCCGTTGGTCATACCAGTGTTTTGTGTAATTTGATTAATTACATTTCCTTGTAATTTAATCTGATGTTTTAATCACCTATAATTATAGGCAATGAATCCAATTATATTAAATATAGAGATACCAAATGGTAATGTTTGTGAATGTGACACCTGGGTCATGTTCAGTAAGGGAGTAAACATTGTGAAGTGTGGAGGTACTACCTGAACTTGTTTTATTTCTCTGTTGCAAAACTTGTTGCTACAGTGGGCCCTATTTAACATGACCCTGAATTCAGGTTCTCTACACAACATCTTCTCCCTGCTCCCCATTCCCCTTTGCCATTTTGACTTAACTGTACAGCTTTTTTTTTCATCAATGGGGCCTCCAATATTAATTGGGCTAGGTATTGTGGTTTCTTAAATACCTATGTCATGTTATTCAATATCTTGTCTTCTGTTTGATTAGCATTTGATCTTGTTGGAGCACTAAGGCTTATCCTCCTCTCTCTGGTGTTAGACCTTACAGCCTTCTATGTCTGTTCCCTAAACGGAGCTAAGACTGCTGGATTGTGTTCATTAGGCACCAAACCGACTGAAACAGACAGGGACAGGTACATTCACTCTCTTCCCCCCCTTCTCTTTCCCTATTCCTTTCCCTCAGTCGTCCCTTCCCCTAACATTTCCTCTTCTCTCCTCCTCCCCACTCTTCCTTTCCTCTACCTTCTCCCCCTCCTATGTCTCCCTCCCCCTCCTCTCCCTTGCCCTCTCCTCCTCCTTCCTCCCTATCATTGTATGAATTCATCAAAGAAAGTCAAAGTATTATGGCCTGTCAAAAGAACGATGAAACGTTTGCAATGGAGACTTTTATAGGTGGTATGTGTCCTGTGAGGTTGCCGGTGGATGCTTGATACCTTTGTGTAAACCTATTAAGGGGATTTAGCTGTAACTCTTTCGCCTTCTCTCTTCACACTTCATCGTCTTGCCCTTTTTCTTGTTCCTTTGTGTGAAGAAAGTGTAGCATTATGTACTACAGTACCCACAATGCTCTGTATAAGTTATCCGGTAGACATTAATAAAGATGTTCGGAAGCTAACATAATGGTGTCCCGAACAAACGCTTCCATCATTGATGACATACACAATTTGTTTTGATTTATTTTATTTTTTTTCAGTTGTTGGGTTTTGTTGGCTTTCAACACCATATTTGTTCTAGACGTTATTGTAAAAATCATCATACCTGTTTCAGTATTTAAGCTTTATTTGTTATATAAGAAATGCAGATAACCACTGAGAGCATGTGAAATGGCTTTTATGGCTATGATGCACACACACACACACACACACACACACACACACACACACACACACACACACACACAGACACACACAGACACACACAGACACAGAGACAAATGAAAGGTGACGTGTAAAAGAAGTACAGAAACTCTCCACCCCTTTCCTTACAACTGTTCCATTCCACTCCTTCTCTATTCCCCCAGGGCCTTTTTATTCACAACAATTAACTCCAGGGAAGGCTATTTTCTCTTCACGACAGTGGCTGCATGGAGATTTTGGAGAATCTCTTATAAAATGGGTTAAAATGATGTATAGTAACCCAAGGTGTAAGATAGTAAATAATGGCTACATCTCAGAAAGTTTTAAGCTATCTAGAGGAGTAAAACAAGGTTGTCCACTATCGGCATATCTATTTATTATTCCCATCGAAATGTTAGCTGCAAAGATTAGATCAAACAATAATATTAAGGGATTAGAAATCCGTGGCTTAAAAACAAAGGTGCCGTATGCTGATTCATGTTTTCTTTTAAAACCACATTTAGAATCCCTCCACAGCCTCGTAGAGGATCTAGATACTTTTTCTAACCTCTCTGGATTAAAACCAAATTATGATAAATATTCCGTATTGGTTCACTAAAAAAATGCAACTTTTACATTACCGTGTGGTTTACCAATAAAATGGTCTGACGGGGGTGTGGACATACTCGGTATACATATCCCGAAGGAAAGAAATTATCTCACTCAAATACATTTTCATATGAAGTTGGCAAAAATAGATAAGATCTTGCTACCATGGAAAGGAAAATACACTGTATCTGTCTAATTGTGAAAAAATCACCTTGATTAACTCTTTAGTCATATCACAGTTTACCTATTTGCTTATGGTTTTGCCTACACCTAGTGACCTGCTTTTTACATTATATGAACAAAAAATATTCCATTTTATTTGGAATGGCAAGCCAGACAAAATTTAAAAGGGCCTATTTATATAACAAATAAGAATTCAGAGGGAAGAAATTATGAAATATTAAAGCATTAGACCTCTCACGAAAGGCATCAGTCATACAAAAGTGATACTTAAATCCAAACTGGTTCTCTAGCAAATAAGTAAGAATGTCTCACCCCATGTTTAACAATAGCCTTTTTCCCTTTATTCAGATTACAACTGCTCACTTTCGGTTACTTGAAAATGAAATAATCTCCAAAATATCGTTATTTCTTAAACAAGCCAAAGAAAGTTGGTTGCAATTTCATTTTAATCCACCTGAAAAGACAGAACAAATAATACAACAAATATTGTGGTTAATCTCAAATAGAGTAATTGATTAAAAAAAAACATATTTTTCAACTTTAAAAAAAAATAAGGTATAATCCTTTGTAGATAATATCATAAATAGGACTGGTGTAATTATGTCTGCTCTACCCAAAATTACAATCAACTAATTGCAGCGTTACCACAAAAATGGAAGAGGTAAGGAATTTTTCTGTTGGCCCTGATTTATGTCCACTGCGTTATGCTAAATAGTTTGAGGCTATGATTACGCTCCCGGATCCGGGTTTGAGAGTCACAAGAAGTTAAAGACCAAAAATGCTTCAAGGAAAATTGTGATAAATAACAATACATACCAGTTTCATTTAAGGACCAAAAAATTGACAGCTCTACCATATAAATTGCTAAATATTTTTTTTTATGCAGCATAGCACATGGTTAATGAATTGACACGCAAAATGACTCCGGATTCAAAACTTTGAATTTTTCAATTTCAATTATTATACAAAATTCTTGCAACCAATAGAATGTTATATATATATATATATATGGGGGATCAAATCTTCCCAGCTCTGCAGATTTTGCTGCGAGGAAGCAGAATCATTAGATCATTTGTATTGGTACAGTCATATGTAGGTCATAGGTCCAGGAATGGCTGAAGAATTGCAACGTTTACCTATAACTAATGCTGCAACAAAAATGTTTCTTTAATTTACGATCTGTAGAAGCTATGAGAATAGAAAAGTTACGTACTTTTGTGAAGCATCACAGAACAGTTGAAAAAATATCTGAAAAATTGAAATCCAAAATAATGGTATTAAGAGATAGATGGGAGGGGGTGAATGGAGCTGAAGGGTGAGACTAATAACAGCAAGGTAACAAATGTAAAACATACAGGGTCTGTAAAATGTAAATACAGTGGGGAGAACAAGTATTTGATACACTGCCGATTTTGCAGGTTTTCCTACTTACAAAGCATGTAGAGGTCTGTAATTTTTATCATAGGTACACTTCAACTGTGAGAGACAAAACAGAATGGCAGTGTAATCGCACTTTTTATGTGACCATGTTTTCCAAAAACAAAATATCTACTATGAATTAAGATTTTTTTTTTTTTTTTATGTCTGCAGAAAGGATGTCAACTACAATACGACACCTTGAGTTTAAAAAAAAAATCGACTTTTGGAAGTAAATCTTAAATGATACAAATATAACGTTTCAGAGGAGTAAAACAGTGAGCTGAAATTCCCTTTTTATCTATGCATTGTATGCAAGCCCACCTTATTTTAGCCATGCGGGTCCCATTTTGGACGTGCGTAAAGAAAAACTCCATGATGTCCAGCGCATTCGGAAAGTATTCAGATCCCTGCCCGTTTCCACATTTTGAATACAGCCACATTCTAAAATGGATTTAAATGAAATGTTTTCCTCATCAATCTACACACAATAAATCATAGTGACAAAGTGAAAACAGGTTTTTACAAACGTATAAAAAAAAATACCTTATTTACATAATTGGGTTTCATCAGACCAGACAAGTATGGTCACGGAGAGAAATGATGGTGCCTATAAGTGTGACATAGAAACAAAACAACTTGTTTTAAATAGGCTAATAACTTTTTAGGCCTTAGCAATAATTCATTTAATATTGCTTATTGACCATGTTGGGCATGTCCATGCTCAGCCTTAATGCAATTTATAGCAGTCCTAGCCCCCATGGCAGTGTGAATGCTATTGAAGCCATGCAAAATTACATAGAACAATGTGGACTACAAATGGGTTCAAGTTAACGTGTTTAGCAAAAATAGGTTTACTTCATATCATTTCTGTAAGCCATTTTAACAAACTATAAAGGACTTGATGAACTGGAGTTCCAAGGCACTACATAAGACTGTAAATACACAACTTGAAGCAAGCACATATTTCTCAATGGAGCACGTTCTGATTGGCCAGTGAGGGGCCAAGCCTCGACACACCCACAACTTGTTAATGCATCAAAACCCTTTTGTGCCAATGCCAGCAAGTGCCCCAATAATTGTGATAGTGAAAATAGGACAAATATTTCTGAACCTACAGAGCTGCCACCTGGGCTTAGATTTTCCATTGCGTTAGGGTTGTTAAAATAGACCCCTAAGTGATTCTAAAATCCCGTATGGGAAAAATGAATGGTGTAAAAACAATTGGAACCATGTCTCTGTTTGACTGTGAGGTTTTATGGGTATTATGACACCTCCACTGTGGGGCTCTATATTCACCCACTCAAAAAGACATCCGAACGTTAGTTGAATTTCCATTGCCTTATCGTTGCTTTCAACCATCTGAAAGCACAACCAACATCCAATGGAAAAACAATGTCAAACTTTTGGTTTAGTTGTCACCCAAATATATATCACTGTGCTTTCAAACATTTAAGTGCACAGCAAAGTATAAATGGGAATACAATGTCCGATATTTTGATTGTGACATCACTGTGCGTCATCTAACTAATCAAATGGCCACCCAGACTATTTACATTGACACCCCCTCCCCTTTTGTTTTTACACTGCTGCTACTCGTTAATTATTATTTATGCACAGTCACTTTACCCCTACCTACATGTACAAATTACCTCGACTAACCTGTACCCCCTGTATATAGGTCATCATTGTAAATAAGAATAAAGGTTCAATAAATGCATACAAAATATAGCCTCCTTACTGCTATTTTATTGTCATACTTTATTGTATTTTTTACTTTAGTTTATTTAGGAAACGTTTTTTGAACTGCATCGTTGGCTAAGGGCTCGCAAGTAAGCATTTCTCGGTAAGGTCTACTACACCGGTTGTATTCGGCACATGTGACAAATAAAATGTCATTTGAACAGCAGAACCAAATGACCTGGATTGCAGTTGAGATTTACATTAAAAGTACATGGCGCAAGTGAGCAGTGCCGTTCAAGATTCTGAGCAGGTTCCAGCAATCGTGACGCTCTCCACAGACCTGTGATGACCTATGCATGCTGTCTTGAAACATGTCAAAAGCAGGGTTTTAGGATCCCATGGCAAACAACCACAAAGTACAAGGTTCTTTGTTATAAATTCTGCGTTTACAACACTGACAATACACAGTATCACTATGGCCGATTAGAAATGTAGAAAAGGGCTAGGACTTATCCTATAGCCCTAACTATGCACTGGGGCAAACTAACACAGCAGTTGATTCACTCACAGAGCAGTGGCCAATGTCCCCGTCTGCACTCCAGCCCAGCTTCTTGGTGGCGTTGTGTGTAGACTCTCACAGCTACGTGTCTGTGGCTGTGAGAGGAATGTGGATGGTGTTCCTAGTGAGTGTGCTGAAGCTGTGGTCTATGTTCACTTGTCCCTGATGGTGGTTGCTCCAAGTCTCTTATCGCTGGCTTCATATCAGATGGTGCTTGTGACCATGGTCCAAGTGAAGGGAGTTGGTATCTCAGTTGAGAACCAGAGGGGTTACAGGTTGTCCCTTGGTTTGATCAAGTCAGATGCTTTTGGCAGGAAGAAATTACCTGAGTGCAGAGTAGTGAATTGGATGTTGCTGTTTTTTTTTTTTTTACTTTGGACTGGTTTCCAGTTTTGAGAAAGACTTTTACCTCTGAGTTGGTCGATAGTCAGTTTGTGTAACTGCAGGTCTAGTGTTCATTGTGTACATATTTCCCAGCTAGCACAATGGATCTGGGCCGATTCCGGCTGAGAGTCAGACTCGGCCGACGTCAAGTGGCCCAAGTCTGGGCTGCATTCGGCAGTATTACTTATGGCTAGGATGTGGGGATTGAGCTCGGGCCGATTCCGGTGTGAGTTACCTGGCCCAAATGTATTACTTGGGGCTCTGGCCGATTTGGGACTACTCTCTGGCAGATGATTACATGGGCTGCTTTATATAATTCATATTTCATTATTTATTTTAAAATATTTTCTCATAGTTTCTGTGATCAAAAAATACAATTAACATTGAAATAAACTTCTTTAAGAGTCCTGTTTAAGTTGCATTTTAGTATTTTGATACTTTGTGCAAGGCAATTGATAAGCATTAAAAACTTTCTGGATAGAGCCTCCCGGTGTAAGACACTGCATCGCATTGCTACAGATGCTGGTTCAAGACCTGTGCCGACCGGGAGAACCATGAGGCGTCGCACAATTGGCCCAGCGACGTGCCTTATTGCTAAAATTGTATTGATACAATGTGCTGCAGGTTAAATATATACGTTGTGGTCATAGGTATTTGTCAAGAGTTTTTTGTCGTTGGTCTTTATCTAGGATTAAGTGGCAAAAAAAAAGGTGGTTGAGATGATGGATGGCTAGGAATGTTAACTAACTGGTCATGCCTAGTAATGCGTTGCGCTAATTTAGCGTGTGTGTAAGTGCTATGACATTTTTCCCCATGTAATCATATTCATTGTGATCTAAAGGTGAGACTGATCCTAAATCAACTCTCCTACTCTGAGATGCTTGATACATAAGGCCCCTGAGTTTTAAAAAAATGACACTCATCACACTCATATCATAAACTTTCTGAAAATTAAGTTTTGAATCTGTTTTAAACCAGTTTAGACCTCCACAGACAGCTGGTTTGAGTGGGAGGAATGAGTTCTCTTTGACCACTCGTCCTTGAGGAGAGATTTCCATTAGCTTACACACACACACACACACACACTCACCAAGGGACATTTACGTTGTATTGTGGGGTGGGTGGGGTAGGGACTCGTTCAGCTCTGAAGAGGCTGTGGTTTTTGATGGAGTCGGTCAAATTGGGTCACTATGAAGTTTATCTCATTATGAGAGCTAGGTTTATAGAAATGTGTGTGGGTGCAATGTGACTCGAAGGGGCTTATATCTAATTACTTGAAAATCATGTAGTTATAGAAATGAACTTGCGCATGTTTTTATGAACACTTTTTCATCTCCTTGCTGGAATGTAATGTCTGCAAACCATATTCTGAATCTGTAATACCATTCGACATGACAGTAGCTTTATATCACAGCAATAAACCCATTTATTGTCAGACACAGATTTTAGAAACACTTATGTGCCCTGGGGTTGAGTGAGTGAGTGAGTGAGTGAGTGAGTGAGTGAGTGAGTGAGTGAGTGAGAGCACCCCCAAAATCACCTTTATAATAAAGCATTGCATGCATCTATGCAGACTAAGAATACAATACAATTCCTAATGTAATGAGTAGCCTAAGCATAGGACAAGATTCGGTAACAGTATCACTGATGCCAAGGTCATGTAACTCGTGGCTTTTTGTAAAATAAAAGCCCGTTGTGAAGTGTGCACATTTCTTTGTACTGCATAATTGCAACGGGTGTGTGAGAGAGAAAGAGAAAAGGAAGGGAATGTTGTAACTAAATTAGTCAAAACAAGATTGTTCCTAATAAAAACGGTTTCAGGACCATGGATAGCTATGCAAGCCATCGCAGAGAAAAGTGCTCACCTTGATCCAGCACCACCGGGACCGCACCCTGTGTTGCTTGCTAGTGCACTAGCGTGTTTGACATGGGCCGGAGCAGGCATGCGAGCAGAGTGAGAGAGAGTGCCATGTTCCTTATTTGATATTGTTCCCACTTGCCAAGTATAGAATTGTAAACTAATAGAAAATAGAAGTGGGAAACTATTGAGAGCACTGCTCCAGATCACTTGATATCCACGACAAGGGGGAATAGGGGGGGGGAGACAGAGATCTGACTCAACTCAAACTAAACGGTTTATCGTGCAGCAGAGCTTGTTTGACTCCAAACCCCCACAATTGAATAGATAAGAGCATAAATCATGAGCGCACCACTTACAAAACAGAGCTGAGAGCTCTCCATGCAGAATCGGGCCTGTGCCACCCAACTAAATCCAGCAAAGTGGACTCACTTAACAGCAGAACCTCCCACCAAAGCACACAATCATTAGAAATAATTGCTCAACAAACCCAACCACAGCACCACTGCGTTCAAGAAGAGGAAAAAGCACCGTCGACTAGTTTCAGTAGCAAACACAATTCTATTCACAAGCTATTGTGCACATGATAGCCAACACATTAACATTGCAATTTTGACATTTTGTAACACAACAAAAAAAACAATGAATACATCCCCAAAACGCATTGAATGAAGAATTTTAACTGCTGCAGTGCGGCAGCTTGTTGAACCATGCAGGGCTATGCGCTCCCAACATGTGGAGTTGGAGCAGTAGGCGCGCCCTGTGTCTAGCTGCATGGGAAGGTGAAGGGAGTCAATTGACTGTACACACAGTTGAGTTGTGCTTCCTCTGGCTGGGTCAATGTTGGTTTTCTCTCGTCTCGTCCAAAAAATGTACAGTTTGCTTAGAGAACTGACTGCCCCTCTGAAGCCCTCCAATAAAATATTCACAGAGATTGTGGAGATATTGCAAAATCACCTATCACCTCAACCACTCCCAATCACGGAATGTTTTTGTTGCCACAAGAGCGATCAGAACGAGTGGGAGGGTGTTTGTTTCTTCAACTCTGCTACATATGTACTGTCTGAACATTGCCAGTTTGGAGAGAACCTAAATGACACATTAAGGGATAGATTTGTTTGTGGACTGAAACATGAACACATTCAAAAACGTTTGCTCACAGAATCAGATCTCACTTTTGCAAAGGCTGTAGAAATTGCTGTGGCTATGGAAATCGCCACTAAATCTGCAATTGAATTGAATTGCAAAGTAAAAGAAATACTGACCTATCACAAACTTCCCCGCACAAGTTTTCACGCAGCCGACAGCGCCCCCGGGTGGCCAAAAAATGCAAAAGGCGTGACAGAGACGGTCACAGAGCAAAGGACTTCCGTTTCAAAGATGACATTTGTCAGATATGCAATAGAATCGGGCACATTCAAAGAGCATGCAGAGCAAAATTCAGTCACAATAGGAAAACTAAGAAAATGAAAGGGTCTGTGAATGCACTAGCAGAGAACAGTGGCAGTGATTCACATGAACAGTTAATTGGTACAATGGAGTTAAGCACAGTGACTTCTCCCAGCAGTAGCATCAAAGGCAAACCCCTCAAAATGGAGCCGGACACAGGATCTGCAGTGTTTCCACGACTGTTTACAATGAGCACGTCAAGGCTATCAAGCTGAAGGACACAAATGTGTTGCTGAAGACATGCTCAGGAGAGAGATTGAGCCCAATGGGGGCGTTTGCAGGTCAGAGTGAGTTATGGGGAGCAAACACGGCAGTTACAGCTGTATGTGGTGCCTGGAACTGCCCCCCCCCCCCCCCACATTATTTGGAGAGGAATGGCTTTCAAAAATAAAACTGAACTGGTGTAACTTGTAAATCCTCCACACGTTCCAGCCCAAAGAGAAAGGAAAATACCTAACACTGGAAATAAAAGAAATAAAGAAATACAACAGCATTCTGTGATCAGATAGGAACAGTAAATGGCTTCACAGTCAAACTTGTACTGAGAGATGACGCAACCCCAAAACACAGACGCACCTTGTGCTGGGGACAATAAAAGGCCACTCTAAAATGGGCAATTGGTATGCTGACTGCAAGAATGTCCACCAGAGCTGTTGCCAGATAATTGAATGTTCATTTCTCTACCATAAGCCGCCTCCAATGTAGTTTTAGAGAATTTGTCAGTATGTCCAACTGGCCTCGCAACCGCAGACAACATGTATGGTGTCGTGTGGACGTGCGGTTTGCTGATGTCAACTTTGTGAACAGAGTGCCCCATGGTGACAGAGGGGTTATTATATGGGCAGGCCTAAGCTACGGACAATGAACACAATTGCGTTTTATCGATGGCAATTTGAATGCACAGAGATACTGTGACAAGATCTTGAGGTCCATTGTCGTGCCATTTATCGGCAGCCATCCTGGAAGCTGAAAATGTCCCAGTTCTTCCATAGCCTGCATACTCACCAGATGTTTGGGATAATCTGGATCGGTGTGTACGACAGCGTGTTCCAGTTCCCGCCAATATCCATCAACTTTGCGATGGAAGTGTCAACCCACCGTTCACCTGTCTTGGAATATCTGATGATCAAATGCTGACCCTTCTACCTCCCGAGTGAGTTTTTAGTTGCTACCGTGACTGCTGTATACATTCCACCTCAGGACAATAAAAATAACAAGCTGGCGCTTAATGAACTGTACAAGGCCATAATCAAGAAGGAAAATCTACACCCCGAAGGCTGCTTTTCCGGTTGTCGGCAATTTAAATTCAGTGTCAATAAGACATGTCATGCCCAACTTCCATCAACACGTCTCCAATGCCGCTAGGGGCGATGAAGTCCTAGACCACTGTTATTCTACCCACAAGCATGCATACAAGGCCCTCCCTCGTCCGCCATTTGGCAAATCAGATCATGACTCCATACTCTTGCTTCCTGTTTTACAAGCAGAAGCTGAAAAAGGAAGTATCCGCAAATCGCTCCGTTGAGAAATGGCACCAGAATCAGAGGTTATGCTACAGGACTGCTTTGCTAGCGCTGATTGGAATATGTTTCGAGACTCCGCCGATAACATTGACGGGATAACCAACTCAATGCATCTCTTTGTTTGAATGATGGTCCACGTTAACTCTGGCTGATTACAATCCGATCCAATATAAACTGAACAAAAATATAAATGCAACATGTAAAGAATTGGTCACATGCGCTCATAGATCCCAGAAATGTTCCATAAGCACAAAAAGCTTATTTCTCAAAAATGTTGTGCACAAATTTGTTTACATCCCTGTTAGTGAGAATTTCTCCTTTGCCAATACATATATAACTAACCGCTCAAACAAAAGATAAAATCATAAAAGGAAATCTCTATTTTGACATAAAGGACCTCAATGGTGTGTATGAGAGAGAGAGAATGAGAGTGTGTGTGAAAAAGAGCACCACCAACTGATGGTGGTCTTGAAAGAGGTTCCTGTTTAAAATATAGGTACATCTGCCCCAGTGTCCCAGTTAGACAACGTAGAATGAAACAGAAATGAACATTCAATTCTCCGGCAACAGCTCTGTGGGACATTCCTGCAGTCAGCATGCCAATTGCACACTCCCTCAAAACTTTAGATCTATGTTAAGATTGTTTTATTCACTGCTTTAGCACACTCTGCCAACCCGGGTGTTCTACATATGTCTGAATCCTGGTTTAGGAAGACCACCAAAAATTCAAAAATGTTCATCCCTGACTACAACATTTTCAGACAAGATAGAACTGCCAATCTACTGCAAAGATAGCCTACAGAGTTCTGTCCTACTATCGAGGTCTGTACCAAAACAATTTTAACTTCTACTTTTAAAAATCCACCTCTCTAAAAACAAGTCTCTCACCGTTGCCGCCTGCTATAGACCACCCTCTTCCCCCAGCTGTGCTCTGGGCACCATATGTGAACTGATTGCCCCCCTTCTATCTTCAGAGCTCGTGCTGCTAGGCGACCTAAACTGGAACATGCTTAACATCCCAGCCATCCTACAATCTAAGCTTGATGCCCTCAATCTCACGCAAATTATCAATGAACCTACCAGGTACCTCCCCAAAGCCATAAACACGGGCACCCTCATAGATATCATCCTAACCAACTTGCCCTCTAAATGCACCTTTGCTGTCTTCAACCAAGATCTCAGCGATCACTGCCTCATTGCCTGCATCCGTAATGGGTCAGCAGTAAAACTACCTCCACTCATCACTGTCAAACGCTCCCTGAAACACTTCAGCAAGCAGGCCTTTCTAATCGACCTGGCCGGGGTATCCTGGAAGGATATTGATCTCATCCCATCAGTAGAGGATGCCTGTTTTTTTTTTTTTTAATGCCTTCCTAACCATCTTAAATAAGCATGCCCCATTCAAGAAATGTAGAACCAGGAACAGATATAGACCTTGGTTCTCCCCAGACCTGACTGCCCTTAACCAACACAAAAACATCCTATGGCGTTCTGCATTAGCATCGAACAGCCCCCGTGATATGCAGCTTTTCAGGGAAGCTAGAAACCAATACACACAGGCAGTTAGAAAAGCCAAGGCTAGCTTTTTCAAGCGCGAATTTGCTTCCTGCAACACTAACTCAAAAAAGCTCTGGGACACTGTAAAGTCCATGGAGAATAAGAACACCTCCTCCCAGCTGCCCACTGCACTGAAGATAGGAAACACTGTCACCACTGATAAATCCACTATAATTGAGAATTTCAATAAGCATTTTTCTACGGCTGGCCATGCTTTCCACCTGGTTACCCCTACCCAGGTCAACAGCACTGCACCCCCCACAGCAACTCGCCCAAGCCTTCCCCATTTCTCCTTCTCCCAAATCCAGTCAGCCGATGTCCTGAAAGAGCTGCAAAATCTGGACCCCTACAAATCAGCCGGGCTAGACAAGCTGGACCCTTTCTTTCTAAAATTATCTGCCGAAATTGGTGCCACCCCTATTACTAGCCTGTTCAACCTTTCTTTCGTGTCATCTGAGATTCCCAAAGATTGAAAAGCAGCTGCGGTCATCCCCCTCTTCAAAGGGGGGGACACTCTTGACCCAAACTGCTACAGACCTACTGTATATCTATCCTACCCTGCCTTTCTAAGGTCTTCGAAAGCCAACTCAACAAACAGATTACCGACCATTTCGAATCTCACTATACCCGCTCTGCTATGCAATCTGGTTTCAGAGCTGGTCATGGGTGCACTCAAGGTCCTAAACGATATCTTAACCGCCATCGATAAGAAACATTACTGTGCGACTCTGTCAATCACCACATCCTCATCGGCAGACTCGACAGCCTTGGTTTCTCAAATGATTGCCAAGCCTGGTTCACCAACTACTTCTCTGATTGAGTTCAGTGTGTCAAATCGGAGGGTCTGTTGTCCAGACCTCTGGTAGTCTCTATGGGGGTGCCACAGGGTTCAATTCTTGGACCGACTCTCTTTTCTGTATACATCAATGATGTCGCTCTTGCTGCTGGTGAGTCTCTGATCCACCTCTACGCAGATGACACCATTCTGTATACTTCTGGCCCTTCTTTGGACACTGTGTTAACAGGCTTCAATGCCATACAACTCTCCTTCCGTGGCCTCCAATTGCTCTTAAATACAAGTAAAACTAAATGCATGCTTTTCAACCGATCGCTGCCTGCACCTGCCCGCCTGTCCAACATCACTACTCTGGACGGCTCTAACTTAGAATACGTGGACAACTACAAATACCTAGGTGTCTGGTTAGACTGTAAAGGTTAAATCTAGAATTGGCTTCCTATTTCACAACAAAGCATCCTTCACTCATGCTGCCAAACATACCCTTGTAAAACTGACCATCCTATCAATCCTCGACTTCGGGGATGTTATTTACAAAATAGCCTCCAATACCCTACTCAACAAATTGGATGCAGTCTATCACAGTGACATCCGTTTTGTCACCAAAGCCCCAAATACTACCCACCATTGCGACCTGTACACTCTCGTTGGCTGGCCCTCACTTCATACTCGTCGCCAAACCCACTGGCTCCACGTCATCTACAAGACCCTGCTAGGTAAAGTCCCCCCTTATCTCAGCTCGCTGGTCACCATAGCATCACCCACCTGTAGCACGCCCTCCAGCAGATATATCTCTCTGGTCACCCTCAAAACCCCCTTTGGCCACCTCTCCTTTCAGTTCTCTGCTGCCAATGACTGGAACGAACTACAAAAATCTCTGAAACTGGAAACACTTATCTCCCTCACTTGCTTTAAGCACCAGCTGTCAGAGCAGCACACAGATTACTGCACCTGTACATAACCCATCTATAATTTAGCCCAAACAACTACCTCTTTCCCTACTGTATTTTATTTATTTATTTTCCTCCTTTGCATCCCATTATTTTTATTTCTACTTTGCACATTCTTTCACTGCAAATCTACCATTCCAGTGTTTTACTTGCTATATTGTATTTACTTTGCCACCATGGCCTTTTTTTTGTTTTTACCTCCCTTATCTCACCTCACTAGCTCACATCGTATATAGACTTGTTTCTGCTATATTATTGACTGTATGTTTGTTTTACTCCATGTGTAACTCTGTGTTGTCGTATGTGTCGAACTGCTATGCTTTATCTTGGCCAGGTCGCAATTGTAAATGAGAACTTGTTCTCAACTTGCCTACCTGGTTAAATAAAGGTTACAAAAAATATATATACAAAACGTAGCCTCTCAGTATTAAGAAATTATTGAATATTTACCATTTAACTATGGGATTTCTAAATTAAATACCAGGTAAATAACAGGATAAAACAAATCACAACCTTAATTCATATGTCATAGTATCTTTCATAGTCATTGTAATGACTGAATTGGGCCAACATTATGCAATGGAAGCTTCTTCTGTTTGTGTTACATCACCCTGCTGTTTGGTTGAAGTTAGAGAAGACAGTAACATAATTAGCCACATCTGGAGGTCAGCTGCTGTTCACACTTGATTGGCCTTCGGACAAAGCGCAAACACACATGCATGCACACAATACATACACAAGATATTGGGCACTATTTTAGTAAACACACCTCTGTCACGTATACAAATTGCATAGTACTACACACACACACTACCACCAACACCACCCCTAAAGCTTTGATTAAGTAAACAAACTATCACACACACACACATACATACACTTCCTTGCCCTTACACACACACACACACACACACACACACACCTGGTCCTGCATGCCCTGTTCCTTCCTCTTTGGCCCTGGGTGCAGGTGAATGAGGCATGAAGGCATGTCCGTATGTCACTGTGTCTTCTCTATATTCCTTATGATGAAACATTAACTATGCCTTGTGTTTTGTCAGAGCACACATCCCTCCTCTCACTCCAGACACACATAATGGAGAGGAGTACGTAGCTGGATCTGAAAGGTGAGGCAAGCCAACATAGGAACCAAGCTAGCTAACCGCTCATCTCTCTTTTGACATAACAGACCTCAACGGTGTGTGTGTATGAGAGAGAGAATGAGAGTGTGTGTGAAAAAGAACGGCACCAACTGATGGTGGTCTTGAAAGAGGTGCCTGTTTAAAATACAGGTACAACTGTCACAGCGTCCCGGTAAGACAACATTTGAATTTTCATTTATTTTATTTCACCTTTATTTAACTAGGCAAGTCCGTTAAGACCAACTTGTTATTTTACAATGACGGCCTACCTCAGCCAAACCCTCCACTAACCGGACTACTCTGGGCCAATTGTGCGCTGCCCTATGGGACCTGATTGCGTGACCGGATTCTTTGGACTGATTCTCTGGATGCCTCTTCCTGATAGCTAAACCACCCTACCTTCTGTAACTGTACAAACTTCTTTGTCTGTTGTCTGTTATGCATTTAAACAACATGATGGACATGTTGTAGCCTTCACTGTAAAATGTTGTAGCCTATTCTGGGGTGAAATGAAATGGACAAAATAGCACATACTTTATTAAAAGTCGTTTTAATGATTTGTTAACTTCGATGTAAGGTCCCCTGTTTTGGGGACCTGCGTGGTTTTGGTACTGGTTCCGATGGACATTTTCGCTTATAAATCGATCTGTGGACACCATCGATCGAAATGGCTTGCATTGAGCGATGGCCCTGGTTCCCACGGACAAGGTGCCTGTGTGACGTAAAATCTGAAACCACTTGAAGTTGGGATGTCCCTCCTACCATTTAATTCGCTCCTGCAACTGTCCATCAACTTCTGGCTGAACCCTACATTGCAGCCACTGTCAAAGCACGTGCCTTTAATTCTTACATCGGTAGAGTGGTTTCATCACGGTACCACATTCAGAGATCAATTTCTGTCCATTAGTCTAAATATAATTCACAGATTTTAAACAAAAAACACTTTCTGTTTGTCATAAACTAATATAAGATGAAAGTCGAGTTCCTACCGAGTTCAGGAAGCCAAGCTAGAGCTCTGTGAGACTTCCCCAGCGATGGAGACAGACGTTTTGATCAGCAGAGACATTTAGAAAATATGCACATTTTCTCTAAACATGCCAATATGGAAGGTGAAATCTTATAATTGTTTTATATTTTGATTATGCTATATTTAGAAAGCATATACATTATTTCAAGCCTTATTCATACAGTTTTGTTGAAATAAGAAGTACATCATATAAAATATTTTATATTTTCATCATATTTGTGTCCTCAAAAGTGACTACATCAGCAATTTATAAATATTTCTACCATAAAGGTGAGATTTTAACCTTTCTTTGAGTATGCAGCACTACTAGTTATTGTTTATGGCCCTTTCATGTTAAAATCATTACTTTTGGGGATTACATAGATTACATTTTCAATGACATTTAGTTACATTTAACTGGTTAATTAAATTTTTACCCATAACAATTAAGAATGAATGCAACTTAACATGTTGCTCAAAATGAATTTAAATGGTTTAATTTGCATCCATTCTAATAATATGTATCTCTACTTAAAAATTGTAGTTCATTTTTTCTTTACACAATGTTGTACGCATGTTTGAAGAAAGAAAGGTATATTTCTATATTAGTATTAAGCAGGTAGTTAGCAAATTGACATTCAATGGTGAGACCACCATCACCACTCTTAATGACAGTTGCAAAAGCAGCATCCTGCAATTGCTTGCAGTTCTACCTCTAATTACTGCAGGTGGATTAAGCACTGTTCTCAACAATGCTGGCCAAAGTGGGTTGAAAGTGCAAATGATCTAATACCTGAAACAATGTTGAACATTAACTCTCTGTGAAACACTAACACTTATATTTAATCATATTATCAGTAAATCCAACATATTTTGATGGTCATTATGACTTCCCTGGACTTACTTCATTTGTGTAAATGCACACAAACAACAGGTCAGAGTGGCTCAGGCTGTTCGTCCGATCAGCAGAAGCATAGAGCGCACGGACAGAGCAAAGTGCATAAAGTATTTCCTCTTCCTCCGAACTGAAAATGAGGGGAGAACGTAGGCATTCATTTAAAATCAGAGCTGTGTTCGAATACCCATACTAATACAACATAATTCATGAGTATATACTACATACTATATACTATTAGTTAATTTTCATTTTAGTATACTGTAAATGAACGGTATCCTTTCAGTTGAGCATACTAGTGCTTCGCCTGTATACCAGAAGTTGATGCTTACTGTTGCTATGCAACCTATGCAACCTCTTGCATTGTTATCAAATGACTAGCTAGACATTTTCTGATTTTGGGTGTGTTCGTAAACCACTTACCTAAGAATGACATGAATAATCAATTCAATAAACGTTGATTAGTTAGTTAAATTATGGTTAATATACTGCCTGGCAAGTTCGATGTATTAGTAGCTAACTAACGTTAGGTAACTAGTTAACATACCAGTACATACTGCTGTCATGCTATGCGGTTTGTAAGGATAGCATAGCTAACAAAATGTCAGCCAACATAACATGCAATGTAACATATTTGAATAGTCATTTCTTTATTATATTGCTCAACATGTTCTTAACATTTGCCATAATTAGTTAAAGCAATGAATTTGTACCTGCTCTCTTTAGACATTTTTCTGCAATTTTTCTTTAAATCTGAAAATGTTTTGAAACCACGCCCATTTCATGAAGAATTGCATTATGGGCCCTAAAATCATGGAAATAGTGTCCACTGCTAGGCGGGCGCAGGGCGACTGGTGCCCTTCATAAACCTAGAGGCAAAAATGTGGCTTCCCACGGGCTTACCATTTACACTGAACAAAAATATTTAAAAAATTGGCCACATACTGTACACATATTTAGTAGATGTTATTGCGGGTGTAGCGAAATGCTTGTGTTCCTTGCTCCAACAGTGCAGTAGTATCTAACAATTCACAATGATACCAAACAATTTAAAAGTAAAAGAATGGAATTAAGAAATATATAAATATTAGGACGAACAATGTTAGAGTGGCATTGACTAAAATACAGTAGAATAGAACACAGTATGTACATATGAAATTAGTAAAGCAGTATGTAAACATTTATTAAAGTGACCAGTGATTTCATGTCTATGTACGTACTATATGGGGCAGCAGCCTCTAAGGTGCAGGGTTGAGGAACCGGGTGATAGCTGGCTAGTGATGACTATTTAACAGTCTGATGGTCTTGAGATAGAAGCTGTTTTTCAGTCTCTCGATTCCAGCTTGGTCCCATGTTCCATGAGCTGTAATAAAAGATCTTAGAAAGGTTCCATATACACAAAAAATATTATTTCTCTAAAATGTTGTGAACATAAGCCGCCTCCAACGTTGTTTTAGAGAAATTGTTAGTATGTCCCACCGGCCTCATAACTGCAGAACATGTGTATGGCGTTGTGTGGGTGAGCAGTTTTCTGATGTCAACGTTGTGAACAGAGTGCCCCATAGTGGCAGTGGGGATATTGGTATGGGCAGGCATAAGCTACGGACAATAAACACAATTGCGTTTTATCGATGGCAATTTGAATGGACAGAGATACCGTGACGAGATCCTAAGGCTCATTGTCGTGACATTCATCTGCTGTCATCAACGCATGTTTCAGCATGATACTGCCCATGTCGCAAGGATCTGTACACAATTCCTGGAAGCTGAAAATGTCCCAGTTCTTCCATGGCCTGTATACTCACCAGACATGCCACCCATTGAGCATGTTTGTGATGCTCTGGATCGACGTGTACGACAGTGTGTCCCAGTTCCCGCCAATATACAGCAACTTCGCACAGCCATTGAAGAGAAGTGGGACAACATTCCACAGGCCACAATCCACAGCCTGATCAACTCTATGCAAAGGGGATGTGTCATGCTGCATGAGGCAAATGGTGGTCACACCAGATACTGACTGGTTTTCTGATCCACGCCCCTACTTTTAAAGGTACAGTATCTGTTACCAACAGATACATACCTGTATTCCCAGTCATGTGAAATCCAGAGATTAGGTTTTAATGAATTGATTTCAATTGACTGATTTCTTTATATGAACTGTAACTCAGTAAAATCTTAGAAATTGTTGCATGTTGCTTTTATATTTTTTGTTCAGTATATATCAGTGTGGCACACCAATATAGCAGCTAAAGAGACCTTCAATGTCGCAGGAGAAAGGCATTTACCAAACAGACTCTGAAGGAAGCTCAGTATGATTTCACAGCTGATACTGCACTGCAGTAAGCACAAATGCTTGCCACCTGCATGTGTAAAGAGACCTTTGTTAACGGACCAGTTTCCATTTGAGCAGGGAGGGGTGGAATATATCCCCTTCCACCAGAGACGGAAGGTCCGTGCGTAACGGGGGTGTCCACGATGCTCCGGACACCATTGAACTCAGGTCTGCAAATCATGTTTTTGAGGGCCAAAACGGGGCCATCAGTATCAGCTCCAGCCTCCTGTGCTCCCTCACTTTGTCCAAGACCTGATGTTGCAGGGGAATTGGAGGAAATGCATTTTGGTGCTCTTGGGGCCATTGGTGGGCCAGGACATCATGATCCAATGTTGGGTTGTCATTATGAATAGAATACTAAAGAGGGCAGTGTGTTGCGCTTCGAGATGCGAACAGATATACATGGACTCATCTGAACTGGCGCCAATTCGCCTCTATCACCTGTGGGTGGATACTCCATTCCACAAACTGAGGCTCTCCCCTAGACAAAAGGCTGAGTTATCGGAAAAAAATCAGAACGTGATGCCCCTCTATCCTGGGGGCAAAATGTAATAGACATTGCGTCCAGCTCCAAATTTATATGATGATTTCTTCCCACAGACCGTTTGTTATGCGTCTGTCGAAAAACTGCTTCCTATCCCCTCAGGGAGGCATCGGTCTTTATGACAACCCGCAAGGTTACTGAACCAAGCTGGATCCCCACTGAGAGCATGCTCGGGTTTAGCCAGAAGGATAGGCTGTGGCGATATTGCAGTGTAATGGTTATCAGCCGATAATGGTCTCTGTTCTGATGAATGCGTTGGCTGATAAACCATCGTTGGCGAGGTCTCGTGCATAATAGGCAGAGTGGTAAAACCACTGATGCTGCAGCCAAAACCATTAAAACCATACCCAGCTACATTCACGCAAACGGTGATGCAGTGAGTGAGGGCTTAAGTTTAGGCCAAACAGGAGGACACAAAACTAGTATTCTTTATTATGAAATGAGAACATGAGAAATGTCCTGTACCTTTCCAGAATCGGTTCATGAAAGAGCGTGTCCTTCATGTCCACCGTGGTGAAATAATCTGCCTGTCTGATAACTTTGAATGGATGCGGTGTGTTTAACGTGCAAAAAAGTAGTTTTGTAATTATTTGTTCAACACCTTCAAATCTAAGTTTGGTCTCTTGACTTCCTGTGGCACTAGAAAATATTTCTGGTAATGACCCATTTTTTGTCTGCTTCCAATAGCGCCTTTTCCTAGAAGGGCGATTGTTCCTGTTCTAGAATAGTGGGCTTGACACAAATGAATCCCAGAGGACTGTAAGCAAACTGCAACACGTAACCCTTCCGAATGGTATTCAGTACCCACACACAGTCTGCTGGACAGGACTGCTCTTTCTATTAGAGAGGGCAAAGCTGTCATTTGATTTTGACTGTTTATCTGAGCCACAGGCAGAGCCTGCTGTATGACTGGAATTGAACTGTGTGTCTCAGTGAAACCAAACTGTGCCATCCTCACTGTATGTTTGGCCTTGGGCTCAAGGATTCTTTCTCTATGGCTATGACGCTCGTAGGAAGAAGTGGATAGGGGGCAGGAGAATGCTTGGGAGACATAGGAGTGTGTACACATAGTGTGTGTTGTGTGCATATATACAGGGAGGCTTTTGCTGGCAGTGGGCAATGTGTAGTTGGTCTTCTCTTTTGTGTTGCTACCAGGCGTGGAGACGATTTCTGTGACTGTAGGATACAACATGAAGTATCTCCCAGGAAGGCTTTCAGGTCCTTTTCGGTTTCTTCCCTCTGTATGCCTGGGCCGCTTGCTGCTGCTGAGGGCCGAAAGGATGGCGGATCCAGCATCTCGCACCAACTGTGCCATGGAGTAATGACGTCGTGTCCTGGAACTGCTACAAGCTCCCCTGCCTCAGCCGGGCTTGTCGGGCTTCCATGCCTTAGCCGGATTGCCAGGTTCCCCTGCCTCAACCGATCTGTCAGGGTTCCCGCTCCCCAGCTGACTCGACAGGTTCCCGTGCCTCAGCTGGCGTGACAGGTTCTCGCGCATCAGCTGGGGTGAATGGTCCGTTCCTGATCCCCGGGTTTGTCCCCTTTGACGGCGTCCTACGGCTGGAGCTGTGTGTCGGGGAGGGGGTACTGTCACGTTTACTCCCTCTCCGGCCTCTAGGTCATCAGGCTTGCTGATTATCCCGCACACCTGTCACCATCGTCTCGCGCACCTGCGCCTCATGACACTCACCTGGACTCCATAGCCTCCTTGATTATCTTCCCTATATCTGTCACTCCCCTTGGTTCTTTCCTCAGGTGTTATTGATCCTATCTTCATGTCGGTGCGTTGTTTGTGTTTTGTGTTCATTGTTTAATTTATTTATTAAAACACTCCCTGAACTTGCTTCCCGAATCTTAGCGCACTCGTTACACAACCATACAGGTTTTCAATTCCTCATCAATCCATGGAGCCTTAACAGTTCTAACAGTCAGTTTCTTAATAGGTGCATGTTTATCAATAATTGGAAGAAGCAATTTCATAAATTCATCAAGTGCAGCATCTGGAGGCTCCTAATGAATCACATCAGACCAGCAAATATTTTGAACATCAAAACAGCAAAATCTTTTGTATGATATATGCTATTTTAGGCCCAGCTGTTGGAACTTTGGCTTTCCTGGATAAAACCACTATGTTGTAATCACTGCATCCAATGGGTATGGATACAGCATTAGAACAAAGTTCTACACTATTAGAGGGACATTAGAGGGACACAAAGAGGGACATTATCGAACAAAACAAACATTTATTGTCTAACATGGAGACCTATTTCTATAATTTGATGTGGCTCTCTGCATTTTCACCGGATGTTTGTTTGAGACAATGACTACTGTACATAAAGCGCCAATTTCAACTGAGGTTTTTGGACATAAAGATGAACTTTATCGAACAAAACACACATTTATTGTGTAACATGAAGTCCTGTGAGTACCATCTGATGAAGATCATCAAAGGTTAGTGATTAATTTAATCGCTATTTCTGACTTTTGTGAACCCTCTCCTTGGCTGGAAAATGGCTGTATGGTTTCCTGTGACTAGTCGCTGACATAACATAATCGCATGGTGTGCTTTCTCCGTAAAGCCTTTTTGAAATTGGACACTGTGGTTGGATTTACAAGAAGTTTATCTTTAAAATGGTGTATAATACTTGTATGTTTAATTATGGGATTTCTGTTGTTTTGAATTTGGCGCCCTGCAATTTCACTGGCTGTTGTCGAGATGGGATGCTACCGTCCCACTTGTACCAGAGAGGTTAATAACCTGAACAGTAGACAATGAGCCTGTCATAGCGGATGTAAGCAATGTCCCAACATGCTCTGGCAGCGTTCATGGCTGGGATCAGTTCTTTCCTCTTCTAACGCACAGCTTCAGGATAGTCCTCGTTGAGGAAGATATACACTACCATTCAAAAGTTTGGGGTCACTTAGAAATGTCCTTATTTTCCATGAAAACATACATGAAATTAGTTGCAAAATGAATAGTAAATATAGTCAAGATATTGACAAGGTTATATATAATGATTTTAATTGAAATAATAATTGTGTCCTTCAAACTTTGCTTTCGTCAAAGAATCCTCCATTTGCAGCAATTACAGGCTTGCATACCTTTGGCATTCTAGTTGTCAATTTGTTGAGGTAATCTGAAGAGATTTCACCCCATGCTTCCTGAAGCACCTCCCACAAGTAGGATTGGCTTGATGGGCACTTCTTAAGTACCATATGGTCAGGCTGCTCCCACAACAGCTCAATAGGGTTGAGATCCGGTAACTGTGCTGGCCACTCCATTATTGACAGAATACCAGCTGACTGCTTCTTCCCTAAATAGTTATTGCACAGTTTGGAGATGTGCTGTGGGTCATTGTCCTGTTGGCTTTTTCCATAACAGTTACCTTGTCCTTCAGGAACTTGACCACTATCGGCCTGGGCCTGTCACCTGGGCCAGTGGTGGGTTTTCTAGTCCTCTGGGCGCAGTCCACCTCTATCTTTCTCTGGAATTCCATCCACAACCATGTTCTTTCGCCTTGATTGTCCCTCGATTTATGCGTCCTTGTTATCATGGATTCACACACAGAACTGATGTCCTCTCTCAATGACTTACAGATTGCTATCATCTTGCCATTTTCTTGTTCCAACTCATCGAGCTGGCCCTGGGAGAACTGCAAACTGTTCTTCAGATCCTGGGCCTCTCTGGTCAGGTCGTCCATTCTTTTATTAGTTGGATCCACCAGTATTTGGACAAAACACTTGAAGTTATTTTCTTGTTGTTGTAACAACTGCTTGTAGAACTATTTTTGTTTGTTTAAAAGATCCTTCACGTGTGATAGAGAGACACCACTGTCCTCAACGGTACTCCCGCTGGCTTTGGTCTTTGTCATGGTAGCTAGCAACGTAGGTTATGCTGTTACTCCTCCCAGTTTCAGACAGGGCAGGTGACAGGGAAGATTGAAAACAACCAGCACTAGGGACCTAGACAGCCACAAACCCGGGACAATCTGCGGTCCCAGCCACAATGGCTAACGGCATCACGGCCTGCATTCAAGCCCTCACGAAAACTCTGCTAGCTTAATATGCAGCTAGCTAGTAATTAGGCTAGCTGCAACGCCAAATAGCTCCTAAGACCCATCCTTGGTCCGCAGGATCGCTGGGCAGAGACTAGCAGTCCTAGCAACTGATGCCAACTGCGTTGCGGGATCCCAACTACTAAGAACTTTCCAATACACTTCACAAACATTTTCAAAACAACAATACCGAGCTCTTCCTCGTTCCATGTTCAACTATATCAACTGTAGATGTACCATTGCACTGTTAACGATACTGTAGCTGCGACTATGTAAACCACTAATTGTCCTCCAATGTTCCACCCACTAAAACCTCCCTCCATCCCAATTTGGGTTGTCGTCCATGTGTTGTCGTCCATGTGTTCAGTGATAGTTGACCATCCCTGAACACATGTAGACTAGGGCCTTTAAGAGATAGGGGCCTATCCTTTAAAAAGAGCACATGGTGCCACCTACAGTACAGAACCAGATCATCAACCAACATCCTTTGAAACTATTTCGCCTCGTTGTACTGCATCTAGTTATAAAAAATATATACTGTATATATATTAAAAAATCTTGCATATCTTAATTTATTCCCACAATTCAGAAATAATAAGCATTTCTACAACGGATTGTTATCAATAACAAGGGCTGGCAGTAGGAATTCTACATTTTTGTCAACAGATGTGGGATGCATACGCTCACTCACCCCACCCAAACGAACATCTCTGCCCCCCTCTCCCTTTCCACCCATAGATCTACCTACACCTCCCCCACACACACACACACACATGCACACACACACACACAACCACAAGCTCAAATGTTCAACAGTTGTTCCATCCCCGAGCCTAACACAAGAGAAGACCTGATGTATGAATGCGTGTACAGTTTAGTTGTTCAAGAACGCGTGCCAAATTGAGCAAGAATGGGAAGATTTGATTAACCAATATCTAGTCTAAGCTGATGGAGATCGGACACCCCCCTTCCCCCCAACATCCACACACTCCGTTGTGACCCATCTTCCCAAGCACCTCTGTGCAGTCAGACCATTTTGATTAGTCTGTGCTGCTAGGGCCACAACTCTATGCCCCCTCCCTAGTTGTCTGAGTGTAACTCCCTCCCCATGGGTTAATGCAGCCAGTGTTACCAGCACTGCCACTACCTGGGAATTCCCACTGGCTAGGTACGAGGTCGTCAAGGTTCTGATTAGCAGCTTTGATAAAATACTTGTATATTATGCTCACCCATCCGGGGGCTTTGGCATTTGGACCTACCCTGCCAGGCAGGCTCAGACTCTCGAAGTTGTGGTGCTACTTTAGTAGATCTCTGACTGTCTTCACCTTTCTGTCATGGCTGCATAGGCTACTTGCAGTAGGCCTATAAAACGGATAAGGACTTCTCCCTAGTGAGTGGATTGGTCAGGTGGGTGTCTTAGATATAGGATTTGAACTGTTCCATTGACAAAAATAAACAAACTACATATTTTTCTTTTAAAATGTATATCCCATATCTGCACAAAAATGAATACGCTCTGGGCTCTGTTTTTTGCAACCATTTTCCTTACTCACTCATCACACTTTTCCAATCACACAAAACACACAGGCACCCCATCTTCCAACGCACCCACAGTCCCCTCACATATACACCCGTACATATCCACACGTTGTGCCTTTTATGTCTTCTGTTTGTCATGTTTTTATTTCTACCTTGTTGGTTCCTGCCTAATTTCAGGCTTTGGGTACTTGTGTTCCAGTTCATTTTTATAATGTAATTAATTGTCCTTTTATCTATTTATAAATACTATACATAAAACATAGCATACCAATTATTTGCCAACATTCCCTAATAGTGTAATGTATTTAGAGTTTATTTTTATAGCAATGTATTTATGTGCCAGGACTGGGCATCGGCACAGTGTGTGTCATCAGTCCGGTTAAACCTAGACCGGCTCCACGCCTCCAGTGCGCCTACCCAGCCCGGAGCGTCCTGTGCCGGCTCCACGCACTCGACCTGAGGAGCGTGTCATCAATCAGGCACAGCATCCAACCCAGCTCCATGGCAGGGGCCTTCCTCTGCGCCGGTGCCCAGGCCAGGCGCAGCGTCAAGTCCTGCTCCAAGGCTGGAGCCTTCCTCTGCACCGATGCCCAGGCCAGAGAACACAGAGGGCTCTCTATGGTCAGGGTGTGACAGGAGGGATCTTTGTGTCTCTGAACAGTTGGTTATTAATGTATAGCTTGTCGACTACGACAGCTACACGTCTCCCTTTTAGTCTATTGTCTTTGAAGAGTAAATACAGTACCTTGCGTCGTTCTGCAAGTTCCTTTGGGAACTGATCGGTCATGGCTTTTTTTTAAAGCCGATGAGTCTTTTGTCCAGGCTTTTAACCATTATTTGATCTTTAAATTATGCACATTTGGCAATAATTCGGCGCTAGTATTGCTGTACTCTCTGTCCGAAACGATGTACACGTTCAAGTTTAATTTGGTCGACAGTGTCGCCTGGGATCTGCAGAGCTTTAACCATGAATTCTTTCACCACACTCTCTGGATCTTCACCTTCATCCACTTTAATTCTGGTAAGCACTAGTCTGTATATCAAGTCTGGATTCTCTTAACAACTTGTTCTCTCTTTTACGTTAACGCCAGCTTCGATAACATTGACTGTACGCTTCAGTTTATTTTTCCAGTGTTGCGGCTTTCTCATGACTAATTTCAAGGCTCGCCTTCATCCCTTGTATATCTTTACGGACTAACTCAAGCACACCTAATTTATCACTTATAGATTTTAGCAGTTCGGTTTCCAAGCTTACTGTACAGGGTGGTGACAATAGGCCATCCGTGTCAGTCAAAGAGTCTCTTAGTTTTCTTATAGAGTTTGGTTCTCTATTCTTTCCGTGTTTGTCTATAAAATTCTCTAGCCTTACAAGTTGTTTTGAGTTATTATCCAGTTTGGATATTGTTGCCCATGAGTGAGCAGATCAGCTTAGAAGTACAATTATTTGGTCAGTTTGAGGGACATTCATTTCGGTGTTTTTTCACAAGGCATTCTGCACCGCCTTCTTCAGTCTTCCTCAATACTTTTTCACTTGAAACTAAACCTATTGATGTTACATTGAGCTGGGTGAATGGAATATGATATAATGTAGTAGAAATAATTGAATGCTCATAATTATTAAAAACATTTTTTAATGGCCCCGACCTCCACTGCTCACACTGGACCACTCACACCCTTTCAACAATAAGTTGACCGTTGACACGCCTGCTCCCTTTCCCCCTTTCTGACACACACCTGTCACCATCATTGTGCGCATCAGCGCTTCATTGGACTCACCTGGACTTCACTTTGTTGATTCCCCTCTCGATATTTGTTTGCTCCTCAGTTTGATCCCTGTGTCAGCATTAATGTTGTTTTGTTTTCCCTGTCCAGATGCTGTCTGTGTTCTGTTTCATGTCTGTTATTTATTAAATGTTCACTCCCTGTACTTGCTTCTCGTCTCCCAGCGTCTGTCCTTACAGAATGCTGACAGCGGTATTGGAAGATTCAGGGACTTTGGGGGGGGGGGGGGGGGGGGGGGGGGGTTTGTGACGTCGGGTCCGGGTGCAGCTGCTGAAGGAACCGGGGGTGTCTCAGCTGGCTCACCAGGCTTCCATGCCTTAGCTGACTCGAGAGGCTCATCATGCTCCCATCCCACATCATGCCCCAGCCGGCTTGTTAGGTTCCCATGCCTCAGCCGGCTCGTCAGGCTCCCACGCCTCAGCCAGCTCATCAGGCTCCCACGCTTCTGCCAGCTCGTCAGGCTCCCATCCCACGCCTCAGCCTCCTCGAGCGTTGCTCCCCCTCTCTGGCTCTCGAGGGCGCCAGGCAGCACATCATTACACACATCTGTCACCATCATTACGAGCATCGGCGCTTCGTTGGACTCACCTGGACTCCTTCCCTTTGTTGATTGCCCCTTCTATATCTGTCTATATTCCTCAGTTTGATCCCCGTGTTCTGTTTTCAAGTCTGTTATTTATTAAATGTTTACTCCCTGTACTTCTCGTCTCCCAGCGTCCCAGCGTCTGTCCTTACAACCAAGTACACAAGACCAAGAGAGCTGTCAATAGTTTTGTGCCATCAATATGGCTTATAAATGAATGGGCCTAATGATCCCTGAGCCTATTGTTATATTTTATGTTGTATAGGCCTGTTGTTTAAAAAAAAGTTGTTGTATTTATTTTCTCTCTTGTCTAGACAATGCAGACTGGATTCCTACAGGATCACTTTGCAATGGATGCTGAGTTGAGAACGTCTGTCAAGGCCAAAGCCGGGTACTCCCAGCCTGTGTGATGGCAGCAATTTGATCTAAATCCCCTTATCCCAATGCAAGCTATGTTGGATTGCAGGAAGTAGAGGAGGCTCACGACATAGTATACAAATAAATGTTTTAAAGAAATAACATTGTATTCCAAGTTTTTTTTAATTAACATTCTAAACACAAACTATAAACACATTATAAAACTCAACAATGAGATTAGCACTGTCACTCAGAATTAGTTATGCTCCATTAGTAACCAAGCTATCATGATTGTTAACAAATTACTGTTCAGAAACCATATTAATAGATTTTATAAATAATGTTTTGTTGTTGCATTTAACTGCAGAAGGTAGGTAATTTCCTTAGTAGGTGACATCAGAGGTCAGTATGTGGGAGCTCAGGATGATGAGTGCAGGTGGTCACCATAGCAGTCACACTGCACAGGTGTGAAATGGTAATAAGTACTGTAGCAATGCTTTGCGGGTAGTATAGCAGCTTTCATTGCTTTCAAAGGAGCTGTTCCCTCGCTGATGGCAATGCCAAAAAACTATGACTAACACTATTTGAGGATGCCTGGGTGGAGGAATGTCTTTTCTTCTTTGAAAAGGGTGTGAAAAGCATACAAACATGGGAGGGGGGGGGGGGCATTGAGCAAAAGATCAAATCTGAGACAAGGTTAATTGTCTTATTCTCATGGCTAAGTCTACGATATGTAAAACACTAACAAGAATGGTGTTCATGGGAGGACACCACGGAAGAAGCCACTGTTGTCCAAAAAAAAACATTGCTGCACGTCTGAAGTTTGCAAAAGTGCACCTGGATTTTCCACAGCGCTACTGGAAAAATATTTTGTGGACAGATGAAACTATAGTTGAGTTGTTTGGAAGGAACATGGCACAGCACACCAACAGTAAAACCTCATCCCAACTGTAAAGTATGGTGGAGGGAGAATCAGGGTTTGGGGGTGCTTTGCTGCCCAAGGGCCTGGACAGCTTGCTATCATCGACAAAAAAGCGAATTCCCAAATGTATAAAGACATTTTTTTAGGAGAGTGGCTATCTGTCCGCCAATTGAAGCTCAACAGAGGTTGGATGATGCAACAGGACAACGACCCAAAACACAGAAGTAAATCAACAACAGAATGGCTTCAACAGAAGAAAATACGCCTTCTGGATTGGCCCAATCAGAGTCCTGGCCTCAACCCGATTGAGATGCTGTGGCATGACCTCGAGAGCTGTTCACACCAGACATCCCAAGATTATTGTTGAACTGAAACAGTTTTGGAAAGAGGAATGGTCCAAAATTCCTCCTGACGGTTGTGCAGGTCTGTTCCGCAACTACAGAAAACATTTGGTTGAAGTTATTGCTGCCAAAGGATGATCAACCAGTTATTAAATTCAAGAGTTCACATACTTTTCCCACCCTGCACTGTGAATCCACCAGCTGACAAGGTAAAAAAAACTGTCGTTCTGCCCCTGAACAAGGCAGTTAACCTCTCTGGGATATGTAGGACGGTACCGTCACACCTCGCCAACAGCCAGTGAAAGTGCAGGGCGCCAAATTCAAAACAACAAAAATCTCATGATTAAAATTCCTCAAGCATACAAGGATTTTACATAATTTAAAGACAAAATTCTCATTAATCCAGCCACAGTGTCTGATTTCAAAAAGGCTTTACAGCGAAAGCACCACAAACAATTATGTTAGGTCACCACCAACTCACAGAAAAACACAGCCATTTTTACAGCCAAAGAGAGGAGTCACAAAAAGCACAAATAGAGAAAAAATGAATCACTAACCTTTGATCTTCATCAGATGACACTCATAGGACTTCATGTTACACAATACATGTATGTTTTGTTCGATAAAGTGCATATTTATATTAAAAAAATCTCATTTTACATTGGCGCGTTGCGTTCAGTAGTTCTAAAACATGCAGTGATTTTGCAGAAAGCCACATCAATTTACAGAAATACTCATCATAAATGTTGATGAAAATACAACTGTTATACATGGAATTAGAGATATACAGTACTTCTCCTTAATGCAACCACTGTGTCAGATTTCAAAAAAACTTATTGCAATAATCTGGGTACAGCGTTCAGACAACAAAGCAGCCAAAAAGATATCCGCCATATTGTGTAGTCAACATTAGTCAGCAATAGCATTATAAATATTCACTTACCTTTGATGATCTTCATCAGAATGCACTCCCAGGAAATCCCAGTTCCACAATAAATGTTTGACTTGTTCGATAAAGTTCATCATTTATGTCCAAATAGCTTCTTTTGTTAGGGCGTTTGGGGAACAAATCCAAACGCGTGTGCAGGTCCAGCCGAACGTCGGACGAAAAGTTCAAAACGTTCCATTACAGCCCATAGAAACTAAGTATAGAATCAATATTTAGGATGTTTTTATCATAAGTGTTCAGTAATTTTCCAACCGGAGAATTCCTATGTCTGTAGAAAAGCAATGGAACGAGAGCTAACTCTCTCGTGACCGTGCGTCACGAGCCTGTGGCACTCTGCCAGAAACCTGGCTCAATCCACTCTCATTCAGCCCCCTTCATAGTAGAAGCCTCAAACAAAGTTCTAAAGACTGGTGACATCTAGTGGAAGCCGTAGGAAGTGCAATATGACCCCATTTGCACTATTGGAATGGCAAATAGTTGAAAAACTACAACTCTCAGATTTCCCACTTCCTGGTTGGATTTTTCTCAGGTTTTCGCCTGCTATATGAGTTCTGTTATGCTCACAGACAGCATTCAGACAGTTTAGAAACTTCAGAGTGTTTTCTATCCAATACTACTAATAATATGCATATATTAGCATCTGGGACCGAGTAGCAGGCAGTTTACTCTGGGCACCTTATTCATCCAAGCTACTCAATACTGCCCCCTGTCACCAAGAAGTTAACCCACTGTTCCTAGGCCGTCATTGTAAAGAAGAATCTGTCCTTAACTGACTTGCCTAGTTAAATAAAGGTACAATTAAAAATAAAATGTAAAAAATGTTTTACACGGTGTGTTCAGTAAAGACATGAAAATGTATAATTGTTTGCGTGTTATTAGTTTAAGCAGATTGTGTTTGTCTATTGTTGTGACCTAGATGAAGTCACATCAAATTTTATGACCAATTTATGCAGAAATCCAGGCATTTACAAAGGGTCCACATACCTTTTCTTGCTACTGTTAAATAAATGTAATGTCCCAACAATGTATACAATGCCTATAATGTCCTACAAATATATAAATGTAGCCTACTTGTACTAGTTCCATGTGAATAATCTTCTTTGACTGATCTTCCCTGAACGAGTAACTTGTGTACTTAGCGCTGTAGCCAGGTGAATCAGACCTCCCATCTCCACATATGTCTATGCCTTGTCCAGCCTCTGCATCTTGGAGAAACTTTTCAATTATAGCGTTGTTCATTAGCTTGTGTTCACTTTCTATTGCATGGAGCAAATACTATGTTGACTGTAGGGCATTGAAGGTTGTCTTTCTGGGAACCAGTAGGTTCATTGATGTTGACCAATCGTAAATGTCTTGGTATGTGACTCAAGTGAACATAATGGCTGAAGCTGACAGTTGACAAGTTGTTTTCAGGTATGCCCCTCAAGGATGGATAAGAACTTCACTCTCCTGTGTGGTTGTTGATATACTGCCATCTAATCTTGATCATACTTGCTTTGGTTATTAGCTTCATCTCCACAGTTTATTTCTCAAACTGACAACAGGTTCGGAAAAGCTCCATCAAGTTAGACTCATTAATAATCCACTTCCTGTCATGCCATGTTGGTTGGGAAGGGGATTAGTCAGAGCTGCGGCATTCACTTGTACTTGAAGCAGAGCTGAATGGATGGAAACTGACATCTTTTTCATCTAGTGGTGTTTCTAACATGAGAGGTTGCCTTTTCCCTGGCCTCCTTACGCATTTTGTACCCGATCACTGCAAATTTGGGAAGAACTAGTTCCGAAATCAATTTTATCATGCATAAAAAACCTGAGGATGACAAAATGATTATTGATCAAATGTATATTTATTTTTCCACTACAGTTTCTTCAATTCATTATCACAGGGTACGCACTGCTTACCCTGCCTACCCTGATCGCACGTCACTGAGTGCCTACCCTGCCTTCCCTGACCGCACATTGCTGTTGCAAACATAAGCAGGAAGTAGACAGGCAGTCAAAGAAGCAGTGTTCTTTTAATGCTACAATATGGCAGCATATATATGAGGATGACATCAAGCATACCTATGAAGATTACATCACAAATAGCAGACAGGCAGTCTAAATAATAGTGTTATTTTTTTAAATGCAGTATCTAGCTACATGATAGGTTACTTACATCAACATCGTAAAATACAATCCACATAGGATACCGGCACAATCCACATGCTACTGGTAGACGGATTTGTTCGTATAGTAACACGTGCAGAAGGTAATACGGTGGTTTAGCTCTGTGAAAGATGCATCTTTGGGGGTGAGCCTACTTAATAATTAGGCTAGATTTAGATTTTTAGGATTAACTGAAACAAGTTCCACTTTGCACAATTTGGTATTTGCTCGTAAATACTAGGTAAAGACTCGCATTTCTGATGTTAACAGTAATAACTAAAAGGTTTGGGTATCTGTGGATTGACTATGGCATGTCTATCCATATCCTTCCACTGTTGCACATGCTGGCTTGCAGAAACTAGAATAAGTTTCCATTTTTTGATTAGATGTTCTTGACAGGGAGACAAAACCACTGTCAGAGCGCGCACACACACACACACACAGAGAAACAGCCTAGTCTGTGGCCTGTTGTACTGTACAGTTAAGCACTATCATGTCCAAGAGGAGTAATAGACTGGAGCAGGAGTCAGGTCTCTCTCAGCATCATGTTTTTGATTTAGTTGTTTTAGTGTGGATCTGCAGTATAGCTCTGCATGTATGTGCATGTAGCGAAGATGAGTTTTACTGTCGTAATGAGGTGGCCCGCGAGCTAAAATCAGTGTCACCCTTTACCCAAGTGGGAATTTCCTCTCTGTCTAATGGTTAAGAATAAACCATTCAATCAATTAAATAATTAACCAATTAATCAATGTGTTGATGCTAATAAGAGTCCACTTGCACTACAAAGATATCAGCAGCTGACAGTGAGATAGTCATGAGTAAGTTATTTTCACTCACAGCCATTGACCTACCCAAGCTTGACTGAGCTGAGGGGGTGTCCTCTGTGGCTTGTCCTTTAACAGTCTCTCTCCCTCTATCTCTCCCTCCCACTACCCCTCTCTCTCCCTCTCTTTCCCCCTCTCTCTCTCCCTCTCCCCCTTTCTCCCTCTCCCCCCTCTCTCTCTCCCTCTACCCCTCCCCCTCTCTTTCGCCCTCTCTCTCCCTCTCCCCCTTTCTCCCTCTCCCCCTCTCTCTCTCCCTCTACCCCTCCCCCTCTCTTTCGCCCTCTCTCTCCCTCTCCCCCTTTCTCCCTCTCCCCCACCCTCTCTCTCTCCCTCCTCAACCCACCCTTTCTTTCCCTCCACATCTGCAATCTCTGATGTGAGACAAGGTGATCTAGAAACATTGGTGTCATGACTACCATATTTACGTTATTATTAGCATTAGTATGTCATTTGCATATTAGCATGCCATGACAGAATAAGGATAAGGCTTGGTGGTAAAATAGCAGTGGATATAAATTGCATGTCTGCATTGCTTTGGCCTTTAGGGATTGCATGTGACCTTTTGTTAATCTTGCTGAGCCAAGCAATTTTATCCAGCCCGCAAAGCATCAAAAACAATAATATGCCTATGAGAGTATTTGTGTAAGGTCATTTGAGGATAGATTGTCTACTGGTAAACACTTCAAAATATCCCCCACAAAAAACACACTCCTTATTTGCATTTCTAGTTCAGAGTAGATAATATAATAGCCACCAGTAAATAAAAATCTCTTCTTAGAAAGCTATTGAGAAGCACAGTTCAAATGGCTACCATCACTACTTCTCCACCAACGGAAAAAGTAACTAAATTGTCCTCGCCTGTGTTCATTCTTCCTCTCATACTCTATCAGCTGTGTTGACGAGTTGCTGGCTACTGGCAGTGTCTCTGGCTGTCAGCCCTCCCCTCCAGTCTTTAGTGCTTTGTCACCCACCCGGCATTGTGGCACCTTGGGAGTGCAGAACCGATGTGGTGTCACGACTAATGGCAATGTAAACCTATGGCCGCCTGGCCACAGACGCACACACCCTAATCCCTCTGGAGTGAATCACCTTCCTCTTACCATCGATTGCAGGTATTTCTAAAAATGTTACTCAATACAAACACTCCGAGTCCTCTTGGCCTTCTCGGAATAGTGCATGCATGCACAAGTGTATAAATGTATACGTATGGTGTGTGTTTGCGTGCGTGCGTAGGTAGGTATGTGCGTGCAAGCGTATGTATGTGAGTGAGTGAATGTGTAAGGTACTGTAGATGTGTTTTTATTGTGTGCATTAATTGTGTCCTTAGTTACCCCAGAAGGTCCAAAAGATAGTTTTTTCAATCGCATTGGTGCCATTTTTTTTTACTCTAAGTACAAAACTCATAACTGGTAATACTTGTAACGCTGCAAGTCTTATATTCAGCTCAGTCTTCAACACCATAGTTCCCTCCAAGCTCATCACTAAGCTAAAGAACCTGGGACTGAACACTTCCCCAGGTGGTGAGGGTAGGCAACAACACATACGCCACGCTGAACCTCAACACGGGGGTCCCTCAGGGGTGCGTGCTCAGTCCCCTCCTGTGCTCCCTGTTCCCTCATGACTGCACGGCCAGGCAAGACTCCAGCACCATCATTAAGTTTGCCGATGACACAACAGTGGTAGGCCTGATCACTGACAACGATGAGACAGCCTGTATGGAGGAGGTCAGAGACCTGACCGTGTGGTGCAAGGACAACAACCTCTCAACAACCTGCATTCCAGGTGACTACCTCGTAAAGCTGCTTGAGAGAATGCCAAGAGTTTGCAAATCTGTCATCAGGGCAAAGGGTGGCTACTTTGAAGAATCTAAAGTATTAAACACTTTGTTGGTTACTACATGATTCCATATGTGTTATGTCATAGTTTTGATGTCTTCACTATTATTCTACAAAGTAGAAAATAGTACACAGAAAGAAAAACCCTTGAATGAGTAGGCGTGTCCAAACTTTTGACTGGTACTGTAAATACATGACATATTACTAGTGGTGTTGACTTTCCTTTCATTGATCTGATGACTGTTATTTTATTGAATCAACTAGCTATGTTTAATTGTTACCTAATTTAAATTAATCATGTAACAATTAACTCATTAGGACTGGGGCACCACAAGAGCAGTTGTTCAAAGAGTTACCATCTCCTGAATTAAACTCTGAAGGTCTTTATCTTTCACATCCATAAAACAGTCCATGTATGAATCATAAATTCTTATATCATTCTGAACAGTCATAACCTCCTGCATCTGCAAAAACTCTAGCCTTACTTATGATTCAGTACTACACAAATTGGTTTAATTATTTATTTACTAGCTAACTAAATGGTAGAGGATAACACACAAACGTAATACATTAGGAAAAGGTCCCTAGTGGACTGACATTGTGTTTTTTTACAAAAAGAGATGGAAAGGGAAGCAGAGAGAAAAAGAGACACTTATCGTTGATACATATTAGAAACTATTCTCAAAGTAATCATATACTTTGCACACGAACCGCCGCCTGTTTAGAGTAAGAAATCATGAATGCGTTGTGGCAGACCAGGGGGTTTGGTCAAGACGTTTACACAGATCAGACACGGACAGAGTAGGATTAGCTCGGTTTCACGGGTGTTTATTTAAATAATGAGTCAAAAAGAAAACGTCCATGAGACCCTCTCCGGGATACCGTCTTCTGGGCTCTGGGTCTTGCTGTATCCTGTCGGGATCAAAACTGCGCTCACTCCTGTTACCTCTGTAACCGTCCCCAACTATACAGGAGTCCTTTCTCCTCTCTCCCTGTGTGCTGCCCTTCTGGCAGCTTTATGGGCCTTGCACAGCTGGTGAGCAATCAGCCCTTGATTACTCATCAACTCCGAATTAACCCCATTTAGTCCTGGCCGGAGAACCGGTTGAGACCTGGCACGTCCAGCAGATGGAGTCATCGCCTCGCGATGTATGCACTGTCTGTCACCAGGCCTCGACGTGTCTAGCCCTGGTGGCTAACCTGCTGAACGCCACAGTATTTATGTGTCAATGACTTGGTCCGCTGCTGGGCCTTTTCACGGCACGCTTGTAAGGCTCTGATTGTCCAGAAGAGGTCTCCCCTTTCCCGTCTTCTACTGTTGTTCACTCTGGACGATGCTCCTTTGAAGATAGGCTAGCCAGCAGTGTTGATGGTTCCCATTGGGTGATGAGAGTACCGTACTACAGTGATTTGAGAAGAGTAGTAGAGTGGTCCCACTTAACTTTTCTAGATACTTTTCTTAGGACAGCTAATCAGCTGTACCAGTGATTGTCTGAATGGTGAGCTTCTCACCTCTTCCTCGTGTTGATTTTTCAATGCACTTTGGTAGAACGGGACGGTTCCATCGGGCTGATACTCTCTCTGACCTCACTGGGCGTGGCTACTTACTGTGCAAAGTTTATAGGAGACAAATTATCTCATGGCTCTTAAAATCACATCCCTATCTTAACAAGAAACATGTTCATATTTGTTCATATTTCAAATACAACGTTAAAGCTGGAGACTTCGTACATGTAGAGTATATACTTTTCAAGTTACAGTATTTCCTTTAACACTTTTAAGGACATCACAAAACAAAAAACAATATGACATTAGTTTTCTATAGCTCACCACTGACCATTCCCCACGTTCTCTGTTAGGAATATTTTCCAGTATTCGATTTAGAACGTTTTAGAGTTTCGGCGGGAAACCTCTGTGTAGACAAAGCACATTCCTCTTTGAAATTTGAAGAGGGATGTTCTCTCTCCTTGAATTTACAACAGGCTGTGAACTGTCAACCCCCCAGCAGCTCTCTCCTCCCCTCTGTGGGTGAGAGAGGGTCTGGTTACTGTCATCCATTGCCAAGCTTATCTGACCCATTCGGATCCTCACAGGACAGTCATGCACCCAGTATAATTTAAAAAAAAAAATTATGTAGAGCTCACAAGGCCTCTTAATGATGTGAAGCCTGAGGAAATTGCCTCTTCTGCCTGATGGTAAGTTCACCACAATGCAGTGAAGTTTTTCTGCAAGAGAAATACTAGACTTGATACATTGTGACATAGCCTACAGAGAACTCATGCAAATGAGATTCTGCACCATAGAACTTAGGTCTATTTACTCTCTCTCTTCCGGGAGCAAGCCTCAGGGCTAATTGCTGTCAACTCAAGTTTTCATAAACAAACTATTATGGTGGTCAATGGAGCGTTTAGGAAATGGTCTGACATGCTCTCCAATAATCTGAGATGCTTTCTCTTCTAAACCGAGACTCATTGAGAGTCGATTTTATTTAGGCTTTTCCAATTACACCAAACAAATTTAATTTGAAGGTAACATTCAGTTGTGCATCTCTAATACAGTATGAATAAATACTTTTTCATTTCACAGTTTAAATATACAGTACTTTGGCTCCTCGATTCAAATGTATTTATAACAATGCTTGTCTAGATAGGGACATGTCTGTGTCAAAAGACCATAATGCAGAATCCAAATTAAAGAACAACTTTTTCTTTATATTTCTCTTCATTTCATTTGTCTTATGGGATTCCAATTTATTCATAACTATGCTTGTCTCTCTAGGCCTATGTTTGTGTCAAGAGGCCATATGCAGTGGGATTGTGGGTAGAACCGTGTATTTTTGTGCCCATCAATTATGGATTGGAAAATGGGCAGTGTGGGTGTGTTATCAGATCATGGTGCTCTTCCGCAGGGTATTACAGTGTTTCCCTGCACACTTAAAAACATAACACACATAAACAAAACCTGTGGAACACCTTACACCCACATCTTTCCTGATGAAGCACGTAGGATCAATTTTCAGTATGTGACAGGGCAGACCTTTTCTTAAACTTAGCAAAAGTTTGACAAATATTTTTTTTATTTCTCTCTGGAATGAAATCTAGAATCCTTAGTTGCTGCATACACTTTTGGACTCATAAATTAATGATATAACCCTGAAATATACGCTTCATTTTTTTTTTGTAAATACACTGTATAGCCTCAAAACATGGTTAAAACTTAAATGTTGATTTCATGTATGGTCAGTCCTTGCATCCATTACTGTGTCTATTAACTTCAGCGTGGTTACAGTTCTCCAGGCCCATCCCTAAGCTTTTTATAAAAAACAGAGGTGGGGTGCCCGCTTTGTTATTACTTCAACTGCGGATTCCAGCTTTAAAAAAAACACAAAAAATAAAACCTGTGGAACACCTCACACCCACAGTTACTACTTAGTATCAACTTTCAGTCTGACAACATAAACGTTCTATGAACTTCCTGATAAATGTGCAAGACGTAGGTGTTTTTTGAATGCTCAATATGCCCACTGAATACATAGCTAACATAGCTGAATGTGAATTGATGAGACCTTTGTATTAAATAATCTGCTATGTTCGTGTCTTGTAGGCTACGAGCATAACACAGACAGACAGACAGACAGACAGACAGACAGACAGACAGACAGACAGACAGACAGACAGACATCATTTCATAGTGCTCAACATTTTTTCATTGATGAAGGTGAACTCATAGTCATCAGGAAAAAAATAATCAACCTTTAACACAGTTATTAAGTAGAAACATGGCAACTAGTCGTGTTTTATTCACAAACACTGTTGAATAGTTGTTTATAGCCAAAGCCTAAGGGCTTTTCATACAAGGCGAGCCAAACCAAGCTATACTCAACTGGGTTTACATATCCACCATAGTTGCTGGAACCGTGCTGAAAAGGACAATGTGACAAGACTATCCAAGTCAACACAGTTTTGTTCAGGCTGGCATGATAGTGTGAAAAGGGTAATAGTTGATGCCATTTGCTGCATGTTTGAACTGCACTCTTTCTTGACATATACTACAGAATCTATTATTAAATTATGAGTAATGTTCTTTCTGGATATTGTCCTATGTGTGTAATTGCTGGGAAAAAATAGCCCTCTTCCCGATACTCAGGGAACGTCCTCCTCCACAGCCACAATCAAGACTAATGGACTACCCAGAAAACAAGGGATGACCTAAGGACATTAAATCAAATCAACGTTTATTTGTCACGTGCATCGAATACAACAGGTAGACAATAAGAGTAGACCTTACAGTGAAATGCTTACTTACAGGCTCTAACCAACATTGCAATGTTTCAGTAAAAAAAAGGTATTAGGTGAACAATAGATAAGAAATAAAAACAACAGTAAAAAAGACAGTGAAAAATAACAGTAGCGAGGCTATATACAGGCACCGGTTAGTGGTCTGATTGAGGTAGTATGTACATGTAGGTATGGTTAAAGTGACTATGCATATATGATAAACAGAGAGTAGCAGCAGCGTAAAAGAGGGGTTGGCGGGGAGCACACAATGCAAATAGTCCGGGTAGCCATTTGATTGCGTGTTCAGGAGTCTTATGGCTTGGGGGTAAAAACTGCTGAGAAGCCTTTTGGTCCTAGACTTGGCACTCCGGTACCGCTTGCCATGCGGTAGTAGAGAGAGCAGTCTATGACTGGGGTGGCTGGGGTCTTTGACAATTTTTAGTGCCTTCCTCTGACACCGCCTGGTATAGAGGTCCTGGATGGCAGGCAGCCCCAGTGATGTACTGGGCCATACGTACTACCCTCCGTAGTGCCTTGCGGTCGGAGGCCAAGCAGTTGCCGTACCAGTTAGTGATACAATCAGTCAGGATGCTCTCGATGTTGCGGCTGTAGAACCTTTTGAGGATCTGAGGACCCATGCCAAATCCTTTTAGTTTCCTGAGGGGGAACAGGCTTTGTTGTGCCCTCTTCACGACTGTCTAGGTGTGTTTGGACCATTCTAATTTGTTGTTGATGTGGACACCAAGGAACTTGAAGCTCTCAACCTGCTCCACTACAGCCCCGTTGATGAGAATGGGGGCGTGCTCGGTCCTCCTTTTCCTGTAGTTCACAATCATCTCCTTAGTCTTGGTTACGTTTAGGGATAGGTTGTTATTCTGGCACCACCCGGCCATGTCTCTGACCTCCTCCCTATAGGCTGTCTCGTTGTTGTCGGTGATCAGGCCTACCAATGTTGTGTCATCTGCAAACTTAATTATGGTGTTGGAGTTGTGCCTGGCCATGCAGTGGGTGAAAAGGAGGTACAGGAGGGGACTGTGCATGCATCCCTGAGGGGCTCCAATCTTGAGGATCAGTGTGGCAGGTGTGTTGCTACCTCCCTTCACCACCTGGGGGTGGCCCATCAGGAAGTCCAGGATCCAGTTGCAGAGAGAGTTGTTTAGTCCCAGGATCCTAAGCTTATTAATGAGGTTTGAGGGTACCTTGGTGTTGAACGCTGAGCTGTAGTCAATGAATGGCATTCTCACGTAGGTGTTCCTTTTGTCCAGGTGGGAAAAGGCAGTGTGGAGTGCAATAGAGATTACATCATCTGTGGATCTGTTTGGGCGGTATGCAAATTGGAGTGGGTCTAGGGTTTCTGGGATAATGGTGTTGATGTGAGCCATTACCAGCCTTTCAAAGCACTTCATGGCTACGGGCGTGAGTGCTACGTGTCTGTAGTAATTTAAGCAGGTTGCCTTAGTGTTCTTGGGTACAAGGACTATGGTGGTCTGCTTGAAACATGTTGGTATTAGGCAACGTTCCCATGGTTCCCTTTTAGGGTTTCGGCGAGACGTTATCCCACTGTTCTGAGAAATTTCTAGGAACAGTAATTAACATTAAAACATTAACATTAAAATATGACGTTAACCTCGGGACCATAAAGGGACGTTCAGTAACGGTCCCGGTATTGTTTGCTGTATAACGTTACAATAAAGTATTTTGATGACCACTACGGAACTTTACAAATAGGTCCCTATTTGGTTCTGACAGGACGTTGTTCTCAAGACATGAAAGGACCACAAGTAGCCGTTTTAGACAGGTTCTGGTTACAGATGGAGTGTTACAAAAATGCCTTAGCTTGACCATTAGGGAACATTACAAATAGGTCTCTATTTGGTTCTGAAATGAGGTTGTCCTCGAACATTCAATGATCACAAGGGGAAGTTTCAGACAGGTCCTGGATTGTTACAGACAGAAGTTGTGGCATGACCATTAGGGAACGTTATAAAAAGGTCCCCAGGTTGTTCCAATGGGACGTTTCTGTACATTCAGCAAACACAAGGGGACTTCCAGTACAGGTCCTGGTTTACTATAGACAAAATGTTACAATAAGGTATTTGAATGACCACTAGGGAACAACCCTGATTGGCTCTGACAGGACGTTCTCCTCATGACATTCAATGACCACACAAGGATGTTCCATACAGGTCCTAGTTTTTCTAGCCAGGACATTGTGTCATGGTCCCCAATAGGGGTTTATCTAGTTCCCGGTACATTCCGGGGATGTCATCAAGGACTTTCTCAGAACATTCGGTGTACCAGTCCTCAAGATGACGAATGATGGTCACAAGGGAATGTTCTCTAGGGGACCTTTGTCTAATTCCCTGTAAGTATCCTGGATGTCATTGAGGACCATGTGAGGACATCTTCAAGATGTTCTCAGGACATGTGTTTTATTGGTAAAGTAATGGAATGGGATGGTGGGGGTTAGGGTAAGTGGGACCCTGTTAAACTAAAATATTGTTTTAAAAAAAATGGAATCAATGAAAATCTGATAACATTTGACATTTGACACGCTTTTACAGTTCTCACTTTTCAATATGACCCCACCTGGGATTTGAACTCACAACTCAATCTTATTTTGGCACTGTACTCCATTACTTTGTATTTGAAATTATACATGAGGTTAAAGTGCAGACTGTCAGCTTTAAGTTGAGGGCATCCATATCGGGGGAACCATTTAGAAATTAAAAATATTGGGACAAATTCACCTATAGAGTATGTATATTAAAATATTCAAAAGATTAGTATTTGGGCCCATATTCCTAGAAAGCAATGACTACATCAAGCTTGTGACTCTAGAAAGTTGTTGGATGCATTTGCTGTTCGTTTTGGTTGTGTTTCAGATGATTTTGTGCCCAATAGAAATTAATGGTAAATCATATATTCTTATTGTAAATAAGAGTAGAATATGTTTCTAAACATTTCTACATTAATGTGGATGCTACCATGATTACTCATAGTGCTGAATGAATTGGGAATATTTTTCCTTATTTTGGCTCTATACTATAATGAGTGAAAAAGTTCCAGATGCACAAATATCATACCCCGCCAACCCAAAAATGCTAACCTCCCCTGTTATTGTAATGTTGAGAGTTTCTCACTCATCATTATAGTATAGAGCCAAAAAAATAAAAACTGCTTCACTGTCCCAATAATTATCTGTATCTGCACTTAGCAAAAGAGTGCCATCGGCACTGCTTTTTCAGTTATCAGTTAATCCGACCATTCTCTCATTATTGATTTTATATTGTCTAATGTCGGCGGGACATATTACTCTGTTGTAATGTTACTCACATAAACCATGTTTCCATCCAACTTTTCAATGCTGGTAAAGTACGCCTAAATGTTGGATAAAAAATGTCGTGACAGGCCTGATGGAAACAAAATATTTTTCGCTAAACTTTCCAAATGTTGACAAAACAAAATGCTGGGTAGGAACTTTTTGTGTCAATGAAATGAATTGTGCAAGAAATGTCAGTGGATACGCTTTCATGTGCAAATATTGATATAATACCACCATATCAAAGTAAACTTGTAGTCACGTGATGACACACGTGGTCCTCACATTACGACTCGTCGGGAAAGCATGCAGTCTATTAGGCTACAGATGAAATAAGCTGTGGTGTGGATTCATGGATGCCGAGGGAGGCCAGCGTTCCCCAAAAAAATTTACCAAGAAGAAACATATGAGATTATTTATTTTTAGTCTCTCTGTGTTTCATACTTTTCCTTCAATTCGCAAGAAGCGGAATATATCTGTCACGAATATTACCGAAGGTGGCTCCCCTTCTTGTTCGGGTGGCGCTCGCCGTCGTCGTCGCCGGTCTACTAGCTGCCACCGATCCTTTGTTCCGTTTTCGTTTGGTTTTGTCTAATTGTTTTCACCTGTTCATTGTTTGGTTTTTAGGGTGGTGTTATTGAAGTTCTTCTGTTTGTGCGGGCTTGTTCTTCTGTATTTGTGAGAGGTGTTAGTGTTTTGTTGGGTTTTCTCACTGTCCTGGTATTTTTACCTAAGGGTACTTATTGTATTATAGTTACGCCTGTGTTGGGTATAACTATTTTGTTCTTTTTGATTTTGGACATTAAAGCGTGTTTTTTCCCGCATCCTTACTCCACACCCATTCACTCATTGAGCGTTACAATATCTCACTGGAGAAAGCATCCCAGCGAGTGAAACAGTGCTCCTCTGTCTCTGTATGTGTAGGCTATCTATCTGATGCTGACTGGTCCAAAAGAGTATGACATTGTTGCCGCCCGTAGCATTGAATGCAAGGGAAGCCAGTGAACATTTGGCCTCCCCTGATAAAAAAAAGCACAACATAATTGTCAATCAGTGTTGAGCTAAACTGAATGAGCTCAACTGTGAATTATTTGGATTTGGTGTCACTCCTATTAAATCGTATCGAGAGCACACGTCATTGACATACGTCATTGTGTTGTCCTCCAGTGGCTAGTTAGCTAAAATTGTCCCTTTCCTAATTTAGCCATGGCTGGAGATAGGGATTTGGACTTGAGGTTTTACTTAATTTTCTGTACTGGCCAATGATTATAACAGTGATTCTGAGCCAACCATTAATTTATACATTGTGCACTCGCACTTTCTCTCTCTTTTGAAATACCCATTTTGTGTCACATTGTGTCATATTGCGTTGGCCCGCTAGGGGCCTGTTTCATTATACTAAGTTCTAATCAATAGCCCAGACTGTGTGTATCTTATATTATCATTGTAGCTTGTTAGTAAATAAATAATCAACTCAACTGGTGTGGTATGGATTTATTTAGTGGGACTCAGGTTTGTGCAGATTTCCAGATTATGTGACGTTCAAGATGAGACTAGAGGAAATTAATTCATTAGCGATATTCTGATATTCTTTGAGTTACTTTTGGAAATAGAAACTCAATACAATCAAACTGTCCCATGGTGCCCTAGGTTACTGAGTTAATAATGACCTGATTAATTTAATCAAGTAATTATAAACAGTTAATCATTCCATGAGCAGCAGTCGTCACAATCAATCCAATGTCACGACAAACAGCAGCATCAAACTAGCGAGGCCGCTGCCAAGCCCAACAGCGATGATGCTGACAAGCTCCAGCTAGCTCGGTGTGCAGAGCCTACCCACCCTTCTACAAATGCCACCAGGACAAGGGCTCCACAGCCGCCTCCACCTCCAACTCTTCCTTCCTGATTATCTTTGAACAGAGGAGCCAGCCCAGGTTAGCCTAGAATCCTACCCTAGCCATAGATTTTCTATCGAAAAACGTTCATTAAATAGCAACTGGTTCATAGGAAGAGTGGCTGGAATATTAGATTACTGTAGATGCTACATTTATTTTCCCATGTCAAAAGTTTTGTGTTGGGTCTAATGCTAATGCTGATAAGGCCTTAACCCAAGCTTGGCATTCTAACTGGAAGAATGTTATTGATAGTACCAAAGAATTTGACGGACCACCCCCAGCTCCAATCAAACGACAATGTTATGAAAGTACAAATCTCCAGCAATATGTGGCGGAGAGTACAGTAGGACAGCAGGACAGAGGAGAAGAGACTGAGAGTAAAAAGTTTTTCAGCACGTTGGATACTGTCATTGGTGAAACGTCAGAACGATTCAGCGAATGCAACAGCCGACTGGTGGAGCCCTTGACCCAGAGAGCCATGACTTTCTAGATGTAAAAAAAAGGTGAGACTCCTGCTGGATCTAAGATAAACCGATTTGGTGGAAGAAGAGTTTAGTGTTGCTTGCCAGTCTTTGCAGACTGAAACCGCCCGCTCTGCCTAAAATGATGACAAATGAACCCCACTTTAATATCCTGCAAGGATTCTCTGGGCCTCTCTCTCCGCTATGCCGACCGTGCTTACTGCGCTGAAACATGGATTGACATTTGGGGCGTCCACAGCTACATGTAAGAACACATTTTCCACATTGAGAAGCGTGTTCAGTCAGCACAGGAGAAGCATGCTGCACTGAGGAAAGCTCAACTAATCCAACTGGCATTTCAGGGGGATCTTACAAGAAGATTTCAGGGAGAATTGAATGATCGATTAGACATGAAGTTCCACAAAGCATGAAGGAAGCTGCAACTCTTTTGAAAAGTGTGCTGCCTATGGTGCTGAATGGGCATAATCATCTGATTCAAATGTTGCAAGTTCGAATCCAGTGATAGGTAAAATTGAAACAATCTAGGTGGTTATTTTCTATCAAAATATCGCTAAGTGTGTAGCGTGCTGCCTACGATGCTGCATGGGCGTAAGCATCTGCATCTGATTCCAAAAGTTGCACGTGTGAATCCAGCGATAGAAAGTTGTTTTTGATATTTTTGTTTTAAACCTATTCCAAACCTAAACCCTTACCTTAACCATTTGGAGTTGATGGTTAATTTGAGAACTAATTGTTTGGGGGACTGGTAACGAGAGTAATGATTAGTTTTTCTGAGTGACTCATTCATTTTTGTCATTTGTTTGACCTGATAGTGTCGGGCTGCTCCTACAGCAGGATTAATACAGTCAGCAGCTCCAGAAACGTGCTGCGACCACCAACTGTCGTCATATGCGCACAGGAAAATAGATCACAACCATAAGACGAAAAATACATGCTTAGAACTGATAATGTGTAGAACTGATAAATGCCTCACTTTCAAAAACCAACATACCTTAAAGATTTTTTTTCTAATTTCTCGACCTCCATAAGGGAGGATAATAAACATTTACAGAAGTAACAAGTAATGGTAGACCTACCAATTAGTTATAGTGATTTAACTGATATATTTATTTATCAATTATTATGTGATTAAAACTCGTAATTCTGTTACCAAATTGGTAATAGAATTACCAAGAAATCTGTAATGGAATTACTGTAACTGAATTGGCTACAATGGGAAATCATAATAGCCACAAACCACAGTTGGGTCACCTGCTACTGTCCTCCTTTTATTGGGGTTTGTTCCTTGGCAATCATTGGCTCATTGGAGAAATTAGCATTCTGACAATATCTTCAACTTCTTATGGCTTGGGGGCAGTATTTCGATGTCTGGATGAGAAGCGTGCCCAAAGTAACCTGTCTGTGAGACCTTTCTGTCAGTGGACTGTAGAACCATGCAATGCTAGTTTGCGTGCATTGTTGTTTTTCCTTTCTATTGAATACGCTATTGTCCAGTTGAAATATTATCGATTATTTAGACAATTGACAACCTAAAGATTAATTATAAACAACGTTTGACATGTTTCAAAGAACTTTACTGGTACTATTAGGATGTATTCGTCTGCATGTTTTGACCGCTTTAGAGCCAGTAGATTACTGAACAAAATACGCCAACAAAACTGAGTTTTTGGGATATAAAGAGGAACTTTATCGAACAAAGCAAACATTTATTGTGTAGCTGGGACTCTTGTGACTGCAATCAGATGAAGATCTTCAAAGGTAAGTGATTAATTCCATCGCTATTTCTGACTTTGTGACTCCTTTACTTGGTTGGAAAATGTTAGTGTGCTTTGGTATGCGGGGCGCTGTCCTCAGATAATCGCATGGTATGCTTTCACTGTAAAGCCTTCTTGAAATCTGACAAAGCGGCTGGATTAACAAGAAGTTCATCTTTAAGCCGATGTATAACACTTGTATTTTTATGAATGTTTATTATGACTATTTCTGTATTCTGAATTTGGCTCTCTGCAATTTCAACGGATGTTGTCGAGGTGGGTCACTAGCGGAATGCCTGCGCCAGAAAGGTTAATTAAATAATTAAAAAACCTTTATTAATGCAATTGCGAACAGAAGTTGACAACAGGAACATAGCACGCATGTTTCCTAGTAAGTTCTGCAAAATAGAAAAGGTCCCAAGTTGCTTTTATCGTGTTTGTAGTCAACCCCCTGTGATGTAACTGCCTATGTCATTACCTTCTACTCATGAGACCAAAACCATGCCTACACAGCTATATAAAAAATCATTTTAGTGTTATCTGAAAACTTAGCAGTAAATGTCCAAGTTGATTTAGTAAATGTACAAGTTGATTTATAGTGGAATGTCTGACTAGTCTCTTATCTCTTACACTCCCCTGCAGAGTTCTATCTTCACAGTCACACATTTCTCAGACAGTTTCTTTATAAGAGGCAGAGATTATAAAAGCCCGTAGAACAATATTAAACCTTTATAATGAATATATATATATTGTTAATCTGTACTCTAGGACCCTATAACCCCCCCTTCTATTAATACAACATAAGCATAATCAATTATTATAATACATCAAACATTTGGTATTACCCCTATCATGACCCCTAGGTGAACCCCTGACACTTCCCACTGGCATACTGTCTTTCTGTTGTCTGGTGGTCAAACCAAGAGTGTTAAAAGTGTCTGAGTCTGAACAACCTCCTGTCATGGTTCCTCCTAGCACCAGAGGGCGGCAGAGACCGCCCTAGATACTTTTATTGGACTCAGGTATGTCTAATTATTTCATGATTGTGTCCCTGTTAAAAGTGGTGTGTTTTCTGTGGTCCTTTGCAGGAGCTTGAATTGTTTACCGTGTGCATTTGTTTCCTGAGTGAGTTTTCAAGACTTAGTGTTGTTTTTTCAAGTGTGCTGTGATCCTGCGGCTACCATTTCTCAATAAAGTATACATTTATCCTTAACAACAACCGCATCCGGGAACGGGTGAGACAGCGCCCTTTTGACACCACTCCAGCATTCTGGTTTCCTGAGCACCCCAAGCTCACCGAGCCCAGTATGGAGGATCCCATGCAGCTGGGTCACACACGTCTGAGCCCACAGGAGTGTGACAGTCAGTCGCAGTTGTGCGAAGTCTGCTGCCTCTACGGCGGAGGTCTCGGCCATCTCTGTGCTACCTGCCCAGAGCTGACGGGAAATGCCAGGGCTCGCCAAGACCGGGGGAGACCCTGATGAGCTGTGCAGTTACCCCCCTCCTATCCAGTCACCGTCTGTTACTACCCGCAATCCTCCACTGGAACAACCACCAGCACCAGATTCAAGCCTTTGTGGACCTCGGGGCCGCAGATAATTTTGTTAATCAAGAAGAGTTACAGATACCTTGCGTGAAATGTCCCATCCCTCTGCAGAATAAAGCCCTCGATGGACTCATTGGCTCCGGTCGGTGGAATATCAGACCAAGCCCATTCTACTGCAGGTTGGGGTGAACCACTCAGAGACTCTTAGTTTTCTGTGGATCACTGCTCCCGAGAACCCCCTTATCCTAGGATACCCCTGGCTAGCGCTACATAACCCTCTAGTTTCCTGGTCCACGGAACACCTACTAGACTGGAATAAGGACTGCCAGACTAAATGTCTAAGACCTCCACCAAGAGCCTCGCCATGTCCTCCTGCATCCCTTGAAGACCAAGACTTTTCCGCTCTCCCTCCCGAATACTTTGACCTCTGGGAGGCCTTCAGTAAGAGGTAGGCCGCCACCCTTCCCCATCATCGTCCTTACGGCTGTGCCATAGAACTAATACCCGGCGCCACACCTCCCTGGGGTTGTCTGTACTCCCTCTCGACCCATGACGCAGTATTCATGGACAATTACATCCGGGAGTTGCTGGAGGCAGGTTTCATTCGCCCCTCTACATCCCCTGCTGGTGCAGGATTCTTCTTCGTGGGTAAGAAGGATGGAGGCCTGCATCCCTGCATCAACTACAGAGGGCTGTACCAGATTATGATCAAGAATCATTACCCCCTCCCCTCGATTGTTCTCCACATTGGAGTTGGTCCAAGGGGCCCAAATCTTTACAAAACTGGACCTCCACGACGCTTACAATCTGGTGAGAATCAGGGAGAGAGATGAGTGGAAGACTGCCTTTAACACCCCTAGTGGCCACTATTAGTATTTAGTTATGCCCTTTGGATTATCAAACTCAGTCTTTCAAGTTTTAGTCAGTGACACCCCGAGGGATATGTTGAATCGGTTAATCTTTAATTACCTCAACGACATCTTGATCTTCTCCAAGACCCTTGCGGAACACATACTGTACTGCACGTCTGACAAGTCCTGAGACGCCTCCTGCAGAGTCAACTGTGTGTCAAGATAGAAAAGTGTGAGTTCCACTTATCCCAAATTTCCTTCCTGGGTCACATTATCTCTACTGCAGGCATCCAAATGGACCCCGTAAAGATTGAGACGGTTGCCGACTGGCCGCGTCCCACCTCACTCAAGCAGGTCCAGCGGGTCCTCGGGTTTGCCAATTTTTACAGGCGTTTCATACACAACTTTGGTACGGTGGCAGCGCCTCTCATGGTCCTAACCCGATTTTGCTGGACCCCCGAGGCTGACAGGTCATTCATGGAGCTCAAGGGATGTTTCACCTCTGGACCCATCCTTGTTCATCCTGATCCAACTCGTCGGACCGGGAGTTCTTGGCAGTTAAGTGGGCTCTTGAGGGGTGGAGACACTGGTTGTAGGGAGCACCTCATCCTTTTGTGATCTGGATGGACCATAAGAACTTGGTCTCCATTCAAGAAGCCAAGAGGTTGAACGCTTGCCAGGCTAGTGTCATGACGTTGACCTGGGGGTAGGTTTATGACAGTCATAAATGCCTCTTCCCCCATATTTCCTCTCTCAACCCTACTGATGTTACATTTGCAAAACCATTGGTTAACATAGAGATTCTGGGAACATCAGAAGGTGGGGGGAATTTAACTAGATTATAATACAACCTATTGAACATATGCAGTGGTACTTAATGAATATGATGTCAGTTCGGTTGTCATCTGAGACATTCTCATCAATGATAAGATGACATAAACTCTACAGTGGAAAGTCTACACATCAGAGTTATTGGATTCACATGGAATTGTTGTTCAATATAAATGTTTGAACGTGAAATTATTCGTGATGGAATGAAATGTGATTTTAGCTTCTAAAATGTGAGATTTGAGATTTCATAAGATAGGGCTCTGCTCGATCAGTGGCCCGCCCCTGTGAAGGGACATGGGCTATAAAACTTTTCAAACACGCCCTCCTCTCCCTTCCTATATAAGCCCTTGACGACAATATAACCTCCTGTTCCGAGGACGACGGTCCGATGTCAGAATGGTTCAGATAATAACTACAGAACGAAGCCAACATCAGCGTGAGCTTTGGTTGCGAATGGTATGAACTTTGAACTCTTATTCACTACAGAAGTGATACCTCCTAGCCGTTGAGTTAGCAACAGCAGATGCAAACGAGGGTTAGGAAGGAACAGACAGAGTATCCCGTCTATCACACAACAACGTTACTACAACGTATCCAATTGACCACCTAGACATTCTTCAAAGGACTCGGTTGGGCAACACGGCCTTCCATCTACCACCAACCTACCGAAGCGCAGCTCAGAGAAAATATTTATTGCATTTTCCTTTTCCAAATGGGCGGTAATTTAGAATGCATAAGATACTGTATTTACGATAGCACAGCTTCTTCCCTTTGTTCCTCAGTCTTCCCACTCTTTCACTCAAACCCAGACCCTTTTCTTTTGTGTAACAAGCTGTCATATCTGTTCCGACTGCTAGGGACGTTTTCGTTTATGACGTAATTTGTAATCAAGTTATGATTTAATTATGTGTATGTGTAATTCTGTGTGATTAGTTATGTATTTAGTAAATAAATAATTAAACCCAATTTTGTATTGCTGATTCAACTTGTGAGCCAGGGTTCGTGCAGATAACCAAGAATTTACAACTTTCAGATGAGACTGAATTAAGATGACGATTAATATGGACTGCTATTGATGTAAAATATTACTAGGTCTTTAAGAGTTTATTCGGAAGGACGAATGGGGACACTACTCTAAATTAACTGGGCATCCAGGGGTTAATCGGACACTAGATTTCCTGAGGTGGAAATTCTGGTTGCCCAACATAATGGATGATATGAGATCCTTTGTTGCGGTCTGTTCCATCTGTGCCCAAAGCAAGTCTGGCCAGGATGCTCCAAACTTTGCACATTCCCAGCCGAACTCATTCTCATCTGTCTGTAGACTTTATCACAGGGTTCCCTCCATCTCAAGGGCTTACCACTATTCTGGTGGTCGTCGATCAGCTCTCCAAGGTAGCCCATTTCATCGCCTTACCCAAGTTGCCTTCAGCGAAGGAGACCACTGATCTCATGATTATCCATGTATTTCGACTACACAGACTTCCCCAGGACATTGTCTCCACCAGGAGTATAATGTATAATAATGTCATTGAATGTGCTATAGTATAATTTATTTAATTGATGAATGAAATTGTAAATGGGGATGGGGAGGCTAGTACATTTAGTGAATACTGAATGTCTTGCTATCTCTGGGAGTAGGTTAATGTAGGCTTTTCAGCTGTTGAACTATGGCAATGTTGAACTAATGTCTAAATCTATCTTTTCTTTGTCAAGAAGTGATGAGCCAGAGCAACCATTTTGAGATCACTGAAACTCCACCTGATGTGGTGGAAGTTGTCGAACCTGGTCAGAAGGCCTTCGAGGACCACCTTCAGGCATGGGCTGAGAAGGATGTGGAGGATTTTGACCAGGTAAAAATGATTATCCACTGTTGCATTTATTTCTATTATCAATCAACTCGAGACTGAACATGGACAAGGCACATGAGAAACAGAAGAACAGCCACCAGAGGTGAATCAAGGGGACCAAGTGCTTCAACATCCGGACCAATGACTTGGATTGGAAGAAGGACGAAAGGAAGGCGAGCCCTGGGAAACCTTGCTGTTCTTTCGCTCTTAGCTGGGGTCACCATCTGTTCAGGTGAATATAAAAATGTCAGATGAAAACTATTTGCATTTGCCTCCTTGTGGTGCATGGTATTGTCATGTTGTCAGCAGAATCAACACTGGCCCAGGGGTTTCTCCAAATAGTCAATCTCAAGGCTAACCACTGTGTCAATTTAAGTAACCTCCGCGTCCATGTAGGTAAAGTTAAGTAACCTCCGCTTCCAGGTAGGTACAGTTAAGTAACCTCCGCTTCCACATAGGTACAGTTAAGTAACCTCCGCTTCCACGTAGGTACAGTTAAGTAACCTCCGCTTCCACGTAGGTACAGTTAAGGTGTATGACTCCAGTGGTCATGGAGTTTCTTTCGCAACTAATCTCTCTATTATCTTTTCCAGGGACCATCCTTTACCTTCCTCAACAACCCCACTGACATAAAAAAAATTACACAGTTATCCTTTCTTTTCTGTCTGCCATTAACAATATTGCATGTCTTATCAAACATTTAAATTAAATAATTCAATAACTGTATTTTTACATACCTGTTCAACCTGTAACCTGTGTGTTTGCTTGTTTGTCTGTCTCCTACCCTGTTCCCTTTACTTTGCTCCTGTTCGTTAGGACCTAGGGGTTCTGCCTAACACCCAGACATGGATCCACCTGATGTCCTGCATTACCAACCACTCTCCAACTTTTCAATACATCATCTACAGCTACTGTTATTGTCATGTTGTCATCATCTGCTAAGAAAGAGCAAGAAAACTATCCTACTGGGCAGATAATGAGAGATACACAGATTTTCTAAAAACACTAGCACTGCAAACACTCAGAACAAGGAGAGCAGCAGTGCCTGGACTTTGCAGTCTCCCTCTTTGAGTTCACCTTCCGAGGCTAACTGCCGAATGAGAACAAGTGACAGGCAGAACTTCCCATCCACACAGCACCAACCTCCTCTCTATTCCACACACCAGAGTTCAGTATTTCAGTCTATGATTGCCATGTGAGTGCACAAAAAAATCAGTGAAAGTAAACTGGCACACATGTAGCCAAAAAACATCAAAGTTTACAGTACCAGTCAAACGTTTGGACAAACCTACTTTTCAAGGGTTTTTCTTTATTTTTACTATGTTTTCTACATTGTAGAATAATAGTGAAGACATCAAAACTATGAAACAACACATATGGAATCATGTAGTAACCAAAAAAGTGTTAAACAAAGCAATTAAATTGAAAAACTCCAAGTGTTGAATCAAGTGTAGTTTTTTGTACTAGTTCAAACACCATGTGCCATGGAAACCTGTATGGCGCAGCTGTCATCATTTTTGTCCTCAGATAAAACTGGTATATTTTTCTATTTATGCCAGTTCCTTACAGCCAATTTGTATCTTTAATATTTGTCAGGCAAAGTTCCCTACCTCATCCCTTTTCCACTTGCCTCCTTCATTTTTGTGGTAGTGCTGCAATCAGTTGGTTGTAATTTTTGGATCGAGCAGATATTCCCATATATTTTCGATAACTGCATATGTGACATAACTCCTCCATTTCTATTCATAATATCATTAACAAAAATAATACCATTTTTTTTTACAAATTTACCATAAAGAATGTTTTTTATTAATCAATATATTTGATTTTAACCATAACATTTGTTGTAATATTTTGTCTATCTTTTCTGGAGGATAAAACTGAAACTGTAACCAGCTTTGTATGGCTTGTTTAAGAAAGGGCGATACTTTAAACATAATTTCATTTTCAATTATTCGGAATTGAGAATTTGTAATCTGTATAAAGGGAGAAAAAAAAATTTTGAACAAAGGATTAGCTTTTCTTAATAATCTACTGTTGAACCATTTTGGGTTTAAGTATAATTGATGTATGAGTGAAGCTTTTAGTGAGAGGTTTAAGCTTCATTATTCAATAATTTTAGCACCCCAAACTGAAATTCATTATATAAACAGGCACGTTTGATTTTGTATGGCTTAGCATTCCAAATAAAATAAAATATTATTTTGTCATATGATTTTAAAAACTAATCATCTGGAGTAGGCAATGCCATTAGTAAGTAAGTAAACTGTGATAGGACCAAATAGTTAATCAATGTCATTTTTCCATAAATTGGCAAGTATTTACAGTGGGGCAAAAAAGTATTCAGTCAGCCACCAATTGTGCAAGTTCTCCCACTTAAAAAGATGAGAGAGGCCTGTAATTTTAACTACGACAGACAAAATGAGGGAAAAAAATCCAGAAAATCACATTGTAGGATTTTTAATGAATTTATTTGCAAATTATGGTGGAAAATAAGTATTTGGTCACCTACAAACAAGCAAGATTTCTGGCTCTAACAGACCTGTCTTCTTTAAGAGGCTCCTCTGTCCTCCACTCGTTACCTGTATTAATGGCACCTGTTTGAACTTGTTATCAGTATAAAAGACACCTGTCCACAACCTCAAACAGTCACACTCCAAACTCCACTATGGCCAAGACCAAAGAGCTGTCAAAGGACACCAGAAACAAAATTGTAGACCTACACCAGGCTGGGAAGACTGAATCTGCAATAGGTAAGCAGCTTGGTTTGAAGAAATCAACTGTGGGAGCTATTATTAGGAAATGGAAGACATACAAGACCACTGATAATCTCCCTCGATCTGGGGCTCCACGCAAGATCTCACCCCATGGGGTAAAAATTATCACAAGAACGGTGAGCAAAAATCCCAGAACCACACGGGGGGACCTAGTGAATGACCTGCAGAGAGCTGAGACCAAAGTAACAAAGCCTACCATCAGTAACACACTACGCCGCCAGGGACTCAAATCCTGCAGTGCCAGACGTGTCCCCCTGCTTAAGCCAGTACATGTCCAGGCCCGTCTGAAGTTTGCTAGAGAGCATTTGGATGATCCAGAAGAAGATTGGGAGAATGTCATATGGTCAGATGAAACCAAAATAGTACTTTTTGGTAAAAACTCAACTCGTCGTGTTTGGAGGACAAAGAATGCTGAGTTGCATCCAAAGAACACCATACCTACTGTGAAGCATGGGGGTGGAAACATCATGCTTTGGGGCTGTTTTTCTGCAAAGGGACCAGGACGACTGATCCGTGTAAAGGAAAGAATGAATGGGGCCATGTATCGTGAGATTTTGAGTGAAAACCTCCTTCCATCAGCAAGGGCATTGAAGATGAAACGTGGCTGGGTCTTTCAGCATGACAATGATCCCAAACACACCGCCCGGGCAACGAAGGAGTGGCTTCTTAAGAAGCATTTCAAGGTCCCGGAGTGGCCTAGCCAGTCTCCAGATCTCAACCCCATAGAACATCTTTGGAGGGAGTTGAAAGTCTGTGTTGCCCAGCAACAGCCCCAAAACATCACTGCTCTAGAGGAGATCTGCATGGAGGAATGGGCCAAAATACCAGCAACAGTGTGTAAAAACCTTGTGAAGACTTACAGAAAACGTTTGACCTCTGTCATTGCCAACAAAGGGTATATAACAAAGTATTGAGAAACTTTTTTTATTGACCAAATACTTATTTTCCACCATAATTTGCAAATAAATTCATAAAAAATCCTACAATGTGATTTTCTGGATTTTGTTTCTCATTTTGTCTGTCATAGTTGAAGTGTACCTATGATGAAAAACACAGGCCTCTCTCATCTTTTTAAGTGGGAGAACTTGCACAATTGGTGGCTGACTAAATACTTTTTTCCCCCACAGTATGCAAATTGCCATCATACAAACTGAGGCAGCAGACTTTGCGAAAACTAATATTTGTGTCATTCTCAAAACTTTTGGCCACGACTGTATATCTCACTAGGTAGGGTTTTTCAACCTCCATATATCCACTAGTTCTAATGTATCCATGATCTTTGTGATCCCCTTAAGTGCTTGAGGGTGATAGTTTGTAGAATGATTTCCTTCACAATCCATTGAGGTACTTAAAACCACATTATATTCTCCCACCATAATAATAGATTATTTCGTTGCTTGTGAGGTCAATAGATTATTATATATATTTTCGAAAAGTGTGGATCATCATTATTTGGCCCATATACAGTGCCTTGCGAAAGTATTCGGCCCCCTTGAACTTTGCGACCTTTTGCCACATTTCAGGCTTCAAACATAAAGATATAAAACTGTATTTTTTTGTGAAGAATCAACAACAAGTGGGACACAATCATGAAGTGGAACGACATTTATTGGATATTTCAAACTTTTTTAACAAATCAAAAACTGAAAAATTGGGCGTGCAAAATTATTCAGCCCCTTTACTTTCAGTGCAGCAAACTCTCTCCAGAAGTTCAGTGAGGATCTCTGAATGATCCAATGTTGACCTAAATGACTAATGATGATAAATACAATCCACCTGTGTGTAATCAAGTCTCCGTATAAATGCACCTGCACTGTGATAGTCTCAGAGGTCCGTTAAAAGCGCAGAGAGCATCATGAAGAACAAGGAACACACCAGGCAGGTCCGAGATACTGTTGTGAAGAAGTTTAAAGCCGGATTTGGATACAAAAAGATTTCCCAAGCTTTAAACATCCCAAGGAGCACTGTGCAAGCGATAATATTGAAATGGAAGGAGTATCAGACCACTGCAAATCTACCAAGACCTGGCCGTCCCTCTAAACTTTCAGCTCATACAAGGAGAAGACTGATCAGAGATGCAGCCAAGAGGCCCATGATCACTCTGGATGAACTGCAGAGATCTACAGCTGAGGTGGGAGACTCTGTCCATAGGACAACAATCAGTCGTATATTGAACAAATCTGGCCTTTATGGAAGAGTGGCAAGAAGAAAGTAATTTCTTAAAGATATCCATAAAAAGTGTTGTTTAAAGTTTGCCACAAGCCACCTGGGAGACACACCAAACATGTGGAAGAAGGTGCTCTGGTCAGATGAAACCAAAATTGAACTTTTTGGCAACAATGCAAAACGTTATGTTTGGCGTAAAAGCAACACAGCTGAACACACCATCCCCACTGTCAAACATGGTGTTGGCAGCATCATGGTTTGGGCCTGCTTTTCTTCAGCAGGGACAGGGAAGATGGTTAAAATTGATGGGAAGATGGATGGAGCCAAATACAGGACCATTCTGGAAGAAAACCTGATGGAGTCTGCAAAAGACCTGAGACTGGGACGGAGATTTGTCTTCCAACAAGACAATGATCCAAAACATAAAGCAAAATCTACAATGGAATGGTTCAAAAATAAACATATCCAGGTGTTAGAATGGCCAAGTCAAAGTCCAGACCTGAATCCAATCGAGAATCTGTGGAAAGAACTGAAAACTGCTGTTCACAAATGCTCTCCATCCAACCTCACTGAGCTCGAGCTGTTTTGCAAGGAGGAATGGGAAAAAATGTCAGTCTCTCGATGTGCAAAACTGATAGAGACATACCCCAAGCGACTTACAGCTGTAATCGCAGCAAAAGGTGGCGCTACAAAGTATTAACTTAAGGGGGCTGAATAATTTTGCACGCCCAATTTTTCAGTTTTTGATTTGTTAAAAAAGTTTGAAATATCCAATAAATGTCGTTCCACTTCATGATTGTGTCCCACTTGTTGTTGATTCTTCACAAAAAGATACAGTTTTATATCTTTATGTTTGAAGCCTGAAATGTGGCAAAAGGTCGCAAAGTTCAAGGGGGCCGAATACTTTCGCAAGGCACTGTAGATGAATTAACCAGATCTGTTTTTGGTCCAGTAGCATATTTAAAATGATCCATCTTCCTTGAGGATCTGTTTGCACAGTATGCACAATCAGATCAAAATGTGTATTAATTAGTGTAATCACCCCTTTTGAGTTTCATTGACCATGACAAAAATATATTTCTCCTTCCCAGTCCTTTATCCACCCAACCTCATCTATATTTGTAGAATGAGTTTCCCGTAAACAATAGATATTATATTCTTTATCTTTTAGCCATGTAAAAATGTATCTTCTTTTTTTATGATCTGCTAAGCCATTACAATTATAACTTGCTACACTTATTTCCCCACTTACCATAATGATACCCAATTATGGTGCTTTTATACTTACCATTAAAAGCACCATAATCCATATAGTTGTGTTTTCCTAATATTCCACCCACTAAAACCTCCCCCCATGTCTAGGTCTGTTGTCACTAAGACCATCAGACCATCTCCCTGACTCATGAGTCACCTTTGCATCCTAAGGCAAACCCTTGGCCACAACTGGCGTTGGCCAGAGAGAAATATGGGCAGTCCCATGATAACATAATTATCTATGAGGATGCCTAAGAAAACTAACCAAATAACATGGAAAAAAGTCAGAAAATAAATTAATAGTAACAATAATATATAATATTACTATAAATAACAACAGCACAATCTTATACATGCATGCTCATATTTTAAAGTCTTAGCAAGGCTTTAAAGGCATGTCAGCCCAGCCTGCTCAGTTCATTGGATTCAATTGTATGAAAAAATAAGGAAAAAAGAATAGAAAACAACCTAAATATATCGCAAGACCAGTCCTTTTTTTTAATGTCCATTACATGCAAGGCATATTTCATGTAGTCCTCATTATATCCTGTTGTATTCCGACAAAAAAAGGAAGAAGGAAAAAGGAATATAAGATTCTAACGGACGCTAATGACTGCAAGTAAAAATGTGTCTTAGGCATCACATTATATCCTGTTGTATCGTGCCATGGCTGTGCCAGAGCCGACCGCAAGCCAACCCCGGGAACTCCCTTATGGGAAGGCATACTCAAGTTCAACTCGCAATCGATTCCGACACAGCCAAGAACACATGCAGCACTGACAATCCAGAGCGAGTAAACCTGTAAAACCAACCCTCTCTCCAACCTACACATTATGTTTTTTATTACAGGGCCTCACCTCAGCTGTTTTACACCTAGGCCTCTATCATTAGGATCAAGAATATAAAAGGTAGCATAAATAGCTTATATAGAAATATATAATATACCTTTCTCTCGCTTAGAGAAGTGCTTCCATAAGACAATTATTGTATTAGTTTTACCGTTAACTTTAATCACTTTATCCCAGTGCTAACCAGCCCGCACCCAATGGAGACAACAACCCTGTTGACAATACCTAATCCATCCATTTGCCGGTGTGTATCGGAAGAATAATCATCCTTTACATTATTGTTCACTTGCGAAGCATTTAATAAAACAACCACATTTTCTCTGATGTTGAGGCTGAGCAAGACCTTCGATAAGTTAGTATACTATGCGGAAATTATATAATCTGGACCATTTTTTTTAGAAGGCTAAGCAAACAAGGGGTAGCATATGCTTTTTTCACGTCTCTATAACAAGGGTTAAGCCTATGTCCTCATATACCCCATTAATTCAAACCCTGCTTTTAACCATAAGACATCTCCACAGAAATGTATAGCCTAAGGACTACATGGTGACAGTGATAGTGTCTGTTAAACTGGTAAACTGGGAACTCTGGGGGGAAAAATTAGGTAGAATCATGACATCAGTGATTTTCAGGTCAGAAAAAGATGTCCGAGTTTCTGAACTGGAATTCCGAGTTGGATGAACGTTGAAAAAAAATCCCAGTCTGAGCTCGTTTTTTCCAAGTTCCCAGATGTCTTGAACACACTGAAGTCGGAAGTCAGAGATTGAGTTGTTTTGAATGCGCCACTAGAGACCAAGGCTATTTCCAACGAAGAAGCCCTTGTGTCAGTACTGACTTGAGAAACAGGCATATCTACATGGTAATGATGGCTGGCTGCAAATCAATTAGCCTAATAATTATGTACTGAGGTCATATGCCTATTTTACCTAAATCGACAAATGAAATTGATTAGATTACTCTGGCAATGAAAACTATTGTTTACAAAATCATGTACATGTAGACGTTTTTAAGGCATTCATGGTGAGATCTTTCATAATAAACTTACAAGCAAACTGACAAGTGACGTGTCAGTGCCATGAACGTGCCGTGAACTTGTCGGCCGTTTGGTGCCTTAGAAAAAAACGTATCTCCATTGACAGTCCATGTTAATTCATAATGGTATTTTATGGTGCTAGGAAGACGTTAGGTGACTTGGGGAAAGGTATCAGTAGCTTCACAAGGCTTAATTCTGGTCTGAATCACCCCCCATAGCCTACATCAGACTTTGGCACATAACCCAACACGCCTTTTACTATATTGTCAGAAGCATCATCAGACCTCGGTCGTGACCTATTTAATTACTCTCTTTCAGTGCCCTGGAAACCAAGCAGAAAATGCTGTACATTGAAGATGGCATCGTACTACACAAATACTTTACATTAGAAAAAAATGGTTGATCTGATCAGAAATACTGTTCTCACAACCTTAATATCCTAATTATGTCATTGCTGTATTTTGTTTACATTTTGAAATATATTGCGCAATAAGCTACAATGTTTTTACCAAGCGCAAGTCCATCCAGAATCAAGTCCCGTGCACAAACCCATAACGAGCCAGAGAAATTTAGAAGACTTCGACCCACATTTTCAGAAAATATCTGCCTACTTTTCAACCAACCAAATCAAATAATTCTGTCCGCCTTCTATCTTTATCACCTTTCACATGGCCTATTCCATGATGTGGGAGGATCCAATGAACAACACTGGAGCTGATCATTCTATTCTATATGCTATATACAGAGCATTCAGAAAGTATTCAGACCCCTTCCCTTTTTCCATATTTTGTTACGTTACAGCCATATTCTAAAATGGATTAAATACAAAAAAAACTCAGCAATATTAACACAAAACCCCATAATGAGGAAGCAAAAACTGTTTTTAGAAATGTTTGCAAATTTATTACAAATAAAAAACAGAAATACCTTATTTACATAAGTATTCAGACCCTTTGCTATGAGACTGGAAATTAAGCTCAGGTGCATCCTGCTCATTGAGCATCCTTGAGATGTTTCTACAACTTGATTGGAGTCCACCTGTGGCTAATTCAATTAATTGGACATGATTTGGAAAGGCATACACCTATCTATATAAGGTCCCACAGTTGACAGGGCATGTCAGAGCAAAACCCAAGCCATGAGGTTAAAGGAATTGTCCGTGGATCTCCGAGGCAGGATTGTGTCGAGGCACAGATCTGGGAAAGGGTACCAAAAAACGTATGCAGCATTGAAGGTCCCCAAGAAAACAGTGGCCTCCATCATTCTTAACCTCTCTTGGGTAGGGGGCAGTATTTTCACCTCTGGATGAAAAGCGTGCCCAAAGTAAACTGCCTGTTACTCAAGCTAGGATACGCATATTATTGGTAGATTTGGATAGAAAACACTGTAAGGTTTCTAAAACTGTAAAAATAATGTCTATGAGTATAACAGAGCTGATATGGCAGGCGAAACCCAGAGGACAAACCATCCAGGGGAGAAAAAAATTGAGGTCATAGGATTTGACCCTTATTATTAGGATCCTGGTTGCAGTTCCTATGGCTTCCACTAGATGTCAACAGTCTTTAGAAATTGTTCGATGTAGTTCGATGTAGAAGTAATGCTATTCATTGTAAGTGTCACTCCAGGTGGACTCTACTGTTTTGATGCACATGAACTGGAGCGCACTTCACGTTGTTTTTATCTGGTATTGGAAACAGTTTGTTCCGTCTTAAATTTGATCAATTATTTACGTTTTAGGGTACCTGAGGTTGGATTAGGAACGTTGTTTGAAATGTTTGGACCAAGTTTACAGGTAACTTATTAGATACTTTGTAAGCATGTTGGGCAAGTTGAAAGCGGTGTATTTCTGAATCATGCCAAATAAATTGACATTTGTGGGACATAAGAAGGACATTATCGAACAAAAGGACCATTTGCGATGTGCCAACAGAAGAAGATCTTCAAAGGTAAGGCATGAATTATATTGCTATTTCTGACTTTTGTGGCGAACCTGCTTGGTTGAAATATGATTTTCATGTATTTGTATGCGGGGCGCTGTCCTCAGATAATTGCATGGTTTGCTTTTTTGAAATCTGACACAGCGGCTGGATTAACAAGAAGTTAAGCTTTATTTTGACGTATAACACATATATTTTCAAGAATGTTAAATATTTTAATTTCGTATTTATGAATTTCGTGCTCTGCAATTTCACTGGATGTTGGCCAGGTGGGACACTACCATCCCACAAGAAGTTTTAAGAACAAATTCTTAATTACAATTACGGAATACCCCAGCCAAACCCTAACAACGCTGGGACAATTGTGCATCACCCTATGGGACTCCCAATCGCAGCCAGTTGTGATACAGCCTGGAATCGAACCAGGGTCTGTAGTGATGTCCCTAGCACTGAGATGCAGTGCACTGAGATGCAGAGATGACCACTGCGCCACTCGGGACATCACTGATACTCAATGGGAGGTTCCAGCACTGACTGATCACAGCTACGTGTCAAGAGAACCAGTCAACAAGCCCACCTGCCACAAAAAAAACAATGTGGTGGTGAAGAGCCATTGACACACACCATCCTGAAGAATGACACTAGCTCAGTGTTGTATACTGGCCTTCCTCTTAGTGTTTTCTTTGACCATGTAGCGTTTCTGCAATAATTCTACACGGCTAACTTCAAAACGCATATCACTGATCAAATACTGATAACCTTGATGAAGCTCAAGCTAAATCTACTCCAGGGTGATCTTGCTGAACGCTTTGCTGTCTCCCAGGGGGTAGGGAGCAGAATCCTTTCCTACTGGATTGGAGACAATCCAGAACACAATGCCTCAGTGCTTCAAAGAGAAGTTCCCCAACACCCCTTGCGTCATCGACTGCTCTGAAACCACTCTTCAGAAAGCACAAAATCTCGATTCCAGAGGGGAGTCATACACCTCCTATTATTCAAGCAATACACTCAAGTATTTTGTTGCCATTGCTCCATGTGGACTCATTATGTTCATTTCTCCTGCATATGAAGGCAGATGCACTAACAAGTTCATCACCCAAAGCTCTGGCTTCCTGGAATACCTTAGGCCTGGCGATGAAGATACGGCAGACAGGGGCTTCTCCATCCGAGATCTGCCTTTAGAGAGGAAGGTAAAACCTTGCCATACCAGCCTTCACTCAGAAAGGAGACCAGCTGTCTGACGAGGATGTCACAAGCATGAGAGGAATAGCTCATGTACGTGTATACATGTTGAGAAAGTTATCAGACGAATCGAGGTGTTCAAAATCCTCGTCCAGACTGTTCCCATCAACCTGACGCACGAAATGGACAAAGTCCTTCAAATCTGTGCAGCACTTGTTAACATGCAGGGTGAGATCCTCCATGAGGATGCCGAGTGAGCAGTGAGAATGTCAATACATATGAAATGTAACTTTATACACTATAATTTCAACCACATGAGATAGTGTGTATATATAGTTTCCTATTTAATCTGAATCATTTTAATGTGATAGTGTGTAGATTGACGAGGGGGGAAAAATCTAATCCATTTTAGAATAAGACTAACGTTAAAAAAAATGTGAAAAAGGTCTGTGGTCTGAATACTTTCCGAATGCACTGTACTTATCATCCAAATCAAGTTTGATTGGTCACATACGTGTTTAGCAGATGTTATTGCGGGTGTAGCGAAATGCTTGTGTTTCTGACAGGGCAGTAATTGTCACATCTGCTCCTGCTACACCCCCTAGTGAACATCCGGTGTCTCCTTGACCTGCAGCCATTCCCCCAGTTCGCTCCCTCTCCCTCTTCTTCTCTCGCTGTGTGTGTGATTGTATGGTTGGAGACAGGTGTGCTGGAGTCAGAGCAGTTCCCCACCAGCTGCAACCCACTCCATAATCAAGACCTCTACAAATACTCTGTCCTGCCACTTCCACTCTGCCAGATCGTAATCTCCGATCAGTCAGTCATGCTTCGAGCTATATGTTATTTAAGATCCTGTATCCTGCTGTGGGGAACACCATAATACCCTCAAAGCTCGTTACTAAGCTAAGGAACCTGGGACTAAACACCTCCCTCTGCAACTGGATCCTGGACTTCCTGACGGGCTGCCCCCAGGTGGTGAGGATAGGTAGCAACACATCTGTCACGCTGATCCTCAACACTGGAGCTCCCCAGGGGTGCTTGCTCAGTCCCCTCCTGTACTCCCTGTTCACCCACGACTGCATGGCCAGGCACGACTCCAACAACATCATTAAGTTTGCAGACGACACAACAGTCTGATCCCCGACAACGACGAGACAGCCTATAGGGAGGAGGTCAGAGACCTGGCCGGGTGGTGCCAGAATAACAACCTATCCCCCAATGTAACCAAGACTAAGGAGATGATTGTGGACTACAGGAAAAGGAGCACCGAGCACGCCCCATTCTCATCGATGGGGCTGTAGTGTAGCAGGTTGAGAGCTTCAAGTTCCTTGGTGTCCACATCAACAACAAACTAGAATGGTCCAAACACACCAAGACAGTCGTGAAGAGGGCACGACAAAGCCTCAGGAAACTAAAAAGATTTGGCATGGGTCCTGAGATCCTCAAAAGGTTCTACAGCAGCAACATCGAGAGCATCCTGACCGGTTGCATCACTACCTGGTACGGCAATTGCTCGGCCTCTGACCTCAAGGCACTTCAGAGGGTAGTGCATACGGCCCAGTACATCACTGGGGCTAAGCTGCCTGCCATCGAGGACCTCTACACCAGGCGGTGTCAGAAGAAGGCCCTAAAAATTGTCAAAGACCCCAGCCACCCCAGTCATAGACTGTTCTCTATACTTCCACATGGCAAGCGGTACCGGAGTGCAGAGTCTAGGACAAAAAGGCTTCTCAACAGTTTTTACCCCCAAGCCATAAGACTCCTGAACAAGTAACCAAATGGTTACCCGGACTATTTGCATTTTACGCTGCTGCTACTCTCTGTTCATCACATATGCATAGTCACTTTAACTATACATTCATGTACATACTACCTCAATTGGCCCGACCAACCAGTGCTCCCGCACATTGGCTAACCGGGCTATCTGCATTGTGTCCCACCATCCGCCAACCCCACTTTTTACACTACTACTATCGGTTAGAGCCTGACTCTGGTTCCTGTTCCACATCTCACCACCCTGCTGCCCTGTTCTGAATTCAACTCATAATCACTCTCTTGAATTCCCCTCCTGACCTGTTTACCCTGTCCCAACCCAGCTCACTCCATCCTCAGCCTCCACATCTGGTTTCCTACAACTCACCCAAGCTTCGCTGTATCTGCACTTCATCTCTTCCTGTATTACAATAACTATCTTGGTTCATTCATCCCTGTTTCCTGGTCTGAGTCTGCTCTTGGGTTCCCCTGTGCTGCACCGCTTAACAGTAATATCTAATGCCGAGGGAGCAGTGAAATGTAACTTTATACATTCATTTCAACCACATGAGAGGCTGTGTATATAGTTTCCTATTTAATCTAAATCAGGTTAATGTTCCTACATTAGAAATGTACTGTAACTTTGCCTGTTCCTGATCATTACAGGCATCCAATAGATGCTGCTATGCCTTCTTCAATCTATTTAAAATACATTTTCTTCAACATCAAACAGTCCAACAGACCAAGAGGGAAGACAACTGTTTCAAGTGCCACTGTTTTCTTAATTTGTGCCCTTGAAAACCAAACCCAGAATCAAACTGAAAACACATTTGAGACCCTTAGACATGCCTCCTCGTACTTCATTTCAAAATGTTAAGTATCAAAAATACTAGTCAAAGTTCCTAATGTCATAGTTTTTTTGTTCACACCATCATTTGCAAAGTGCAAGTGAAATACAGTATCCTTGGATAAATCCACAAAGTGCCATATGAAAAGAAAGCTATACAAGGTACAACACAAATATGAATAAATTAGAAGGATTTATCCATAGGCATTAGATACATATGTATGAAGAGAGCTGTACAAGGCAAAAAAATAATACCCCAAAAATATTATGCAAATAGAGTCAGGTAAATTTGCATATGAAGAGAACCTTGCAAGAGTTATGCTTAGATAAGGTAGAGTGGACGGAGAGCTATTTAAAAACAGAGAAGTATTAGGCCCCTAAATTAACATATTTGGAGCACAGAGTTAGTCTGCCTGACTGGAACTCATCTACTATCCTTGGCAGCATATGTGTGAAATAGAATGCCTTCAGTTTAGGGATATCAGCACAGAACTTCACATCAAAAGGCACATCAATAACAACCTGCTTGGATGGAGCCCAGACAAACAGTTTGCATCTCTCCAGTCTTGTGCAGAACATGCCCATTTTGCACCAGCATTTAGTACAGACAGGCTCCATTAGGTTGCAGCTGAGGAACCCCATCCACCAGCTTCACAGCAGTGAGTTTGCCAGAGAACAGTTCAATCAGAGACTCACACTTCTTACTCAGAACAGGACATTTGATTTCTAGAAGTTATTGAGAGTTCAACACTCCATCTGGGCTTCCATAAAGCCACGGCCCCTTGACACTCACTACTGTGCCTCTTCTCTCCAGACTAAACCCACAGCTCTCCATCCATGTGTAGACCACCTGATCTTCTCCTTGCCATATGTGGTTGCAGAGTTCCCATGGAACCTGGGGAAGAGATGCTCCTGCACAAAGTTGTCTGGATTTGTTAAGGTGCTTCATTGCTGAGCTAGCAGTGATCCAAAGTTTACGTGTGTCATACCACGCATGGGAGGCACTCTCTGTGCTTTAGTGACCTCCTCCAAAACAACAAGCATTTCTAACACTTGCATGATGATGTGACATGGTGAGGATGGACCCAGGTGCAGAGAAGAGACCAGGCAAGAAATCAGTGGTTAAGGATAAACATAACCCTAACCCTGATTTCTGTCATTACTTAGAAATGAATCATTAATTCATCAATTAACAAATAAATGTGTGACACCTCCGACAAATATTCCAGGAGAGATGTTATCTTTGAGAAACAGATGTATCGGAAAATACAGAGGAGTGCTTTCAAAATCATTTATTGTTAGTTTACTGTAATTTGAAGTACATTTTGAAGCGTGAAAAGGCTTTCATAATAAATTCAGACGTCAATAGCCCCAACTCGCCGCAATATCATAGGCAAATTTGAAGAAATCAGAGAGTGAACATTTTGTTTGCTCACACCTGTTCAGGTGCGACCATAACAAATTCCTGTAAAAACTGTACAACAAAAAAGTTCACAATTGAATCAACAAACAACTCAAATAAGTTAATAAATACATATATTTATGAGTTGAAGATACATAAATAAGGTCAGACAAACCTTAATAATAGCGTTGCGCCGTAAAAAAAAAAGGAAATCACCATTACGTTATTAGGAAAAGCATGTCAGAATCAATGCAAAGAGGATCATTTGAATTGGGACCGGTGTAAGTGGCATTACAGAACTGTAACTGTAACAGACGAATACACGGGCAGAGCTGTCAGAATCAATGGGGGGCACAGATGGTGACCTGTTAAAGATAAGTCACAGCTGATTGAATTGGATGAGTTGTCCAAGTTGTCCTTGTATTGTATGGCAATGGACGACTTGGTGCAAAGCAGCCCACTGGGCACACCACGTCATATCAACATGGAGAATTCGTATTTTGGGTGAGATATTGACCAGCGAGATAACAACCTATATTCACCCACTCAAAAAGAGAGCGAAAAGTGAGTTGGATTTCCAATGTGTTATCACTATGCTTTCAATCATCTACTGTAAATGCACAACCGAATCCCAATGGAAGAACAATGTCTGATTTTTGGCTTAGTTGTCACCCAAATGTTTATCTCTGCACATTCAATCACTTAAAAGCATACAGTAGCGAAGTTCAAATGGGAACACAGCATCAGATATTTATCTCATTTATACAACAGATTGTGTTATCACTGTGCACCATCTAATAACATAACCAAATGACACTCATTGCAGTTGAGATTCAATTAAAAGAAGGCCTACGCGGTGCAAGTGATCAATGCCGTTCTAGATTCTATGTGATTAAGAACAAATTCTTGTTTACAATGACGGCCTACCCCGGCCAAACCCTAACGACGCTGGGCCAATTGTGCGCCGCCCTATGCGACTCCCAATCACGGCCGGTTGTGATACAGCCTGGAATCAAACCAGGGTCCGTAGTGACATCTCTAGCACTGATACGCAGTGCCTTCAACCGCTGCACCACTCGGGAGCGTGCACACTTTATAGTATTTCACAACAAAACATGTATGGTTACAGGAACCTCAAAATGTGGCCATGGATGTGTTACTCATTTTAAGATTTAATTATACATTCATTTGTAGGATAGCCTTAACTTTAGGCTATACTGTATTACAAAAGTACTGTTGAATTGTGTTTGGTTGACGATGCAACAAAATATCAAGTTTTGAGGTGATGTATTCTTGAAAAGTTCCATCTGAGCCACTGATTTAATCCAATTCATTAACTTTTGTCTTTGGTTGATGTGAATGCAACATATAACTTAATTGGTCAACAAGTTAAAAGGCTATTTATTGTATTTTAAAAGTGATATTGAAATGTGTTTGGTTGTCAACGCAACGAAATATCAACATTTGAAGGAGATGTATCTTCTGCTTGGATAGTTCCATCTGTGCAACTGACTTAGTCTGGCTTTAATTCTGGTTTATCTACAAATTAATAATTGATATGTTGGATTCATGTCTCCATCTTAACCAAAAATCAAAGTTAAAGAATAGGAATAGGGCTGTTAGGGTGACCGTATTACCACCACACCGGCGGTCATGAGTCATGACGGCAGTCAAATTCCACATGACCGTTTAGGCAAGGTAATTAAGCTTCTCCAAGCTCTGATGCTGCTGATAGTCATTAGTAGCCGACCAAACTTGATAACTGCCTGCTACTCAGCACTGTCTGTATCATTCTGACATCAATGCAAATGTAATCCAAAATCTAATTAAACACTTCATGAGAGCCCATGAACTCATGTTGCGCAACATTTCTATAGGCTATGCAATTGAGTGAGAAAACAGTGATGGCCTCTATTAAAAAGAGGAGGATCCCATCAGCTTTCTATAGGCTAGGCCTACTATATTTATTTCTCAACGTTTCTAATACTAAGCACATTGCTTCTCTTTACAACAGGAGTATAGACTACCTGGTGGCATGAAAATGAACCACAGGAAAAGCTTTGTCCATTCGCAATTTAAGTGCATAGACGCCATGGATTATTTTCCCCTGACCCTGTTAACTTTACTGGCTTTATTGTCCCCATGGGGACATTTTGTTGCAGTGTCATCTACACGTTTAAAGTGCCGTTTAAATACAAAACAAATTGACATTACAACTTTCATAACAGTTACATACCAATAAAAAGAGACTATCCTGCTGGCCTTACTGGGTCGACAGGAACATTAGCCCAAGCTATTTAAGTGGGATATCACACCTGGCACAAATTATTGTCTAGTTCTTTTTTTCCTGCTTAGGGGTGCCCTATACCTGCACCCAGAGGGGGGTAGTTCAAAGTCCGGGTACAGGGGGTGGCTTGGGTCTAAAATTATTTTGTGAGCCCCGCGGAGGGCCCTGACCTTAAAGATCTCATCCAGGCCTGTCTGTTGGACTTCAAGTACCTTGCTTGATATAGTGATAATCCTTCTCAGCATACCCTTTGCTTGTATGCCTCCTTGTCCACCAGTATCTGTATTTTGATCTCATGGTGTACATCTCTTAAAGCCTGTCTATTAACCTCAGCATCAACTGCCTTCTTCCTATTTAGTAGTGATTTTAGATTTTTTTTGATACCCAAGGCTTATTGTTAGGGAAGATTGTATAGGTATTAGTAGGCACAACTGACTCAACACAGAAGTTTACATAGTCTGAAACAACATCTGTGTGTTCATCAAGATCAGAGCTGCTGTCCTCAAATACCTCCCACATAGTACCGTCAAAACACCCTTGGAGACGAGTGATACTATTGTCGTTCCAGATCTGGACCGTTTTAACTAGGTTTCACCCTCTCCAGGAGCCGACAGTAGGTTGGACGGAGGTAGACAACATTATGGTCTGATATCCCCAGGGGAGGTCTGGTGGTGGCAGAGAAAGCATTTGGTATTGTCCCATAGCACAAATCAAGAGTCTTATTTTTCCTAGTGTGACATTTCACATACTGGTGGCAGGACCTTGTGCAAAGTACAGTTGTTAAATGTGGGTGTGTTGGGGAGATGGATTCCAGTTTCTGTGACAGATTATAAATAATCTCTGATGCTTTTGTTCTATTAGCTTTTGGTTGAATGTACACAACGGTAACAAACAATTGGGGGAACTCACAGGGCAGATAGTAGAGTCGCACTGACAAAGAAAGCAATTCAGTGTCGTGGGTACAGAGTCTCTCTCTTACCAGGATCGATTAACACCACTGGTCCCTGACAAGCAGGCAGACAAGACAGGTGAATAAAAAATAATTTCACACATATATTATTTAGTATATGTAAAAACAAGATTAAATCAAGAATAGTCTAATGGGTGACAATATTGAATGATATATTATCATTTGTTAATGATGCCCAGATTAAGGCAAGAAACAGCGCATTACTTTCTTTGCAACTTTTTAAAACCATAGTCGTACACTTCATGTAGTCTAGCCCGTAGGACTATACGGTGCATTCGGAAAGTATTCAGACCCCTTGACTTTTTCCACATGTTGTTACGTTAAAGTCTTATTCTTAAATTAATTAAATTATCATTTTTGCTCATCAATCTACACACAATACCCCATAATGACAAAGCGAACAACATAAATACCTAATTTACATACGTATTCAGACCCTTTGCTCGAAATTGAGCCTCGAAATTAAGCTCAGGTGCATCCTGTTTTTATTGATCATCCTTGAGATATTTCTACAACTTGATTGATCTGTGGTAAATTCAATTGATTGGACATTATTTGGAAAGGCACACACCTGTCTATATAAGGGAAGGGTAAGGAAACATTTATGCAGCATTGAAGGTCCCCAAGAACACAGTGACCTCCATCATTCTTAAATGGAAGAAGTTTGGAACTACCAGGACTATTCCTAGAGCTGGCTGCCCGGCCAAACGAAGCAATTGGGGAGAAGGGCCTTGGTTAGGGAGGTGACCATGTGAGACACAGGCTTAATTCTAAACACATGGAATGTAGGATGAATACGAAGGGTACAGGGCAACAGAAGGCGGACAGCAGAGGGGCTAATGATCTTGGAGATGGGGAAAGGGCCGATAAACCGGGGTGACAGTCTGCGAGACTCCACCTGGAGGGGCAGATCCCGGGTGGAAAGCCATACCTTCTGTCCGAGACGATACCGGGGAGCCGGGGTCCGATGGTGATTAGCTTGTCATCGGTCTTGGGAGGGCCGACCGGGCTCAAACAAACATCTGGGCAGAAGTTATGCTAACCTTCCTTTCCTGCTCAAGAAAGAGCAGGGGCTGATACCCCAGGGAACACTCAAAGGGAGATAGGGCCGTGGCAGAGCAGGGAAGGGTGTTGCGGGCGTATTTGACCCACATTTGACCATGCAGCCCAGGGTAGCTTCGTGGTCCTGGTTGGCTCACTCCGACTGGCCGTTGGACTGGAGGTGGAACCTGGAGGACAGGCTGGCTGACGACCCATTGAGGGTGCAGAACGCCTTCCAGAACTGGGACAAGAACTGAGGACCCCGGTCGGGGACCATGTCATTGGGCAGTCCATTGATTTGGAAGATGTGCTGCCCCGTGAGCTGGGCCGTATCTTTGGCAGAGTGTAGTTTGGGGAGAGGGATGAAGTGGGCGGGTTTGGATAACCGATCCACCATTGTCAGGATGGCAGGGCTGTCATCAGACGGGGGAAAATTGGAGGAGACCAGCCGGAGCTTGCCGAGGAGTCTTGTTCTGTGCACACACCATGCAAGCGGCGATGAATGAGGACATGTCAGGAACCATAGTAGGCCACCAAAAGCGCTACCGCACAAAGGCCAGGGTCCAACGGGCGCCCGGGTGGCAGGCAAGCCTGGAGGAGTGGCCGCACTCCAGGAACACGGAGCGGATGGCGTCAGGAACGAACATCCGGTTATCAGGGCCCCCCAGGGGTTCGATTGGGAATGCTGCGCCTCACAGACCTGCTTCCCTATTCTCCAGCTGAGTGCCGTCGCCAGGCATAAAATGGGAAGGATGGTCTTGGGTTCCGGAGTAGTAGTTGTGGGACTATAGCGGTGAGACAGTGCATCCGGCTTGACTTTCTTGGATCCCGGCCGGTATGAGAGAGAGAAGTTGAACCGTGTGAACAGCAGGGCCCATCTGGCTTGCCTGGAGTTGAGGCGCTTGGCGGTGCGAAGATACTCCAGATTATTGTGGTCAGTCCACACGGTGAACAGATGTTCTGCCCCCTCCAGCCAGTGCCTCTATTCCTCCAATGCTATCTTCACCGCGAGAAGCTCATGATTCCCCACATCGTAGTTCCTTTCCATAGCGTTGAGGCGATGGGAGAAGGCGCAAGGATGTAGCTTGAGGTCAAGGGCAGAACGCTGGGATAGGACAGCCCCCACTCCGACATTCGAAACATCTGCCTCCACCACGAACTGAAGTGTCAGCATGAACCAGGATTGGAGCTGTGGTGAAGCGATGTTTGAGGTCATGGAACGCCGGTCAGCAGCTGGAGACCATGTGAACGGAACCTTGGGCAAGGTGAGTGATGACAGGGGGGAAAGCCAGGGTGCTGTAACCCCGGATAAAGCGATGATAGAAGTTTGCGAACCCCAGGAAACGTTGCAACTGCAACCTGTACGTGGGCTGAGGCCAATCCATCACGCTGTCCATCATGCTCTCACCTACCCGGGATCCATCTGGACACTCCCAGCAGAGATTATGTAACCCAGAAAGGGGATTGTGGAGCGATGAAACTCGCACTTCTCCGCCTTCACAAACAGCTGATTCTCCAGAAGGCGTTGAAGGACCTGCCGAACGTGAAGTACGTATTCTTGAGGGGAGTGGGAGATGACGAGGATGTCATCAATGTATTCGAAGACGAACTGGTTCAACATGTCATGGAGGACATCATTCACCAGAGCCTGGAACACAGAAGGGTGCTGGTGAGGCCAAAGGGCGTACTAGTAGTGGCCACTGTCTGTGTTGAACGCGGTCTTCCACTCGTCCCCCCCTCGTATCCGGATGAGGTGGTAGGTGATCTGTAAATCCACCTTGGAAAACACAGTGGCCCCCTCGAGCGGCTTGAAGGCCAAGGAGATTAGTGGTAGCGGGTAACTGTTCTTAATCGTAATGTCATTGAGTCCCCGGAAGTCAATGCATGGGCGCAGGGTCTTGTACTTTTTCTCCACGAAGAAGAACGCTGCGCCGGTGGGAGATGTCTCCAGTTCCGACAGAGAGTACAGACGTCCCCGGGGCGGCGTGGTGCTAGAGAGAAGGTCAATCCCGCAGTCATAGAGTCAGTGCGGTGGAAGCGACGTGACCCGGGCCTTGCTGAACACCTCCCGGAGGTCCTGGTACTCCGGTATGGTGGAGAGGTCCAGGGCACCTTCCGAGCCCCCAGGAAGACATCCCGGGGCAGGTTGTGCTGACTTCAGGCAATCGGCGTGGCAGAACGGGCTCCAGCTCATGATGTTACCAGTAGACCAGTTATGTCGTTGGATCAAGGAGAATCCCAATACCATGGGAATCAGAGGGGACTTGATGAGCAAGAACTGGATAGCCTTGCTGTGGTTCCCCGACACCAGTAGGTTGATGGGAGTGGAGTGCCCTTCCAGCACTCTTCCAGCGCTCTAACATCCATGGAAATGGAGAGGGGCTGAGTAGCATCCAAAAAGCTCTCCTCGACCCCAGAGTCAATGAGAACCCAGAGAGATTTGGACTGGTCTCCCCACAGCAGAATGGCATGAAAAGAGGTGCGTGCAGGGGAAGCAGGAACGTTCTCCATATGGCCCACCAGAGTACTTACCGGTGAGCCTGGTTTCTTTAAAGGACAAGAGGACACGAAATGACCAAGAGTACCGCAATCCAGACAACTCTTCGTGTCAATCCTGTATTGCCGTTCTTCTGGCGACAGCACAGTTCTGCCTAGTGGCATAGGCTGAGGAAGTGGTGACTCAGTCGTTTTCAGCAGCTCTCGGGGCAGTTCGGGAAGCCTCGGGTTCTCTCGGCAACTAGACCGTCGGGAGTTTCCGGGATGACTCGGAGGCAAGGTGGGATCCCTGGGCGTGCGAGCGAAATCCAAATTCCTCTCGCTCTGTCGTTCCCGTAATCGCCAATCGATACGGATGGTCAAAGAGATGAGGGAATCGAGCTCCGTAGGTAACACCCGTGCTGCAAGATCGTCCTTGACCTCCTCCGAGATGCTGTGCAGGAACATATTGAACAGTGCCTCTTGATTCCAAGCACTCTCCGCTGCCAACGTGTGGAAATCCACCGCATAAACAGCTACACCGTGGGAGTCCTGCCGAAGCTGGATTAGCTTCCGGGCGGCCTTTAGCACGGAGAACAGGCGATCAAAGACCTTCCTCACTTCTCTCACAAACCCCTCCAGACTAGCGCTATAGTTCCCACAAGGCAGTAGCCCAGGTGAGAGCCCTCCCAGACATCAGCGTGATGAGGTAGGCTATTTTGGAGCGATTCGAGAAGGAAGAGGGCTGAAGTTCGAAGACGCGGGCACACTGAGCTAGGAACACCCAACAGGTGATCAGCTCTCCATTGAAGTGTTCTGGAGGTACGCGAGGCTCCCAGGAAGGTTTGGACAAGGCCACGAAGCAATTCCTCGTGCATACCGATGGTGGCTCCCTGGGTGGAGATGGCGTTGAGCACCTGGCCCGGGTCTGCTGGGTCAGTCGTGGCCAGTTCGTACTATCAAGTATCAAGGTAAGACCCAGATGCAGACTGTGTCGAAGTAACAATGTTTATTACAGCAACAGGGCAAAGGTACAGCAGGCTCAGGGTCAGGTCAGGCAGAGGTCGGTAATACAGAGGTGGGGCAAAGGTACAGGACGGCAGGCAGGCTTAGGGTCAGGCAGAGTGGTTAAACGGGTGGGTACAGGGTCAAGACAGGCAAGCGTCAAAAACCAGGAGGACAAGAAAAGAGAGAGAAAAGCAGGATCTGACACAAAAACGATGGTTGGCTTGACAAACAAGACGAACTGGCAACAGACAAACAGAGAACACGGGTATAAATACACAGGGGATAATGGGGAAGATGGGTGACACCTGGAGGGGGGTGGAGACAATCACAAAGACAGGTGAAGCAGATCAGGGTGTGACACTATCAAGTGCTTGTCATATTGTGAATGAGTGGCTGATGAAGTGTGTACAGCGTGCGCAAAAAAACAAAGCAGAGCTCATGCCTTCCATGCAAGTTTTTTCCAATCATCATTAGAGTAGCATCATGCAGCCCGATAATGTATTACAATCAAAACATATAGACCATTGTTTGTATCACAACTAAAGTTACATAAATAACTTTAATGTAATGAGTACCTGTTTCTTTGTTAACCGCTCTACACAGAATAGCCGAATGTGCGCACTCCCTTAAATCATTTGGAGAAAATATCCTTTCTATTTTATTCAGCTATGTTCAATTGTATTCTTCATACTATAAAATAATATAAAATAATGCCACGGAATTCTAAGGAAATCTGGTCTGCTAAATGAACTAGTAACTAGTAAGGCATAGCCAGATCAGGGCCTAACATAAGGACAACTGAGAGTTTGCTATTCTGTTCTTCTGAAATGTCTTTCTACATATCATGTTTCTTTAGACCTATCTAATATAAATAATGGATTTATTGTGATGGTGTAAGCAATTTTACATGGATTTATTAGACTTTTAAAAAAAAAAATGTTTTACATGTAAACTCCCCCTACCGTCCCGTTTTCAGGACCCTGTCTTTCAAAGATAATACCTAAAAATCCAAATAACTTCACAGATCTTCATTGTAAAGGGTTTAAACACTGTTTCCCATGCTTGTTCAATGAACCATAAACAATTAATGAACATGCACCTGTGGAAAGGTCGTTAAGACACAAACAGCTTTCAGACAGTAGGCAATTAAGGTCACAGTTAAAGAAGCCTTTCTACTGACTCTGAAAAACACCAAAAGAAAGATGCCCATGGTCCCTGCTTATCTGCATGAACGTGCCTTAGGCATGAGGACTGCAGATGTGGCCAGGGAAATAAATTGCAATGTTCATACTGTGAGACACCTAAGACAGAACTACAGGGAGACAGGACGGATAGAAGATCATCCTCGCATTGGCATTGGCACGTGTAACAACACCTGAACAGGATCAGTACATCCGAACATCACACCTGCGGGACAGGTACAGGATGGCAACAACAACTGCCCGAATTACACCAGGAACGCACAATCCCTCCATCAGTGCTCAGACTGTCCGCAATAGGCTGAGAGAGGCTGGACTGAGGGCTTGTAGGCCTGTTGTAAGACAGGACGTCACCGGCAACGATGTTGCCTATGGGCACAAACCCACCATCGCTGGACCAGACTGGACTGGCAACAAGTGCTCTTCACTGACTGCTCTGGTTTTGTCTCAACAAGGGTGATGGTCGGATTCGCATTTATCGTCGAAGGAATGAGCGTTACACCGAGGCCTGTACTCTGGAGCGGGATCCATTTGGAGGTGGAGGGTCTGTCATGGTCTGGGGCGGTGTGTCACAGCATCATCGGACTGAGCTTGTTGTCATTGCAGGCAATCTCAATGCTGTGCGTTACAGGGAAGACATCCTCCTCCCTCATGTGGTACCCTTCCTGCATGCTCATCCTGACATGACCCTCCTGCATGACAATGCCACCAGCCATACTGCTCGTTCTGTTTGTGATTTCCTGCAAGACAGGAATGTCAGTGTTCTGCCATGGCCAGCGAAGAGCCCGGATCTCAATCCCATTGAGCACGTCTGGAACCTGTTGGATCGGAGGGTGAGGGCTAGGGACATTCCCCCAAGACATGTCCGAGCACTTGCAGGTGCCTTGGTGGAAGAGTGGGTTAACATCTCTCTCTCCATGAGGAGGAGATGCACTGCAGTACTTAATGCAGCTGGTGGCCACACCAGATATTGACTGTTACTTTTACCTTTGTTCAGGGACACATTATTCCATTTCTGTTAGTCACATGTCTGTGGAACTTGTTCAGTTTATGTCTCAGTTGTTGATCATTTTCAAATTTGGAATTGTACACATACTGTAAATGTTGGTAATAATAATAATAATAATGTTACAGTTGATAACAAGACAAAGAAAGTGACCAAAAGGGTCACAGGCTGAGTGCAAAATACTTTCATTTAAATGGAAGTTGTTGAATCTTGTTATGTTCGTACAAATATTTACACATGTTAAAATAAATGCATTTGAAAGTGAGAGGACCTTTATTTTCTTGCTGAGTTTAGATGTTCCAAAGGTCTGCATCATAGATGCTAAATGTGTTTATGTTAATTAACGGTCAATTACCGTGAGACCAGCAGTTATTTGCTTGACAATCACAAGCTGACAACATTTCATGACCACCACAGCCCTAAATAGTACTAAACCAAATCAAACTTGATTTAAAGTTCATTTAAAGTTTGATTTGATTCAGTCCTATTCTTTAAAAGTTACATCTCCTTCAAATGTGGATATTTGAATGCTTTGACAACCAAACTCAATTCAACGTTACTAAATAGCATTACATTTGAAATCAACAAGAGTTTGAAAACCTAGGGCTATTGCAATGTCTAATTTTAGTTGAATTCTTGGTTGAATTGAAACAATAGCTGTTGCAAATGCTATATAGCCTAAATAAATACCATAATTGATGATATATGAGTGATATATTATGGTCGCATTTAATTTGTTCTGTTAAACCTACCCTTTGGATTGTGTTATGGAGAGTGAATGAGGACCCAAAAGCGAACTAACTTAAACAGAGCTTCTTTAATAACCAAACTTAGGTAGGCTCAGATAGACCGGCAGATTCCGACAGGACAGGACAAGGTTACAGCAAACATGACGATAGTCTGGCTCAGGCATGAAACACAAACAAACAAGAATCCGACAAGGACAGGAGCAGAAACAGAGAGAGATATAGGGACCTAATCAGAGGGAAACAGGGAACAGGTGGGGAACGGGTAGTTAGAGGAGACAAGGGACAGCTGGGGGAAAGCGGGGGAGAAAAGGTAACATAACAACGACCAGCAGAGGGAGACAGGGTGAAGGGAAAGGACAGAGACAAGACACAACATGACAGTACCCCCCCACTCACCGAGCGCCTCCTGGCGCACTCGAGGAGGAAACCTGGCGGCAACGGAGGAAATCCTCGATCAGCGCACGGTCCAGCACGTCCCGAGAGGGAACCCAACTCCTCTCCTCAGGACCGTACCCCTCCCAATCGACAAGGTACTGGTGACCACGGCCCCGTGGACGCATGTCCAAAATCCTGCGGACCCTGTAGATGGGTGCGCCCTCGACAAGGATGGGGGGGGGGGGGGGAAGACGAGCGGGGGCGCGAAGAACGGGCTTAATACAGGAGACATGGAAGACCGGGTGGACGCGACGAAGGTATCGCGGAAGAAGAAGTCGAACTGCGACAGGATTAATGACCCGAGAAATACGGAACGGACCAATGAACCGCGGGGTCAACTTGCGAGAAGCCGTCTTAAGGGGAAGGTTCTGAGTGGAGAGCCAAACTCTCTGACCGCGACAATATCTAGGACTCTTAGTTCTACGCTTATTAGCAGCCCTCACAGTCTGCGTCCTATAACGGCAAAGTGCAGACCTGACCCTCTTCCAGGTGCGCTCGCAACGTTGGACAAAAGCCTGAGCGGAGGGGACGCTGGACTCGGCGAACTGAGATGAGAACAGCGGAGGCTGGTACCCGAGGCTACTCTGAAAAGGAGATAGCCCGGTCGCAGACGAAGGAAGCGAGTTGTGGGCGTATTCTGCCCAGGGGAGCTGTTCTGACCAAGACGCAGGGTTGCGAAAAGAAAGACTGCGTAAGATGCGACCAATAGTCTGATTGGCCCGTTCTGCTTGACCGTTAGACTGGGGGTGAAAGCCGGAAGAGAGACTGACGGAAGCCCCAATCAAACGGCAAAACTCCCTCCAAAATTGAGACGTGAATTGCGGACCTCTGTCCGAAACGACGTCTGACGGAAGGCCATGAATTCTGAAAACATTCTCGATGATGATTTGTGCCGTCTCTTTAGCAGAAGGAAGCTTAGCAAGGGGAATGAAATGGGCCGCCTTAGAGAACCTATCGACAACCGTAAGAATAACAGTCTTCCCCGCTGACGAAGGCAGTCCGGTGACAAAATCTAAGGCGATGTGAGACCACGGTCGAGAGGGAATAGGAAGCGGCCTGAGACGGCCGGCAGGAGGAGAGTTACCGGACTTAGTCTGCGCGCAGACCGAACAAGCAGCCACGAAACGACGCGTGTCATGCTCCCGGGTGGGCCACCAAAAACGCTGGCGAATGGAAGCAAGCGTACCCCGAACGCCAGGGTGGCCGGCTAACTTGGCAGAGTGAGCCCACTGAAGAACGGCCAGACGAGTAGGAACGGGAACGAAAAGAAGGTTCCTAGGACAAGCGCGCGGCGACGGAGTGTGAGTGAGCGCTTGTTTTACCTGCCTCTCAATTCCCCAGACAGTCAACCCGACAACACGCCCCTCAGGGAGAATCCCCTCGGGGTCAGTGGAGGCTACTGAAGAACTGAAGAGACGAGACAAAGCATCAGGCTTGGTGTTCTTAGAGCCCGGACGATAAGAAATCACGAACTCGAAACGAGCGAAAAACAGCGCCCAACGCGCCTGACGCGCATTAAGTCGTTTGGCAGAACGGATGTACTCAAGGTTCCTATGGTCAGTCCAAACGACAAAAGGAACGGTCGCCCCCTCCAACCACTGTCGCCATTCGCCTAGGGCTAACCGGATGGCGAGCAGTTCGCGGTTACCCACATCATAGTTACGTTCCGACGGCGACAGGCGATGAGAAAAATACGCGCATGGGTGGACCTTGTCGTCAGAGAGGGAGCGCTGAGAAAGAATGGCTCCCACGCCCACCTCTGACGCGTCAACCTCGACAACGAACTGTCTAGAGACGTCAGGTGTAACAAGGATAGGAGCGGATGTAAAACGATTCTTGAGGAGATCAAAAGCTCCCTGGGCGGAAACGGACCACTTAAAGCACGTCTTGACAGAAGTAAGGGCTGTGAGAGGAGCGGCCACCTGACCGAAATTATGGATGAAACGACGATAGAAGTTCGCGAAGCCGAGAAAGCGCTGCAGCTCGACGCGTGACTTAGGGACGGGCCAATCAATGACAGCTTGGACTTTAGCGGGATCCATCTTAATGCCTTCAGCGGAAATAACAGAACCGAGAAATGTGACGGAGGAGGCATGAAAAGTGCACTTCTCAGCCTTCACAAAAAGACAATTCTCTAAAAGGCGCTGGAGGACACGTCGAACGTGCTGAACATGAATCTGGAGTGACGGTGAAAAAATCAGGATATCGTCAAGGTAAACGAAAACAAAGATGTTCAGCATGTCTCTCAGGACATCATTGACTAATGCCTGAAAGACAGCTGGAGCGTTAGCGAGGCCGAAAGGAAGAACCCGGTATTCAAAGTGCCCTAACGGAGTGTTAAACGCCGTCTTCCACTCGTCCCCCTCCCTGATGCGCACGAGATGGTAAGCGTTACGAAGGTCCAACTTAGTGAAAAACCTGGCTCCCTGCAGGATCTCGAAGGCTGAAGACATAAGAGGAAGCGGATAACGATTCTTAACTGTTATGTCATTCAGCCCTCGATAATCTATGCAGGGGCGCAGAGACCCGTCCTTCTTCTTGACAAAAAAAAACCCCGCTCCGGCGGGAGAGGAGGAGGGGACTATGGTACCGGCGTCAAGAGCTACAGACAAATAATCCTCGAGAGCCTTACGTTCGGGAGCCGACAGAGAGTATAGTCTACCCCGGGGGGGAGTGGTTCCCGGAAGGAGATCAATACTACAATCATACGACCGGTGTGGAGGAAGAGAGGTGGCCCTGGACCGACTGAACACCGTGCGCAGATCGTGATATTCCTCCGGCACCCCTGTCAAATCACCAGGCTCCTCCTGTGAAGAAGAGACAGAGGAAACAGGAGGGATAGCAGACATTAAACATTTCACATGACAAGAGACGTTCCAGGAGAGGATAGAATTACTAGACCAATTAATGGAAGGATTATGACAAACTAGCCAGGGATGGCCCAAAACAACAGGTGTAAAAGGTGAACGAAAAATCAAAAAAGAAATGGTTTCGCTATGATTACCAGAAACAGTGAGGGTTAAAGGTAGCGTCTCACGCTGAATCCTGGGGAGAGGACTACCATCCAGGGCGAACAAGGCCGTGGACTCCTTTAACTGTCTGAGAGGAATGTCATGTTCCCGAGCCCAGGTCTCGTCCATAAAACAGCCCTCCGCCCCAGAGTCTATTAAGGCACTGCAGGAAGCTGACGAACCGGTCCAGCGTAGATGGACCGACAAGGTAGTGCAGGATCTTGAAGGAGAGACAGGAGTAGTAGCGCTCACCAGTAGCCCTCCGCTTACTGATGAGCTCTGGCTTTTACTGGACATGAAGTGACAAAATGACCAGCAGAACCGCAATAGAGACAGAGGCGGTTGGTGATTCTCCGTTCCCTCTCCTTAGTCGAGATGCGGATACCTCCCAGCTGCATAGGCTCAGCTCCCGAGCCGGCAGAGGAAGATGGTAGTGATGCGGAGAGGGGAGCAACGGAGAACGCGAGCTCCTTTCCACGAGCTCGGTGACGCAGATCAACCCGTCGCTCAATGCGAATAGCGAGTTCAATCAGGGAATCCACGCTGGAAGGGACCTCCCGGGAGAGAATCTCATCCTTTACCTCTGCGCGGAGACCCTCCAGAAAACGAGCGAGCAAAGCCGGCTCGTTCCAGCCACTGGAGGCAGCAAGAGTGCGAAACTCAATAGAGTAGTCTGTTATGGATCGATTACCTTGACATAGGGAAGACAGGGCCCTGGAAGCCTCCTCCCCAAAAACAGATCGATCAAAAACCCGTATCATCTCCTCCTTAAAGTCCTGATACTGGTTAGTACACTCAGCCCTTGCCTCCCAGATTGCCGTGCCCCACTCACGAGCCCGTCCAATAAGGAGAGATATGACGTAGGCGACACGAGCAGTGCTCCTGGAGTAAGTGTTGGGCTGGAGAGAAAACACAATATCACACTGGGTGAGGAACGAGCGGCATTCAGTGGGCTCCCCAGAGTAACACGGCGGGTTATTGATTCTGGGCTCCGGAGATTCGAAAGCCCTGGAAGTGGCCGGTGGATCGAGGCGGAGATGGTGAACCTGTTCTGTGAGGTTGGAGACTTGGGTGGCCAGGGTCTCAACGGCATGTCGAGCAGCAGACACTTCCTGCTCGTGCCTGCCTAGCATCGCTCCCTGGATTCCGACGGCTGAGTGGAGAGGATCCGAAGTCGCTGGGTCCATTCTTGGTCGGATTCTTCTGTTATGGAGAGTGAATGAGGACCCAAAAGCGAACTAACTTAAACAGAGCTTCTTTAATAACCAAACTTAGGTAGGCTCAGATAGACCGGCAGATTCCGACAGGACAGGACAAGGTTACAGCAAACATGACGATAGTCTGGCTCAGGCATGAAACACAAACAAACAAGAATCCGACAAGGACAGGAGCAGAAACAGAGAGAGATATAGGGACCTAATCAGAGGGAAACAGGGAACAGGTGGGGAACGGGTAGTTAGAGGAGACAAGGGACAGCTGGGGGAAAGCGGGGGAGAAAAGGTAACATAACAACGACCAGCAGAGGGAGACAGGGTGAAGGGAAAGGACAGAGACAAGACACAACATGACAGATTGACTTTGATAGCAACAGTGAATCTATTTAGTTTTCAAGTGGAGATCTCTCAACAATCATTCTCAATCACAATAGCACATTGGTAATAGTCAGTGACAAATATCTTAGCTAGGTAGAGCTGAGCATAGTTAAAACTCTAGATGGGAGACCAAAAGGTAGATTGCTGTAGATTGATAAATTCTCCAGTAGGACGTGCTACCTAGCATATAGTTTTTTTTTCTGATAGTGGAAATAACGTTAAAGATCTGACTTTACTTTTTAAAGGTACAAATTCAACGTATTTTATACAAGGTTTGTCTATGTTGAAATGTGGTTAGCATGATGACATAATCCTGTGGTAGAAATTTGATAACTTTTTCAAATCCACTGTATTTTCCACGAAGATTCCACATCACAATATGTTGTCAAATTACATTGAATCAACATTTATTCAACCAGTTAAAATAGCCATAAACGGGCAAAAGTCATCACAGTAGTGTAATTTCCTGTTGAAAACCGCGTTACCCATTAAGCATTGCTTTCTATATCTATTTAGAGTTTTTGGGAATCTGTTTGTTTCCGGTAATTAATAGTAATTTCACGGTCAATGGTCCACGGTCAATATCAGCGGTCAGCGTTCATTCGGCGCAGTTTGTCAGGCAGGTTATCCTCCGGCCACCCCCCACCCACAGGCAAAGGGATTTGGACAGGGGTCGGATTTGGGGCCGGGATGGGGCTCAGGGCAGGGGGAAGTCTCCACTTCTCCTGCTCCCCAACTGAATGAGTCAGAGTGTCTCCAATACCTGGACCCCCATCTAGTGCCTTAAGCTGGAGCTTCTCCTCCACCTTCCCCTGGCCAAAGCCCACGGGGATGGAGCTGGAGACCAGATGCTGGACCGCCAGGGGCAGACTCCCCTGGTCACCCCTGCTAGAGGCCTTGTCCCCAGGCTGGGCTCCTCCAGTCTTCACCCTCGTTCGGAGGTCCTCCTTGTAAGAGCTCATATGCTGTAACTTGCTGGGCAGCCTCCCCATCGCTTGTTCCTGGGTAGCCTCTCCATGGTCGGCAAAGTCCACTGACAGCATCCTCTCCCTGCGGCCCCGGCTCTGGCCCCCATTCCCCAGGGGAGGGGAGGTGGGGACGCCTGGTGGAGGGTTGGGGGAAGTCAGGGAGATCTTCTCCTCGTGCTCCTTGATGCTGTAACGGGGAGTGTTGACCTCGAAGGTGTTGTGGAACTGGGAGTAGTCAACCCGGAAGAAGCCCTCCTCCAAGGACATGACGGGCAGGAAGCGGTGGCCCCACAACACCTCGTCCTCTGTGTAGGAGGTCCGTGCCTGACACGTCATACCTGGGACAAAGGGAAGAGGAGGGAGGGAGGGAGAACGAGTAGATGGGGAAAACAGAGACCAGATGGGAAGATAAGGAGAAAAACAGAGGTTAAAGAGAATGAGAGGTGCATAGAAGACAAGGAAAAAAGAAGTACACAGAGACAAGGGGAGAGAAAGACGAAGCGAGAAATAGAGCGAGAGGGAGAAGTGTCGGAGAACGACGACAGAGATAAAAAATAATTGATCTAATAATTATTCATCTAATATCATCTAATATTTAAAGATAAATGTGATATTCTCTTAAATATTTGATTTGATTATACTGGGAATGGTAGTCCTCGTATTTCGCCTCAAAGGAATGGAGAAATATAGAAATATTGAGTTATTGTTTTTAAAACAAAATACAAACAAGACTACAAAATATACATTATACAGATGAATTAACGAGACAATTTGAAAAACAATGAAACCACTCTCAAAATCATAGATAGAGCTACAGTATGAATACAAGGACTGACCATCCAGTCATTAGATCAAAATGATCGTTAGATTTTAAATAGAGGTTTGAAGCTATAAAGTGTTTGTTTACAAACAATGGAGAAAACAAGTTTATATGTTGGGTTCAGATGGGGTAAGGCAGTTGAACTAAACCCATGAGGCATTTACTGTATATTCTTCCATCAATGGCTATATATCCTTAATTTAAAAGTCCAGAAATGGATGTACCAATCCCAGAATGCCCCTTTAAAGAACAGATTGAATGAAAGAAAGAGTCTGCTTTTACCAGTGGTTTCCACGATGCCCTCCAGGATGACCACGATCTCAAACTCCTCGTTCATGAGCGAGCGTTGGGACAGGTCAAAGAAGGGACTCTTGAGATTGATCTCGTGGCAGATAGTCAGAGGGGACACCAGGAAGAGCTGGTCGGCCCCCGTCCCAAATCCTACGTCTAGCTCACACTGGTCCAGGGGTAGGAACTCCCCCTCCGGAGTCTGACGAGACTGGGGAAATAAAAGTGTGTGGCACATGGTATGCCTGTAAGAGGAGGGATGTTGTGTAAGAAACTGCATTCTGCAATACTGTGATATGGTGGAAACTCAGTACTACTGTACAGGGATTCAATCATTTTCAGGAGAAGATACTATAGCATTTTCCCTCATGCCTCTGAACTGTTGACAGACTTCATATCTGTGACAGTGACGCATAGTGAATTGTGCATAGACCTATCAAATGTGTAATTGTCTGAAGAGTCACGATGACAGCCCCTGGGATCCCGGTTACCCATTTTAATCCCTACTACTGTATATGCCTTACAGATCCTTTCAGATCTATGAGTAGCTATCGTATAAAGAAGGGTCTAGAAGAGGGGGTAGGGGAAAGTGGTTCATTTTGGACTGAGTGTCTTATAAACCAAATTTTCAAAGTGCAAGACTGAATCAGATAAAGACGGATCCCCTACTCCATTTCCTCTTCAGTGTAGCAATTACTAAGGACTTAAAACCAGCTCTGTAAGCTGCATGAAGGAAGATAACTATTTTGGAAACCCGAAAAATAATCACTGTGGAAATGAAGACAATTGATTTCCTAAAATAACTTTACACGACCCATTGTGCTGCTTACAACTGACACATTTACTTTCGGCTTATAGCGTTGGGTTCCTATCGTTCTCCCAAACTCTCCGGTAGCGTGCTCTAGCACGGAGAGCCTGGCCTCTTTGACGAGACTGCCGGGAGGACCACAGATGGCGAAACAGACTGCGGTTCTTATTCACAGCGCTGTTGGGGACAGAAGGGTGCGACATTTCACAGGAAGGAGTCTGTACCCACGGTTCCCTCATCGCCTTGGCTTGGAGAAGCTGTTTACTTCCCCTAGTATCTTCACATTTTAGGGCCAGGCACCTATGGTGCATCATTAAAATGTCCTACAGCAACTGGAGGACGCAGTGTGCAAGTTACATGTTTACGGGCAATGTTCCTGTTATGGTCCTGGGGTGAGCACTTAACCTGAACAACGTGCGAGGGTCGTACCCACTTTAAACACATAAACCCTTTTATAAGGTATATGCTTCACAAATAAGTACTAGGCAAATGTCATGTCAATAACTGGCCTGCTAATGTTTGCAGCTCCTACTCTCTTCAACGACACCACGCATAAGCGTGCCGGCTTTGTGACAGTGAAAAGTTACACTTCCAGTGTAGCAAGTTAAACAAATGTTTTCTAGAAAAAAAATGTAAATATATATATTTTTTTAAATTTAACTAGGCAAGTCAGTTCAGAACAATTATTTTTTCAATCATGGCCGGATGTGATTCAGCCTGGATTCGAACCAGGGACTGTAGTGATGCCTCTTGCACTGATATGCAGTGCCTTAGACCGCTGCGCCACTCAGGAGCCCATCTAGCTACACTAGATGCTCTAGTGTAGCTCCAAAGTTAGACCATAAAGGGTGGTAAAATAATTATACAGAATTTGGTCAAGCATCACATGTAAGGACATTTTACATAACCCATTATGTAATATGATCTTGCTTATAAATGCTTTATAAACACTCAATAAAGCCTTGATGAGTTGCTGTATTCCATTTAAAAGTGGGATCCAATAGTCTAGTATACCGGAGAGGCGTGTGTTGAGAAGAGGGGAGAGGAGCAGAAGAGCAAGAGGTCAAAGAGAAGGATTGGTGTGAGACAGAGAAGGGAGAGCAATAGACAACAATGAGAGACAGAACATTAGAGAGACAAGAGGGGAAGGAAAGAAAAAGGGAATAAGATAAGAAAGAGAGAGAAAGAAATCAGGAGTGACGTGGAATTGAGAGTAGAGCTGTTACGGTGACTGTATTACCACTACACTGGGAGTAACAAGTCATGGGTGCAGTCAAATTCCATGTGACCATTTAGTCACGGTAATTAGGCTTCTCCAAGCCCTGATGCTGCTGATGGTGATTAGTAGCCGACAAAAATTGCTAACTGCCTGGTACTCAGCTTTCTATTGTTCCTCTAATCACTGTGACATCAATGCAAATGTGTTGGAAAATCTAATCAAACACCTCATGAGAACCCATAAGCTCATGAACATTTCTATAGGCTATGCAATTGTGTGAGAAAACGGAGTGACGGCCTCTATTAAAAAGAGGAGGATCCCATCAGCTTTCTATAGGCTAGGCCTACTTATTTATCAAATTTCCTAATATTAAGCACATTTCTTCTCTTTACAACAGGAGTATAGCTTAATGAACAGCAGGAAAAGCATCCTCCATTCGCTATTTCAGTCCATAGATGACATGTATTTCCCCCCCGCCCCTATTCCAACAGGTGCATGACAATGGTCCATTCTTAATCAAAACAAATTTCACACATAAATGATTTAGTATATGTATGTAACGACAAGATTAAATCAAGAATAGACTGATGAGTGAGAATATTAGCCTATCACTTGTGAATTATATGTTATCACCTGTGAATGATGCCCAGCTTGTGTGCAGTAAGGCAAGAAACACATTTCCAATCATAGTGTAGTCTTGCCCATAGGCCTATACTGTATGTTTCGATACGGTTTGTATCACAACTAAAGTGACCAAATAACTTCTTAACAGTAAGCAAATTAATCAGCTTTACAACGGGTTTAGAGCCTAATTGGCATACATACACGCGAGTTTCAAGTTTGGGGAAGATCATTTTCCCCATAAAAATGCACCTTTATAATAAAAGCATTACATGCATAATCACATTTGCGGTCACTTTTGAGAATGGTGTTTACCTGCAAATGGAACATTCATGCTTATAGCTTCCTGCCATGTGCTCATTGCTGCGCTTATAACGTGAAGAAATAGCCTAATAGTTTATCAACATTTTAAGCTAAACTTTCTGATCTGTTGTGTCAGCCTCATTGCTTAAAAATGTTGTTTTACTTTGGGATTTATCCCATTCCACAACTGTCCCAGACTATGTTCGGGATATTTATTTCTAACACAGAATAGAATAGGTCAACTTTTGCACTATGGGGGACAGTAGGTTGACATAGGCTAGTGATTTTGCTGTTTGTTAGGCCTAATCATGTTGTTGGCTGACGAAAAGTAAACGTGGACAGTTCTTCGGAATTGGATAAGGGCGTGCGCAGTTGTGTCACAGATGTGTCTGTCTTCCCTTGTAGCCTGTGAGAAAGGTATGATCATGTGACGGAGAGCCATTTGAGTGAGAGGTGCTTTGGAGCTTGCAGCTGGGAGAAGGGAATATAGTTATTATTTTCAGCCCAAGGGCACAACCGGCCACTGTCCGCAGATGGGGTGGATTTTTTTAGGGGGCATTACAAAGGGGGCACACAAAGGGGATGCAGCCAGGAAATTCTAGGCATTATCAAGTGCTTGTCAAATTGTGAATGAGAGACTGTATAAATACACAAGGGATAATGGTGAAGATGGTTGACACCTGGAGGGGGGGGTGGAGACAATCACAAAGACAGGTGAAACAGATCAGGGTGTGACACTATCACGTGCATGTCAGATTGTGCATGAGTGACTGATGAAGTGTGTACAGCCTGCGCAAAAAAACTAAGCAGAGCTCATGCCTTCCAATGCAACTCCACCAGTGGCTTGTGGGGTATGTGTAGAAGACAGGAGATGCTAAATGTGTTTATGTTAATTAACGGTCAATTACCATGAGACCGGCAGTTATTTGCTCGGCTGATGAAATCTCATGACCACCACAGCCCTAATTGAGAGTGGGCAAAAAGTGAGAGACAAAAGAGAAAGACAGAAAGGAGACGTGTGCAAAGCCACACTCTTCATAAGTCTTCCCTCTTCAAAGTAAATCCATCCTATAAAGCAGTGGTTCCCAACCTTTTTCGGTTACGCTACCACCAACTGAATTTTGCTCCGCCAGGAGTACCCCAGAAGTACCCTCTGATGTGCATTTTACCAGTAGGCCTACGGTCTCACGAGTCTTATCAAGTACCCCCAGAGGTCCCGGTACTCCTGGTTGGGAACCACAGCTATAAAACCAACACACACAACACATCTCCCTCCAAGGATTCCCGGATGTAACTACTAAAAAGATGAGGGGAAACCAGACAGCTGTGGCCCTCAGATCCCTATTATACCTGTGCCATTATCATAGCAGGGAATCCAATTCAATATTTAGTTATTTCGACATTCCCAGTCATGCTTCCCATGGCTTTTCATTCCCCTACACCAGAGGGGCATTCTTTAATGGCTGTCAGTTGATCAGCTCACCCACAGTGAACAAAATGATTGCTCTATCTTCTCTGTAATGTGACCATTTATGGTGCATTTATGGTCCTTAACAGGGTTTGAATGCACCTCACAGAGATGATACGTAGTGATCTGTGTATATTTGAGCCCCTCTGTCACGTTTACACCCTCTCCGGCCTCCAGGCCATCAGGCTGCTGATTATTTCGCACACCAGCGCCTCATGACACTCACCTGGACTCCATCACCTCCTTGATTATCTTCCCTATATCTGTCCCTCCCCTTGGTTCTTTCCACAGGTGTAATTGACTCTGTTTTCATGTCGGTGCGTTGTTTGTGTTACGTGTTCATTGTTTCTTTTATTTATTAAAATACTAATTCCCTGGACTCGCTTCCCGACTCTCAGTGCACACGTTACACCCTGTAGATGATGTGCCTATTGAGATATTATGATATTAATATAATATTGTGATATTGAGTATAAGCATCTTACAGGTGGTGGCAAGCTGACATTGTACGTGATCTCCACTCAAAATATATTGTCTTGAGTGCCATGGTGGAAATTAATGTGGCCTTGGACAAGAACTTGAAACAGAGTCCATGCTTCAGACAAATCAAAAAAAAAAGTTAACATATCCTAAGGTTTAATCCAACTGCGTTTGAGTCAACTTGAAAGCATAAAAACAGTAAGCAGGTGATTCTGATATGTACAACATTTAGCAAATTTATTGAAACTAAAAAACTGAAATATCACATTTACATAGGTATTCAGACCCTTTACTCAGTACTTTGTTGAAGCACCTTTGCTAGCGATTACAGCCTGTATTTAGGGAGTTTCTCCCATTCTTCTCTGCAGGTCCTCTCAAGCTCAGTCAGATTGGATGGAGAGCGTCGCTGCACAGCTATTTTCAGATCTCGCCAGATATGTTTGATCGGGTTCAGGTCCGGGCTCTGGCTGGGCCACTCAAGGACATTCAGAGACTTGTCCCGAAGCCCCTCCTGCATTGGCTGTGTGCTTAGGGTTGTTGTCCTGTTGGAAGGTGAACCTTCGCCCCAGTCTGAGGTCCTGAGGGCTCTGGAGCAGGTTTTCATCAAGGATCTCTCTGTATTTGGCTCCGTTCATCTTTTCCTCGATCCTGATTTGTCTCCCGGTCCCTTTCTCTGAAAAACATCCCCACAGCATGATGCTGCCACCACCATGCTGATAGGGGTGGTGCCAGGTTTCCTCCAGACGTAATGCTTGGCATTCAGGCCAAAGAGTTCAATCTTGGTTTCATCAGACCAGAGAATCTTGTTTTTCATGGTCTGAGAGTCCTTTAGGTGCCTTTTAACAAACTCCAAGCAGGCTGTCATGTGCCTTTTACTGAGGAGTGGCTTCCATCTGGCCCCTCTACCATAAAGGCATGATTAGTGGAGTGCTACAGAGATGGTTGTCCTTCTGGAAGTTTCTCCCATTTCCACAGAGGAACTCTGGAGCTCAGTCAGAATGACTATTGGGTTTTTGGTTCACATCCCAAAGCCCTTTTTTAATATATATATTTTTAAATTGAACCTTTATTTATTTTCTTCCCCAATTGCTCAGTTTGGGAGGGCAGACAGCTCAAGGAATAGTCTTGATGGTTTCAAACTTCTTCAATTTTAGAATGATGGAGGCCCCTGTGTTCTTGGGGACCAGACATTTTTTGGTACCCTTCCCAGATCTGTGCCTCGACACAATCCTGTCTCGGAGCTCTACGGACTATTCCTTCGACCTCATGGCTTGGTTTTTTCTCTGAAATGCACTGTCAACTGTGGGACCTTATATAGACAGGTGTAGACAGGTGTGTGCCTTTCCAATCAATTGAATCAATTGTCCAATCAATTGAATTTAGCACAAGTGGACTACAATCAAGTTGTAGAAACATCTCAAGGATGATCAATGGAAACAGGATAAACCATTAGCTCAATTTTGAGTCTCATAGCAAAGGGTCTGAATATCTATGTAAATAAGGTATTTCTGTTTTTTATTTTCAACAAATTAGCAAACATTTCTATAAACCTGTTTTTATATTGTCCTTGTGGGTTATTGTGTGTAGATTGATGAGGAAAAAAATATATTTAATACATTTTAGAATAAGGCTGTAACGTAACAAAATGTAGAACAATTCAAGGGGTCTGAATACTTTCAGAATACACTGTATATTATTGATCGACTGACCATGGCTTCTCAAGTCGCCCAGTACTGCAAAAAAATAAACATACACAAGTTTTTCCCAACTGTCAATCTTTCTTTCTCCTATCTTTCATTGTCTCACACTCTTCTTGAATACTGTTTGAATACATTCAGTGATCACTGATCTGTATGTGACAGGACAAGAGAAAGCAAAGGTTCCAGCCTACTGCTTTCATCAATCCTACAAAATCAGGAAGCTTCAGGGAAGGGAGGATAGATTTTTTTTCATGATGATTTTTTAAATGATTCAAAGAGACATTTCCATCATGAGAGGTGCGTGTACTGTAGTAGTACACCCTGTTTGGATGACAGGGATCATCAGCCGTCTCATAAGTGCTACTATATACTGTACTTACCAAATGTAATGTTTTTGTGCTAGAGAGAGTTAGTCACTCGCCTCTGCACCACAGAATCATATGATTCATTCTATCCTAAAGTATATGAAGATACTTCAAAGATTTGGATTGATTCAAAATGTAATTAAAGCTCCAGGACTATTCATTAAAAGTCAATGACTAGTATCCATTTCAATATGTACTGGGGTGTTTGAGACTTTATGCACCAGTATATAATTGTATCTTTCCTGTCAGGCTATCCAATTTGTTTCATAGCCTAAAAGTGCCAGGCAAATCATGCATGTCAAATACAAGAGAGGTGAAAGTACATGGTGATGTGCGTGTGTGTGTGTGTCAGAACGAAAATATCCAAGTCCTCTTATGACTTACGATCCACACAGTCTTCTTGATTTTCTCACACTTTATGGTTGCCATGTTGCCATATATATTATATGGCTGCGTCAATAGGATTCATGGTAAGTTTTTTTTTATTCATTCAGTACATACTTTCCTATCCCAAACAATCTACAAGAGCAGAGTATTTTTTGATCTACCAGTTGATGCTGAAATGGAGACAAATATGCATAGATGGGTTTTTTTCATTGATATCTATATTCTAAACCTGATCTCTTGATGTATTCGATTGAGTCTGTCCAAAAAAATCCTAATTAAAAGGTACACCATATTTAAAGGGAGGCCTTAAGATAAATGTACTGAAAAACGCATTGAATGAAAACTCCACAAGAAAATCTGTTGGCCAGCAAGTGGGAGGGTTTTCAGCAGTTGAATGAAATGTATTCAGAGCACGCAAGGTAGCCACACCTGCAAAGCCCGTTACGCACCTTCATAAGGTAAGTCTGAATACCAACAACTGAAAAGTGTGTAGGAAAGTCGAAATTTCCTCAATTGGAATCAGGCCCAAAATGAACAGCAGGTGAATAGCACGCTATTCTCATGCTTAAGATCAAGGTTAGAATACGCATAGAGAGACAAGTGCATAAAAAGGGAATTCCATTCCATTTACAAGAGCTTAACTCAGGTTGGAATCGGGGCACATGTGAATAGGAACTATGAACATAGTGTTTTTGCATTAGTGTTTATCCACCTATTTAACCCACAATGCTGAGGGTTAACAGTGCCATGCAAAAGTATTCATACCTTTTGGATTTCTTCCCATTTATTGTGTTACAACATGGGATTAAAATGGACTTAATTTAAAATACTCTGTAATGTCAAAGTGGAAGAATTATATATATATATATATATATATATATATATATATATATATATATATATATATATAATTCTTCCACTTTGTATATATATAATTTGTATATAATTTGTATATAATTTGTATATAATTTGTATATATATATATATAATTCTTCCACTTTTTTTTAAAGATTAATATAAATTAAATAACTAAACTATCTAGATATTCAGCTACCTGAGTCAATACATGTAAGTCTCTAAACGCTTTATACACCTGGATTGTGCAATATTAGCTCATTATTCTTTTCATAATTCTTCAAACTCCGTCAAGATGTTGGGGATCATGGCTAGACAGCAATTTTCAAGTCTTGCCATAGATTTTCAAGCAGATTTAAGTCAAAACAGAAACATTCACAGTCTTCTTTGTAAGCAACTCCAGTGTATATTTGGCCTTGTGTTATTGTCCTGCTGAAAGGTGAATTTCTCTCCCAGTGTCTGTTGGAAAGCAGACTGAAGCAGGTTTTCCTCTAAGATTTTGCCTGTGCTTAGTTCCAGCACATTTATTTTTATCCTGAAAAACTTCTCAGTGTTTGTGCATACCCATCCTCTCAGTGCATACCCATCCTGTGAAGCTTGGGAGTGGGCGGATTTCCTTGTCCTTCTCGCAAGCCGTGATTTTGGGCAGCTCCGTGGTAGGAAATGTGACTGTTTCTGGTGCAAAAACAATGTCTTATCCTGGAGCTTGAGTAAATTACATTACTAAACTGCTCCTGAATGTTCTATGCCAGGTTATGGAAACCGATTCTATCGTAGTCCTTGTGGGTTTTAATGACATTATGAAGAGCTGATTGATTCTCTGCTAGACACTAATAAAAGACCCATCATATCTGGCCCTGTGCACTCTCTGAATTGTGGCATTGAACACATTAGTAGGACTCTGGCTACGTGATTATTTCAGCTCAATGGGTGTAACTTTTGTTGACAATTTCGATACCTTTTAGAAACAAAATGTGTTTTTTAAGGAGGTTGAGATCCACCTGAATAATTTGGGTTCCTGGATCCTTTCACCGCATTGTGAGGCTGCATTGAGACAATGATTTATCAATGACCCAAGCCCAGCTAATCCCTACCATTGTGTCGCTAAGTTGTCATAATGCTTCAGCAATTGTACATTATACCAGAGGCGTTGGTAGACACAATTTAAGTAACCTAATGTATGTCCCTCAAACTGCCCTGAATGCCTCTGCTGATCCTACGGCTATTGTTTGCTGTAATCATGTGCCTATGAACCAGAGTTATACTGTTTGCACTAAGGCGGTGTGCTCTAGTAGGAAGTCCACTGTGTGCAGCTCACCCTGCAATGACATAAATAACATGAGAATGTCTACTTCTGATAATCTTCCCAGTAAAGCAATGTAAACAATCAAGCATCCCAGAAAAAAAATCTAAAAATAGCACACGTTAACATACGTAGCTTAAGAAACAAGGTTAATGAAATTAATAACTTGCTAGCATCAGATGACATTCATATTTTGACTATCTCTGAAACCTACTTAGATAATACCTTTGATGATACAGTGTTAGCAATACATGGTTATAACCTACAGAAAAAACAGAAATCCCATTGGTGGAGGTGTTATTGTTTACATTCAGGACCACATTCCTGTAAAGCTTAGAGAGGAGTTCATGTTAAATACTGTTGAGGTAATATGGCTCACCTAAAGCCCATTCTTGTGGGAAGCTGCTATAGACCACCAAGTGCTAACAGTCAGTATCTGGATAATATGTGTGAAATGTTTGATAATGTATGTGATATCAACAGAGAGGTATATTTTCTGCAGTGGTATAATGTACTTAAGTAAAAAATACTTGAAAGTACTACTTAAGTCGTTTTTGGGGTATCTGTACTTTAATATTTTTTATATTTGACAACTTTTATTTTTACTTCACTAGATTCCTAAAGAACATTGTGCACTTTTTACTCCATACATTTTCCCTGACACCCAAAGTACTTGTTACATTTTGAATGCTTAGCAGAACAGGACAATTGTCTAATTCACACACTTATCAAGAGAAAATCCCTGGTCTTCCCTACAGCCTCTGATCTGGCGGACTCACTAAACACATGCTTTTGTTTGTAAACGATGTCTGAGTATTGGAGTGCGCCCCTGGCTATACGTGAATTTAAAAAACAAGAAAATGGTGACGTATGGTTTTGCTTAATATTAGGAATTGGAAATTATTATACTTTACTTTTGATACTTAAGTATATTTTAAACCAAATACTTTTAGACTTTTACTCAAGTAGTAATGTAATGGGTACTTTTTCCACCACTGATTTTCTGGGGGATTTAAATATTGACTGGCTTTCATCAACCTGCCCACTCAAGAAAAAGTTTAAAACTGTAACCAGTGTCTGCAACCCGGTTCAGGTTATTTACCAGGGTAGTTACAAACAGCACAGAAATGAAATCATCAACATGTATTGATCACACCTTTACTAATGCTGCAGAAATTTGAAAAGAAAGTTCTAAGGGCTGGGCCTAATATAGTGTATAAGAGGTCATAAAATACGTTTTGTGGTGATTCCTGCGTTGTTGATGTAAAGAATATTTGTTGGTCTGTGGTGTTTAATTAGAAGCAACCAGAAGCTGCACTTGACACATTTATGAAATTGTTTATTCCAGTTACGAAGACTGTAAAAACTGTTAAATCCCTGTGGATTGATGATGAATTGAATTGAAAAAAATGTTTTATCTGTCTGTACAACCGATTGGCAAACATACTGCAAATTGAGAAATCATGTGACTAAACTGAATAAAGAGAAGAAGAAATTATACTATGAAACAAAGATAAATGATATAAAGAATGATATTAAAAAGCTCTGGAGCACCTTAAATGAAATTTTGAACAAAAAGGCAAACTCAGCTCTATCATTCATTTAATCAGATGTCTCATTAATCACAAAACCCAATTATATTGCCAATTACTTTAGCAAACTTAGGCATGACATGCCAGCAACAAATGTTGACACTACACATCCAAGTATAACTGATCGAATTATGAAAGACAAGTATTGTAATTTTGAATTCCTTAAAGTGAGTGTGGAAGAGGTGAAAAAATGATCGTTGTCTATCAACAATGACAAGCCACCGGGGTCTAACAACTTGAATGAAAAATGACTGAGGATAATTGAGGACCATTTTGCCACTCCTACTTGCCATATCTTCAATTTAAGCCTATTAGAAATGTTGTGCCTTCAGGCGGGAGGGAAGCAAAAGTCATTCCGCCTCCTAAGAATAGTAAAGCCCCCTTTACTGGCTCAAAAAGAAGGCCAACTCTTAGGAAACTTTTGGGAAAAATTGTGTTTGACCAGATACAATGCTATTTTACAGTAAACAAATTGCCAACAGACTTTGAGCATGCTTATAGGGAAGGACATTTAACAAGCACAGCACTTACACAAATGACTGATGATTAGCAGAGAGAAATTGATGATAAAAAAAATTGTGGGGGCTGTTTTGTTAGACTTCAGTGCAGCTTTTGACATATATATTATATATATATATATATATATATATATATATATTTTTTTTTTGTTATCTAATTTGTATGAATCTTTTAAAAATGTTAGAATTTTTCTTCCAGTATGATACAGTATTACAGACTATATTGAGTAGATTGTTGACAAAAAATTGCAATTCAATCCATTTGAATCCCACTTTGTAACACAATAAAATGTGAGGAAATCCAAGGGGTCTGAATACTTTTGCAAGCCACTTTATACCTTTTTTTTACCACTACATCGTTGACGATGATACTATTCCCAAGCAAGGGCTACTATCGCTCTCCTTATACAATATAGAACTACTATTCCCCTTTTGACCTTAAACATTAATCACTACCAACATTGTCCAGTCCAGTAACAAGACAGAATCTGTGAGAGAATCTGTGTTGAGTGCACAAGTTCCAAACACTTCATCAAGGCTGAGTTGCCACAGCAGTTGTTGCAGGTATTGTGTCCTCTCCAATAACATACTATAGGATTAACTTTAATGTGCCCAAGGGGAAAATTGTCTTAAACACATAGTACTGCAGTATACAAAATAGACACTGTACACATTCAACATAATACTTACATTGCACGTTAACCTTACACATTGTACACTTCTCATTCAGCCACATACATAATACATTGCCCATTCCCTTATTCTGTCAGTGGCGTACAAACACAGTTCAGCTATACTTACTTCTGTTTATGTATTTGATGGAAATGGGAATGAACTAGTGCTTATACCTGTCTGGCTTACACATAGGGACCATATAGCGCCTGCCTGAGGGGAGGAGCTAAATATTGGAGTGAAGTACTTGAAGTACATGAGAGGGAACACCTGTTTGAAACCAGTCATTAGTCATGACACTTACATGTATGTTGCAGTATAATTCGTAACAAGCTTCATAACACAATTGTGTCGTAACTATTTTCATAAAGGTGGTACCCCCAATAATAGAGTGTTACCTAATTTCCTTGTATACTGTATACTTCTATCCCAGATTCTCTTCTAAATGTCTAAGTAGGCTACTATACTGCTGACTGGAAAACAGTGGGGTTATTTGATGACCCCATATGGTGTGTTTTGAGTCAGACACACCAGATTGTTGACAGAAATGACCGTTCTCGATTCACGATTGTTTACACTACAGACCAGGGTTCGATCCCAGGCTGTGTCACAGCCGGCCGTGACCGGGAGACCCATCAGGCGGCGCACAATTAGCCCAGCGTCGTCTCAGTCAGTGGAGGGTTTGGCTGGCCGGGATTTCCTTGTCCCATCGCACTCTAGCGACCCCTTGTGGCGGGCCGGGCGCCTGCAAGCTGCCTCGGTCACCAGCTGGACAGTGTTTCCTCTGACACATTGGTGCGGCTGGCTTCCGGGTTAAGTGAGCAGTGTGTCAAGAAGCAGTGTTGCTTGGCTGGATTGTGTTTCGGAGGACACATGGCTCGCGACCTTCACCTCCCCTGAGTCCTTAGGGGAGTTGTAGCGATGGGACAAGACCGTAACTACCAATTGGATATCATGAAATTGTGGAGAAAAAGGGGTAAAAGTAAAAAATGTGTTATAATAATATATGAAATGGCAGTTCACACATCGAGAAGTGATTCCATCAGTATAGCAGATCAGTGACATATATGATAGTTCACCAGTGGTGTGTATTCATGGATGCCAAGGGAAGCCAGGCGTCCCCCAAAAATTGGCCAAGAAAAAACCCCATAAAATAATGTATCTTTCGTCTCTCTGTGTTTCATAATTTTCATTAAATTCGCAAGCGGGTGAATGTATCTCAGAGCGAATGAAACAGTGCCCCTCTGTCTCTGTATGTGTTGGCCATCTATCTGATGCTGTCTGGTCCAAAAGAGTATGACATTGTTGCCGCCCGTAGTATTGAACGCCAGGAAAGCCTGCAAGCATTTAGACTCCCTTGATAAAAAACAATAATAATAGCCAATCAGCCTTGAGCTAAACTGAGTGAGCTCAACTGTGAATGGTCCTGGCGCACAAAAAAAAGTGTCAAGGGAAACCAGTTTACATTTGGCTTCATTCCAATCACATCGCATGGAAAGCATACGAGCATATGATTTAAGATGGCGCCGGAGAAGAAGGCTGATGTTTTATGTGTCTCCAACCAATTGTGTTTTTGTTCGTTTCTTTGCGTTGTTTTTAACTTATTTTGTAACTTATTTTCTACGTAATGTTGCCGCTCCGTCTCTTATAACCGAAAATAACTTCTGGACATCAGAACTGCAAGTACTCACCACGGACTGGCAGAATCCTTTTTTTCCTTTAACGAATCTGACAAGCCCGACGTGAATGATATACTTCTCTCCTGGGAACAGGCCCAGATCCCTGTGATTTGTGTGAAGAGAAGGCGTAGAAAAAGGGGCCAGCGGGTGGGCTGCCTTCTAAAAATGTGTAGGTGATAGAATAAACCCCCACTTCCTTCCATTTTGCTAGCAAACGTGCAATCTTTGGAAAATAAAATAGATGACCTATGAGGAAGATTAAACTACCAATGGGACATTCAAAACTGTAATATCTTATGCTTCACGGAGTCGTGGCTGAACGATGACATTATCAACAATACACCTGGCTGGTTATACGCTGTACCGAACAGTAGTTCTATACCTGCATTGCTTGCTGTTTGGGATTTTAGGCTGGGTTTCTGTACAGCACTTTGAGATATCAGCTGATGTACGAAGGGCTGTATAAATACATTTGATTTGATTTGATTTAGTAACTTGTAAGACTAGGGGCGGCGGACAATGTATTGTTGTAAACAACAGCTGGTGCACGAAATCTAAGGACGTCTCGAGCTATTGCTCGCCTGAGGTAGAGTATCTCATGATAAGCTGTAGACCACACTATCTACCTAGAGAGTTTTCATCCGCATTTTTCATAGCTGTTTTACATACCACCACAGACTGAGGCTGGCACTAAGACCGCACTCAATGAGCTATATTCTATCATAGGCAAACAAGAAAACGCTCACCCAGAGGCGGCACTCCTAGCAGCCGGGGACTTTAATACGTTTTATAAAATGTATATCAGCATGTTAAATGTGCAACCAGAAGGAGAAAAACTCTGGACCACCTTTACTCCACACACAGAGACACATACAAAGCTCTCCCTCGCACTCCATTCAATCGCACCATAGTGATTTTGTTTTATGTTGGCAGGGTTCACACAATACAATAGCTACATTTGCAGAGCTAGCAAGCAAACTAAAGCAAAAATTAGCAAGCTAGCTAGTTCCTATTTCATTTATGTGGTGTCGTCAAAGATGGAATCTTTGCAATCGTCAGTTTATTCCAAGATCAGCATGCAGCTGTAGTGCTTCGAAGTCCCTGTGATAAGGTTAGCGATAAACAGAACTCCAAACTGAACAGAACTACACTCTCTTCTATCATTGTCTTAAATATCGTTAATGGTCTCGTTGCAAAAGCAAAATTGTCGCTAGGGGACTTTGAAGCACCTGTGTGCCGATCTTGAAGAAAACTGACGATAGCAAAGATTATAGCAAACACCACAGAAACAAAACTGCTGCTCGCTAGCTCTGCAAATTCAGCTATTGTGGGAAGCCAGCCAATAGAAGACAAAAACATGAACTATATTAAAATGACAAAAGGTTGCAGCATACGTTGTGTAAATGGTGATCTCATACAGCTGTCAACCCTTGTCACTGCAATCCGTTTCACATTTGCTAGCTGACTAGTTAGCTACGTTATAGATCGAAGCCCATTATAGAATGATAGAAGATAATAGATGATAGAAGCCCATCTCCTACTGTAAATAACCTGCACACTGTGTGTGTGTGTGTGTGTGTGTGTGTGTGTGTGTGTGTGTGTGTGTGTGTGTGTGTGTGTGTGTGTGTGTGTGTGTGTGTTTGTGTATGTGTATGTGTGTGTGTGTGTGTGTGTGTGTGTGTGTGTAGCCAGCCAGGTAGAGAAATGGCTGAAAAAATAAAAAAAGACGGACATCAAGGCATTATTCTGTACACCAAAACGCAAAGTTGGAACCCTAGTAGCCTAATATCTCAAAGACTAGTTGATAAAATGTTCATAAGAAAGAAGTCAAATGCTAATGGGAATGTTTCATAATGATGTCATTAGGCAGAGCAGGCAACAGATGGCACACAGACAGCAGAGCTGGAGACAGACAGGCAGGGACAGACTGGCAGAGACAGGGAGTCTTTGTTTGGCAACATTTTGAAAGGTTCTCTCTTTTTTAGACTTGGAAAATAATTGGAAAATGCCATGGATACCCCCACTCTCAACTTAAACTGGTGACTGGCAATGGTATTGCTGTTGTGATTAATTGTGTAGTTTTGGGTACCGGTAGTTAGGAGTACGGCAAACACCTTATTTATTTTCTAGGAGACAGACTGTGAGTCAGTGAGGGTGGTGAAAGGGAAAGAGCCAGGGACAGAGACTTCAGAGGACAGTGTCACAGCCACGGCAGGACCAGGTGCCAACCTTGTTTCCAGCAGGACCAGTATAGGGGACAGTGGCAAAGCAGCCACACCCACAATTTATAGAACCGCAAACTCTTGCCAACAGAGTGTTGACGTTTCAAGAGAAATTGGTTTCACGATTTACCCTGCCTACATTATAATCCATCAATAAGAGGAGTGTTGTGTTTTCACGGTAGCCAAGGGTTTTCAAGCAGGCCATCTTTTGGCCAAAGAGTGGATGCTGCCTTCATTAGTGCAAGATTTAGGAACTGGAGAAAAACCATTGAAAAATTCACAGCACATCAAAACTGCCAAACCCACCGCCACTTTTGTAACTGTAACAGCACACCAGCTAAATCCAATCAGCGCCCAGTTATCCAGCGCGTGGGGTAAACAGCAGGAGGACGAAAGGAATTGCTTGACGAATATTTGTTGTTCGGTGCGGCATGTAGTTAGACAGGGACAAGCCTTTAGAGGCCACACAGATGACAGTGGCAATTTATACCAGCCTTTGAAACTTAGGGCAGAAGAGGATGATCCCATTGTACTGAAGTGGTTAACAGAGCATACCACAATGTACACAGGCCCCAAAGCGCAGAATGAAATTCTGAACATCATGGCCAATACAGTCATTCGAGGCATTGCAGCTGAGATGATGGTACTCAAGATGTCTTTGGTGCTGAACGGGAGAGTGTCTGCCTGCGTTATGTTGACCATGACCTTATCCTTCACAAGGAGTTTAATGGGCGGAGACAACAGACAAGGGCATTGCGAAAGTGGCAACTGATGTGTTGTTGAGGCTCAATTTGCCCATGTTTGGCTTAGGTGAGCAGAGTTACGATGGTGCCTCAATCATGGCAGGAAAATACACAGGTGCACAGGAAATTGTGAGGAGGCAGCAGCCATTAGCCCTCTATGTGCATTGTGGAGCACACTGTGTAAATCTGATTACACAGGCTGGCTGCTCAGCCTCCCCACTAATCCAGGATTCCTTTTCTTGGGTCCATCAGTTCTGTGTCCTCTATGGCCAGTCAGGAAAGTTTAAGAGGATGTTTGAATCAATTTCCACATCCAAAGATACACATCTGACCATCCTGAAACCCCTACATCCAAGAAGGTGGACTGTGCGGAATACTGCTATTAGATCTGCGCTAGGGTAGTATGAGAAAGCTACCTTGCACTGTATGAGAAAGCAACAACATTGATTGACTCCATGGAATCCATTGAGACACACTCAAGACGATTTGCTGGCAAAGCAGTGGATCACTATAAGGCAGAATTTTTTGACGTGTTGGATGGTGTGGAGGTTCAGTTTGGCGAACGTTTTGAACAGGACAGTCTAAACATCCTGCAAAAGTTGGAAAGAGCGCTTCTCATGGGGGAGTTGGATGAGTCTCTAGATCAGTACCCTGAGCTGAACATAGATTCTCTTTCAGTGAAGTTGCCTCTCTTTCGCAACAAATACCCCTGTAGCAGCAGTGGAGAGGCAGCAGAGGTCCTAAGGAGGCTTCCAGTGGAGGTGCGGGGGTTGTTTGACCAAGTTGAGGTGCTGATCATAATTTTGTTTGCGGTGCCAGTGTCTTCGTGTGAGGATGAGAGGAGTTTCAGTGCACTCCGCAGGTTAAAGACTTGGCTTCGGTTTAGCATAGGCCAAGAGAGACTGAACGGCGTAGTTGTCAGTAATGTACATAACGACAGGCTGGACAGTCTTGAGGGAAAATATCTGCCAGGAATTTGTTGGATCCATTGAAACCCGCAAACATATGTACGGTTCTTTTGTTCAGTAGTGTGTATAGCAGTGGTTCTCAACCTTTTTGGGGTACTGGAACCCGTGCATATTTTGAGGCAAGGCAGGCAAGGTTTTGAGTGGTCCTCAGAGACCTCCACCCCCTCTATATTATATGTAAAGTTACTGGAATCCTTATGGTATTGAATACGTTCATTACACTTTTTTATTTCACGGACCCCTTGCAATTACACCAGGGACCCCTAGGAGTCCATAGTATAATATTTGATATTTTGTTTAGTAGTTTTCAGTTTTTAGTACATGACAGTACACTTACTAAATATTTATTTTAGGTTATTTTATTTAAAATTGCACACTTTGTGTGACATACTTGTCCATAGCTGTTGTTTGAAGACTTGAGACACTGACTGAACAATAAAGAAGTATTTTTGAAGGACATTTTGGTTGATTTATTTGGGTTATTCATTGAAGTAGTTCTTTCGCTTTTAAAACTGTACTTATTTTTGAGCTTTTTGTTCTTGTAAAGCTATTGTCGTACACTCAGGCCAGTGGCACATATTTAATGACTATATAAATGTATCAGAAAAAGTCAAATAAAAAGGTCAAATCAATACTGAGACCAACTTTGTGATGGTTCTCAATGGAGATTATTTTAGATGAGATCGCACTATGTCCATTGTATTTACGAAAACTGCACCCATACACAGTGTACAGTACCATTGCCACCTACTGGACTTTCTTGGTATAGCCGGTTGTAAATACAAATACCTGCGTACATGCTGGACTGATAAGGAACACTGCTATAACTATTAGTATTAGTAGTACTATAACAATTTAAACATTTGAACAAGTTGGGACAACCCTTCCAGTTAACTACCTTTCAATTATCCAGTAGTAGTAATTATGGTTCCTCAACATACATTTATTAACATATTACAACGTAGGCTGTGTTACAGCACTACTTTTGGTGTCCCCCTGAGGAATTTCTCTTGAGAAAATGTAATGTAATTCTCCCCTCCAAAGTTGATATCTGATTTTCGCCACCTGCTTTGTAGACTTCGCCAGACAAAGGTTGCTCTCCGGTTTTGTGATGAAACCAAGGTGTGGTTGAATTTATTCTGCCACTGTGTCTTTTTTTGTATTGTATCTGCCTTAGGCCTATATATCACGGTCGCAAGGCATATGAACTATCAGGTTTCAGAGCAAACAACGCCATTATCACAACGAATAGGTTGTAATATGTTTTTCTTTTTCTGGCTTGGCTTCCCCAGTGATTTTACCCACTCACTGCTACTGCAGTTCACATATAAACAATCACACACTCAGACCACTACACACACAGAGAGAGAGAGGGAGAGTTATATCGATTTTATTAGTTCAATTTTGAACTAATTCCACTTTGATTCCAAAACACACATTGCAGCCTAAGGCAGTAATTGTAACTTGCCAGGACATATAATTCAGTGGCCCACTGGGAATTTAGTCGATACTGGAGGATAAATGAATTTAAATGATTGAAAAGCCCTCATAGAAAACAATGGCCAAAACACAATTCATCCCTAAATAGGACTTTAACTGACCTAAAGTCTGCTATACGTTTTGAGTTGTGCAACACACATTATGACGCACAGCAGTCACTTTACAATAGTATTGGCATAACATCCCAAATGGATGAGAGAAAAATGGCGGAGACGATTGGAACATTTGAAAACATTTACCTTGATAAGTTTGCACCTGATCTGGGCCGACACCATATGGCTGTTCCGCAGGTTCCCCACTCGGAACATGAGACACAACTTCCCGTCCCGTTGCGAGATAACGGCATCCTGGCTAAACATGAGAGTCTCCGCGCGCTTCTTTGGCTGGGACATCTTGATAAACATGCAGCCGATAAGAAATGCGTCCACTATAGAACCCAGGAGAGACTGGAAGAGAAAAAGAATAATGCCTTCCGGACACTTTTCTGTGATGTAGCGGTAACCATAGCCGATAGTAGCCTCTGTTTCAATGAAGAACAAGAAAGCGGACGGAAAGTTGTAGACGTTCGCGACGCACGGGGTGTATGACGAGTCGTGGCCTTGTGGTTTGATGTCACCACGGATGTAGGCTATTATCCACCACATAGATGCCATAACCAGCCAGGCTACCGTGTAGGTTAATATAAATATGAGTAGGTTCCACCGCCATTTCAGGTCGACTAGCGTGGTGAAAAGATCGGAGATATATCGACTTGTCTCCCCGCCAAGGTTACCATGCTGGACGTTACAGCGGCCGTTCTTCTCCACAAACCGCTGGCGCTTTCTCTTCACGGGTGCAGACACAGTCATGTCCCGTTTGGTGTTCACTACCTCGTAGTCCTCGCCAAATTTCCTGCGTATCGCAGACATAATGAGCGATTTGCGCTGAACCAAATAGGCTTTACGCAGGCTTGGCACCACTATCCAAGAGATGCAATAATATTCACTTGCTCGTGATGAGATGATCCTGCACGTAGGTGAATTAATAGTGATAACAAAAAATATACATCACAGTCCATAGATCAGTCGAATAAATACGCATTCCAGCATTTATTGACACCTCAGTCCTCGTTGGCCAACTTTTATGTAGTCCCGGGCTTCACATCGTTGTTGTGATGTGACACTATGACAGAAGCTCACTGAAACATGCAAATTATGTGTCCTTGAAAAACCAAAACGGATCCAAGCCGACTGTCCTCCTCCCGCGCCGGACACCACTCCATGCATCGCATGTTCTTCGGGCTCGCGCCACAAGCTGCTGCTGTCTGCTTGGGCACGCGTTCAGTCAGATGATAGACTGAAGAACTGCGGCACTTGCTGACAGATGTAGCCGATAGTGTGTTTGTCGCTGTAGGGGGAGGGAAGGGGGGGGGGGGGGTGAATTTGCTTCATTGTCCAACCCAATCAGGTATAAGCAGAGAAAGTTACAGTATAGCGCAAAGGACTTATGGTTCATTTTCTCCTATTTTCCCACTGTGCCATCAATATAATATTATTGACCTAGGCCTAGAGGGTTCCGTGTGTGACATTTGCACGTAACTAATTCGGACATACAACAAAACACCTTTACTGTGATACAGTAGTGTTTATTCCCAAGGACCCTGCCTTTTGATCCACAACTATTTAGTTCCCCCTAGTGATACGTGTTTGGAAGTGTAACTCTCGACCTGATAGGATATAGTGAAGCCTATACCTATGGAAGTAAATTAGAGACAGGCGTGTAAAGGACGATTTGCACATGTAAAAGAAGAGTTGCACCTGTATAGCCCTAATCAGTTTTGTATTTGCAAAAGATATTTGCAAACATGTAACTTATTTTGAGAATAAATACAACAGCACTTGCAAGCATGTAACTTGATAGGTAAATAAATGCTATACGATTTGCAAGCATGCAACTCAATCTGTGAATCAAAACTACATTTGCCAATCTGCACACTCAAGAGTTTTGTCTCTACTTTTAAGAGCTGCTCTGCAAGCAAACTGCAGCAGAGAAAAACAAAGAGCTCTTGTGGGCAGGGATTTTTCTTCCAACCAATCAGATGAGCTGTCATCATTCAGGAACGTGCTTTCAAACAGGGGTCCAGGGATCCAGTATGGGAGGACACTTTCCACTGTGTTAAACATAGATCAAATTATTTTAAATTACTGAATGATATTCACAGAATTTGAAAGCTACATGAAGGCGTTGGTGAGGGAAATGAAGGAAACAATTAAAACAAGTGTTTCCACATAGCATAACCGCTTCAAAGCTGATGCTGTTTTGAGGAGAACAGGCTAGCTCCCTGTAAAATTAAGACGAGGGGATGGGGAAGAAGATTAGATGTTCAGTTGCTTCATCTGGCTGATGCCGTGCCTAGACGAGATGAGAGCCAACTGTTATTGAGATAGAATCTGAGAGATCTCCCCCTTTTATCTCTATAAGCTTGCTAAATGTCAACGTTGAACCAATGCAATGATATACATTTTATTGGCTTGCTATATGAGCTGCTTTTCCTGAAAATGTATATCTGATACATCTAGTCATGCATCTGCAGACACAGCGAGGAGGAGAAAAGCCTGCTTCGGGAGAGCTACCTAGAACAACATCAACTAGCTAGCTATACTATCAGATATACATTTTCAGGAAAAGCATGGCTAGACATAGCTATCTGTAGGAACATTATTACTTGAAACCACCACATGCACATCATCTGTATCTGTTACATTCCATATGATGTTTTAATATATTTGTACCGTGTTGCTATCTGTCTCAAGATGTACAAATCATCAGCATGAAGAATACTGAATTCTGTTGAATTGTCAAGTGGACTGAATTCTCATGAAAATATTGTTGTGCCTCTCTTTCAGATCTGCTAAGCACACCTCTGCCTCTGCTAGCCACACAACCACTGCCTCCTGCTTGGCCCTGTCCAGGGGATGACAGTAAACAGGCCCACAGTGTTTCCCAAACCCCCTTTCTCACCCAGTAATTATTTTGCAATAGCTTATGTTCCGTGGGGTTAGGGTCAACTTGTCTTATCTGGACCCGTATTCACAAAGCGTCTTAGAGTAGGAGTGCTGATCTAGGATCAGTTTTTCCTTTAAGATCATCATTAATCAAATTATATTGACTAGTGGGACCTGACCCTAGGTCAGCTCTCCTACTCTTGTGGCGTATTTCCATATTGGATTTACCCCAGTGCTTTACCCAAAAGGCTCAGACTTTTCGGGTTTCCATCTACGCGGGCCAGAACCTGTGTCTCACTGGGCCATGGCTCCAGCAGACCTGCTCTCATTTGGGGCCAAAGCCAGGCCACTGGTACTTTTCAGCCAGCATTTACATAACTATGGCTAACTGTGAATTCTAACACCTCACAATGCAACTGTTTTGATTATGCAGAGGTTGTTGATTCTGCTCCTCACAAGTTCTCGCTGTCAGTCCTAGCTATGGAAACACAGTTTCCCTAGTATAACATAAGGGTGTATACACTAGTGTAACAATGGTGCTACAGTCGAAAAACAACATAGGATGCTTTGTGAATATGGGCCCTGGTGAAGTGTGTGATCTTAGGCATGCTCCCATGGCTCCAGCAGACCTGCTCTCACTTGGGGCCAAAGCCAGGTCACTGGAACTTTTCAGCTGTCATTTACATAACAATGGCTAACTGAACTTTAACACCGTCTCACAAAGCAACTGTTTTGATGTAATGAGTGATTTAAGGCATGCTCCCACTAATCCCCCCACCCCCTTTCTCTCTGTGTCTCCCTTCCCAGAGGACCTGAGCCCCTGCTCGGGCTGGCGTTCCGACTGCAGCTATCGTCTTCTGGCCTGATATCACCGGGCGTGCTACCTTATCCTGGACCCCTGCTAGAGTCCTCACTGTCAGTCCTAGCTCAGCCAGGTAGTCACTGTGCTTCTGCCTCTGCATTGCTTGGTCTTTGACATTTTAGGCTGGGTATCCGTAAAGCACTTTGTGAGTTGTTCAGGGCTGTCTTGATTAATGTGAGACAATAGAACAGTGGTTTTCGTGTTGGGGTTGTATATCCTTTTTTTTGCCAATGTGAATGTTTAGCTGATCTGGAGTGGACTACATCTGAATTGAAATTATTCCCAAGGATGACTAACATCCATCATTATCCATGAGTACCATACACATGCAACCCACCACCACTTTCTTTAATGAACACTCCTCCTCAATCTATTGTACATGGAACCGTAAAGTTAATATTCACTTTTGTCAATAATAACTTCTACACATATTGGCAACATGCTTGAATGAAAACATTTCTTTAGACTTTATGGATGTTATGGGGGTGATGCTGTTGCTCATCAGATTTCATATTATCAAATCAAATTGTATTGGTCACATACACATGTTTAGAAGATTTTATTGCGGGTGTAGCGAAATGCTTGGATGTAGCGATTTTGCCAATATGTCAACGTTATCAATTAGGAAAGATGGTGTTGTTCATAATAACAAGTTCATGACTGTTGATGTTCACAGGACCCTACTAATGCTATGTTGAACGAGCACCATGGACGGAGGAGGAGGAAAACAGACAGCTACTCTCTACCACACATTCACCAAGTCATCCACTGGAGAGACGCTATCGGAGTCGGTGCAGCCAGCTGGTTTCTCCACTCATCGCGCAGACAGAAACAAACATCTTTCTGGTAAGAAGAGGGGCGGGGGCGTATGCTTCATGGTTAACGTGACGTGGTGTGATCATAACAACATACAGGTACTCAAGTCCTTCTGTTCACCTGATTTAGAATTCCTCACAATCAAATGTCGACCGCATTATCTACCAAGGGAATTCTCTTCAATTATAATCACAGCCGTATATATTCCCCACCAAGCAGACACATCAATGGCTCTGAACAAACTTTATTTGACTCTTTGCAAACTGGAATCGATTTATCCGGAGGCTGCATTCATTGTAGCTGGGGATTATTACAAGGCTAATCTGAAAACAAGACTCCCTAAATTTTATCAGCATATCGATTGCGCAACCAGGGCTGGAAAAACCTTGGATCACTGCTATTCTAACTTCCGCGACGTATATAAGGCCCTGCCCCGCCCTCCTTTCGGAAAAGCTGACCACGACTCCATTTTGTTGATCCCTGCCTACAGACAGAAACTAAAACAAGAAGCTCCCGCATTGAGGTCTGTTCAACGCTGGTTCGACCAATCTGATTCCACACTCCAAGACTGCTTCCATCACGTGGACTGGGATATGTTTCGTATTGCGTCAGACAACAACATCGATGAATACGCTGATTCGGTGAGCGAGTTCATTAGAACGTGTGTTGAAGATGTCGTTCCCATAGCAACGATTAAAACATTCCCAAACCAGAAACCGTGGATTGATGGCAGCATTCGCGTGAAACTGAAAGCCCGAACCACTGCTTTTAATCAGGGCAAGGTGACCAGAAACATGACCGAATACAAACAGTGTAACTATTCCCTCCGCAAGGCAATCAAACAAGCTAAGCGTCAGTATAGAGACAAAGTAGAATCTCAATTCAACGGCTCAGACACAAGAGGTATGTGGCAGGGTCTACAGTCAATCACCGATTACAAAAAGAAAACCAGCCCCGTCACGGACCAGGATGTCTTGCTCCCAGGCAGACTAAATAACTTTTTTGCCTGCTTTGAGGACAATACAGTGCCACTGACACGGCCCGCATCTAAAACATGCGGACTCTCCTTCACTGCAGCTGACGTGAGGAAAACATTTAAACGTGTCAACCCTCGCAAGGCTGCAGGCCCAGACGGCATCCCCAGCCGCGCCCTCAGAGCATGCGCAGACCAGCTGGCTGGTGTGTTTACGGACATATTCAATCAATCCCTATCCCAGTCTGTTGTTCCCACATGCTTCAAGAGGGCCACCATTGTTCCTGTTCCCAAGAAAGCTAAGGTAACTGAGCTAAACAACTTACCGCCCCGTAGCACTCACTTCCGTCATCATGAAGTGCTTTGAGAGACTAGTCAAGGACCATATCACCTCCACCCTACCTGACACCCTAGACCCACTCCAATTTGCTTACCGCCCAAATACGTCCACAGACGATGCAATCTCAACCACACTGCACACTGCCCTAACCCATCCACCCCGCTGATCCTCAACACTGGGGCCCCACAAGGGTGCATTCTCAGCCCTCTCCAGTACTCCCTGTTTACCCATGACTGCGTGGCCATGCACGCCTCCAACTCAATCAAGTTAGTAGATGACACTGCAGTGGTAGGCTTGATTACCAACAACAACAAAACGGCCTACAGGGAGGAGGTGAGGGCCCTTGGAGTGTGGTGTCAGGAAAGTAACATCAACAAAACAAAGGAGATGATCGTGGACTTTAGGAAACAGCAGAGGGAGCAGCCCCCATCCACATCGACAGGACAGTAATGGAAAAGGTGGAAAGTTTTAAGTTCCTCGGCGTACACATCACGGACAAACTGAAATGGTCCATCCACACAGATAGCGTGGTGAAAAAGGCACAGCAGCGCCTTTTCAACCTCAGGAGGCTGAAGACATTTGGCTTGTCACCGAAAACACTCAAAACTTTTACAGATGCACAATAGGGAGCATCCTGTCAGGCTGTATCACCGCCTGGTACGGCAACTGCTCCGCCCACAACCGTAAGGCTCTCCAGAGGGTAGTGAGGTCTGCACAACGCATCACCGGGGGCAAACTACCTGCCCTCCAGGACACCAACACCACCCGATGTCACAGGAAGGCCATAAAGATTATCAACGACAACAACCACCCGAGCCACTGCCTGTTCATGTAAAATATATCACTAGCCACTTTAAACAATGCTACCTAATATAATGTTTACATACCCTACATTATTAATCTCATATGTATATGTATATACTGTAGTCTATATCATCTACTGCATCTTTATGTAATACATGTATCACTAGCCACTTTAACTATGCCACTTTGTTTACATACTCATCTCATATGTATATACTGCACTCAATACCATCTACTGTATCTTGCCTATGCCGCTCTGTACCATCACTCATTCATATATCTTTATGTACATATTCTTTATCCCCTTACACTTGTGTCTGTCTATAAGGTAGTAGTTTTGGAATTGTTAGCTAGATTACTTGTTGGTTATTACTGCATTGTCGGAACTAGAAGCACAAGCATTTCGCTACACTCGCATTAACATCTGCTAACCATGTGTATGTGACAAATAAAATTTGATTTGATTTGATTTGTTTGCATCATGAACAATTTTAGCATTTTCTAAAATAAATATATAATACATTTTGTTCATTCTGTTTCTAATGGTTTGTTATGCTAGATGTGAATAACTTAGCAGGTCTATGCTATAATGTATTGTTTTAAAATGTTTATTAAATATATATACAGTGTGGAGAACAAGTATTTGATACACTGCTGATTTTGCAGGTTTTCCTACTTACAAAGCATATAGAGGTCTGTAATTTGTATCATAGGTACACTTCAACTGTGAGAGACGGAATCTAAAACAAAAATACAGAAAATCGCATTGTATGATTTTTAAGTAATTAATTTGCATTTTATTGCATGACAAGTATTTGAAAGGGCAGTGTTGAGAAAAGGGCAGTGTTGAGATTGCATCATCTGTGGATCTGTCTGGGCGATATGTAAATTGGAGTGGGTCTAGGGTTTCCGGGATGATAGTGTTGATGTGAGCCATGGCCAGCCTTTCAAAGCACTTCATGGCTACATACATGAGTGCTACGGGTCTGTAGTCATTTAGGCAGGTTATCTTGCCGTTCTTGGGTACAGGGACTATGGTGGTCTGCTTTAAACATGTAGGTATTCCAGACTCAGTCAGGGAGAGGTTGATATGTCAGTGACACTTGCCAGCTGCTCCGCGCATGCTCTGAGTACAGGTCCTGGTAATCCGTCTGGCCCCGCCGCCTTGTTTATGTTAACCTGTTTAAAGGTCTTACTCACATCGGCTACGGAGAGCGTGATCACACAGTCATCCGAAACAGCTGGTGCTCTCATGCATGCATCAATGTTGCTTGAACAAAAGGCACTGCTCGTGGCTGGGTTTCCCTAGTTTGCAAGACCTGCCACATCCGATGGGCGTCAGAGCCGGTGTAGTACGATTCAATATTAGTTCTGAATTGACGCTTTGCATGTTTGATCGTTCATCTGAGGGCATAGCAGGATTTCCTATAAGCGTCCGGATTAGTGTCCCGCTCTTTGAAAGCGGCAGCTCTAGCCTTTAACTCAGTGCAGATGTTACCTGTAATCCATGGCTTCTGGTTGGGATATGTATGTACGATCACTGTGGGGACGTCGTCATTGATGCACTTATTGATGAAGCCGGTGACTGATGCGGTATACACCACAATGCCATTGGATGAACCCTGGAACATATTCCAGTTTGTGCTAGCAAAATAGTGCCGTAGCTTAGCATCTGACTTAACTTTCGTATTAAGCGAGTCACAGGGACTCCCTGCTTTAGTTTTTGCTTGTAAGCAGGAATCAGGAGGATATAATTATGGTCAGATTTGCCAAATGGAGGGCGAGGGAGAGCTTTGTATGAGTCTCTGTGTGTGGAGTAAAGGTGGTCTAGAGGTATTTTTCATCTGGTTGCACATGTGACATGCTGGTAGAAATAAGGTAAAAATGGATTTAAGTTTGCCTGCATTAAAGTCCCTGGTCACTAGGAGCATCGATTCTGGATGAGTATTTTCTTGAATGAAATCAGAAAGAAACATTTGCATCATTTAGATTGTTTTCTAAAAGAAGAGTAGATTTACTGTTGACGCAAAGACTTGACACTTTTGGTTTTTAAACTGTAACAGGTTTTGGTTTTTCCGTTTATGTTTGAAGGTTGGACTTTAGCACACATAGTACATAGGGCTTACCAATTGGTGTCACCTTGTTAGTCCGTATGTGTTCCACCTGTGCTGGGTTATCCATCTATTTAGTCTGAGGGAGGTTTCATCCTGTGTTGGCACAGGTGATATTTAAGAGTGTCTGGCCTAGTGCTACAGTTGGCTTCAATTTCATTTCAAATCAGTTGGCTTCAACCATACACATGGTTAGCAGGTGTTAATGCAAGTGTAGCGAAATGCTTGTGCTTCTAGTTCCGACCATGCAGTAATACCTAACAAGTAATATAACCTAACAATTTCACAACAACTACCTTATACACACAAGTGTAAAGGAATAGGAATATGTACATAAAAATCTATAAATGAGTGATGGCCGAACGGCATAGGCAAGATGCAGTAGATGGTATAGAGTACAGTATGTACATATGAGATGAGTAATGTAGGGTATAAAAACATATAAAGTGGCATTGTTTAAAGTGGCTAGTGATAAATTACATCAAGATGGCAAGATGCAGTAGATGGTATAGCGTACAGTATATACATATGAGATGAGTAATGTAGGGTAAGTAAACATTATATAATATAAAGGGGCTAGTGATAAATAGATGACATACATTTTTCCATTATTAAAGTGGCTGGAGTTGAGTCAGTATGTTGGCAGCAGCCACTCAATGTTAGTGATGGCTGTTTAACGGTCTGATGGCCTTGAGATAGAAGCTGTTTTTAAGTCTCTCGGTCCCCGCTTTGATGCACCTGTACTGACCTCGCCTTCTGGATGATAGCGGGGTGAACAGGCAGTGGCTCGGGTGGTTGTTGTCCTTGATGATCTTTTTGGCCTTCCTGTGACATCGGGTGGTTTAGGTGTCCTGGAGAGCAGGTAGTTTGCACCCGGTGATGCGTTGTGCAGACCTCACTACCCCCTGGAGAGCCTTCCGGTTATGGGCGGAGCAGCTGCCATACCAGGCTGTGATACAGCCCAACAGGATGCTCTCGATTGTGCATCTGTAAAAGTTTGTGAGTGTTTTTGGTGACAAGCCGAATTTCTTCAGCCTCCTGAGGTTGAAGAGGCGCTGCTGCGCCTTCTTTACCACGCTGTCTGTGTGGGTGGACCAATTCAGTTTGTCCGTGATGTGTACGCCGAGGAACTTAAAACTCTCCACCCTCTCCACTACTGTCCCGTCAATGTAGATAGGGGGCTGCTCCCTCTGCTGTTTCCTGAAGTCCATGATCATCTCCTTTGTTTTGTTGACATTGAGTGTGAGGTTATTTTCCTGACACAACACTCCGAGGCCCTGACCTCCTCCCTGTAGGCCGTCTCATCGTTGTTGGTAATCAAGCCTACCACTGTAGTGTCGTCTGCAAACTTGATGATTGAGTTGGAGGCGTGCATGGCCACACAGTCGTGGGTGAACAGGGAGTACAGGAGAGGGCTGAGAACGCACCCTTGTGGGGACCCAGTGTTGAGGATCAGCGGGGTGGGGATGTTGTTTCCTACCCTCACCACCTAGGGGCGGCCCGTCAGGAAGTCCAGGACCCAGTTGCACAGGGCGGGGTCGAGACCCAGGGTCTCGAGCTTAATGACGAGTTTGGAGGGTACTATGGTGTTAAATGCTGAGCTGTAATCGATGAACAGCATTCTTACATAGGTATTCCTCTTGTCCAGATGGGTTAGGGCAGTGTGCAGTGTCATGGCGATTGTGTCGTCTGTGGACGTATTGGGGCGGTAAGAAAATTGGAGTGGGTCTAGGGTGTCAGGTAGGGTGGAGGTGATATGGTCCTTGACTAGTCTCTCAAAGCACTTCATGATGACGGAAGTGAGTGCTACAGGGCGGTAGTCATTTAGCTCAGTTACCTTAGCTTTCTTGGGAACAGGAACAATGGTGGCCCTCTTGAAGCATGTGGGGACAGCAGACTGGGATAAGGATTGATTGAATATGTCTGTAAACACACCAGCCAGCTGGTCATGTCTGTAAACACACTAGCCAGCTGGTCTGAGCATGCTCTGAGGACACGACCTGTGATGCCGTCCGGGCCTGCAGCCTTGCGAGGGTTAATACGTTTAAATGTTTTACTTCACGTTGGCTCCAGTGAAGGAGAGCCCACAGGTTTTGGTAGCGGGCCATGTCAGTTGCACTGTATTGTCCTCAAAGCAAGCAAAAAGTTGTTTAGTCTGTCTGGGAGCAAGGCATTGTGATCCGCGACGTGGCTGGTTTTTCATTTGTAGTCCGTGATTGACTGTAGACCCTGCCACATACCTCTCGTGTCTGAGCCGTTGAATTTTCTGTACTGTCTCTGTACTGACGCTTAGCTTGTTTGATTGCCTTGCGAAGGGAATAGCTACACTGTTTGTATTCGGTCATGTTTCCGGTCACCTTGTCCTGATTAAAAGCAGTGGTTCGGGCGTTCAGTTTTGCCATCAATCCACGGTTTCTGGTTGGGGAATGTTTTAATAGAACTTGTTAATAAACTCGCACAACGAATCAGCGTATTCGTCAATGTTGTTGTTCGCCGCAATGTGGAACATATCCCAGTCCACGTGATCGAAACAATCTTGAAGCGTGGAATCAGATTGGTCGGACCAGCGTTGAACAGACCTGAGAGCGGGTGCTTCCTGTTTTAGTTTCTGTCTATAGGCAGGGAGCAACAAAATGGAGTCGTGGTCAGCTTTTCCAAAGGGAGGGCGGGGGAGGGCCTTATATACGTCGTGGAAGTTAGAATAACGGTGGTCTAGGGTTTTGCCAGCCCTGGTAGCACAATCGATACGCTGATAGAATTTGGGGAGCCTTGTTTTCAGATTAGCCTTGTTAAAATCCCCGGCTACAATAAATGCAGCCTCAGGATATGTGGTTTCCAGTTTACATAGAGTCCAAATAAGTTCTTTCAAGGGCCGTCGATGTGTCTGCTTTGGGGGGGATATACACAACTGTGATTATGATCAAAGAGAATTCTCTTGGTATGTAATGCGGTCGACATTTGATTGTGAGGAATTCTAAGACAGGTGAACAAAAGGACTTGAGTTCCTTTATGATGTTATGATCACACCACATCTCGTTAATCATAAAGGCATACACCCCCGCCCATCTTCTTACCATAGAGATGCTTGTTTCTGTCGGCGCGATGCGTGAAGAAACCAGGTGGCTGTACCGACTCAGATTGTGTGTCTCGAGTGAGCCATGTTTCCGTGAAAGAAAGAACGTTACAGTCTCGGATGTCTCTCTGGAATGCTACCCATGCTCGGATTTCGTCTACCTTGTTGTCAAGAGACTGGACATTGGCGAGTAGTGTGCTCGGGAGCGGTGCGCGATGTGCCCGTCTATGGAGCCTGACCAGAAGACCGCTCCGTCTGCCCCTTCTACGGCATTGTTGTTTTGAGTCGCTGGCTGGGATCCGATCCATTGTCCTGGGTGGTAGGCCAAACAGAGGATCTGCTTCGGGAAAGTCCTGGTCGTAATGTTGGTGAGTTGACGTTGCTATTATATCCAATAGTTCCTCCCGACTGTATGTAATAAAACCTAAGATTACCTGGGGTAACAATGAAAGAAATAACATAAAAAAACTAAATACTACATAGTTTCCCAGGAACGTGAAGCGAGGCGGCCATCTCTGTTTACGCCAGAAGTGATATGGACAGTTAACACCTTCAGTTGATTCTCTTTTGATCCTTTATCTGATGTCCCTGTTTTTGTTTTGCTCTACTATTTGGTTTGCTAGGTGTTTTTTTTTTTTTTGCCTCCTCCTGGGCAAATTTAGTGGGCGCTCATAGAGGGTGTCTTAGGTTCCAGTTGTTGTTGCTAGTCAACTTTCAGTTCACACCCCCACGAGTGTCTTTCAGAACCGCTTCGAAAACCCCACCTGTTTTGCATTTGTTTGAGCGACATTATTTCTTGCTGGGGAATGTAACATAAACATACCGGCACAAATAATCTGGCAAACTGGAAACGTTGGAAATACGTTTTAAAATATTACACAATGTATTTACATTGAAATAGAGAGAGAGAGCACAGTATGTAATTATTGTGATAACCAGACCCATGTACAGTTGAAGTCGAAAGTTTACATACACTTTGGTTGGAGTCATTAAAACTCATTTTTCAACCACTCCACAAATTTCTTGTTAACAAACTATAGTTTTGGCAAGTCGGTTAGGACATCTACTTTGTGCATGACACAAGTAACAATTCCAACAATTGTTTACCGACAGATTATTTCCCCTTATCACAATTCCAGTGGGTCAGAATGTAAGGGCGTTCGTCTGTAGGAGGAAGAGAAGCGGACCAAAGCGCAGCGTGGTGGTTATTCATGTTTTAATAAATCACTACACATGAACAAACTAACAAAAACAAGAAATGTGAAAACGCAAAACAGTCCTATCCTGTGACACCAAACACAGTGACAGGAACAATCACCCATAAACACAGTGAAACCCAGGCTACCTAAGTATGATTCTCAATCAGAGACAACTAATGACACCTGCCTCTGATTGAGAACCATACTAGGCCGAAAACATAGAAATGCCCCAAAACATAGAAAAACAAACATAGACTGCCCACCCAACTCACGCCCTGACCATACTAAATAAATACAAAACAACAGAAATAGAGGTCAGAACGTGACACAGAAGTTTATATACACTAAGTTGACTGTACCTTTAAACAGCTTGGATTCCAGAAAATTATGTCATGGCTTTAGAAGCTTCTGATAGGCTAATTGACATCATTCGAGTCAATTGGAGGTGTACCTGTGGGTGTATTTCAAGGACTCCCTTCAAACTCAGTGTCTCTTTGCTTGACATCTTGGGAAAATCAGGAGAAATCAGCCAAGACCTCAGGAAAAAATGGTAGATCTCCACAAGTCTGGTTCATCCTTGGGAGCAATTTCCAAACGCCTGAAGGTACCACTTTCATCTGTACAAACAATAGTACGCAAGTATAAACACCATGGGACCACGCAGCCATCATACTGCTCAGGAAGAAGATTAATTCTGTCTCCTAGAGGTGAACGTTCTTTGGTGTTAAAAATTAAACAGGTACAAAAGTATCTATAACCACAGTTAAACAAGTCCTACATCGACATAACCTGAAATGCTTGGTCACAAATGGGACTTCCAAATGGACAATGACCCCAAGCATACTTCCAAAGTTGTGGCAAAATGGCTTAAGGACAACAAAGTCAAGGTATTGGAGTGGCCATCACAAAGCCTGACCTCAATCCCATAGAAAATTTGTGGGCAGAAATGAAAAAGTGTGTGCGAGCAAGGAGGCCTACAAACCTGACTCAGTTACATCAGCTCTGTCAGGAGGAATGGGCCAAAATTCACCCAATTTATTGTGGGAAGCTTGTGGAAGGCTACTTGAAATGTTTGACCCAAGTTAAACAATGTAAAGGCAATGCTACCAAATACTAATTGAGTGTATGTAAACTTCTGACCCACTGAGAATGTGATGAAAGAAATGAAAGCTGAAATAAATAATTCTCTCTACTATTATTATCATGCTGCTGGTTGAGAACCTTGTTCTTACCAGATGTTGTTGAGGATAAAAAATTAGCTGGAGGAAGATGCAGCCAAAGGGCATGATGCCCCCTTTGACAATACCGGGAATGGGCTGGATGAAGAAGGAATGTTCATGGATCTGCCTGGAGTACAGAGAGTAGCATAGAAACTCATCAAGACATTGTTAGACCTTTGTAAGTGTGCTATGTTTTCTATGATGGTTATACCAGTGTGAAATAGATTGCAAACACAGAAGGGAAATGTACACAATGTAAGATTACCTGAAATAGCTATTCATACAGACATTGTGATTGATAGCTGAAACTCACAGGCCTCTGCCCACGGAGATGCCAAACCACAAAGCAAAGATGGCCACTAGTGTGCCGAAAGGGATGACTGCCACGAAGCCTTCCAACCACAGGATCAGTTTAATCATGAGAGAGAGGGAGAGAAAATGTGTGGGGGAGGGGCGGGACAGTGAATATCTCACTGGGGACAATGCCTAATATCACATATTACACCAGGGCCCATATTCACAAAGCATCCAATGCTGCTTTTCGACTATACACCCTTATGTTATGCTAGGGAAAATGTGTTTCCATAGCTAGGACTGACAGTGAAGACTTGTGAAGAGCAGAATCAACAACCTCTGCATAATCAAAACAGTTTCTTTGTGAGAAGGTGTTAAAGTTCACAGTTCGCTATAGTTATGTAAATGCTGGCTGAAAAGTACCAGTGGCCTGGCTTTGGCCCCAAGTGAGAGCAGGTCTGCTGGAGCCATGGGAGCATGCCTAAGGCCACACATTACACAGGGCCCATATTCACAACACATCCAATGCTGCTTATCGACTTTAGCACCATTGTTACACTAGTGTATACACCCATATGTTATACTAGGGAAATTGTATTTCCATAGCTAGGACTGATAGTGAGGACTTGTGAAGAGCAGAATCAACAATCTCTGCATAATCAAAACAGTTGCTTTGTGAGAAGGTGTTAAAGTTCACAGTTAGCTATAGTTATGTAAATGCCAGCTGAAAAGTACCAGTGGCCTGGCTTTGGCCCCAAGTTACTGGGGGACTGAGACTAGGGGGGTTGGGAGACACTGTGGCCCCATTCAATGTCACCCCCGGACAGACCAAGCAGGAGGGAGCTTACCCAACCACTCTAAGGTAGTGTTCGTGTGGCTAACAGAGGCAGAGCTGTGATATGAAAGAGACACACAACAATATTTGAATGACAATTCAGTCCACTTGACAATTCAACGGAATTCAGTTTTCTTCATGCTATTGATTTGTGCAACTTGAGACAGAGAGCAATAGAGTACGAATATATTAAAACATATTGTCTGATGGCACCGACAGAGAAACTATGCAGTATTTCGTTTTTTTATGTATTATTTCTAACATTGTTACCCCAGGAAATCTTGTATATGGGTGTATATGTTTCGTGATTAACGACTTGTGGTGTAATCATAACAACCTTCTGCTCACCGACCTAGAATTCCATACAATCAAATGCCGGCCATGTTACCTCCCAAGAGAATTCTCGTCAGTTATCGTCACAGCTGTGTACATTCCCCCTCAAGCAGACACCAAGATGGCCCTTGAGGAACTTTACTGGACTATTGAAACTGGAAACCACATATCCTGAGCTGCATTTATTGTAGCTGGGGATTTTAACAAAGCAAATTTGAGAACAAGGCTACCTAAATTCTATAGGCATATTGATTGCACTACGCGCAGGGTAATACACTCGATCACATCTACTCTAACTTCCGCGATGCATACAAAGCCTTCCCCCGCCCCCCCTTCGGCAAATCCAACCACGATGCCATCTTGCTCGTACCGTCTTATAGGCAGAAACTCAAACAGGATGTACCAGTGACTAGAACCATTCAACGCTGGTCTGACCAATCGGAATCCACGCTTCAAGATTGTTTTGATCACGCAAACTAGGATATGTTCCAGTCAGCCTCAGAGAACAACATTGATCTATACGCTGACTTGATGTGTGAGTTTATAAGGAAGTTCATTGGAGATATTGTACCCACTGTGACTATTAAAACCTACCCTAACCAGAACCCATGGATGGATGGCAGAATTCGCACAAAACTGAAAGTGGGAACCACGCCATTTAACCATGGAAAGAGGTCTGGGAATAGGGCTGAATATAAAACGCGTAGTTATTCCCTCCGCAAGGCAATCAAACAAGCGGAATACCGGTACAGGGACAAAGTGGACTCACAATTCAACGGCTCAGACATGAAACGTATGTGGCAGGGTCTACAGGAAATCACAGACTACAAAAAGAAAACCAGCCATGTCACGGTCACTGACGTCACGCTTCCAGACAAACTAAACACCTTCCTTGCCCGCTTTGAGGACAATACATCGCCACCGTCGAGGCCCGCTAACAAGGACTACGTCCCCCCCTCTCCTTCTCCGTGGCCAATGTGAGTAAAACATGTAAACGTGTTAACCCTCACAAGGCGGCATCCCTAGCCACTTCCTCAGAGCATACACAGACCAGCTGTCTGGTGTGTTTACGGACATATTAAATCGCTCCCTATCACAGTCTGCTGTCCTCACATGCTTTGAGATATAGCCACCATTGTTCCTGTACCCAAGAAGGCAAAGATAACTGAACTACCGGCCCGTAGCATTCACTTCTGTCATCATGAAGTGCTTTGAGAGACTAGTCAAGGATCATATCACCTCAACCTTACCGGCCACCCTAGACCCACTTCAGTTTGCATACCACCCCAACAGGTCCACAGACGATGCAATCGCCATCACACTGGACACTGCCCTATTCCATCTGGGCAAGAGGAACACCTATGTAAGAATGTTCATTGACTACAGCTCAGCATTCAACACCATAGTACCCTCCAAGCTCATCATCAAGCTGGAGGCCCTGGGTCTCAACCCCGCCCTGTGCAATTGGATCCTAGACTTCCTGATGGGCTGCCCCAGGTAGTGATGGTAGGAAACAACATTTCCACTTCGCTGACCCTCAACACTGGGGCCCCACAAGGGTGTGTGCTCAGCCCCCTCCTGAACTCCCTATTAACCCATGACTGCGTGGCCATGCACACCTCCATCTCAACCATCAAGTTTGCAGACGACACAACAGTAGTGGGCTTGATTACCAACAACGACGAGACAGCCGACAGGGAGGAGGTGAGGGCACTCGGAGTGTGATGTCAGGAAAACAACCTCTCACTCAACGACAACAGAACAAACGAGATGATTGTGGACTTCAGGAAACAGCAGAGGGAGCAGCCCCCTATCCACATCGAAGGGACAGCAGTGGAGAAGGTGGAAAGTTTTAAGTTCCTATGCGTGCACATCACAGACAAACTGAAATTGTCCACCCACACAGAGTGCAGTGAAGAAGGCGCAACAGGCGCAACAGCGACTCTTCAACCTCAGGAGGCTGAAGAAATTTGGCTTGTCACCCAAAACCTTGACAAACTTTTACAGATGCACAATCGAGAGCATCCTATTGGGCTGTATCACAGCCTGGTACGGCAAATGCAAAGCTCTGAACCGCAAGGCTCTCCAGAGGGTGGTGCAGTCTGCCCAACGGGGGCAAACTACCTGCCGTCCATGACACCTACAGCACCCGATGTCACAGGAAGGCCAAAAATATCATCAAAGACAACAACCACCAGAGCCAATGCCTGTTCACACCGCTACCATCCTGAAGGTGAGGTCAGTACAGGTACATCAAAGCTGGGACAGAGAGACTGAAAAACAGCTTCTATCTCAAGGCCATCAGACTGCTAAACAGCAATCACTAACTCAGAGAGGCTGCTGTCTACATTGAGACCCGATCACTGGCCACTTTAATAAATGGATCACCAGTCACTTTAAACAATGCCACTTTAAATAATGCCACTTTAATAATGTTTACATATCTTACACTACTCATTTCATATGTACAGTTGAAGTCGGAAGTTTACATGCACTATGTTGACCGTGCCTTTAAACAGCTTGGAAAATTCCAGAAAATGATGTCATGGCTTTAAAATCTTCTGATAGGCTAACTGACATCATTTGAGTCAATTGGATGTATTTAAAGGCTTACCTTCAAACTCAGGGCCTCCTTGCTTGACATCTTGGGAAAATTAAAAGAAATCAGACAAAAAATTGTAGAACTCCACAAGTCTGCTTCATCCTTGAGAGCAATTTCCAAACGCCTGTAGGTACCACGTTCATCTGTACAAACAATAGTACGCAAGTTTAAACATGATGGGACCAGCCGTAATACCGCTCAGGAAGAAGATGCATTCTGTCTCCTAGAGAAGAACGTACTTTGGTGTGAAAAGTGCAAATCAAGGACGGAAAATGACGTTTATACATTGAAGCAACATCTCAAGACATCAGTCAGGAAGTTAAAGCTTGGTCGCAAATGAGTCTTCTAAATGGACAATGACCCCATGCATACTTCCAAAGTTGTGGCATAATGTCTTAAGGACAACAAATTCAAGGTATTGGAGTGGCCCTCACAATGCCCTGACCACAATCCTATAGAAAATGTGTGGGCAGAACTGAAAAAGCGTGTGCAAGCAAGGAGGCCTACAAACTTGACTCAGTTACACCAGCTCTGTCAGGAGGAATGGACCAAAATTCACCCAACTTATTGTGGGAAGCTTGTGGAAGGCTACCCAAAACATTTGGCCCAAGTTAAACAATGTAAAGGCAAAGCTACCAAATACTAATTGAGTGTATGTAAACTTCTGACCCACTGGGAATGTGATGAAAGAAATAAAAGCTGAAATAAATAATTCTCTACTATTATTCTAACATTTCACATTCTTAAAATAAAGTGGTGATCCTAACTGACTTAAGCCAGGAAATTGTTATGAGGGTTAAATGTCAGGAATTGTGAGAAAAAAAAGTTGAACTGTATTTGGCTGAGGTGTATGTCAATTTCCGACTTCAACTGTATATACTGTATTTTATACCATCTACCTTGCCTATGCCTCTCGGCCATCGCTCATCCATATATTTATATGTACATATTCTCATTCCCCCCTTTAGATTTGTGTTCATTAGGAAGTTGTTGGGGAATTAGATTGCTTATTAGATATTACTGCACTGTCTGGAAACGAGAAGCACAAGCATTTTGCCTCACTCGCATTAACATCTGCTAACCCTGTGTATGTGACCAATACAATTTGTTTTGAGTGATAATATGGAATGTAACAAAGATACAGATGATGTCCATGCGGTGGTTTCAAGAAATAATGTTACTACAGAAAGCTATGTCTAGCCATGCTTTTCCTGAAAATGTCTATCTGATATTATAGCTTGCTAGTTGATGTTGTTCTAAGTAGCTCACCCAAAGCAGGCTTTTCTCCTCCTCGCTGGTCTGCAGATGTATGACTACATGATCATAATGTTGTGTCTGTAACATTTAAAAAACATTGCACTAGCGCAACAACTAGCTTGCTGTATCAGATAGACATTTTCAGGAAAAACAGCTCATGTAGCAAGCCAATAAAATATATATCCTTGCATTGGTTCGACATTGACATCTGGCAAGCTAATCAAGATGTAATCTGAGAGATTTCACCTTTTTATCTCTATAGCAGTTACAGTGCCTTGCGAAAGTATTCGGCCCCCTTGAACTTTGCGACCTTTTGCCACATTTCAGGCTTCAAACATAAAGTGAATCATGAAGTGGAACGACATTTATTGGATATTTCAAACTTTTTTAACAAATCAAAAACTGAAAAATTGGGCGTGCAAAATTATTCAGCCCCCTTAAGTTAATACTTTGTAGCGCCACCTTTTGCTGCGATTACAGCTGTAAGTCGCTTGGGGTATGTCTCTATCAGTTTTGCACATCGAGAGACTGACATTTTTTCCCATTCCTACTTGCAAAACAGCTCGAGGTCAGTGAGGTTGGATGGAGAGCATTTGTGAACAGCAGTTTTCAGTTCTTTCCACAGATTCTCGATTGGATTCAGGTCTGGACTTTGACTTGGCCATTCTAACACCTGGATACGTTTATTTTTGAACCATTCCATTGTAGATTTTGCTTTATGTTTTGGATCATTGTCTTGTTGGAAGACAAATCTCCGTCCCAGTCTCAGGTCTTTTGCAGACTCCATCAGGTTTTCTTCCAGAATGGTCCTGTATTTGGCTCCATCCATCTTCCCATCAATTTTAACCATCTTCCCTGTCCCTGCTGAAGAAAAGCAGGCCCAAACCATGATGCTGCCACCACCATGTTTGACAGTGGGGATGGTGTGTTCAGCTGTGTTGCTTTTACGCCAAACATAACGTTCAATTTTGGTTTCATCTGACCAGAGCACCTTCTTCCACATGTTTGGTGTGTCTCCCAGGTGGCTTGTGGCAAACTTTAAACAACACTTTTTATGGATATCTTTAAGAAATGGCTTTCTTCTTGCCACTCTTCCATAAAGGCCAGATTTGTGCAATACACAACTGATTGTTGTCCTATGGACAGAGTCTCCCACCTCAGCTGTAGATCTCTGCAGTTCATCCAGAGTGATCATGGGCCTCTTGGCTGCATCTCTGATCAGTCTTCTCCTTGTATGAGCTGAAAGTTTAGAGGGACGACCAGGTCTTGGTAGATTTGCAGTGGTCTGATACTCCTTCCATTTCAATATTATCGCTTGCACAGTGCTCCTTGGGATGTTTAAAGCTTGGGAAATCTTTTTGTATCCAAATCCGGCTTTAAACTTCTTCACAACAGTATCTCGGACCTGCCTGGTGTGTTCCTTGTTCTTCATGATGCTCTCTGCGCTTTTAACGGACCTCTGAGACTATCACAGTGCAGGTGCATTTATACGGAGACTTGATTACACACAGGTGGATTGTATTTATCATCATTAGTCATTTAGGTCAACATTGGATCATTCAGAGATCCTCACTGAACTTCTGGAGAGAGTTTGCTGCACTGAAAGTAAAGGGGCTGAATAATTTTGCACGCCCAATTTTTCAGTTTTTGATTTGTTAAAAAAGTTTGAAATATCCAATAAATGTCGTTCCACTTCATGATTGTGTCCCACTTGTTGTTGATTCTTCACAAAAAAATACAGTTTTATATCTTTATGTTTGAAGCCTGAAATGTGGCAAAAGGTCGCAAAGTTCAAGGGGGCCGAATACTTTCGCAAGGCACTGTATCTCGTCTGGGCACTACATCAGCCAGATGAAGAAACTGAGCATCTAATCTTCTTCGCCATCCCCTCTTGTCTTGATTCTACATGAAGCTAGCCTGTTCTCCTCAAAACATTATTAGCAAGCTAGCTAACTTCAGCCATCTTGAGCAGAGATCTCAGCTTGCTAACTAGCAAAGCCAACCAACTATTTTACACACCAAATATACACAGAGAAAGCAATTATTTTCTAATCTAATGTTAGTCTTAACCAAATTACCAGCCATGTAATTTCAATTGAAAAGAGGCTAGCTAGCTAGATAGCATCAGCTTTGTAACGGTTTTGCTATGTTGGGACACTATTTTGAATTCTTCCCATCATTTTTCTCACAAACACCTTGCTGTAGTTTTCAAATTCTTTGCATATCATTTTGTAATTTTGTAACTAATTTGATCCATATTAAGCGAAGTCCAAAGCATGCTTCCAGACCGGAACCCTGGACCCCTGTTTGAAAGCACATTCCAGAATGACAACACCTCAGCTGATTGGTCAGAAGAAAAAGCCCTACCCACCAGAGCTGTTCTATTTTTCTCTGCTTCTTCTTCTTCTTCTTTGGTATTGTTATGGAAATGTTACGCATGTGACACTCGAAGTCAATCTTAAATGAATCACTGTTTATTACCAGCAAGCTGGAGAAGTCACAATCAAACTTGGATGCATAAAGTACCGGTCTGAAGTCAGCTCTCCCGGGGCCGTCCAGTTAGATCTCTTATACACTGGTTACAGACAGTTACATAGTTCAGAGGGTTGGTTCCGGCACCGTCTTCCATCTTAACTTATAGAACATGTTCTGGGCATTCTGCTAGATAGTCGTCGCTCCCCCCTCATATCTTCACCTAGCACATGCAGGAACCAAGGATTATTTATGACACAAAAGACAAGATGAACATTTTCAAGGCTGTCTCCCCACAAGGTAAAAGGTAAGCATTAAATATTTGCTTCTATCAAAAGGTTCAATACTTATATTATAGTAAGGGAAATCAACATGTAAAACCAGACACTTCATAATTTCAAACCCTTCATTCTGGGTGATACAATCAAATTAGTATGGTAATACTATCATCATAATAAAGATTATACTTCCATTAGTGGGAGTGCATTTATCAAAAATACACACACATGCACAGCATGTTAAATAACACAAATAGGCAAACTAAGCAAAAAAAAGACGCTGCAGCACATTTGGCAATTTGGGATCCCCAACTTCCAAACAGTGATTCCAACCAAGTTGAAGGCTTCCACTGGTTGTGGGGAATTATTCTTAGCAACAGTGGCAATGTATTCGGTGAGATCAGTCATATTAGAAGAGGGATCTGGGACAAAAGTACAACATTCATCACCAATGTGTAATGGGTGCGTGCTGGTGGCAGAGAAGTCAGGCGCAGGAGAACGAACTTGGTATAAAGTCGTTTAATAAGTGCTCACAAACTCCGAAAACCAACATATACAAAATAATGAACGTGGGTACAAAACCCGTCGCACACCAGAACACCAATACATACAATAAACAATCACCGACAAGGACATGAGGGGAAACAGAGGGTTAAATACACAACATGTAATTGATGGGATTGGAACCAGGTGTGATGGAAGACAAGACAAAACCAATGGAAAATGAAAAATGGATCAGTGATGGCTAGAAGGTTGGTGACGTCGACCGCCGAACACCGCCACGAACAAGGAGAGGGACCGACTTCGACGGAAGTCTTGACACAATGATTGCACAAGTGCCCCCTTGACCACCCGAAAGAGAGTCAAGAGTCTCTCTGTTTTACACAGCCAATTTACGCAATTATTTTAGCATTGACAATTTTCTCTACATCTCAAGAGATCTCCCGAATTTGGTCTAGGGCACATTGTTGGTCATAGTCTTACAATTATTTTTTCATATCAATGCTATAGTAAAGTTCACCACTTAACCGGACTCAACCCAGGAGCCAGCAGGCCTCCTCTTCCACGATGACCATCTACTTCTGGGCAGCTACTCTGGGCCGCCGTTGGTCCCTTTCTCTCAGGATCCCTTCTACTTTGCCTCCGGCCACAAATACATTTGCACATAAATCATTCCATCTAACCCATAACACATGAATTGCTCCACTTATATAGTTAAAAACATACTAAACTTGCTCAAGTCAATTAGTCAGTTACAAAAAATGTGTCCGTTTCCAACAATCCCTCATCTGGAACAATGATCACTCACATGTTCCACACAACCTAGAAACCATGTTGACTTTCACAGGGAAGAGAGAGAACACATGTTATAACAGTTTCACACCAACCTTGATAAGAATGAGATTGGGGCAAGGTTAGCCAAAGCTACAATCTAGTGGCTCTCCTCACATTTTGGTGGCATCTTTTTGTCTCTCGAAACCTCGCCTTTCCATATCATAATTAGAACTATTGATAAGTTATCCAACCCAAATTTAGAATGACAGCCCTTAGTGCTTCACGTTGGGTCTCTCACTTCGAATTTTAAGACCCTCAATTTAGCACACACTGATACTGGCAGAATGTAGATTTACATTGATATACAGTACTTTTCTCATCACGGGCCCCATTTGCAGGGTTGGGTATGTTACTTTCAAAATGTGATCCGTTACAGTTACTAGTTACTTGTCTAAAATTGGAATCAGTAACAACTTTTGGGTTGCCCGAACTAGTAACATAATCTGATTTCCTCTTAAGAGGCATTAGAAGAAGACACAAATGTATGTTACCAATTGAACGACATCTATTGCAGGATGAATCAATGTTAAAGTTTACATAGCTGGCCATTTATGGATGTCAAATTTTACTTTATGGGTTGGTTATGAAGGCTTCTTCTAACCCATCGCTTTCTACTACATATAATATGATTAAATTATATCTTTACATTCACAAACAAAGTCTATGAGAATTCCAGTCATTCCAATAAATGTTATTTTAAGAATGTGAAATGTCAGAATAACGGTAGATATAATTTTTTATTTCAGCTTTTATTTCTTTCATCACATTCCCAGTGGGTCAGAAGTTTACATTGCCTTTACATTGTTTAACTTGGGTCAAACGTTTCGGGTAGCCTTCCACAAGCTTCACACATTAAGTTGGGTGAATTTTGGCTCATTCCTCTTGACAGAGCTGGTGTAACTGAGTCAAGTTTGTAGGCCTCCTTGCTCGCACACGCTTTTTCATTTCTGCCCACAAATTTTCTATACGATTGTGGTCAGGGTGTTATGATGGCCACTCCAATATCTTGACTTTGTTGTCCTTAAGCCATTTTGCCACAACTTTGGAAGTATGCTTGGGGTCATTGTCCATTTGGAAGACCCATTTGCGACCAAACTCTAACTTCCTGACTGACGTCTTGAGATGTTTCTTCAATATATCAACATAATTTTCCATCCTCATGATGCTATCTATTTTGTGAAGTGCACCAGTCCCTCCTGCAGCAAAGCACCCGCACAACATGATGCTGCCACCCCCGTGCTTCACGGTTGAGATGGTGTTCTTTGGCTTGCAAGCCTCCACCTTTTTCCTCCAAACATAACAATGGTCATTATGGCCAAACAGTTCTATTTTTGTTTCATCAGACCAGAGGACATTTATCCAAAAAGTAAGATCTTTGTCCCCATGGGCAGTTGCAAACCGTAGTCTGGCTTTTTTTATGGCGGTTTTGTAGCAGTGGCTTCTTCCTTGCTGAGAGGCCTTTCAGGTTATGTCGATATAGGACTCGTTTTAATGTGGATATAGATACTTCCGTACCTGTTTCCACCAGCATCTCCACAAGGTCCTTTGCTGTTGTTCTGGGATTGATTCGCACTTTCCACACCAAAGTACGTTCATCTCCAGAGCGGTATGACGGCTGTGTGGTCCCACAATGTTTATATTTGCGTATTATTGTTTGTACAGATGAACGTGGTACCTTCAGGCGTTTCTCCCAAGGAGGAACCATAGGTCCTGGCTGATTTATTTTGATTTTCCCATGATGTCAAGCAAAAAGGCACCGAGTTTGAAGGTAGGCCTTTAAATACATCCACAGGTACACCTCCAATTGACTCAAATGATGTCAATTAGCCTATCAGGAGCTTCTAAAGCCATGACATAATTTTCTGGAATTTTCCAAGCTGTTTATAGGCACAGTCATGTAGTAAACTTCTGACCCATTGGAATTGTGATACAGTGAATTATAAGTGAAATAATCTGCCTGTAAACAATTGTTGGAATAATTAATTGTGTCATGCAGATGTAGATGTCTAAACCGACTTGTCAAAACTATAGTTTGTTAACAAGAAATTTGTGGAGTGGTTGAAAAACAGTTTTCATGACTCCAACCTAACTATATGTAAACTTCCGACTTCAACTGTATATACAGTGAGGGAAAAAAAGTATTTGATCCCCTGCTGATTTTGTACGTTTGCCCACTGACAAAGAAATTATCAGTCTATAATTATAATGGTAGGTTTATTTAAACAGTGAGAGACAGAATAACAACAAAAAAATCCAGAAAAACGCATGTCAAAAATGTTATAAATTGATTTGCATTTTAATGAGGGAAATAAGTATTTGACCCCTCTGCAAAACATGACTTAGTACTTGTTAGCAAAACCCTTGTTGGTAATCACAGAGGTCAGACGTTTCTTGTAGTTGGCCACCAGGTTTGTACACATCTCAGGAGGGATTTTGTCCCACTCCTCTTTGCAGATCTTCTCCAAGTCATTAAGGTTTCGAGGCTGACGTTTGGCAACTCGAACTTTCAGCTCCCTCCACAGATTTTCTATGGGATTAAGGTCTGGAGACTGGCTAGGCCACTCCAGGACCTTAATGTGCTTCTTCTTGAGCCACTCATTTGTTGCCTTGGCCGTGTGTTTTGGGTCATTGTCATGCTGGAATACCCATCCACGACCCATTTTCAATGCCCTGGCTGAGGGAAGGAAGTTCTCACCCAAGATTTGGCGGTACATGGCCCCGTCCATCGTCCCTTTGATGCGGTGAAGTTGTCCTGTCCCCTTAGCAGAAAAACACCCCCAAAGCATAATGTTTCCACCTCCATGTTTGACGGTGGGGATGGTGTTCTTGGGGTCATAGGCAGCATTCCTCCTCCTCCAAACACGGCAAGTTGAGTTGATGGCAAATAGCTTGAATTTGGTCTCATCTGACCACAACACTTTCAACCAGTTGTCCACTGAATCTTTCAGATGTTCATTGGCAAACTTCAGACGGGCATGTATATGTGCTTTCTTGAACAGGGGGACCTTGGGGGCGCTGCAGGATTTCAGTCCTTCACGGCGTAGTGTTTCTTGGTGACTATGGTCCCAGCTGCCTTGAGATCATTGACAAGATCCCCCCCATGTAGTTCTGGGCTGATTCCTCACTGTTCTCATGATCATTGCAGCTCCACGAGGTGAGATCTTGCATGGAGCCCCAGGCAGAGGGAGATTGACAGTTATTTTGTGTTTCTTCCATTTGCGAATAATCGCACCAACTGTTGTCACCTTCTCACCAAGCTGCTTGGCGATGGTCTTGTAGCCCAGTCTTCACATTTATTCTACAATGTAGAAAATAGAAAAATAAAGAACAACCCTGGAATGAGTAGGTGTGTCCAAACTTTTGAATGGTACTGTATATGTAATTTACAAGTCTAAAAATGGATGTAGCAACTACAGATTCACCTTTTAAGTCTATCAAAAGTGTGCATGTTTGCACGTGTGTCCATTAGGCCTATGGATTTTTTTATCAGCATGAATTAGATTGAGCAATTAAACCCCCCCTTTTTTCCATAGGCTTTGATCCGCACTATGCAGCTGTTGCAAGAGAGCATTTTTCACTGGCTGTCCACTGGTTTCAAAAATAATGATTGATAGGCAGCTTAAACTTCTTGAATTCAACCATTATTGGGTTCAAATACACATTTAGATTTGTGAACATCTATCCACAACAACCACAATCCGTACGTCACAAATATCTAAATGAGTAAGCAGCAGCGTGATTCACATTATTGCGCTATGTAGATATTAATAATAAGTGATATCCGTATCGCCGTAGACATCACCACTGCTGCCATCCTTACCTCTAAGCGTTTATTCAAGTTGAATAATCTTTGGATGCCGACAGCAGTTCCACCATTGGAAGACATAGCTTGGACTGTAGCCTAAAAAGCCTATTCTTGATCTTTTCCGGCAATACATCAAATATATTTGGTGTGTCATCATAGTTGACTTGTGGTCAGACTCGCTCAGGTGGAACAAACTTAAACTTGCGCCTTTTTTCAATGCTGATTTGAATGTCCTCTCAAGCTCTGTCAGGTTGGATGGGTAGTGTCGCTGCACAGCTATTTTCAGTTCTCTCCAGAGATGTTCGATCGGGTTCAAGACAGGGCTCTGTCTGGGCCACTCAAGGTTTCCTCTAGACATGACACTGGCATTAAGGCCAAAGAGTTCAATCTTGGTTTCTTTAGACCAGAGAATCTTGTATCTCATGGTCTGAGAGTACTTTAGGTGCCTTCTGGCAAACTCCAAGTGGGCTGTCATGTACCTTTTACTGAGGAGTGGCTTCCGCCTGGCCACTCTACCATAAAGGCCTGATTGGTGTAGTGCTGCAGAAATGGTTGTCCTTCTGGGAGGTTCTCCCAACTCCACAGAGGAACTCTGGAGCTCTGTCAAAGTGACCATTGGGTACTTGGTCACCTCCCTGACCAAGGCCCTTCTCCCCCTATTGCTCAGTTTGGGAGGGCAGCCAGCTCTAGGAAGAGTCTTGTTGTTTCCAAACTTCTTGCATTTAAAAATGATGGATGCTACAGTGTTCTTGTGGACCTTCAATGCCGCAGAAATGTTTTGGTACCCTTCCCCAGATCAGTGCCTCGACATGATCCTGTATCAGAGCTTTCAACCTCATGGCTTGGTTTTTGCTTTGACATGCACTGTCAACTGTGGGACCTTATATAGACAGGTGTGTGCCTTTCCAAGTCATTTCCAATCAATTGAATTGACCACAGGTGGACCCCAGTCAAGTTGTAGAAACATCTCAAGGATGATCAATGGAAACAGGATGCACCTGAGCTTAAATTTGAGTCTCATAGAAAAAGGTCTGAAAACGTATGTAAATAAGGTATTTCTGTTTTTTATTGTAATACATTTGCAAACATTTCTAAAAACCTGTTTTCACTTTATCATTATGGGTTATTGTTTGTAGATTGATGAGGAAAACACTTAATTTAATACATTTGGAATAAGATAGAGGTAGAGACGATGAAGTCACCTTCCGGACAATCACTGGTACGGTTGATTAGCTGTCCTAAATAAAGTATCTAGAAAAGCTCATTTAAGTGGCACAATTCTACTACTATATTCAAACGATTGTATTCTTCTACTCTTGTCACCACTGAGAACCATCGACACGGCTTGCTAGCCTATCTTCAAATGAACGTCTTCCAGAGAGAGTGGAGGTAGAGTGAGCTCTGTAGTTCTGTTCAGGACTACACGACAGGACGACAGACGGCAGAGGAGAGCAACAGTACGAGACAAGTCGGGACCCCTTTTGGACAATCAGAGCCTTTACAAGCATGCCGCAAACTGGCCCAACAACCTTTCCAAGAAAGCCTGGTTCCGACTGAAATCCACGAAGAACCAAGACATTTACACGTAAATACATTCACGATTTCTTATTCCAAATGGGCGGCGGTTCGAGTGCCAAGTATATGATTACTGTTTCTAAATGTATCAAAGTATTATGTCTCTGTCTCTCTCGCCCTCTCCTTGTCTTTTGTAACAAGCCGCCAAATTGTGTCAATCCGCTAGGGACCTGCTTCTAACATATTAAGTGTGTATGTTTATCCTGTGTTATCATTTAGTTAGCTAGTAAATAAATAATTAAACCAATTTGTGTAGTACTGAATCGTAAGTACTCATTCAAGGTTTTTACTTTTTTTAAACTATTTTCTACATTGTAGAATAATAGTGAAGACATCAAAACTATTAAATAACACATAAGGAATCATGTAGTAACCAAAAAAGTATAGTCCGTGTCTGTCGGGAGCTCTCCTGGGGCAGTCCCGTTAGATCTCTTACATACTGGTTACAGACACATTACATAGGCATAGCTCATAGGGTTGGTTCCGACATGTGACTGGCACCGTCTCCTATCTTAACTTATAGAACATATTCATGGCGTTCTGCCAGATGGTCCTAAGGAGTGGGTCATGTCACCCCCCCCCCATATCTTTACCAAGAACAGGCAGGAACCAAGGATTATTTATGACACGAAAGACAAGATTAACATTTTCAAGGTTGTCTCTTCACATGATAAAATTTCCTTCACAGTGTCATGGCTTTGCACATTGTTTCTGCATGCCGCTACCTACTGTGTGGTAGTGTGTGGTCGATCACGTTACATTCTGTCATACAAAAATAGAAAAGCACCACCACCAATATTTCATCAAATAAAAATATCACCACCCCATTCCACTACTTTGACCCTAACTGACCCTACACCAGGCAGACGGCCTGGGAGGACGGGACTCTTTGATTCAACACACCTTGTAACTCTCCTGCAGTAAAACCATGTACACCCAAGTACTTCTCTGCAGCTGCCACCACAACATTCTCTGTGATTTACGTTCCATTGCTGCGGTACATTTGATAACAATGGCAATGAATGAATTCTAAGAAGCCAATCTAACTGAAGCATATCACTCTGTATTGGCCTGAGCCTACTACCCACCATTGACCCATCATCCTCTACTCTCTTCACTGTCTCAGCATATGACCCCCTCTGTTCCACTCTGACCCTCACCACCCCAACCTGTCTCTCTCGCACCGGACAATTGTGATCCCCAGCAACATGGGCACCCCCACAATTGACACACACAGTTTTTTCCCACTAATACTACACATTCCTTTGTCCCATGCCCTCCTGCACACTTCTCACATCTCAGAATCTCTCACCCTACACTCTGCTGCTACACGTACATGACCATAAGCGTGGCATCTGAAATCCCTTAGTGGGTTTGGCACAAAAGCTCTCACGGGATAACTGACCTATCCTAACAAGACTTTATCAGGTAAAGACTTCAAAACGCAAAAGGACAGACAATGTCTTGTCAGTTTCACCACGCTCGCCACTGGGCATGCGTCGCACCAAACGGCGTGTGTCACTTTCAATGGCACCCTGCTCCTGAGAGCAAAACAATTCACAGGTCTTGTCCCTAGGCGAGTGACGCGAAGCACCCGCTCCCTCTGGATGGAATAATCAATAGAAATCCACTTTGAGCTTCCTTCACGTGATACAAAATTCACTTTTAAGTGTTTTGTTCACAGAATAGTAGCTGTTTTCATCAGAAGAGAAATGTATGCCATTTTCTTAATTTAACCTTTATTTTGACAGGGAGTCAATGTTGCGACCACGGTCTCTTTTCCAGATGAGCCCTGTATACCACCACAATACAATAAACACATTAAACTACACATTCATAAACACAATAAAATACACCTTAGTATACGCAATAATAAACTAAAAGCAAAACACAATCATAAAAAACAGACGCAATAAAAAGGTCCCCTAACAACCGTTTGAAATGCTCTACATGCACCAATTCCTCACATTTGAATGTGTATTGTAGATCATTCCACACATAAGGTGCAAGGAAATTAAAGTCTGATTTGCCTGACTCTCTAGACACCAAAGGAGTGTTCAGAGTTAACCAACCCTGTGAACAGGTTTGATAACTTAAAAAAAAAGAAAATTGAAGATCTTAACAGTGATGTTAGGTAAGCCAGAAGTTTATGGAGCAGGGCTTCGTAAACAAAAATAACATAACGATTTGATCTACGGGATTTGCAAGAGGTCCAGCCAACCTTTTGGTAAAGAATAGAGCGATGAATAATACAACTGTCTCCTGTGATAAAACGAAGGGCACAATGAAAGACGACATTGAAGGGTTTAAGAGTAGAAGCAGCTGCACTTTGATAAATAGTATCACCATAATCAAAAACAGGTAGAAAGGTTGACTGCACAATCTGCTGACTAGAGAGAGACTAGATCTGTCTCTGTTAAAGTGTGTTCACCGTTTCCAGCAATCAGTCAATACTATTGCACAACATTGTAAATCACCCCATCAGTGTCAAACCATGTACAATATAGGGAAAGATCTCTAGGCAATGGGGACTCTTATTTTTATGTTGTTGTTGTTGTTGTTTTACAATATTGCAGACACGCGGAGATGCAGAGAATGAAGTTGGGTTACTTCTAAGTGACTTTGGTTTACTCCTAAGTCATCCTCTCCAACATTGTGACCTTCCATTACAATGGTGTCATGCTGATAGACGGGTTGATTGTTTAGCAACAAACCGAGGTGTGCGCCACTATGGGGCAAAACAGATGGGTTTGACTTAGATTGTTAACAACATGTAAGCTATATTTAGCCTTCAATGTTTATTGAAAACATAAATATGAGCAATGAGCACTTGTTATCTCTCCAATACATTGCTACAGTTGTAAGTTAGCACGCTAGAGAATTTTAGCCATATCACCATTGACATTAAATCAGTCAAAACACCTCAAAACAAGATATGGTTTCAATAACAAGATGAAATGACCCACTTACGATTCCCCACATGGCACTTTCTTGTCATCCTTGCTAACAATCTGTCCATTCAGAATCACCACAACACTCTGACCTCTGCCCCATGGACGCGCACACATCGTTTCCGTGACATTGTTAGCTAACCCATCTTTAGAGGGCACTGGGTCGCGTGCCTCCTCAGATTTGTCCTGTTTAAAAAAGAAAAAATAATTGTTTTCTCTGCAATACTAATAACCACTTAGTAATTTTATGAAGCTGGCTTTAGCTAGCCCGGATAGGTTCCCCATTTCCCAACCTCATAACTAGGTACCAAGAAGCCATTTCAGGCTATGAATCAAGTTAGAGTAGCTAGCTTGTCTAACTATCGTAGCTGGCTTGCCTGCTGGCAAAGTTAGTAGACTTTAGTAAAACAATCAATAACTAAATGCACTGAATAAGACACACATTCCCTTCAATCTTTTATCCAGATTTGAGCAAAGATGCGGACAAGCATATTTAGTTTCTTTTAAAAAAGAACCACCAGTCAGGAGGATACAGAAAACTCAAGAGGTATGCTTCGATGTGCAGAAAAATATACTTTAAAAAAATAATAAACTCAGAAAAAAAAGAAACGGCCCATTTTCAGGACCCCGTCTTTCAAAGATAATTCGTAAAAATCCAAATAACTTCACAGATCTTCATTGTAAAGGGTTTAAACACTGTTTCCCATGCTAGTTCAATGAACCATAAACAATTAATGAACATGCACCTGTGGAACGGTCGTTAAGACACCAACAGCTTACAGACGGTAGGCAATTAAGGTCACAGTTATGAAAACTTAGGACACTAAAGAGGCCTTTCTACTCACTCTGAAAAACACCAAAAGAAAGATGCTGTGAGATGTTACCCCACTCATCCACCAAGGACATTTCTGGAGGGAATGGCCCTAGCCCTAACCTTACGATCCAACAGGTCAGAAACATGCTCAATGGGATTGAGATCCAGGCTCTTCGCTGGCCATGGCAGAACACTGACATTCCTGTCTTGCAGGAAAACACACACAGAACGAGCAGTATGGCTGGTGGCATTGTCATGCTGGAGGGTCATGTCAGGATGAGCCTGCAGGAAGGGTACCACATGAGGGAGGAGGATGTCTTCCCTGTAACATTGAGATTGACGACAATGACAACAAGCTCAGTCCGATGATGCTGTGACACACCGCCCCAGACCATGATGGACCTTCCACCTCCAAATCGATCCCGCTCCAGAGTACAGGCCTCGGTGTAACACTCATTCCTTCAACGATAATGCAAATCACCCCTGGTGAGACAAAACCGCGACTCGTCAGTGAAGAGCACTTTTAGCCAGTCCTGTCTGGTCCAGCGACGGTGGATTTGTGCCCATAGGCGACATTGTTGCCGGTGATGTCTGGTGAGGACCTGTCTTACAACAGGCCTACAAGCCCTCAATCCAGCCTCTCTCAGCCTATTGCGGACAGTCTGAGCACTGATGGAGGGATTGTGCATTCCTGGTGTAATTCGGGCAGTTGTTGTTGCCATCCTGTACCTGTCCTACAGGTGTGATGTTTGGATGTACCGATCCTGTGCTGGTGTTGTTACACATGGTCTGCCACTGCGAGGACGATCAGCTGTCCGTTCTGTAGCGCTGTCTTAGGCATCTCACAGTATGGACATTGCAATTTATTGCCCTGGCCACATCTACAGTCCTCATGCCTCAGGCATGTTCACGCAGATGAGCAGGTACCATGGGCATCTTTCTTTTGGTGTTTTCAGAGTGAGTAGAAAGGCCTCTTTAGTGTCCTAAGTTTTCATAACCGTGACCATAATTGCCTAAGCTGTTAGTGTCTTAACGACCGTTCAACGGGTGCATGTTCATTAATTTATGGTTTATGGTTTATGGTTTATGGTTCATTGAACAAGCATGGGAAACAGTGTTAAACTCTTTACAATGAAGATCTGTGAAGTTATTTGGATTTTAACTAATTATCTTTGAAAGACAGGGTCCTGAAAAAGGAACTCCTTTATATTTAACTTGGCAAGTCAGTTAAGAACAAATTCTTATTTACAATGACAGCCTACCCTGGCCAACTGTGCACCGCCCTACAGGACTCCCAATGACAGCCGGACATGATGCAGCCTGGATTCGAACCAGGGACTACAGTGACACCTCTTACACTGACTTAGACTGCTGCGCCTCTCGGGAGCCCTATGGAGCAAGAATTTCAGCAAGCATTTGATACATTTTCCCTGTGCTAGGCAATCATTTACCATATTTCTTCATCTATAATGATCCATTAATAAATAATGGAGAAATTAATATAATCTACTCAGGACATTGAAAGGGTAAGCACACTTGCACTCTTCATCAAAAGAGTACTGGTGCTCCTCCCTGAACTTCAGTTCCCCTCTTTTGTCCAGGCATGTCAGCAACTTGTTTGGGTCATTTGGGCTGGACATCTTTCCTGAAGTTATAAAGGTCTGCAGCATCAAGTAAGATTATGACAACAATCCTGCAGACCTCCAGAGACAACTCAATGTCAGAGAGGATGACCAGCCTTAGAAGTCTGAAGTGTGCATTCCCTGATAATATCCTGAGCCACGTCTTCAGCCAAGATGTCTTGAGTTACCACTCATTGTCGGCTTGATGTTTCAGTGTGAGCAAAAAACATTTCTGCTGAAACATCATTACAATATTATTTAAGTAGAGTTGCGTCACCATGTCTTTCTTCAGTGTGTTCTTCTTGGCTTTAAAATGGACCAGGTCTCCCCAGGGGCAGTGCAAGCTATTTGGAATTTGATTTGGGGCCCTCTCCCAACCTCCTCCCCTTGGTTAACACACTGGACTCAGAGAACTCTTGCAGTTGGGACTCTTTGCACAGTATGGAATCTGCTGTTGGCCTCCCCAACCATCTATCTATTTTAGGACTAGCCTTACTGATGGAGTGATTTACAGTCTCAAGTATTCCTACTATGAAATAAAATAATCTCTCCTAGAATGGCAGTAACACAGGCCATATGAATCCAGTCCACAGCAGTATTTGGATGCCACTTTGGGGCTTTTTTTGGCTTCCTTAGCAACCAAGGCAGTGGCGGAGATGAACGGCCGCATCGTGGGCACCAAGCCACCATACATGGCCCCAGCCCAGAGCCAGAGCAGACACACTGACAACCATGAGCAAGCTTCAGTAGAAGTAGGCTACGTACAGTGCATTCGGAAAGTATTCAGACCCCTTCACTTTTTCCACATTTTGTTATGTTACAACCTTATTCTAAAATTGATTCAATTGTTTGTTTTACTCATCAATCTAAACACAATGCCCAATAATGACAAACCAGAAACTGTTTCGAATTTCTTGCAAATGTATAATTAAAAAAAACTGAAATATGACATTTACATAAGTATTCAGATCCTTTACTCAGTACTTTGTTGAAGAACTTTTGGCAGTGATTACACCCTCGAGTCTTCTAGGGTATGATGTTACAAGCGTGGCACACCTGTATTTGGGGGGTTTCTCACATTCTTCTCTGCAGATCCTCTCAAGCGCTCTCAGGTTGGATGGGGAGCATCGCTGCACAGACAGGCATTCATAAACTCCTCACCCGTGGAGAAAAGCATCAAGACATTATTTCCCCATGCTTCTTGCCTAGCATAGATCGGGTTCAAGTCTAGGCTCTGGCTGGGCAACTCAAAGACATTCAGAGACTCGTCCCAAAGCCACTCCTGCTTTGTCTTGGCTGTGTGCTTAGGGTCGTTGTCCTGTTGGAAAGTGAACCTTAGCCCCAGTCAGAGGTCCTGAGCTCTCTGGAGCAGGTTTGCATCAAGGATCTCTCTGTATTTTGCTCCGTTCATCTTTCCCTTGATCCTGACTAGTCTCCCAGTCCCTGCCGCTGAAAAACATCCCCACAGCATGATGCTGCCATCCCCATGCTTCACAGTAGGGATGGTATTGGCCAGGTGATAAGCGGTGCCTGGTTTCCTCCATACGTGCCGCTTGGCATTCAGGACAAAGGGATCAATCTTGGTTTCATCAGACCAGAGAATCTTGTTTCTTATGGTCTGAGAGTCCTTTAGGTGCCTTTAGGCAAAACGAGTTGTCATGTGCTTTTTCCTGAGGAGTGGCTTCCACCTGGCCACTCTACCATAAATACCTGATTGGTGGAGTGCTGCAGAGATTGTTGTCCTTCTAGAAGGTTCTCCCATCTCCACAGAGGAACTCTGGAGCTATGTCAGAGTGACCATCGGGTTCTTGGTTACCTCCCTGACCAAGGCCCTTCTTCCTCATTTGCTCAGTTTGGCCAGGCGGCCAGCTCCAGGAAGCGTCATGGTTTTTCCAGAATTCTTCCATTTAAGAATGATGGAGGCCACTGTGTTCTTGGGGACCTTCAATGCTGTAGAAACGTTTTGGTAAACATCGCCAGATCTGTGCCTTGACACTATCTTATCTCGGAGCTCTATGGACAATTATTTTGACCCTATGGCTATGTTTTTGCTCTGACATGCACTGTCAACTGTGGGACCTTATATAGACAGGTGTGTGCTTTTCCAAATCATGTTCAATCAATTGAATTTACCACAGGTGGACTCCAATCAAGTTGTAGAAATATCTAAAAAAAACATATCAATTTGAACAGGATGCACCTGAGCTCAATTTCGATTCTCATAGCAATGGGTCTAATTACTTACATAAATATGGTGTTTCTGTATATATTTCTTTAATAAAATAGCAAACATTCATAAAAACCTGTTTTCGCTTTGTCATTATGGGGTGTTGTGTGTAGATTGATGAGGAACATTGTTTATTTAATCCATTTTAGAATAAGACTGTAAAGTAACATGTGGGGAAAAAATGTGGAAAAAGTGAAGGGGTCTGAATCCTTTCCCGAATGCACTGTATGTATGATGGAATGAAATGTGCCTTGTTAACCTTTTACTGCAATGGGCTACATCAGGGTCACACAGAGTGTTCCTTGGTAGTCTTAAACAAGTCTACTTTGAAACAAAAGTATACATCTCACACACATGGTTATGGTCTTAAAAAAATAAGACACCAGTATCATGTCAGATATAGACTTGAAATTTATTCAATTTGGAGTTTGTATCCCAGTATTACATGTTGTATACATCACAGAAGACTGAACTATAACATAACCGTTTGAGAAAACACTGGATTATATTAAATATTAATAACATTCCACCCATGTGTCCACTGGAGGGCGATTTGGTCATTTGACTGCAGGAAGGGGCTACATAAATGTGTTTGTACAGCATAAAGTGATGTTTAGCTGATTGTTAGTTCTTATAGATGACATTATTTTAAAATAAATAGTTATCTTTTCTACATACTTTATGTCTGGTTTTTACTCGTTTTAAGTTTTTATTCAGAAATGTCATTGGGAAAAAAAGCTGGAATTATTTTTTTTTACACTGTTTGGACTCGGTGACCTGAAACGGCCCACCCAGGGATTTCAATGGCAGAAATATCCCTGGCTCTTTTGATGTCAAGAAATTCCTATAGAGGTAGAGCACAGCAAGGTGGATGAGGCTGTGGCTGTGCTTCAAGCTCGCCAGGCTAAAGCTGCTACACAGAAATCTGTCCACAACACAGCTGGAGCTTGAACCCAAGGAAGGGATCCTTGAAACTTCCTTGAAAAAATAAGACACCAGTAAAAATGTCAGAAAACATTTTTACGTTGAAAAACATCTGGAAACATTGCAATATTGATATAGAAGCACTTCTTTACTTTTGAATTAAATTAATGCATAAATGTATTCATACAGAATTAAGTGTACAATTAAGCAATATGATAATCATTCATCTGAGTGTGATAATACATGTACGATCTGTGTCCTCTCAGGGTTTTTTTTTTTTTATCAAAAAATGGCTTGGATGGTGGGCGTGGCAGGGGGCACGGTTGGACCGTCTGCATGGACAAAATGTGGATACAATTTTAGAGATCCCGCCCATGGCGGTTTAGAGTAATTTTGGCATTTTTAAGCCAATGTCCTTCAATTCTACTAATTTCTCCTTGGAACTGAGAAACAATTTTTCAATTTTAAAATACATTTCCTGCAATTCTACACATTTTGCCATGGAGCTGTGAAAAACTGTCTAGCTTTTACTTAGTTGTTAGTTCTCAGAAATTAAATTATTTAGAAATATATAGGTCCATTATCTTTTCTACATTCTATATATATCTGGTTTTACTAGTTTATGTTTACACTGAAAGCGTTTTTTCATTCTGAAATTTTACTGGGGAAAAAAAGTTATATATATATATTTTTTTTAAATATTACACTCTCTGGACTTGGCAACCGGAAACAGCCCGCCCAAGGATTTCAATGGCAGAAAAATCCCTAGCTCTTTTGATGTTGTCACGCCCTGACCTTAGAGATCCTTATTATTCTCTATGTTAGGTTAGGTCGGGGTGTGACTCGGGTGGGAAATTCTATGTCTTCTGTTTTTTTGTTTTTGACCGAGTGTGGTTCCCAATCAGAGGCAGCTGTCTATCGTTGTATCTGATTGTGGATCGTACTTAGGCAGCCCTTTTCCCCACCATTAGGTTGTGGGATCTTGTTTTCTGTTTAGTTTCTGTAGCCTGACAGAACTGTGCGCTTTCGTTTTTTGACCTTGTTATTTTGTTTGGTGTCATCAATAAAGTTACGATGTACGCCTACCACGCTGCGCCTTGGTCTCCTTCTACCAACGAGAGCCGTTACAGATGTCAAGAAATTCCTATAGAAGGAGCGCACAGCAAGCTTCTCGTTCATTACAAATGTAACTGAAGCAAGCTTTGGTGTCCTTGGAAATCATTTCTCATATCTTCCCCCATCCAGGAGTACAACATTACAAAGCAACCCAATACCCACAGCTTTCCATATTCAAGTCCAGGAGCCTCAGATGGCCTCTGTGCTGGCTGCTGCTCTTCCTCCCCAGGAACAGAAGCAAATGCTGGGTGAGAATCTCTTCACCCTCATACAGAACATGCACCCCTGCCAGTCTAAGAAGATCACAGACATGCTGCTGGAGTTACAAAACTCTGAGTTGCTCCACATGCTGAAGTTCCAAGAATCCCTGTGGTCCAATGTGGATGAGGAAGTGGCTGTGCTTCAAGCTCACCAGACTAAAGGTGCTACACAGAAATCTGTCCCCAACACAGCTGGAACTTGAACCCAAAGGAAGGACCCCAATCCTTGTAACTTTCTTAACTTGCTTCACTGAAACATTTTAACATTGAAAAACATCTGGAAACATTGCAATATTGATAAAGAACTACCTCTTTACTTTTTGAATGAAATGAACACTTAGAGTACGTGATTGACCAGAAAATTTAAACGTGTGTGTGTGTGTGTGTGTGAGAGAGAGAGAGATGGGCAGAGACCTAGACGACCACATTTGTTTCAAATAATGATGCAAAAGACCACTGCAAAAGACCACATTAACTCAATATTCAGAATGTTGTGACTTCTATCATCAGAAGCACATCTGCATTTGTTTAATCTAGAGTGCAATGATGATTTACCTTACAGAATTACAATTGAACCACAATAAAATAAAACAAAATATAGTGGATAATATTCCAGTCAACAATATCGACCTGACAGTGGAAAGGATGTTGTGACCTTAGGTCACACTAGCCATCTCTAGGGTACTGCAGGTCTGCAGTAACTCTCTTGCCTGTCTCCAGTCGTCACTAGCTTCTATAGCCACAAAGGCATAAACCCAGCATATTCATACAATATATCTTCCTAAAATTTCATTTTAAACCTAACCCTAACCTTATATCTAACCACACTGCTAACCTTATTCCTAACCTAAACCTTAAATTAAGTGTTGTTTATTTGCCAATTTGGGCTTTGCGGCTGTGGAATCTGACTTTGTGGCTATCAAAGCTAGTGGAAAGCTCATTGCTTTCCGGGTTCGGTGAGAAATCCCTACCTCATTGAAGTTTAAATGTAAAATTGTTAAAGGTAAGGGTTAAGGTTAGGGTTTTTGATTCACGGTATGGACGTCCCAAGGACCCCAGATAGCGCTGACTCTAGGGGAAACCCCTGTCTCCTCCCCTCTCAGGACCCGTCCGCTCGCTAGACCCATAATTCCCCGCGCCAAGACAAGATGGAAGAAAGCAGGGGCCCCAAGACAACAATGTTTTGGCTATAAAACCTAAAAAGAACGAGAAAGGGAAGAGAATACGAACGTTTAATGCAAATAGCGGTCATGTGTAGGTAAATATACATATCCATTTAATTTTGAGTATTTGTTGAAATTTGTCGAGTTACGTGGAAATGTCAAACGCAAATCGTTTCAACCAGCGAGAGATTCACTCAAAGCCGAGCATCATTGTTTCTCTGTTGCATGGATCATAGTAATGCGGGGTTTCAGTTGGAGCGGCTAGCTCGTTAGCTTTAGCAAGCTGGTATGCACTCATTTGGCTCATAGCGTCCGTAGTTACTATTTGCAGAATGCGGTGCAATTTAACTTTAGATCCCAAACAGTACATCATGTATTACTAAATGCAGCGGTAATTGCTAGCTATAATTAGCTACAGTTATAACTAACTAGTTAAGTAGTAGTCTGATAAATATTACTCGAACGCCAGAGATGACCAGAATGTATTTCTCGAGCCTGCTCCCAACCAAGGACAGCAAACCAATCGTTTTTCATAAATGGGTTAATAAAAACGTGAGCTAATGTCAGTATTTGAGTTTTTATTAAGGTCGACCTGTAAAGCCATTGAATCCCAGGGTAATGTAATGTTTTGTCAGTTTGAGATTAACGTTACTTGGATTTAGCTAGCACAACTAGCGAACGTTAACCACTATTATTGAGCCGTCGCCATCTAGGTTCTATTTTCATAATGTATGATTCGATTTGTTGTCCTGTGTTATTGTGTTTTAATAGTATTGCATTTATGTGACATAAGTGTGTTTTGTATCAGCAAAGCTGGCGAGGACATCTAGGTAGGTAGCTAACGTAATTCGTTTCATTGTAGCCAGCTAGCTAGCTATGCATCACAAAAGCCCATCCGCTTTCCGTATAATTCGATGTCGCGTAGACAAATGGTAGGCTAGACTAAACAATACAATTGCGCCTGAGCCGTTCAGGATCCAGCTGGAATAGTCAGCCAAATAGTAGTTTTAACGTTATACTACATTGTTACTAAATTCAAGGTGAAATATCGTTTGTTTTAGAATAGTGGACCGTGTAATTTGATGTGTTTTATCACAGATAGTGAGTGACTGAAGCCTGTGGTTATTCTTATAAATTGTCACGGGCAGCAAATTCAAGGTGTTCACATCCCGGGTAATACATTTTAATCGATTGTCAACCAGACGGTGTAATTTGAAATGGAGAACATAAAAGTGCACATTTTTGCATTGCAGCAACGATTTTTGTTTGGCTGCATGTGATATACAAAATGTCGCACGTAACACGTGATTTGGATAATGTTTCAGAAGTAGCTAGCCTACATTTGATTGGTGATGGCTGGCTACACTGTTCTTCACGGACCTAATGTTATGGTGATGTCTAATTGGCATTGGGCGAGCACAAGGTAATTTGAGAGGGTTAGAATCTTGGGCAACATTTTATTATGATGCATTTAGGACCACAATAAGGAAGAGATAATCAACAAGGGGCTGCTAGCGCATCGAAGGAAAACAACTTCCATGACGTTCATTATTTTCTATAGAACACAGAGCCCTGAGCTGATTATTAAGCAATAATGCACGAGGGGGTGTGTTATATTAACCATATACCACAACCCTCCTAGATGCCTTATTGCTATTATAAACTGGTTACCAACGTAATTAGAGCAGTAAGAATTAATGTTTTGTTAAACCTGTGGTATAGTGCCTGAAATACCACGGTTTTCAGCCAATCAGCATTCAGGGCTCGAACCACCCAGTTTATAATCCCTTTTATACCAATGGTATAATTATTCATTTGCCTGTAGAAATGTGTTCAACGTCCACTCAAGTAGTTAGCAAGTTTACAAGATAGCAATAGTAGTTGCCTGGGTAACCAAACAGACTCACTCTTTTAGCTAACCAAACCATCAGCTTGCTATTATGAAAATCCAATTCAGCAATGCCAGTAATGTTTTTAATTCGACTGTTGCTATCAAAAGCAGGTCAAACATAGAACAAGTAAGCATGAACTATAGCCTTTGAATTCTACTGTGAGGATATACCTTAATGCATGCTCTATAAAAGCCCTTCCAGCCAATCAGAAATAGGCTTAGGAGGTGTACCTCATAGTGTTTGGAAATAGCCACAGGATGGGTTTTCAATAACATCAATACTGTGAAGTTTAAAATAAATTATAATATTTGTCGCTACTTTAAGTAAATACCTGCAGGCAACTTGTGCAATGCGTTAGATGAAGCAGATTGCGTTCTTATTTCACCTGTCACGTTATTTTACATGTTGAATTACTTAGTTACTTACTTAGTTCCCGAGCACAGTTGAGCCACATGTTTGTTTGTAATTATGAGCTGGGTGGTTCGAGCCCTGAATGCGGCTCTTATTACGTTGGTAACCAGTTTATAATAGCAATAAGGCACATCAGGGGTTTGTGGTATATGGCCAATATACCACGGCTAAGGGCTGTATCTAAGCACTACGTGTTGGGTCTAATGTTGATTAGTTAAAACCTCATTTCAGCCGATGTCTATTTCACAACTTACTACCGGCTAAATCTATAATGTTAAAATGCCTATTTACTGTGTTCCATCTGACTGTGCAATCCACTCTCATCAGCCCAGCCAGACATTTTATAAACTTCATCTCCACTATAAAAAGCATCTAGACATTATCTCGCATTTCTTTTAGACTAACATTTAGTTTTCAGCTGCTAAGATTTTTATAAACCTTGCTGTCTGTGTCTGACATTTGTAACATTGTCAGACACTCAAAACCATGAATCAGCTGGTGTAATTTTTATGGATATATATACAAAGAAATGTAAATTGGAAAAAGATCAAACTAAATGAAGTGCAGCTAGTTTGCAGTCATTCCAGCTTCAGTTTGAGGTGATTGTGTTAGCTGTGTTGTAGGCTAGCTCCTCTGAACACCGGTTTTCTGACGAGAGAACACATTTTCTATGCCAGGTATAATCGCGCCTCATTAGACTGTATCTTGCGGAAGGATGAACTAGTATGAATAAATTCCTCAACATAACGTTTTTGTGAAAATATGTTAATCATTATTTGAATATGTTAACCCGTTGAATAAAAGTGATAATGCCATTGATGCCGACGTTTGGAAGATAAATTGGCACAGTTTGCCAGCCCTCGGCTTCGTCTCGGGCCTAACACCCGTGCCAATATATCCTCCAAACCCCGGCTTCTCTGCATTATCACTTAAATAGCACAACAGGAGAAAGCGGGAGCAGATGAGTCCAGCTGTGTATTGACAGGGGGTCAAGATTTATATTGAAAGTAGTGTTTTATTGCTTCACTGGGGTAATCAGGGACGTGCAACTATCGTTTTCCATCACAGAAAATACATTAGTGCAACACATTCGACATAAAATGGCTTCCATTTTCATCAGATGACAACACTATTTGGCTGGCAGCCACACAAGTAAATGAGCTTACAATAAATAAATAAAACTATGCATGGTCATCACATTTCTAATGTTTGAAAAACACTGAATTATGCGTAAACACGACCCCTGTTTTTTTGCTATCTAAAAGTGGCTGAATTAATAAGGTGACGGAGAATCATATTGTGTTAGCTTTCTGCCGTGTTTGAGAAGGTAAGCCCTTTTGGATGAGTTATTTGTACAGCTGCCATTGCTATCTTGATTTCCTTGTATTTTTCTCTTCTCTGTTCTCAGCCCGTCTGCTCCTCCCCCCTCATCTTAGAGCAGGCAGGCCAGTTACCCTAGCGACTCCAGTCTCCACACATCTTGTAGACATGCTGCTGGAGCGCCAGTGCTGCAATTCGTCAAAACTTTGTTACTTTGCACAATGTCTCATTCACATTCGCTTGTAATGTCCAAACTCAACAAAAATGACATTCGGTCGCTCCTACCTAGATATGTAGAACTTTATGAGCTTGATTACCCGTCTTTGCATATTGTTTGCGCTCGTTAACATATTTAGCTAGCAGCCCCATGCAGCTTCGCTATATATAGATGCCAAATGGGCTTTTTTGTGTTTTTTGGCGCCCACTTGTGTACTAAACCGCTTATACCAGAAACCACAGTGTGAGAGAAGAACGGTTTGACGATATGACAATCTAGATACTGCAACATAGGGACCGGAGAAATTCTAGTTCATCACTCACCACTTTAGGCTATCAAATGCTCCAAAAAACCCACATCTTTGCTGAAACATCAATACTAGCTAGCTAAGTTTTTCCTCGATGGATCTGCATTTACAATGTAGTGTGGTTGTTGGTTTAGCTTTCTGTAACTTTGTATTTAGTATGGTCTGTATATGTAGGTGCATATTGCGTCAGGATTGCAAGGTGTCCCGATATCTTTTACAAGTGTCCCGTTACCTGGTTTTAATGTCCATTTCAGAATGCCCTTCTAACCAATCAGAAATTAGTATTCTACAATGCTGTGCTATAAACATTTGTAACATTTGCGTAGACCATGGATAATCAAGTAGTCGTTGAGAGTCGACGCCAAATGACTCAATTCCTCGACTCCTTACCCATCGTAGTTGACGTTGGCTACTTCCGAGCACAAACTTTTTTTTGCGTCTTTCACAGCAAATAAGGAGCTGGGTGGGGGGCATAGATAAGCAAGTCGACAACCAGGCAGACAGTCCTAACCATGCGTCGGTATTCAAATGCTGTATCTTGCAATGCTGTATCTGTCAATTTCTTGACTTGAAATGTCTCAAGTTCACAAAAGTAGGGGTTATCAATGAGTAGGCTAAGGTATTCTAGACGCAACAGACCAAAGAAGGGGGAGACAGTCAGTCGTAACTGTGCGCGTAGGCTATATCTTTAATTTGTATCTCGCAATGTCTTATCTTGCAGTGCCATGTAAATTCACCAAGAGTATATTAAGTATAGATTATGCTATTAATGAGTGGCTAAGCTATTCTACAATGCTCAAGTGGAATTGAAGTTCATCATCGCCAAATGCATCAATTTAATTAGGCCAAAATGGGCAAAAAGTGCTGTGCTACATATCTTCTTTAATGAATTCTTGGCTGTTGATGTCCTAGGCAATAGATCGCAACGCAGAGCATCCCCGATTCCCCGCTGTGCAAAATTTATTGGAAAGGGCAATTTCACTTTCTCATCCATAAATGCGGCTCATGTGCAAATACTGTTCAGCAGCTCAAATCAGCAGGATGTGAAGCATTTTTATTTGGGGTGGCATATACCATGAATTGCTAAAATAATGGTTATCACAGTTCCTTAATTTAAATATTATGGGGACATGTATACGTTTGGCAGTCAAGCATGAGTTATCAGTGTAGCCTATTAATCTTTCGACCAATCGATTGGTCAATTTTTTTTGCCGTGTACAGTGCCTTTGTAAAGCATTCAGACCCCTTCACTTTTTACGCATTTTGTTACGTTACAGCCTTATGCTAAAATTGATCAAATACAACATTTTATTACAACCCCCCTCCCCCACCTTATTTACATAAGTATTCAGACCCTTTGCTATGAGACTTGAAATTTAGCTCAGGTGCATCCTGTTTCCATTGATCATCCTTGATGTTTCTACAACTTGATTGGAGTCCACCTGTGGTAAATTCAATTGATAGGCACCTTTCCAAATCATGTCCAAACACCTAAGGTCCCACAGTTGACCGTGCTCGTCAGAGCAAAAACCAAGCCATAAGGTTGAAGGAATTGTCTGTGGAGCTCCGAGACCGGATTGTGTCGAGGCACAGATCTGGGGAAGGGTACCAAATTCTGCAGCATTGCCGGTCCCCAAGAACACAGTGGCCTCCATCATTCTTAAATGGAAGACGTTTGGAACCAACATGACTCTTCCTGGAGCTGGCTGCCCAACCAAACTGAACAATCAGGGGAGAAGGGCCTTGGTCAGGGAGGTGACCAAGAACCTAATGGTCACTCTGACAACACTCCAGAGTTCCTCTGTGGAGATGGGAGAACCTTCCAGAAGGACAGCCATCTCTGCAACACTCCACCAATCAGGCCTTTATGGTAGTAGACAGAGGAAAGGGAAAGGCGGATACCTAGTCAGTTGTACAACTGAATGCTTTCAACTGAAATGTGTCTTCCGCATTTAACCCAACCCCTCTGAATCGGAGAGGTTTGGGGGGCTGCCTTAATCGACATCCAAGTCTTCTGCACCCAGGGAATAGTGGCTTAACTGCTTTGCTCGGGCAGAACGACAAATGTTTACCTAGTCAGCTCAGGGATTCGATCCAGCAACCTTTCGGTTACTGGCCAACGCTCAAATGGAAGCCACTCCTCCCTCGGTAAAAGGCACGTGAAATCCTGCTTGGAGTTCGCCAAAAGGAACCTATAGGACTCTCAGACCATGAGAAACAAGATTCTCTGGTCTGATGAAACCAAGATAAAACTCTTTGAAATGAATGCTAAGCGTCACGTCTGGAGGAAACCAGGCAGCGCTCATCAACTGGCCGATAGCATCCTTACGGTGAAGCCTGGTCGTGACAGCATCATGCTGTGGGGATGTTTTTCAGCAACGGACTGGGAGACTATTCACGTTAAAGGGACAGATGAACAGAGCAAAGTACAGTGAGATCCTTGATTTTAAACATGCTCCAGAGCACTCAGGACCTCAGACTGGGGCGGAGATTCACCTTCCAACGGGACAACGACCTTAAGCACACAGCCAAGACAACGCAGGAGTGGCTTCAGGACAAGTCTCTGAATGTCCTTGAGCTAGAGCCCGGACTTGAACCCAATCCAACATCTCTGGAGAGACCTGAAAATAGCTGTACAAATTTATACAGTCCTGTTTTTGCCTTGTCATTATAGGGTATTGTGTGTAGATTGATGTAGGGGAAAATAATTTAATCATTTTTACAATAAGGCTATAACAAAATGTAGAGAAAGTCAAGGGGTCTAAATACTTCCCGAATGCAATGTACACTGCTCAAAAAAATAAAGGGAACCCTAAAATAACACATCCTAGATCTGAATGAATGAAATAATCTAATTGAATACTTTTTTCATTACATAGTTGAATGTGCTGACAACAAAATCACGCAGAAATTATCAATGGAAATCAAATTTATCAACCCATGGAGGTCTGGATTTGGAGTCACATTCAAAATTAAAGTGGAAAACCACACTACAGGCTGATCCAACTTTGATGTAATGTCCTTAAAACAAGTCAAAATGAGGTCAGTAGTGTGTGTGCCCTCCACGTGCCTGTATGACCTCCCTACAACGCCTGGGCATGCTCCTGATGAGGTGGCGCATGGTCTCCTGAGCGATCTCCTCCCAGACCTGGACTAAAGCATCCGCCAACTCCTGGACAGTCTGTGGTGCAACGTGGCGTTGGTGGATGGAGCGAGACATGATGTCCCAGATGTGCTCAATTGGATTCAGGTCTGGGGAACGAGTCCATGGCATCAATGCCTTCCTCTTGCAGGAACTGCTGACACACTCCAGACACATTGTCTTGCATTAGGAGGAACCCAGGGCCAACCGCACCAGCATATGCTCTCACAAGGGGTCTGAGGATCTCATCTCGGTACCTAATGGCAGTCAGGCTACCTCTGGCGAGCACATGGAGGGCTGTGCGGCCCCCCAAAGAAATTCCACCCCACACCATGAATGACCCACTACCAAACCGGTCACGCTGGAGGATGTTGCAGGCAGCAGAACGTTCTCCACGGCGTCTCCAGACTCTGTCACGTGCTCAGTGTGAACGTGCTTTCATCTGTGAAGAGCACAGGGCACCAGTGGCGAATTTGCCAATCTTGGTGTTCTCTGGCAAATGCCAAACGTCCTGCACGGTGTTGGGCTGTAAGCACAACCCCCACCTGTGGACGTCGGGCCCTCATTACCACCCTCATGGAGTCTGTTTCTGACCGTTTGAGCAGAAACATGCACATTTGTGGCCTGCTGGAGGTCATTTTGCAGGACTCTGGCAGTGCTCCTCCTTGCACAAAGGCGGAGGTAGCGGTCCTGCTGCAGGGTTATTGCCCTCCTACGGCCTCCTCCACGTCTCCTGATGTACTGGACTGTCTCCTGGTAGCGCCTCCATGCTCTGGACACTACGCTGACAGACACAGCAGACCTTCTTGCCACAGCTCGCATTGATGTGTCATCCTGGATGAGCTGCACTACCTGAGCCACTTGTGTGGGTTGTAGACTCCGTCTCATGCTACCACTACAGTGAAAGCACCGCCAGCATTCAAAAGTGACCAAAACATCAGCCAGGAAGCATGGGAACTGAGAAGTGGTCTGTGGTCCCCACCTGCAGAACCACTCCTTTATTGGGGGTGTCTTGCTAATTGCCTATAATTTCCACCTGTTGTCTATTCCATTTGCACAACAGCATGTGAAATTTATTGTCAATCAGTGTTGCTTCCTAAGTAGACAGTTTGATTTCACAGAAGTGTGATTGACTTGTTTAAGTGTTCCCTTTTATTTTTGTTGAGCAGTGTATAAGACGCATACAAATGACATGACTTATTATGATGATCATAATAATTGTAATAACTATTAGTTAAAAGAAAAAGGAGGGTGTAGGAGAAAGAGCTGCGTGCATATAATCGACCTGTTGACTCGAATGGCATCAGCCCAAGTCGCATACTCCCTTTAAAGACCTTCGCTTGAAAAACTTGAAAAAACCCACAATAGCACGGTTTATCTCTCTTGAGACACCAGTGCCAGTATACACTTCCTCAAAATAGTCTAAATTAATCTATGATAACTCAAGAAATCTGTCATTACTGTGTTTTTTGCAGAGGAGATCTTAGTCGCACAATTTTACATCTATGATGCAGTTTTTCTGAAGTGGACACATTTGCATGAAAATGAGTATCGTTGAATGACAAACACTTAATTGAAGAATGCCTACTGTTGACCAATGAACCAACAAAGGGCCATAGACTTCAGCTCCCGAACTTGGGCTTGCCTCGAGAAAAATGTTTGTGCACAAAATGTTTTGGATGGGAGCATGCAGACAACTTAAAGAATCCTCCGAAACCACTAATTCCTATAACTTAGTGTTACACTAATATGTGAGAACTATATTTTTTGTGAAATGTTTCATTTTGTTAAGGTTGGAAGCAACATGAAAATGTGTTGTGGAAATCTGTTGCAGCTGAAGTTGACTACAAAACCCACAATGCTCTCTCTATTAGCTAGCTAACAAATGTTGCGGCTCACAGTAATACCAACGTCAATATCACCATGTGAAGTGGCTAGTTAGCTGTAAAATCACCTGAACAAACTGCACTATTAATTTAGGAGTCTACAATCTCACCATGTTCAACCTGGAGATCGATGTGCCTCAGAGTGGAGTCTGACATTCGCAACGACAACATGCAATGCACCCTGGACTGAAAAGGCAGACAAATAGGAGAAATGTTTTATCGCCTCTGTTAAATTACACATTTTTCGAGATAGGAATTTAACGAAAAAGAGAACCTCCTGCATTATGACATCGGACAGTATTGAAATTTGAAATGTATGATGTATGCAGTCTAAAAGTCAACTTACTAACTGCCAGTGTAATGAGAGCGGCGTTATCGCAATGCTACATCATACCAACCGATCTTCTGCCGGCTTGAACGGTAATAGCTCAGATACACGTGAAATGACCCAGGGAATTGATAGATTCACAAAAACAATATGATGTTCAAACTGGGTGAATCTTTTTCGTAAGTCTCCATATCAATCTACATTCCTATTTGATATGAAGGTCCGGCTGCAGGGGATGTCCACTGTTCGGTAGTCTAGTGCCTGAAAATTGGTGTGCAGGGCGCATCGCAAGCGCTGATTTATTGACGTTTCTAAACATTAAAACAGAGTGTTAGGATTGTATTTCGCATGGTCCCACCGGTAAGCAGTGCTTATAGCTGAGAACCCATGAGATAAGGCAGAATGCCTTTTTAATGCGTTGGGTTTTCGAGAGCGAAATCTTCAGCACCATTTATTAGTAAGATATTCCATTCAGACTGCCACAGCTGCTGACCTTGGTCCATTGTTGGGTGTATGCTGCCTGCAGTCAAGGGGTTAAGCTTTGCTTTAGCTTAAGTCATTTATTTAATCTTTGTTGACCCGGTGAGAGAGACTTAGCATGGTTAGTAATGGCCTTGATTTTGCTGCGGTGCTGTGAACCTTATGTGACATTGATATAACGCATGTCGCTCCGCTAGTGCTTTGCATGATAGCACTGGACTAGGCAAATTAGTCCCTGCTTTAACAGCATAGTTATTTTGCCCTCTTTAATCATGGCCATTTGATTTAGCCATTGCCGCCTGGCATTTGGAAATGTGAGCTATCCTACATCGAACATTAGACCATTACATTGCTTCAAGTGAACAAGAGGCAGGATGTTTAAAAGCTCTTCAAAGGAGCCTCAGAAGGTTTGCTTGATAACCATAACCCAGCCACTATATCATAGCCTCACTCCATAGAAATAGAATTGCTCATATGCATCCTGTTCCAGATAGGCAAAGCCCAATAAATCCAATCAAGTAATTAATGGATGACTGGGGAAATGGAGGACACGCTGACTCCACCTGGGACCAGTCTAGCCCTGAGGTCAGGGTTACAAGATTACTTTACAAGATTGCAGGCTTGCAGCCTATATTTTCCTCTGAATAACTGTCCAGTTTTTTTTCTCGTGCAAAAAAGCCACAGGAGAAAACAACTTTGCTATTATATTCTCTCAACTCAAGATATAGAAAAATCTGTCAACGTGCCCTCAAGCAAGGCAGTTAAAGGGAAATTTCACCAGCACCACCCCAACATCAACATGTGCTAATAGTACATTTCTAATTTTTGTAGTCAAAAAGATAGAAGAGAAGGGTTTCCAATGATGTCGACCAATCAGTAGGCAATGCCTACTCATTGGTTAAAGTCAATGATGTCATTGGAAACATCCCTGCTGGAGATGATGAATATGAAGTTGAACAATTGTGAAATGTCCCTTTAACCCTAATTAATCCTTTAACCTTTCTAGGACAAACCCCCTTGACAACATTCCGCTGAAAAGGCAGCACGCAAAATTCAAAAATATATTTTTAGAAATATGTAACTTTCACACATTAATAAGTCCAATACAGCAAATGAAAGATAAACATCTTGTTAATCTACCCATCGTGTCCGATAAAAATAAATGCTTTACAGCGAAAACACAACATATGATTGTTAGATCACCGCCAAGTCCAAAAAAAACACAGCCATTTTCCCAGCCAAAGATAGGAGTCACAAAAAACAGAAATGGAGATTTAAATTAATCACTAACCTTTGGTCTTCATCAGATGACACTCATAGGACATCATGTTACACAATACATGTGTTTTGTTCGATAATTTGCATATTTATATCCAAAAATCCTTTTACATTGGCGCCATGTTCAGAAATGCCTCCAAAATATTGCAGAGAGCCACATCAAATAACATAAATACTCATCATAAACTTTGATGAAAGATACATGTTTTACATAGAATTAAAGATACACTTGTTCTTAATGCAACCGCTGTGTCAGATTTTTTTAAAAAAAACTACGGAGAAGCAAACCATGCAATAATCTGAGACGGCGCTCAGATAGAAACAACATTTCTCCGCCATGTTGGAGTCAACAGAAATACGAAATTACATTATAAATATTCCCTTACCTTTGATCTTCATCAGAATGCACTCCCGGGAATCCTAGTTCCACAAATTGTTGTGTTGTTCGATAATGTCCATTATTTTATGTCCAAGTAGCTACTTTTGTTAGCACGTTTAGTACACATATCCAAACACTCGTGCAGGTCCAGGCGAACGTCGGACGAAAACTTCAAAGTTATATTACAGGTCGAATAAACTTGTCAAACTAAGTGTAGAATCAATCTTTAGGATGTTATTGTAAATATTCAATAACGTTCCAACCGGAGAATTCCTTTGTGTCTATAGAAGTAATGGAACCTAGTTGATATCATGTGGAATGCGCCTGACCGGGACCTGGCTCTGTGCCAGAACACTGACTCATTCGCCTCTCATCCGGCCCCACATCAGAGTAGAAGCTTCATTCAAGGTTCTATAGACTGTTGACATCTAGTGGAAGCTGTAGGAAGTGCAAACAGATCCATATCCCACTGGGATTTCAATAGGCGATGTGTTGAACCTCAGATATCGACCAACCTCCGATATCCCACTTCCTGGTTGGATTTTTCTCAGGTATTCGCCTGCCATATGAGTTCTATTATACTCACATACATCATTCAAACAGTTTTAGAAACTTCAGTGTTTTCTATCCAATAGTAATAATAATATGCATATATTCGCATCTGGGACAGAGTAGGAGGCAATTCACTCTGGGCACGCTATTCATCCAAAGTGAAAATGCTGCCCCCTATCCCTAAAAAGTTAAGTTGCTCTGTATAAGAGTGTCTACTAAATAACAATTGTAAACTGTAAAACTGATAATGTGGTTCTATACTTAGCCTCTTCTCCTCCCTTCTCTTCCAGGACATCCCCACCTGGCCCCGTTTAGTGTTTCCCCTTTCTACACGTGCTGACCAACCATGAGTATTATCCAAGACAAGCTAGGCAACGAGTTTCTACGAGGCAATGGGGGCATGGACCCAAACTTTGCCCCCGGCATGCTCATGTTCAGCCACCTGCCGCCCGTCACCAGCTTCACCCGCCTGGCCTCGCAGTCGGTCATGGGGGGTGACCTGCCACAGGAGATGATCCTGAAGAAGGAGCGCGACTCGCCACCCAACGCCCACGGCTTCCTCCACGGCATGGGCATCAAGCAAGAGCGGATGAGCGAGCTGGACTACCGCATGCCCCTTTATAGCGGAGCTGGCGGGGGAGGAGCAGGGCTGGGTGGCAGCTGTGGCGGAGGGGGCGTGGGGAAGGGCAACGAGATGCTGGAGATGCAGTTTGGTGGAGGCCACCACCACAACCATCAGAACATGCTTCTGCACGACCTCAGCCTCGGCAATGTCCGAATGGGAGAGCCGGTGAGGGACCCATGTTTATTTTTTTTAGCGTTGTAGTTTTAGTGGCTGAAAGGGGGCCTCACTCAATAGATATTTTCTGTAGAGTTATCATGTGTGCTTTGATATTTTTGTCTTTGGTACTGTACTCTCTCTGTGAAGCTCAAAGTGAGTTATCAGTATAGCACCTATCGCTCCTTTGAGAATATTCACACTGTGTGTGTGTAAGCACGTATCTGTCTACATGGCCAACCTCCTCTGCTTTGTCCACAGATGTCTGGAAGACCAGAGAAAGGGCCGAAAGAGACGTCGGGAAGAAGACGGAAGAGCAACAGTGATGGGGAGGGGAAAGCCAGAAGAAAACGTGGAGAACCCAAGGTAGAGCACATCTCTAGCATTTTCATTACTAAGCATTTTTAGAATCAAAGCTACCAAAAAGTCACACAGCAGATCAGTTTTTCTGTGGTCAGGTCATGTTAACAGCAGTTTGTCCCCTCAAACAACATGTTTACACTTTGACGCAAAGTTGCATTCGGGTTATACTGACCTTTCATTCTGTCCCGCGCCCCGCACAGGCCATGATGTTGGACGGCGAGGGGACCGGCCTCTCTCCCAACTCCAAACCGCACATCTGCGAGCACTGCAACGCTGCCTTCCGCAGCTCCTACCACCTCCGCAGACACGTGCTCATCCACACAGGTGAGAGGCTTTCAGTGCTTTCTGCATGGGAATTATTTTGGGGTGGCTGGAGTGTGCACTTTGTTTTAGGTCATTCTATTGATCCAAAAGTGAAATCCTCACCCACCCAAAACACAGGGTGAGCTAAAACGAATACACCCAATATCACTGACGTGAGTAGCATGGATGACGTTTGTTTGATGCCACAAATGTCCTGTAAATGTTGAGGTAATCTAAATGACAAACATTTCTTGCAGGTTTGACTCATTGTCGCCGCGGTGAGGAATTCTGTTTTATTCTGTTTCTTTCAAGCGAATGTTCAGCCAAATTACAAATGTCTGTGTGTGTATATATACATTTCTTTACCTTGAAAGTAGTCTATGGACAAGGAGAGAATGCGATCCACATCGGTTTCGGTAAACAAGACACTGTTCCTTCCCGCAAAGTGTTTTATTGCTGATTCTGTCCAGAGATTGCTTTCAAGGTAAGGGAACAAATATAAATGTGTTATTTGGCTGAACTATCCCCTTTAGGTTTTCACTCTAACTTACCCTAGCGTGTTTGCTTCATCTGCAGTGTTTATCCAAAAAGTTTAATTTAATGAACTGAGACTTGAATAAAGCCAACTTCTGCTTTCCCCCACTGATAGTCAATTAATGTGGAGAGTGGGTGATTGTATTTTTGATCGCACAGGTGAGAGGCCTTTCCGGTGCAGTCAGTGTAACATGAGCTTTATCCAGAAGTACCTGCTGCAGCGGCACGAAAAGATCCACAGTGGTGAGTCTTGACCTACGACAGCCAGCGCTGGGGTCAATTCCATTTCAATTTAGTCAATACAGGAAGTAAATGGAAATTCAAAGAGACATTTTGAATTTGAAATTCAATTTACTTCCTGACTGGAAATTAACCCAACCCTCATGCCTGAATGCCATTTTTTTTGTATGTATGTACAGTACCAGCCAAAAGTTTGGACACCTACTCATTCAAGGGGTTTTCTTTATTTTTATATTTCCTACGTTGTAGAATAATAGTGAAGACATCACAACTATGACATATCACATATGGAATCATGTATTAACCAAAAAAAGTGTTAACCTTTCTGATCTCCCCATCCCGGATCCGGGATCGTGAATACAGACTCAAGCTCATTACCATAACGCAACGTTAACTATTCATGAAAATCGCAAATGAAATGAAATAAATATGCTAGCTCTCAAGCTTAGCCTTTTGTTAACAACACTGTCATCTCAGATTTTCAAAATATGCTTCTCAACCATTGCAAAACAAGCATTTGTGTAACAGTATTGATGGCTAACGTAGCATTTAGCATTAGCATTCAGCTGGCAACATTTACACAAAAAAACAGAAAAGCATTCAAATAAAATCATTTACCTTTGAAGAACTTCAGATGTTTTCAATGAGGAGACTCTCAGATAGCAAATGTTCAGTTTTTCCTGAAAGATTATTTGTTTAGGACAAATCGCTCCGTTTTCTGCGTCACGTTTAGCTATGAAAAAACCCCTGTATCCAGGATTGTGTAAATCTATCAGCAAGCTCATTAGCATAACACAACGTTAACTATTTATGAAAATCGCAAATGAAATGAAATAAATATGCCATCTCTCAAGCTTAGCCTTTTGTAAACAACACTGTCATCTCAGATTTTCAAAATATGCTTCTCAACCATAGGAAAACAATCATTTGTGTAAAAGTAGCTAGCTAGCGTTAGCATTTCGCGTTAGCATTTAGCGTTAGCATTAGCGTTAGCATCCAGCACGCAACATTAACAAAAACATAAAAGCCTTCAAATAAAATCATTTACCTTTGAAGAACTTCTGATGTTTTCAATGAGGATACTCTCAGTTAGATAGCAGATGCTCAGTTTTTCCAAAAAGATTCCTTGTGTATTAGAAATAGCTCCGTTTTATACATCACATTTGGCTACCAAAAAAAATCTGAAAATTCAGTCCTCAAAACGCAAACTTTTTTCCAAATTAACTCCATAATATCGACTGAAAACATGGCAAACGTTGTTTAGAATCAATCATCAAGGTGTTTTTCACATATCTCTTCATTGATACATCGTTCTTGGACACATGCTTTCTCCCCTGAATCAAATGGTAAAGTAGAAGCAGCTGGCAATTGCGCACCGAATTCGACGCAGGACACCAGGCGGACACTTGGAAAATGTAGTCTCTTATGGTCAATCTTTCAATGATATGCCTACAAATACGTCACAATGCTGCTAAGACCTTGGGCGAACGACAGAAAGTGTAGGCTCATTCGTTGCGCAATCACAGCCATATAAGGAGAGAATGGAAAACAGAGCTTCAGAAATTCTGCTAATTCCTGGGTGATGCATCATCTTGGTTTCGCCTGAAGAATGAGTTCTGGGGCACTTACAGACAAAATCTTTGCAGATTCTGAAACTTCAGAGTGTTTTCTTTCCAAATAATATGCATAGTCGAGCATCTTTTCGTGACAAAATATCGCGCTTAAAACGGGAACGTTTTTTATCCAAAAATGAAATAGCGCCCCTAGAGCTCTAACAGGTTAAACAAATCAAAATATATTTTATATTCTTCAAAGTAGCCACCCTTTGCCTTGATGACAGCTTTGCACACTCTTGGCATTCTCTCAGCTTCATAAGGAATGTTTTTCCAACTGTCTTGAAGGAGTTCCCACATATGCTGAGCACTTGTTGGCTGCTTTTCCTTCACTCTGCAGTCCATCTCATCATTAACCATCTCAATTGGGTTGCGGTCGGGTGATTTTGGAGGCCAGATCTCATCTGATGTAGGACTTCATCACTATCCTTGGTCAAATAGCCCTTGCACAGCCTGGAGGTGTGTTTTGGGTCATTGTCCTGTTGATAAACAAATTATAGTCCCACTAGGCCCAAACCAGATTGGATGGCGTATCGCTGCAGAATGCTGTGGTAGCCATGCTGGTTAAGTGTCCCTTTAATTCTAAACAAATCACTGACCGTGTCACCGGCAAAGCACCCCACACCATCACACCACCTCCATGCTTCATGGTGGGAACCACACATGTGAAAAACATCCGTTCACCTACTCTGCGTCTCACATAGACACAGTGGTTGGAACCAAAAATCTCCAATTTAACTAATCAGACCAAAGAACAGATTTCCACTGGTCTAATGACCATTGCCCATGTTTCTTGGCCCAAGCAAGTCTCTTCTTCTCATTGGTGTCCTTTAATAGTGGTTTCTTTGCAGAAATTCAACCATGAAGGCCTGATTCATGCAGTCTCCTCTGAACAGTTGATGTTGAGATATGTCTGTTACTTGAACTCTGTGAAGCATTTATTTGGGCTGCAATCTGAGGCTGGTAACTCTAATGAACTTATCCTCTGCAGCAGAGGTAACTCTGGGTCTTTCTTTCCTGTGGCGGTCCTCGTGAGAGCCAGTTTCATCATAGTGCTTGATGGTTTTTGCTACTGCAGCTGAAGAAACTTTCAAAGTTCCTGATATTTTCCGGCTTATCTGATCTTCATATTTTAAACTAATGGACTGTTTATCTTTGCTTATTTGAGCTGTTCTTGCCATACTATGGTCTTTTACCAAATAAGGCAGTCTTCTGTATACCAACCCTACCATGTCACAACACAACTGATTGGCTCAAATGCATTAAGAAGGAAAGAAATTCCACAAATTAACTTTTAACAAGGCACACCTGTTTATTGAAATGCATTCAAGGTGACAACCTCATGAAGCTGGTTGAGCGAATGCCAAGAGTGTGCAAAGCTGTAATCAAGGCAAAGGGTGGCTACTTTGAAGAATCTCAAAATATATTTTGTTTTGTTTAACACCTTTTTGGTTACTACATAACATATATGAAATAATTTCATAGTTTTGATGTCTTCACTATTATTCTACAATGTAGAAAATGGTACAAATTTAAGAAAATCCCTTGAATGAGTAGGTGCATCCAAACTTGACTGGTAGTGTGTGTGTATCTACATACACACACGCAGTGCATTTGGAAAGTATTCAGACCTCTTAACTTTTTCCTTATTTTGTTATGTTACAGCCTTATTCTAAAATTGATTAAAAAGTTTTTTTCCCACGCATCAATCGACACACAATTGTCCCATAATGACAAATAATATTTAGCAAATGTATTAAAAATAAACAACTGAAATCACATTTACGTTAGTATTCAAACCCTTTACGCCTTACTTTGGCAGTGATTACATCTAGTCTTCTTGGGTATGACGCTACAGGCTTGGCACACTTGTATTTGGAGAGTTTCTCCTGTTCTTGTCTGCCGATCCTCTCAAGCTCTGTAAGCTTGGTTGGGGAATGTCGCAGCACAGCTATTTTCACGTCTCTCCAGAGATGTTGGATCAGTTTCAAGTCCAAATTCTGGCTGTGCCTCTCAAGGACATTGTGACTCGTCCCGAAGCCAATCTTGCGTTGTCTTGGCTGTGTGCTTACTTACGTTCATTGTCCTTTTGGAAGCCGAACCTTCGCCCCACTCTGAGGTCCTGGAGCAGGTTATCATCAAAGATCTCTCTCTGTACTTTGCTCCTTTCATCTTTCCCTTAATCCCAACTAGTGTCCCAGTCCCTGCCCCTGTAAAAAATCCCCACCGCATGATGCTGCCACCATCATGCTTCACCTTAGGGATGGTGCCTGGTTTCTTCCAGGAGTGACACTTGGCATTCAGGCCAAAGAGTTCAATCTTGGTTTCATCAGACCAGAGAAACTTGTTTCTCATGGTCTGAGTCCTTTGGGTGCCCTTTGGCAAACTCCAAGCGGGCTGTGCCTTTTACTGAGGAGTGGCTTCTGACATGTTGGTTTCAAACTTCCATTTAAGAATGATGGAGGCCACTCTGTTCTTGGAGACCTTCAATGCTGCAGAAATGTTTTGGTACTCTTCCCCAGATCTGTGCCTCGACACAATCCTTTCTCGGAGCTCTACGGACAATTCCTTCGACCTCATGGCTTGGTTTTTGCTCTGACATGCACTGTCAATTGTGGGACCTTTTTATATAGACAGGTGAGCTTTTCCAAATCATGTCCAATTGAATTTACCACATGTGGACTCCAAGGACACCACATCACCATATCACCATAGTACCCTCCAAGCTCATCATTAAGCCTAAGTCCCTGGGTCTGTACCCTGCCTTGTGCAATTCGGTCCTGGACTTTCTGACGGGCCGCCCCCAGGTGGTGAGGGAAGGAAACATTGAGTCGAGACAGCCTACAGGGAGGAGGTGAGGGTACTCGGAGTGTGGTGTCAGGAAAACCTCTCACTCAACGTCAACAAAACAAAGGAGATGATCGTGAACTTCAGAAAAGCGCAGAGGGAGCACCCCCCCCTATCCACATCGACGGAACAGTAGTGAAGGTGGAAAGCTTCAAGTTCCTCGGCGTACACATCAAGGACAAACTGAAATGGTCCGCCCACGCAGACATTGTGGTGAAGGAGGCGCAACAGCGCCTCTTCAACCTCAGGAGGCTGAAGAAACTTTACTTGGCACCTAAAACCTCACACACTTTTACAGATGCACAACTGAGAGCATCCTATCGGGCTGTATCACCGCCTGGTAAGGTCAACTGCACCGCCATCAACCGCAGGGCTCTCCAGAGGGTTGCAGTCTGCACAATGCATCACCGAGGGCAAAATACCTGCCCCCCAGGACACCTACAGCACCTAATGTCACAGGAAGGCCAAAAAGATCATCATGGACAACAACCACCCGAGCCACTGCCTGTTCACCCTTCTACCATCCAGAAGGCGAGGTCAGTACAGGTGCATCAAAGCTGGGACCGGGAGACTGAAAAACAGCTTCTACCTCAAGGCCATCAGACTGTTAAACAGCCATCACTAACACAGAGAGGCTGCTGCCTACATAGACTCAATCATTGGTCACTTTAAATAATGCCACTTTAATAACGTTTATCTTACATTACTCATCTATTATGTTTGTACTCTATTTTATACTATCACATCTTGCCTATGCTGCTCGGCCATCGCTCATCCATATATTTATATGTACATATTCTTATTCCATCCCTTTACAGTTGTGTGTGTGTGTGTGTGTGTGTGTGTGTGTGTGTGTGTGTGTGTGTGTGTGTGTGTAATATATATATATATATATATATATAAGGTAGTTGTTGTGGAATTGTTATATTACTTGTTAGATAGTACTGCACTGTCGGAACTATCAGCACAAGCATTTCGCTACACTCGTATTATTAACATCTGCTAATCAAGTTGTAGGAACATCTCAAGGATAAAGGAAACAGGATGCACCTGAGCTCAATTTTGATTCTCATAGCAAAGAATCTGAATACTTGTGTAAATAAGGTATTTCGTTTTTTTATATATATATATATATATATATATATATATATATATATTATGAGAGAGAGATTTTTAAAAATGTTTTACAGCGAAAACACAACATATATTTGTTAGACCACCACCAAAAAAAACCCAGCTATTTTTCCCAGCCAAAGATAGTCACAAAAGCAGGATTAGAGATAAAATGAATCATTAACCTTCATCTTCATCAGATGACACTCATATGACATGTTACACAATACATTTATTTATGTTTTGTTCGATAATATGCATATTTATATCCACAAATCTCGGTTTACATTGACGCCATGTTCAGAATGCCTCCAAAATATCCGGAGGAATTATAGAAAGCTACGCCAGATAACAGAAATACTCATCATAAACTTTGACTAAAGATACATGTTCTACATATAATTAAAGATACACTGGTTCTTAATGCAACCGCTGTCAGATTTTTACAAAAAATGGAGTCAACAGAAATACGAAATTAAATCATAAATATTCCCTTACCTTTGATCTTTCATCAGAATGCAGTGCAAGGAGTCCTAGTTCCACAATAAATTGTTGTTTTGTTCCATAATGTCCAATACTAGTGTCCAATTAGCTGCATTTGCTAGCACTTTCAGCTTACGTGCCCAAAAGCTGACGCTGGTCCAGGAGAACTCGGACGAAAACTTCAAAAATATATATTCCAGGTCGAATAAACTGGTCAAACTAAGTAGAGAATAAATCCCCCTAAACTTTTCCTATTCATGAAAATCGCAAATTAAATGCAATGAATATATTCAAACACAAGCTTAGTCTTTTGTTAACAACACTGTCATCTCAGATTTTCAAAATATGCGTTACAGCCAACGCTAGACAAGCATTTGTGTAAGTTTATCATGGCATAATGCTATGCTAGGCTCTGCTGGCAGCAGGCAACATTTTCACGAAAATAAGAAAAGCAACCAAATTAAATAATTTACCTTTTTGAAAAACTTGATGCTTTCACTCAGGAGACTCCCAGTTAGATAGCAAATGTTCCTTTTTTCTAAAAATATTATTTTTGTAGGCGAAATAGCTCCCGTTTCTTCATCATGCATGGCTGAGAAATCGACCGGAAAAACTAACGGCAAACTTTTTTCAAAATTTGCTCCATAATATCGACAGAAACACGGCAAACGTTGTTTAGGATCCATCCTCAAGGTGTTTTTAACATATATATCCGTCGAGGCAATTGGTTTCTCATAAGAAGCGATTGGAAAAATGGCTACCTCAGTATTTTACGCAAGGTTTTCTGCGGGAGACACCATGTGACCACATGCTATATATGGTCCCTTACAGCCATTCTTCAATGGAAATGCCTAAAAAGACGTCACAATGCTGTAGACACCTTGGGGAATACGTGGAAAATGTAAGCTCATTCCTAGCTCATTCACAGCCATATAAGGAGTCATTGGCATGAGGCGGTTTCAAAAAATGCAGCACTTCCTGGTTGGATTTTTATCTGGGTTTCGCCTGTAACATCAGTTCTGTGGCACTCACAGACAATATCTTTGCCGTTTTGGAAACGTCAGTGTCTTCTTTCCAAAGCTGTCAATTATATGCATCTTTTCGTGACAAAAAAAACGGGAAAAATTAAAATAGCGCCCCCTAAATCCAAGAGGTTAAACAACACAATGTAACTCCAAGTCAATCACACTTCTGTGAAATCAAACTGTCCACTTAGGAAGCAACACTGATTGACAATACATTTCACATGCTGTTGTGCAAATGGAATAGACAACAGGTGGAAATTATAGGCAATTAGCAAGACACCCCCAATAAAGGAGTGGTTCTGAAAGTGGTGACCACAGACCACTTCTCAGTTCCTATGCTTCCTGGCTGATGTTTTGGTCACTTTTGAATGCTGGCGGTGCTTTCACTCTAGTGGTAGCATGAGACGGAGTCTACAACCCACACAAGTGGCTCAGGTAGTGCAGTTCATCCAGGATGACACATCAATGCGAGCTGTGGCAAGGTTTGCTGTGTCTGTCAGCGTAGTGTCCAGAGCATGGAGGCGCTACCAGGAGACAAGCCAGTCAGTACATTAGGAGACGTGGAGGCCGCCGTAGGATGGCAACAACCCAGCAGCAGGACCGCTACCTCCACCTTTGTGCAAGGAGGAGCAGGAGGAGCACTGCCAGAGCCTTGCAAAATGACCTCCAGCAGGCCACAAATGTGCATGTTTCTGCTCAAACGGTCAGAAACAGACTCCATGAGGGTGGTAATGAGGGCCCGACGTCCACAGGTGGGGGTTGTGCTTACAGCCCAACACCGTGCAGGACGTTTGGCATTTGCCAGAGGACACCAAGATTGGAAAATTCGCCACTGGCGCCCTGTGCTCTTCACAGATGAAAGCAGGTTCACACTGAGCACGTGACAGACGTGACAGAGTCTGGAGACGCCGTGGAGAACGTTCTGCTGCCTGCAACATCCTCCAGCATGACCGATTTGGCGGCGGGTCAGTCATGGTGTTGGGTGGCATTTATTTGGGGGGCCGCACAGCCCTCCATGTGCTCGCCAGAGGTAGCCTGACTGCCATTATGTACCGAGATGAGATCCTCAGACCCCTTGTGAGACCGTATGCTGGTGCGGTTGGCCCTGGGTTCCTCCTAATGCAAGACAATACTACTCATGTGGCTGGAGTGTGTCATAAGTTCCTGCAAGAGGAAGGCATTGATGCTATGGACTGGCCCGCCCGTACCCCAGACCTGAATCCAATTGAGCACATCTGGGACATCATGTCTCGCTCCATCCACCAACGTCTCGCTCCATTGCACCACAGACTGTCCAGGAGTTGGCGGATGCTTTAGTCCAGGTCTGGGAGGAGATCCCTCAGGAGACCATCCACCACCTCATCAGGAGCATGTCCAGGTGTTGTAGGGAGGTCATACAGGCACGTGGAGGCCACACACACTACTGAGCCTCATTTTGACTTGTTTTAAGGACATTACATCAAAGTTGGATCAGTCTGTAGTGTGGTTTTCCACTTTAGTTTTGTGTCACTCCAAATCCAGACCTCCATGGGTTGATACATTTGATTTCCATTGATCATTTTTGTGTGATTTTGTTGTCAGCACATTCAACTATGTAAAGAAAAAAGTATTCAATAAGAATATTTCATTCATTCAGATTTAGGATGTGTTCCCTTTTATTTTTTTGAGCAGTGTATATACATTTGCCAAATATTCCCGGTTTTTGCTTTGTCAGTATGGGGTATTGTGTGTACATTGAGGAAAAATGCATTTCATCCATTTTAGAATAAGGCTGTAACATTACAAAATGTGGGAAGTCAAGGGGTCCGAATAGTTTGTGTGTGCACGCACAAAAGTTTGGACAACTACTCATTCAAGTGTTTTCTTTTATTTTTGCTATTTTCTACATTGTAGAATACTGGTGAAGACTTCAAAAACTATGAAATAATACACATGGAATCATGTAGTAACCAAAAGTGTTAAACAAATCAAAATATATTTGATATTCTTCAAAGTAGCCACCCGTTGCCTTGATGACAGCTTTGCACACTCTTGGCATTCTTTCAACCAGCTTCATGAGTTAGTCACCTTCAATGCATTTCAATTAATAAGTGTGCCTTGTTAATTTGTGGAATTTCTTTCCTTAATGCTTTTGAGCCCTATTTGGTAAGATACCAAGTCCATATTATGGCAAGAACAGCTCAAATAAGCAAAGAGAAACAACAATTTGGTTCTGTGTCAATGTTGTCCCATTCTTTCTTTAGGAGAGAAGCCCTTCAGCTGTGACCAGTGTAACATGTGCTTCATCCAGAAGTACCACATGGAGCGACACAAGAGGACCCACAGCGGAGAGAAGCCATACAGATGTGACACCTGCCAACAGGTCGGTCAGTCAGTCTGTCAGTCAGTCACAAGGGTAACTCGGTTTTACCCTCAAAGCAGAACAGATTTTTGATTGGCAACCGACCTGTGTTCAAATTTAGTATTTCAATTACTTATAAACACATTTCGAGGTAAGTATTTTTTTTAATGTATTTGGAAATACTTGGAAAGTATTGGCGTGTATTTATTTAATTATTTTCAGGTACAAATATGTAGCCTTTAACACTCACAACAAATTTGGTTACTGATAAGCTCCTAAAATGGAACGCAGTAGCTGTACAGTAAGCTGAACATGAAGTCATAGGTCAGGGTCTCTGCCTTTTCAGCTCTGTATGGGATTCAACTGACAGCCTTTCTAAACCTGAGCACTACTCGCAACAAGAATATGCCCCCAACCCTCCCCCTAATTGGGCTCCTTTTACAAATGTTTTGTCTGAGTGAGGGCAATGCTGTAAATCAATGTGTTCTGAGACGTTGAGAATTATAAAAAAAATACCGCTCTGACGTCATGAAAGGAAACCACACGTCCGTGAGTCCAAATGTGCATTTCACATTTCCATATGATATAACTTGTCATTTGTATATCAACGTTTATGATCACTTTGTTTGATGTACAGTTACGAGGATGACATGGCGTCATACCCTGGGTTCTTCTGAACAGAATGAGCCTGTGTTGGTCATATTGTAAAGAGAATGATCATGAGAACCAGCACCCAAATGCACTCATGACTCTATTCTATGCCCAACAGAAATACGATGCGTCTCTGAAGTTCTTTGTGAAAGTCTAGCACTGTACGATCATATTTTATAACTTCGCTAGTAGCGATGGGGCATTTGACATTTTTATGTTCGAGTAGTCAAGTACTCAAGTTCTTTTTTTTATTTTTTAGAAAAGGGCCCACACTGGGGGGGGTAAATGGTCTAATTATCTATATGCCAACAGTGCGCAACAATGCCTCATTTATTACCATTACAGATAACGAATCCTAATTGCTAAATTGCCTCAGACTCTGAGTGTACAAAGCATTAGGAACACCTGCTCTTTCCATGACAGACTGACCAGGTGAAAGCTATGATCCCTTATTGATGTAATTAATTTAATCAATTTCAATCAGTGTACATGAAGGGGAGGAGACATTATATAAGGATTTTTAATCGTTGAGACAATTGAGACATGGATTGTGTATGTGTGCCATTCAGAGGGTGAATAGGCAAGACAAAATATTTTTGCCTGTGAACGGGTATGGTAGTAGGTGCCAATCACACCGGTTTGAGAGTTTTAAGAACCACAACACTCCCGGGTTTTTCACGCTCAACAGTTTCCTGTGTGTATCAAGAATGGTCCACCACCCAAAAAACATCCAGCCAACTTGACACAACTGTGGGAAACATTGGAGTCAACATGGGCCAAAATCCCCGTGGAATGCTTTCGACACCATGTAGTCATGCCCCAATGAATGGAGGTTAAAGGGGGGTGCAACTCTATATAAAGGTGTTCCTAATGTTTTGTACAGCCAAGAAAAGAAAAGTGCCATTTAAGATTCCCTTATTGAAACCGTAATATCAACTGGTTATATTATGCAACACGATCTTCAAAAAGGTAGTACCCTCAGTGGCGCTTGCTTGTAGAAGCCTATGGCTGTGCAATGGCATAGTCTTGTTTTGTTAATTTAGTAGACAAATACCCTCTTATTTCCCGAGCCCATATTGCAGTCAAGACGCATCTGTTTTATAGTATAAAAAACATGATGTAATATAACAGAATAAAATAGAACGGAATAGTGCGAAGTGACGCGCATCTCGTGTCTGGAACAGTTATTCTCAGAGTTAATTTGAAACAGGTTGAAAGACCAAGTCTTTCAGGGTTACAAACAAATGTCTTTTTCAATATACCGTTGTTCGATTTGGCCTGTTCTTTTGGAATTTTCTAAATGGAATAACAATTCCACTTTGAACTGGAGGGGATGAAATATGCTTGAGTAGGCCTAGGGATAATGATTCTGATGAATATACGCTCTTTGTCAAACTAATGTTTTTGTATAGGGGGTTAAAGCTTAGGCTAACCAATTCTAAATGGCACTAGCGGTTCGCAAAGTAGGGTCCCCGCAGCCATAAACCCTGGATTTTTGTACGATTTCTCTTAAAATCTGATTTTAAATCTAACTTTAACCACATTGTTAAATTTATGCCTATTCCTAACCTTAAATGAAGAGCAAAAATGTAATTTCTGTTTCTGTATTATTTAAATAGGCCATTTTGACTTTGTGGCTGTGGTAACTAGTAATTTCATTTATTCCAAAAAATGCAGCTCATTGTTGGAACACATTTCCTTACTTCAGTCAATTTGTCCATGGAGACACTAGGTAGACCTCTCACTCAAACCCATGTCATTTTTTTTGTTTGATGCACCTAACCCCAAGTCTCATGAATTTTCTTACTATGTTACTGAATGTAACCAGTGTTATTTCAGATTTCTTTCATTGACAAATGCTGCAAAAAGTACAGTAAATGGAAAATGCACATACAATTAAGTGTAATGTTTGGATTCAGTCTTGAAGTCCAGTAAGGTGAACTGTTGTGGATTTCCAAAGTGTTCTCTTTCATTTGCTACCATGATTATACATATGCTTCTCATATTTCTTCTGTTAACGTTTCTATTCGCCTATTTCTTCCGGTAAAAACATTGTGCCCCTATCCATATAGGCCAATTCCCGTAAGTGGAAAGGTTTAAGTACTAAATGCACTTGAACCAAGGTCTGCTTGGTCCTAGGTGTATTTGATATAATGTATTTGGAAGTAAGTATTTGAAAATAGTTTTGTCAATTTAAAGGAATTTATTTGAAAATACTACATAATATGTAAAATAGAAGTAGCTGATTTGGCCACATTATTTGAAAATACTTAAATACACATGTTCTATGTATTTTAGTAACATACTTGAATACGCATTTATTTGAACCCAGGTCCGATTGACAATAGTTATTGATGTCAGTTCTTGATGCTTGCAGTTTATCTCAATCTAGCATGTGTTTGCTCAAAATATCATGGGTGTTCCACACTGTTGGACGCTTGCTATGTGCTCTGTCATCAGACGTTTCAAACCATAACACTTGGTCAAGAGCCAAATCAAATTTTATTTGTCACATACACATGGTTAGCAGATGTTAATGCGAGTGTAGCGAAATGCTTGTGCTTCTAGTTCCGACAATGCAGTAATAACCAACGAGTAATCTAACCTAACAATTCCACAACTACTACCTTGTACACACAAGTGTAAAGGGATAAAGAATATGTACATAAAGATATATGAATGAGTGATGGTATAGAACGGCATAGGCAAGATGCAGTAGATGGTATAGAGTACAGTGTATATACATATGAGATGAGTAATGTAGGGTATATAAACATAAAGTGGCATAGTTTAAAGTGGCTAGTGATACATGTATTACATAAAGCACTTTGGGTGCATCTAACAGTGGGCCGATGCATCTTGCTGTCGTTGAGCCATTTGCTCAATCCAGTGGCTAGAAAGTTTTCAAATACTCTGCACCCCCCCTGTTCCCCTGTAGTTTTTCTCGAGGACAGACCGGTTACTGAAGCACAAGCGGACCTGCGGAGAAGCCATAAAGAAGGGCCCGGACCCCAGCATGTTGGAGCTTGCCCACGGGGACATGGGCCAGGGCAACTACTCACTCACTCAGGGAAACGCTACCGCCACCTCTGCATGCAAGAGGGGCAAGTCCAAAAACGCCGGCGAGGGCGGTGATCGTAAGCGTAAGAAGGCTGCTGCCACCACCGCGTCGTCCGGGGACCTGCACGACTATGGAATGGAGTGTTCCGACCCCAGCCTGCAGGGCCGCACACCCAAGCTGGTGTTCAAGAAGGCTAAGAAGGGCCTCGTCCCCATGGAGGACGGGGGGCAGAAGCTGCTGTCTCAGAAGCAGGGCTCCTTGGAGCTGGCGGGGGGCTCAGGGCTAGATGCCATGGTCCTCCTCCAGGGCTCCTCCAGCGGAGGGGCAAAACGAGGCCCATCAGCCACAAGCAACAACTACGATGACGCCATGCAGTTTGTGAAGAAGCGCCGCTACCTCCAACACGTGGCCAGCAACGACTATGCGGCGCCCTCCCTCCACATGGGCCAGACCCATGCCAGCAGCGTGATCCAAGGCTCGCTGGGACACCTTAACGAGCCCACCCTCACCATGCTGGACACTTCGCCCCTGGACCTCAAGCACCACGACAAGTCGGTCATCCCGGACGAAGTGCTCCAGAGCCTGCTGGACCACTACAGCCACAAGTCGGATGGCACGCACCACCACCACCACGACGTGACCTTTGACCTCTCGGACCACAGCGTCCCGCACCACGTGACCCTGCAGCCAGCGGCCCCTGTCACCCCAGAGCTGGACGACGACTCGCCCAGCGGCGGCGACAAGCAGGTGGTCATGAGTGAGTACTCCAAGTTCCTTCTGCAGGCCCTGGAGCGCACCAGCCACAGCGGGCCCTTCTCCACGCTGGGACCCAGCGGGCCCTTCCCTTTGCTCTCCAGCCCTACGGGGCCCCTCTTCTCCGATAAGCATGTCTACACTACGTCTCCGCTGGAGTGCGGCTACCCGCCCGCCGACTCCTCGCCACTGCCCATCCCCTCCATCTCTTCTTCTTCCTCCTCCTTGTCGTCCTCTAAGTCCCACTACAGCATGGTGGTGGGCTCCCCCTCCCAGCCGGCCTTCCACCTCAGTGGCCTGGAGGCGGCTGGCCACCAGCAGCTCATCCCCTCTCAGGAGCTCACAGAGCAGCTGGAGAAGCAGCACCAGTCCCCTGTGTTCCAGCTCACGCCCCAGGAGCTGACGGCCGCCGGTGGAGCCCCCAAGGAGCAGGGGGCCAAGGGCAACGGGAGAAACGGCAGCTACTCCGACCTGGACACGCCCAAGGAAATGGACCTGCGGGCGACCTACCAGATCGAGAACTTCGCCCAGGCCTTTGGTTCCCAATTTAAGTCGGGCCGCCGCACCCCGCTGGGCTACGGCACTGGGGCCGAGGTCGACCACCGAATACGAACTCCCGTGTCAGAATTCTCAGGGTATACCAGTTTGTTAGCTGACGTCAGCGAGCCAGTAAGTACAGGATCGAAAACCCCAACAAGCCAAAGTTTCAGGTAAGGGTTAAAACGAGGTGAACCTAGTTGCGGGTCTTGTGTTTTTCTTTGTGTCCCTATACCCTTCTACATTTTGTTCTTGTAGCGAGGTCAATTTATTTTTTAAACACTGCCATTAAATGTTGATAACGAGAACTCTACCAGGGGAAGGTCTTCAAGGCCTCAAATGCAATTTTTTATATTCATTTTTTTTTTAAAATCTGTATTTTGTCTTTATTTTGTTAGCGTAGTTGGTATGATATGAACGTAAACGTAGATTTTAATGTAATTTAAACTGAAAAATTAGGGGTTAGCTAAGCTTGATTTTTCTTTGAACTCTTGTTTTTACCAATCATCATACAGTTGTAAAGTAATGATGAATGATGTTAATAATTTCTATAATATTACGTTTGTGGCAGGGAAAGGCCCAGAATTCAAATGGCAAAAAAAGTTCTATATTGTCTGTTACTAGAATCGTATTACTCAGGTATTAAGGCAAAAATTGTGTAATAATAATAATAAAAACTTTGTATTATGAGATGCAATTAGCACACTTTTTTTAAGTGTGCTTTGAGACTACAAAGCTTTTTTACTATTTATCCCTCGAGGAGCGGGGGAACAAAAAGACAAAACAAATTCAGCGGATCTTCCTGTTCAGTTTTCTTCGCCATTGAACAACCCTTTCCTCTACGTGTAGCTGTGTAGAGATTACGGTACTTCTGTGTCAATGTGAAAATGACCGTTCCCATTTCCTCCCCGTAAAGGGCCACATGTAAAACACACGCAGACGCGGATATTTTATACACTCAAGAACTCGTAGTGCACACAGTCCAGGCTCAACGGAAAGAGGTTTCAATCCGCAGACCTTTTTTGTTTATAAACCGTGTCAAGTGATGTTTGTCTAGGCCATGCACCTTTTGGATGGCCCCTTCAGTGGCCCGTGACAAGGAAATGTGCTGGCCCCGTTGGCGACGTTTCAACAACTGTTGTCGCTCATTTTTACTGGGTTCCACTCCACTCCTGGCTGTTAACTTCTTCTTTTTTTTGGTCAGTGGAAATCAAACAAGCACTTTGAAAAACAAAATTGTCATTGAAAACTGAAAACATCCCAACTCAATTAAGGATGTGCAAAACCAAGTGATTATTATTTTTTATTTTATTAGAGGAGAGAACTGTGAACGGGGGTGGGTGGGATAGGGTGGTTTGTTGTTCTGTAGGGAGGGTTAGACTGGGGTTGAATAGATGTATTTTTGTTTTGTGTTTTTTTGACGGTTTGGTCAAGGGGAAGGGTTGTACAAATGATTTGCCATTACTGTATGTAACCCAATGTTCTGAGAAGATCTCTGTATTGATACCGAACAAAAATATAAACAACATGCAACAATTTCAAAGATTTGACTGAGTTACAGTTCATATAAGGAAATAAGTCAATTGAAATGTATTCATTAGGCCCTAATCTATAGATTTCACATGACTTGGCAGGGGTACAGTTATGGGTGGGCATAGGCCCACCTACTGGGGAACCAGGCCCAGCCAATCAGAATGAGTTTTTTTCCCCCACAGAAGGGCTTTATTATTTTTGGTTCCCGAGTGGCGCAGTGGTCTAAGACATTGCATCTCAGTGCAAGAGGTGTCACTGCAGTACCTGGTGATTGGGAGTCTCATAGGGCGGCGCACAATTGGCCCAGCGTCATCCAGGGTAGGCCGTCATTTTAAATAAGAATTTGTTCTTAACTGACTTGCCTAGTTAAAGGTTAAATAAATAATATTACATTACAATCCAAAATACTGCTCAGCGCAAATGAAAGAATTAAGCTTTTTGTGTGTATGGAACATTTCTGGGGTTTATTATTTCAGGTCATGAAACGTGGGACCAACACGTTACATGTTGCGTTTTCTATTTTTGTTCGGTGTAAGTTGTTTCGAGAGGGGGCAGATATTATGCTGCAACACTTCCCACTGGTGTACTAAGACTCTACTGGATGCAAAAAACAAACTATTTTCCCTTTATTTATTTGTAACCTAGCAAGAGTTTTTATTTTTGCAGGGTGTTTTTGAAGTGCAAGTGTTCACTGTACATCAATCTGTCTGTACCTTATGAAATCAGGCCTGATGCATAAAAATTACCTCACTCATACAGGCTCAACGTTATGGTGTGTATATATATATATATATATATATATATATATATATATATATATATATATATATATATATATATATATATATCCCCCAAAAAGGCAGTCCTTCAAACTTTGCAAGAATAAACAATGGCCTTCTTTGTCTTCCGCAGCTCAAGCCATTCTCTCCTGGCAGTCAGGGTTGATATTTAGTTAATTTCCTGTGTGCCCCCCTCCCCACCCCCACCACAGCTGATAGACTTTAAAGCTGCTCAGATCACAGGGAACAAAAGAATGGCTGACTGGCCACTTCACTCCAAAACACACACTATGCTTTTAAAGAAAAGAGGGAGAGCGAGAGACAGATGAGGAAATAAAAAATAGGAATGACCTAAATATACAGTGGGGTCCAAAATTGACAACCTTGATAAAGATCAATAAAAGTGACTGTAAAATACTGATCTATATTGTATTCTCAAACAAATGGGGGAAATATATTAGATTATGCTTCAGTGCCATTATCCTCTGAAGGTGAGGTATTGAAAACAGAGGTATCAATAATTTTGACCCCCACCTTCGTTCTCTGAGCAATTGTATTAGTATTCAATATTGTATTTTCCCCAGCATGCAATATAGCTCAGTATTGGAATTATTTTATACAGCAATTTTTGCTCATTTTTGTCAAGTGTGTCTTTCAGAGATCAATGTACCTCATATCACTGAAGCGTCAGAAAACAGGGACACGTTTCATGTATGTAGTGGAAATACTTGTAGTATAGGTTAAACATTTGTATAATCATGTAACAATGCCTGTGTTTACAATTATAGAAGAGCAATTGACTCGTTGAATTGCAAAATGTATTTGTTTTGTCTAAAGCCTTCACGCCAAGCAGTGTTGCATTCTAGATGCCTCATAGAAACTTTAATTTCTCATGTTATATCCCTTATTTTTGTTACTCGCCATAAATGTGTTGATATGATCTCTAGAAGGATATTGTTTACAAAAATGTACAAAAACACTAAAAATGTATGTTAATTTTTTTGTTTTTGTTTCTACCGATATGCATGATATGTTTTTATGGCTTTTTTTCTTATCGTCACCAGAACACCAAATTTTGTAGCAGATGCCTCCCCATCCCTGTCTTTGTTTTTTTTTGTTCAAAACCCTTGTGATATGATTTCCAGGGCTGTACCTGTTATTGAATTTATAAAACGATTTAGAGAAGCCAATAAAAACATTTTTTGGTAATAAAAAAAATGCCTGTGCAGACTGGACTTGATTGTGATAGTGAAGTCCTCAACACGTCAGCAATGATTTTTGTAAGGGTTTGAACCACAGTAAAGACTGGCAAGAGCTCACATTTTAGATTTTTGGATTGACTCACAATTATATTGGGAGATTTTAGTTACAGGAGCAAAATAATGGAAATATCAATGTTAGTGTAATTTGGACGATGATATGTTCTTTTGTAATCCTTTAAAATCTTCCTGATATAATTATTCTTTAAAATCATATTTTAAGATTCTTTATCAATGCTCTAAATTCAAAGCGGACGCTAACATCGGTACTGACTGGTAAGAGACCTGGCATAGGGAGAATCTCAATTGCATATCCTCTTCCGCTCTCTCTCCTCCTTCTCAAAACCCTTTAGAGGAGAATGTTGGAGGAGAGGTACATCTGGCTTTCTCATCCAATGGGTTTTGAGAAAGAGGCGAGGAGTATGCTATTGAGATTCTCCCATAGTCTTTCTCTACCACACTCGGCCATTCATTTAGTTACCATTTTGTTCCTCAACACAGACAACTGTGTGTACCCAACCTTAAGTTGGTCAAGGTAGCCTATCGGTTAAGTGTTGGACAAGTAACCGAAAGGTTGCTGGTTTGAATCGCTGAGGAAACTAGGCAAAAAATCTGTGCCCTTGAGCAAGGCACTTAACATCTGCTAAATGACAATACATTTTTTTCCATGTCTTATGTTTTGGTAATACTTTACATTAAGGTTCCCTTTAAATGTGTAAATGGTTAATAAGTAGTTAGACAGTTAAATATAAATTAATATGAATTAGGACTTAGTTTGACATTATCTAATGTTAACCCTTTACCATCTCCTATTACAAGGGTACACATTTTTCCCCTCTGTAAGGAATCATCTTTATCCTAAAGCTTCATGTTCAGATATTCCATGTTCTTTTTTGTACCAGCTTTTGGTATGTTCTCAGCTTGACAGTTACTGCAACCATGTATCCCACTGATGTGTTCATGTTTGCTGTCCTGATACATTCTTTACATTTTATTTAACCTTTATTTCACCAGGTAGGCCAGTTGAGAACAAGTTCTCATTTACAACTCCGACCTGGCCAAGATATAGTAAAGCAGTGTGACAAAAACAACACAGACTTACACATAAACGTACAGTCAATAAGAAAATAAAAATAGAAAAATCTATGTACACTGTGTGCAAATGTAGAAGAGTAGGGAGGTAGGCAATAAATAGGCCCTAGAGGTGAAAAATAATTACAATTTAGCATTAATGCTGAAATGATGTGCAGATGATGTGCAAGTAGAGGTACTAGAGTGCAAAAGAGCAAGTAATAATATGGGGATGAGGTAGTTGGGTGTGCCATTTACAGATTGGCTGTGTACAGTGATCGGTAAGCTGCTCAGACAGCTGTTGTTAAAGGCCTAATAAAGTTGAATACAGAAGTATAATTTACCTATTTTTTTTTTGTTGTAGTGATTTTCACTAGTCTTTATCTTATCCCACCTTTGGTTTTGCTTTATTTCTCCCCACTGGTAGTGGGAAGAGGGGTGTAGGAGAAAATGGCATTCCCTTTAACCAGATGCAAAAGCCACCGGAACTATCTGATAAGAGGGTGCCAGGAACAGTCCAAAAGGCTCATGTTCTAGACTTCACAGCTTAAAATTATAACACACACCCCACATGGTGTAAAGAGAGTGGGGAGAACCTTGGGTCGACTCTAGGCATAAGCGAAAATAAGCGACTGCTTATGGCCATGTGGCCGGTAGGGGTTCCTGACCATTTAAACATAATTGTGTGTGTAATTATTTATTTATGTATATATATATGCAACGATTTTATCTGAGTTGCGATTCATATAAGGAAATCGGTCAACTAAAATAAATGAATTTGTCCGTAATCTATGGATTTCACATGACTGGGCAGGATTGCACAGATGGTTGGAGACTAGAGGTCGACCGATTTTGATTTTTCAACACCGATACCAATTTATTGGAGGACCAAAAAAGCTGATACCGATTAATCGGCCAATTTATTTTATTTTTTTAATTTAAATTTGTAATAATGACAATTAAAACAATACTGAATGAACACTTATTTTAACTTAATATAATACATCAATAAAATCAATTTCGCCTCAAATAAATAATGAAACATGTTCAATTTGGTTTAAATAATGCAAAAACAAAGTGTTGGAGAAGAAAGTAAAAGTGCAATATGTGCTATGTAAGAAAGCTAACGTTTCAATTCCTTGCTCAGAACATGAGAACATATGAAAGCTGTTGGTTCTTTTTAACATGAGTCTTCAATATTCCCAGGTAAGAAGTTTTAGGTTGTAGTTATTATAGGACTATTTCCCTCTATACCATTTGTATTTCATTAACCTTTGACTATTGGATGTACTTATAGGCACTTTTTAGTATTGCCAGTGTAACAGTATAGCTTCCGTCCCTCTCCTCACTCCTCCCTGGGCTCAAACCAGCAACACAACAGCCACCATCGAAGCAGCATTACCCATGCAGAGCAAGGGGAACAACTACTAGAAGGCTCAGAGCGAGTGATGTTTGAGCTATTAGAGTGTGCTAACTAGCTAGCACTAACTAGCTAGCCATTTCACTTCGGTTACACCAGCCTCATCTCGGGAGTTGATAGGCTTGAAGTCATAAACAGCGCAATGCTTGGAAGCACAACGAAGAGCTGCTGGCAAAACACACGAAAGTGCTGTTTGAATTAATGTTTACGCTCCTGCTTCTGCCTACCACCGCTCAGTCAGATACTTGTATGCTCAGTCAGATTATATCCAACGCAGGACACGCTAGATAATATCTAGTAATATCATCAACCATGTGTAGTTAACTAGTGATTATGATTGATTGTTTTTTTATAAGATAAGTTTAATGCTAGCTAGCAACTTACCTTGGCTTACTGCATTCGCGTAACAGGCAGTCTCCTTGTGGAGTGCAACGAGAGAGAGGCAGGTCGTTATTGCGTTGGATTAGTTAACTATAAGGTTGCAAGATTGGATCCCCCGAGCTGACAAGGTGAAAATCTGTCGTTTTGCCCCTGAACGATGTAGCCCACCGTTCCTAGGCCGTCATTGAAAATAAGAATGTGTTCTTAACTGACTTGCCTAGTTAAATAAAGGTGTATATATAAAAAAAGAAGAATAATAAAAACAATTAAAAATCGGCGCCCAAAATACCGATTTCCGATTGTTATGAAATCGGCCCTAATTAATCGGCCATTCCGATTTAATCGGTCGACCTCTAGTGGAGACATTGAGAGCCAGGCAAAGCCAATCGGAATGAGTTTTTCCCCACAAAAGAGCTTTATTACCGACCAAAATACTCCTCAGTTTCATCAGCTGTCCGGGTGGCTGGTCTCAGATGATCCTGCAGGTGAAGAAACCGGATGGCATGGTTACACGTGGTCTGCAGTTGAGGCTGGTTGGACGTACTGCCGAATTCTCTAAAACGATGTTGGAGGTGGCTTATGGTATAGAAATTAACATTAAATTCTCTGGCAACAGTTCTGTTGGACATTCCTGCAGTCAGCATGCTAATTGCACGCTCCCTCAACTTGAGACATGTGGCATTGTTACAAAACTGCACATTTTAGAGTTGTCTTTTATCTCTAGCACAAGGTGCACCTGTGTAATGATCATGCTGTTTAATCAGCTTCTTGATATTCCACATGTCAGGTGGATGGATTATCTTGGCAAAGGAGAAATGCTTTTTAACAGGAATGGAAAGAAATTTGTGCACAAAATTTGAGAGAAATAAGCTGGACAATTTCTGGGATCTTTTATTTCAGCTCATGGGACCAACACTTTACATGATGCATTTATATATATATATATTTTGTGTGTGTGTATTGATACAAGCATACATGCATACACACAAACTCTACCGGTCAAAAGTTTTAGAACACCTAGTTTTATAAAGATTACATTTTTTAAAAAAAATCTACTTTGTGAAGGCCAGCATCCCGGAGTCGCCTCTTCACTGTTGACGTTGAGAGAGGACATGTGAGGCATCTATTTCTCAAACTAGACACTCTAATGTACCGGGGCCTCCCACTCTTTTCATTCTGGTCAGGGCCAGTTTGCGATGTTCTGTTAAGGGAGTAGAGATCTTCAGTTTCTTGGCAATTTCTTGCATGGAATAGCCTTCATTTCTCAGAACAAGAATAGACTGATGAGTTTCAGAAGAAAGTATTCAAACACCTTGACACACCTATATTTGGGAGAGTTTCTCCCATTCTGGGCCACTGACATTCAGAGACTTGTCAGAAGCCAAGACAACAAAGGAGTGGCTATGTGCTTAGGGTCGTTGTCATGTTGGAAGGTGAACCTTCGCCCCAGTCTGAGGTCCTGAGTGCTCTGGAGCAGGTTTTTATCAAGGATCTCTCTGTACTTTGCTCCACTCCTTTCCCTCGATCCTGACTAGTCTCCCAGTTACTGCCGCTGAAATACTTCCCCACAGCATGATGCTGCCACCCATGCTTCACCGTAGGGATGGTGCCAGGTTTCCTCCAGACGTGACGCTTGTCATTCAGGCCAAATAGCTCAATCTTTGTTTCATCAGACCAGAGAATCTTGTTTCTCATGATCTGAGGTGCCTTTTGGCAATATCCCAAGCGGGCTGTCGCGTGTGTATATATACTCACTCACTCACTCACTCAGAGGGAGAGAGAGTGCATTCTGACAGTATTCATACCCCATTGATTGAGGGGGGAAATTATTTAAACACTTTAGAGTAAGGCTATAAAGTAACAAGTGAAGTGGTCTAAATACTTTACAAGTGGTGTAGAGAGAGAGAGATTTTTATATAGTAGGAAGTCAGTCGGTGTCTCAACTTACTGTTGAGAATTAGAATAGTAGAATACACAAGGTGGAATTTCGAAAGTTGGTTGTGCATCAGAATAATTGGAATCTATGCTTCAAGATTGTTTTGATCACATGGACTGGGAAATGTTCCGTGTTGCCTCTGAGAAGAGTATCAACTGACTCTTCATCAAGAAGTGCATAGAAGATGTTGTTCCCATTGTGATGTTTAGAATTGACCCAAACCTAAAAACGTGGATAGATGGCAGCATTCGTGCAAAACAGAATGTGCAAACCGCTGCATTTAACCACTGCAAGGTAACTGGGAACATGGATGTGTACTAGCAGACCACCTATGTCCTCCATAAGGATATCGGAGGCAAAACGACAGTACAGGGACAAAGTGGAGTCGCAATTCAACGGCGCAGACACAACGTATGTGGCAGGGACTTCAGACAGTCCCTGCCACAAGGGTACTGTACCCAAGAAAGCAAAGGTAACTGAACTAAATGGCTATTGCCTCGTAGCACTCACTTCTGTCATCTAATTTAGGATCATATCACCTTAACCGACACCCTAGACCCACTACAAATTGCATACCGCCCCAACAGAACCCCACCCTGTGCAACTGCATCCTGGATTTCCGGACGGGCCGACTCCAGGTTGTGAAGGTAGGAAGCAACCCTTCCGCCACTCAGGCCCCAGTGTTGAGGATCACACAGGGGTGTGTGTTCGGCCCCCTCCTGTACTTTCTGTTCCCCCATGACTTTGGGGCCACACACTTCTGCAACTCAGTCGTCAAGTTTGCTGCTGACACAACAGTGGTAGGCCTGATTTCTAACAACGACGAGAATGCCAGGGTGGTGCCAGGAAAATAATCTCTCCCTGAGCATCAACAAAACAAGGGAGCTGATCGTGAACTACAGAAGATAGCAGAGAGAGCACACCTCCATCCACATAGATGGGCCGCAGTGGACAGGGTTAAAAGATCCCTACCCTCACAAACTTCTACAGATACACCATCGATCATTCTGTCGGGCTGGCACTCTGTCTGCCCTCCAGGACAACTACATTACCCAGTGTCACAGGAAGGCTACAAACATCATCAAGGACCTCAGCAACCTGAGCCACGGATTGCTCACTGTGTCCTATGACCGAAAAGAGCTTCTGGATATCAGGACAGCGATTACTCGCCCTGTACTGGAGGAATACCTTTTCTTTATGAGTCGGATGGGAAGGATTTACTTCAGACGCCCGACAAGGCTATCATCCCCGTCATTCGCAAGAGAAAGCCGGAGATATCAGGGACGAAGGTCTGGGTTCCTTGTAAGGATCCGACGACAAGTGGTTAATCTGCCTTTACTATCGGTCCTATGTACATTGGCTAAATCATTGGATAATGAATTAGACGCACTACGAGCACATATATCCTACCAACGGTAAAATCTTATGTTTCACCAAGTCGTGGCTGAACGACGACGTGAATAACATATAGCTGAAGGGTTTTAAGCTTTTTCGGCAGCATAGAACAGCGGCCTCTGGTAGGACAAGGGGTGACTGCCTATGTATATTTGTAAACAACAGTGGGTGCACGAAATCTAGGGAAGTCTCAAGGTTTTGCTCGCCTGAGGTAGAGTATCTCATGATAAGCTTTAGACCACACTATTTACCAAAAGTTTTCATCTATATTTTTCATAGCTGTCCATTTACCACCACAAACTGATGCTGGCACTAAGACTGCACTCAATGAGCTGTATGCGGCCATACGCAAACAGGAAGACGCTCATCTAGAGGCGGCGCTCCTAATGCCCGGGGACTTTAATGCATGGAAACTTAAATCCGTTTTACATCATTTCTACCAGCATGTTATATGTGCAACGAGAGGGGGAAAAAACTCTAGACCACCTTTACTCCACACACAGAGATGCGTACAAAGCTCTCCCTCGCCCTCCTTTTGGCAAATCTGACCTGATTCCTACTTACAAGCAGAGCTAGCACAGACTGGAATATGTTCCAGGATTCTTTCCGATGGCATTGAGGAGTTCACCACGTCAGTCACTGGCTTCATCAATAAGTGCATCGATGACGTTCCCAGAGTAACCTTACGTACATACCCCAACCAGAAACCATGGATTACAGGCAACATCCCCACTGAGCTAAATGGTAGAGCTGCTGCTTTCAAGGAGCGGGACTCAAACCCAGAAGCTTATAAGAAATCCCGCTATGCCGTGTTGCTGTGCGTTTTGTTGCCAACCTTACTTTGCTACCTGACAACTTTACGGTTTTTACTTTTTAATTACCGTTTATATTTCTGTTTTTTCCCTCAGCTTTTTTTTTCATTCAACTTTTTCACTCCGGACGATTTATTTGGACATGGTTCGTCAGGACCATGTGACCAAGTTTTCGTCTTTTGAGCTTCTAGTCATGAAATCTATGCAGCCTACTCAATCACTTTTTATAGCTACTGTTTACAGGCCTCCTGGGCCATATACAGCGTTCCTCATTGAGTTCCCTGAATTCCTATCGAACCTTGTAGTCATAGCAGATAATATTCTAATCTTTGGTGACTTTAATATTCACATGGAAAAGTCCACAGACCCACTCCAAAAGGCTTTCGGAGCCATCATCAGTGGGTTTTGTCCAACATGTCTCTGGACTTACTCACTGTCACAGTCATACTCTGGACCTAGTTTTGTCCCATGGAATAAATGTTGTGGATCTTAATGTTTTTCATCCTAATCCTGGACTATCGGACCACCATTTTATTACGTTTGCAATTGCAACAAATATTCTGCTCAGACCCCAACCAAGGAACATCAAAAGTCGTGCTATAAATTCACAGACAACACAAAAATTCCAGACTCCCTCTGTCGACCCAAGGACGACAGAGGACAACAATCAGTTAACCACCTAACCGAGGAACTCAATTTAACCTTGCACAGTACCCTAGATGCAGTTGCACCCCTAAAAACTAAAAACATTTCTCATAAGAAACTAGCTCCCTGGTAAACAGAAAATACCCGAGCTCTGAAGCAAGCTTCCAGAAAATTGGAATGGAAATGGCGCCACACCATACTGGAAGTCTTCCGACTAGCTTGGAAAGACAGTACCGTGCAGTATCGAAGAGGCCTTACTGCTGCTCGATCATCCTATTTTTCCAACTTACAGTGCCTTGCGAAAGTATTCGGCCCCCTTGAACTTTGCGACCTTTTGCCACATTTCAGGCTTCAAACATAAAGATATAAAACTGTATTTTTTTGTGAAGAATCAACAACAAGTGGGACACAATCATGAAGTGGAACGACATTTATTGGATATTTCAAACTTTTTTAACAAATCAAAAACTGAAAAATTGGGCGTGCAAAATTATTCAGCCCCTTTACTTTCAGTGCAGAAAACTCTCTCCAGAAGTTCAGTGAGGATCTCTGAATGATCCAATGTTGACCTAAATGACTAATGATGATAAATACAATCCACCTGTGTGTAATCAAGTCTCCGTATAAATGCACCTGCACTGTGATAACCTCAGAGGTCCGTTAAAAGCGCAGAGAGCATCATGAAGAACAAGGAACACACCAGGCAGGTCCGAGATACTGTTGTGAAGAAGTTTAAAGCTGGATTTGGATACAAAAAGATTTCCCAAGCTTTAAACATCCCAAGGAGCACTGTGCAAGCGATAATATTGAAATGGAAGGAGTATCAGACCACTGCAAATCTACCAAGACCTGGCCGTCCCTCTAAACTTTCAGCTCATACAAGGAGAAGACTGATCAGAGATGCAGCCAAGAGGCCCATGATCACTCTTGATGAACTGCAGAGATCTACAGCTGAGGTGGGAGACGCTGTCCATAGGACAACAATCAGTTGTATATTGCACAAATCTGGCCTTTATGGAAGAGTGGCAAGAAGAAAGCCATTTCTTAAAGATATCCATGAAAAGTGTTGTTTAAAGTTTGCCACAAGCCACCTGGGAGACACACCAAACATGTGGAAGAAGGTGCTCTGGTCAGATGAAACCAAAATTGAACTTTTTGGCAACAATGCAAAACGTTATGTTTGGCGTAAAAGCAACACAGCTGAACACACCATCCCCACTGTCAAACATGGTGGTGGCAGCATCATGGTTTGGGCCTGCTTTTCTTCAGCAGGGACAGGGAAGATGGTTAAAATTGATGGGAAGATGGATGGAGCCAAATACAGGACCATTCTGGAAGAAAACCTGATGGAGTCTGCAAAAGACCTGAGACTGGGACGGAGATTTGTCTTCCAACAAGACAATGATCCAAAACATAAAGCAAACTCTACAATGGAATGGTTCAAAAATAAACATATCCAGGTGTTAGAATGGCCAAGTCAAAGTCCAGACCTGAATCCAATCGAGAATCTGTGGAAAGAACTGAAAACTGCTGTTCACAAATGCTCTCCATCCAACCTCACTGAGCTCGAGCTGTTTTGCAAGGAGGAATGGGAAAAAATGTCAGTCTCTCGATGTGCAAAACTGATAGAGACATACCCCAAGCGACTTACAGCTGTAATCGCAGCAAAAGGTGGCGCTACAAAGTATTAACTTAAGGGGGCTGAATAATTTTGCACGCCCAATTTTTCAGTTTTTGATTTGTTAAAAAAGTTTGAAATATCCAATAAATGTTGTTCCACTTCATGATTGTGTCCCACTTGTTGTTGATTCTTCACAAAAAAATACAGTTTTATATCTTTATGTTTGAAGCCTGAAATGTTGCACAAGGTCGCAAAGTCCAAGGGGGCCGAATACTTTCGCAAGGCACTGTAATTGGGGAAAATAAGAACAATCCGAAATTCCTTTTTGATACTGTCGCAAAGCTAACTAAAAAGCAGCATTCCCCAAGAGAGGATGGCTTTCACTTCAGTAGTAATAAATTCATGAACTTATTTGAGGAAAATATCATGATTATTAGAAAGCAAATTACCAACTCCTCTTTAAATCTGCGTATTCCTTCAAAGCTCAGTTGTCCTGCACAACTCTGCCAGGACCTAGGATCAAGAGGTACACTCGAGTGTTTTAGTACTATATCTCTTGACACAATGATGAAAATAATCATGGCCTCTAAACCTTCAAGCTGTATACTGGACCCTATTCCAACTAAACTACTGAAAGAGCTGCTTCCTGTGCTTGGCCCTCCTGTGTTGAAAGTAATAAACGTCTCTCTATCCACCGGATGTGTACCAAACTCACTAAAAGTGGCAGTAATAAAGCCTCTCTTGAAAAAGCCAAACCTTGACCCAGAAAATATAAAAAACTATCGGCCTATATCGAATCTTCCATTCCTCTCAACATTTTTAGAAAAGGCTGCAGCAACTCACTGCCTTCCTGAAGACAAACAATGTATACGAAATGCTTCAGTCTGGTTTTAGACCCCATCATAGCACTGAGACTGCACTTGTGAAGGTGGTAAATGACCTTTTAATGGCATCGGACCGAGGCTCTGCATCTGTCCTCATGCTCCTAGACCTTAGTGCTGCTTTTGGTGCCATCGATCACCACATTCTTTTGGAGAGATTGGAAACCCAAATTGGTCTACACGGACAAGTTCTGGCCTGGTTTAGATCTTATCTGTCGGAAAGATATCAGTTTGTCTCTGTGAATGGTTTGTCCTCTGACAAATCAACTGTAAATTTCGGTGTTCCTCAAGGTTCCGTTTTAGGACCACTTGTTTTCACTATATATTTTACCTCTTGGGGATGTCATTCGAAAACATAATGTGAACTTTCACTGCTATGCGGATGACACACAGCTGTACATTTCAATGAAACATGGTGAATCCCCAAAATTGCCCTCACTAGAAGCATATGTTTCAGACATACGGAAGTGGATGGCTGCAAACTTTCTACTTTTAAACTTGGACAAAACAGAGATGCTTGTTCTAGGTCCCAAGAAACAAATAGATATTCTGTTGAATCTGACAATTAATCTTAATGGTTGTACAGTCGTCTCAAATAAAACTGTGAAGGACCAAACTCGGTCTCAACCTTTAAGCCTTTACTGAAGACTTATCTCTTCAGTGGGTCATACGATTGAGTGTAGTCTGGCCCAGGAGTGTGAAGGTGAACGGAATGGCTCTGGAGCAACGAACCGCCCTTGCTGTCTCTGCCTGGCCGGTTCCCCTCTTTCCACTGGGATTCTCTGCCTCTAACCCTATTACAGGGGCTGAGTCACTGGCTAACTAGGGCTCTTTCATACCGTCCTTAGGAGGGGTGCGTCACTTGAGTGGGTTGAGTCACTGATGTGATCATCCTGTCTGGGTTGCATGCCTCAGGACTACCTGGCATGATGACGCCTTGCTGTCCCCAGTCCACCTGGCCGTGCTGCTGCTCCAGTTTCAACTGTTCTGCCTGTGATTATTATTATTTGACCATACTGGTCATTTATGAACATTTGAACATCTTGGCCATGTTCTGTTATAATCTCCACCCAGCACAGCCAGAAGAGGACTGGCCACCCCACATAGCCTGGTTTCTTCCTAAGTTTTGGCCTTTCTAGGGAGTTTTTCCTAGCCATCGTGCTTCTACACCTGCATTGCTTGCTGTTTGGGGTTTTAGGCTGAGTTTCTGTACAGCACTTTGAGATATCAGCTGTTGTATGAAGGGCTATATAAATAAATTTGATTTGATTTGATGCCCTCTGACGAACCATCAAACAGGCAAAGCGTCAATACAGGACTAAGATTGAATCGTACTACACCGCCTCCGACAGTCGTCAGATGTGGCAGGGCTTGTAAATTATTACAGACTACAAAGGGAAGTATAGCCACGAGCTGCCCAGTGACACAAGCCTACCAGACAAGCTACATTACTTCTATGCTCGGTTCGAGGCAAGTACAACTGAAACATGCATGAGAGCATCAGTTGGCCCGGAAGACTGTGTGATCACGCTCTCCGTAACCAATGTGACTAAGACCTGGTCAACATTCACAAGGCCGCACGGATTACCAGAACGTTCACTCCTGGGATGCACAGACCAACTGGCAAGTGTCTTCACTGACATTTTCAACATCTCCCTGTCTGAGTCTGTGATACCAACATGTTTCAAGCAGACCACCATAGTCCCTATGCCCAAGAACACTAAGGTAACCTGCCTAAATGACTACCGACCCGTAGCACTCACGTCTGTAGCCATGAAGTACATTTACATTTAAACTTAGTTTTTCACAATTCCTGACATTTAATCCTTCTTAAAAATTCTCTGTCTTAGGTCAGTTAGGATCACCACTTTTATTTTAAGAATGTGAAATGTCAGAATAATAGTAGAGAGAGAGAATTATTTATTTCAGCTTTTATTTCTTTAATCACATTCCCAGTGGGTCAGAACTTTACATACACTCAATTAGTATTTGGTAGCATCGCCTTTAAATTGTTAACTTGGGTCAAACGTTTCAGGTAGCCTTCCACAAGCTTCCCACAACAAGTTTGGTGAATTTTGGCCCATTCTTCCTGACAGAGCTGGTGTAACTGAGTCAGGTTTGTAAGGCCACCTTGCTCGCACACGCTTTTTCAGTTCTGCCCACAAATGTTCTATAGGATTGTGGTCCTGGCTTTGTGATGGCCACTCCAATACCTTGACTTTGTTATCCTTAAGCCATTTTGCCATAACTTTGGAAGTATGCTTGGGGTCATTGTCCATTTGGAAGACCCATTCGCGACCAAGCTTTAACTGATGTCTTGAGATGTTGCTTCAATATATCAACATCATTTTCCTACCTCAGGATTCCATCTATTTTGTGAAGTGCACCAGTCCCTCCTGCAGCAAAGCACCCCCACAACATGATGCTGCCACCCTCGTGCTTCACGGTTGGGATGGTGTTCTTCGGCTTGCAAGCCTCCCCCTTTTTCCTCCAAACATAACGATGGTCATTATGGCCAAACAGTTCTATTTTTGTTTCATCAGACCAGAGGACATTTCTCCAAAAAGTACGATCTTTGTCCCCATGTGCAGTTGCAAACAGTAGTCTGGCTTTTTTATGGCGGTTTTGGAGCAAAGGCTTCTTCCTTGCTGAGCGGCCTTTCAGGTTATGTCGATATAGGACTTGTTTTACTGTGGCTATAGATACTTTTGTACCTGTTTCCTCCAGCATCTTCACAAGATCCTTTGCTGTTGTTCTAGGGTTGATTTGCACTTTTCGCAGCAAAGTACGTTCATCTCTAGGAGACAGAACGCGTCTCCTTCCTGAGCGGTATGACGGCTGTGTGGTCCCATGGTGTTTATACTTGTGTACTATTGTTTGTAAAGATTAATGTGGTACCTTCAGGCTTTTGGAAATTGCTCCCAAGGATGAACCATCCAGCGATCATACACTGTTTACCAGGGGGCATGGCTACTGACGTTAAGGCTAATCTGAAGATGGTGCTGGCTAAAGCTAATGCTGGCGAGTGTAGAGAGTATAGAGATATTGTTATCCAGGTAAGCCTGATGCACAAAGAAGATGTCCTAACCGACTTGCCAAAACTATAGTTTGTTGACAAGAAATTTGTGGAGTGGTTGAAAATTGAGTTTTAATGACACCAACCTAAGTGTATGTAAACTTCCGACTTCAACTGTATGTGAGAATGCTATTCATTGACTACAGCTCAGCATTCAACACCATAGTGCCCTCAAAGCTCATCACTAAGCTAAGGACCCTGGGACTAAACACCTCCCTCTGCAACTGGACCCTGGACTTCCTGACTGGCCACCCCCAGGTTTTAAGGGTAGGTAACAACTCTTCCGCCACGCTGATCCTTAACACGTGGGCCCCTCAGGGGTGCATGCTCAGTCCCCTCCTGTATTCCCTGTTCACTCATGACTGCATGGCCAGGCATGACTCCAGACACCATCATTAAGTTTGCTGATGTCACAACAGTGGTAAGCCTGATCACCGACCATGATGAGACAGCCTACAGGGAGGAGGTCAGAAACCTGGTCGTGTGGTGCCAGAACAACAACTTCTCCCTCAACGTGATCAAGACAAATTAGATAATTGTGGACTACAGGAAAAGGAGGACTGAGCACGCCCCCATTTTCATCGGTCCTCAGTTCCTCAAAAGGTTCTACAGCTGCACCATCACTGTCTGGTATGGCAACTACTCGGCCTCCGACCGCAAGGCACTACAGAGGGTAATGCGTACGGCCCAGTACATCACTGGGGCCAAACTTCCTGCCTTCCAGGACCTCTACACCAGGCTGTGTCAGAGGAAGGCCCTAAAAATTGTTTGAAGACTCCAGCCACCCAAGTCATAGACTGTTCCCTCTGCTACCGCATGGCAAGAGGTACCGGAGTGCCAAGTCTTGGTCCAAATGACTTCTTAACAGCTTTTACCCCCAAGCCATAAGACTCCTTAACAACGTATCAAAGGGCTCTACCCAGGCCCCTCTTTTATGCTGCTGCTACTCTGTTTATTATTATCACTTTCTCCACCTACATGTACATCTTACCTCAATTACCTCAACTAACCGGTGCACCCGCACATTGGACTCTGTACCGTTACCCCCGGTATATAGCTGCACTATTGTTATTTTACTGCTGCTGTTTAATTATTTGTTGCTTTTATTTTCTGTTTCAACTAACACTTATTTTTCTTAAAGCATTGTTGGTTAAAGGCATTGTAAGTAAGCTTACCACTGTAAGGTAGACACCTATTCTATTCGGCGCACGTGACAAATAAAATTGTTTTGAAGACAGACAGTACAGGTGCATCAGAACTGGGCCCGAGAGACTGATAGAAGCTGTTTATCTCCAGGCCATCAGACTGTTAAACAGTCATCACTAGCCGGCCCAGTAGCCTGCCCTGAACCTTCGTCACTGCTACTAGCCGGCTACCACCCGTTACTCTATCCTTCATCTTCTGCTGCCCTATGTACATAGTCATTGAACACTGGTCAATGTAATAATGTTTACATACTGTTTTACCCTCTTCATATGTATATACAGTAATTATTCTAGTCATTGCTCATCCTACGCATCTACTGCTGTACACACCTTTTCTATTCATATACTGTCCATACTGTCTATACATTGAGTGTACAAAACATGAAGAACTTTTTCCATGAGGCTGACCCAGGTGAAAGCAATGATCCCATATTGATGTCACTTGTTAAATCCACTTCATTTAGTGTAGATAAAGGGTTTTTAAAGCCTCGTGACAATCACAACATGAGTTGTGTGTGTGTGTGCCATTTAAGAGGGTGAATGGGCAAGACAACATATTTTAGTACCTGTGAACGGGGTGTGGTAGTAGGTGCGAGGCGCTCCGGTTTGAGTGTCAACAACTGCAACGCCGCTGTTTCTTTTAACGCTCAACGGTTTCCCGCGTGCATCAAGAATGTTCCACCACCCAAGGACATCCTGCCTATTTGACACAACTGTGGGAAGCATTGGAGTCAACGCGGACCAGCATCCCTGTGGAACTCTTTCGACACCTTGTAGAGTCCATGCCCCGACTAATTGAGGATGTTCTGAGGGCAAAAGGGTGGGGGGGTGCGCAGCGCAACTCGATATTAGGAAGGTGTTTCTAATGTTTGGTTTACTCCGTGTGTACGCCATTATATTAGGTACACCACTCCATTCACGAAAATGGTACGCTTCTACAGACTGAGAGTCACATAGCAGTGGTTTTCTATGTAACGCAGGCAGACCCGGCATCGAGGCATTCAGTTCCTGTTCCATTGACCTTGAGCGTGGTATGATCGTCAGTGCCAGGCGCGCCGGTTCCAGTATCGCAGAAACGACTGGCCTCCTGGGCTTTTCACACACGACAGTGTCTAGGGTGTACCGAGAATGGGGCGGCAAACAAACAAAAAACTTCCAGTCAGTGGCAATCCTGTGGGCCAAAACTGCTCGTTGATGAGAGGTCGAAGGAGAATGTCAAGAATCGTGCAAGCTAACAGGCGAGCCTCAAACAAATAACAGTGCAGTAAAAACAGTGGTGTGCAGAACGGCATCGTGGAACGCATAACTCGTCGGTCCTTATCACGGATGGGCTGTTGCAGCAGGCTACCACACCGGGTTCCACTCCTATCATCTAAAAACAACAAGATGCAGCTCCAGTTGGCACACGATCACTGGACGATTGACGAGTGAGAAAAACATTGCCTGGTCTGACGAATCCGGTTCCTGTTGTGTCATGCTGTTGGCAGTCCGGAATTTGGCGTATGCAGCATGAGTCCATGGCCCCATCCTGTCTGGTGTCAGTGGTACAGGCTAGTGGCGTAATGGTTTGGGGAATGATTTCCTGGCACACATTAGGTCCCTTGATATGAATTGACGACTGTTTCCGTGCCCGAAGAATTATGTTAGGTATTACTGCACTGTTGGAGCTAGAAACACAAGTGTTTTGCTGCACCTGCTACATCTGCAAATCTGTATACTCGACCAATAAAGCAGTTTTCTGTTATCAGTTATTTTTTAGATATCTAAACTTGTTGTAGGCTAATCATGGTCTAATTACCCACTGGACATGTGCCCAAGGGCCCTGACCCCAACAACATTTTTGCTTAGGGCCCCCAAAAGGCTAGGGCTTGAATACTTTTTTAAAAGAAAGTATTCAACATCCCCTTAACCCATTTGATATTTGGAGTGTAGTTTTCATCCACATCCTGCCCTAAGAACAATTAATCGTCAAATGTATTTCAAGCATGTTTTCTGATTCACCTCATGCTGGCTGTTTTGGAGCGTTATGTGGAAATATACAGTTTTATTTTCTATTAGTCTCCTCTCTCCCAGTTTAGATTTAAACCACCAGTTAGGTCATTGAGTCTTTATATTTGAGTATCTTACCATTATATTCATATTATCAACACTTTTATTCTGTCATCAAAATACAGTGTGTAATTACACTGCCGTCAAAGCCAAGCTAACTATCTCTCACCCCGTCAAAGCTGTTGGCTGAAGTTTTGTCCAACTACTGTAGGGCTGGGCCAAGTGAACTCTTGGTCCAATGTGTTCAAATTGTGGTCCTAATCATCGTTAAAGTATGTTGCCACCATCTGCAATGATCGAGTTGGGTGTGGTTGAGATGGGCTTGCCCGCAAGTGACGTGAGAAACTGTGGACTTTCCCATGGGAATGCGACAGTGGCAATTTCCGAGCCGTGACGATGAATGCACCCTTGCCATGCCTGCCTGTTAATCTATAAGTCTCTTCTAGTGTTTACATTTCTCACTATGGTCTCTGCTCTTATCTGTAGACCCTTGTGAGGCCAATGTCAAAGTTTTATGACAATCAATCGGCCTTGTCTTATAGTGGGTACAGTGCAATGATGTATATAAACCCTGGATTGCTGATATTATTTTTTGGGCCATGGAAATGCTTTGAAGGCACTGGTAGGCCATATTGGCACTCCTCAGAAAAGCAGTCCTCCATAGGAATGAATGGAATTCTACAGTATTTCATTTAAATGTAAAGACAAAATTACATGTATTTAAGTATTTATTTTGTTGTAGTTGTGAGAGTAACATTAGTACTTTCTTAAAATTATACTTTAAGGAAAATGTTTTTATATATTTTTAATTTTTATGTTCAGCTCACATACAGTACCAGTCAAGTTTGCACACACCTGCTCATTCAAGAGTTTTTCTTTTTTTAAACTATTTTCTACATTGTAGAATAATAGTGAAGACATCAAAACTATGAAATAACAGATATGTAGTAACCAAAAAAGTGTTAAATAAATCAAAATATATTTTAGATTCTTCAAATAGTCACCCTTTGCCTTGATGACAGCTTTGCACACTCTTGGCAATCTCTCAACCAGCTTCACCTGGAATATTTATCCAACAGTCTTGAAGGAGTTCACACATATCCTGAGCACATGTTGGCTGCTTTTCCTTCACTCTGCAGTCCAACTAATCCTAAACCATCTCAAATGGGTTGAGGTAGGTGAATGTGGAGGCCAGGTCATCTGATGCAGCGCACAATCACTCTCCTTCTTGGTCAAATAGCTCTTACACATCCTGGAGGTGTGTTTTGGGTCATTGTCCTGCTGAAAAACTAATTATATTCCCACTAAGAGCAAACCAGAAGGGATGGCGTATCGCTACAGAATGCTTTGGTAGCCATGCTGGTTAAGTGTGCCTTGAATTCTAAATAAATCAGACAGTGTCACCAGCAAAGCACCGCCACACAATCACACCTACTCCTCCATGCTTCACATGCAGAGATCTTCCATTCACCTACTCTGCGTCTCACAAGGACATGGCAGTTGGACCAAAGGACAGATTTCCATCGGTCTAATGTCCATTGCTTGTGTTTCTTGGCCCAAGCAAGTCTCTTCTTATTATTGGTGTCCTTTAGTAGTGGTTTCTTTGCAGCATTTCGACAATGAAGACCTGATTCACGCCGTCTCCTCTGAACAGTTGATTTTGAGATGTGTCTGTTACTTGAACTCTGTGAAGCATTTATTTGGGCTGCAATTTCTAAGTCTGGTAACTCTAATGAACTTATCCTCTGCAGCAGAGGTAACTCTGGGTTTTCCTTTCCTTTGGCGGTCCTCATGAGGGCCAGTTTCATCATAGCGCTTGATGGTTTTGCTGACCTTCATGTCTTAAAGTAATGGACTGTCATTTCTCTTTGTTTATTTGAGCTGTTCATGACATAATATGGACTTGGTATTTTACCAAATAGGGCTATCTTCTGTACACAACTGATTGGCTCAAACGCTTTAAGGTTCGGACCCTTTTTTTCTATTTTTGCCTAAAAAGACATTCCCAAATCTAACTGCCTGTAGCTCAGGACCTGAACCAAGCATATTCTTGATACCATTTGAAAGGAAACACTTTGAAGTTTGTGAAATTAATGTAGGACAATATAACACATTAGATCTGGTAAAAGATCATCCGAAAAAAACATGCAATTTTTTTTTCCTATCTTTGAAATGCAAGAGAAATGTCACAATGTATTATTCCAGGTTATGTGCAATTTGATTTTGGCCACTAGATGGCAGCAGTGTATGTACAACGTTTTAGACTGATCCAAGGAACTTCTGTTTAAAATGTTGTATCAAGTCTGCCCAAATTTGCCTAATTGGTCAATATATACATTTTCAATTACATTCCTGTGCACGCTCCTCAAACAATAGCATGGTATGTTTTCACTGTAATAGCTACAGTGCAGTTAGATTAACAATAATTTTTCTTGCTACTTACAACCTCATGCTAATCACATTAGCTCACGCTAGCTCAACTGTCCCGTCAGGGGGACACCGATCCCGTAGAGGTTTTAATTTGTGAAATTGATTTCCTTCTTAACAAAGTACATCTGTTAATTGAAATGCATTCCAGGTGACTACCTCATGAAGCTGGTTGAGAGAATGCCAGGAGTGTGCAAAGCTGTCATCAAGGCAAAGGGTGGCTACTTTAAAGAATCTCAACATACAATATATTTTGATTTGTAACACTTTTTTGTGTTATTTCATAGTTTTGTTGTCTTCAATATTATTCTACAATATAGAAAATCATAAAAATAAAGAAAAACCCTGGAATGAGTAGGTGTGTCCAAACTTTCGACTGGTACTGTAATATCATTTAAAAGTATGCATGAAGGTGTCTGTAATAGAATAATTGTGTCAAAAACAAATATAGACATTAGTAAATGCATTTCTTTAGCTACTACATTTTTTTTAAACAAAGATGTTGGAGTGCCAAGATGGCGGCGCGGTGGCTTCAAAGCAGTGCACCAGGGGTGTCAAACTCATTCCATGGAGGGCCAAGTGTTTGCAGGTTTTTGTTTTTTCCTTTCAATTAAGACTTAGACAACCTGGTGATGGGAGTTCTTTACTAATTAGTGATTTTAATTAATTGATCAAGTACAAGGGAGGAGTAAAAATATGCAGACACTCTGCCCTCCGTGGAATGAGTTTGATGTGTGTATGTATGTATGTGTATATATACACACACAGTGCTTTCAGAAATGATTCAGACCCCTTGACTTTTAACTAATTTTGTTACGTTACAGCCTTATTCTGAAATGGATGAAATAAATGTTTTCTACACACAATACCCCTTTATGATGAAACAAAAATAGAACTGTTTGACCGTAATGACCATCGTTATGTTTGGAGGAAAAAGGGGGATGCTTGCAAGACAAAGAACACCATCCCAACTGTGAAGCATGGGGGTGGCAGCATCATGTTGTGGGTGTGCTTTGCTGCAGGAGGGACTGGTGCACTTCACAAAATGGATGGGAAGGAGGAAGGAAAATTATGTCGTTATATTGAAGCAACATCTCAAGACATCAAGCAGGAAGTGTCACGCCCTGACCTTAGAGAGCATTTTTATTTCTCTATTTGGTTAGGTCAGGGTGTGATTTGGGAGGGCATTCTAGTTTGTCTATTTCTTTGTTGGCCAATCAGAGGCAGCTTGCTGTCTATCGTTGTCTCTGATTGGGGATCATACTTAGGGAGCCCTTTTTCCCATCTTCAGTTGTGGGATCTTGTTTGTGTACAGTTGCTTTCTGCACTGCATATAGCTTTACATTCGTATTGCTTTTTGGTGTTTTTTGGTGTCATTTAAAATAAAAGTATAATGTACGCCTACCACGCTGCACCTTGGTCTCCTTCTAACAACGGACGTAACAGGAAGTTGAAGCTTGGTCGCAAATGGATCTTCCAAATGAACAATGACCCCAAGCATACTTCCAAAGTTGTGGCAAAATGGCTTAAGGACAACAAAGTCAAGGTATTGGAGTGGCCATCACAATGCCCTGACCTTAATCCCGTAGAAAAATTGTGGGTAAAACTGAAAGTGTGCAAGCAAGGAGGCCTACAAACCTGACTCAGTTACACCAGCTCTGTCAGGAGGAATGAGACAAAATTCACCCAACTTATTGTGGGAAGCTTGTGGAAGGCTACCTGAAACATTTGACCCAAGTTAAACAATTTAAAGGCAATGCTACCAAATACTAATCGGGTGTATGTAAACCTCTGACCCACTGGGAATGTGATGAAAGAAATAATAGCTGAAATAAATCATTCTCTCTCATTTTATTCTGACATTTCACATTCTTAAAATAAAGTGATGATCCTAACTGACCTAAGACAGGGATTTCTACTAGGATTAAATGTCAGGAATTAAAAAAATATATACCCAAATAAAAAACAAACATCCCGCTTGGAGTTTGCCAGAAGGCACCTAAAGAACTCTGACCATGAGAAACAAGATTCTCTGGTCTGATGAAACCAAGATGGAACTCTTTGGCCTGAATGCCAAGCGTCACATCTGGAGAAACCTGGCACCATCACTCAGGAGTGGGGATGTTTTTCAGTGGAAGGGTACTGGAAGACTAGTCAGGAGGCAAAGATGAACGTTGCAAAATACAGAGATGAAAACCTTTTCCAGAGGACTCAGGACCTTAGACTGGGGCAAAGGTTCCCCTTCCAACAGGCAAATGACCTTAAGCACATAGCCAAAACAACATGGGAGTGGCTTTGGGACAGGTCTCTGAATGACCTTGAGTGGCCCAGCCAGAGCCCGGGCGGGGCTGTAATCGCTGCCAAAGGTGCTTCAACAAGGTACTGAATAAAGGGTCTGAATACTTATGTAAATGTGATATTTCAGATTTATTTTTTAATAGATTTTTTTAAAATTGTGCAATAACACGTTATTGCTTTGTCATTATGGGGTATTGTGTGTAGATTGATGAGGATAAATACTTTAATCTATTTTAAAATAAGGCTGTAATGTAACTAAATGTGGAAAAAGTCAAGGGGTCTGAATACTTTCTGAATGTACTGTAAATCATTGGTACAGCGCCCCTTCGCTAGACAAGTATAGCCCTATAATTTGTAGGGGTTCACCACAGAGCCTTGACAATGTGGATGGTCTGAAATCTTCATTGGTCATTAACAAGGAGGCCAATCTTATATCAGGGTGATTACATCAATAGTTTCTAGAAATTAGATGCATTCCATTTAGCCCCACATGAATAAAAAATGTATTAATAGAACTGAACTTGAATGAACCCAAACCATGTATTGATAGAAATGACATGTAATCGTCAAACATTGATCAGGCATATGATAATTAGGGTCAGATCCACTGAATTGGGGTCAAACTAAATGAATTGGTGCAATTCGATTGACTAAATTGACAAACTAATTTTTGTGCATGTGATGGAGAAACGTTTCATGTTACAAGGCTGGTGAAGCAGGAAACAGGATTGCCACATTTCTATTCCCGGCTGTTCCCTATCATAAATCATCCCATATGAAGTTGATATGTTTGTTTACTTTTTTTGTAATTTGGAATGATCAGAACACTCAGATTTTATATGGAAATTCCCTCCTACGATAGCTGCACACTACTGAATATTATGTAGAAAATGTCAACATCGAGTGAAGGGAAATTCCACGGTAAACGAGTGCCGCTGAGACTTTACCTTTTCACTTTAAAATGTATGCCAAGCAGAAATCCTTGCCTGCAAAGTTCAACAAACCATACACCAATATGCAGGATGTCTACTTTTAACAATTGCCACGGACTAATGGCAAACCGGGATGTTCTGTCCTGTGAGGGGATGATACAGCTGTGGCCCACTGATTGCCCATCTCTGTTTTTTTTGTAGTCTAGGACTGCAACCTGCACTGCTTGATGGGATAATGACTATTTCAGGAATGCGCTCCTAATCTCCCCGAGTAAGCGGGAGATGTTACCACAGTAACCCAGGAGAGCGATGGCTAGGCCCTCCATCTTCTTGTTCGGCTAAAACTTGAATGACACTGCACAGTGAAGACCCCTGAGTTTCTCGCTCATTGGGATTATCAAATGGCTTGGCTTGAGTGATTGACTATTTTACAAAGACACACTTACTTGAGGAACCGTGCATATGCAAAGTTTGGTAACAGAATGACGGTAAAATCTCCCTCAGTTTTTGATGAGACCACATTTTCTAAGAACTCTATTAAAGGTCCAATGCAGCCATTTTTATCTCAATATCAAATCATTTCTGGGTAACAATTAAGTTACCTTATTGTGATTTGTTTTCAATTAAAATGGTCACAAATAAACAAAAATAGCTTCTTGGCAAAGAGCAGTTTCTCAAGCAATAGTTTGTCTTACACTAAAAGGGCATTGGCATCATTTTCACAGTATTATTCCAACCTTCACAGTATTATTCCAACCTCATAGTATGGAAATATCACTGGACAGTTTATTTAGTACAACCTTCTAATAAACCATGTCTGACCCCACTTTGCCTCCAGAACAGCTCCCGAGTGGTGCAGCGGTCTAAGGCACTGCATCTCAGTGCAAGAGGCGTCACTACAGTCCCTGGTTCGTATCCAGGCTGTATCACATCCGGTTGTGATTGGGAGTCCCATAGGGCGGTGCATAATTGGCCCAGCTTCGTCCAGGTTGGGCCGGGGTAGGCCGTCATTGTAAATAAGAATTTTTTAGAATTTGGCAGTAAATTCAACCGGCCTCACAACTGCAGACCATGTGTAACCACGCCAGCCCAGGACCTCCACATCCGAGACCAGCCACCCAGACGGCTGATGAAACTGTGGGTTTGCACACCCGAAGAATTTCTGCACAAACTGTCAGAAACCGTCTCAGGGAAGCTCATCTGCGTGTTCCTCGTCCTCACTAGGGTCTTGATCTGACTGCAGTTCGGCGTCGTAACCGACTTCAGTGGGCAAATTCTCACCTTCGATGGCCACTGACACGCTGGAGAAGTGCGCTCTTCACCAATGAATCCTGGTTTCAACTGTACCGGGCAGATGGCAGACAATGTGTATTGCGTCGTGTGGGCGAGCGGTTTGCTGATGTCAATGTGGTGAACAGAGTGCCCCATGGTGTCGGTGGGGTTATGGTATGGGCAGGTATAAGCTACGTTCAACGAACACAATTGCATTTCATCAATGGTAAATTTGAATGGACAGAGATATTGTGACGAGATCCTGATGCCCATTGTCGTGCCATTCATCCGCCGCCATCACCTCATCTTTCAGCATGATAATGCAGAGCCCCACGTTGCAAGGATCTGTTCACAATTCCTGGAATCTGAAAATGTCCCAGTTCTTCTTCTGGCCTGCATACTCACCAGACATGTCACCCATTGAGCATGTTTGGGATGCTCTGGATCCACGTGTATGACAGTGTTCCAGTTCCAGCCAATATCCAGTAACTTCGCACAGCCATTGAAGAGGAGTGGGTTAACATTCCACAGGCCACAATCAACAGCCTTATCAACTCTATGCGAAGGAGATGTCCTGCTGCATTTGTCAAATTGTGGTCACACCAGATACTGACTGGTTTTCTGATCCATGCCACGACCTACGTTTTGCATTCCCAGTCATGTGAAATCCATAGATTAGGGCCTAATGAATTTATTTCAATCGACTGTTTTCCTTATATGAACTGTACCTCAGTCAAATCTTTGAAATTGTTGCATGTTCAACACAACCTTTACATTTATTTCGGCTCTATTCTTATTGCACCAGACAAAAACATGCAACGACACAGCCGGCATACATCCCGACAATGGATATGCTATTTGTTATATGGTAAAAAACATTTGAGCAAGTGCAACATCAATTGTACAAAGCACTTTTCATTTCTGATCAAGAAGCCTAAATGACATTATCACTCCATAGGTGCTTGATCAGTTTGTGGACACCATTTGGAAAAGATAGCATAATATTATTGATCTCAGAATCTGTTAATGTATCATTTATCTTCTGGAATGTTACTTTTTTTTTTTAGGTCAAGATTTATGTTTGAGTCAATACTATCAGAGAAGAAAGAAGGAGTGGAGGGTAATAGTGTCCGGTTGTACATTTTAGTTTTAAATGTTGGTCAAACTTTGTCTAAAGCCTACAGGTATAGCCAGCTTTAAATGCTTTATAACTTGTTATGCATGAGCCTCTTATTAAGCTTATAGTTATGTTAGAAATGTTAAACTTACTCAAAATGTCTGGTCTTTAGCCATAATCATTATGATATATATAATTTTGATGATATTACATTAGAATGGGGTCAAACATAAATTACTTATATCTGGCCAGCCTACTGCATTTAGCCTATTTTCGACTCTAGTCATATTGCGAAATAGATTGACTCACTTTGATTATATGTCCATAATACGCCATTTAGTCTTTCCCACTACTTTTCATGGCAAACCCCAGAGCCTTATAAATACATTTCTATTTTTATTAAGTAAGAGATCAGCTGTTTTTGGCGGCGCGGAATTTATTCCTAGGATGACAATTACCCTAAACACGAAAGTAGGCGAGCGGATTGATTGTGTCCTTCTATTAAAAAAAATTAAAAAAATATGTACTAAGAATGACGAGGTTATTAAGTGATCATAGTGCATTAACATACTCGTAAAATAAAATAAGTGCCGCCCTCGCGATGAGTGGTCAAAGACACCTGAGCCATTAGTATTCACACAAGAAGGAAGACTACCTGGCGACGCACCTAGAACACGTCGTATTGATCGCCTGTCTCCGTTTTTTGACCTGAAGAAAGTTTTTCCTTTTATATTAATTTGATTTCATGAGCTGAGCAAGATGTTCGTCGTTAGACGTATTCTCGTCTTGTGCCTTGCAGTGGCCGTTTTCGGACAGATAACAAGTAAGTTTAACGGTCTCTCTCCCATTTTGGACAACAGGTTGTCATTATATAGTCTATCGAATGTCTTGTCGAACAACGCATTTCAAACCAGTTTTGTTAGTCTTAACGCTAGAATCCTTAATCGAAACAATAACAAAGCGATTCCCTGCCTCTGTTTTGCTAAAAAAAAAACACAAAGGAATGGGCATGGAGAACTCTCAAATGTATAGACTGAGCTATGGATGAAAGGACTGACCATCCATGGTATCAACATTTGAGTTTAACCATGTTTTGAGGCTATACAGTGTTTACGTTTACAAAGTTCACAAACATAAATGTATAAGTCGAAAAATGGATGTCGGAACTAAGGATTCTAGTTTTAAAGAAACGGAAAGGGGTTATGAGCTTGAGTTTAAACACATAAAAATAAAATAAATCAGTAAAAGTTGGAATTAAATCATAAGACTAATGCACTGAGTTATCCTTCCGTTCTCATAAATCAGGAGTAAGACTGAAGTTAATGAAAGCAGCAAGTTGCCTCTGAAGAGTGAGCGCTCAATCTGCTGTTCAATGGTCACTTCTAACTTCCAATACTAATTTACTCACACAAATTCAAAGAAATGAGTAGGCCTATAATTGTCATTGTTGAAACATCTGCATTTGCTTATTTGTCAACATTTTAGACTTTTTTTAATACCCTTCTGTGCATGTTTATATTGTTCAAAGTTAATATGTCATTCTGTATCTCTGCAATTGAAGACAAGCAGTAGGCTACAGCAAACATTAACCAGCTATTTTTCACAAATAGCATCTCTATAGTCACCTCTCATCCATAATTGGCTTGTATTGATACATGTCTAAAAGCATCCCCCCCCCCCCACCCAAGCGTTGTCTTGTGGACCAGTATGGGACATTAAGGAGTGCTACTTGAAGGATTTCCCCCAGGAATTTTCTACTGTAATTTAATTTCCCTCAGATGGTACACTGCCATACAAATGGGTTGGGAGTCTGGTGAGCTAAGCTGAAATGTATTGGCGATTGCAACATTTTTATTACGAAGACATTCATAATTGTTTTGCTACTGCTGTAGGTTTAATCCTTACCAATGAAGGAAACAAATCGTTTTCATCAAATCTATGCATATGCAGTATTCATTTTGTAAAGGACCAGTCTGCCTTTGCTCCTGAAGAGTCATTTGGGTGGCCCTAAGCTTTTGAATAGATATTTGGGCTAATTCTCAGTGTTTGCAACTGTTGCAGATGCCACACAGATTCCATGTCAGTCAGGCTGTTTAGTTCCTATATTTGAGTCTGGTCCTTACAGAGTTTGGCTGATCTGGGATCTGCTAGCATGCCAGGCTTAATAGATGGTGCTAGCTCAATCACATCACCACGTCAACAACGTTGTGTCATATTTGAACCTTTCAAATTGTTTGCCTTCACACGTTGATCCCGGTCTACAGTATTTACTACAGTACATGAAGTGGTTACTCATTTTCTATGGTGGCATGCCACCTGAAACAATGTTTTTAATGTCATTGCTTGAATTACTGTGGCTCTGGAAAGTTTTTAATTGTGAGGAAGGATAACATAAGGAATGCAAATGTATGTTGGTTCTTCTTCGCATCTATAAGAAAAGCCAGTTTTGAACCCCCAGTTGATCATATCAAGAAATTGCATTGAGTTGGTCATTGAAATCTTCATCCAACCCGTAAATGGCAAACCGGGATATTCTGTCCTGTGAGGGGATGATACAGCTGTGGCCCACTGATTGCCCATCTCTGTTTTTTTTGTAGTCTAGGACTGCAACCTGCACTGCTTGATGGGATAATGACTATTTCAGGAATGCGCTCCTAATCTCCCCGAGTAAGCGGGAGATGTTACCACAGTAACCCAGGAGAGCGATGGCTAGGCCCTCCATCTTCTTGTTCGGCTAAAACTTGAATGACACTGCACAGTGAAGACCCCTGAGTTTCTCGCTCATTGGGATTATCAAATGGCTTGGCTTGATTGAGACTCAAATGACTCAGCACAGAAAATACCCTCGTTTTTTTGCTCAGTGAGGACTCAAATGACTCAGCACAAGTGAAGAGTCCAGTGTTTCAGGGAATCCAATGTCCTGGCATAATTCCGACTCCATTGACTTAGCACAGTGAGGAATCATATTGCTTGATTCAGACTCTTAAGTATCTAATTCAGTCTGGAATGAGTCAATTTAAGACAACTATGGAGGACTATCCTCAATTAAGGCTCTTGTTGTGGTGAGACAAATATGACTTGAGACATTTAGGCCTACTCAGGGAACCCCCACTTGTTCGCCATGATCAATGATCACGCCTTTTTTGTGATGGTTTATTTCCAGAGAAACGAAAAGGCAAAGTCCATGACCTCATAAATACCTAGGCTTCTCGAACATTATGTTCTTGTCATGTTGATAGGCGTATATTTTCCTCGTCGTTTTGATGATCAGTTGACCTTAGATAGTGGAGTTGATTCATATGCATTGCTTTTATAACTACTCATTGACACTGATGTGTGTTGTTTAACAACTACTCATTGACACTGATGTGTGTTGTATAACAACTACTCATTGACACTGATGTGTGTTGTATAACAACTACTCATTGACACTGATGTGTGTTGTATAACAACTACTCATTGACACTGATGTGTGTTGTATAACAACTACTCAATGACACTGATGTGTGTTGCCATTAGTGCCCTGATTGAAAATTATTGACATGGACAAACATTTGGATTATGAGACAGGGACTCAAAAAGTTGAAATGGGACCCAACTGTGTTGGTCTTCTTCATACACTTTCAGTGGGAATGTGCAAGTACGAAGGTGTGTGTGGGTAGGAGAGAAGAGTTTGGGGTGGGTTGCTTGGAGGTCAGATGTGAGGCTTCAATGGATGTCTTTCAGAAATCAGTGTGATTGTGTTTTCAGGTATGTCCACACACACACACACACACACACACATACACACACACACACACACACACTGTCTTATCGTCCCTGTCAATTAATAACATTTTAAGTGCTCTCTGTTGCAAGTCATGACTTGATAAAAAGGCTGTTAAAGAAATGTCTCAACAAGATGGTCAATTTTACGCCTTTAGTGATAGAATTTCTGGATAATGTAGGCCTCTGACCTAGATGTAATTTTGAGTACAATAAGTTCCTTGCATTGAATTCAATCACAAAACTAGAATAATTGATATAATATGAGAAAAAACAACACGTCACATTGAGGGATTCAAACTTGGCTAAATATTCCCTTTTAGTTAATATTCTATCCATCTGAGAGGTGGTGATAAAGGTCAGTCAGTTACTTTCTCATGGGTCTTACAATCACTAACTTCAACTTTTTTATCGGGATTTTTGTGGTTCAGCTCAGAGTTCTCAACGTTTGTGTGTTTCCCCAACCATTGTGTTGGTGGGCCGTCCCTCCTATCTGGATCAGACTCTATGGAATAGTATTGTAGCATGTCCACCCACTCTACCCAGAGTGGGTGAAAACTTGCTTAGGTGATGAAATTTCGCTTCCTTACCAAGACATATGATTATTGATCTTCTGAATCGTTCAGTGGGTTCTTTCTCTAACGTACACTACATGGCCAAAAGTATGCACAGTAGCAAGAAAAAGTATGTGAACCCTTTGGACCCCTGGATTTCTGCATAAATTGGTCATCAAATCACAACAATCAAATTTGATCCGATCTTCATCTAAGTCACAACAATAGGCAAACAGTGTGCTTACACTAATAACACACACATTATTGTATTTTTCTTGTCTATATGTAATGCATAATTTAAACATAAACAGTGTAGGTTGGAAAAAGTATGTGAACCCCTAGGCTAATGACTTCTCCAAAAGTCAGGAGCCAGCTAACCTGGAGTCCAATCAATGACACAAGATTGGAGATGTTGGTTAGAGCAGCTGTTTTGCCCTATAAAAAACACTCACAAAATTTGAGTTTGCTATTCACAAGAAGCATTGCCTGATGTGAACCATACCTCGAACAAAATAGATCTCAGAAGACCTAAGATTAAGAATTGTTGAATTGCATAAAGCTGGAAAGGGTTACAAATGTATCTGTAAAAGCCTTGATGTTCATCAGTCCACAGTAAGACAAATTGTCTATAAATGGAGAAAGTTAAGTACTGTTGCTACTCTCCCTAGGAGTGGCCGTCCTGCAAAGATGACTGCAAGAGCACAGTGCAGATTGCTCAATGAGGTTAAGAAGAATCCTAGAGTGTCAGCTAAAGACTTACAGAAATATCTGGAACATGCTAACATCTCTGTTAGTGAGTCTACGATAAGTAAAACACTAACTAAGAATGGTGTTCATAGGAGGACCCCACGGAAGAAGCCACTGCTGTCCAAAAAAACTTTGCTGCATGTCTGAAGTTTGCAAAAGTGCACCTGGAAGTTCCACAGCACTACTGGCAAAATATTCTGTGGACAGATGAAACTACAGTTGAGTTGTTAGGAAGTAACACAAAACACAACGAAAAAAAGGCACAGCACATCAACATCAACCTCGTCCCAACTGTAAAGTATGGTGGAGGGAGCATCATGGTTTGGGGCTGATTTGCCGCCTCAGGGCCTGGACAGCTTGCTATCATTGACGGAAAAATGAATTCCCAAGTTTATCAAGACATGTTTCAGGAGAATGTTAGGCTACCTGTCCGCCAATTGAAGCTCAACAGAAGTTGGGTGATGTGACAGGACAACAAACCAAAACAGACTGATGTATAAAATCGAGCACACAGCCATGCAATCTCCATAGACAAACTTTGGCAGTAGAATGGCCCATACTGACGAGCTCTGTGCCTTTCAACTTGGCACCGTCATAGGATGCCACATTTCCAACAACTCAGTTCGTCAAATTTCTGCCATGCTGGAGCTGCCCGGTCAACTGTAAGTGATGTTATTGTTAAGTGGAAACGTCTAGTGGCAACAACGGCTCAACGGCCACACGTTCCCAGAATGGGACCGCCGAGTGCTGAAGCGTGTATCGCGTAAAAATCGTCCGTCCTCGGTTGCAGCACTCACTACCGAGTTCCGAACTGCCTCTGGAAGCAACGTCAGCACAATGGGAACGCCTTCTCTGAAGTGATGAATCACGCTCCACCATCTGGCAGTCCGACGGATAACGGATTAATCTGGGTTTGGCGGATGCCAGTAGAACGCTACCTGCCTGAATGCATAGTGCCAACTGTAAAGTTTGATGGAGGAGGAATAATGATCTGGGGCTGTTTTTCATGTTTCTGTCTAGGCCCCTTAGTTCTAGTAAAAGGGAAATCTTAACGCTACAGCATAAAATGACATTCTAGACGATTCTGTGCTTCCAACTTTGTGGCAGCAGTTTGGAGAAGGCCTTTTCCTGTTTCAGCATGACAATGCCCCCGTGCACAAAGCGAGGTCCATATGTCGATCTGTGTGGAAGAACCTGACTGGCCTGCACAGAGCCCTGACCTCAACCCCATCAAACACCTTTGGGATGAATTGGAACGCTGACTGCGAGCCAGGCCTAATACCCCAACCCCCATCATCAGTGCCCGACCTCACTAATGCTCTTGTGGCTGAAGGGAAGCAGGTACCCCGCAGCAATGTTCCAACATCTAGTTGAAAGCCTTCCCAGTAGAGTTATAGCAGCAAAGGGGGGACCAACTCCATATTAATGCCCATGATTTTAAAATGAGATGTTCAACGAGCAAGTGTCCACGTCTTTTTGGCCATGTAGTGTATCATTAACTCTTATTTCCCAAAAGTCAGATTTTATAACCTAATACATCTGAAAATAAGAACTGAGCTCTGGCATAGCTGTGAAGGTTTCTCGTAACAACTTTGACGATTTTACATTTTGTGGTTCTATTTAAAGTTGTTTCCGCGTGTTTCAAAATTAGCATGACACAAGCTGAATTAAATGTAAAAAGGCTTTGAAAACAAAATCTTGGTATATGCTCAGTGCTCCGTTGATTTCAGAGACAGGCATGTTTTTGTGAGAAATCGTAGAAAAATAAGAGGTATTTCCAATGAATATGAAAAGTGTATACTAAAATATGAAAATACTAGTGGTCATGTTTCAAAATCAATATCCATCTTAGCTCAATTTTTATGTCCTGCGGATTCGAGAAGACAGATGACAAGTTCAACGGGAAAGTGAGCCTGTCAAGTAACCAGTAGCCAAAATTCTTGCACAGAATCCAGCCTTGCTGTTGTGATGCAGTTTTCCAGATTTTTTACCAGTTTTTTTCTCTGGCCTCCATTGATTTTGTCACCATAATTCTGGCCATCCTAAAAGGGTAAAAACTCCAATAACCTTTGAACGGATTATGTTAGAGGAATGAGGATTGGTCAAAAGATGCATTTTTGATTGGACACGTCTAACTTTGCACAATTTTCCCAAGATGTTTTCCCAGAAACAAGCTATGAACTGTCTCATATACAGGTAACTGACAAAATATAGAACACACAAGTAGATTCGAGTTTTGGCGTCTCTTATGGTGTGGTGTGCATTTTCCTGGCAGTTTGGAACCACCAAGACTCTTCCTACACTTTTTCCTAACCAAACTGAGCAATCGGGGGAGAAGGGCCTTGGTCAGGGAGGTGACCAAGAACCCGATAGTCACTCTGACAGAGCTCCAGAGTCCCTCTGTTGAGATGGGAGAACCTTCCAGAAGGACAACCATCTCTGCAGCACTCCACCAATCAGGCCTCTATGGTAGAGTGGCCAGATGGAAGCCACTCTTCAGTAAAAGACACTTAACAGCCCACTTGGAGTTTGCCAGAAGGCACCTAAAGGACTCTCAGACCATGGGAAACAAGATTCTCTGGTCTGATGAAACCAATATTGAGGTCTTTGGCCTGAATGGTGGCAGCATCATACTGTGGGGATCTTTTTCAGCGGCAGGGACTGGGAAACTAGTCAGGATCAAGGGAAAGTTGAACGGAGCAAAGTACAGAGATCCTTGATGAAAACCTGCTCCATAGTGCTCAGGACCTCAGACTGGGGCAGAGGTTCACCTTCCAACAGGACAATGACCCTAAGCACACAGCCAAGACAACGCAGGAGTGGCTTCGGGACAAGTCTCTGAATGTCCTTGAGTGGCCCAGCCAGAGCCCGGACTTGAACCCGATCGAACATCTCTCATCTCCCCATCCAACCTAACAGAACTTGAGAGGATCTGCAGAGATGAATGGGAGAAACTCCCCAAATACATGTGCGCCAAGCTTGTAGCGTAGTCCCAAGAATACCCGAGACTGTAATTGCTGCCAAAGATGCTTCAACAAAGAACTGAGTAAAGGGTTTGAATACTTTTTGTTTTATTCATAAAAAACTGTTTTTGCTTTGTCATTATGGGTTCTTCTGTGTAGATTGATGAGGGATATTTTTTATTCAATACATTTAGAATAAGGCTATAAAGTAACACATTGTGGAAAAAGTCAAGGGGTCAAGGGGTAAATGTGATATTTCAGTTTTTTATATAAACTCAGCAAAAAAAGAAACGTCCCCTTTTTCAAGACCCTGTCTTTCAAAGATAATTAGTAAAAATCCAAATAACTTCACAGATCTTCATTGTAAAGAGTTTAAACACTGTTTCCCATGCTTGTTCAATGATCCATAAACAATTAATGAACATGCACCTGTGGAACGGTCATTAAGACACTAACAGCTTACAGACGGTAGACAATTAAGGTCAAAGTTATAAAAACTTAGGACACTAAAGAGGCCTTTCTACTCTCTCTGAAAAACACCAAAAGTAAGATGCCCAGGGTCCCTGCTCATCTGCGTGAACGTGCCTTAGGCATGCGTGCCCAGGAACGCACAATCCCTCCATCAGTGCTCAGACTCTCCGCAATAGGCTAAGATAGACTGGACTGAGGGCTTGTAGGCCTGTTGTAAGGCAGGTCCTCACCAGACATCACTGGCAACAACATCGCTTATGGGCACAAATCTACCATCGCTGGACCAGACAGGACTGGCAAAAAGTGCTCTTCACTGACGAGTCGTGGTTTTGTCTCACTAGGGGTGATGGTCGGATTCGAAGGAATGAGCATTTATACCAAGGCCTGTACTCTGGAGCGGGATCGATTTGGAGGTGGAGGGTCCGTCATGGTCTAGGGCGGTGTGTCACAGCATCATCGGAACGAGCTTGTTGTCATTGCAGGCAATCTCAATGCTGTGTGTTACAGGGAAGACATCCTCCTCCCTCATGTGGTACCCTTCCTGCAGGCTCATCCTGACATGACACTCCAGCATGACAATGCCACCAGCCATACTGCTTGTTCTGTGCGTGATTTCCTGCAAGACAGGAATGTCAGTGTTCTGCCATGGCCAGCGAAGAGCCCGGATCTCAATCCTTTCGAGCACGTCTGGGACCTGTTGGATCGGAGGGTGAGGGCCAGGGCCATTCCCCCCAGAAATGTCCGGGAATTTGCAGGTGCCTTGGTGGAAGAGTGGGGTAACATCTCACAGCAAGATCTGGCAAATCTGGTGTAGTCAATGAGGAGGAGATATACTGCAGTACTTAATGCAGCTGGTGGCCACACCAGATACTGACTGTTACTTTTGATTTTGACCTCCCCCCTTTGTTCAGGGACACATTATTCCATGTCTGTCGAACTTGTTCAGTTATTGTCTCAGTTGTTGAATCTTGTTAGGTTCATAGAAATATTTACACATGTTAAGTTTGCTGAAAATAAACACAGTTGACAGTGAGATGACGTTTATTTACATTTGCAGAAAAAAAAATATATTTGTCATTATGGGGTATTGTGTGTAGATTGAGGAAAAAAGGTCTGAATACTTTCCGAATGCATTGTAAACGTAGTATTACTTTCTTAGCTACAGTATACATATCTCCCTGGCATATTACATCATTAATGCAGCAGCATACAAGACATGGTTGGACTCACCCTGTTGTTGTGTGTCTGCTGACTTGAACAGGAAGGTGGTGCGGTGGGCCTTCGTGGGCAAATCTTGTCATCAGGCTTTATCATCAAAGTCTGTCATTCTCAGGATTTATGGAGCTTTCAAGACAACTGGGAACTCCGGCGAAATAAACGGTGGAATCATGACGTTAGTGATCTTCATGACGTCAGCTCTAGAAAGAGTCCCAGGTTCCCGACTTGGAATTCCGAGTTGGATGACAGTTCAAAATGTATTTTCCCAGTCCAAGCTTGTTTTTTTCTAGAGTTCCCAGTTGTCTGAGATATCCCAGTTCCCGATTTTCCAGTTGTTTTGAACGCGGCAGAAATCATGACAGCATGGCCAATGTTGAATGTTGATCCTTTTAAGCTTGGAAAAGAGACCTTTAAACACAGACTTGGACCACACATCCACTCCAATGAATAGCATGCTAGTGATTGCTTTGCAGTGTTTGCAGTTAGCCACTGATACCTTCCAAACCACTCATTGTTGAATTTGCGATTTCCAACTTTTTGTGTAGTGTTTATGTCCAATGGCCGATGAGCACCGATATGTTTTAACTATCATTTCTCCGTATTTACCTCTGGCTGACCCACCACCACAGAAAGCACTGAGCTAGGCTGGAACACCTGCATTACTCAAGAAAGCAAAAACAAAAGAGACTGTTTGTATGCGGCTTTATTAACTCAAATATGTTTTGTTTTTTTCCATTGTTTGCAAACTGATATGTGACACGTATTAATGCCAAAATAACACGCAAAACAGACAAACCTGCACTGAATGACGGGTCGCCACTGGTCATTAAAAGGAGTTGGTAAAAGCAGTATAGGAACTTATCAGAAGAATTTAAGTGCAAGTGCCAGGAATATTATGCAGTTTACTTCCCTAACCATTACAAAGTTTCATTGTAGGGCAAATTCATGTCCCGAATTGTCTTGTGTGTTTTATGGGTGGACGTGAATCATTATATAATTTTACTGTGACACGAAAGAGGAAGAGACAGTCAAAATCGGTCCCTTTCCTGGCTGCTCACCCCCCCCCCAGTGAACACTGGTAACCAAGCGATAAATCTATTTAGTCACACAACACAAAGTACAGAGCAGGTTACCTACCTACAGTACAAATAATGGCATTGTCTACGCCTAGTAGTTATGGCCTTGGACAGTGGACTCTTGTGTATTTTATTACATTACCTGCTTTTTCTCTGAGTGATACCCGTAAATATGTTTCCTCTGACAGAGTAGGCATATAGAGTGAAACTTTAGCCAGGTGCCTCAAGTGTTGCTGGTTGGATAGCTTTGTTCTCTTTCAGGGGCCCCTGTAGTTCTCTTGGGACAGGGTTGAGCTGTATACAGTCAAGAGCTGAACCCACAAGACTCCAAATAAAGACCCTATTCCTTGCTGCTGCTGTTCTGCAAGAGCATCACGGTGGACAGTGAATGAAAGGATGTGGGTGTTTGTGTCTGCATTGTCTGTGTGTAGGGGTTGGTGTCTGCTTCAGTTATGACATATGACCGTTTAATCAGTGTCTATCTATCTTGGTGAACTTGGATCTGTCTTATCCTGCCGACTACAATTATCCAAATGAATGGCATATTATAGATTTTATCGTAGCATTAAGTAGCAATGGCTTAATTCGCAGAGGGACCTAGCCTATACTGTATATGGACTTAGTTTGTCGTGTTAACTGTTACATTCCCAATGCTGTACTTTTATTTGTTCACAGCTTGCTGGATTTCACCTGAAACTTAAACATAACGCAATGTTTATCATCCCGATGGTTTTATGATCAAGGTGACGCAGTCTGCTGAAGTGGACACATCCTGTGTTTGGCAACCGTGTTATTGACGTGCTATATTATGACTTTCAGGTTTGGTGGAGGGAAATATGGTGGGGAGGGTGGAGAACTTTTCTGAAATCCGAATTGACCCATAGGCCCTACCTTTAGGCACTTCATGTAGATCTGAAAGGATTAGATAGGTATAAGCAATATTGTACTTTCACCTTTTTGACTGAGTTACACCTGTCCAAGCCTTTAGCTCTACAGAAATACCTAAGGGACATTGGATAAGGGTTCTTCCCACACCCCTTCTACCTGAAGTGTGCACTTGTTCAAGTGTCTACCATATTTCTTACACCAGTCCAATTCTTTGAAATCCTTGAGGGGGAGTGAATGAATAGATACCGTCACCTCAGGGAGAAGGGGGAGAAACCATATTGGGCTAGGGTGGAACATAGAGGATAGGAAGACTCAATGTTTTTCCAGGGCCCATGCCAGTACGTTGTGGGAGTCTTCCCAGCTGGGCTGATTAGAGAGGGGAGGAAGAGAGTCTGGCTGTGGCAGTACAGCCTTGTTTCCATTGTGTGACAGTAAATCAAGAATGAACTGGTCTTCTCTACCCGTCACAGTACCTGACCATCGACAATATTTCCTGTTCAATTTCATTATATAGAATTTCTTAGAATTAAAACATTTTTGTAACAGATTATACATTAGCTGCAGTAAAAACTAGTGTCAACTTTTTAAAGGGACACAGACCTTTCTAGTCAGCCACTGAATGTTGTTTTTGCTACAGTAATTATCTTAAAGGGCAATTCCATCACTTTTCAACCTCATATTCATTATCTCCAGTACAATACCAATACCAGTTTCTACATATGTGAAAACGCCGCATTTCTAAGTTTTGTAGTTAAAAATATGAAGTTAAAATGTTTTACTCAATGACATCAAAAGTAAAAACAGTGATTTTCAAACAATACGAGATTTGCTGTGACACTGAATTGGCAAAAAAAATCATTGCAGGTTTTGAAAAGTGGTGCAATTGCACTTTAATCTTTTTTTAATCTATACCCTTCAGACACTAATCCCAATTCTGAACCCCCAGCTACTGCGACTCCCACGGCTACTGCGACTCCCACGTCTACTGCGGCTCCCACGTCTACTGCTGCGGCTCCCACGTCTACTGAGGCTCCCACGTCTACTGAGGCTCCCACGTCTACTGAGGCTCCCACGTCTACTGAGGCTCCCACGTCTACTGCGGCTCCCACGTCTACTGCTGCGGCTCCCACGTCTACTGAGGCTCCCACGTCTACTGCGGCTCCCCCGTCTACTGCGGCTCCCCCGTCTACTGCGGCTCCCCCGTCTACTGCGGCTCCTCCGTCTACTGCGGCTCCCCCGTCTACTGCGGCTCCTCCGTCTACTGCGGCTCCCCCATCTACTGCGGCACCAACACCAACACCGGAGGCCACTACAACACCATCAAAATCAGGTAGGCTCATTAGTCGTCCAGCTATCCTTCTTGTTTTTCCATGACCAAGGGTGTCAAACAGCAGGGCCAATTTCATATGGGCCGTCATGTTGGCTTGGTAAGATTTTTTTCTTTAAAAAAAATGAATTAAATGACTAAAGCCATATAGCTTGTAGAAATTATAATGGCTGTGTCACAACTTCTGCCAAAGTTGATGCCTCTCCTTGTTCGGGCGGTGTTCGGCGGTCGACGTCGCCAGTCTTCTAGCCAATGCCGATCCATTTTTCATTTTCCATTTGTTTTGTCTCGTTTTCCCACACACCTGTATCTCATTTCCCTCATTATGTGTTGTGTATTTAACCCTCTATTTCCTCCATGTCTTTGTGTGGTATTGTTTATCTGTTTTCACGTACAGTATGCGCACGTTAGGCTGGTTGCGCTGGGTTATGTTCAACCTGTATTTGTATTTCGTGTTCGTTTGTGCCGTGTGCTTTTGGTTTGCCAAATAAAAGGCCCAGTTTTACTACCAAATATCTCCTCTACTGCACCTGACTTCCTACAGCCCTTCACGCATACCTTGACAGGCTGATGGAAAATGTTTAACTTTAGCAATTACTGAAACCAAAGCTAGACAGTCAGGGAACATTTATTGAAAGAGGAGTAATTGTTTTGCAGATTTTGACGATAAAACAAAAGCTAGAGTCACTGAGCATCAGAAATTCCAGACTATGGATAGCGGAGTATATTTTTCAATCTGTGACGGCAAGGCAATTACAACCCATTTTCATTGCTGCCCTCTAGACATCAGTGACTTAGTTGTTTAGATGACAGAATGGCAGCTCCCTAAATTGACTGAAATAGGATATGGATTGGGTTAACACTATTATCAGACCTAGCAAAGTTATCTGGTGACATGATTAGATTTCAGGAAATTATTTCAATGCACATATACAGCGCCTTCAGAATGTATTCACACCACTTGACTTTTTCCAAATTTTGTTGTGTTACAGCCTGAATTTAAAATGGATTAAATGTAGATGTTTTGTCACTTGCCCACACACAATAACCCATAATGCAACAGTGACATTTTAAAAATGAAAAGCTGAAATGTCTTGAGTCAAAAAGTATTCATCCCCTTTCTTATGGCAAGCCTAAATAAATTCATGAATAAAACTGTGGTTAACAAGTCATATAATAAGTTGCATGGACTCACTCTGTGTGTAATAATAGTGTTGAACATGATTTTTGAAGGACTACTTCATCTCTGTACCCCACACATACAATTTCCTGTAAGATCCCTCAGTTGAACAGTGAATTTCAAACACAGATTCAACAACAAAGCAAGGGAGGTTTTCCAATGCCTCGCAAAGATGGGCACATGTTGGTACTTTATTTTATTTAACCTTTATTTAACTAGGCAATTCAGGTAAGAACAAATTCTTATTTACAATGATGGCCTAGGAACAGTGGTTTAACTGCCTTGTTCAGGGGCAGAATGACAGATTTTTTTACTTGTCAGCTCTGGGATTCAATCTAGCAACCTTTTGGTTACTGGTCCAACGCTCTAACCACTAGTCTACCTGCTAATAACAATAACTCAGTTGCCGGAGAGGAAGGAAACCGCTAAGGGATTTCACCATGAGGCCAATGGTGACTTTTTAAAACAGAGTTCAACCGCTGTGATAGAAGAAAACTGAGGATGGATCAATAACATTGTAGTTACTCCACAATACTAACCTAATTAAAGAAGGAAGAATACAGAATAAAAAATATTCCAAAACATGCATCTTGTTTGCGACAGGGCACTAAAGTAACACTGCAAAAAATGTGTCTGTAACTTTTTGTTGAACTTTTTGTCCTGAATACAAAGTGTTATGTTCGGGGCAAATCCAATACAACACATTACTGAGTACCACTCTCCCATATTTTCAAGCATAGTGGTGGCTGCATCTTGTATGCTTGTAATCGTTAATGACTAAGGGGAGTTTTTTAAGATAAAAAAGAAACGGAATGGAGCTGAACACAGACAAAATCCTTGAGGAAAGCCTGGTTCAGTCTGTTTTCCACCAGACACTGGGAGATGAATTCACCTTTCAGCAGTACAATAACCTAAAACACGGTAGTTACTACCCATTATGGGCATAGCCAATTCAATATTAAAATCCAAAATGAGTGCCCCATTGTCAATCTTAAATGGTGATATGATATCCCACTTTGGATATTTTTTTTTTATGTACATCATTTTCAGAGTAAGAATTTAAAAAGGTAATTAAATTTTGTTCATAATTTTCAGGATTCACAGATGAATAATTGACACCTGGTGTCGTGGCAGGTAGCCTAAAGGTTAAGAGCATTGGGCCAGTAACCGAAAGGTTGCTGGTTCAAACCTCCAAGCCGACTAGATGAAAAATTGTTCTGTGCCCTTGATCAAGGCACTTAACACTAATTGCTCCTGTAAATCACTCTGGATAAGAGCATCTGCTAAATGACTAAAATATAAAAATGATTTACTTTTTTACAGCATTAATACACTCTGTATAACAAGTATTCAACTACAGTATTCAACTACAAAATACATTATTTTGTTATTTGTAAACATTTATACATATTTATTAGGCATTTGTAAGTACTGCATTGCAAGGATACATAATAATATACAAACCATTTTTAAGCATTTATAATGGCTTATTTATTAACGTTTTTATAAATTGTAATAAATTAATGCAAGTAAATAGTTACAAAACATATCATTACAACTCCTATTTTAGAGCAAATAGTAAGGTTTCAAGTAACAGAATCTGTGCTAAAAATTTGCTTGCAAAAAATGCCATATCACAGTACTTGCAGTGGAATTTAAAATGATAAACCCGGCAGTTTGGGTCCTGGATGCTGATTGGTTTAAACAGCATTTCAGCCATGAGTATATCAGACAATATTCCATTTGTTTACTGTTCTATTTATGTTGGTAACCAGTTTAGAATAGCAATAAGGCACCTCCGGGGTTTGTGGTAGATGGCCAATATACCATGGCTAAGGGCTGTATCCAGACACTCCCCTTCACATTGAGCATTAAAACAGTCCTTAGCCATGGTATATTGGCCAATATACCACACCCCCTCTTGCCTTATTGCTTAAATATATAACCAGCAGAATTGTGTGTCGCGTGCAATATAGGCTAATTGAAAGCTGCAGTAATTCAAACTAATTTGAGTAACTGCCACTTGTGTGTATATATCTTTTTAATTTTAGTCATTTAGCAGACGCTCTTGTCCAGAGTGACTTACAGTTAGTGCATTCATCTTAAGATACAATTGAAGTCGGAAGTTTACATACACCTTAGCCAAATACATTTAAACTCAGTTTTTCACAATTCCTGACATTTAATACAAGTAAAAATTCCCTATTTTAGGTCAGTTAGAATCACCACTTTATTTTAAGAATGTGAAATGTCAGAATAATGGTTGAGAGAATGATTTATTTCAGCTTTTATTTATTTCATCACTTTCCCAGTGGGTCAGAAGTTTACATACACTCAACTAGTATTTGGTAACAAGCTTCCCACAATAAGTTGGGTGAATTATGGCCCATTCTTCCTGTCAGAGCTGGTGTTACTGAGTCAGGTTTGTAGGCCTCCTTGCTTGCACATGCTTTTTCAGTTCTGCCCACAGATTTTCTATAGGATTGAGGTCAGGGCTTTGTGATGGCCACTCCAATACTTTGACTTTGTTGTCCTTTAGCCATTTTGCCACAACTTTGGAAGTATGCTTGGGGTCATTGTCTATTTGGAAGACCCATTTGCGACCAAGCATTAACTTCCTGACTACGTCTTCAGATGTTCCTTCAATATACCGACCAAATTTTCCTACCTCATGACGCCATCTATTTTGTGAAGTGCACCAGTCCCTCCTGCAGAAAAGCACCCCCACAACATGATGCTGCCACTCCTGTGCTTCACGGTTGGGATGGTGTTCTTCGGCTTGCAGGTCTCCCCCTTTTTCCTCCAAACATACCGGTGGTCATTATGACCAAATTGTTCTATTTTTGTTTCATCAGACCAGAGGATATTTCTCCAAAAAGTACGATCTTTGTTTCCTTGTGCATTTACAAACTTGGTTCTTCCTTGCTGAGCGGCCTTTCAAGTCATGTTTATATAGGACTCGTTTTATTGTGGATATAGATATTTTTGTACCTGTTTCCTCCAGCATCTTCACAAGGTCCTTTGCTGTTGTTCTGGGATTTATTTGCACTTTTCGCACCATGTTTATCTGTAGGAGACAGAACGCGTCTCCTTTCTGAGCGATATGACGGCGGTGTGGTCCCACGGTGTTTATACTTGCGTACTATTGTTTGCACAGATGAATGTGGTACCTACAGGCGTTTGGAAATTGCTCCCAAGGATGAACCAGACTAGTGGAGGTCTACAATTTTTTTTCTGAGGACTTGGCTGATTTCTTTTGATTTTCCCATGATGTCAAGCAAAGAGGCACTGAGTTTGAAGGTAGGCCTTGAAATACATCCACAGGTACACCTCCAATTGACTCAAATGATGTCAATTAGAGACTTCTAAAGGAACTTCTAAAGCCATGACATCATTTTCTGGAATTTTCCAAGCTGTTTAAAGGTATACTCAACTTAGTGTATGTAAACTCACTGAAATTGTCAGAACGGCGTGCTCGGGTTGGGGATTAGGGTTTGAGAATAGCTTGAAGGTTGGGAGGGGCAGATCCTCTTGCTGTTCCATACTTAAATCAGTAACTCATAACTCAGCCCTCGAGTTCGGCAGTCGTGTTGGTTTTCCATTTTGCTTTGATTAATTGATGCCACTGATAGGCTGGGAAGTGCACACACAAAGGCTGTTTTTAGGATGAAGGAAATGCAGTAAACATTTTAAGTATTTGGTAATGGTGCTGTTTTGATCAACCAGCAGAAGAAAGTTATTATTGTGGCTAACATGGCAATTGTGTACGGTGTGCATGACTATTGCTATGTGGGCCACATTTGAAAAGCAGTGCGTGGTCACCCTGAGGGACACCCCGAGCACCAGAAGCAAACGGACCCCAATGAAAGTTGAATAACTGTGTGCAACATTTTAATGATTTATTTACACTTATTTTACCAGGTAAGTTGATTGAGAACATATAATTTTTTACAGCAACGACCTTTGGAATAGTTACAGGGGGGAGGAGAGGGGATGAATGAGACAATTGGATGCTGGGGATGATTAGGTGGCCATGATGGTATGAGGGCCAGATTGGGAGTTTAGCCAGGACACCGGGGTTATCATCTTTACTCTTACGATGAGTCAGGACACCCGTTTTAACATTCCATCAGACAAAAAGGCACCCTACGCAGGGCTATGATAACTTCACTGCCCTGGGGAATTTGGATCTCCTTTGACCAGATTGAAGAGTGCCCTCTACTGGCCTTCCAACACCACTTCCAGCAGCATCTGGTCTCCCATCCAGGGACCGACCAGGACTGATACTGCTTAGCTTCAAAGGCAAGCCAGCAGTGATTTGGGAGCAGGGTGATATGCTGCTGGCAATTTCAAGAGCACTTAAGAAACCTTAATTAGTACGTACTGTTGCAAATGTAACCAAACATTTATTTGCACAAACCTTTATTTGCAACATGTAAAAAGACAAAAGTAAATGGTATCTGTTCATATCCACAAATTCTTGCTTTTCCAATGTGTCTTTGTAACTATATTTATGGTAGGTCTTCGGGAAAAGTAATGCTTCAACAGATTTCAGCATGATTTCAGATTGTGTTTAGATAAAAGTAACTTTGCTCTCATTGTCACGGTCGTCCTCCTCTTCATCTGAAGAGGAGAGGCGAGATGGATCGGAGGACCAAAATGCGGCGTGGTATGTGTTCATCATTTATTTTACTACAGAAAACACTGAACACTGAAACCCTATACAAAAACAATAAACGAACTAACAACCGTGAAGCTAATGCAAACTGCGCTGAAACAAGCAATCAACATAGACAATCACCCACAAACAAACAGTGCAACCCAGGCTACCTAAGTATGATTCTCAATCAGAGACAACAATGACACCTGCCTCTGATTGAGAACCATACTAGGCCGAAACATAGAAATGTCCCAAAACATAGAAAAACCAACATAGACTGCCCACCCAACTCACGCCCTGACCATACTAAATAAATACAAAACAAAGGAAATAAAGGTCAGAACGTGACACTCATAGAATGTAGTTCCTTGAGCACTACAGATATCAACCCAATGTTATTTGTGAGAATTGCTCCATTGTTAAACATTTTGTTGGTGACCCACTCTTTGATGGTATGTACAGTCGTGGTCAAAAGTTTTGAGAATGACACAAATATGAATTTTCACAAAGTCTGCTGCCTCAGTTTGTATGATGGCAATTTGCATATACTCCAGAATGTTATGACGAGTGATCAGATGAATTGCAAAGTTTCTCTTTGCCATGCAAATGAACTGAATCCCCCAAAACCATTTCCACTGCATTTCAGCCCTGCCACAAAAGGACCAGCTGACATCATGTCAGTGATTCTCTCGTTAACACAGGTGTGAGTGTTGATGAGGACAAGGCTGGAGATCACTCTGTCATGCTGATTGAGTTTGAATAACAGACCGGAAGCTTCAAAAGCAGGGTGGTGCTTGGAATCATTGTTCTTCCTCTGTCAAATATGGTTACCTGCAAGGAAACATGTGCTGTCATCATTGCTTTGCACAACAAGGGCTTCACAGGCAAGGATATTGCTGCTAGTAAGATTGCACCTAAATCAACCATTTATCGGATCATCAAGAACTTTAAGGAGAGCGGTTCAATTGTTGTGAAGAAGGCTTCAGGGTGCCCAAGAAAGTCCAGCAATGTCACGTTCTGACCTTAGTTCTTTTGTTATGTCTTTGTTTTAGTATGGTCAGGGCGTTAGTTGGGTGGGCAGTCTGTTCTTTTTTCTATGATTTGGTATTTCTGTATTTGGTCTGGTATGGTTCTCAATCAGAGGCAGCTGTCAATTGTTGTCCCTGATTGAGACCCATACTTAGGTAGCCTCTTTTCACTCTTGAGTTGTGGGATGATTGTTTTCTGTTGAGTGTTTGTATCTGCACCAGACAGAACTGTTTCGGTTTCGTTCATTCACTTTGTTGTTTTTGTTCAGTGTTCAATTACTTTATTAAAAATATGGGCACAGAATAAGTTAGAGGAAAAACAAAAAGAAATGGAGGAACTTATTCAAGAAAGATCCAGTGTAATATATTATAAAAATAAAGCGAACTGGGTGAAATATGGGGAAAAATGCACCAAATTCTTTTTCAATCTTCAATATAGAAATGCTACCAACATTTTTTATTAAAACTTCTTACAAATGATGGAGTCACGCATGATTCACCAAATTATATTTTGAAAGAGGAAGTAAAGTACTTTAAGAATATGTTTTCATTTCAGACGCCTCCATCTCCACTAACTGAAACTAATTGTATGGATTTTTTTCAAAATAATAATGTAAAATTAATATCTGTACAGAAATTACAGAGGAGGAGGAGGAACTGCTTGAGGCAATTGGGACCTTTAAGGATGGGAAAACTCCAGGGCTGGATGGCATACCAGTGGAAGTATACACATTTTTTGGGGGTATACTCAAAGGACCATTATTGGCTTGTTTTAACCACTCATATATAAATGGTAGATTATCAGACATGCAACAAGAAGGTTTGATATCATTATTACTGAAACAGGACCCAAGTGGTATATATAAAGATACAGTCCATTTAAAAAATTGGAGACTTCTTACACTTCAGTGTTGTGATGCAAAAATCCTAGCAAAATGCTTGGCACATAGAATTAAAAAAGTATTGTCAGATATTATTCATCCTAATCAGACAGCTTTTTTACAAGGATGATACATTGGAGATAATATAAGACAAGTACTGGAAACAATAGAACACTATGAAATATCGGGGACACCAGGCCTGGTTTTCATAGCTGATTTTGAAAAGGCTTTTGATAAAGTACGACTGGAGTTTATATATAAATGCCTAGAATATTTCAATTTTGGGGAATCTCTTATAAAATTGGTTAAGGTTATGTATAGTAACCCTAGGTGTAAGATAGTAAATAATGGCTACATCTCAGAAAGTTTTAAGCTATCTAGAGGAGTAAAATAAGGTTGTCCACTATTGGCATATATATTTATTATTCCCATCGAAATGTTAGCTGCAAAGATTAGATCAAACAATAATATTAAGGGATTAGAAATCCGTGGCTTAAAAACGAAGGTGTCATTGTACGCTGATGATTCATGTTTTCTTTTAAAACCACAATTGGAGTCTCTCCACGGCCTCTTAGAGGATCTAGATACTTTTGCTAACCAAATTGTGATAAATGTACCATATTACGTATTGGATCACTAAAAAAATGCACGTTTTACATTACCATGTAATTTACCAATTAAATGGTCTGACGGAGATGTGGACATACTCGGTATACAAATCCCAAAAGAAAGAAATGATCTCACTCCATTAAATGTTTGTAGAAAGTTAGCAAAAATAGATAAGATCTTGCTACCATGGAAAGGAAAATACTTGGAAAAATCACCCTGATTAACTCCTTAGTTATATTACAGTTGACCTATTTGCTTATGGTTTTGCCTACACCTAGTGACCTGCTTTTTAAATTATATGAACAAAAAATATTCAATTTAATTTGGAACGGCAAAAAAATTAAAAGGTCCTATTTATATAACGAATATGAATTCGGTGGGCAGAAATGATTAAATATTAAAGCATTAGACCTCTCACTAAAGACATCAGTCATACAAAAGTTATACTTAAATCCAAACTGGTTCTCTAGTCAATTGGTACGAATGTCTCATCCTATATTCAGGAAGGGCCTTTTCCCCTTTATTCAAATTACACTTGGTCACTTTCGGTTGTTTGAAAAGGAAATAATCTCCAAAATATCTTTATTTTTTAAACAAGCCTTGGAAAGTTGGTTGCAATTTCAGTTTAATCCACCTGAAAGGACGGAACAAATAGTACAACAAATATTGTGGTTAAATTCAAATATACTTATTGATTAAAAAAAACTGTTTTTATTGAAGAATTTTTTTAATTTTTTTTTAAGTATAATTTTTGTGAATGATATCATAAATAGGACTGGTGGAGTTATGTCACACATGCAGCTAACACAAACATATGGAAATGTCTGCTCTACCCAACATTACAACCAATTAATTGCAGCATTACCACAAAAATGGAAGAGGCAAGTAGAAGGGGAAAAAAATAAGGAACTTGTATTAAAGAACATAAATGGTTAAAGAAAAGTGTGATAAATAAAAACATATACCAATTTCATTCATGGACAGAAAAATTACCAGCTGTGCCATATAAATTGCAAAATAGTTGGGAAGAGATTTTCGATGTACCCATTCCATGGCACATGGTTTATGAATTGATACGCACAACAACGCCAGATTCAAAACTTCACATTTTTCAATATAAATTACTATACAAAATTCTTGCAACTAATAGAATGTTATATATATATATACAATCTTCCCAGCTCTGCAGATTCTGCTGTGAGGAGGCAGAGTCATTAGATCATTTATTTTGGTATTGTCCATATGTAGCTCATTTTTGGTCACAGGTCCAGGAATACAGTTTTATATCTTTATGTTTGAAGCCTGAAATGTGGCAAAAGGTCGCAAAGTTCAAGGGGGCCGAATACTTTCGCAAGGCACTGTATGTGTATATATATGCATATGTGTATGGATATATATATTTACCCCCAAAAAATGGGCGGTTGGAAATTATGCAGACAATTACATTGGAAGCAACATTCTTTCCACAATATTAAGCTGATCCACCCTCACATTTTTAATAAAATAAAAAATATGGACACTTACCATGCTGCACATTTGTCCTCACCTTCTTCCACCGCCAACGGCCGTTACAGAATCACCCACCAATCAAGGACCAAGCAGCGAGATCTGGACTATGTGACAACTTGGGACGAAATAGAAAGGTGGTCGGTTGACCCAGGGAGAGTGCCGGAGCCCGCCTGGGATTCTCTGGAGCAGTGCGAGGAGGGTTACAGGAGAATGGAAATGGCGTCACGAACACGGCAGCGCAACAGGCACGAGAGGCAGCCCGGGGAGTGTGGCTAAGTCAGGTAGGAGCGCCAACTCCCCATGCTTACTGTAGAGAGAGGTGGACCGGGCAGGCACCGTGTTATGCCGTGAGGCGCACGGTGTCCCCGGTGCGCAGGCATAGCCCGGTGCATTACATAGCAGCGCCTCGTATCGGCCGGGCTAGAGTGGGCATCGAGCCAGGTGCCATGAATCCGGCTCATAGCATCTGGTCTCCAGTGCGTCTCCTTGGGCCGGGGTACATGGCACCAGCCCTACGCACGGTGTCCCCGGTTCGCCAGCACAGCCCAGTGCGGTCTTTTCCACCTCTCCGCACTGGACTGGCGACGGGGAGTATCCAGCCAGGTAGGGTTGTGCAGGCTCGGTGCACGAGACCTCCAGTGCGCCTCCACGGTCCGGTCTATCCGGTGCCTCCTCCATGAACCAGGCCTCCAGTGGCAGCCCCACGCACCAGGCTGTCTATCCGTCTCCTTCCTCCAAGTGCTCCCTCCTGTTCAGCACTGCCGGAGTCTCGCTCCTGTCCAGAGCTGCCAGAGTCGCCCGTCTGTCCTGAGCTGCCAGAGTCGCCCGTCTGTCCTGAGCTTCCAGAGTCGCTCGTCTGTCCTGAGCTGCCAGAGTCGCCCGTCTGTCCTGAGCTGCCAGAGCCGCCCGTCTGTCCTGAGCTGCCAGAGCCGCCCGTCTGTCCTGAGCTGCCAGAGCCGCCCGTCAGTCAGGAGCTGCCAGAGACGTCCGTCAGTCAGGAGCTGCTAGAGCCGCCCGCAAGTCAGGAGCTGCCAGAGCCGGCAGTTAGTCAGGAGCTGCCAGAGCCACCAGTTAGTCAGGAGCTGCCAGAGCCGCCATCAGTCAGGAGCTGCCAGAGCCGCCCTTCATTCCGGAGCTGCCGGAATAACCCTTCACTCCGGCGTTGCCGGAATCGCCCTTCACTCCGGTGCTGCCGGAATCTCCCGTCCATTCGGGGGCCACTGCTAGGGTCCCCAGTCCGAGGTCGTCCTCACCTTCTTCCACCGCCAACGGCCGTTACAAGCAAGCGCCAGGACCGTCTCCTAAAGTTTATTCAGCTGCTGGATCGGGGCACCACCAGTACAGAGCTTGCTCAGGAATGGCAGCAGGCAGGTGTGAGTGCATCTGCACGCACAGTGAGGCAAAGACATTTGGAGGATGGCCTGGTGTCAAGAAGGGCAGCGAATAAGCCCCTTCTCTCCAGGAAAAACATCAGGGACAGACTGATATTCCGCAAAAGGAACAGGGATTGGACTGCTGAGGACTGGGTAAAGTCATTTTCTCTGATGAATCCCCTTTCCGATTGTTTGGGGCATCCGGAAAAAAGCTTGTCTGGAGAAGACAAGGTGAGCGCTACCATCAGGCCTGTGTCATGCCAACAGTAAAGCATCCTGAGACCATTCATGTGTGGGGTTGCTTCTCAGCCAAGGGAGTGGGCTCATTCACAATTTTGCCTAAGAACATAGCCACGAATAAAGAATGGTATGAACATATCCTCTGAGATCAACTTCTCCCAACCATCCAGGAACCGTTTGGTGATGAACAAGGCCTTTTCCAGCATGATGAAGCACCTTGCCATAAGGCAAAAGTGCTAACTAAGTGGCTCGGGAAGAAAACATCGATATTTTGCGTCCATGGCCAGGAAACTCCCCAGACCTTAATCCCATTGAGAATTTGTGGTCAATCCTCAAGAGGCGGGTGGACAAACAAAATCCACAAATTCTGACAAAATGCAAGTATTGATTATGCAAGAATGGGCTGCCATCAGTCAGGATGTGGCCCAGAAGTTAATTGACAGCATGCTTGGGCGGATTGCAGAGGTCTTGAGAAAGAAGGGTCAACACTGCAAATATTGACTCTTTGCATCAACTTCATGTAATTGTCAATAAAAGCCTTTAACACTTATGAAATGCTTGTAATTATACTTCAGTATTCCATAGTAACATCTGACAAAAATGATCTAAAGACACTGAGGCAGCAGACTTTGTGAAAATTAATATTTGTGTCATTATCAAAACTTTTGGCCACGACTGTATATAAACCACTTGTAAAATTAACTATATCAACTACACTTTTTGTTATCACATTTTAACTACAACTAAAATAGGAAAATGAAAAATGTATAGAACCGAACTCACCCTTGTTTTCCCTGCTAAAAATCTGTACCTCGTTGAAATGCATCAAGCCAAACCAGTTGTACCCCCCAGGTGTAGGGGAATTATGCTGTTATTATGCTGTTTAGTGGACAGAAAGTCTCCCCAAGACTTGCTCTGTACCATCTATTCTACACAGACTGTTTTGTATTAATAAATGCATCACAAAGTGCTATGTGTATTCTGAAGAACTGTGTTCCTCTTTGATTTTAAGATCCCTGTGCCCCAAACCCATGCGAAGGTGGCAGCAGCTGTCAGCCAGGCTATGACTCCCACTTCACCTGTCTCTGTCTGGCTGGCCAAAAATACTCTGAGGATAGAAAGCGATGTGAGGAAGGTGGGTAATCTCCTGTCTGCCACCACTAGTGGGTGCTACAATACCTTGGAAGACAGTGCGATATAGGCCTAAATAGCTCTGATTGGTAGGGAGAAGAGCTTCATCATCTGCAATGAAAAGTTAGGAACTTTAGAAACTATTCTGATTTAAGACCAGTTAAGAATGTTTTGTCCTGAGTATGGTTAAGTGTGGATAAACTGGTTCGAGATTTGTATTTAGCTTCCACGTGAAACAATCGGATAGGCTAAGGTTTTGGCCAATAAATTGATATATTTATAAATGTATGAATACATAAATGAGAGCAACCTAGATGACAGTGGCTAGAGGAGTCAAACTCAGTTAAAGATATAAGATATTAGCTATAGCATCTATACATGTATATTGGATCTCATGTACCATCTCCACTGTGGGCTTTTTAACACAATGCTGCATCCACACTGTTTTCAATACGTGCTTATAATTCGTATTTGTCATGTGTTGATTCTGATTTTCAGCCAAGGTCTTCCCAGGATCTCTGACCCTGCCTAGTATGACCTTCATCGATGACATGACCAACCCACAATCAGAAGGTTTCAATACATCAGCTGACGAGTTAATTACTACGGTAAAATAGATATGATACTTTTTACACTAAGTATGTCTGGCTGTAGTTCAAAATCACAACTTTTCTGCAATGTTACATAGGTCATTACCAAGCTCTTTGTGACATTTTTGACAACGTGTAAGCTGGGTAACAGCTGCATTACACTTATTTCTATGTCCTTGGAAACTGTCCCAGTCAACCCAGGTTGTAGAAGCTGTAGAATTTTCCCAAGCAGGTATTTTCAGAACAGTTAGTGCAGTAATTCTGAGGAGAAAATATGGGTTAACTTGATCTTCCAAGGAGCATCCATGTTGACCCGTTCAATCAGTGAACATACATCTACTGTAGTAGTATGAACATTCTCATTTACTTCCTTAATCTCACATATGAGATGAAGTTGATAAAGAATTGCCTTCTATTTTAAACATTTTCTAATTAACATGATGGGATACAATTTATTGTGTGTGGGGGTATCATTCAGTCAGTATCAGCTACTGTAATGGCCTCGAAATATGCTAATAAAGATGGACCCCCATGTAAAAATATGATAACGACGACTTTAGTACAGCACCTAGGGATTTTACCCTCTTGGTGTAATGGGATCAGGTTTTGGAATGGCAGTCATAGGGACTAGGGTCCTGGTCGGGTTACCCACCTAATTAACTACATTGGTGTAGGAAGTGGTTAGTACCATTGGAAGCATGTCCCTAGCAAGTCTGGGCCACAGTATAGTTTTCTGAGGCATAGCTATTTTTGGTTGTTAGTGTGCATGCATTACAAAGTAGTCAGAGCTATTCACACTATATTGAAATGCCTTAGCCGCTATTCAGCTTGATTTCTACACGTAAAACTTCTCTCACGACGATAAAAACAAACCAAAAATGGTTTTAGACAGCTGAAGCAAGCACACACTTTTCTTCAGGAAATGTACCATTTCAGTCGATCTTACCTTAGAAGTATTGTGTCAGTAGTGACGTCATCCACCATAAGCCCATGTTTACTTTGCAGGCTGACTAGCATCTATTGAATGTTGGAATGTCCCATCAATGTAATGCTCAAATCAACTTATACAAGACATGTTTACCGCTATATAATCCAAAAGAAAGCTTGATATTTACTGGAAGCCTGAGAACATTTTTTGCTGTTAGCTTTTCAGTGGGTTTTACATCTTAACTTTTTCCTTTTGCTGTTTGCCATTTCACAGATGATTATTTGAAGTCAAATTATTCGATTCCCCATGATCGAACCGTACCCCGTCTACGACAATGTTTGTAGCAAACAACAGTCTCCTTTTTTTAGCTGCACTAGGCAAAAAATTATGAACTGTCCAGTAAATTTATATTGTGAACTTATTAGCATTTGTCTGTCCAAAATACAGATGAGGGATCTTTTCCAGAGTCACCTTGGCTACATTGATTCCACAGTGCTGAATTTCAGGTCAGTGTTAATGTAGTTACTGTGGTCCCTGCTTTTACCAATAAACTATCATTTTGCATTACCACTCACGCTATAGGCTACTCTACAATTTGTTTGTTGTTGGTTTGATTCTAACAAACTACCTTCATCCTTGAAGTTAATGTCTTCTTGAATTTTTTTTACCTAATTTATTGTGTCAGTCCAGATTATTATAGCCATCATGATAATGTATAATTTTGATTTGGAAGATATCACACGCCCAAGACAACTATTGACAGAAGATTGATGCTGTTGCTATCACTACTTTCATGAGTATGTGATAGTTCCATGATGATCATAATTCTAAAAACACTGACACTAATTTGCCTCCTAGCAAAATGGCTAAGGGTCCGGCCCGTACCATCTGGTCACTCAAGTCAGGTGGTGTCAACGTGGCCATGGAGAACAATTTTAAACTCGACTCCATCATCACAGAAGCCGTCATCAATGGAATGATACAGGATGCTATTGTAGACTGTGACAAAACGGGTGCCGTTTGTTTAAATCCTCTACTTAAAAATGCAGCATACAAAGGTACGTCCCCTATAGTAATAGTAACGCACTATTCCCTTGATGTATAATGACTGTGGTTTAACATAAGCTAGGAGGCAATCTTGTGAGCATAGCTACAATGAATGTCAAGGGGAAGACAGAAAATCAGTGGTGGAAAAAGTACTCAATTGTCATACTTGAGTAAATGTAAAGATAACTGTAAAAGTGAGTCACTGAGTAAAATACTACTTGATTAAAAGTCTAAAAGTATTTGGTTTTAAATAAACTTAAGTATCAACAGTAAATGGAATTGCTCAAATGTACTTAAGTATCAAAAGTTAAAGTATAAATCATTTCAACTTCTTTATATTAGGCAAACCAGACAGCATCATTTTCTTGTTTTTATTTAATTTACGGATAGCCAGGGGCACACTCCAACACTCAGACATAATTTACAAATGAAGCATTTGTGAGTCCACCAGATCAGAGGCTGTAGGGATGACGAGAGATGTTCTCTTGATAAGTGTGTGAATTGGACCATTTTCCTGTCAAAATGTAATGAGTACTTTTGGGTGTCAGGGAAAATGAATGGAGTAGAAAGTACATTATTTTCTTTAGGAATGTAGTGAAGTAAAAGTTGCCAAAAATATAAATAGTAAAGTACAGATACCCCAAAAACTACTTAAGTAGTACTTTAATAAAGGACTTTTACTTAAGTCCTTTACACCACTGCAGAGAACTAAGTATGCAATCAATCACAATCATGATGCTGTCATATGACATTGGTAGTATGATGTAACTTCACACTAGAGTACTGATCCTCTTAAATCCTGTTGCTGGAGAGATGTACCTGAATTTTGTACCTTGATTCAACTTTTAATCTGATCTTCAACCCCTTCACTAGCTGAATCCTGTGTTTCACTGCTGAGCTACAATACCAACTTGCAGTACTGCAGCTCTCAAGGAGCAGGATTGAGGATTACTGTTCTAGGAAAATATGTAAAAGAGGAGTTGAACAGTAGAAAACGGTTTGTCACTGAAACTCCTATTGATAGACATCTGGAGCATTCAGTAGACTAGGCAACTATAATGTTAACTAGCCAATGAATTCTGAACACTATCCACATGACTATGTCACTAATGTTTGTAATGCTTAGTCATGTCTTTTGGATGCGATGTATTCAGGCCTCCGGGGGGGGGTAATGAAGACATGATGGGGGGGGATATTGCGTCATATCAGGAAATTGATTGAATTGATGGAATTGAACACTATTTGCCCCAACCACAATGCTGAATGGAGGTACTTTCTTACTGTATATAATCCTCTCCCTGTGGCACTGTCTATACAGAAACCGATCTGTGTGATTCGTATCGGAAACCTTGTGACGACACGTCAACTACTTGTACTTCTGACAGTGGTAGACCTGAATGTACTTGTCAGGACAATTACGTGAAATCGGAATACTCTATCAGAACATGCAAAGGTGAGTGGCACCGATTGTTCCTCTTACAATAGACTCTGGGGGTTTGTATGAGAGAGGGTAAAAAGAGATTGGGTCTTGGTGGTGTGTGTGTTTGTGTGATAGACTTACTTTACCGTCTCTGTCTGCAGCTTGTGAAAGTGGGAAGAAAGCAGAGGACGGTGTGTGTAATGAGTAAGTACTTAAAACATTTAATCAATTTAGTCATTTCCCATCCATTCATTTATTCAGTCACATCTATTTTCACGTAAACAATGTCTTTCAACTGGGAGTTTGGATACAGTGCAATGGTTAACTTGCATTATTGGTCTGTGCAAAGATTTAAAAAAAAGTTTTTTTCTTTCAGTTGTTCATTTGGTTACTCTGGTTTAAACTGCAATGAATGTAAGTATAACATACCATATTATGGTATGATTCTTCCTTCCAAGGATTTGACACTAGGCTGCCTCTGGCCTTTGCAATAGGTGTCGTTCTCTCCTTTCATGTGGTGTTTCCTGTAATAGTGGTATTGAGTATACTGGTGTTGGCAGGTTTTTTTTTAACATATCTCTCCCCTCACTCTCTGTCTCTCTGCAGCATGGAAGTTGATTCTGGTGATTGTCGGGACTGTTCTTGGTGCGCTGCTACTCATCACACTAATCATGCTGCCAGTAGTTGCACGCAAGTGAGTCACACACACACAGAGGACAACATTTACACCATAATATTTGAATCACATCAAATACAATTCAATATATACCTTCATCTTTAATCTTGTTACGATTCCACGATTGACCCTAATGGAGTATAAAAGGAAGTTGTTAAATCTTATGTGTATTGTCGTCTTCTATAGGACGTCCAAGAAGAGCTCCTCCAAGAAGTCCTCGAAGAACGCTGAGGTTCCTACCTACACCAGCCCCTATACCGCCAAGGACTTCAGGGCATCGGCCTTAACCAATGGGGGGGTGACCAATGTCAGTTCAGGTTTTGCGGGCGTACCCAAGATCCCCCGGGCCATGCCCAACAACAACAGCTGGGACCGTGGCAGCAACCTGGAGATGACGGAGAGCGGTAGCAGACAGGCACTGGTGACCAGGGGAGACAAAGGAGGGGTAAGAACCTCGGGAAGGGAGAGAGGAAGAATGAGTGAGAAAGGAGGGTGGGGAAGATACAAGAGTTCATCTGGCCAGATAACTACCAAAATATTACTTTATGTGTAATCTCAGACATCCAGAACTAACATCTTGCGTAATTTCACCAGATGCTCGATTAAGTTCTGGGGGTAAACGTGTTAGAAAATCTACTAATGAGACTAGCGAAGTCTCCACCTATAAACCGAAATACTCAGCCGGTTTTAGGCAAGTCTATGGTCAGCATGTCCCCTGATTTATCCATATGATCAGTGGCACAAAGTCAGTGTGGAATTCTGGGAGGGAAATGCTCATGCAGGGTTATTGCTAAATTGTCAAATATTTAAATGTCAGTTACTATACATATAAAGTACCAAATAGTACAAAGAACTGGGCCAATTTAACCCCACGAAAAACAATTTATTGAAGAACATTTCAAGCACTTGCATTCAACATTAATTATGCATTAAAGTATACACAAAAAGGTGTATTTTTAGGAAATGTTGTATTGGTTGTAATATGATGTCTTCTCAACCAGAACACTAGTTACAACCAGAAAAGGACGTCATTAAAATGTCTGGTGCCAAATTTTTCCCGCTGGGTAAAGACCAAGACCCCCAGGACTGAGATTGTCAGATACAGATGATGTTTTGTGTTTTAGATTGGCAGCTACCAGAACCCTGATGACACAAGTAGCTTCAACAACAGGAACCCCTACCAGAGCGGAGGTCAGGGCAACAACCCTTACCAGAGCGGAGGTCAGGGCAACAACCCCTACCAGAGCGGAGGTCAGAGCAACAACGCCTACCAGAGCGGAGGTCAGGGCAACAACCCCTACCAGAGCGGAGGTCAGGGCAACAACCCCTACCAGAGCGGAGGTCAGAGCAACAACGCCTACCAGAGCGGAGGTCAGGGCAACAACCCCTACCAGAGCGGAGGTCAGGGCAACAACCCCTACCAGAGCAGAGGCTAGGACAACCCTTACTTTACACACGACAATGGAAGAAGAAACTGAAGACCCACTGGAACAGTCAATTAAGGATACCATTTTCTTCAGAACGCAAATGCTTAGAAATCAGAAACCAATAACAATGGTTTTTAAATAGTCCTACTTGTGATTCTGCCCTATGTTCTACTCAACTTTTATGCACTGTGTATCAATCTTTTTTTTGTTGTACAATAAATGATAGTTGAGTTGCAGTGTCCATTCTGTCCAAGAGTGGGCGGTGTATCCAAGCTCCTGAAATGTATGTAGCCAAAAGGCTACTAATGTATTGTCGCTCAGTTTTCCTTATGTTTTTAAGTATTTGTTAATCCATTCTCATGTCCTGATTGTATTGTAGAACTGTAATGAATGTGTTTTTTTCTAATATCAATCCAATACTGTATTCATGTGTGATACATGAGGGCTTAGTCTGTGACTCATGCAAATCTTACGTTAATGCCAATGCAAAATGTTATAAAGTGAAAGGCCCAAGTTTGGCGTGCTAAATCATCATTATATTATGATTGCATGGGTCTGTCATTTTAAATGTTTCTTGTTAATTTATTTGAATATGGACGAACCCAGTTCAAATGGTGTTAGGGGAATTTATTGGTGTGGTTCGCCATTGTCTATTTTGATCTCTTGTACATCTACACCGGGGTTTAGAAATAGCAAATAATGACATTTTATCCTTAATGTGCCATCTTAATACATATTGTATATGTGATATAAATATAGTCCAATATAAATAAACAGAATGTGTGTCAAATTGTTCAATGAGACACACCGTTCAGTATGATGACTTTTACACAATACATTTTGTAAATGAGACTGGCCTCTCGTTGGAATAAAGAAGGAAGGAAAATAAATCCATTTTCAATTTACAACTGCGTTTGGTTATTCATTCAGAGTTTGTGTGTTTCTGTACATAATGGAATTTTAATAGTGAGACTGTATCATATTGCAAATATGTAACGTGTGCTGTCAGGATGCAGTTCTGTATTTTAAGATTAAGATCACATCGTTCAACAATTGTACACAAGGTCCACCCGGAACTGGGGGGGGGGGGGGGTCAGGTGCCTTGCTCAAGGGCGCATTGGCATCTAAAGATTTTTAATAACACTTCTGAATAATGTTTGTAAAGTGTAAAGGCACATACTTCCATCTTAGAAATGTGTTTAAAATTATGCTTAGGTGGAATTATTAGTATTTCTGTCAAAAATAGCCTGTGGATACATAACCCAGGCTAGGTTTGAGGTTAGCAGGGGAGTTTGTAAAGGTTTCCAGATTTCTCCCTCTACCTTTTGATGTCTCAGATTGTATATCTGTTCGTATCCACAAATTCTTGTTTTTCCAATGTGTCTTTGTAACTATATTTATGGTAGGTCTTCGGGAAAAAGTAATGCTGAAAACAGATTTCAGCATGATTTCAGATTGTGTTTAGATAAAAGTAACTTTGCTCTCATTGTCACGGTCGTCCTCCTCTTCATCTGAAGAGGAGAGGCGAGATGGATCGGAGGACCAAAATGCGGCGTGGTATGTGTTCATCATTTATTTTACTACAGAAAACACTGAACACTGAAACCCTATACAAAAACAATAAACGAACTAACAACCGTGAAGCTAATGCAAACTGCGCTGAAACAAGCAATCAACATAGACAATCACCCACAAACAAACAGTGCAACCCAGGCTACCTAAGTATGATTCTCAATCAGAGACAACAATGACACCTGCCTCTGATTGAGAACCATACTAGGCCGAAACATAGAAATGCCCCAAAACATAGACTGCCCACCCAACTCACGCCCTGACCATACTAAATAAATACAAAACAAAGGAAATAAAGGTCAGAACGTGACACTCATAGAATGTAGTTCCTTGAGCACTACAGGTATCAACCCAATGTTATTTGTGAGAATTGCTCCATTGTTAAACATTTTGTTGGTGACCCACTCTTTGATGGTATGTACAGTCGTGGCCAAAAGTTTTGAGAATGACACAAATATGAATTTTCACAAAGTCTGCTGCCTCAGTTTGTATGATGGCAATTTGCATATACTCCAGAATGTTGCGAAGAGTGATCAGATGAATTGCAATTAATTGCAAAGTCCCTCTTTGCCATGCAAATGAACTGAATCCCCAAAAAACATTTCTACTGCATTTCAGCCCTGCCACAAAAGGACCAGCTGACATCATGTCAGTGATTCTCTCGTTAACACAGGTGTGAGTGTTGACGAGGGCAAGGCTGGAGATCACTCTGTCATGCTGATTGAGTTTGAATAAAAGACTGGAAGCTTCAAAAGGAGGGTGGTGCTTGGAGTCATTGTTCTTCATCTCAGCCATGGTTACCTGCAAGGAAACAAGTACCGTCATCTTTGCTTTGCACAAAAAGGGTTTCACAGGCAAGGATATTGCTGCCAGTAAGATTGCACCAAAATCAACCATTTATCGGATCATCAAAAACTTCAAGGAGAGCGGTTCAATTGTTGTGAAGAAGGCTTCAGGGTGCCCAAGAAAGTCCAGCAAGCGCCAGGACCGTCTCCTAAAGTTGATTCAGCTGCGGGATCGGAGCACCACCAGTACAGAGCTTGCTCAGGAATGGCAGCAGGCAGGTGTGAGTGCATTTGCATGCACAGTGAGGCGAAGACTTTTGGATGATGGCCTGGTGTCAAGAAGGGCAGCAAAGACGACACTTCTGTCCAGGAAAAACATCAGGGACAGACTGATATTCTGCAAAAGGTACAGGGATTGGACTGCTGAGGACTGGGATAAAGTAATTTTTGAATCCCCTTTCCGATTGTTTGGGGCATCCAGAAAAAAGCTTGTCTGGAGAAGACAAGGTGAGCACCACCATCAGTCCTGTGTCATGCCAACAAAGCATCCTGAGACCATTCATGTGTGGGGTTGCTTCTCAGCCAAGGGAGTGGGCTCACTCACAATTTTGCCTAAGAACACGGCCATGAATGAAGAATGGTACCAACACATCCTCCCAAGAGCAGCTTCTCCCAACCATCCAGGAACAGTTTGTTAACGAACAATGCCTTTTGCAGCATGATGAAGCACCTTGCCATAAGGCAAAAGTGCTAACTAAGTGGCTCGGGGAACAAAACATCGATATTTTGGGTCCATGGCCAGGAAACTCCCCAGACCTTAATCCCATTGAGAATGTGTGGTCAATCCTCAAGAGGAAGGTGGACAAACAAAAACCCACAAATTCTGACAAACCGCAAGCATTGATTATGCAAGAATGGGCTGCCATCAGTCAGGATGTGGCCCAGAAGTTAATTGACAGCATGCCAGGGTAGATTGCAGAGGTCTTGAAAAAGAAGGGTCAACACTGCAAATATTGACTCTTTGCATCAACTTCATGTAATTGTCAATAAAAGCCTTTGACACTTATGAAATGCTTGTAATTATACTTCAGTATTCCATAGTAACATCTGACAAAAATATCTAAAGACACTGAGGCAGCAAACTTTGTGAAAATGTATATTTGTGTCATTCTCAGAAACTTTGGCCACGACTGTACAGTTAAAAATGGGTCTTGATTGGTGGGATCTGATCTTACAAAACCAGGATGAAAATAACAATTCCTGTCTTCCTGTTGCACAACAATGACTGGGGATGTTTTCTTGCTGATGTGGACAACATCTCCACCAGTACAAGTTAATCTTAGATGAATTTAATGTAAAAGAGAGTCATAAAAAGCTGTGTACTTCAAATTGGACCCTATGTCATTTGGGTTTAGTAAACTCTGGTTTACACTGGGCTTAGAGGGAAGAGGGGTGATAGTTAAGATTGAGTAAGAATCAATTTTGTTCATCATACTAATTTATACCCAATCAAAAAAAAGAGAGTATTGACCAAAGGGAGAGGGTGCTTGAAGATGGACCTCTTAGGTCTAAATGTTCTGTCTCTCTTACTGCTCTCTCAAGGAATTCAGCTTACTCAAGGTATGTATGATTTGAAAAAAGGATGTGTCTATTACTGTTTGTTTTAATTTACTTTAACAATTTGTTATAGTACACGTATTGCCTTAATGGCACAGAGATAATGCATTATTTTTGTTTTTTTGAATCGATTGAATCATTGTCTTTCTACATGATTTGAAAAGTGTCCTCTTAGTTGAAGAGTTAGGTGTTCAATATGCTTTCCAGAATGCTATGTGCAGCCAATGCCCAAACATAAAAAAATATGTGTTTTTACCACAGGCCTAACCAAGATCAGTAGGTGTGCTGACCTTATTCTATTATACCACAGGTTCCTTCAGTAAAGAATGTCATAAGATATAATGTGCAATCGTGTGGACATGTTAAGTTTAGAATTTTAGGGGGGATCCAAATATGTCTTGGAACATTTCTTGGTTGTTATTTTCACAGACAAACACTATGAATCGTTAGATTGACTAAAAACGGGACACATTTTGATTTATATGAATGTGAAATATGTCTGCTCAGAGCTGCACACATTTAGATTTATCTGAATGTAAAATATGTCTGCTTCAGAGCTCGACAGGTTAAAGTCATCAAATGATTGTTTTTTTGAAACGGAGTAGCTGATTTATTATCAACATGTATGAATATGTATTTCCCTTGAAAAGTATTACATGGTGACATGATTTGGCCATCTAAAACCAGCTATATGATCAAGGACTCATCTTTCATGAGTTTCAAGGTTCATAGGATGTGTCCTGACTGCATTTATGGGCAATAATTAACTCTATTTTTAAAGGTCCGCCACATGCGGTAGGGTTCAAATGCCGTACAAAGTAGACGGAACAGTAGCTGTAGTTGTCATAAACACTGTTACTTATTGTTCAGGGAAACAGTAAAACGTTTTTAATTTTTTTTTATAGCAAATTCTACCAGATGAAGAGATTCAAATATGTGTTATTAATAGTTAGTCCATCTCAATGTCAGTTTTGTTCATTTGTTCAGTTTTGACATTCTAATGGTTTAGAGAAGTGATGGGGTGGGGGGGTCACAAAATATCTGAACTCATCATGAGGGGCCGCAGTGGCTCCCGGGTCTGCGTACCCTCTTCCATAACCACATGTGCAGTCAGAGATGGCCCTAGCCTTTTGGGGGCCCTAAGCTATTTATTTTTTAACAAGTCAACCATAACGCAGTTACCACAATAAACTGTGCTACTGACCACTGCACTCTCTTTTTTGAAGGCCAATGTGACGATGGTAAGTTTCAGTGTGCCAATGGTCAGTGCATTGACTTAGACTGGAGGTGCGACGGAACCAAGGACTGCACAGATGACTCTGACGAGCTCAACTGTCGTGAGTATCACCGGTACCATGATCTTGGAATTCCTTATACTGTACATGGCTTCAGGTTTGCTCTTATACATGCTGAACATGACGCTAACTGTACCAGATAAAATTCAATTCAAAGTGTTTTTGAAAACGCCAGGCACTGGGTTATAGGTTTTGATTGAATAGTTCCCTATGCATAACTTGTCCTGGGCCTTATTCATGAAGCGTCACAGAGTAAGAGTCATGATCTAGGATCAGGTCTTCCCTGTCCATATAATCTTTGTATCAGGGCACAAGGCGAGACCCAGATGCAGACACAGGAGGCAGATGGTTAGACTCCAAGATGTTAATTAACAATCCAAAAGGGGTAGGCCAGAGAAAGGTCGTGGACAGGCAAAAGGTCAAAACCAGTTCAAAGTTCCAGAGGTACAGAATGGCAGGCAGGCTCGAGGTCAGGCAGGCAGGAATGGATCCAGAAAACAGGCAAAGGTCAAAACCGGGAGGACTAGTAGAAGAGAATAGAGAAGCAGGCGCATGGGGAAAAACCACGCTGGTTGACTTGAACATACAAGACGAACTGGCACAGAGAGACAGGAAACACAGGAATAAATACACCATGGAAAATAAGCGACACCTGGAGGGGATGGAGACAATCACAAGGACAGGTGAAACAGATCAGGGTGTGACACTTTGCCATTGTAATCTAAAAGGAAAAACGGATCCTACATCATATTCTGAGACACTTTGTGAATATGGGCCCTTGTGTATTTCTGTGTGGCAGCACCTCCATCCTGTAGCTCCCAGCAGTTCAAGTGTGTGACGGGAGGCGAGTGTATCTCCCTCCAGTTTGTCTGCGATGGGGAGGAGGACTGCACTGACGGCTCAGACGAACAGAGAACCTGCAGTACGTACAAGTTCACAAGGCTTCACTTTGGGTTACATAGGTTGCCAGTTTCCTCTGGATATCACTCACTTAAGACCAACATTTTACTCTGAGACGCTTTAAACAGACAGGCCCTGACCTCACACGGTTTGGTCTTATCTCAACCTGGTCTCAGAGAATTTCTTATTATTCTGTACATAAATCTGAGACACTCCATTAAGTATGATATGTTACGTTTCGTATGGTATGCATTAATTTGTGGATGTCCATCAGCCATTTTGTATGATAAATTACGAATTAGCAAAACATGTTTTATGTTATGAATTTGATATATGTTATTATGTTATTCCTGGGGTTTAAGACAAGGCTAAGCCTATCTCTCTCAATGTTTATAATCCAGAGGTAAAATGTGTTTGTATTGGATATTCGGTTTTCTCTTATCAATAGCTATTGAACCAACCATGCCATGACTTTGAAAATGGTAAATTCTGAATCAGGGGTGGATGGAGAAAAATACACTGTACATTTTTTTAAATAAAATGTTGCTTTCAACCTTCAATAGCTCTTGAACAAAGCATGCCATGACTATGCAAAAAAAAAAGTATGAGTACCGCCACAGGAAAGGAAGACCAAGAGTTACCTCTGCTGCAGAGGGTGAGTTCATTAGAGTTATCAGCCTCAGAAATTGCCCCCCAAATAAATGCTTTACAGAGGTCAAGTAATAAACACATCTCAACATCAACTGTTCAGAGGAGACTGTGTGAATCAGGCCTTCATGGTCAAATTGCTGCATTGGAAACCACTACTAAAAGACACCAATAAGATGAAGAGACTTTTGCTTGGGCCAAGAAACACGAGTAATGGACATGAGACCGGTGGAAATCTGTCCTTTGGTCTGATGAGTCCAAATTTGAGATTTTTGGTTTCAACCACCATGTCTTTGTGAGATGCAGAGTAGGTGAATGGATGATCTCCGCATGTGTGGTTCCCACCATGAAGCATAGAGGAGGAGGTGTGCTATGTGGCGGTGCTTTGCTGGTGACACTGTCTGTGATTTATTTAGAATTCAAGGCACAGCATGGCTAACACAGCAGCGATACGCCATCTCATCTGGTTTGCGCTTAGTGCGACTATCATTTGTTTTTCAACACACCTTCAGGCTGTGTAAGGGCTATTTGACCAAGAAGGAGAGTGATGGAGTGCTGCATCAGATGACCTTTCCTCCACAATCACCCAACCTCAACCCAATTGAGAAGGTTTGGGATGAGTTGGACCGGAGAGTGAAGGAAAAGCAGCCAACAAGTGCTCAGTATATGTGGAAACTCCTTCAAGACTGTTGGAAAAGCATTCCAGGTGAAGCTGGTTGAGAGAATGCCAAGAGTGTGCAAAGCTGTCATCAAGGCAAAGGGTGGCTACTTTGAAGAATCTAAAATATATAATATATTTTGATTTGTTTAACACTTTTTAGTTACTACATGATTCCATATGTGTTATTTCATAGTCTTGATAACTTAACTATTATTCTACAATATAGAAAAATAGTCAACAAATTTGAATGAGTAGGTGTGTCCAAAATGTTGACTGGTACTGTATATGATATATAAACTGATATATGATATGATATAAAAACTAAATTTGAATTGGAAAAAAAGCAGTGGATTTAAACCATCCTCCCATGATTCTGAATATATTATTTTCATAGTCATGTCTCACAATTTGTGTAAGAGCTATTGAAGATTGAAAGCAAGAAAATGAACAAAAAAATATTGTACAAAAATCCACAGCTTTTTCTTTTTTGTATTTTCTCCTCTGATTCTGAACATGTCATTTTCATAGTCATGTTATGCTTTGTTTAAGACGATTGAAGATTGAAAACCCGAAATTGTATCATTTACAAAAATTCATGAAAAGAGTGTGGATTTTTCTCCATCCACCCCTGATTCATATGTGAATGTGAATTCCCTCCTGATCCATTTGACATTACATTGACATGCCTTATGATTGCTGTGCTCGTGTTCTCCTACGTTTTCAGGAGAGCAGACTTGTGGACCACACCAGTTCACGTGCCAGGAGGGCCAGTGTATTCCCAAAGTGTACCGATGTGACCGTGTGAAGGATTGCTTGGACAACTCAGACGAGAACAACTGCAGTAAGAATTTTAAATCCATGTTCTTTAATAAGATTGGTCTGTAGTTTACGGCTCTAAAAACCTGTCTGGTTCATTTGCAGTAGATCATTTCTGCTGAAAGCTGAGGTTGTGGACATGTGTCTACTTTGACAATAACACATTTTCTCATGATTGAGTGTTATAGATGCTTGTTATGTACTGTATGATCGATGTAGGACTTATGAGTGTACTGTATGTTCATTGTGAATGACACTGCAATTTGTGGGATTTGCAAATGTGCAAATTCAGACTGTTCTATTGTATATGGGACTACTTTTACAACCTTTCGTATTAAAAATTTAAGAAGCATTCCAGTTTTGTTCCTGCTGGATATGCTTTAGTCACCAAAGGGTTTGATTTTTAATTAGGGCTTGTTACGTTGTTAACTCAGATTGCATCTCCTATTACAGGCCACTCACTGTTCATCTTAATGTGGCAACACAGGAGTAGACTTTATTCTCTCTTCCTTTTTTAACAAGAAAGTTGTTCAAGTCCATCATAGTTCAACTATATAATCCTCAGTCACATTTAAGTCATTGCTTTTGTCACAATTTTGTCCCCACAACCATTTTGAGGTCTTGTGAGAAAACGCTTCAACATGACAATCACAAGTGTGTGTGTGTGTGTCAAGGGTCGGGGTCATCTCAAGTTGAAGTCAGCTAATTCAAGGAGTGATTCAAATACAAAAATGTTCAAACTTTTGAAGTAAATTGCTTCTCCTTTTCAGTTTATTGAGAATTAATTTAACATAACTGGCCTTTTCTCACTTATGGAATTATAATTTCAGTTTACTTCCTGAATGGACTGATTTCAGTTCGAAATTGACCCCCAACCTTTGTGTGTGTGTGTTATTCTCCAGACTACCCCAGCTGCACTGAGAAAACCTGTGCCAATGGAGCTTGCTACAATAACTCGCAGCACTGCAACGGGCTGCAGAACTGTCGGGACGGCTCAGACGAATCCAACTGCAGTAAGTCGAATGGGTCAGGGGAATCGAACTCGACAGCGTCAATCGAGTTAGTCAATTGAACTTCAGTGGATCAAGAGTCTGGAAAAATTCAACTGAAGATAACCGTCTGTTTGAGGGAGTAGTCTTGACCCCAAACACCAAAGACACCTAGCAGGATGATAAAATATATGGCCCAATTAAGAAATTATGGTTTGACATAATCAAATAGTCATGCATTTATCCCATTTTTAATGACAATGACAAAGACACAAAATATATACTAAATATATGTCAGGCATATTGGGTTGACATAAAGATTCATGAATTTATTTCATTTTCCTATATGTCTGCTCTTTTGCTGAGTATATTACATTGTGTCTCTTAGCGACACAGCAATGTCCTCTGCACCAGTTCCAGTGCACCAATGGCCACTGTATCCCTATGTCCTTCATCTGTGACCACTGGGACGACTGCGGGGACAACAGCGATGAGCAAGGCTGTGGTAAGAAGCACATAGACCACCCGCAGTACACAGGATATTCTTACCTCACAACGTAAACACGGTGAAGTCCTAAAACATTGGTGTAAATATGTGTTAATCTGGGATTGCTATTTCAAACCTTTGTACCTCTCGCTAAATCAACTCAACAATATCAACCATACAGAATCTAATGGAGGTTTCATCGTGCCTATTGTTATGAGCCCACATGAAAAAAAATACTATGGTATACTATGGTATAAATACTATAGTATTCACTGTTGTGTTATTTGTGAACATTACTGTAGTATTCACTATAGTGTTTTTGCGGACATTACTGTAGTATTTACTACAGCGTTATTTTTGCAGATAATACTGTAGTATTTACAAAATGCTATAGTAAACACTGCACATGATCGAGGGATACTACAGTGTGAAGTATAATATTCTTCAGTTTACTACAGTTTACAGTAAGTGCTGTAGTATTCTATAGTAAACTGTAATATTTTTTTCATGTCGGCGGCAGCAATTCAGATTTGATGGCTAGTCATGGCTTTGTTGAATGAAAGACACACACACACACACACACACACACACACACACACATTGTATTGTATTGTATTGTATTGCATCATTTTCTTCCCCTTAGAGTACCAGAGCTGTAGTGGAACTCAGTTCACCTGCAGCAGTGGCCGCTGCATCCCTCAGAACTGGGTGTGTGATGAGTTCAACGACTGTGGGGACTACAGCGACGAGAACGGATGTGGTGAGAAATTCACTAGGAAATCTGGGACAGTTTCTTATGTCACTGACCATGAAGATTGAGACATTGTTGATTTGGAGATCTAAACGGTAATATGTAATAAGTGGAACATAAAAGAGGAGCAAATAACATTGCAGCTATGTGTGTGGTATAGTAAATATTCTAAGCAGTGGTCATACTAAATGAATTGAATGGAAACCACGTTTTTTTTTAAGCATACTGTTTCATCGGCCCTAAAACATTGACGAATAAATGAATAAATGATGAATGCATGAATTACATTTTATTTTCATGTCATGTTGCCAGTTGGCAACCCATTCCTTACGGGATTAATTGACACATAAACAAACGTTACAATAATTAACTGTGATAATTCAGTGATAATTTACTGTGATAATTCAGTGATAATTAACTGTGATAATTCAGTGATAATTTACTGTGATAATTCACTGTGATAATTCAGTGTGATAATTCAGTGCACGCTGCATAAAGAGTGAAAAATAAATCAATACATAATAGTAAATAAGGTTATCCAGGAAATAATTATATTGACATTTTAGTCAAAGCTGAGTGAAATGTATAATTATTGGATAAAAATAACTGTGTCATTGAGGCCTACCCAGCAAAAGGTGGCAAATGAAATGTGTTGTCTTTTCTCTTTCAGATAGTAACTCCCGAGACTGTTACCCTGGTGAGTGGCCTTGTCCAGGCTCCTCCATGTGTGTGCCAGTGGGCAAGGTGTGTGACGGCAAACCAGACTGCCCCAGAGGAACAGATGAGACCAACACCACCGCACAGCAAACCTGCAGTGAGTCTCTTCTTCTATCTGACACGTTTTACTACAGGGCGCACCTTTGTACTGGGTTTTAGGAGGTTAACAATTTGGTCAGCGGGACCTTTCTGTGTATTTGAAAATAAACAAATACACAGAAAAAGTATTTTCACCCCCCCAGATACATAAAATACACATGTATTTAAACCCAGGTCTGACACGCACACACACACATGGACACGCACACACACACACACACACACACACACACACACACACACACACACACACACACACACACACACACACACACACACACACACACACACACTTAAAAGGACAGTAGCGTACACAGTCAGCTCAATGCTGTGTGATGTTAAATTGGGCAGTAAAGCCAAGGTCCTGTGGTCATGCAACAAGACTGTACTCTTGAATGTTTTAATGTTCCTCCAAGCTCACCTGTTACGACCGCTGTCGTCACATTTATGGCTTTAACTCTCACCTTCCCTTATCCCTTCATCAGCATGTGCGTGTACACTCTTTGTTAAATATTTACATTTGCACTTTTACTTACTACTGTGCACAACTACATAAAAATGTCCTCTTTAGTAATTGTACTGGTGTTATAGTGTAAGTCATAGGCAGCCAGTAGAAGTTGGATGGTGGACAATCAGAGACAGTTTCCCACAACAGAGATTAAGCTTAATCGTTTTTTAGAATCTCCGTTCAACATTGTTTCTTAGTCCAGGAAACGGCCCCTCAACGGCTGCTACCCAAATGGTACCCTACTCCCTATTTACTGTGCTACTGGTCACAAAGTAGTGACTATAGGGAATAGGCTGCCATTAGGGACGCACAATCTAAAAAAAGTGTTAAAAAAGTGTTTGAAAACTAAAAGTGCTAGTACAGCATTGGGGATGTAGTAGATCATATTTCCTGTTGCGGTCCGGCCCATTTCCACCACTAGTTGTATTTCCCGTCTCTTTCCCCTCTCCCAGGCCTGGACCGGTGCTCAGCGCTGAGCTGTGAGTACCGGTGTCACCTCACCCCACAGGGCGGAGCCTGCTACTGCCCAGATGGCTTCACCGTGGCCAATGACAGCCGCTCCTGTGCGGGTGAGTCAGAGTGTGAACGGTTTGATTGGTGGAAGTAGTAAGGACAGAAACAGCTGAAGGAAGTGAGGAAGGAAACAGGGCCACTAGCAGTGATGTGACAAACACTATGAATGAATCCACATACAGATTACTAAATAGAAACAGATGTAGACCAGAGAAATGATCAAAAATGACCATTCTTTAACATAGACACACAAAGAGCTGTTCTATTCTATTCTACTCAATTATATTATGTTAGTGTAGGTACAGGTAACTTCCAAAATAAAATAAACACCAACATAAATAAATAAATAAACACCAACAAGTGTCTTAATAGGGCGTTGGGCAACCACAAGCCGCCAGAACAGCTTCAATGCACCTTGTCATAGATTCCACAAATGTCCTGAACCCTATTTTGTAATTTTGTATTCATTAACGATCCCCATTAGCTGCTGCTCCTCTCACAAATACAAGGTGTGATGAAGTCATTCTCTCCTCCACTTTGAGCCAGGAGAGATTGGCATGCATAATATTAATATTAGCTCTCTGTGTCCATCCAAGGGCCAGCCGTGCGCCCCTGTTCTAAGCCAATTGCAATTTTCCTGAGTCCCTATTTGTGGCACCTGAACATGCGACTGAACAGTAGTCCAGGTGCGACAAAACTATGCTCTGTAGGACCTGCTTTGTTGATGGTGCAGTTTTAAGAAGGTAGAACAACGCTTTATGATGGACAGACTTCTCCCCATCTTAGCTAGGAGGGATGCGGCACCGTTTTTCCACAAGAAATTCCATAATTTGCCGTTTTAATTAATTGATGGTGGTGGAAAACGCTGTCCCAGGCGCCGCTCCAGAATCTCCCATAAGTGTTCAATTGGGTGGAGATCTGGTGGCACACACATACACACACCCTTCAGATTCCCTATGCTCCTTTGAAAACCTCCTTTCAAAGTCCCTGAGATCTCTTCTTCTAGCCACGGTAGCCAAAACAATGGGCAACTAAGCATTTTTTATGCATATGGCCCTACGTTGTGTGGAAGCACCTGCTTTCTATAAACTTTGTATCCCTCATTTGCTCAAGTGTTTATTTTATTTTGGCAGTTACCTGCAGGTTTAGGCTTACATGACAACACTGTGGTTGTGTTACCCAGACTATGACGACTGTGACATCTGGGGGATCTGTGACCAGCTGTGTGAGGACCGCCCCGGGACCCACCGCTGCAGCTGTGCAGATGGATACTTCCTGGAACAGGGCGACCGCTGCAGGGCCAACATCTCAGGTACAGGATGTGACACCACTAGCGTCACTCGTGATCACGTGGGAGCGCTACTGTATTTTTGTTCAGGTTCAAGTTAATTTGATTTATATCTTAATTGTGTGATGAATCAAATAAACGTAAAACAAGCAAACATTCACGAAACGTACATTTAGGGAACTGTCGTCTTTTGTGATAAGTTGTGGTGTGGTGTGGCTAATGTGCTAGCACGAGTGAGCATTGTGTGAAAGTGATGTGCTTAATTGTGGGAGTTCCATTGAAGGTCATTATTACAAATGGGTCATTGTGAAAATACCTTCCTTGTGTGCATAACTGTGCTTAAGTAAACTTTCTGGAAGTGTACCAGTTATCATTCCAAAATATAAAATGATTGTCCTATATCGGGTTATGTCCGTTGTGATCAAGTTCAAGGACCTGGATGTAAGCCCTGTACTCTTTTCAATTATCTTCTCATAAAACATGTTAACTTGAACTCAGGTCTCTGCCTAATCCATAAATAATAACCTAACATGGTGTCAGAAGTAGGATCAGAATGAACCCTTTACAGCAGGCGTGGGAAATTCCAGTCCTCGAGGGCCTGATTGGTGTCACTAATAATCTCCAATAATCACCTAATCATGATCTTCCGTTTAGAATGCAATTTGATTAAATCAGCTGTGTTTGCTAGGGATGGAGAGAAAGTGTGACACCAATCAGGCCCTCGAGGACTGGAGTTGCCCACCCATGCTTTACAGGATAACAACCTATGCTTTATATCTACCCTGTAGTTGGCTTGCCGCAGCTCATCTTCACCAATGGTGGTGACGTGATGATGGCAGACATTCATGGGCGCTTTATCAGAACCCTGGTCCCTTCACAGGGCAGAGGTAGTTCGGTGGGTGTGGGGTACCACTGGCACAGTCAGAGGGTCTTCTGGACAGACACTAACACTCAGAAGGTGGGTCGTATTTACTGCTTGTGGGTGACATTTTCCTCACTCTAAAACAGCACTGCGCTGTGAACTAATGCAATGATCTAAATAAGGGGAGCTCCGATGCCTCAGAGCGATTGCATTGGTTTGGCGCATGTAGTGCACTGTTTACTACATTTCTGGTTAAACTCTGGACAAGAGTATGGGTGAAAGATCTCCTTTATAGTAAAAGCATGGCATGAATCTATCATCATATTTGCAGGTATTTTATAATCATTTCATGCAATTCTACATAATTTTACATATTAGCAGAATACTTTTTTTAATACCAATTAAATTACCGCAATTAAAGGCTAAGAATGGACAGAGATATAGGCCTTATTTGTTCATCTTGTCATATTTCTCCAATGCCAAATCAGTGTGTCTTGTTTGCAATAAAATTGTCCCTGTTTGCAAATAATCAAATCTAAGACATCATTAGGAATCTGAGCACGGTACTTTCAAGAGTTAGGCCTACCGTTCCACCCCAGACCGCAGGCCGAGTGACACATAAACATTTAAGCTTTAACTGCTGGCTACTCTTCTTCCGTGGCTTAACCCGACGAGAGAAGGTCACAAGTGTTTCCCTGAAAGCTGTCTGGGTTTAAACATATTCTATTGTACAGGAAGTGAATAGCTTATTCAATTGATGGTAACAGAATTTGATTACTTCCCTAGTAAATTTGAGGTCTCCTCGGCTATAGAAGGTTGTAGCTCAGCCTCTGAATGTCAAAGAAACGAAACAATGACATCCCCATATGCATCTTAGCCACGTTTCCCCTGGTATTTTACAGCATAAAGCAGCACGGACCAAAGTGCGGTAGATCACTTTAGACAATCGGATCTGTTTTATTTTCTTCCAAATCTTCATCTAACAATAGGTAGGTCAGTGTCATACCCTCTCATACCACCTCAATTAGAGTCCTGGTTTTAACTTAACAGTCCTTCACTGACACGGAGGTAAGCTATTTAATTGAGTGCATGGTGGGTGGAGGAATTGGCAGACACATCTATGGATATTGCAGCATATAGGCTAATTTCGTCTATCAAACAGGTAGGCTCCGACACAATAGGCTTCAACACTAAGCTCTCTTGTTGGTCAAGTCTAATTTAAATGAAGAGGGTTGAAATGAATTATGCCTACTTGAATTTGGCTGCTTTCAGCACCATGAGCTGTCCATTTCCGATTGATTGTGCAGCAGTTGCTGCTTCTAGTTTCAGCACCACAATGTAAGTTACTCGAATCTGGCAAATAACTCTCATAAATACATCATGGGCAAGAAACATCTTGTTTTTATTCAAATGAATTATAGTAGTAGCAAGCTATCAAAGTTTACCTCCGGTCCTCCTTCTCATCTTCGGGTCCTCATTCTCAAATTAAAAGCAGGTAGGCTATAGGCTAGACCGCCCGCAAGATATAGATCCCAACATTTTTTCAGAAGAATTCTTTGACTCTCCTCCTGAACTGCCACTGTAGGCTTACACAGGGCAGCATTGGTTAGGCAGCACAAACAAAAGTTTTGATCAGCAAGAGCAGAGCAGGCTGGGGCTCAGGTTTGGAATATCCATTGCAGTGTGTAATGCAGCCTAGTTTTATTTACACCATCCCAGCAGCGCAAAAGACTCAAAAGAATTAATTTTCTTAGAAATATAACTTTGCTCTGTACTTCTCTAAGCATGCACTTCCTAGCCTATAGCCTAAAGGCTATGGATAATTTGAGACCACACTAAATAGCCTATAGGCACACTTGATATTGTGCACTCAGCAGAGAATCAGAAATGAGGGTCGATATATAGCCCAATAAGCCACTAATTCTAAAAAACTGCAGATTGAAAAAGCTCAACTAAACCCTCTTCTTGAATGCAATTGAAAAAGCATCCCCCATTTTCCTCCCTAAGTCTAAATGTTAAGAATAAGATTGGGAGTTTATTACATATAGCAAATATGTCAAACTAAAAACGCACGTCAAACCAGCTTTGTTTGTGTTTGCTGAATCAGACTTGCCTTTAAATGACCGTTGCAACACAACATTAATACAACAAATACATTTTTTAACACATCTGTCACGCAATCATTTCCAGTATGGCGTGTCCCTTGAAACTGCACTCAGGTTAATGCAGCTGTTTTTGAACAATTGCAATGAATGATATTCCGATTTATTCTTCAAGGATCCCAGATTGCATCTTCAATTAGTGTCACTCTCTCCCTATAGGTGTACTCTGCCAACTTTGATGGAGGTGACATCCAAGAAGTGCTGAACGAGGCCGTTCACAGTGCCCAGAACATCGCTGTGGACTGGATCAACTTCAAGCTCTACGTCCTAGAGGCCAGGGTGGAGCGCATCGACATGTGTGACTTTGACGGAGGCAACCGGGTCACCCTTGTGGCCGAGAACCTTTTGTCTCCCCACGGGCTGGCTCTGGACCCCACCGTGGGGTAAGAACATAGAACTTTGAACGTCTCACCACCAAAAGAAATTAAACATGGAACCCATCCCCTTTACATTAATATAACCCATTGACAAACATACCCATTGGAAAAACAAGGACAAGGAGATTGAAAGAGACATTAGATTGTCAACATTTTCAACTCTCCTTACATGTATGTAACAACCAACACTGCTTTTGAGCACAGTTTATGCTATCTTGGTACTAACCCAGCTTACATCATGAATTCAGTTACTCTCCCACACTGTACTGCCCATAGTATTATTAATAACCGCTAACTAGCACTGGCTAACGCAAGCTAATCAACTCAATGCGAACCCTCAAAATCTAACTTGGCTCCTGCTTTTTGAAGGTACATGTTCTTCACGGACAGCGGCTACGTCAGTGAGGACATGAAGCTGGAGAGGGCTTACATGGATGGTAGTAACCGTGTGGAGCTGGTGAAGACCAGGCTGGGGATGCCGACTGGCATCACCCTGGATATTGTCACCCAACGGGTCTATTGGTCCGATAGCCACTTTAACATGGTGGAAACGGTCACCTACAGTGGTCTGGAGAGGTATGCATGCAAGTGCTCAGGTCTCGGGCAAGGTCCTACTAGTTAGAGAGGTGGATCTGCAACTGGAGGGTTGCTGGTCCAAATCCCAAGTCAGACAGGAAAAATGATAGCTATCCTATTAATAATAAAGTATTCTTCTTTTTTACAGAACCACCACCTTTACACTAGCATTCTTTTCTATATAAAAAATCATTGCTGCCTACAGTGTTAGCCATGTTTGCTAATTCTCCACAGGAAAACGGTGCTCAACGGTGGCACCCAGGTTCCATACCCGTTTGGCATCTCTGTTTTTGAAAACCATTTGTTCTTCACCGACTGGACCAAGATGGGGGTAATACGGACTAACCGCTTCAACGGTAGCGACCCGAACCTCATCTATCGCACCGCAGACAGACCCGGTCACATTGTGGTCGCGCACCCTGTCCTGCAACCCATTGGTGAGTAGAAGAACAGCAGACTGCCTATCAATAAAGCACATGGTTTTCTCCAGTGTTGCAGTACTTTATAAGCCTGGTTCCAGATTTGTTTGTGTTGTACAGCCAACCGCTATGGTAATTTTCATGTTCAGGAGTTGGAAAAAACAGCACAAACAGACCTAAAATGAGGCTAGTACTTTATACAGTATATTTTACCAATTAATGTACTTTCCTAGTTTGAAATGTGCCTGATTCTGCCTGGCATGGACCTCTGCAGGAAGTTGAGAGCATGTTGCTCTGTCTGGTTGCAGTAATGTCCATAGGCATTGTGAGATTTGATCATCACACAATGATGTCACAACATATAAAACCTTGGGGATATTTAAGATGGTTTGAACATGAACATCCTTATTTGCATTTATGAATCTAACTTTTGAAGAGATATTTGATGGTAGTCAAAACTCACTACTGAGTCCATCTTTAATCATTTTTTTGGTGGGCTTTTAGCATTGTTGTAATTGACCGTGTGCGGTTCTACTCTGCTCGCTCTCTCTCTCGCTCCCACAGTGATGAGTCCCTGCGGTCGAAACAACGGGGGCTGTCAGCACATCTGCGTCCTGAGTCACCTCTCCGACAATGATGGCCTGGGCTTCCGCTGCAAGTGTCGCCTGGGTTACGACCTCCATGAAGACCGCCACAGCTGCTTCAGTGAGTGACTGGGACGGACGGGGTCTCATAAATGATTAAAAGCCCAATCCTGAATGAATTCGTAAAACAACAAGATGACAGTTTTGCCGCTTGGTAAAGAGTTTAATAATAAAGAGTTTCTGATTGTTCTGTCCCCCCTCCAGAGGTGAGAGACTACCTACTACTGGCCACCCAATACGCAGTGCGTGGGATCCCCCTGAACGTGTCCCTCCAGGAGGATGTGACCCTGCCGCTGACCGGTCTGGGGGTCACCTTCTCTTCATCGGCCGTGGAGTTCGACGGCAACCAGGAGGCCGTGTTCTACAATGACCGCAGCAGGCAGATCATCTACAAGTCCAACACCAACGGCTCCAGTGAGTTTGTAGTCTTTCAGGGCCCGTGTTCACAAAGCGTTTCAGAATCGGTTTCCTGATCTAGGGTCAGGTCTTCCCTGTCCGTATAATCTTATTCATTATGATCTAAAGGGGAAAATGTATCCTAGATCAGCGGAGCTACCCAGGTCTGGCTGAATGTGTTCCGTCATGTCCTGCCGTTAAAGATTGCAATGTGTTGTACTGCAATATCAGCTCTGTTCCAATATTCACATTAGCATGCTGCTTAGAAGGAAGTGATTTATTGGACATGCATTCTAAGTTAGATGTTAGTATAGACATAGAAAAATAGCTTCCTGTCTTTATGCACATAAGTGATCTTGTAGTAGGGAAAAAGATTGCACTGAAGAGGTAGAAGGCTGAAGAGGACTTTACACATAAGACTTCACCTTTACACCTTCTACATTGCTAGTTTAAGTCTGCGTTGCTACCTTAAAGTGATTTATTTCTCCAACTCCAACTATTTCTCCAACTAATTCTACTCTTTCATTTACTACAACAAGCTTCATTGAAGTTACAGATACGTAACATTTCAACATATCTGTTTTGTTCTCTGGTATTAAAAAGGAAAAATACCACATCCCATTGTCAGGCGCCAGACAAAGAAAATATAAGAGTTGTGGACATGACATTTTTCATGCCAGGAATTTAATGTTTTGTTCTCCAGACACAGAGATCCTGACAGGCTACAGGGTGGGCCATGCGGAGTCCATGGCGTACGACTGGACCTCCAAGGTCCTCTTCTGGACATCCAGCTCCTACAGGGTGGTGGTGGCCTTCAGAGTGACCGACAAGTCCAGGCGGGACATCGTGACAGGCCTGAAGAGCCCCAGGGGTCTCGCTGTGCACCCCAGTGCCGGGTGAGAACCAGAATTTTGACTTAAATGTAATCTTTATTTATTCAGGTTAGTTTCATTGAGATAAAAATATATTTTTGAAGAGAGACCTGGTCCAACCAAGACAACAGCAGGTGGGAATAATGTTTCAAATAAATCTCAGACATAACAACACATCATAAACAATTATGATCAGTGAATAAGAATACATGGACGGGGGGGGGGCTTTCTCTCTAGACAGTCCTATAACAAAGATATTGGCCCACAGATATCTGTTCTGGACTGACTGGTACCGGCCAGCAGTGATCATGAGGTCCTGGACTGACGGCAGCAACGCTGTTCCCCTCATCAACACCACATTGGGCTGGCCCAACGGACTCACTATTGACTACATGTAAGAAGGAATACTATACACATCTGTTTGTTTAGTTGTTTCTATGCGTCCAAGTTTTCCACCCTTCTGCCCAATCATACTCGACTCGAAGTGATTGCCGATGAAGACGTCCCTTTGTGGATTTAAAAGGAAAGGACTGGTATACGAAGTAAAGTGGAAACTGCCCCTAGCCCATGCCTTTACCAATCCAATGCTTTTAAATGTAAGGGGGAGAGTACACGAATGCACACTTTTCAGAGAATTGCCGGTCGTCCCCTAAGATTTCACTCCAGCTCTTATAGTAATGGGCGCTTCCTTCACAATTTTAGTCCGTTGACATGTTTTTTTTAAAACAACTGGAACTGTATATGGAATTGATAAGATCTCTGCTAGCATGTCACAGGAATACTTGTCTCATCCATGTAAAGACGCATAGCTGATTCCTGTGATGATTCGGCGCCTAAATAACAACCTGATCTCTTCTGACTTGGTTCCGGTTGGCAGGAATGACAGGCTGTATTGGGCGGATGCCCTTCTAGACCAGATAGGCTACGTGGGCATTGACGGGTACGACAGACAGAAGTTCTCCAACATCGGGCAGATCACCCAACCCTTCTCCATCACTATCCATGCAGGTGGGCACAGTCGGATGAGCCAATGACTCTTATCTTTATTTGTGTAACTGTGAATTGAACTGCACGTACATTTACATGTTAAGATGTTTACATGTGGGTTACAAGTGAGTCTTGCCATGAAGATCTGACATTTACAAGATTACACTGATTGGCCCAAGTGGGGTGCCATAGTAATCATTTGAAATCTTTGAACGAGCATATCTCCTGTCCCGTTTGAGCTACAGCCATGAAATGTTATACATATATGCAGAACCCTCATGAGTAACATGTTCCCGTAAGATCCTACAGTATTGGTTTTAAGGTTCCCAAGTCTAAGGCACCGCATCTCAGTGCTAGAGGTGTCACTACAGACCCTGGTTCGATCCCGGGCTGTATCACACCGGCCGTGATCGGGAGTCCCATAGGGCGGCGCACAATTGACCAGCATCGTCCGGGTTTGGCCGGGGTAGGCCGTCATTGTCATTTTGTTCTTAACTGATTTGCCTAGTTAACTAAAAATCAGCTCTGCCCATTAGATTTTCAGAATGTTTTTGTCCCCTACCAAACTTTGAACAAACATGTCTCTTGCCCTGTTTGACCAACAGTCATGTAATGTTTATACATATGCATCTCCTCATGATAGACAAAAACGTTTCACATAAGGACCTATAAACTCTGCCTATTAGATTTCTGCAAATTAGGCTTTTTGTCCAACGCGATCGTGTGGGGGAATAGATTTTTTTAAATAAAATGCTGCTACTCTCCCTATACGATTCGATAACACTACATAACCACCTGGTATTTTGTGACAAAACTTTGCACAATGATAGAAGGTCACTCCAAGGTCCCTCCGATTGACCACATGGTATCTTAAATGTGGCTATTGCGTGCTTGGCCCCTGGAATTGCTACTTGTAGCTATATTTCTGGATAATTGACATTCAGATTAAAAAAATAAATAAACTACATAGCACGATTTTGCAACAGCTCTGACACATCTACCTGTGAAATGAATGTATTTTCCCACATGCCACTAAGTTTGTTGTCTTTCCTTTATCCCGTAATTTCTCTCTCTCTCTCTCCAGATTACCTGTTTGTGTCAGACTCGAGGACCAGGTCGGTGTTCCGGATGCGGAAGAGGGACGGGGGTGAAATTACCCCTATCCGAAAGGGAATCTCCGGAATCCTGAGTGTCAAGGCTTACACAGCTGACCTTCATGGCAGTGAGTGAAAAATAAGCAATTTTACAAAGTGTTTTGTGGATAGAGTTGATGCACCTAGTACACAAAATTAGCAACAAATGACACGAGTGGTAAGGAGTGTAATGTTAGCTAAAAAAAGACTGGTACCCAGGCTAGTAGAGATGACATTTCGCGAGTAACCTAAATGCTGATGCTAATTTAATACTGCCGTTCGGTTAAACCGCCTTGTTTTTTTTTTTTACCACTATATCCCTGGTTAGGGGGCTGGTGAAAGAAGGGCTTATCTTCATGCACTGCTAAACTACAGCTGTGCTGTGTCTTTTACCATTGTTCTTTTAAAAATCAACCGAGCCTCAAGTCACACAAGTTAAACACAGACATTGCTGTATTGATTTGTGCTTATAAAAAGCGTTTGACATTGTTCTGCAGCATTTCCTCTGGTTGTTATGAACCAGACACTATTTCTCTCTCTTTCTAATAATAAAATAATACATGGGTTTTATTAAAAGACCCAAATATGTTTCTGCATGTCTTTTTTTTTTTTTGCACATCTTTTCTCCACATCTGTTTCTCGTCTTTCTGTGTTGCATCCTCTCTGCCTCAAAGTGTTCAACAGCCGGTGCAACATGGTGCCAAATGGCCGCTGCAGCCACTTCTGCTTCCCCGCGCCCTCCTCTAGCCGCGCGTGTGGCTGCCCCTACGGCATGAAGCTCCAGGAGAACCAGAGGGACTGTGTGAAGGACGACTCAGAACCCCCGATAGACACCAGCTGCGGAGACTACTCCTTCCCCTGCGACGGGGGCCGCTGCATGCCCGACTCGTACCGCTGCGACGGGGTTAAAGACTGCATGGACCAGACGGATGAGGCCAACTGCACTGACACAGGTGGTGGCACTAGAATACACGTTTAGCATCCTGGCAATGTGACTAAAACGGAGGCCATCTCGGTCAGGGATTCTTTTGTTTTAGATCTCTATGAGTGGGGGACAGTGGAGGCATTTTGTGTTTGAGTGGGAGTGTGCGAACGTACTTGTGCAAGATCGTTTGTGGTTTTCATTAGTGTGTGTGTTTATGTGAAATAATGAAAACTGTACGAGCGGGTGTCAAAAGTGTTGTGTTAACATAGAAAACACGTTTGTGTGTGAGATAATCAGCATCATGTAACTGTATCCTATCTTGCTCCAAAAGCAAACAAACACAGACAACCCAACAAGTTTGACCTAATGTCCTCCTCTTCATGCTTCTTTCCTCGTCTCCTTCCTTTACCTGTTTACCAGGCATGACCTGCTCCCCGTGGGCGTTCACCTGCGAGAACAAGCACTGCATCCTGTCCGGCTGGCGCTGTGACGGCCACGAAGACTGTGGCGATGGCTCAGACGAGGTCGACTGCCCCACACGTCTGCCGTTCACCTGCAGTTCAGAACAGTTCGCCTGCACTGACGGCAGCAGATGCATCCCCAAAGCCTGGACGTGTGATGCCGACAAGGACTGCAGCGATGGCTCTGATGAGAGAAACTGCAGTGAGTAAAAGTGGGAGGGGCCAGGATTGTTAGTGGCGGATAGAGTTTTATACACCTACTGTTACTTAAGTGTATCCCTAGTCAAAACATCCTATAGGACTAGTGATTTTTCTAATCGAATCCTATAGGATTTTGTCACCTCTAGCAGATTCCTGTTGGAATCCTATTGCACAACTTTTTTCCTATTGGAAATCAAAAGTAATCCTATTGGATCCTATGGGATTAACACAATCCTATTGGATTTTGTGTCAACTGTCATAATCCTATTGGAATCCTTATTGGGCTACCTTTTTCCTATTGGCAATCCAAAGTAATCATAGCGGATCCTATAGGTTTTGTAGGATTTTGTCACCCCAATCAGAAGTGTTTTCTTAATTTAACACATTAAGTTATAGTTTGTTCTCATGTGTTCCAGTACAATGAAATAATGTAATTGACCACATTTTTAGTTGATGGGAAACAACAGTTCTATATTCATTTCTGTTTTATTCACCACCACAATATGGGCGAGGATCAAGTGTGTTCATTTGAGTTATGACCACCAGAACAGCGCACCTTTTTTTGACAAAACTCTCAGTTATTTGAATTGATTCTTATTCATGCAACTTGTCTATGAATGAGACATTACAATGTGACATACAATACTATGTACAATGTTACAATAACATAAGAATGTAGGGGGTTTCCCTATAGAATGCACAGCAACTTTACATTTCTTATATGTAGAAATAAAATACATTTACCTACAGTAACACAATACAAGAAACCAATAAAAAAATCAGAATTAGATAAAATCATATAGGATAGGTTCCAAAATATGATAGGATTTTGTATTGGATTCTAATATGATTTTTTAAATTCAAATCCTATAGGATTATTTGACTAGGGATATGTTTACTTGCCTGACGACTCAATCGGAATTCTTCCGCTGCTATATGTTCGCGACATACTTAAATCTGAGACTGCCATCATTGAAGTCGTTTGTGTTGATGTCAAAAATGAGGGGTGTTGTACAAAACCAATGAATCAGCGATTGGATCATCGCTAACCAATCAGTGTACCGAAGCCAATGATGAATTTTCTAAATTAAGCGTTTACCTAGGTGTGTTCAACTTCTGACTCTGGCCGAACCCATCTGTTTCCGGGACCAATCAGAAGGGTTAGAATGTGTTTGCGTTGTAGAAATGGTCAGGGAGGTACTCAGATCCAGACTCCTTGCGGACAAGAAATGAACATCCGTTGGCGTATCGTTTGGACGGAGCAAGGAATTTGGGTAGCCAGGAAACTATTTCACAGTATATGATTGCCTTGCGGAATTGTACTGAACTACATTGTTGATTTGTGTGTTATTTTATTTGAAGGGGCAGACTCATCAAGTCCTAACTTCTCATTTCTCAATCCTTTATCCTCTCATACCTTTAGCAAACAGACATGATGTTAAAAGGATAGTTACATTTTTTTTAAATAAACTAAAATGTGAACTATAAGGATTGACCTCTGTCTTAATAAATCTGTCAGGGATTGTTCTGCCATTGAAATCCGTGGACGGGCCTTTTTTCAGGTTGTCTTTAAGTCCAAACTGTTTAAACTTTTTTGGGGCTGAGATTTTTCCCGGGATGGAAAAACACTTTTAATGTAAACTTAAAGATGCAATATGTAACTTTTGGAGGCGACCCACCAAATTAACATAGACATGTGAATTATAGATCTGTCATTCTCATTGAAAGCAAGTCTAAGAAGCGGTAGATCTGTTCTATGTGTGCTTTTACTTTCGATTTTGTACACCAGCTTCAAACAGCTGAAAATGCTATATTTTTGGTTATGGAAAATATATTTCACAGGGGTTTAGATGGTATGATGATTCTCTACACTATACTTGCTTGTTTTGTCCCATAAACTGAAATTAGGCGAACTATTTGAATTTTCGCAACCAGGAAATGGCAGAGCGATTTCCGCATAATGCACCTTTAAACGACTATACCAGATATGAAGTATGTAGAAAATATAATGGACCTATATATTTTAACTAAACAATCTTTACCGCCAAGATGGGAGGCCTCTGAAATGTATCTAAAATTCAGCCGTGTCGATGGGCCAACTGTGCCCCCTGCCACACCCATGTCACGTCGACCACCTAAGCCCCGTTTTGATTCAGAAAAAACCCTGCTCTGTCTCTTCTGACAGACGGGACCATCGCTACGTGTGAGCCTGGGTACTTCTTCTGTCCCGACCACCGCTGCATCTACAGCTCCTACGTGTGTGACGGAGACCAGGACTGTATGGATGGCTCCGATGAGAAGGACTGTGGTACGATGAGTGATCTAAGACTATCCTCCTCCGTGTGCTCTGCCACTGGGATGCATAAGAGAGAATTAGTTATATTCAATAAGCTTCTATTTCTTTTTAATAGCGTCTATTTCTTTAAGTATTCTTGTTAATCTAAGTTTTGTATTTTGCAATATTGTGCACTTTTTTCCCCCACCCTTTCTATTTCTCAACTATGCTCTTTTTTGCCTCATTTTCCTACTCTCCCTTCTCCTCCCCTCACAAATCCCCCTTTCCCTCTTCTCCTTTACCACACCTCCTCTTCTCTTCCACTCCTCTCAGAGTTCTCCTGTTCATCCTATGAGTTTGCCTGTGCCAGTGGTGACCATTGTGTCAGTAGCATCTACCGCTGCGACGGGGTCTTTGACTGTAGGGACCAATCGGATGAGAGCGGCTGCCGTAAGTCGACTCTACCCGCTTCCTGTACCATCATCCTGAGTTGACTCAGATTTCGAGTCATATGACAAATTCAGTTTTGTTTTTCCCGTAGGAAAAATAATTGCTTAATACTTCCTAACTTTGAGTATGGCTGTGTTTGAATTTTATTGCAAGGACTTATCAAGCCAAATATTTGTGCTCATCTGAGATTGAATCGTATATTAATTGTATCACATTCAGCCCTCCAATATCCTTTATGGACTCCTCAGTCAATGTGTTAATTTCTTACGTCTGCAGCCACGCGAGGACCTGGCCTCTGCCACAATGATGAGTTCCAGTGCCAGACGGACGGCCTGTGCGTGCCCGACGAGTGGGAGTGTGACGGGCATCACGACTGCGAGGACGGCTCGGACGAACACAACTCGTGCCCGCCTGTAACATGCCACATCAACTATTTCCAGTGCGCCAACGGCAACTGCATCTCTCCGAGCTGGGTGAGTGAGTGGATGGGTGAATGAATGAATTCATTTGATTGGACAAATTTTACATGCACGTGAGTGTATCGACTTGTTTCCATCGTGGACATTGTTATTATCAGGTGTGCGACGGCGACAACGACTGCAGGGACATGAGCGATGAGCAGAACTGCCCCACGCCTCCTTTCATGTGCCCCTCGGGCCAGTGGCTGTGCCCCACCGACCAGGTGTGCATCGTCCTGGGGAAGGTGTGCGACGGACAGCGGGACTGTCCCAATGGAGCTGATGAGTCACCCCTCTGCAGTGAGTGACAAGGACGTTTCTAGTTTAGAAGTAGTGTATGACATGTAATAACTTTCAGGTACACAAGTGAAGTCATTAAGAAAGATGCCTGCACACTGTTGAGTGCTCCCGCAATGTTATTGTGCAAGGTTTTGACCTGAAGGTAGTAATGAGAGATTAAAGCTTTTTGAGTTTGGTTCGGTTTCGGTTAGATTATTAAAAAATATATTTATTTTTTTACATTAAATGCACTATGCATTATGTGGGTTGAATGCTGTAACAACACAGAATATACGTACTAATTCAAGTCCCATGAGGGTAGTGACAGCCCATTACTGCTTATCACTAAGCGATATGACTTTTATACGTAATATTAACCATCCTTTAATCACATTACTTTTATAAAATATTTCAGTTGTGTGCATTAAATTTGTTTTATTTGTGCATTCTTCTGTCTTTTCTCTCCCTCTAAGTGTCTGCATGGTCATTGTAGTTAATTCAATTGAAAACAAAATCAACATTACCACGTTTTCTGTGCTAAACTATGTAGAACAAATGCCTGTTGGAAACTACAACTCACTACTACACTGAACAATAATATTAACGTGTTGGTCCCTTGTTTCGTGACCTGAAATAAAAGATCCCAGAAATGTTCCATAAGCTTTTTTTCTCTAAAATGTTGCACACAAATTCATTACATCCCTTTTATTGAGCATTTCTCCTTTGCCAAAACGATCCATCCACCTAAAAGCTGTGTCATATCATAAGAATCTGATTAATCAGCATGGTCATTACACAGGTGCACCTTGTGCTGGGCACAACAAAAGGCCACTCTAAAATGTGCATTTCGGTCACACAACACAATGCCACAAAGTTTTGAGGGAGCATGCAATTGGCATGCTGCAGGAATATCCACCAGAGCTGTTGGCAGATAATTTTATGTTAATTTCTCTACCATAAGGCGTCTCCAACGTCGTTTTAGAGAATCACAACCGCAGACCACATGTAACCACGGCAGCCCAGGACCTCTACATCTGGCTTCTTCACCTGCAGGATCGTCTGAGACCAGCCACCCCCGACAGTTGATGAAACTGTGGGTTTGGACAGCCAAATCATTACTGCACAAAGTTGTCTCAGAGAAGCTCATCTGCATGCTCGTTGTCCACCCAGGATCTCGACCTGACTGCAGTTCGGCGTAGTAACCAACTTCAGTGGGTAAATGCTCACCTTCGATGGCCAATGGCATGCTGGAGAAGCGCCTCAAATGTTGATGTTAAGATTGACGTGTGATATACATTTTTAAAATGGTCATGGATGTTGAGTGAAGACTTGTTTAAGTCTGTCCATTTTAGGTGAGGGCGCCATGCAATAAGTAGTAGTGGTACTAGCGTGACTTTAACATGTGACAACATACACTCTATATGCAGAAGTATGTGGACACCCCTTCAAATGAGTGGATTTGGCTATTTCAGCCACACCCATTGCTGACAGGTGTATAAACCGAGCACACCGCCATGCAATCTCCATAGACAAACATTGGCAGTAGAATGGCCTTTCTGAAGAGCTCTGTGACTTTTTCAGTGACGTTTCACCGTCATACGATGCCACCTTTCCAACAAGTCAGTTTGTCTAATTTCTGCCCTGCTAGAGCTGCCACGGTCAGCTGTAAGTGTTGTTATTGTGAAGCAGAAACTTCTAGGAGAATCAACGGCTCAGCAGCAAAGTGGAAGCAATGGAAGCAAGTCCCCGCAGCAATGTTCCAACATCTAGTGGAAAGCCTTCCCAGAAGAGTGGAGGCTGTTAGAGCAGCACAAGGGGACCAACTCCATATTAATGCCCATGATTTTAGAATGAGATGTTCCACGAGCAGGTGTCCAGATACTTTTGGTCTAACATTTAATATGTTTAAATATTACGTTTATTTAACAGTGACACATATACTGTAATTAAAACATAACTCTCAAGGAGAAATGTGATGCATTGTACTAGATTTAGCTAAACGAGTTATTTATCTCTACTGTCCCTGAGCAGGTGAACCAATAAACATGCCTCCATGTTTGTTCCCTCCATAGACCAGGAGGACTGCGCATTGAACAACGGGGGCTGCAGTGACGGCTGTATCCAGGGTCCTTTCGGAGCAGAGTGTACCTGTCAACCAGGCTACCAGCTCCTCAACGACTCCAAGACCTGCGACGACATCGACGAGTGTTCCATCCCAGGCTGGTGTAGCCAGCAGTGCTACAACGAGAGAGGCTCCTTCCGCTGCTCCTGCTCAGACGGCTACCTGCTAGAGGCCGATAGTCGCTCCTGCAAAGCCACCGGTAAGGGAGCAACCTGACATTTGAGCTGTGTTATATAAATATTCATACACATAGCTCATATAAACAAAGACATTCCGTCGTAAGAACACATACACCCAGCCATAAGACTGACCCCCTCTTCCTTATATAAACACACATCTCATCTCCCTCTAACTGGCCGGTCCCAAGAGCAAAGCACTTTTGCTGTGCACCAATGGGGCCCGCTCTGGCTAGAGCAAGGCCCGCCTCCAACCCTCCGACCAGTCAAGAAGACCGAAACGACAAGACTCCACCTACTTTATTCTATGTATAAAAATGTATGTAACCATTGTATAGGTCTCTTTTTCACCTGGCTCCTTGCCGAGTTATGTGAACTAGGTCCGTGCACGTAAAACTGCGGGACAAGATATCTCTGACTCATTAAAACTGTCTTTTGTTACAACTGAAATCCACTCTGTCCAGCGTCCGTGATTTGGTCTCAACTCTCCAGTATTTGAACACTAACAGCTGTTCGTTCATTGCTATTTGCACTTCGACAGAATATACATTTATCTTTATAATTTTGAGGTGAAAGTGATGTGATTATTTTGACATTACAGTAAAAAAACAAATCCCGTTTTTATTGGCGAATACAAAGTAAGATATTGTTATGGAAAAACATTTGCCATGTAATGTTAGCAAATATTTGTTATTACAATATATTTGTATTAACCTAAACTCTAACTCCCTCTAATCTATTGTGAAATACTTTTCTTGTACTTACTATTTATTTGTTTACCCGCAGACCCCACAGCAGCCACGCTCCTAGTTGCCAAGCGCAGTCAGATCATCTCCAACAAAGTCAACCTCCAACCGCCCCTCATCCACCCTGTGGTCAGCGGTTCCGACATCGTGACCGTTGACTTTGACCGCTTGACCAGCAGAATCTACTGGGCCGACGCCTCGCTGAAGAAGATCTTTACCTCCTTTCAGAATGGCACGGACAGACGCGAGGTCTGAGAACATACGTTAGGAACACGCTGAATAATGGTTATTTTTCGGTTATTGCTCCAAGAAAAAAAGCCTTCGTCCAGTTTTTAATAACAAATATAGTTATTTAACATACATCAGAATCCTGTGCCTTATTAGGATTCTTAATATTTCATCCGTATTAAACAGTATGACCTATATGACGTGCTGAAACTCCAAAATACAATAATTCAAGCACATGAAATTGAACTCCACTTAGGGTCTACAGTGTTCTAATATACCACACTTTGTTCTTCTGTGGTTCTAGGTGTTCTCCACTGGTCTAATGGTACCGGAGAGCATAGCTGTGGACTGGGTGGCGAGGAACCTTTACTGGACCGACTCGGTGATGGAGAACATCGAGGTGTCCACTCTGGACGGCCGCTTCAGGAAGGTTCTCCTCACCAAGAACGTCACCAGCCCCCGTGGACTGGCTCTGGACCCCCGAAACCAGTAAGGCCTTTCACTGCTAACCATAGGAACACAGCAATGATTGAATGATCAGTAGCACTGAAAGGTACCTACATAAGGATTTTAAAGCACATTCATTAACCATACATAGCACATTCATTAACCATACATAGCACATTCATTAACCATACATAGCACATTCATTAACCATACATAGCACATTCATTAACCATACATAGCACATTCATTAACCATACATAGCACATTCACTAACCATACATAGCACATTCACTAACCATACATAGCACATTCATGAGCAGTAGACAATAATTCATTAAATTCCTGTCAACAAATGCTCAAATTATGAATGACTTAAGTTACTTAATTACTGCTTATGAATGTGTTATGTATGGTTAATGAATGTGTTATGATGGTTAATGAATGTGTTATGTATGGTTAATGAATGTGTTATGTATGGTTAATGAATGTGGTATGTATGGTTAATGAATGTGTTATGTATGGTTAATGAATGTGTTATGTATGGTTAATGAATGTGTTATGTATGGTTAATGAATGTGCTATGTTTGTTCACATTAATGTGTTATGTATGGTTAATGAATGTGCTATGTATGGTTAATGAATGTGCTATGTATGGTTAATGAATGTGTTATGTATGGTTAATGAATGTGTTATGTATGGTTAATGAATGTGTTATGTATGGTTAATGAATGTGCTATGTATGGTTAATGAATGTGCTATGTATGGTTAATGAATGTGCTATGTATGGTTAATGAATGTGCTATGTATGGTTAATGAATGTGTTATGTATGGTTAATGAATGTGTTATGTATGGTTAATGAATGTGCTATGTATGGTTAATGAATGTGTTATGTATGGTTAATGAATGTGTTATGTATGGTTAATGAATGTGTTATGTATGGTTAATGAATGTGTTATGTATGGTTAATGAATGTGCTATGTATGGTTAATGAATGTGCTATGTATGGTTAATGAATGTGCTATTTATGGTTAATGAATGTGCTATGTATGGTTAATGAATGTGTTATGTATGGTTAATGAATATGTTATGTATGGTTAATGAATGTGCTATGTATGGTTAATGAATGTGTTATGTATGGTTAATGAATGTGTTATGTATGGTTAATGAATGTGCTATGTATGGTTAATGAATGTGCTATGTATGGTTAATGAATGTGCTATGTATGGTTAATGAATGTGCTATGTATGGTTAATGAATGTGTTATGTATGGTTAATGAATGTGTTATGTATGGTTAATGAATGTGCTATGTATGGTTAATGAATGTGTTATGTATGGTTAATGAATGTGCTATGTATGGTTAATGAATGTGCTATGTATGGTTAATGAATGTGTTATGTATGGTTAATGAATGTGTTATGTATGGTTAATGAATGTGCTATGTATGGTTAATGAATGTGTTATGTATGGTTAATGAATGTGTTATGTATGGTTAATGAATGTGCTATGTATGGTTAATGAATGTGCTATGTATGGTTAATGAATGTGTTATGTATGGTTAATGAATGTGTTATGTATGGTTAATGAATGTGGTATGTATGGTTAATGAATGTGTTATGTATGGTTAATGAATGTGTTATGTATGGTTAATGAATGTGTTATGTATGGTTAATGAATGTGCTATGTTTGTTCACATTAATGTGTTATGTATGGTTAATGAATGTGCTATGTATGGTTAATGAATGTGCTATGTATGGTTAATGAATGTGTTATGTATGGTTAATGAATGTGTTATGTATGGTTAATGAATGTGTTATGTATGGTTAATGAATGTGCTATGTATGGTTAATGAATGTGCTATGTATGGTTAATGAATGTGCTATGTATGGTTAATGAATGTGTTATGTATGGTTAATGAATGTGTTATGTATGGTTAATGAATGTGCTATGTATGGTTAATGAATGTGTTATGTATGGTTAATGAATGTGTTATGTATGGTTAATGAATGTGTTATGTATGGTTAATGAATGTGTTATGTATGGTTAATTAATGTGTTATGCTGTCCCTTTTTAGGAACCCTTCAAATAAAGAATTGCTAAATCATCCAGCACCACTGCATTTGACTTTACATGTTGTTCTCTGAATCATTATTGTGCATTCTCTTTCTCTCTGTTGAGTTCTCCACATCTACCTTATTCACTGCACAATCACAGCACAGCAAAGGTTACAGAAAAATTAGCATAATTGATTTGGCATTTGACCTTTCCCAGCACCAACGTAATGTTCTGGTCAGACTGGGGTCAGAACCCGAGGATAGAGACGGCCTACATGGACGGCACCGGGAGACAGGCCATTGTCACCACCAAGCTCTACTGGCCCAACGGTCTGGCCCTGGACTACACCACGCGCCGGGTCTACTTTGCTGACGCCTACCTCAAGTACATCGACTACTGCGATTACAACGGCAACAACCGCTTCCAGGTCATGGCCAGTGATATGGTGAGCATGGGTAAAACTAGCAGGCTGAGGTTGTCCTAAACTGGACACTGTACACTAGTATCTTATTCTTATTGTAAGGGCCCATGAATCATTTGTTCTCCTGGCACTACTTCCTACAGTATCGCATTCATTGTTAACACTTAATGCAGATGGTAATGCATTGTATCGTAAGACTTGAGCATAAGCATTTATGACCCTTCATAATGTCTTAGTATCATCTTATGTTTGTGGCTGCTATATAAATACATGAGTTGTATAGTAAGACATTATAAAGGCTCAAACTATAACATGTAATAAGTTGTAATAAGTTGTATAATTAGACATTATAAATGCTCCAACTATAACATGTAATAAGTTGTATAATAAGACATTATAAAGGCTCAAACTATAACATGTAATAAGTTGTATAATAAGACATTATAAAGGCTCAAACTATAACATGTAATAAGTTGTAATAAGTTGTATAATAAGACATTATAAAGGCTCAAACTATAACATGTAATAAGTTGTAATAAGTTGTATAATAAGACATTATAAAGGCTCAAACTATAACATGTAATAAGTTGTATAATAAGACATTATAAAGGCTCAAACTATAACATGTAATAAGTTGTCATGAGTTGTATAATAAGACATTATAAAGGCTCAAACTATAACATGTAATAAAGGATTGAACACGTTTTCAGTAAAGTGTCACCCTTTATTCCTTTATAAATCCCGGTTTCTCACCCACTCTGTCCTTCCCCCTACCTCTCTGTAGGTTCTTCAACACCCCCACGGTATGACCATCTTCGAGGACCACATCTACTGGTCGGAGCGCTATACTTACCAGGTCCTGAGGACCAACAAGTTCCACGGGGGAAACACGACCACCGTGATCACCAACGTCTACCAGCCCATGGGCATTGTCATGGACCACCCCATCAAACAACCAGCAGGTAACATTCAAACAAACAGTAGGTACTGTTCCAAGAAATTCTGGATGACATTCTAACAACCAGCGGGTAACTTTCAAAATACGTCCATAAAACATTCAAACTTACCATTTGTTTATAGTGGATAGTGCTGAACAATTAAAATACATTCTGGTTATTAAATTATTTGAATTCCATTTCGTTTTTTTTTTTGGTGAGGGCAAATCACAGTTTCTCTAGAGAAATCAGATCAAGCCTGAACTGTGCGTTGTAGTAGGGAGTTCTACGTATGTCACGGTCGTCATAACGAGGAGACCAACGCACAGCGTGACCAGAATACATTCGTCTTTAATTAAGAAAGAACACTTAACAAACTATAACAAAACGACCGTGACGCTACAATTACAAGTGCTGACAGGCAACTACACATAGACAATAACCCACAAAACCAAAATGGCAACCTAAATAGGATCTCCAATCAGAGACAACGATAAACAGCTGTCTTTGATTGGGAACCAATTCAGGCCACCATTTTCCATTTTGGTTTTGTGGGTTATTGTCTATGTGTAGTTGCCTGTTCTGCACTTCTATATAGCCTCACGGTCGTTTTGTTAGTTTGTTTAGTGTTCTTTCTTTATTAAAAGAAGAATGTATTCAAATCAGGCTGCGCCTTGGTCTCCTCTATACGACGAACGTGACAACGTAGTTTAGCGCAGAAAATGTGATAATTAACTATAACCATAACCCATTGCGCACCTCATTGTCCGGTCTGAGATGGAGAGAAGTGACAGAAGAAGGCACAAGCGAGAGGGATAGAGAGCTTCGTGAGGCATCATAATTGAACCGAAACCAAACTGACCTCAAAAAGCACTAATCGCTCAGCACTAGTAGTGGATAAAGCATGACTTTATAGTTCCATTGACATTATTGTTCCATTGTTTTCCACTATGCAGCAATCAACCCATGCGCAGAGCACCTGTGCAGTCAGCTGTGCCTACTGTCTGGCTTTAGGCCCAGGTACTACACCTGCCACTGCCAGTCTGGCTGGAACCTCAACAGTGATGGGCGCACCTGCATCAAAGGTACCCTAACAGCAGCTCTAATGATAGGCTTGTAGCATCTCTCTTAACTCATCTATTTGACCTGATTTAATTATTGCTGTCATAGTACAGTACAAGGGATTTTTTTCTATTCCTAATCAATTGTATTGTTTTCTGTACCACTCTGATTTATACTATCCTGTATGAAGGCAAATGTGTTATGTAGTTGTCATGACATGATAAATGGAGATAACGATTTCGCAAAGGCCAATCGGAAAAAAACAATGGTAGATTGTGCTTTCCTGTCTTGCTTGTCTCTTTCATATTCTATTCCACTCCACTCCACTCCACTCCACCTCATCCCTTTCTATCCTACTCTGTCTCTACCTCAGATGACACTCCGTTCCTGATGGTGGTGAGGGAGACTGTGATCTTCGGCATCCCTGTGGACCCGGCCGACCCCTCCAACAACGCCATGGCACCCGTGTCTGGCATCACTCAGGGGCGGGACATTGACTTTGACGACCAGGAGCAGTTTGTCTATTGGGTGCAGGGCTCGGTGAGTGACAAGTTGCTCACAGTAAATAAGCCACTATCATTTTAAGGGTTGCAAAAATCTGGTTTTGCAAAATGTCCAGGTTTTCCAGAAATCTCGGTTGTGAGATTCCTGTAATAGGGCAGGAATAAGCAGAGAATCTGGAATCCTCCAACCAGGATTTCTTGAGGGAAAAAATGGGACAGTTACTGGAATCTTGCAACTTTAACCATTTTGAATGCTGTAAGGGCGGAATCCCAGCTTAATATGCACACACTTAACTAGACTCTTGCTTAACTCACACATTGATGTCAGAGGAGGATTTGCCCCTGTTAGGTTCTGACAAACAGAGTAAAAACTCAAACGGACAACTCGGGAAAAGCTCAAACCAAGTTTATTCACCCACCGGGGTCCAACAGCTGAAAAGACAAATACATGTTTACACAAGTGCATGTATTTATACCCTCTACTGGGCAGAGTCCACTTCTTGCACATCTAGACAGCCAATACATCTCTATTGCTGGGCAGGAACTTAAGTGATTCCTCTCATGGATGTAGTCACGGCCTTGCCTCCTGTGTGTGTATGTCATAGGACTGTTCCTGCTCACTACATCTGACCTGACCTCGGCCCACATTCCTCACTTCTCCCTAATCCACGGCTATACAACCTTAACAGTGACTGAAACCAGACTGTTACTCTTTCTCTCTCTCCATAGGACACATGAGATTTGACAATAACATGTGCTGACAGAATGTACATTTTCTGGGCTCCCCTCTCTCACTTAGTAGATTTCCGTACACCCAGTTCTAATATGGTAACATGAATAAGGATATTTCAAATTAGAACCCAACACCTCAAAACTCACTTATTTCAAGTCTGGATTCGAGTCTAATATAAGTTAATTGTTTGCTGTCTCCCACTCGCAGAGCTCCATTTACAGGGTGAAAACTGATGGAACCAATAGGACTCTGTTTGCTCCATCTGCAATCATTGGCTCGCCCTCTGGTCTGGCTTTTGATTGGATAACTCGCATGATGTACTACACTAATCCAACTAATAAAGCAATAGAGGTAGCGTGTCATGTCCTCATTGTAAATGATGTATATCTGACTTGCTTTTGTAGAGATACAATGTCATTACTTGGCTCAAGGTGTTACTGGAACCAATATAGAGATGATAACTGAGTAGTTTCATGCTAATTGTGACTATCTCTTTACTTTGCATAATGTAGTCTTTTAACTGCGTTGGTAGTAACGTGGTTATAATGTATTAATTTAACATGATCTAGCAAGTTTCTCATCTACCGTAGGTCATTCGTGTGGATGGAGTTCAACTCTACAGGAAGACCATCATCACAAACACAGGGAAGCCAGAGGGAGCAGGGGAGCCTATTGGAATAGCCCTGGACCCAGCCAGAGGGTAAACACTCATCTGTGTATCATTATTACTAGTTACAAAGGATACAACTAAATAAATGTAATACTGACAAATAAGTAGTACTGTGTGTGTGTGTGTGTCGTCCTGCATGTTTAATTGTCAAGTATTGATACTGTACAGTTTGTTGGCTACTGATCTATTTAGGAAGTAAAATAATCTATGTGACTTTATACCAACATTGTACCAAGCATTTCATAACGTTATAGTCAACGACAACACCAGACATATTTTGAATTGCTAGTTAGTCTTCATTCCATGTCATCATCAGTGGATTAATACTAACGCTATTACTAATTAATACTGAACTTTCTGACTTCCTGCTTGCTAGTCAATTGTTCTGGACAGACCGGGGGACAGACAGTGGCGTACCTCCTAAGGTTGCCAGTGCTGACATGGATGGAGGCAACCTGAGGAACCTCTATACCGTCAACCAGGGGATCATTGGGTTCATCACCGCAGACATCGCTATGAGCAAGCTGTACTGGGGCGTAGCCGGCACCGGAGTGGTGGGTACCGAGTTACACAGAAACAAATATATCAAATCAAATTTTATTGGTCACATACACGTATTTGCAGATGTTATTACCGGTGTAGCGAAATGCTTGTGTTCCTAGCTCCAACAGTGCAGTATTATCTGATAATTCACAACAATACACACAAATCTAAAAGTAAAATAATTGAATTAAAACCTCTAGTGACTCCCCATCCCCCATCATCGACTGACACTAATTAGCATAACGCAACGGACATAAATATCCCTAGAAAATATTCCTATTCATGAAAATCACAAGTTAAATATATTGAGACACAGCTTAGCCTTTTGTTAATCACCCTGTCATCTCAGATTTTCAAAATATGCTTTACAGCCAAAGCTAGACAAGCATTTGTGTAAGTTTATTGATAGCCTAGCATAGCATTTTGTCCAGCTAGCAGCAGGTAACTTGGTCACGGAAATCAGAAAAGCAATCAAATTAAATCGTTTACCTTTGATGAGCTTCGGATGTTTTCACTCACGAGACTCCCAGTTAGATAGCCAATGTTCCCTTTTTCCAAAAATATTATTTTTGTAGGCGAAATAGCTCCGTTTGTTCTTTACGTTTGGCTGAGAAATCGCCCTGAGAAATATCCCGAATTAGCTCCATAATATCGACAGAAACATGGCAAACGTTGTTTATAATCAATCCTCAAGGTGTTTTTCAAATATCTATTTGATAATATATCCACCGGGACAATTGGTTTTTCAGTAGGACCGATTGGAATAATGGCTACCTCTGTATTTTACGCGAGAATCACTCTGGGAGCCATCAGGTGACCAGTTGCGCAATGTAGCCGCTTACGGTTATTCTTCAACATAAATGTGTAAAACTACATCACAATGCTGTAGACACCTTGGGGAATACGGAGAAAAAGTAATCTGGTTGATAGCCAATTCACTGCTCAATAGGGACGCATTGGAACGCAGCGCTTTCAAAACATGAGGCACTTCCGGATTGGATTTTTCTCACACTTTCGCCTGCAATATCAGTTCTGTTATACTCACAGACAATATTTTTACAGTTTTGGAAACTTTAGAGTGTTTTCTATCCTAAGCTGTCAATTATATGCATATTCTAGCATCTTGTCCTGACAAAATATCCCGTTTACTACGGGAACGTTATTTTTCCAAAAATAAAAATACTGCCCCCTAGTCACAAAAGGTTTTTAAGAAATATATCAATATTAGGACGAGCAATGTCGGAGTGGCATTGACTAAAATACAGTATAATAGAATACAGTATATACATATGAGATGAGTAAAGCAGTATGTGAACATTATTAAAGTGACTAGTGTTCCATTATTAAAGTGGCCAGCTATTCCATGTCAATTTATATAGGGCAGCAGCCTCTAAGGTGCAGGGTTGAGTAACCGGGTGGTAGCCGGCTAATGATGGCTATTTAACAGTCTGATGGCCTTGAGAAAGAAGCTGTTTTTCAGTCTCTCGGTCCCAGCTTTGATGCACCTGTACTGACCTCGCCTTCTGGATGATGGTAGGGAGAACAGGCCGTGGGTTGGGTGGTTGATGTTCTTGATGATCTTTTTGGCCTTCCTGTGACATCGGGTGCTGAAGGTGTACTTGAGGGCAGGCAGTGTGCCCCCGGTGATGCGTTGGCTAGACCGCACCACCCTCTTGAGAGCCCTGCGGTTGCGGGCGGTGTAGTTACCTTACCAGGCGGTGATACAGCCCGACAGGATGCACTTTATTGGGCATCTATAAAAGTTTGTTAGGGTCTTAGGGGCCATCCCGAATTTCTACAGCCTCCTGAGGTTGAAGAGGCGCTGTTGCGCCTTCTTCACCACACTGTCTGTGTGGGTGGACCATTTCAGATCGTCAGTGATGTGTACGCCGTGGTACTTGAAGCTTTCCACCTTCTCCACTGCGGTCCCGTCTATGGGGATAGGGGCGTGCTCCCTCTGCTGTTTCCTGAAGTCCATGATCAGCTCCTTCGTTTTGATGACTTTGAGGGAGAGGTTATTTTCCTGGCATCACTCCCCTCACATCCTCCCTGTAGGCTGTCTCATCATTGTCTGTAATCAGGCCTACTACTGTTGTGTCATCTGCAGAATTGAGGAGAATATATGCCATTTAGAAGACACTAAAGCGACTTATGTGTGCATACATGTTATGTATGGGTGGTCCTGGGAATCGAACCCGCTACCCTGTCTTTACAAACGCCATGTTCTACCAACTGAGCTACAAAGGACCACACGAACGGGCGGACGGACATGCATGCGCGAACACGCACAACCACTATCGTATTCATTTCTCATTTAGTGCACACAACTTTATTGCATATCATATACGTGTTGTTGTATGTGTCTGAAACACCACTAGCCCTAGTAATAATTACCCTAAGGGGACAAATAAGGTTGTACTGAATTGTATTGAATAGTGCTGCAACTGAAACATACAGTAACTCTAAATGTCCCTGACTCCCTCTACTCTCCCTTTCCCTGTGAACAGATTGAGTGTGGTACGATGGACGGGGTCAGCAGGGTGACCATAGTGAGCCAGCTGTCCCACCCCTGGGGCCTCACAGTGCACCAGGATTACCTCTACTACACCGACCTGGACTACGAGGTCATCGAGAGGGTGGACAAGGGCACCGGGGCCAACATGGTCGTGCTGAGGAGTGGGATGACAGGAGTCCGAGCCCTCAAAGTCCACGCCCGAGACAGTGAGTGTGGCTACCTACAGCTAACCTAGTCCGCTAGTGTTTTTTCAACAGAGAGCGACAGTATGTAGAGTATGATACGGAACATTTTACTGATCCGATATTGGGTACATTTGCCACCAAGTAGATTAAAAGGTCCTTGAAATTTCATGTAATCATGCAAGTTGGTGTCAGTGGGAGATTTTTGTGAACATAATGTGTTCCACACAGGCATTATATCTCAAGTTAATTTCTCATCCTTTCTCTTCTTCCCCAGACTCGGCCGGCACCACCAACGGCTGCAGCACCAACAATGGGGCCTGTCCCCACCTGTGTTTGCCCAAGCCTGGGGGCCAGAAGACATGTGTCTGCACCACGGGCTTAGTGCCTTCCCAGGATGGCACCACCTGCGTGCAGTACGACTCCTACGCAGTGGTCTCCACCCCCAGACTTATCCGAGGCTTCCACATCAACAGCTCCGACCACTCGGAGGCCATGGTGCCTGTTGCTGGATGTACGTAACTCTTTCTATAAAGTAACCGGACCTAAATATACCCTAAGTCTATGTCTGAAACACATCTTGTCATGAATCCTCTTTCACGAATCTATACCCAACTTTGTTACTAACTTACACTGTAACTGAGTATCTCGATAAGTTAACATGTCTTTTCCCACTGCAGACTCTTACTCTGTGATGGACAAGCTGGATCTCCACGTCGCCTCTAGGTACATCTACTGGATCGACAACAGCACTTCCGGCTCATACAGAGGGATCTTCAGGGCCCAGACAGACGGTGGAAGCTTCACTCCTGTCGTCAACCAAGGCATCGGCCGAGGTGGCATACAAGGGATGGCTGTGGACTGGATCTCAGGTTAGGATCCATGATGTAAAGAGTTGAGAGACATACTCCAAGTTGTAAATAGTTCTGGTACAGATCCTCATCTATATACCACATCCAGCAGGCAAAAGTGGTTGAAATGACTTTATGCAATTGTTACCTGGAGGAAAATGGGGGGGGGGGGGGGGGTGTTAGTATTTTTTTATTTAGTCCAGGGGAGGGTCATGTAATTCCTAATCGATTGAATGTTAGTATTTGTCAGCATTTCGGAGTTTACGCATTGAATTAGACTCTGTGTAACTTTGACGTACAACCCAAAAGAACTGGGGCATATTCATCACGATGGTTCTGTTGCAAAACCTTTCTTAAACGGAAGCAAACAGGATGAAACGGGTAGGGACCTACAAATATAAACTCTCGTTTTGCTCTGTTTGTTTTCATTTGGTTATCAACAGTAAACGGTTTCCGTAATGAATACGCCCCTGGCTGGGAATTTGAAAGGAGAGAGAGAGAGAGAGAGACTGCTTAGTGGTGTGATCAAAATACACCAAATGAGTAGCCTGCTAATGTACCTTTCAGGACATTGTAAACTGTAGACCCATAAATGATCCAAATGATTGCATAATCAGGCCTAGGCTGTATGGCACTCCCTGTATATACCTCCATTCTTGTGTATTTTATTCCTCTTGTTACTATTTTACTCTGCATCGTTGGGAAGGGCTCGCAAGCAAGAATTTCACGCTAAGGTCTACACCAGTTCTATTCGGCGCATGTGAAAAAAATGTTTTTTGGTTCACTCTAATCAGAGGGCTAATATCAATACTATTGCATGCCAGTTTCTCTTGGCTAAAAGTAAAGAAGAGACTGATTGCATCACTTTTTGTTTTTAGAATTCCAGCCTCTCTCTTCCAGCTATTCCCGTGCGCAATGGGCTATAGGCTACGGACGCAAGCCTCTGCTATACCTCTTCTCGTGAAATCCCAGGAAAAGCTATAGGCTACAAAAACTATAGGATTTATTTTTTTGCTGTTGCATTTTCTTTATACTAGGCATTATAGGCTTTTCGTGGAGAGTTGAAGGCTTTCTTGCTACTGCTGAATGTAAAATAGGCATTGGCCAAATTAACTGTCGGGGAAAGTTGCAGGAGAGAGAGTGCAGTGATGATAACATTGCTGCACAGAAGTAGCCTATTAAATGGTTGCACAGGACAGAAAGACGGCGAGGAAAGAGGATCCGAATGAATTTACATCCATTAGAAAAATGGAAATCACTTTCAAACCACATGAGCAACGAGGCGATCAATGACACGATGTAAAAGATGTGCAGGCTAAACAGCGTTTGTTGTTGAATTTCAGCATTTGATTAACATTTTCATTAAGCTACATGTATTTGAAATATTATTTGCAGTTGTCACAATAACAATGAACACACTTTGAAGCACACTGAATGGCCTGTGCTATCACCTTATTAATAGGCCTACGGCGTGCAGTAGGATGCGTTGACAGTTGATTGACGGGTGTAGGCTACTGTAGAATTGAAACTTTCTTCTAGTGTGGATGCTTGCCAACGTTTTATAGTTATGTATAATATATCGTTCGATTTATCGTCCTTGGTGTGGACGGCCCTTAACGCTTTAATTGGTAAATTCCCCCTTCTAGCGGATAACATGAATGTGGTATGAATACAGCAGTGGTTCTCAACCACGGGTTTATTTTGATAGAAAGCACGTCTGCAACATTGATAGCCTACTAAAAAGGGGTTTAATATAACCTGATATTTTGTTTAAATAATTATTTTTGGACGGGGGGGAGTTTTAGTTTTTTTTTTAATTCCTCAGGGGAAAGGCCATCCATTTTCATTTCAAAAAGGTCCAGGTATCCCTCAATATAAATGTTGTTCACTCCCTAAATGTTCTTTCTCCCATCCTCTCCCCCTTAGGCAACCTCTACTTCACCAACGCTATTGAGGCCCAGACCTACTTGGAGGTGACCCGCCTCGAAACCCCCTACCGCACGGTCCTCCTCAAGTCCACTGAGGACCGGCCCAGTGACCTTGCCGTCAGCCCCAAGCTCCGTTTTCTCTTCTGGGCCGACGGAGGCCAGAACCCCAAAATTGGTAGGTGGTCCAGAGGTTATAGAGGTTGACCAATAACCGAAAGATTGCCGTTTCAGGTCCCCGGCTGGGCGATGAGAACAGTGACCTAGGGAGGTCTAGCGGTCTAAGCCGCTGTTTGCGGCACACGTCTAAAGGGTTGGCATAGGTTTGAATCCGGCCTATTGCCCTTTGACACAACTTCTCTATCTTTCCCCACTCACCCCCTTTCTCCGTTCAATAAAGTCAGAAAACACCTTACAATATACAAAAGGAAAAGTGGAAATTGAACTGGCTACTGGAGGGCTGATGGTGTCATTACTACCACTACCGTTGTGCCCTTGAGCAAGGCCCTTAACCCCCAAAATAGCTTTCCATGCAGTGGTGCTGCACCTAAAACTGTGCATAAAACCTAAAACCCTGTGCCTTTCAATGTGTGTGTAACAAATGTATTATTTTCTATTCTAGAACGTGCCCAGCTAGATGGTGCCAACCGCACCGTGTTAGCCTCCGAGAGCCTTGCATCGCCACGCGGCCTCACTGTCGACTACACCAACGATTTCCTGTACTGGACAGACGACGTGCTGGATATGATTTCGCGCATGGCGGCCGATGGGACACAGAGGGAGATTGTCCGTTATGGGAGTCGATACCCGGCTCCCTACGGATTGTCGATATTTGGGAATTCTATGTTGTGGGTGGATAGAAAGCTTGGGAAGCTTTTCCAGGCCAGCAAGGATCCAGCGAATACGACTCAGCCAGAGGTGATTATGAAGTAGCTTTATTTTGCCTTGTGTCTTAAAAATGTATTATCAAAGTAACATAACAAAATACTCATAATTAATGTACACAACAATGTATGCAACGAGTAAACCCACAGCATACAATTCCTAGACAAGCTGCACAAAAGTACCACAAAATCACAAAGCACAAAATAGTGTCTTTTCACATTCAAAAACCGAATATAACAACGCCACTGTCATCACCAGGTGATCCGCGACGGCATTGACGGGCTCACGGACGTGGTGGTCTTCAACTCCCACGTGCAGCCCACCGCTGCCAACCTGGTGGGCTTCAACCCGTGCCAGGAGGACAATGGACGCTGCCAGCAGCTCTGCTTCGCCCTGCCCGAGCAGGAGAAACCCACTTGCGCCTGCGCCCACGGTTCGCTCCTCAACAATGGAGTGTCGTGTGGCTACGGTCTGGACGAATTCCTGGTATTCACCACAGACTACACCATGAATAGTTTACGTTTAGACCCCTCCGATCACACTAGCCCCTACCCTACTATCAACCTGGGCTATAATGTGGTGGCGCTGGATTTTGACTTTGCAGACAAGAGGATATTTTTTACTCAGTACCTGGGGATAGGCCGAAGCAGGATAGGCTATGTCATCACCACGGTTACCGGTGCACCTGTCATCATAGCCGACAGTAAGTGTTGTGAATCCGAGGGTTGGGGAAGACAATGTATAGTGTGGTTTTCCAGTTTTTGTAATGATTGTGAAAATTGTGAAAATTATGATAATGCCCTTTTTGTGGAAGAGTGAAAAAAATGCCTAGAATTTCAGCCTGCTCAGATTGTGACATCACAATCGGATCTGATTATTCTGATCAATGACCAGTCATTTGCATATGTATCCTCCTACTTTTAAGGGTAAGCGCTAGGCTGTAAAGTCTAGACCAGTGGTCGATCTACAAGGCATTCCTTGTCAATCACCAAACATTTATGTTAAAACCAAACGATAAAGCCTCGCCTTCCTATTTACGTTATTATTTTTTATTTTTTCGCGCTCTTGACGATAGGTGCACTTGATTCAGCAGCTATAGCACCGGGAAGGCAAAATATTCCCACTTTGAACCATTTCATGTGTCTGAAGGTAGAACTCCGCCTACCCTGCAGGCCAAGAGAACAGATCAAGTGCACCTATAGGTTTACTGTTGGCCAATCAGAAAGCTCAGATCACCGTGTCTGCACAGTTTCCTCGAGCCATAGACTGTAAAAAGAAACCTTGAACGCACAGCAAAGTTGATACTGTGAGATTTCTAAACATTTAAAACCATGACTAGAGAGAGACAACGAATACAGGAAAGAGCTGCTGTTTTTATGAGTAACTTCATGTTTATGTATATTTTTGTATATTTTGTTTGTATGTTTATGTTGTTCAGCACTGTCAACACTTTGCTCAATATTTTATTAGCCATAAAATCTCTCTTCTTCCATTTACGCTACAACCAGCACTGCAGCTGCAATGAATTAGTATTTTCGAAGTGTTTCGATAAGCTTGCATTGTTATTATTAGCGACATATGTATTTTTTAATATGGAGGAATATTTCACTTTCTCTGGTCATAGGAGTGACAACATGAATTGGTGCATTAGGCAGAAATAATGCAGTGTGACTTGACTTTCGCCATCAGCTGTGGAGGGAGGGAGAGCAAAGGGACGGTGAGTGAGGTGAGAGGCAGCCTCACCATTGCTCCCTCCCCTCAGACTATCTATCCAGGCCATCAGTCTATTAAAAAAAAAAAGTGAATTATTATGCCCACTCAGGTGTGCCTCACAAGTAATACTACAAATTGTCTATTACCAGTGTGATCATATACCATTTAAAAATATATATAATTTCAAAATTGTCTGAGAAGAACAACATTGGCAGGGCAATTCAAGCATAGCCAATATGCAGTGATAATATATTTGGCCTATAGCCTACTGCACAAACCTCATTGATACATAACTGTTTTTAATTGGTTAATGTTGCATAGGCTTAATACGTTTTTTAAAGTCATGATCTCAGCTTCCGTTTTGACTCAGAAAGTGATCTTGACTCGTAAAAGGTTGGTGACCACTGGTCTAGACGATCCTATCCGCGAATCAGGGCTGTGTATGTAAATATATTGAAATGTGTATCGACACGCCCATGCGATCAGACTGAGCATTTCAATGGCAAAGGGAGGCTCAAATAACAAATATATTTGGAATTATTTTTATGAAATGAACACACACAGTGATTTATTAGATATACTGAGATGATTTGAACATCAAATAAAAAAGGGGGCCCAGTACAGTCAAAATTAAGTTTTCCCTCATTTTGATGAAATTAACACTGTAAAAGTGTGAAATTATTTTATCATTGTTATTTCCTGATATTTGCTGGTTGAAAGTACAATCTACACTGAACAAAAAATATATATATGACATGCACATTTTTCTAAGATTTTACAGTTCATATAAGGAAATCAGTGAATTGAAATAAATAAATTAGGCCCCAATCTATGCATTTCATATGACTGGGAATACAGGTATGCATCTGTTGGTCACAGATACCTGGTAGGGGAGTGGATAAGGGTCTGGATCAGGGGGCGTGGATCAGGTAGGGGCGTGGATCAGGTAGGGGTGTGGATCAGAAAACCAGTCAGTATCTGGTGGGATCCAGAGCATCCCAAACTGCTCAATGTCTGGTAAGTATGCAGGCCGTGGAAGAATTGGGACATTTTCAGCTATTAGGAATTGTTTACAGATCCTTGCGAAAAGGGGCCATGCATTATCATGCTGAAACATGAGGCGATGGTGGCGGATGAATGGCACGACATTTGGCTTCAGGATCTCGTCACTGTATCTCTGCATTAAAACTTTCAGCGATAAAATGCAATTGTGTTCATTGTCCGTAGCTTATGCCTGCCCATACATTAACCCCACTGCCACCATGTGGCACACTATTCACAACGTTGACATCAGCAAACTGCTCACCCACACGACGCCATACACGTGGTTACATGTGGCATGTGGTTGTGAGGCCGGTTAGACGTACTGACAAATTCTCCAAAACAACAATGGAGACGGAGAGAAATTAACACTAAATTCTGGCAACAGCTCTGGTGGACATTCCTGCAGTCAGCATGCCAATTGCATGCTCACTCAAAACTTGAGACATCTGTGGCATTGTGTTGTGTAACAAAACTGCACATTTTAGAGTGGTCTTTCATTGTCCCCAGCACAAGGTACAGCTGCGTATTTTTTATATATATTTTTTAACAAGCTTTTTGTGCTTATGGAACATTTTGTGGATATTTTATTTCAGCTCATGAACATGGGACCAACACTACATGTTTTGTTTATATTTTTGTTCAGTGTACATAGGACCTTCTAACTAGCAAGTTTTGCATAGGTGGAGTTTTGGCTTGCCTGGTGACATCACCAGATGGTAAATGAGTTAACTATATTTTGGCATTTGTTTCATTAGTCCATTGTTGATATATTCCCAAAACAAATTGCATGTCAGCAATCAAGTTTTCAAGATATATAACTTTCAAAATACAGCCAATGCATAATGCATAATGCATAATGAAAGAAATGCCAAAATATGTTTTTGTTTTCCTTGAATAGACCAATAATAAAGAGTTCCAAAGCTCTCTGCCAATAACAGATACTATTCAGTTTTCCCCTTCCTACTTCCAGACAGTCTTAGCAAAATTCTGGCTTGAGGATTTTTTGTTGTTGCAAAAAATCTATTTTGACCATCGATAACTATTACAGTAAGGTACTTAATTGCTACCCAGAAATTATTTGATGTTGATACAAAAACGGCTGCATTGGGCCTTTAATGTCTTGTTACAGTATTGAGTGTAGCTGTTAACATCTATAAGTTGCAGTATTAGTTACCTTGGTGACTTAGGTTGTCTCCATCCTCACCTTTATCTTTTCCCACTCTGACTCTTTTCTCTCTCTCTCTATTTCTCTCCCCTCTTTCTTTTAAATGTTCCTCCTCTCTCTCACTCTCGCTCTTTCTCTCTCTCAGATTTAAATTATCCACAGGGGCTGGCCTATGACTGGGTTCACAAGCGCCTTTACTTCACCGACTACTACAACAGAAGTGTCCAGGCCATGGGGGTGGACGGGCAGAACCGTTCCTTGATAGCCCATGCCAACCGCCCTCTTGGCATCATTGTGGATCCCTGCTATGGGTAAAACCAACTGAGATGTTTGCATACATTGATAGCTAATTTTACAAATCCCATCAAATCAAAGTTTATTTGTCACGTGCGCCGAATACAACAGGTGTAGGTAGACCTTACAGTGAAATGCTTACATACAGGCTCTAACCAATAGTGCAAAAAAAGGTGTTAGGTGAACAATAGGTAAGTAAAGAAATAAAACAACAGTAAAAAGATAGGCCATATACAGTAGCAAGGCTACATACAGACACCGGTTAGTCAAGGCTGCTGGTCCAGACGGCATCCCTAGCCACGTCCTCAGAGTATGCGCAGACCAGCTGGCTGGTGTGTTTATGGACATATTCAATTAATCCCTTTCTCAGTCTGCTGTTCCCACATGCTTCAACAGGGCCACCACTGTTCTTGTTCGCAAGAAAGCTAAGGTAACTGAGCTAAATGACTATCACCCCATAGCACTCACTTCCGTCATCATGAAGTGCTTTGAGAGACTAGTCAAGGATCATATCACCTCCACCCTACCTGACACCCTAGACCCACTCTAATTTGCTTACCGCCCCAATAGGTCCACAGACGACGCAATCACACTCCCCTTACCCATCTGGATAAGAGGAGCACCTATGTAAGAATGCGGTTCATCGATTACAGCTCAGCATTTAATACCATAGTACCCTCCAAACTCGTCATTAAGATCGAGACCCTGGGTCTTGACCCCGCCCGTGTGCAACTGGGTCCAGCACTTTCTGACAGACCGCCCCCAAGTGGTGAGGGTAGGAAACAACATCTCCACCCCGCTGATCCTCAACACTGGGGCCCCACAAGGGTGCATTCTCAGCCCTCTCCAGTACTCCCTGTTTACCCATGACTGCGTGGCCATGCACGCATCCAACTCAATCAAGTTAGTAGATGACACTGCAGTGGTAGGCTTGATTACCAACAACAACAAAACGGCCTACAGGGAGGAGGTGAGGGCCCTTGGAGTGTGGTGTCAGAAAAGTAACATCAACAAAACAAAGGAGATGATCGTGCACTTTAGGAAACAGCAGAGAGAGCAGACCCCATCCACATCGACAGGACAGTAATGGAAAAGGTGGAAAGTTTTAAGTTCCTCGGCGTACACATCACGGACAAACTGAAATGGTCCATCCACACAGATAGCGTGGTGAAAAAGGCACAGCAGCGCCTCTTCAACCTCAGGAGGCTGAAGACATTTGGCTTGTCACCGAAAACACTCAAAACTTTTACAGATGCACAATCGAGAGCATCCTGTCGGGCTGTATCACCGCCTGGTACGGCAACTGCTCCGCCCACAACCGTAAGGCTCTCCAGAGGGTAGTGAGGTCTGCACAACGCATCACCGGGGGCAAACTACCTGCCCTCCAGGACACCTACACCACCCGATGTCACAGGAAGGCCAAAAAGATCATCAAGGACAACAGCCACCCGAGCCACTGCCTGTTCACACTGCTATCACCCAGAAGTCAGGGTCAGTACAGGTGCATCAAAGCTGGGACCGAGAGACTGAAAAACAGCTTCTATCTCAAGGCCATCAGACTGTTAAACAGCCATCACTAACATTGAGTGGCTGCTGCCAACATACTGACTCAAATCTCTAGCCAATTTTGTATTATTAAATAAATGTATTACCAGTCACTTTAAACATTGTCACTTTATATAATGTTTACATACCCTACATTACTCATCTCATATGTATATACTGTACTCTATACCATCTACTGCATCTTGCGTATGCCGTTCGGCCATCGCTCATCCATATATTTATATGTACATATTCTTATTCATTCCTTTACACTTGTGTGTATAAGGTAATTGTTAGGAATTGTTAGATTGGCTGCTAGATATTAGATATTACTGCACGGTCGGAACTAGAAGCACAAGCATTTTGCACACTCGCATTAACATCTACTAACTATGTGTATGTGACCACTAAAATTTGATTTGATTAGCTATTTAGCAGTCTTGTCTAGCAGTCTTATGGCTTGGGGGTAGAAGCTGTTCAGGGTCCTGTTGGTTCCACACTTGGTATACCGGTACCGCTTGCCATGTGGTAGCAGTGAGAACAGTCGATGACTTGGGTGGCTGGAGTTTTTTGGGGGCCTTCCGCTATGATGTACTGGGCATTACTCACCACCCTCTGTAGCGCCTTGCGGTCGGCAGTGGTGGAAAAAGTACCCAATTTTCCTACTTGAGTAAAAGTAAAGACACCTTAAAAGAAAATGTAAAAGTCAGCCAGTAAAATATTACTGTAAAAGTCTAAAGTATTAGGTTTTAAATGTACTTAAGTATCAAAAGTAAAAGTATAAATCATTTTAAATGTCTTATATTAAGCAATCCAGACGACACAACGTTCTTGTTTTTTTAAATTTACGGATAGCCAGGGTCAACACATAATTTAAAAACTAAGCATTTTGTTTTTAGTGAGTCTACCAGATCAGAGGCAATAGAGATGACCAGGGATGTTCTCTTGATAAGTGCGTGAATTAAACCATTTTCCTGTCCTGCTAAGCATTCAAAATGTAACGAGTACTTTTGGGTGTCATGGGAAATGTATGGAGTAAAAAGCACATTTATTTTCTTTAGGAATGTAGTGGAGTAAAAGTAAAAATAGTCATGTACAGACACCCCTTCATAGGGGCCTTGGCTAAGCTAAGATGCCAGGATAACATTTCTCTTTAACTCTCTCTCTCTGTAGATACCTATACTGGACTGACTGGGGGAGCCCTGCTAAGATAGAGAGAGCTACTCTGGGTGGAAACTTCCGGGTGCCCATCATCAGCACCAGTCTGTCCCAGCCCAACGGACTTTCCATAGACTACGAGGAAAGGATGCTCTACTGGGCCGACGCTTCCCTGTAAGAACACAACCATTAGTAACATTCTGTAGGCTACACTGTTTTCTATGCACCCATTTCTCATGATCTCTTATCATTCTAACTCTCCATCCATTCATCCATATATCCACCGACTCACCCACCCACCCATCCATTATTGTTCTCCACTCCCTTCCATCTCACCATTAGAGATAAGATTGAGCGTTCCACCCTGACCGGGGAGAGGCGCCAGGTGATCATGATGGGCGTCCAGTACCCCTACGCTATGACCGTGTTCCAGCAGGACATATACTGGACTGACTGGACCACGCGAGCGGTCTACCGTGCCGGGAAGGACGACGGGTCAGGTTTCACGGTCCTGGTCCAGGAACTACAGTACAGGCCCAACGACATCCACGTGTACGCCGGCTCCAAGCAGCAGGCTTGCTCAAGCCCCTGTCAGCAGTTTAACGGAGGGTGTAGTCACGTCTGCGTGCCAGGTCAGGAGCTTGAATAACAAAACATTTGCTTTTAGTGTCTTGGAGTTCCTCCAGGGCTTGAGATCCACATGCTAAACTCAAATGTCTCATCTCTCATTGACATCAATTCATGATTCAGGTGAACTTCTGAGAACAACAATACCCACTGGGCACACCACATTATCTCAACATGTATAATTTCGTAATACAGTATTTGGTTGAGACGTTGATCATTGAGAATGCAACCTATATTCACCCACTCAAAAAGACAGGCAAAAGTTATTTTAATTTACAATCACTATGATTTCAACCATCTAAAAGCACAACCACATTTTTACAGATAAACAATGTCTGATTTTTGGTTTAATTGTCACCCAAATGTCTATCACTGCGTTTTCAACCATTTAAAAGTACAGCAAAGTTTAAATGGGAATACAATGTCAGATATGTTGTTTAATGCGCTATCACTGTGCCTCATCTAATAGCAGAATCAAATTACCTGGATTGCAGTTGAGATTACATTAAAAGTACATGGTGCGCCTCCCGGGTGGAGCAGTGGTTAAGGGCGCTGTACTTCAGCGCCAGCTGTGCCACCAGAGACTCTGGGTTCGCGCCCAGGTCGTAACCGGCCGCGACCGGGAGGTCCGTGGGGCGACGCACAATTGGCCTAGCATCGTCCGGGTTACGGAGGGCTTGGCCGGGAGGGATATCCTTGTCTCATCGCGCACCAGCGACTCCTGTGGCGGGCCGGGTGCAGTGCACGCTAACCAAGGTTGCCAGGTGCACGGTGTTTCCTCTGACACATTGGTGCGGCTGGCTTCTGGGTTGGATGCGTGCTGTGTTTAGAAGCTTGGTTGGGTTGTGTATCAGAGGACGCATGACTTTCAACCTTCGTCTCTCCCGAGCCCGTACGGGAGTTGTAGCGATGAGACAATTGGATACCACTAAACAATTGGATACCACGAAATTGGGGGGAAAAAGGGGTAAAAAAAAATTCAAATATATATATATATATATATATTTTTTTTAAGTACCGTTCGAGATTCTGCATAGATTATTCCAACAATTGCGAAGATCTTCATAGACCTGCGACAACATGGACCCACTCCAATTCACGTACCATCCCAACTGATCCACAGATGACGCAATCTCTACTGCCCTTTCCCACTTGGACAAAAGGAACACCTACGTGAGAATGCTGTTCATTGACTACAATAGTGCCTTCGATGTTCATCACTAAGCTAAGGTCCCTGGGACACCTCCCTCTGCAACTGGATCCTGGACTTCCCGCCGGACCACCCCCAGGTGGTGAGGGTAGGCAACAACACATCTTCCATGCTGACCCACAACATAGGGGTGCGTGCTTAGTCCCTTTCTGTACTCCCTGTTCACCCACAACTGTGTGGCCCTGCACGACTCCAACACCATCATTAAGTTTGCCGACGACACGATGGTGGTGGGCCTGATCACCGACGACGATGAGACAACCCCTAGCAGGACTACAAACTCTCCCTAAACTGATCATGGACTACAGGATACTGAGGGCCGAGCACACCCTCATTCACATTGACAGGGCTGTAGTGGAGCTGGTCGAGAGCTTCAAGTTCCTCTGTGTCCACATCATTAAGGATCTATCGGTGTCAGTGGAAGGCACAAACACACCAACAAAGTTGTGATAGAGGTCACGAGAATGCCTCTTCCCCCTCAGCAGGCTGAAAAAGATTTGGCATGGGCCCCTCATATCTTCAAAGTTCTACAGCTGCACCATCGAGAGCATCTTGACTGGCTGCGTAACCACTTGGTATGGCAACTACTTGGCATCCGACCGCAAGGAGCTACAGAGGATAATGCGTACAGCCCAGTACATCATCTATGACCTATATACCAGGCAGTGTCAGTGGAAGGCACAAAAAAATTGTAAAAGACTCCAGCCACCCAAACCACAGACTGTTCTCTCTGCTACCGCATGGCAAGCGGTACCAATGCACCAAGTCAGGAACCAACAGGACCCTGAACAGCTCTTCCCCCAAGCCATAAGACTTCTAAACAAGATTGATAAATAGCTAATCAAATGGCTACCCAGACTACCAGCATTTACCCTTCTCTTGCACTGACTATGAACACACACTGGACTCTACCCACACACTCACACATGCTTACACACACACACACACACACACCACATACGCTGCTGCTAGTAACTTTACCTCTACCTACAGTATATGTACAGTAGATAGCTACCTCAATTACCTTGTACCCCTGCACATTACCTTGTACCCCTGCACATCGACTCGGTACTGGTAACCCTTTTTTATAGCCATGTTATTTTCTACTCCCTATATACTGTATAGCCATGTTATTTTCTACTCCCTATATACTGTATAGCCATGTTATTTTCTACTCCCTATATACTGCATAGCCATGTTATTTTTACTTGTTATTTTTATTCGTTACTCACTCATTTTTATTCGTTACACCCCCAGTCTGAGGTCCTGAGCGCTCTGGAGCAGGTTTTTATCAAGGATTTCTCTGTACTTTGCTCCGTTCATCTTTCCCTTGATCCTGACTAGTCTCCCAGTCCCCTCAATCTTGGTTTCATCAGACCAGAGAATCTTGTTTGTCATGTTCTGAGAGACCTTTAGGTGCATTTTGGCAAACTCCAAGCAGGCTGTCATGTGCCTTTTCCTGAAGAGTGACTTCCGTCTGGCCGCTCTACCATAAAGGCCTGATTGGTGGAATGCTGCAGAGATGGTTGTCCTTCTGGAAGGTTCTCCCATCTCCACAGAGGAACTCTGAAGCTTTGTCAGAGTGATCATTGGGTTCTTGGTCACCTCCCTGACCAAGGCCCTTCTCCCCCGATTGCACAATTTGGCTGGGCAGCCAGCTCTAGGAAGAGTCTTGGTGGTTCCAAACTTCTTCCATTTAAGAATGATCGAGGCCACTGTGTTCTTGGGGAGCTTTAATGCTGCAGAATTTTTTTCGCACCCTTCCCCGGATATGTGCCTCAACACAATCCTGTATTGGTGTTCTACGGACAATTCCTTCGACCTCATGGCTTGGTTTTTGCTCTGACATGCACTGTCAACTGTGGGACCTTATTTTGACAGGTGTGTGCCTTTCCAAATCATGTCCAATCAATTGAATTTACCACAGGTGGACTCCAATCAAGTTGTAGAAACATCTCAAGGATGATCAATAGAAACAGGATGCACCTGAGCTCAATTTCGAGTCTCATAGCAAAGGGTCTGAATTCTTATGTATATAAGGTATTTCTGTTTTTTTTATATTTTATATAATATATATATATATATATATATAACATAAACATTTGCCAACATTTCTAAAAACCTGTGTTTTGATTTGTCATTATGGGGTATTGTGTGTAGATTGATGAGGATTCGTTATTTTAAATTGATTTTAGAATATCGCTGTAACATAACAAAATGTGGAAAAAGTCAAGGGGTCTGAATACTTTCGGAATGCACTGTATGCCAAGGTGCATTGAAGCTGCTCTGGCGGATCGTGGTGGCCCAACTCCTTATTAAGAAACTTTATGTTGGTCTTTCCTTTATTTTGTCTGTTACCTGTATATCTCCTTCAAATGTTGATTTATTTTTTACGTTGCGTTGACAACCAAACACAATTCAATATCACTAAATATCATGACATTTGAAGTTAGCCAGAGCTTTAACTTGAAACCCTATTCCTATGCATTCCCTATTTATTGTTGAATCCTGGGTTGAATTGAAACAATAGCTGTTCATGACTTGGTATATAGTCCTAAATAGCATCATTGATGATATTTGAGGTATAAAGTATGGTTACATTTCATATGCTCTGTTAAACCTACCCCTCGATAGCAGTACATCTGTTTAGTTTTTAAGTGGAGATTTCTCAACAATCTTTCTCACTATAGCACATTAGTAATAGTCAGTGACAAATATCATAGCTAAGGAGGTCTGGGTTAAAACCCTGACTGGGAGACCAAAGGGTAGCTGTAGATAGATCAATTCTCCAGTACAGCCCAGCCTATTTATATATTTTTTGATAGTGGCAGAGGTGGTAAAGTAACAAATTGCCATACTGGAGTAAAAGTAAAGATACCTAAATAGAAAATGACTCAAAAGTGAAAGTCACCCAGTAAAATACTACTTGAGTAAAAGTCTTAAAGTATTTGATTTTTAAATATATTTAAGGATAATTTAAAATTCATTATATTAGGCAAACTAGACGGCACAATGTTCTTGTTTTTATAATATGCAGATTGTCAGGGGCACATTTACAAATGAAGCATTTGTGTTTAGTTATTACGGCTCAGGCTAAGACCCTAGATCCAGACACAGGAGGCAGATAGTACGAGTCTCGGTGTTTCTTACAGTTTAAGGGGCAGGAAAAAGGTAAGTCAAGGCAGGCAAAGAGTCATAATCCAAATCCGAGTCAGGCAGGTACAGGACAGGCAGAAAGGTCAGCACTGGGAAGACTAGGGGGAAAACTAGCGCACAGGGAACCCGCTGGTGGGACATGACAAACTGGCAACAGACAAACAGAAACCATTTTGCTGTTCCGTTTTTAAAATGTATTTTTTATTTAACCTTTTATTTAACTAGGCAAGTTGGTTACGAACACGCTGTTAAGCATTCAAAATGTCACGAGTACTTTGGATGTCAGGGAAAATGTATGGAGTAAAAAGTACATTGTCTTTAGGAATGTAGTGGAGTAAAAGTAAAAGTTGTCATAGATATAAATAGTAAAGTACAGATACCCCCCAAAAAACGACTTAAGTAGTACTTTAAAGTTTTTTTTACTTAAGTATTTACACCACTTGTAAGTGGATACAGCATTGAAGATCTGACGTTGTTTTAGAGCTATAAATTCAACAAATTCAAGGTTTGTCGATGTTGACATTTTGTTACCATGATGACATAATCCTGTGGTTTAAATGTTACCCTCAAAACAAGTGTACATTGATAACGTTTTTTCAAATCCAATATATTTTCCACGTCACAATAAGTTGACAAACTAAATGTAAACAAAGTTGAATCAACCAGTTTGTTCCCAGTGGGTAGTCACACACTTAACTCACAATAAGATTGAGCAACTAAAGCAACATCTATGTATGTCCATCCTGCCAATGTCTATCACCCCTGACCCTGATGATGGTTCCCTCTGCCTATAGGTCCCTCTGGTCCAGAGTGTCAGTGTCCGGTATCGGGTAACTGGTATTTGGCCAACAATGGCAGGGACTGTATCCATGACAATGGTAACCGTTGCCAGCCCGAGCAGTTCACCTGTCTGAATGGTGGCTGTATCTCAGTGCGTTTGAAGTGTGACGGCTACAGTGACTGCCAGGACAACTCAGACGAGCTGGAGAGAGTGTGCGGTGAGTGTATTTACCTCAGTCTGTTTTTTGCCGCCATTTTAGTCAAGACCCAGCAACAGCAAAGCCAAGAGCTCTTAAGTTTTGAATCTTTCAAACTCAGCGGTCATGTCAAATGTTTTATAGCTCAAGTGTGCTCCCTGTACTGTCATTTCCCTGCACCTAGCAACCTTGTTAAAAAGACTCCTATTTTGCATAGATTTCCACACTTGCTCAATCAAATAATCAATCAATCAATCAATCAAATGTATTTATAAAGCCCTGTTTAGATCAATTGTCACAAAGTGCTTTACAGTAACCTGGCGTAGACCCCAAAGACTAACCTAGCACATTGATTCTGTACCGGTACCTGCTGTATATAGCCTTGCTATTGTTATTTTACTGCTGCTCTTTAATTATTTGTTACTTTTATTTATTATTTTTATTTTTTTGAGGTATTCTTTTATTTATTCCTTTTTTAACTGCATTGTGGGTAAGGGCTTGTAAGTAAGCATTGTATTCAGCGCATGTGACAATTTGATTTGATTTGAAAAGCACAATGGCAAGGAAGAATCTTCAAGAGAAACCAGTTGTGCTCACCCTCTCTTACTTCCCCTCTCAGCCTTCCACGAGTGCTCGGCCCAGGACTTCACTTGTGACAACGGCCGCTGTGTGGCCCTGTCCTACGTTTGTGACTACGCGAATGACTGCGGCGACAACAGTGACGAGCTGGGCTGCGCGTTCCCCACCTGTGCCTCCGCCACCGAGTTCACTTGCACCAATGGACGCTGCATCTCCGCCGCCTTCGTCTGCGACGGTTACAGTGACTGCCGCGACAACGACACCTCAGACGAGATCAACTGTCGTGAGTGATAACTGCTGTGACTAGAGTTGATTTAAGGAGAGTCGAAACAAAGATATTAGCAAGAGTGCCAAAAAAGAGACTGCACTAGTCCACAGATACTGTTAAGCATCTGCACATGTGCTTAGGAGTTCACTCTGTCCAGCAACATATTTAGCTGTGTGAAAAGTTTGACCTCTTTATTCAAACTCTCTTTGCTTATGTCAAAAGTTACCCCGCTCCTTATTGTAACCTCATATCGTTGAATCTACCTTTAACCTTTTCTACTTTACTCCGTTCCCGTAGCGCCCAGAACGTGTCCCTCCGGACAAACCAAGTGTGACAGCACCAACATCTGTATCTACGCGAGCCAACTGTGCGACGGTTACAACAATTGTGGGGACAACAGTGACGAGAACCCTTTGTTCTGTGGTAAGTCTAGCTATGATGTCTGTTTTGTTTTATACACTGAGTGTGCATCCTCTTTCCATGACTTAGACCGAGCAGTTGAATCCAGGTGAAAGCTATATATCCCTTATTGATGTCACTTCAATCAGTGTAAATGAAGGGGAGGAGACAGGTTAAATAAGGATTTTTAAGCCTTGAGACAATTGAGACATGGATTGTGTATGTGTGCCTTTCAGAGGGTGAATGGGCAAGACAAAATATTTAAGTGCCTTTAAACAGGATATGGTAGTAGGTGCCAGGCGCACCGGTTTGAGTGTGTCACGAACTGCAACGCTGCTGGGTTTTCCACGCTCAACAGTTTCCTGTGTGTGTCAAGAATAGTCCGCCCCCCGAAGGACATCCAGCCAACTTGACATAACTGTGGGATGCATTGAGAGTCAACATGGGTCAGCATCCCTGTGGAACGCTTTCGACACCTTGTAGGGTCCATGCCCCGAATTGAGGCTTTTCCGAGAGCAAAAGAGGGTGCAACATAATATTAAGGTGTTCCTAATGTTTTGTACACTGCATATCATGCTGTGGTTTTGGACAAGGTAGTTTATCCCTGACTTGTTTGCGCATGTATGTTTTTTCAGTTTTACGTCCCTCTCCACAGTCTGTTCACTGTATACTGTGCCCTTGTGTGTGTTTGGGCATACATGCGTGTGTGTGTGTGTGTGCATGCGCGTTTGTGTGTGTGTGTATGTTACAGTGGGCCGGACGTGCTCACCCGACCAGTTCCGTTGTGACGAGGGGAAGTGTATCCCCAGCCACTGGGTGTGTGACTGGATCAGAGACTGTGTCGACGGGACCGACGAGCCCCCCTCCTGCCGTGAGTACTACCTAACCTGGGCCATGTTCAGGCACCAAAGGCAAGAAAACAGACTGAAACAGGGAGAGATTTACCTGGACATTTCCAATAAGAAATTCAAATGTTCGTTTTCCACTTCAAAATGTTTTGCAACAGTGCGACCTAGATCATGGCCGCATTCAGAAGGCAAACTTTGCGGACTGTTGCAAATAATGTAATTTTGTAAAACTGGATTGATTCCTTATTCTACAAGACAGAGAGGCATACTTGTTTGATGTAACATATGTCTATCTGAATATTCAACAATGTAGTGAAAACAATAGCTGTTAAATTGTCCCCCTCTCTCTGTTTCCTCCAGAGGACCAAATAAACACCTGTCACCCTGACCAGTTCACGTGCACCAACGGGAACTGTATCCCCATGTCACTGACGTGTGACGGCAACAACGACTGCTGGGACAATAGTGACGAGGCACTGGAACTCCAATGTGGTGAGACATTACAATATACAGTGTGTTCAGAAATTATTCAGAACCCTAGACTTTTTCCACATTTTGTTAGGTTACAGCCTTATTCTAAAACGTATTATTGATTTTTTTCCCCCCCTCCATCTACACAAAATACCCCATAATGACAAAGCAAAAACTATTTTTTGGAATTTTTGCTAATTTATAATTTAAAAAAAAAAGTGTTCAGATCCTTTACTCGGTACTTTGTTGAAACACCTTTGGCAGCGATTTGAATCTTCTTGGTTTGACGCTACAAGCTTGGCATACCTGTATTTGGGAAATTTCTCCCATTCTTCTCTGCAGATCAGGTTGGATGGGGAGCGTCGCTGCACAGCTATTTTCAGGTCTTTCCAGAAATGTTCAATCAGGTTTAAGTCCGGGCTCTGGCTGGGCCACTCAAGGACATTCAGAGACTTGTCCCAAAGCCACTCCTGCTTTGTCTTGGCTGTGTGCTTAGAGTTGTTGTCCTGTTGGAAGGTGAACCTTTGCCTCAGCATTAGGTCCTGAGCGCTCTGGAGCAGGTTTTCATCAAGGATCTCTCTGTACTTTGCTCCGTTCATCTTTCCTGACTAGACTCCCAGTCCCTGCTGCTGAAAAGCATCCCCACAGCATGATGCTGCAACCACCATGCTTCACCGTAGGGATGGTGCCAGGTTTCCTCCAGATGTGACGCTTGGCATTCAGTCAAAATAGTTCAATCTTGGTTTAATCAGACCAGAGAATCTTGTTTCTCATAGTCTGAGAGTAGGTGCCTTTGGCAAACTCCAAGCAGGCTGTCGTGCCTTTTACTGAGGAGAGGTTTCAGTCTGGTCACTCTACCATAAAGGCCTGATTGGTGGAGTGTATCAGAGATGGTTGTCCTTCTGGAAGGTTCTCCCATCTCAACAGAGGGACTCTAGAGCTCTTTCAGTGACCATCGGGCTCTTGGTCACCTCCCTGACCAAGGCCCTTCTCCCTCGATTGCTTACTTTGGCCAGGTGGCCAGTTCTAGAAAGAGTCTTGGTGGTTCCATACTTCTTCCATTTAATAATGTCAACTGTGGGACCTTATATAAACAGGTGTGTGCCTTTTCAAATCATGTCCAATCAATTGAATTTACCACAGGTGGACTCCAATCAAGTTGTAGAAACATCTCAAGAATGATCAATAGAAACAGGATGCACCTGCGCTCAATTTCGAGTCTCATAGCAAAGAAATACAAATAAAATTGAAAACATTTCTATAAACCTGTTTTCACTTTGTCATTATGGGATATTGTGTGTAGATTGCGGAGGATTATTTATTTAATCCATTTGAGAATAAGGCTGTAATGTAACAAAATGTGGAAAAAGTCAAGGGGTCTGGACACTTCCCGAAGGCACTGTAACTCAGAATCTACACACGAACAAACAACACATAAGCGTGACACTATTGGTCTATCAACTTATAATGGGGGTGCTACACCCGAAGCAGGAAATTAAAGCAATCATTTTTGTAACAATTGTGCATGCTTCAGAGCGTAAAAAGACGGTTCAGCAAAGACAGCCATGTGTTTTGCTTCACAATGCTTCAGATGTCTCATTTGGGGTTTGTTTCAACTCTTACTACTCTGGCGCAAGACAAATGTTCTTCAAAATATTGTGTGTGCATCTTTACTTACCTCTCCCATTTCAGGAGAGCGGACATGCGCTTCTCATCAGTTCACCTGCCCCCCTCCATGGCGTCCTGGCCACCCGCGCTGTGTCCCTCTGAGCTATGTGTGTGATGGGGAGAAGGACTGTGCCGACGCAGCTGATGAGCTTCAAAACTGCCCCAACCGCACCTGCCACATGAATGAGTTCGCCTGCGCCAATGGCTTGTGTATCCTCGTCCCCTTCCAGTGAGTTTGTGTGTGTGTCAGTCACATACTGTAAAAATAAGGTGTGTTTGTGTGTTTTTTTTTGTTTTCCTATCCTTGTGGGGACCAGAAGTCCTCCCAAGGATAGTAAAACAAGGGAAATTCAGAAAAGTGGGGACATTTCGCCAGTCCCCACAAGGAAAAAGCCTATGTTAGGCTTAGGGGTTAGTGTTACAATTAGGGTTAGGGAAAATAGGATTTTGAATGGGAATCAATTGTTTGGTCCCCACAAGCGTAGTAAAACAAACGTGTGTGTTTTGTGCAAATTTGCCTCTGTATCTGTGTAAAAAAAAAGGCCGGCCCTCTCAATCTGATTGGCCTTCGGATCTATAAATCACATTCATCCCAACCAATCAGGGTGCTTGGACGCACTTTAGGGCTCCGCCTCCTATCACTTCACGTTAGTGCCCGGAATATCCCGAGAACAAGCAAGTTTTGTGTTGCAGACGGACCTTTGGACAACTGAAGCGTCCATTGACAAGTGTGTGTTGGGAATGTTATTGTGCTAATAGGGGGTGCAATAGTAGCAAGTTACGGTACCTTATTGTGCAGTGTACTGTAACAGTGTAGATACGTTTGCAAGTAAGAAGTTGCAGTGTTGTTTGCTGGGTCTCGTGTTAATGCTAGCTCCAGTTAATTTGTATGTACCCTGCCCTGTGCATGCTACTTCGTCTAGTATCTTTATTCATTGCTACAAGTGTGTTTATTGAGTCCGACTAGCCTACTCATTAGTATTACTTGCATGCCCCCGCTGCAATATGTTTATATTATATGCATGCTACCGCTGCAGTATATTTATATCTGCAATATGTATAGCCTCTTGTGTTACTTGTATAGTAGCTGGTGTCATTCTACAGATTCTAGAAGTTCCCAGAATGTTCTAGCTCTTTCTGTGCGCAAGCACATGTGCACTAGCCCTAAGTTGAGATCTCAGCCAGGCCAGAGAGAGAGCCATAAAGCTCCATGGCCTTAGCCTTCTATTTCTCTCTCTCTCTCGACATGTACAGTGCCTTTGCAAAAGTATTCAGACCCCTTGGATTTCTTCACATTTTATTGTGTTACAAAGTGGGATTAAAACGTATTTGTCATTTTCTGTCAACATTCTGCACAAAATACTGTAATGATTACCGCCCCGTAGAACTCACGTCGGTAGCCATGAAGTGCTATGAAAGACTGGTCATGGCTCACATCAACACCATCATGACGGAAACCCTAGACCCACTCTAATTCGCATACCGCCCCAACAGATCCGCAGATGACGCAATCTCAATCGCACTTCACACTGCCCTTTCCCACCTGGACAAAAGGAACACCTATGTGAGAATGCTGTTCATTGACTACAGCTCAGCATTCAACACCATAGTGCCCACAAAGCACATCATTAAGCTAAGGACCGTTGGACTAAACCCCTCCCTCTGCAGCTGGATCCTGGAATTGCTGACAGGCCGCCCCCATGTGGTAAGGGTAGGCAACAACATATCTGCCATGCTGATCCTCAACACTGGGGCCCCTCAGGGGTGCGTGCTTAGTCCCCTCCTGTACTCCCTGTTCACCCATGACTGCATGGCCAAGCACAACTCCAACACCATCATTAAATTTGCTGACGACACAATGGAGGTAGGCCTGATCACTGACTACGATGAAACAGCCTATAGGAAGGAGGTCCCAGGACAACAACCTCTCCCTCAATGTGAGCAAGACAAAGGAACTGATCGTGGACTACAGGAAAAGGAGGGCCGAACAGGCCCCCATTAACATCGACGGGGCTGAAGTGGAGCGGGTCGAGTTTCAAGTTCCTTGGTGTCCACATCACCAACAAACTAACATGGTCCAAACACACCAAGACAGTTGTGAAGAGGGCACAACAACACCTTTTCCCCCTCAGGAGACTGAAAAGATTTGGCATGGGTCCCTAGATCCTTAAAGTTCTACAGCTGCACCATCGAGAGCATCCTGACCGGTTGCATCACCTCTTGGTATGGCAACTGCTCAGGATCTGACCGTACGGCACTACAGGGTAGTGCGTACGGCCCAGTACATCACTGGGGCCAAGCTTCCTGACATTCAGGAACTACAGTTGAAGTTGGAAGTTTACATACACTTAGGTTGAAGTCATTAAAACTCATTTTTCAACCACTCCACAAATTTCTTGTTAACAAACTATAGTTTTGGCAAGTCGGTTAGGCCATCTACTTTGCATGACACAAGTAATTGTTAATTGTAATCCAACAATTGTAACTGTAATCCAACAATTGTTTACGGACAGATTATTTCACCTATAATTCACTGTATCACAATTCCAGTGGGTCAGACGTTTACATACACTAAGTTGACTGTGCCTTTAAACAGCTTGGAAAATTCCAGAAAATGATGTCATGGCTTTAGGAGCTTCTGATAGGCTAATTGACTTCATTTGAGTCAATTGGAGGTGTACCTGTAGATGTATTTCAAGGCCTACCTTCAATTTCAGTGCCTCTTTGCTTGATATCATGGGAAAATCAAAAGAAATCAGCCAAGACCTCAGATTTAAAAAATTGTAGACCGCCACAAGTCTGGTTCATCCTTGGGAGCAATTTCCAAATGCCTGAAGGTACCACTTTCATCGGTACAAACAATAGTACGCAAGTATAAACACCATGGGACCACACAGCCATCATACCGCTCAGGAAGGAGACGTGTTCTGTCTCCTAGGAGACAAACATACTTTGGTGCGAAAAGTGCAAATCAATCCCAGAACGACAGCAAAGGACCTTGTGAAGAGGCTGGAGGAAACAGGTACAGTATCTATATCCACAGTAAAACAAGTTCTATATCGACATAACCTGAAAGCTTCTCAGCAAGGAAGAAGCCACTGCTCAAAACCACCATAAAAAACCATGAAGCATGACCCATGAAGCACGAAGGTGGCAGCATCATGTTGTGGGGGTGCTTTATCGCAGGAGGGACTGGTGCACTTCACAAAATAGATGGCATCATGGGGTAGGAAAATTACGTGGATATATTGAAGCAACATCTCAAGTTATCAGTCAGGAAGTTAAAGCTTGGTCGCAAATGGGTCTTCCAAATGGACAATGACCCCAAGCATACTTCCAAAGTTGTGGCAAAATGGCTTAAGGACAACAAAGTCAAGGTATTGGAGTGGCCATCACAAAGCCCTGACCTCAATCCCATAGAAAATGTGTGCGCAGAACTGAAAAAGCGTGTGCGAGCAAGGAGGCCTACAAACTCGACTCAGTTACACCAGCTCTGTCAGGAGGAAAGGACCAAAATTCACCCAACTTATTGTGGGAAGCTTGTGGAAGGCTACCTGAAATGTTTGACCCAAGTTAAACCATTTTAAAACAATGCTACCAAAGGCTAATTGAGTATATGGAAACTTCTGACTAACTGGGAATGTGATGAAAGAAATAAAAGCTAAAATAAATAATTCTCTAAACTTAAAATAATGATCCTAGTGATCCTAACTGACCTAATACAGGGAATTTTTACTAGGATTCAATGTCAGGAATTGTGAAAAACTGAGTTTTAATGTATTTGGCTAAGGTGTATGTAAACTTTCGACTTCAACTGTATATACTAGGTGGTGTCAGGAAGGCCCAAAAAATTGTCAAAGGCTTCAGTCACTCAAGTCTAAGACTGTTTTCTCTACTACCGTACGGCAAGCTGTACCGGAGCACCAAGTCTAAGACCAAAAGGCTCCTTAATAAACCTTTTCGGGCTAGGGGTTCCTCTAGCGGAATGTTTCGACAACATCTGGTGAAGTGGCAGAGCGCGAAATTCAAAACAAATTATTAGAAATATTTAACTTTCATACATTCACAAGTGCAATACACCAAATTAAAGCTTAACTTCTTGTTAATCTAGCCATCGTGTCAGATTTCAAAAAGGCTTTACCGCGAAAGCACACCATGCGATTATGTTAGGACAGCGCCTAGCCACGAAAATCATACAGCCATTTTCCATTCAAGGAGAGAGCTCGCAAAAGTCAGAAATTGCAATTAAATTAATCACTAACCTTTGATCTTCATCTGGTGGCACTCCCAGGACTCCATGTTACACAATAAATGTTTGTTTTGTTCAATGAAATCCCTCTTTATACCCAAAAACCTCAGTTTAAATTGGCGCGTTATGTTCAGAAATGCATTGTCTCAAATAACATCCGGTGAAATTGCAGAGAGCCAAATCAAATTACAGAGATACTCATCATAAACATTGATGATACAAGTGTTATACATAGGATTAAAGAAACTTCTTGTTAATCCAGCCGCTGTGTTAGATTTCAAAAAGGCTTTACGGTTAAAGCAAACCATACTATTATCTGAGGACAGCACCCCATCAAACAAAGACAGACAATCATAATTCAACCCGCCAGGCATGACACGAAACTCAGAAATAAAGATATAATTCATGCCGTACCTTTGACGAGCTTCTTCTGTTGGCACTCCAATATGTCCCATACACAGCACAAATGGTCCTTTTGTTCGATTAATCCCGTTGTTATATATCCAAAATGTCCATTTATTTGGTGCGTCTGATCCAGAAAAACACCGGTTCCAACTCGTGCAACATGACTACAAAATATCTCATCTCATAAATTACCTGTAATCTTTGTCCAAACATTTCAAACAACTTTCCTAATACATCTTTAGGTATTTTTTTACGTAAATAATCGCTAAAATTTAAGACGGGATAACCTCTCTTCAATACCGGAGGAAAACAAAGTGGAGCGTGCTTTTCAGATCACGCGCCTCTATCAAACAGTACACTTCACTCGACCCTCATTCTGAACAGGGCTACTTCTTCATTTCTCAAAGGAAAAACATCAACCAATTTTTAAAGACTGTTGACATCCAGTGGAAGCGAAAGGAACTGCAAGCAACTTCCTTAGAATTCTAGATTCCCAATGAAAATCCATTGAAAAGAGAGAGACCTAAAAAGTAAAATCGTGGATGGTTTGTCCTCGGGGTTTCGCCTGCCAAATAAGTTCTGTTATACTCACAGACATCATTCAGACAGTTTTAAAAACTTCAGTGTTTTCTATCCAAATCTACTAATACTATGCATATCATAGCTTCTGGGCCTGAGTAGCAGGCAGTTTACTTTGGGCACGCTTTTCATCCGGATGTGAAAATACTGCCCCCTAGCCCAAAAAGGTTAACAGCTTCTACCCCAAAGCCATAAAACTGATGAACAATTAATCAAATGGCCACCCGGACTATTTACATTGACCCCCACCCCCCCTTTGTTTTTATACTGCTGCTACTTGCTGTCTATCTATGCCTAGTCCCTTTACAAATTACCTCGACTAACCTGTACCCCTGCACATTGGCTTGGTTCCGGGACCCCCTGTATATGGCCTTGTTATTGTTATGTTGGAACCTGTGGGCTTGTAAGTAAGCATTTCACGGTATGGCCTACAATACCTATTGTACTCGGCGCCTATGACAATTAACATTTGATTTGATGTTAATAGAAATTAAATAACTAAAATATTCAGCTCCCTGAGTTAGTACATGTTAGAAATACCTATACTAGTGTATAATCCACAGCATAATTATTAACTTGGCCATACTTTAAGAGTTTTAAAGCGTGGATACTAATGGATACTAATTATTGTTTTGTTTCCCCTTTTAAAACCACACAACAATATACAGTGGGGAGAACAAGTATTTGATACACTGCTGATTTTGCAGGTTTTCCTACTTACAAAGCATGTAGAGGTCTGTAATGTTTATCATAGGTACACTTCAACTGTGAGACGGAGACGGAAGAGACGGAATCTAAAACAAAAATCCAGAAAATCTATTAATTTGCATTTTATTGCATGACTTAAGTATTTGATACATCAGAAAAGCAGAACTTAATATTTGGTGCAGAAACCTTTGTTTGCAATTACAGAGATCATACAAGGTTCGCAGACACTGCAGCAGGGATTTTGGCCCACTCCTCCATACAGACCTTCTCCAGATCCTTCAGGTTTCAGGGCTGTCGCTGGGCAATACGGACTTTCAGCTCCCTCCAAAGATTTTATTTTGGGTTCAGGTCTGGAGACTGGCTAGGCCACTCCAGGACCTTGAGATGCTTCTTACGGATCAACTCCTTAGTTGCCCTGGCTGTGTGTTTCGGGTCGTTGTCATGCTGGAAGACCCAGCCATGACCCACCTTCAATGCTCTTACTGAGGGAAGGAGGTTGTTGGCCAAGATCTCACGATACATGGCCCCATCCATCCTCCCCTCAATACGGTGCAGTCGTCCTGTCCCCTTTGCAGAAAAGCATCCCCAAAGAATTATGTTTCCACCTCCATGCTTCACGGTTGGGATGGTTTTCTTGAGGTTGTACTCATCCTTCTTCTTCCTCCAAACACGGCGAGTGGAGTTTAGACCAAGCTCTATTTTTGTCTCATCAGACCACATGACCTTCTCCCATTCCTCCTCTGGATCATCCAGATGGTCATTGGCAAACTTCAGACGGGCCTGGACATGCGCTGGCTTGAGCAAGGGGACCTTGCGTGCGCTGCAGGATTTTAATCCATGACGGCGTAGAGTGTTACTAATGGTTTTCTTTGAGACTGTGGTCCCAGCTCTCTTCAGGTCATTGACCAGGTCCTGCCGTGTAGTTCTGGGCTGATCCCTCACCTTCCTCATGATCATTGATGCCTCACGAGGTGAGATCTTGCATGGAGCCCCAGACCGAGGGTGATTGACCGTCATCTTGAACTTCTTCCATTTTCGAATAATTGCGCCAACAGTTGTTGCCTTCTCACCAAGCTGCTTGCCTATTATCCTGTAGGCCATCCCAACCTTGTGCAGGTCTACAATTTTATCCCTGATGTCCTTACACAGCTCCCTGTTCTTGGCCATTGTGGACAGGTTGGAGTCGGTTTGATTGATTGTGTGAACAGGTGTCTTTTATACAGATAACGAGTTCAAACAGGTGCAGTTAATACAGGTAATGAGTAGAGAACAGGAAGGATTCTTAAAGAAAAACTAACAGATCTGTGAGAGCCGGAATTCTTACTGGTTGGTAGAATGCAATAAATAAAATGCAAATTACTTAAAAATCATACAATGTGATTTTCTGGATTTTTGTTTTAGATTCCGTCTCTCACAGTTGAAGTGTATCTATGATAAAAATTACAGACAATTACATGCTTTGTAAGTGGGAAAACCTGCAAAATCGGCAGTGTATCAAATAGTTGTTCTCCCCACTGTAAATAACTTCTAATGGAATCCACTGTGTCTGTGCGTGTGTGGCATGGGCCTCAACATCATGTTCTGACCGGACAGCACTAGGGTTGTGCAGTATGTAGATTTTCATATCCTCTTCCCAGGATTTACTGTATTACCGGCTTGGTACACAAGGGGGTGCCAAAAACAGCAAAAAATCACATTGGGCATCTATTACCAGAATTCTAACAAAATTAGCAAAAGTATTAGCGAATTCCCATGGAGACTGCTAGCTAAAGATGCTAACGAGCGCAAACAAATATAAACAAATTGCAATGACCACCAATCCAGGTCATGAAGTTATACATACAATATATGCAACATACAATATATATATACTGAATGTCAGAATTCGTTTTTTCACGCAGGAAAAACATATATAACGAGTTCATGCTGCGTTTTGCAAACGCAAATGTAAAATTCTTATTGTAATTTCTGCTCGGCATCAGACAAATTTTGTGCTTCAGTTGCACTTCTCCACTTGGATGAGAATTCATGAACGGTGTCATTCTATCAGCAAACAGCGCTCTGACTGATAGATACTTTTCTCTTGGTTTAGCCAGCCTACTTTTCTCTGGTAAAATGAAAGATTACCTTTAAACAAAACATTAGGAAATGTAGCTGGCTACATCCTTTCTGTGATAAACATTTTTATTTATTTAACTAGGCAAGTCAGTTAATAACAAATTCTTATTTACAATGATGGCCTAGGAACAGTGGGTTAACTGCCTTCTTCAGGGGCAGAACAGATTTTTGACCTTGTCAGCTCAGGGATTTGATCTAGCCACCTTTCGGTTACTGGACCAACGCTCGAACCACTAGGCTACCTGCTGCCCCAATATATGATGGCCATGCATCGTTTTAGCAAAAAATACCATGCTTTTTCATTGTAAGCTCATTTACTTGTGACTGCCAGCTAAATAGTGTTGCACTTCTGTTAGCTTAATTTTCATCAGATTACATTTTCGGCCAAATGTCATGCACTAATGTATTTTCTGTAAACTAAAACTATAGTTGCAAAAATACACTTGACTTTTAATATAAAACGCGACCCGTGTCAATATAAAGCTGGACTCACCTGCTCCCCTTTCTCCTGTTGTGCTAGTTACAATCTGGCTCAACTGTTCAGGGAAACTATGGTAAGCTTCATAATGTAAAATCATGTGATGTGTGAAATGAAGAACCCAATATTCTTTATCTCCTAATAAATTGCACATCTTGACTGCAGGTATTTACTTAAACAGTAGCTACAAATATGACAATTTATTGAAAAACTTAAAAGAAATAGTTTCAATGGTATTGACGGTATTAAAAAACCATCCCGTTACTATTTCCAAATAGCTTGTTATACGGTACACCGCCCAAGCCTAGACAGCACAATAATGGGCAGATCTTAGTGAATCAGTTCAAGTGGACTAGCGGGTGAGGGCCACTCAACCATAAAGGCCTTATTTAGTGGAGTGTTGCAGAGATGGTTGTCCTTCTGGAAGGTTCTCCCATCTCCACAGAGGACCTCTGGAGCTCTGTCAGAGTGACCATTTGGTTCTTGGTCACCTCCCTGACCAAGGCCCTTCTCCCCCGATTGCTCAGTTTGGCCGGGCGGCCAGCTCTAGGAAGAGTCTTGGTGGATCCAATCTTCTTCCATTTAAGAATGATGGAGGCTACTGTGTTCTTGGGGACCTTCAATGCTGCAGAAATGTTTTGGTACCCTTCCCCAGATCTGTGCCTCAACACAATCCTGTCTCGGTGCTCTACTGACAATTCATTCAACCTCATGGCTTGGTTTTCGCTCTGACATGCACTGTTAACTGTAGGACCTTATAGACAGGTGTGTGTCTTTCCAAATCATGGACAATCAATTGAATTTACCAAAGCCAAAGGTAGACTCCAATCAAGTTGCAGAAAAATTTCAAGGATGACCAATGGAAACAGGATGCATCTGAGCTCAATTTCGAGGTTCATTGCAAAGTGTCTGAATAGTTATGGGGTATTGTGTAGAATTACATCTGTTTTAGAATAAGGCTGTAACGTAACAAAATATGGAAAAAGTCAAGGGGTCTGAATACTTTCCGGATGCACTGTATTTTTTTTGAGTGTCTCTCTCTCGTACATTGAAGAGTAGGGGTACTTTAACAAAGATACCCCATTGTTTACCTCCCCTCCTGTTAGCTGTGACCGAGTCAATGACTGCGGGGACGGCAGCGACGAGTTGGACTGTTCCTACGACACCTGCACCAGCTACCAGTTCACCTGCCAAAACGGCGCCTGCATCCCAGCCACCTTTGCCTGCGATGGCGAGGCCGACTGTCTGGACGGTTCTGACGAGGCAGAAGGCATGTGCAGCACCCCCCAGCCTACCTGTGCCCCGGGAGAGTACTTGTGCAAGTCGGGCGAGTGTATTGACACCCACAAGGTCTGCAACTCGCAGAAGGACTGCTCGGATAACAGTGATGAGAAGGGATGCGGTAAGATCTCTCATACAGCGAAGGATGTAACACAATGGGGAAGGGATAGATTTATTTCCTTTGATTGAATGGAGGTTGTGGCAGTTGTACAATAGGTATGCGAATGTAACCACACTAAATGTATGATATTTCAAGAAATACTGTAAGTATGTGGAGTAGGAAATTAGTATTTGCAGTAAGAACATAATAATTTAGAGTAGGAAAAGGGAATTTTGATTTGGATTCCTAGATTAATTTTACAGCACATCTTAATCTTACAGAACTCATCCTACCTCTCTCTATCTCCTTCCCTCTCTACTCTGTGCAGGAATTAACGAATGCCAAGATTCGTCAGTCCACAAGTGTGCCCAGGTCTGCACCGACACCCCGACCGGTTACTACTGCTCGTGTAATGCCGGCTACCAACTCATGCCTGATGGTAAGGCGTGCGCAGACCTGGACGAGTGCCGCGACACGCCCGCCGTCTGTAGCCAGATCTGCGAGAACTCCGCCGGCTCCTTCCACTGCAAATGCGCCCCGGGCTACGTGCGTGAGCCAGACGGGCGCACGTGCCGCCAGAACAGCGCCATTGCCCCTTATCTTCTGTACAGTAATCTTTATTACATTCGTAATTTGACGACTGACGGTTCGCAGCTGAGCGTGGTTCTGCAAGGACTGTCGAATGTGGTGGCGCTGGATTTTGACCATTACGAGAAGAGGCTGTACTGGTTGGATGCGGGAATGGTGCGGATTGAGAGGATGCGATTCGACGGCAGTGAGAGGGAGACGATAGTGGATAACAACGTGGTAGGGGCTGAGGGAATGGCAGTGGATTGGGTTGGCAGGTGAGTGAAGGGGGAGGGGCATCAGAGCTTGATTGTAATTTTAAAATCATTGGCCTCATGGCGACGCAGTTTCCTTAATCTCCAGCACCTCAATTGGAAAGGACAGGTGAGGGAAAACTATGAGTGTGAATAATTTCATGATGCACTGTGTTGTGTTCAAAAGCTTCATAAAACTGTCTCACACTTCACATTTTGATTATAGCCTACAGTTGGCTTATAATGACACATTTGTATCTCCTTACAATTATATGTTTCATAGCAAAAGGTCTATATATACAGTGGAAAGAAAAAGTATGTGAACCCTTTGGAATTACCTCAATTTCTGCATAGATTTGTCATAAAAGTTGATCTGTTCTTCATCTAAGCCACAACAATAGACAAACACAGTCTGCTTAAACTAATGACACACAAACAATTATACATTTTCATGTCTTTACTGAACACACTGTGTAAACATTCCCAGTGCAGGGTGGGAAAAGTATGTGAACTCCTTTTTGCAGCAATAACCTCAACCAAACATTTTCTGTAGCTGCGAATCAGAACTGCACAACGGTCAGGAGGAATTTAGGATTTTCTTGGGATGTCTGATGTGAACCACTCTCTTGAGCTCATGCCACAGCATCTCAATCGGATTGAGGTCAGGACTCTTACTGGGCCACTCCAGAAGGTGTATTTTCTTCTGTTGAAGCCATTCTGTTGTTCATTTACATCTGTGTTTTTTGTCGTTGTCCTGCTGCATCACCAAACTTCTGTTGAGCTTCAATTGGCGGACAGAAAGCCATACATTCTCCTGCAAAATGTCTTGTTAAACTTGGGAATTCATTTTTCTGTTGATGATAGCAAGCTGTCCAGGCCCTGAGGCAGCAAAGCAGCTCCATGATGCTCCCTCCACCATACTTTACAGTTGGGACAAGGTTTTGATGTTTCTGTGCTGTGATGTGCCTTTTTTTCTCCACACATAGTGTTGTGTGTTCCTTCCAAACAACTCAACTGTAGTTTCATCTGTCCACAGAATATTTTGCCAACATCCAGGTGCTCTTTTGCGAACCTCGGACGTGCAGTAATGTTTTTTTTGGACAGCAGTGGCTTCTTCCATGGTGTCCTCCCATGAACACCATACTTGTTTAGTTTTTTACATATACAGTGCCTTGCGAAAGTATTCGGCCCCCTTGAACTTTGCGACCTTTTGCCACATTTCAGGCTTCAAACATAAAGATATAAAACTGTATTTTTTTGTGAAGAATCAACAACAAGTGGGACGCAATCATGAAGTGGAACGACATTTATTGGATATTTCAAACTTTTTTAACAAATCAAAAACTGAAAAATTGGGCGTGCAAAATTATTCAGCCCCCTTAGGTTAATACTTTGTAGCGCCACCTTTTGCTGCGATTACAGCTGTAAGTCGCTTGGGGTATGTCTCTATCAGTTTTGCACATCGAGAGACTGAAATTTTTTCCCATTCCTCCTTGCAAAACAGCTCGAGCTCAGTGAGGTTGGATGGAGAGCATTTGTGAACAGCAGTTTTCAGTTCTTTCCACAGATTCTCGATTGGATTCAGGTCTGGACTTTGACTTGGCCATTCTAACACCTGGATATGTTTATTTTTGAACCATTCCATTGTAGATTTTGCTTTATGTTTTGGATCATTTTCTTGTTGGAAGACAAATCTCCGTCCCAGTCTCAGGTCTTTTGCAGACTCCATCAGGTTTTCTTCCAGAATGGTCCTGTATTTGGCTCCATCCATCTTCCCATCAATTTTAACCATCTTCCCTGTCCCTGCTGAAGAAAAGCAGGCCCAAACCATGATGCTGCCACCACCATGTTTGACAGTGGGGATGGTGTGTTCAGGGTGATGAGCTGTGTTGATTTTACGCCAAACCTAACGTTTTGCATTGTTGCCAAAAAGTTCAATTTTTGTTTCATCTGACCAGAGCACCTTCTTCCACATGTTTGGTGTGTCTCCCAGGTGGCTTGTGGCAAACTTTAAACAACACTTTTTATGGATATCTTTAAGAAATGGCTTTCTTCTTGCCACTCTTCCATAAAGGCCAGATTTGTGCAATACACAACTGATTGTTGTCCTATGGACAGAGTCTCCCACCTCAGCTGTAGATCTCTGCAGTTCATCCAGAGTGATCATGGGCCTCTTGGCTGCATCTCTGATCAGTCTTCTCCTTGTATGAGCTGAAAGTTTAGAGGGACGACCAGGTCTTGGTAGATTTGCAGTGGTCTGATACTCCTTCCATTTCAATATTATCGCTTGCACAGTGCTCCTTGGGATGTTTAAAGCTTGGGAAATATTTTTGTATCCAAATCCGGCTTTAAACTTCTTCACAACAGCATCTCGGACCTGCCTGGTGTGTTCCTTGTTCTTCATGATGCTCTCTGCGCTTTTAACGGACCTCTGAGACTATCACAGTGCAGGTGCATTTATACGGAGACTTGATTACACACAGGTGGATTGTATTTATCATCATTAGTCATTTAGGTCAACATTGGATCATTCAGAGATCCTCACTGAACTTCTGGAGAGAGTTTGCTGCACTGAAAGTAAAGGGGCTGAATAATTTTGCACGCCCAATTTTTCAGTTTTTGATTTGTTAAAAAAGTTATAAATATCCAATATCAATCGTTCCACTTCATGATTGTGTCCCACTTGTTGTTGATTCTTCACAAAAAAAATACAGTTTTATATCTTTATGTTTCAAGCCTGAATTGTGGCAGAAGGTCGCAAAGTTCAAGGGGGCCGAATACTTTCGCAAGGCACTGTAGTAGACTCGTCAACAGGGAAGTTAGCATGTTCCAGATATTTCTGTCAGTCTTTAGCTGACACTCTAGGATTCTTCTTAACCTCATTGAGCATTCTGCGCTGTGCTCTTGCAGTCATCTTTGCGGGACAGCCACTCCTAGGGAGAGTAGCAACAGTGCTGAACTTTCTCCATTTATAGATCATTTGTTTTACCATGGACTGATGAACATTCAAGTTTTTAGAGATACTTATGTAACCATTTTCAGCTTTATGGAAGCTAACAATTCTTAATCTTAGGTCTTTGAGATCTCTTTTGTTCAATGCATGGTTCACATCAGGCAATGCTTCTTGTGAATAGCAAACTCAAATTTTGTGAGCGTTTTTATAGGGCAGGGCAGCTCTAACCAACATCTCCAACCTTGTCTCATTGATTGGACTCCAGGTTAGCGGACTCCTGACTCCAATTGGCTTTTGGAGAAGTCATTAGCCTAGGGGTTCACACACTTTTTCCAACCTACACTGTGACAGTTTAAATGATGTATTCAATATAGACAAGAAAAATACAATAATTTGTGTGTTATTAGTTTAAGCACACTGTGTTCATCTATGGTTGTGACTTCGATGAAGATCAGATCAAATTCTATGACCAATTTATGCAGAAATCCAGGTAATTCCAAAAGGTTCACATACTTTTTCTTGCCACTGTATGATATTGTATCTATGCATATGTCCATAGTCATTCTTGTATGTTTATGTGTGTGTATCCCAAAGGAAGCTCTACTGGGTAGACGGTTACTACGGCTCTCTCCACGTGTCAGAGCTGGATGGTCGTTTCCAGAAGAAGTTGCTGAGTGGCTGCGTGGGACCTAACGCCACCTACTGCTTTGTCCGGCCCCGTGCCATAGCCGTCAACCCCAAATATGGGTACTAACCAGGGGAGGCTGCTGAGGGGAGGACGGCTCATAATAATGGCTGGAACAGAGCAAATGGCATGGCATCAAACAGATGGGAACCACGTGTTTGATGTATTTCAAATCGAATCAAGTTTTATTAGTCACATGCGCCGAATACAACAGGTGGAGACCTTACAGTGAAATGCTTACTTACGAGCCCCTAACCAACAACGCAGTTTAAAATAAAATATGAATAAGAAATAAAAGTAACAAGTAATTAAAGAGTGGCAGTAAAATAACAATAGTGAGACTATATACAGGTGGGTACCGGTACAGGATTAATGTGCTCACCAGTGAGTTGAGGTAATATGTGACTATGCATAGATGATAACAACAGAGAGTAGCAGCGGTGTAAAAGAGGGGGGGGGGGGGGGGACAATGCAAATAGTCTGTGTAGCTACAGTGCCTTGCGAAAGTATTCGGCCCCCTTGAACTTTGCGACCTTTTGACACATTTCAGGCTTCAAACATAAAGATATAAAACTGTATTTTTTTGTGAAGAATCAACAACAAGTGGGACACAATCATGAAGTGGAACGACATTTATTGGATATTTCTAACTTTTTTAACAAATCAAAAACTGAAAAATTGGGCGTGCAAAATTATTCAGCCCCTTTACTTTCAATGCAGCAAACTCTCTCCAGAAGTTCAGTGAGGATCTCTGAATGATCCAATGTTGACCTAAATGACCAATGATGATAAATACAATCCACCTGTGTAATCAAGTCTCCGTATAAATGCACCTGCACTGTGATAGTCTCAGAGGTCCGTTAAAAGCGCAGAGAGCATCATGAAGAACAAGGAACACACCAGGCAGGTCCGAGATACTGTTGTGAAGAAGTTTAAAGCCGGATTTGGATACAAAAATATTTCCCAAGCTTTAAACATCCCAAGGAGCACTGTGCAAGCGATAATATTGAAATGGAAGTAGTATCAGACCACTGCATATCTACCAAGACCTGGCCGTCCCTCTAAACTTCCAGCTCATACAAGGAGAAGACTGATCAGAGATGCAGCCAAGAGGCCCATGATCACTCTGGATGAACTGCAGAGATCTACAGCTGAGGTGGGAGACTCTGTCCATAGGACAACAATCAGTCGTATATTGCACAAATCTGGCCTTTATGGAAGAGTGGCAAGAAGAAAGCCATTTCTTAAAGATATCCATGAAAAGTGTCGTTTAAAGTTTGCCACAAGCCACCTGGGAGACACACCAAACATGTGGAAGAATGTGCTCTGGTCAGATGAAACCAAAATTGAACTTTTTGGCAACAATGCAAAACGTTATGTTTGGCGTAAAAGCAACACAGCTGAACACACCATCCCCACTGTCAAACATGGTGGTGGCAGCATCATGGTTTGGGCCTGCTTTTCTTCAGCAGGGACAGGGAAGATGGTTAAAATTGATGGGAAGATGGATGGAGCCAAATACAGGACCATTCTGGAAGAAAACCTGATGGAGTCTGCAAAAGACCTGAGACTGGGACGGAGATTTGTCTTCCAACAAGACAATGATCCAAAACATAAAGCAAAATCTACAATGGAATGGTTCAAAAATAAACATATCCAGGTGTTAGAATGGCCAAGTCAAAGTCCAGACCTGAATCCAATCGAGAATCTGTGGAAAGAACTGAAAACTGCTGTTCACAAATGCTCTCCATCCAACCTCACTGAGCTCAAGCTGTTTTGCAAGGAGGAATGGGAAAAAATTTCAGTCTCTCGATGTGCAAAACTGATAGAGACATACCCCAAGCGACTTACAGCTGTAATCGCAGCAAAAGGTGGCGCTACAAAGTATTAACCTAAGGGGGCTGAATAATTTTGCACGCCCAATTTTTCAGTTTTTGATTTGTTAAAAAAGTTTGAAATATCCAATAAATCTCGTTCCACTTCATGATTGTGTCCCACTTGTTGTTGATTCTTCACAAAAAAATACAGTTTTATATCTTTATGTTTGAAGCCTGAAATGTGGCAAAAGGTCGCTAAGTTCAAGGGGGCCGAATACTTTCGCAAGGCACTGTATTTGATTAGGTGTTCAGGAGTCTTATGGCTTGGGGGTAGAAGCTGTTTAGAAGCCTCTTGGACCTAGACTTGGCGCTCTGGTACAGCTTGCCATGCGGCAGCAGAGAGAACAGTCTATGACTAGGGTGGCTGGAGTCTTTGACACTTTTGGGCCTTCCTCTGACACCGCCTGGTACTGTATAGAAATCCTGGATGGCAGGAAGCTTGGCCCCAGTTGATACCATTCCACCTATTCTGCTCCAGCTATTAACAAGCCTGTTCTCCCCAATTAAGGTGCCACCAACCTCCTGTGGTACTGACATGCACATGCACGCTCATACACACAAACATACAAGGTCCCACACATCCCCACCTGCAAGATAGAGGAAGAGTGGCCATTCTGAATTAATGGCAGATATTGAGGCATTTTTCGATAATCATGACATCTTTGATATATTATTGAGTAATACCAGTTAACAAATTACATCAAATTTTTTGTTCCCTTTTTAAAAATGTACTCTCCATTTGATTCTCTCTGCCTGCAGCTGGCTGTATTGGACAGACTGGGGGGACACTGCCTACATTGGCAGGGTTGGTATGGATGGTACCAACGCCACTGCCCTCATCACCACCAAGCTGGAGTGGCCCAGTGCCCTGACCATTGACTACACCACCAACAAGATCTTCTTCGCCGACTCCCACCTCAATTTCCTAGAGTGAGACATCAACACAACACTGTCTTCAGGGATGAACTTAATAATTCACTCTTAATACCTTTCTATGTAGTACTATCGGGCTTTATCATGAAAGTGTCGTAGGGCAGAAAAATAAGGCATTATGACCCCCTCACATCTATGCCTTGAATATCAGGGTTGAATGAGATCATGTTCAGTTGAAGAAATAAAACACTTGAGGATAAGTAGGTAAGAAAACCCCTAGTAGAGAAAAGGCAATGGAGGAAAAAACTCTTTAGTTAGGAAAAAAAAAGACAATAACAAAATAAGGACAACAGAACAGTACAGTTAAAGTGTATGCCCTCTCTCTAACTCTCTAAAGTTTTGCTGATATGGACGGGGAGAACCGCCACCGGGCCATAGCAGGCTCTCTGCCTCACCCCTTTGCCGTCACCCTGTTTGAAGACTGGGTCTACTGGACTGACTGGAACACCCACACCGTTGAGAAGGCCCACAAGTACACTGGCACCGGCCGCGTTGTCATGGGAAACAACACACACCGGCCAAATGACATCCATGTATACCATCCCTACAGGCAGCCTCGCAGTATGTATAGTACTGTGCCCTTTGACCCTTTGGAATTCCCATACATTGCTTGCTTAATTTTCATTTGTATACACCACTGTTGTACTTGTCTTTCCTGCATTTACACTCATATTTGTATTTTCTTACTGGCCCTGATTTTGCAGATAGCAGCTTATTTAAAATACATTTTTTACTTGCAATGACTTTGATATGTGGTTGTTTTCCTCTAACCTAGTTGAATGCACTTACTGGATAACAGCATTTGCAAAATGGCTTGATTGTCCATCGGGACAATATTATTAGCTTTCCATCATAGATGCGTCCATTCTTATGGCTGCTGATTGGTGTTTCCTAGGCGATAACCCTTGTGCAACACACCACCTAACCTGTAGCCACCTGTGTCTGATTGGTCCTGGCGGGACCAGCGCTACGTGTGAGTGTCCAGACCACTTCATTGGCCTCTCCGTGGGCTTCAAGATCCAGTGTGTGGCCGACTGTTCCAGCACCCAGTTCCGCTGCGGAGACAACGAGAAGTCAGTCTGAATTTATGTCACTTATGTCACTTATCAGGAATATTTGTTTTCCATGTAGTAGAATTTGAATCAGTTTTTTTTGGGATCAGATACTGACACAACCGTACAATTTAGGGCTTTTCACACTACCAAGCTGAGCCAAACTAAGCTGTACTAAGCTTGCTTGAAAAGGACAATGTGAAATATTTGAGCGAGCACAGTTTGGTTCGGTGAGTGTGGAAAAGGGTATTTGGAGCCATGTGACTATTTGCTTGATAACTTGTGTGGTTGCACAGTTGTCTAAATTCATTAAGTGAGTGAGTTAACTCTTTACTCTCCCACCTCCCTCCATCTCTCCTTCTAATCCCCTAGGTGTGTCTCCATCTGGTGGAAGTGTGATGGTCAGTCCGACTGTGGTGACGGGTCCGACGAACCCCTCACCTGCCCGCCCCGCTACTGTCCAATTGGTCAGTTCCAGTGCCAGGATGGGAACTGCACTTATCCTGGCTTCCTGTGTGACGGACACGCTGACTGCCGTGACAATTCAGATGAGGACGCTGCCCTCTGCAGTACGAAAACCCTATTCCACCTATTTGTACCACACCACTTCCATCCCACCATTCTACTAGCGTCCGAAACCCACAGTGTGATTGTTCAACTGCTCTCGTTGCTCTTTCTGTTGTAGTGTCTTTAATAGCGATTACAAACAAACATGGGGGGGGGGCAACCCAGTCTGATCCCTCAAGATAAACTAAAACTTTCAGAGATGTGGCCTTAGAATCAAAACACCCAATCCTTCAATCCCCTAGGTGACCACAGGTGTGCAGAAAATCAGTTCCAGTGTAAGAACAAGCAGTGCATCCCTGTGTCACTGCACTGTGACGGCATCATCGACTGTTCTGATGGGAGTGACGAGGATCCTGATGGCTGTGCCCAGAAGACATGCCGACCGGGCCAGTTCACGTGCGCAAACGGAGTGTGTATCCCGCCCAACTATGTGTGTGACACTCAGAACGACTGCGGAGATAGATCCGATGAGCACTACGAGATCTGCAGTGAGTTTGCTATGTTTGTATAAGTCTGGATTTTTTCGTTCGGTGCTAATTATGAATTTATGTTTTATGTACCGAAACAGTGGCACTTATAGGATCAGGAGAGAATTGTGCTCCGTCATCTGCATAGTGCTTAATATATATATATTTTTAAAACACCGTCTTGCAGAAAAACTCACTGCGTCCATCTTTTTTCTCTATCTATCCCTTCATCCCTTTGTCTCCTCCCTCTGTAGTGGGGCCAGAATATAACTGCGACGAGCTCACAGAGTTCTCCTGTAAGACCAACTACCGCTGTATCCCCACCTGGGCCGTGTGCGATGGCTCCAATGACTGCATCGACAACACTGACGAGCAGAACTGTGGTGTGTGTGTGTGTGTGCTTGTGATATAAGGGCAAAGTTACATTGTCTGAATATGGATACAGAAAATGTATAGCAGGCTACCAATCACATTTGTGTAAGTTCCGGGTCCTGCTTTTTCCTTACATTTCACTAAATAACTTCAAATAGATAATTTCAAACTATTTGACCCCTCATTAACCTGACCCCTGACCTATTCACAGAGGCGTTGACCTGTGACCCCCTGGGAGACTTTCGTTGTGACAACCACCGCTGTGTGCCCATCCGCTGGAGGTGTGACGGCAGCAACGACTGTGGTGACGGCTCTGATGAGAGGGACTGCGGTGAGTAGAGGTCAACTACAGTGCCTTGCGAAAGTATTCGGCCCCCTTGAACTTTGCGACCTTTTGCCACATTTCAGGCTTCAAACATAAAGATATAAAACTGTATTTTTTTGTGAAGAATCAACAACAAGTGGGACACAATCATGAAGTGGAACGAAATGTTTGGATATTTCAAACTTTTTTAACAAATCAAAAACTGAAAAATTGGGCGTGCAAAATTATTCAGCCCCCTTAAGTTAATACTTTGTAGCGCCACCTTTTGCTGCGATTACAGCTGTAAGTCGCTTGGGGTATGTCTCTATCAGTTTTGCACATTGAGAGACTGAAATTTTTTCCCATTCCTCCTTGCAAAACAGCTCGAGCTCAGTGAGGTTGGATGGAGAGCATTTGTGAACAGCAGTTTTCAGTTCTTTCCACAGATTCTCGATTGGATTCAGGTCTGGACTTTGACTTGGCCATTCTAACACCTGGATATGTTTATTTTTGAACCATTCCATTGTAGATTTTGCTTTATGTTTTGGATCATTGTCTTGTTGGAAGACAAATCTCTGTCCCAGTCGCAGGTCTTTTGCAGACTCCATCAGGTTTTCTTCCAGAATGGTCCTGTATTTGGCTCCATCCATCTTCCCATCAATTTTAACCATCTTCCCTGTCCCTGCTGAAGAAAAGCAGGCCCAAACCATGATGCTGCCACCACCATGTTTGACAGTGGGGATGGTGTGTTCAGCTGTGTTGCTTTTACGCCAAACATAACGTTTTGCATTGTTGCCAAAAAGTTCAATTTTGGTTTCATCTGACCAGATCACCTTCTTCCACATGTTTGGTGTGTCTCGCAGGTGGCTTGTGGCAAACTTTAAACAACACTTTTTATGGATATCTTTAAGAAATGGCTTTCTTCTTGCCACTCTTCCATAAAGGCCAGATTTGTGCAATATACGACTGATTGTTGTCCTGTGGACAGAGTCTCCCACCTCAGCTGTAGATCTCTGCAGTTCATCCAGAGTGATCATGGGCCTCTTGGCTGCATCTCTGATCAGTCTTCTCCTTGTATGAGCTGAAAGTTTAGAGGGACGGCCAGGTCTTGGTAGATTTGCAGTGGTCTGATACTCCTTCCATTTCAATATTATCGCTTGCACAGTGCTCCTTGGGATGTTTAAAGCTTGGGAAATCTTTTTGTATCCAAATCCAGCTTTAAACTTCTTCACAAAAGTATCTCGGACCTGCCTGGTGTGTTCCTTGTTCTTCATGATGCTCTCTGCGCTTTTAACGGACCTCTGAGACTATCACAGTGCAGGTGCATTTATACGGAGACTTGATTACACACAGGTGGATTGTATTTATCATCATTAGTCATTTAGGTCAACATTGGATCATTCAGAGATCCTCACTGAACTTCTGGAGAGAGTTTGCTGCACTGAAAGTAAAGGGGCTGAATAATTTTGCACGCCCAATTTTTCAGTTTTTGATTTGTTAAAAAAGTTTGAAATATCCAATAAATGTCGTTCCACCTCATGATTGTGTCCCACTTGTTGTTGATTCTTCACAAAAAAATACAGTTTTATATCTTTATCTTTATGTTTGAAGCCTGAAATGTGGCAAAAGGTCGCAAAGTTCAAGGGGGCCGAATACTTTTGCAAGGCACTGTACATAACCATCTAATAGGGATCAACTTCGTAGCCCTCTCATGCGATTCAACTCTGTAGCCCTCCTAATGGAATTCAACTCCATAGCCATCTAACAGGGTTCAAAGAAATTATGCAAAAAAGGTGGGAAACAAGTCAGACTGCTCAGCTGATTTAGTTTACATACTGTCATTTGAGAAATGCTGTGACTAAACTTTAAAAAATAAATGGTATTACCAAATCAAGATCAACAACATCAACAATGGGGAAAGAATTGAGCACCTGTTTACGTCCGTCGTCAGAATGAGACCAAAGCGCAGTGTGGAAAGTCTACATCTTTCTTTATTTTAGATGAACACCGAAAACAACACAAGACCACCGACCGTAAAGTTCTGCAGGGCTATACAGCAACAATGCAAAAACAAGATCCCACAAACGCCGGTGGAAAACAGGCTGCCTAAGTATGATTCCCAATCAGAGACAACGATAGACAGCTGCCTCTGATTGGGAACCATACCCGGCCAACAAAGAAATAGAAAACTATAATGCCCACCCAAATCACACCCTGACCTCACCAAATAGAGAAATAAACAGGCTCTCTAAGGTCAGGGTGTGACAGCACCTTACATTTGGTTTTCTGCCCATAATATAATGACTCTGTCATTCATCGAAGTTGATGGATAATTTATAGCAAAACTTTTTGATAAAGCCAATCATTAGCAGACTGTATTGTTACCCCTATTTGCCATGTCTTTAACCAAAGCCTAAAGGAGTGCGTGTCCACAGTTGTGGAAGGAAGCTAAAGTAATTCCACTACCTAAAAATAGTAAAGCACCCTTTGCTGGCTCTTACAGCCACCCAATCAGTTTGATGCCTGTTCTTAGTAATCTAATGGAGAGAATTGTGTTTGAACAATACAAAACTCTTTTTTTTTTTTTTTTTACAAAATAGCAAACTACTGACTTTCAGCATGCATATAGGGAAGGGCACTCAACTTGTACTGCACTGACTCAAATGAATGTATAATAAGATGATAGTTGAAGCTGTATTGTTAGATTTCAGTGCAGATGTTATTGATCATAATTTGTTTTTTAAAAACTCACTTGTTATGGCTTTACATCACTTGCCATCACATGGTTGGAGAGTTACTTACAGAACCCAGAGAGTATTCTTCAATGGGAGCTTCTCTAACATCAGATATGTACAGTGCGGTAACCCGCAGGTACACCAGCAACTGTGGCAGGTAGATTTAAAAAATGTACCAGCCACTCAGATTTTTACCTGCCCAAATATATCAAGAATAAGAATATGCATATCCTTGCTTCAGGTCCTGAGCTACAGGCAGTTAGAGTTGGGTATGTCATTTTAGGTGAAAATTGAAAATGGTACTATCCTCATGGTGTTATAATTGAACAAGTTGAAGAAGCTTGAGCTCCTAGGAGTAACATTGGATGGTCAATTGTCATGGTCAAGTCATATTGACAAAATGATTGTGAAGATGGGGGGAGGTACAGTATGTCTGTTATAAAAATGTGTTTTTGACACAGATCAACTGTACATGTTGGTCAGGTTTTGATCTTGTCCCATCTTGATTACTGTCTGGCAATATGGTCATTTGCAACGAAGATAGACCTAGCAAAGCTGCAGCTGGCTCAAAACAAACCAGCACGCCTTGCTCTTAACTGCACAAACATAACTAACATCAACAACAAGCATGATAGTCTTTCATGGTTGCGGGTTGAGGCGAAGTTGACTACATTACTTCTTGTATTTTTAAGATTTTTTTGTGTATTGAAAATGCCTAACCACTTGTGTAATAAATTTGCATACACTTCAAACAGACGCCACTATGGGTTTCTTCACGGTACCTAATCCAAAAACAGATTTAAAGTGTCGCTCAGTTATGTATAGAGCCATGTCATTGTGCATGGAATGCTCTGCCACCAGAGGGTACTCAGGCAAAAAGCGAGATTAGCTTTAGAAAACATCTTGTATCACATCGTCTCTCCTCTTTCTAAAGATCTGATTTAACTGTACTGTATATAAGAATATGAATATATGAAGTGTGTAAATAGTATTTTTGTTGTGTCATGTATATTGTTGGGGGCGGGGCGCGCCTGGGAAAGGGGTCCTCATTGCTCGGGACCAGTGACGTCCTGGGTTTTGACCACAACATGGCAAAGGCTGTCCTCACGTGCCATCTCTTCAATAGGTTCACGTAAATCTGTTGGGGTTTCTGTCTCCCTGGCTACGGTAAGCGGTAATTTACAGGTCCCAGCTTTTCTGTCACCTCGTATGGCCTGTGCCATATTGCCAGGAACTTACTTTCTGCGGTGGGGATTAAAACTAGAACTTTGTCACCGTCATGGAACTCTCGGTGCTGGGTACCCCGATTGTAGGCTTGGGCGCACTGGGCCTTCTCCATATGTTCCCTTACCATTGGCCCACACCTCCTTGGCAAGATCCAGTATGCCGCGTGGATTCCTCCCGTAGAGGAGTTCAAAACGGGAAAACCCAGTGCAGGCCTGGGGCACTTCTCGGATCGAGAACATTAGGTAGGGTAGTAGCTGGTCCCAGTTGTTCCCGTCCTGCTCGATGACCTTCCACAGCATTTGTTTGAGTCCATCCATCTGTGGATCACTGCTTGGTACAGCAATTGCTCGGCGTCTGACCGCAAGGCACAGGTCCGGCGTCTGACCTGCAACCACAGGTCCGAATCTGCCTTAGCTGTAGGAGAGCACACAAATATTACATTAGTCAGGACATGAACTCGGTACCTTGGTCGGTCAGGATTTTGTTCGGGATGCCCAGCCGGCTGAAGAGGTGGAATAGTTTCCGGGCGATTCCCTTGGAGACTGCTACCCATAGGGGAATGGGCCTCGGGATATCGGGTGGCATAATCTACTATTACCAAGATGTACCGGTGCCCTCGGGCCATGGTGATGCATTCAAATGGCACTCCGATGATCGGTAGGGGAACCAGCAGTTCCCGGAAAGGTGCATTTGGGGCTGTGATTTGACACTCCAGCCAGCTGCGACAATAGTCTTCCATGGCCCACCTCATCACGGGCCAGTGGAACCGGGCAGCGATCCGTTCCCGCGTCTCTCCATTTCCAGGTGCGCCCCCAAGAAATGAGTGTAGACCAGCTGAAGAACGGTTCCGTCGTACCGGCGGGGCAGCAACAGCGCCTCTCGAAGATCCCCCTGTTCGTACGACAATTGATACAACAGGTTATTTTTTATTTGGAAATGAGGGTATCGCCAGTCACTCACCCCCGGAAGAAGCTGGCCATCCACCGCTATCACTTGAGCTGCGGCGGCTTTCAAGTTCGGATCTTCCCACTGGGCGGTCCCAAACTGTTCCCTCGGGGCTCAGGGCAGGTGTCTCGACAGGTTCCTCGAAATCAAAGAGGGGAAGCATGGGCTCCTCCTCCGGTTGTTCACCAGGTGAGGTTGGTTCACAGGATTGGCAAATGCTTGCTTCTGGGCCGCGTAGGTGACAGTCCCTCTCCGCTGTTGTCTGTCGCTGGCTCTGACTCTTTTTTTTTTTTTTGCCTCCGCAGTGCCACAAACAGCGGACAATCTCGTCCCACGAGGAGGGGTACCGGCAACTCAAGTACGGCACACACCACCATTTGGCAGCTACTTTGTGGCATCACGGTGGTGGCCTCCCCATTCGAATACCACTTGGTGTCGCCATGGACATAGGAGACAGACATCTCCTCACCATGGTTGGCCGGATGGACCAGCACGCGGGTTTGTACGAGCGTTACCACACTCACGGAATCCAGCAGAGCGTGGGTGTCATGACCGTCAACTTTCACCATGACCATAGGTGCTGGTGGTTCACTGTGGGCCCTACAGGAGGTGACGTAGTTTACTGCGTGGCCCGGCTCATCTCCGGGGCCCGCTGATGTCATCGACTCTTCTCGAACCCGGCAATTCCATGCGAGGTGTCCCCGGGCGCCACACTCATACCTCCTTTGGTCTTGCTCAACCCGGGATTGTCGGCGGTGGGTCGACTCTCCCCTAGCTCCTTCCGCGTGTCTGCAGTCCTTTAGCATGGCTGACTTCCGGATTGGGAGTACGTAGTGGGGTTGTCCTTCCGTCCCCCCTGACCGCTCACGGACTCGGTCTGCCTCACCTTCAGCAGGGCATCTGTATTCTGCTGTGTCTCCACGGCTCCCAAGAGGTTCTCCAATGTCTGGGGCACGCGTAGGCTCTCTGTCCTCTTCATGTCTTGAGGTAGTGCCTGTAAGAAGAGATCCATGACCACTTTGTCGATAACGGGGAGCTTCGCCCATGAACCTCCAGTCGTGGAACAGTTGGGCCCGACAATGCCAGGCTGTACCCGTAGCAGCTGAGTACCTCCCTCTTGAGACCATCGTAGTTAGCCGTCTATTTAGTGTTGAGGTCATGATACGCCTTTTGGGCATCTCTGGACAGGAAAGGGGACAGCAGACTCGCCCACTTCACGTTGGGCCATCTATCAAGGAGTGCTGTCCGTTCGAACGTACAGAGGTAGGTCTCGATGTCATCATCCTCCGTTAGGTTGATTAAAAACGGATTGGGATACGATTCGGTCTGCGTTTCTCCTTGCAGCTCCCTGAATTCCTCAAGCAGGCAGATATTCTGTAGACGCTGTTCTTCCAGCATTTGTTTCTGAATGTCCTCTTGGGCCCGAACGAACTGAGCTATCAACTCGTCCATGCTGATACTATGTAAACGTCAACCTTGGTCTGACCACATTGTCAAACGCCTGCATTCTCCATCACTTGTGGCAGACCAGGGTTTTGGATCTAGATGTTTACACAGATCAGACATGGACACAAGTGTGATACCTCAGTTTCAAGAGTGTTTATTTAAAACTATAAAGAAAAATAAAAGAGATGGGTCTCCTCCAGGACACCTCTTCCGGGTTACCATCTTCTGGGCTTTGGGGAATGCTGTCTCCTCTGCGGTGGAACACCGAGCCCCTCGGTTCTAGCAGACCGTGAGGACATCTATCCGGTAGCAACATCTCACTACATCCAAACCTCCCATGTGCTGGCCTCCTGGCAGCTTTATGGGCCCCTTGAGCAATCAGCCCCTTGATTACTCACAAGCCTCAATCAGTCCCAATTAGTCCTGGCCAGAGGACCCGTCGAGACCTGGCACGTCCAGCAGAAGGAGCCACCGCCGTTGGATGTCGACTCTGTCTCTCAGGCTTCGACGAGTCTCCCCCTGGTGGCTTGTACACAATACGCCACAATGGAGTCGCCTCTTCACTGTTGATGTTGAGACTGGTGTTTTGCGGGAACTATTGAATGAAGCTGTTGTGATGCGTCTTTCTCAAACTTGTCCTCTTGCTCAGTTGTGAACCGGGGCCTCCCACTCTTTCTATTTTCAGTTAGAGACAGTTTGCGCTGTTCTGTGAAGGGATTAGTACACAGCATTGTACGAGATCTTCAGTTTCTTGTTTCTTGTCAATTTCTCGAACCCAGAATCTTTTAGACCACTGCGCCACCCGGGAAGCCAATTTGATGTTATTTTAATGGACAAATAATGTGCTTTTATTAAACAAAAAAAATTATATTTCTAAGTGACCCCACACTATTGTGTGTGTGTGTGTGTGTGTGTGTGTGTGTGTGTGTGTGTGTGTGTGTGTGTGTGTGTGTGTGTGTGTGTGTGCTATACGCCGGGGGTCAGAAAGCATGAAGTCTAGGTGTGCCTAATGATGAGGCACAGGTGTGCGTAATGATGGGTTGCCAGGACAGGTGGTTAGCAAACCGGCGACATCGAGCACCGGAGCAGGAGTAGACGTGACAATATAATGTTATATTATGTTTTTATTGTAATATTGTAATATTATTGTAATATTGTAATATCTTGTGTTGTTTTTGTCTATTACTGTTCTGTATTTTGTATGTATTTTTAAATTGTATGTGGACCCCAAGAAGAGTAGCGGCTGCATGTGCAGAAGCTAATGGGGATCCTAATTAAATAAACGCCATAACCATCTAATAGGTTTCAACTCCGTAACCATCAAATAGAGTTCCCCTCCGTAACCATATAATCCTTCAAAATAGAGTGTAAAGAGAAAAACAGTGAAGAGTTTATGTGTGTGTGTTCATTCACAGTGCCAAGGCCGTGCTCGGAGAGTGAGTATCGCTGTGACAACCAGCAGTGCATACCTGGAAACTGGGTGTGTGACCATGACAACGACTGTGGGGACAACTCAGACGAGCGCGACTGTGGTGAGATGGACCACTATATCTCTTCTCTTCTCTCTCTTCTCCCACTTTCTTGCTCTCTTTTCTCTCATTCTACATGCCTCTCTCTCACATATACACACTCACCTGGTCACTCTACCTTCCTCTCACACACAGAGTTGAAGACATGTCGTCCAGGGTATTTCCAGTGTCTGTCGGGTCACTGTATCCCCGCCGCTCTTCAATGTGACGGACGACCAGACTGCTTGGACATCTCTGACGAGAGCTCCTGTCGTAAGTCTCTACAAGAGGAACTGTTTCAGTTAGCGAGCCATTTCACTACCCCAAGGCTAGCCGTTTCGCTATATTGCTTAACCAATGCTAGCCATTTCTCTACACTTTTACCAGCCATTTTGCCACACCAATGCTAGCCATTTCGCAATTTAAAAAACATAGTATGCAAATACATCTCTCATTCCCTACCTTTTCCCCAAACCATAGCGACCCGTTACCCAGGGGGCCGCTGGTGTCCCAACCACCAGTTCCAGTGTGCGAACAAGCTGTGTGTGTATGAGAACTGGGTGTGTGACGGCAACGACGACTGTGGAGACCACTCCGACGAGGAGCTCATCTTATGTTGTAAGACACACACACACATGCAAGTACTCCCTAACATACACACACATTCAAAAAACTCTCTAAGATGATGGCATTTATTTGGTTACGTCTTCTGGTCACCTTTTCATGGCAGACTACTTAAAGGGCAATTCCACCACTTTTCAACCGCCTATTCATTATCTCCAGCACCATACCCGTGTCTACATAATATGTACATATAATGTGAAAATGGCACATTTCTACTTTCTTTGGATAAAAATATAAAAAGAAAGGACATTAAGTCGTACTCTATGACATCATCGAGTAGGATTAGAAGTTTAAAAAAAAAGATTTTCAAAACTTGCAATGAGTTTTGTTCCCCTTGTCATTGTGAATCTCAAAGTGTTTTAAAATCACTGATTTTAAAATGTTTTTACCTTTGATAACGTCATCAAATGGCACTTTTAAAGAACAGCAGTAAAATAACAATAGTGAGACTATATACAGGGGGGCACTGATACAGAGTCAATGTGCGGGGGCACCAGTTAGTTGAGGTAGTATGTACATATAAGTACAGTTATTAAAGTGACAATGCATAGATGACAACAGAGCGTAGCAGTGGTGTAAAAAGGGGGAGGCAATGCAAATAGTCTGGGTAGCCATTTGACTAGATGTTCAGGAGTCTTATGGCTTGGCTTATGGCTTATGGCTTAGAAGCTGTTTAGAAGCCTCTTGGACCTAGCCATGGCGCTCCGGTACTGCTTGCCGTGCAGTAACAGAGAGAACAGTCTATGACTAGGGTGGCTGGAGTCTTTGACCATTTTTAGGGCCTTCCTCTGACATCACCTGGTTAGAGGTCCTGGATGGCAGGAAGCTTGGCCCCAGTGATGTACTGGGCCGTACGCACTACCCTCTGTAGTGCCTTGCGGTCGGAGGCCGAACAGTTGCCATTACCAGGTAGGATGCTCTCGATGTTGTAGAACCTTTTGAGGATCTGAGGACCCATGCCAAATTTTTTCAGTCTCCTGAGGGGGAATAGGATTTGTCGTGCCCTCTTCGTAACTGTCTTGGTGTGCTTGGACCATGTTAGTTTGTTGGTGATGTGGACACCAAGGAACTTGAAGCTCTCAACATGCTCGACTACAGCCACGTCGATGAGAATGGGGGCGTGCCCGGTTCCTCCCTTTCCTGTAGTCCACAATCATCTCCTTTGTCTTGATCACGTTGAGGAAGGGGTTGTTGTCCTTGCACCACACAGCCACATCTCTGACCTCCTCCCTATAGGCTGTTTTGTAGTTGTCTGTGATCAGGCCTACCACTGTTGTGTCATCGGCAAATTTAATGACGGTGTGGTGTTGGAGTCGTGCCTGACCGCGCAGTCATGAGTGAACAGGAAGTACAGGAGGGGACTGAGAACGTTCCCCTGAGGGGCTACCTACCCTTACCACCTGGGGATGGCCCAAATCCAGGATCCAGTTGCAGAGGGAGGTGTTGAGTCCCAGGGGCCTTAGCTTATTGATGAGCTGTGAGTGCACTATGGTGTTGAACGCTGAGCTGTAGTCAATGAATAGCATTCTCACATAGGTTTTCCTTTTGTCCAGGTGGGAAAGGGCAGTGTGGAGTGCAATAGAGATTGCATCATCTGTGGATCTGTTGGGGCGGTATGCAAATTGGAGTGGGTCTAGTGTTTCTGGGATGATGGTGTTGATGTGAGCCATGACCAGCATTTCGAAGCACTTCATGGCTAGAGATGTGAGTGCTAGGGGTCGGTAGTCATTTAGGCAGGTTACCTTAGTGTTCTTGGGCACAGACACCATGGTGGTCTGCTTAAAACATGTTGGTATTACAGACTCGGACAGGGAGAGGTTGAAAATGTCAGTGAGGACACTTGCCAGTTGGTCAGCGCATGCTCGCAGTATACGTACTGGTAATCTGTCTGGCCCAGCAGCCTTGTGAATGTTGACCTGTTTAAAGGTCTTACTCACATCGGCTGCTGAGCGCGTGATCACACAGTCGTTCTGAACAGCTGGTGCTCTCATGCCTTTCAGTGTTATTTGCCTTGAAACGAGCATAGAAGTAGTTTAGCTTGTCTGTTAGGCTCGTGTCACTGCGCAGCTCTCGGCTGTGCTTCCCATTTGTAGTCTGTAATGGTTTTGCAAGCCCTGCCACATACAACGAGCGTCGGAGCTGGTGTAGTACGATATGATCTTAGTCCTGTATTAACGCTTTGCCTGTTTGATGGTTTGTCGGAGGGCATAGCGGGATTTCTTATAAGCTTCCGGTTTAGAGTCCCGCTCCTTGAAAGCAGCAGCTCTATCCTTTAACTCACTGCGGATGTTGCCTGTAATCCATGGCTTCTGGTTGGGGTATGTACGTACGGTCACTGTGGGGACAACGTCATCGATGCACTTATTGATGAAGCCAATGACTGATGTGATGTACTCCTCATTGCCATCGTAAGAATCCCAGAATGTATTCCAGTCTGTGCTAGCAAAACTGTCCTGTAGCTTAGCATTTGCTTCATCTTGTTACGATCTACTAGGTGTGGTGGGTGGAATCAGGCGCAGAGAGCAGGGTTCAGTCGTTTTCCTCAGATTTATTCCCCAGCGCAACAAAAACAGTCACGCCAACACACAGGGCGTAAATACGTTGCTAGTCCAAAACAACAACAGGACTAAACAGTCCGGAGAATAAATACAATAATAAATCACACCAACAAAACACAGAGTAACAAAAACAAGCCCGCACAAATACCCAGCGGGCCTAGTGCCCTTAAATACCCTACAAACAAATCCTAATACAAAACAGGTGTACCCAATTAACCAATAACCCAAAACAAACGGAAAGGGAATCGATGGCAGCTAATAGGCCGGCGACGACGACCGCCGAGCACCGCCCGAACAGGAAGAGGCACCAACCTCGGCGAGGTTCGTGACAGTACCCCCCCCCTGACGCGCGGCTCCCGCAGCGCGCCGACCCCGGCCTCGAGGACGACCCGGAGGACGAGGCGCAGGGCGATCCGGGTGGAGGCGATGGAAATCCCTCAAGAGGGAAGGATCTAAAATGTCCCTCCCCGGTACCCAGCACCTCTCCTCCGGACCGTACCCCTCCCAGTCCACGAGGTACTGCAGGCCCCTCACCCGGCGTCTCGAGTCCAGAATAGCTCGTACTGTGTACGCCGGGGACCCCTCGATGTCCAGAGGGGGTGGAGGGACCTCCGGTACCTCACTGTCTTGTAGGGGACCAGCTACCACCGGCCTGAGGAGAGACACATGAAACGAGGGGTTAATACGATAATAAGAGGGAAGTTGCAATCTATAACACACCTCGTTTATCCTCCTCAGGACTTTAAATGGCCCCACACACTGCGGCCCCAGCTTCCGGCAGGGCAGGCGGAGGGACAGGTTTCGGGTCGAGAGCCAGACCCTGTCCCCTGGTGCGAACACCGGGGCCTCACTGCGGTGGCGGTCAGCGTCTCTCTTCTGCCGTTCACTGGCCTGCCTGAGAGAATCCTGGACTGCCCGCCAGGTCTCTCTAGAGCGCTGTACCCACTCCTCCACCGCAGGAGCCTCGGTCTGACTCTGATGCCACGGAGCCAGGACCGGCTGGTAACCCAGTACACATTCGAATGGCGACATATTCGTGGACGAATGCCGAAGAGAATTCTGGGCTAACTCTGCCCATGGGACGTACCTTGCCCATTCTCCTGGCCGGTCCTGGCAATACGACCTCAGAAACCTGCCCACTTCCTGGTTTACTCTCTCCACCTGCCCATTACTTTCGGGGTGATAACCAGAGGTAAGGCTGACCGAGATCCCCAGACGCTCCATAAACGCCTTCCAAACCCGAGATGTGAACTGGGGACCCCGATCGGAGACGATATCCTCTGGGACCCCATAGTGCCGGAAGACGTGGGTAAAAAGAGCCTCTGCAGTCTGTAGGGCCGTAGGGAGACCAGGCAATGGGAGGAGACGGCAGGACTTAGAGAACCGATCCACAACGACCAGAACGGTAGTGTTCCCCTGAGATGGGGGAAGATCAGTAAGGAAATCTACCGAGAGATGGGACCATGGCCGTTGTGGAATCGGGAGGGGCTGTAACTTCCCTCTAGGAAGGTGCCTAGGAGCCTTACTCTGGGCGCATACCGAACAGGAAGAGACATAGATCCTCACATCCCTAGCTAAGGTGGGCCACCAGTATTTCCCTCTAAGACCCCGCACTGTCCTATCGATCCCCGGATGACCCGCAGACGGTAGTGTGTGAGCCCACCGAATCAACTTATCACGAACACCAAGCGGTACGTAACTTCTGCCAGTCGGACACTGTGCAGGCGCAGGTTCAACCCTCAACGCCCGCTCGATGTCCGCGTCCACCTCCCATACCACTGGGGCCACCAGCCGAGAAGCAGGAAGGATGGGAGTGGGTTCGATAGACCGGTCCTCAGTGTCATAGAGACGGGACAGCGCGTCGGCCTTAGTGTTGAGGGAACCTGGTCTGTAAGAGATCGTAAATCTAAAACGTGTAAAGAACATGGCCCACCTAGCCTGGCGCGGATTCAGTCTCCTCGCTGCACGAATATACTCCAGATTACGGTGATCAGTCCAGATGAGAAAAGGGTGTTTAGCCCCCTCTAGCCAGTGTCTCCACACCTTCAGGGCCTTTACCATAGCTAGTAACTCCCGGTCTCCCACATCATAGTTCCGCTCTGCCGGACCCAGCTTCTTAGAAAAGAAAGCGCAGGGACGGAGCTTCGGTGGCGTACCCGAGCGCTGAGACAGCACGGCTCCAACCCCAGCCTCGGACGCATCCACCTCCACTATGAATGCTAACGAAGGGTCCGGATGCGCCAACACGGGAGCCCCAGTGAACAGTGCCTTCAACTGGTTGAAGGCTCCATCAGCCTCTGCTGACCACCGCAAACGCACCGGCCCTCCCTTCAGCAGTGAGGTAATGGGCGCCGCTACTTGGCCAAAACCCCGGATAAACCTCCGGTAGTAATTGGCAAACCCTAAAAACCGCTGCACCTCCTTTACCGTGGTCGGAGTCGGCCAATTACGCACGGCATTAACGCGGTCACACTCCATCATCATCCCCGAGCTGGAAATGCGATAACCCAGGAAGGAAACGGCTGGTTTGGAAAACACACATTTCTCAGCCTTGACGTATAGGTCATGCTCCAGCAGTCGCCCAAGAACCTTGCGCACCAGGGAAACATGCGCGGCGCGTGTGGCAGAATAAATCAAGATGTCATCAATATAGACTACCACACCCTGCCCGTGCAAGTCCCTGAGAATCTCATCTACAAAGGATTGAAAGACGGCTGGAGCATTTTTCAACCCATACGGCATGACGAGGTACTCATAGTGGCCTGATGTGGTACTAAACGCTGTTTTCCACTCGTCTCCTCCCCGAATACGCACCAGATTATACGCGCTCCTGAGGTCCAGTTTTGTGAAGAAACGCGCTCCGTGGAATGATTCCACCGCCGTAGCGATGAGAGGTAGCGGATAACTAAAACCCACTGTGATCGAATTGAGACCTCGATAATCAATGCACGGACGCAGACCTCCCTCCTTTTTCCTCACAAAAAAGAAACTCGAGGAGACGGGTGACATGGAGGGCCGAATGTACCCCTGTCTCAGAGCTTCCGTGACATATGTTTCCATAGCCAGCGTCTCCTCCTGTGACAGTGGGTACACATGACTCCGGGGAAGTGCAGCGTTCTCCAGGAGGTTTATCACGCAATCCCACCGTCGATGGGGTGGTAATTTGGTCGCTTTCCTCTTACTAAAAGCGATAGCCAAATCGGCATATTCTGGGGGAATGCGCACGGTGGAAACCTGGTCTGGACTCTCCACCGTCGTGGCACCGATGGAAACTCCTAAACACCTCTCTGAACACTCGTCTGACCACCCCTTAAGAGCCCCCTGTTTCCAGGAAATAAGGGGATTGTGAATAGCCAGCCAGGGAACCCCCAACACCACCGGAAACCCAGGTGAATCAATAAGGTAGAAACTGATCCTCTCCCTATGATTCCCCTGCGTTACCATGTCCAGCGGAATCGTGGCCTCCCTGACCAGCCCTGACCCTAGCGGTCGGCTATCTAAGGAGTGCACGGGGACAGGTGGGTCTATCTGCACTAACGGAATACCCAATTTACGGGCGAGTCCACGATCCATAAAGCTCACAGCTGCGCCTGAATCGACTAGCGCCTTATGCTGAAGAGAGGGGAAAAATGCAGGGAAAAAAATTAACAAAAACATGTGACCAACAGGGAGCTCTGGGTGAGTTTGGTGCTTACTCACCTGGGGTGGCCGAGGAGCGCTCTGCCGACCATCTCGACTCCCAGAGGGACTCCTCCAACACCGGTCCGAAGTGTGTCCTCTCCGTCCACAATAGGAGCAGGAGGAGCCCCCTCTGATCCCCCTAGATGCAGCTCCTCCCAACTCCATCGGAGTGGGAGTGGGAGAGCTGGACGGTGGAATTAACAGGACCCCTTCTGAACGCCCGCGGGCAGCTAGCAGGGTGTCCAATCGAATAGACATGTCTATTAGTTCATCCAGGGAGAGAGTTGTGTCCCTGCAAGCCAGCTCCCGGCGGACGTCCTCCCGGAGACTACACCGGTAATGGTCCATCAGGGCCCTGTCATTCCACCCAGCACCAGCAGCTAGGGTCCTAAACTCCAACGCGAAGTCCTGCGCGCTCCTCGTCTCCTGTCTGAGGTGGAACAGTCGCTCACCCGCCGCTTTACCCTCTGGTGGATGATCGAACACTGCTCGGAAACGGCGAGTGAACTCCAGGTAGTTGTCCCGAGCTGAGTCTGGACTGTTCCAGACTGCGTTAGCCCAGTCCAGGGCCCTGCCCGTTAAACAGGAGACGAGGAGGCTCACACTCTCCTCACCCGAGGGAGCCGGACGCACGGTAGCCAGGTAGAGCTCCAGCTGGAGCAAAAATCCCTGGCACCCAGCAGCCGCTCCATCGTACTCCCTCGGGGGGGAGAGACGTAGTGCGCCGGACCCAGAGGACGATGTAGGTGGAGTAGGTGGTGTCGGGAGTGGGGGAGCTGGGGTAGATGTCGGGAGACCACTCCGCTCCCATCGTTCCATCCTCTCCATCATCTGGTCCATCGCGGTACCAATCCGATGGAGGACAGCTGTATGGTGATGAACGCGCTCCTCCATAGTGGGGAGAGGAGTGGTCGCTGCTCCTGCTGACTCCATTTCAGGTGGTGCGGGCTTCTGTTACGATCTACTAGGTGTGGTGGGTGGAATCAGGCGCAGAGAGCAGGGTTCAGTCGTTTTCCTCAGATTTATTCCCCAGCGCAACAAAAACAGTCACGCCAACACACAGGGCGTAAATACGTTGCTAGTCCAAAACAACAACAGGACTAAACAGTCCGGAGAATAAATACAATAATAAATCACACCAACAAAACACAGAGTAACAAAAACAAGCCCGCACAAATACCCAGCGGGCCTAGTGCCCTTAAATACCCTACAAACAAATCCTAATACAAAACAGGTGTACCCAATTAACCAATAACCCAAAACAAACGGAAAGGGAATCGATGGCAGCTAATAGGCCGGCGACGACGACCGCCGAGCACCGCCCGAACAGGAAGAGGCACCAACCTCGGCGAGGTTCGTGACACATCTGACCACTTTTTTTTATTGACTAACCTGTGCCCCCGCACATTGACTCTGTACCGGTATCCCTTGTATATACTCTCATTATTGTTATTTTACTGCTACTCTTTAATTACTTGTTCCTTTTATTTCTTATTCATATTTTTTTGTAACTGCATTGTTGGTTAGGGGCTTGTAAGTAAGCGTTTCACTGTATTTGGCGCATGTGACTAATAACTTTTGATTTGAAACTAATATGCGTTTGACACTTGCACTTCCTACCGCCAGCCGAAAAAAAAGCCCTCAGTATATTAATTGTTGTTTTTTTTCAGTCATTTTTGCTCATCTTTATCAAGGATGTCAATGATTTCAGACCCCACTGTATGTATTTGAATATTTATATTTTTAACACAAAAAAACATTTGATTAATGAAATATTTAATCAGTCGTCTGATGATGATGATGCACTCTTTGCAAACGGGAGGAATCTAATTTGATTGGTCCCCAACTCACGGCTCAAACCCTTCATTCAGAATAATTGGAGCTATCCCGGAGATAGCCTGCTCCGGAGCAGGTTAGTTCCGAAGGATTCGTTGCCATAGAAATTTAACTGGCTTAAAGGTGAGCCACTTTCGTGTCATCGGTTATCCCGAGTTGACCAAATTTACCTCGCTAAATCCTCAAGCCAAATTCGTAGTATAGGGCTCAGGGCAACCAATAATACAGTAGAAATACAGTCGTGTGTATGTGTGTATGTTTGTCAAATTAATTAATACCCATTTCCTTCTTTGGTGTTGTTTGCCAGTGAACATCACCTGTGAGATGCCATCAAGGTTCCGCTGCGCTAACGGCTACTGCATCTACTCTGGGAATCTGTGTAACCAGAAGGACGACTGTGGGGACGGAAGTGATGAGAAGGAGGATCTCTGTAAGCAACGCACCTCCAACGCAACATTTGTGAATGCTGCCCTAATGCAATATGTTGTGGAGGTTAGGTTTAATAAACGCAGAAATAATGCAACCTGTAGGGATGTTTAGTGAAGTGAACATAGCCCTAGTGCAACATATTGGGGTTTATCTAGGTTTAGTTAAAACAGCCCTAATGACTTATTTGCCCTTATGCAAATAGTATTATGATTATGTTTGCGTGAACGTATCCCTAACCCAAATATTCATTAGGTCAAGGTTCAGTGAACACAGCCCTTATATTTGAAAATGTATTGCAATATGCACTGAGTTTTAAAAACACTCTTAATATTGAGTTTAATCCACTGTTGCCCCCAGAACAGACTCAATTTGTTGGGCCGTGGACTACAAGGTGTCGAAAGCTTTCCACAGGGATGCTGGCACATGTTGGCTCCGATGCTTTCCACAGTTGTGTCAAGTTGGCTAGATGTCCTTTGGGTAGTGGACCATTCTTGATACACACAGGAAACTGTTGAACATGAAAGACCTAGCAGCGTTGCAGTTCTTGGCGCACTCAAAACCAGTGCGCCTGGCACCTACTATCATACCCCGTTCAAAGGCACTTAAATCTTTTGTCTTGCCCATTCACCCTCTGAATTGCACACATACACAATCCATGTCTCAATTGTCTCAAATATCCTTCTTTAACCTGTCTCCTCCCCTTCATCTAAACTGATTGAAGTGTATTTAACAGGTGACATCAATAAGGGATCATAGCTTTCACTTGGATTCAGCTGGTCATGTCATGGAAAGAGCATGTTTTGTACACTCAGTGTACTTTTTCCAATGGAATCTTCCCGAACATTCCATGGATAATGACTTTGTTAGATGACCCTCTATGTTAAAGTGCAGATGGACAGGCACTCAGTGACTTAATCTCGAATGAAGGGTGAAAGGCAAGAGGGGCAGCATTTATCCCTATTGAAACAACAATATTAGAGATAAAACAAAAGTAGTTATTTGTTTCATTGTTGTACAATCCGGGATAAAAATCAATCTAGGCAAATAATTTTTAGACGAGATTGCTGTTATGAATTTAGGTAGTTTTGTAATATTTTTGGGGGTACAACAGGATGAGACAAAAAATACATTAAGAGTTGAATGCACCTTTTGATTGTGTTTTAAATATTTGTGTGCCTGTGTGTGTGTGTGCTCATCCTAGCGTGTGCGTGTGCTCATCCTAGCGTGCGTGTGTGTGTGCTCATCCTAGCATGTGTGTGTGTGTGTGTGTGTGTGTTTCCTTACAGGCCGTGAGCCCACCCTGGCTCCTTGCACGCTCCAGGAGTTCAAATGTACCAATGGACAGTGTGTTGCCCTGCCCTATGTGTGTGACCACAATGACAACTGTGGGGACCTCACTGACGAGATAGGCTGCAGTGAGTTCAACATCACTCTCTCACAACATGAATCTTCTGAGAGAGCAAAACCCATTGCTCATAATTATTTGTATTACATTGTTGATACTTTACAAATGAGTAAACATGATCTGCAATGTACATTTGAAGTCGGAAGTTTCCATACACTTAGGTTGGAGTCATTAAAACTAGTTTTTCAACCACTCCACAAATTTCTTGTTAACAAACTATAGTTCTTTAAGTCGGTTAGGACCTGTACTTTGTGCATGACACAAGTAATTTTTACAACAACTGTTTACAGACAGATTATCTCACTTATAATTCACTGTATCACAATTCCAGTGGGTCAGAAGTTTACATACACTAAGTTGAGTGTGCCTTTAAACAGCTTGGAAAATTACAGAAAATGATGCCATGGCTTTAGAAGCTTCTGATAGGCTAATTGACATAATTTTAGTTAATTGGAGGTGTAATTGTGGATGTATTTCAAGGCCTACCTTCAAACTCAGTGCCTCTTTGCTTGAAATCATGGGAAAATCTAAAGAAATCAGCCTCAGATTAAAAAAATTGTAGAATGCATGAAGGTACCACTTTCATCTGTACAAACAATAGTACGCAAGTATAAACACCATGGGACCACGCAGCCGTCATACCGCTCAGGAAGAAGACACGTTCTGTCTCCTAGAGCTGAACGTACTTTGGTGTGAAACGTGCAAATCAATCCCAGTACAACAGCAAAGGACCTTGTGAAGATGCTGGAGGAAACAGGTCCGAAAGTATCTATATCCACAGTAAAACGAGTCCTATATCGACATAACCTGAAAGGCCACTCAGCAAGGAAGAAGCCACTGCTCCAAACCTCTCTATAAAAAAGCCAGACTACGGTTTGCAACTGCACATGGGGACAAAGATCATACTTTTTGGAGAAATGTCCTCTGGTCTGATGAAACAAAAATAGAACTGTTTGGCCATAATGGTCATCGTTATGTTTGGAGGAAAAAGGCCAAAGAACAAGCCAAAGAACACGGTGAAGCATGGGGGTGGCAGCATCATGTTGTGGGGGTGCTTTGCTGCAGGGAGGGACTGGTGCACTTCACAAAATAGATGGCAACATAAGGAAGGAAAATTATGTGGATATATTGAAGCAACATCTCAATGGGTCCAAATGGACAATGACCCCAAGCATACTTGGGTGGCTTAAGGACAACAAAGTCAAGGTATTGGAGTGACCATCACAAAGCCATGATCTCAATGCTATAGAAAATTTGTGGGCAGAACTGATAAAGCGTGTGCGAGCAAGGAGGCCTACAAACCTGACTAAGTTACACCAGCTCTGTCATTATTGTGGGAAGCTTGTGGAAGTCTACCCAAAACGTTTGACCCAAGTTAAACAATTTAAAGGCAATTCTACCAAATACTAAATGATTGTATGTAAACTTCTGACCAACTGGGAATGTGATAAAATAAATAAAATTAAATAAATTATTCTCTCTACTATTATTCTGACATTTCACATTCTTAAAATAAACTGGCCTAAAACGGGGAATTTTTACTAGGATTAAATGTCAGGAATTGTGAAAAACTGAGTTTAAATGTATTTGGCTAAGGTGTATGTATGCTTCGACTGACTTCAACTGTATCTGTGAAGGAACTGGCCGTACCCATGCACACTAAGAGGCTTATTAAAATGGTAAATGGACTGGAAACATTTTCTAAATCTGTAAATAATTATTGTAAAACAGATGGGTTAAAAAATTGGTTAAAATACAGGCGATTGATCCAAGATGGCGTAGCAGTCGGACGTGTTTGTCTTGTCCTGTGTAAATGGTCGTTTTCCTCGCTTTTTTCCATATATATTTTAATCTCACTTTCCATCTACGAACTGAATATACTTTCCTGCAACCCGCCTCACCCAATGTCATACGGTTCTGCTATTTTTATACTTTAGAATCGGAACCCCCATCAGAAGCTAGCCAGCTAACTAGCTAGTAGTCAGTTAGCCCCTGCTAGCGGTCTTCACCGTTAACTCGGACACCAGCCAGCTTCAGCTCGGTCAATACCTGCCAGTCTGCACAGCGCGATATCAACCCAGAGCATATCGGACTGCTTTTTCTCTACCTCATCACCGGATTCTTGCAGCAAGCCCTGGACCATTACACCGGATCGTCACAGCTAGCTAGCTGCAATCGAGTGGCTATTGCTGGTTAACACACCTGTCCCGAAGCAAGCACCAGTTAGCCTTGAGCTAGCTTCGAGCTAGGCCTTCTCCCGGCTAGCCAAAGAGGTCTACCAGCTAATTCTTGGTCTACTATACCTCTTTTGCCAATTGGCATGGACCCTTTATTGCCGACACGGAACCCCACCGATCTATCACGACTGGTCTGCCGACGTAATCGCCCGAGGTGTTTTCAGCAGGCTTTTCCGTTGCGACGTTGCCGAAGCCCATCTGCCATTCCCGCCCCACTAGCTCTGAATCGCCATGTCTCCAGCTCGCCTAGCGTAGTAGTGGCTACCGAAGGCTCCCTGACTCATTGGACCCTAATGTCAATATGCCTTGTCTATTGTTGTTTTGGTTAGTTATTATTGTCTTATTTTACTGTAGAGCCCCCAGCCCTGCCCAGCATGCCTTACTTAGAGAGCCCTTTTGTCCCACCTCCCCCCACACATGCGGTGACCTCACATGGCTTAACTGGTGCCTCTAGAGACAAAACCTCTCATCGTCACTCAATGCCTAGGTTTACTCCACTGTTCCCTCATCCTACCATACCCTTGTCTGTACATTATGCCCTGAATCTATTCTACCATGCCCAGAAATCTGCCACTTTTACTCTCTGTTCCAAATGCACTAGGCGACCAGTTCTTATAGCTTTTAGCCATACCCTTATCCTACTCCTCCTCTATTCCTCTGGTGATGTCGAGGTTAATCCAGGCCCTGCAGCCCCCAGCACCACACCTGTTCCCCAGGCGCTCTCATTTGTTGACTTCTGTAACCATAAAAGCCTTGGTTTCATGCATGTTAACATCAGAAGCCTACTCCCTAAGTTTATTTTATTCACTGCTTTAGCACACTCTGCCAACCCTGATGTCTTAGCCATGTCCGAATCCTGGCTTAGGAAGGCCACCAAAAATTCTTACATTTCCATCCCCAACTACAGCATTTTCCGACAAGATATAACTGCCAAAGGGGGCGGAGTTGCAATCTACTGCAGCGATAGCCTGTAGAGTTCTGTCATACTATCCAGGTCTGTGCCCAAACAATTCGAGCTTCTACTTTTAAAAATCCACCTTTCCAGAAACAAGTCTCTCACCGTTGCTGCTTGTTATAGACCCCCATCAGCCCCCAGCTGTGCCCTGGACACCATATGTGAATTGATTGCCCCCCATCTTTCTTCAGAGTTTGTACTGATAGGTGAACTAAACTGGGATATGTACAATCTAAGCTGGCCGTCCTACAATCTAATCTAGATTCCCTCAATCTCACACAAATTATCAAGGAACCTACCCGGTACAACCCTAAATCCGTAACCATGGGCATCCTCTTAGATATCATCCTGACCAACTTGCCCTCTAAATACACCTCTGCTGTCTTCAACCAGGATCTCAGCGATCACTGCCTCAGTAATGGGTCCGCGGTCAAACGACCACCCCTCATCACTGTCAATACCCTCGTAAAACTGACTATACTACCGATCCTTGACTTTGGCGATGTCATTTACAAAATAGCCTCCAACACTCTACTCAGCAAACAGTGCCATCTGTTTTGTCACCAAAGCCCCATATACTACCCACCGGTGACCTGTATGCTCTCGTTGGCTGGCCCTCGCTACATATTCGTCGCCAAACCCACTGGCCCCAGGTCATCTATAAGCCTTTGCTAGGTAAAGTCCCACCTTATCTCAGCTCACTGGTCACCATAGCAACACCCACCCGTAGCACGTGCTCCAGCAGGTGTATTTCACTGGTCATCCCCAAAGCCAACACCTACTTTGGCCGCTCTTCCTTCCAATTCTCTGCTGCCAACGACTGGAACGAATTGCAAAAATCACGAAGCTGGAGACTTGTAGCTCCCTCTGTCTCTCTCTCTCTAACTTTAAGCATCAGCTGTCAGAGCAGCTTACCAATCACTGTACCTGTACAGAGCCAATCTGTAAATAGCACACACAACTACCTCATCCCCATATTGTTGTTTATCTTTTTTCTCTTTTGCACCCCAGTATCTCTACTTGCACATCATCATCTGCACATCTATCACTCCTGTGTTAATGCTAAATTGTAATTATTTCGCCTCTATGGCCTATTTATTTCTTTACCTCCCTAATCTTCTACATTTGCTCACACTGTACATTTTTACTGTTGTGTTACTGACTGTACGTTTTGTTTATGCCATTTGTAACTCTGTTGTTGTTGTTTTTTGTCGCACTGCTTTGCTTTATCTTGTCGCAGTTGTTGTAAATGAGAACTTGTTCTCAACTGGCCAACCTGGTTAAATAAAGGTGAAATAAAAAACAAAAATAAAAAACAATGCTAAAGGTTATAAAATCAACAAACTTTCCTGCAGAGCATAAAAGCATGTCTACCACCTTTCACTAAGTATGTCTCCTACACTGTTCAAACAGACACCATTCCAAAGCAACACACAATAACTAAGATCAATAATTAACACAGTAATGAAAATCAACACACTCAAACTGAAAAGACAAACACTTGAAACTGTTGAAGGTGCAGTTGATGGTACTTGTATAGCAAGGTTTGAATGAAATGAAACACACTTTGGGTGGAATTAAACAACATATTTGACAAACTAACACATTTAAAATGTATAAATGAAGATGCATTGTCCTTATGCAGATGCTGTCTTCACGTGATCTATTATGTAATGTAGGTAATTTACCTCAACCTTTCTCCACCGCAATTCCATGTATTTGATGTATTCAAACACCACTGAAACTAGTGAACTAATCAGCAACGGGTGTGCAAGTGTTGGAGTACAACTAAATTATGGAATGGCTGGTGGGCCTCGGGGATTGGGTTTAATCCTACTTTCATAGCCTGAACCAGAATCCTTCACTTTAAACAATTGTTTATTACTGTGATCTTATCAAAAGCTGATTTAGACAAATGGAGAAAGTGACCCATTGTGTGCCCCGTTTCAGATTTTGGCCATGACCGGACCTGTGAGGAGAAACTGTGTCAGCACGAGTGTACCCACCTGAACAGGACCGGCTTCATCTGCTCCTGTAGACCTGGATACAGAGTGGACCCGGACAGCACCTTCAACTGCATAGGTACACACATATAAAGACATTCTCACTAGGGTTGACCCAATTTAGTCGTCTGGTCGATAGGCTGTTTGTTGTTTGACCGAGATTTCTTTAGTTGAGCAAAAAAAATAATAATCATGATGTACAAGACACCTATCTGAGTGGACTACTCCATTGTGGAGGCTGTGGGGATGGCGCAGTCCATCACTAAGGCATGTGCTACTGAAATTGCATATGGTTAAGGACAATGGTACGACACTAATAATTTTTAAAATATATTTTATAAAAAATGCGCTTTCTCCCTCGTTTGATAGTGGTTGCTGTCCGCTGTTCTGAAACATGAGCGTGCCTTTGAATTGATGCCTTTTCCTAGACCATGTTGCTATGTGCATAATAGCAAAGTTAACCACTATATTGGTGTTGAGAACAATGTGGTGGAGGCAGCAGCAGAGTTAGGAGGCGAGAAAACAGCCCTTGCCTTAATTGTCTAAGAAAAGTGAGGAGAGAGGAAACCCAAACTTAATTAGGTCTATCTATAATCAATAGCCTAACTGTTAAATGTGCCTGTTTTTTTTATCATCCATGTATAGTTTATCTACAGAAGTAAGACAGATCCTGCTTGTGTTGCCTGTTTGAGTGTTTGTTTAACAGCCTACTGATTCCCGTGAGTACCAAGCCTCATGCAAGACAACATGTCGGATAAACAATTTCACAAATTCGGCTGTTTTTAATATTTGCTGTGCTATAATTTTTTTCATTAGAACAGACTCTCTGGTATTGCTTGTTTATTTAGTGTTTTATACTGTTCCAAATTGTCAGGAAAATAATATTTATAATAACAATAAGCCTCCTTTTCTTGATCTCCTTGTTATTGTTATTTTCATGATCATCGTTATAAGTAATGTCATTATCATTAGCAGGGTTAGTCGTTTTTAAGATAAATGGAATTGTTTTAAGAAAGTCATACCAAGGATAATTTTTCTATTTGATTTTTTTAATTTTAAGACGCCTTGAAGTATCAAAAAAATATATAACAAAAAATATTATAAAAATAATTTTTGGGCCTTACTGCTATTAGCCCATTCAAACGCATTGAATAACAGATTCATTACATGGAACAGCAGATAGTCCCAAAAAAAAAACCTAAATGACGTTTGTTCTGAAGTGTCTGTCCTATATCTCAGAGATGTAAGAAAGATCAGGAAACATTTTGTTGTATTTTTTTGTACATGTATTTAACCCCTTATTTTTGTCACTAAACAGTGTCCATATACTGTTTTGTTTCAACTAGTACAATGGGACCTTCAGACTAGTCTTTTGAGGCCTAGAGCAAAACAAGACTCTCACCTTTACACAGAGGGGTCATATTAGTGTGTAGCCCAAACCGTTTGGGCGCTACAGACAGACGTTGGCAAATCGGTGGTACCGACTGCAGATGAGTCCCAAGACGCTTGTGGGGGTGTCATAGAGCAAGATTCTCGTCTTTCCATAGAGGGGTCATAATAGTTCCTAGGCCAAACCATTCGGACGCTACAGACTATTTTGTGAGTATACCGATCTTCGGGTCATCGTGTTCGGACAAACACCGCTCTAGTTCTATCACCTTTCACTGCAGCTACGGAAGTGTTACTTAGGCGGATGCGGTCGACTGAGATGCGTCCAATGTCAAATTGATATCTCTAGATTAAACTGACAGACTTTAATGGGGATTTTTGTACCATGCGAGTTTGATTTCCACGAGGGCGCGGACATCGGCCTTAGGTTAATTATTTAATCAGACAGAGCGCTTAAAGCACCAGACAAGCTCAGTGCATATAGTTGATTTGATTAAAACTCATAGGATGTGTCTATATATGGACAAATACACGTTTAAAATATGTTGACCTATCACGATACATGCATGCCACACACACTCCAGAATTCACTTAAACAACATTCAACTTAGACTACACCCACACAGACATAAGCAACATGAATATTGTTTATTAACTGGATCGTTGCTTTCGTTCCATCTCTTCCTTGTAGAGTTGTTGTTCACTGAAAACAACGAAACACAATCAACGCAGCGTAGATAACCCTCTGAAAGAACATGAATCAAAGTGTTTGTGGTAAAAAAGCAGCATTAGTACAACTCCTTTTTGTGGTTATATACAGTATTGGTCAATTCTTTGTCCAAAACATGTTTTGCTTAGAAAATAATATTTAAGTCCACGTTTACAATATGGAGGGCAAAATCACTTCCTGACATCCACCCACCCCTACCTAGACCTTGCTACCCTATAAACAATAACAAGCACATATAGTTACTTAACTTTCTACCGAAATTTTCCCCAGATATCAACGAGTGTGAGGTACATGGGACTTGCCCGCAGGTCTGCAAGAACACCAAGGGCGGGTACGACTGTGAGTGTGCCCCCGGGTACCGCAAAGTGGGCAATGGCAACCAGTGTGAAGCTGAGGGTGAGTTCACACCTCTACCATACTGTTGTTTAGAACTGAGAAAGCTTTGCTTTAGAAATATGCTAATTGCTAAGTATTTTGCTAATTAAAGACCAGTTGTCTAATTTGCAAATTAACAGTTTGTTGTTTCTATCTCATTTTAGTACTGTTTAGGCCTATAAATGGACTGTTTGGGATTTCAAAATAATCTCCATAATATTATACACTATTATGAACAAAGAGTAACAATATTGTTGTTATTACAGTTGCTATTCATTTATCGATGTTTATGGAGAAATGTTTTATGGGGAAACTTAAAAAATGAACTCTTTCCTACTTCAACACAAACTTACCAGGTGCCGGGCCACTCCTGTTGCTCCCAGAGAATATCCGTATCCGGAAGTTCAACTTGCAGATGGAGGCCTACCATGACTTCCTCGAGGAGCAGGAGCACATCATGGCTCTGGACTATGACTGGGACCACAACAACACTGGACTCAGTATGTCACACAAACAAAATTAGCTGCCTCCTATGACCCAGACAAAATAGCTACGATAATACTAAAAATACTCTTTTATTAGTTTTTTTTTTTTAAATGTAATTTATTTTTTCATTTTTCATTTACAAAGAAACAAAGAAACATTATGCTTCCAAAGAAACTTTACTCATCAAAGTCAGGAATGCATATTCAAATACATGTTTAACATGTTAGTTAAACTTACATGGAAAACCTTAATTGTCATCAATATCATAAAAAAGTTACTAATTATATTCAAACGGGACTAAGTGATGCAAAATAATAATCCTGACAAAAATAAGGTCTCCGCGTTAAAAGAGAGCTGAGTAAGCTCTCCGCGTCTTTCTCAGGTATGGTGTATTTCACGGTGGAGGGGAAGGACAATGCGGCAGGCGCCATCAAGAGGGCATATATACCCACAGTGGATGACAATAGCAACAATATTGCCGCCGCTGTCGACCTGGGCATCAAATACATTACCACACCAGATGGCATCGCTGTTGACTGGGTCGGAAGGTAGGATGGCATGGCTGCGCCTCTTTTATTTACTTATTTGTTTGTTTGTTGTTCAGCTTCCCTTGTAATGAAGAACTGGGCATACTCCCCTACTGTGTGGTTTTGTGTTTCATTCATATTCTGAAATGTTCACATTATGGAAATGTAATGTAATCTGTTAGCTAATATATATCGATCACTGAAATTGTCATGGCAGTGGTATCTACACGTTACTTGTTATATTTATGTTAATGGCTATGAATGACTTTGATATGCAGTGCTATAACATGTTTGGGACATAACATAACACGTTCTTTATTTTCCTGTGAATAGGAACCTGTACTGGGCGGACTCGAGAGTCAAGAGGGTAGAGGTGGCCATGCTGGACGGGCGCTACAGGAAGCACCTGGTCAAGACGGACATTGACCATCCCTCTGCTGTGGCTGTCAATCCTCGACTGGGGTGAGAATCATTGTAGGCTGCAATGAGTCTGGGACTTGTATTGGAAGCTGTGGATGATGCTTCGAGAGGCTCACAATTGTTTTGTCCCAAAAAATTCATACACATAGAAACTGTGAACTGGTTTCAACTGCAAAATTGATGGATCATCGCAGTACGACAGTTTTCACAATTGACGAGCAAGCAGTCATGGATGAGACATGGTCATATTTGTCGTTGACCTCGGAATTCTTTGGACAAAAAAATCTGACGTCTGAAAATCCCCTTGCAAAATAAATCTACTGAAGGTGAAACACTTATCCCTCATTTTCCTTTTCCACTTTACCATCTTCATCCAGGATGCTGTACTGGGCGGACCGCGGAACCGCGGCCAGGATCGAGTACTCATGGTTGGACGGGCAGCACCGGAATGTCCTGGTGCCCGACGGCCTGGGTTTTCCCACAGGCCTGTCAATCGACTACGCCAACGGTGACCGGGTGTACTGGTCCGATGCCAAGGAGAGTCGCATTGAGTCGGTGCTACCTTCCGGAGAAGACCGCCGCACTGCACTGTATATTGGTGAGGCTGGAGGGCGGAGTAATACACAATGGGGTGGAGGGAAACACATGACCTGAAAATAGTCTTATTTTTTATCGTTTGCTTTACTTGTACAAAACTCTATCATACGATTGCCCTGCCTCTCTGTGACAGTCGGCTGACTTACTATTCAAACTTCATGCTTTTTTAATTCTTTAAAGGGACATTACACTCAATCTAAGTGTGTGGAGAATTGGTTCGTTTTGACATTGGACTACTTATAGGTCTGAAAATGAACAGAAATTTAAGGTGGTTCATGGTTTCTAACCCTATTTTCTTTCATCGGTAACCTGTCATTTCTAACCCCTGTCATTTGTCTCTGTGGGCCCAGATGTGCGGTACCCTTTCAGTGTGAGTGTGTTTGAGGACCACATTTACTGGAGCACGCAGGAGAAAGGGGAAGTGTTCCGGCAGGACAAGTTTGGCCGTGGCACCAAGACCAAGCTGCTCACCGCTGGGCCCTGGCTCACCCAGATCAGTGTGTACCAGCAGCAGAGATACAACTCAATAGGCAGTGAGTGACACTTCAAACATCTCTTGTGTTTCCTGTTTGAGAATAAATTAAAATGCTGTCTAGGTTTAAGTGACATTGTTTACTTGTGTCTGTCAGTGAAAACCCCTTGTAAAGGGACCTGTAGTCACTTGTGTCTGCTCAGACCTGGAGGCTACACCTGCGCCTGCCCTGAAGGATCCAGCTTTGTCTCTGGCAGCAACACAGACTGTGATGCAGGTACCATAGCCTCCTCCATCTTGGACTGATGACTCTGTCTTGTATTGTAAATGTCAATGATCTGTATCTTGTTCCTCTTGGTTTGACTGTTGTGGTTAGCTACATTAGGTTTTTAATCTATTTTGTGTGCCACAACAAAATTGGAATAGCTGTAGGTGGGTCAAAAATACACATTTTTGAGACACTGTTCCAAACTTTAGTATTGGGCAGAGACAGGATATGATGTAATACCTTAAACAGAATGTAACACTATAAAGGAAATTGTGCTGAAATTGTGCTGACTAGTGTTGACCATGTATTAACCTTTGAACTCTGACCTCTGTCAGGATTTGACCCCCCACCCACCATGCCCCCTCCATGCCAGTGTATAAATGGCGGAACATGCTACTTTGATGACAACAAGGCCATGTGCATGTAAGTTGTCTGTTACATTAACTTGTCCTATTAGTGCCATTTTTAAGTGTCCCCGGGTCCTTAAAAAGTATTAGTCTTAAATGAATTTATCTGATTTAAAAGCCTTATTAAATCCTAAAATGTCTTAAATTCAGTATTCAAACGTCTTAACAAATGTGACGGAGAGGACTAGAGTGTTTCCTTTATATTGTGCCGCTGCTAAGGATCCGCCACTTTTTTTCCATTTTTGCCTAAAATGACATAGCCAAATCTAACTAGCTGTAGCTCAGGAGCTGAAGCAAGGATATGGATATTCTTGATACCATTTCAAAGGAAACTTTGAAGTTTGTGGAAATGTGAAATTAATGTAGGACAATATAACGCATTCGATTTGGTAAAAGATAATACAAAGAAAAAAACGTGTTTTTTTTGTACTGGTTTTGTACCATCATCTTTGAAATGCAAGGGAAAGGCCATAATGTACTATTAAAGCCCAGGCAGAATTTAGATTTTGGCCACTAGATGGTAGCAGTGTATGTGCAAAGTTTTAGACTGATACAATGAACCATTGCATTTCTGTTCAAACTGTTGTATCAAGACTGCCCAAATGTGCCTAATTGGTTTATTAATAACTTTTCAAGTTCATAACTATGCACTGTCCTCAAACAATAGCATGATATTATATCACTGTAATAGCTACTGTAAATTGGACAGTGCAGTTAGATTAACAAGAATTTAAGCTTTCTGCCAATATCAAATATGTCTATGTCCTGGGAAATGTTCTTGTTACTTACAAACTTGTATGCTAATCGCATTAGCCTACGTTAGCTCAACCGCCCTGTTGGGGACCCACCGATCCTGTAGAGGTTTTAATTGTTGCCACCACGGCAAACAAAATACACAAAATTGAACATCAAATAATACCTGAGGCACACTTTCGATGATGTTGAAGAGCTATCCAACCACATGTCTGTGTGCGCACATCCGGTGCGTGTGCCAGTGCGAGTCGGTCCGTTGCCAGAGAAGAGAGATGAGAGCAATAATAAGTAGCCTAAAAAGTAGCAATAGTAGCCAATAGGCAATAGTAGCCTATAGTAGCCTAGCAATTGTAGCCTAATAAGCCTATACAATTTGATAGACAACACAAACATTGCCCTCTTATCGAAGCAAATGTGCGTACACCTGTCATTTCGGTGATTAGGCTACACAAGTTCCTGCAGATGTTTTGGCTCTAAAAGCCATTATTTGGTCAACAATAATGTGCTTTAATTAATCTGCTTCCTGCAATGAATGTATCTGCCCTGCCCCTGTTTTGTCCTGGCTCTCACTTCCGCTCACCTATTTAAACATGTAGTGAAGGGAGAGATGTATTCTGATACGTGCAAGCATACTGACAGTTGAGCAACATTTCAAAATGTAATTGTGTGAAAGACCGTTTAAAAAAAAAACTACTGATGCTGTTGTTAAAAAAAGAGGAGAGTCTCAGCTTTATGGGAGTGTAACATTTTTTTCTCTACTGTCAATACAGAGGAAATAACACCACTTTACAAACAGAGTATGTCATTGAGAGCACGTAGCTGGCTAGTGGTGGCTATTCTGGGGGTAGAACCTATTGGTCAGTCTGTTATTTTTAGCCATGATGCTCCTGTACTTCCCGCATCTGAGTGATGGAAGCGGGGAGAACAGGCCGTGGCTCGGGTGGCTGAGGTCCCTGATAAACTTCTTGGCCTTCCTGCGACACCTGGTCTGGTAGGTGTCTTGGAGAGCAGGCATTGTGCAACCAATGGTGCGTTCAGATGAGCGTACCACCCTCTGTAGAGCCTTGCGGTCAGCGGCGTTGGAGTCATCGTACCAGACTGTGATGTAGTCCGACTGTATGTTTTTGATGTGAGGGCCTTCTGGGACAGGCTGAATTTCTTCAGCCTCCTGAGGTTAGAGTGGCTGTCATTCCTTCTTCACCACAGTGTTAGTGTGGTTTGACCATTTCAGCTCTTTGGAGATGTGGACACTGAGGTACTTGAAGTTTTTGACAGTCTTCACAGCGGCCCCATTGATGAGGATGGGGGGCGTGCCCAGCCGGTTTCCTCCGGAAGTCCACAATCGGCTCCTTTGTTTTGCTGAAGTTAAGAGGTTTTTTACCTGGCACCACACCGTCAGTGCCTACCTCCTCCCTGTAGGCCATCTCATCGTTGTTGGTAATCAGGCCTACTACTGTCGTGTCGTCAGCACTCTTGATGAGGGAGTTGGAACTGTGTGAGGCCATGCAGTCGTGGGTATACATTGAGTACTGGAGGGGACTGAGGACATACCCTTGTGGGGCCCCCATGTGGAGGAGGTAATGTTGCCTACCTTCATCATATGGGGGCGGCCCATCAGGAAGTCCAGGACCCAGTTGCATAGGGAAGAGTTCAGTCCCAGGGCTGTGCGCTTTGTGGTGAAACAATGGTTTTGAAGGCCGAGCTGTAGTCGATAAAAAGCATTCTCACATACAGTACCAGTCAAAAGTTTGGACACATCTACTCATTCAAGGGTTTTTCTTTATTTTTACTATTTTCTACATTGCAGTGAAGATATCAAAACTATTAAATAACAAATAGAATCATGTAGCAACCCAAAAAGTGTTAATCATATTTTAGATTCTTCAAAGTAGCCACCCTTTGCCTTGATGACAGCTTTGCTGGATCTATTGGGGCGGTAAGCAAATTGAAGTGGGTCTAGGGTGTCAGGGAACTAGCCTCTCAAAGCACTTCATGATGACAGAAGTGAGTCATTTAGTTCAGTTACCTTTGCTTTCTTGGGTGCAGGAACAATGCTGGACATCCTGAAGCAAGTTAGGACAGCAGACTGGGATAGGGAGAGATTGAGTATGTTTGTAAACACTACAGCCAGCTGGTCTGCGCCTGCTCTGAGGACGCGGCTAGGGATGTTGTCTGGGCCGGCAGACTTGCAAGGGGTAACACATTTAATTGTCTCACTCATGTTGGCCATGGAGAACGAGAGCCCACAGTCCTTGGGAGCGGGCAGCGTCGGTGGCTCTGTGTTATCCTCAAAACGGGCGAAGAAGGTGTTTAGCTCGTCTGGGAGCAAGACGTCAGTGTCCGTGACGTGGCTGGTTTTCCCTTTGTAATCCGTGATTGTCTGTAGACCCTGCCACATATGTCTTGTGTCTGAGCCATTGAATTGCAACTCCACTTTGTTTCTGTACTGACGTTTTGCTTTGTTTGATTGCCTAACGGAGGGAATAAGTACGCTGTTTGTATTCAATCATATTCCCAATCACATTGCCATGGTTAAATGCTGTGGTTCGCGCTTTTAGTTTTGCGCGAATGCTGCCATCTATCCACGTTTTTTGGTTTGGGTAGATTTTAATAGACACCGTGGGAACAACATACCCTATACACTTCCTGATGAACTCAGTCATCGTGTCCGGGTAAACGTCAATGTTATTCTCTGAGGCTACCCGGAACATATCCCAGTCCGCGTGATCAAAACAACCTTGAAGCATGGATTCTGATTGGTCAGACCAATGTTGAATAGACCTTAGCACGGGTACTTCCTGTTTGAGTTTCTGCCTATAGGAAGGGAAGAGCAAAATGGAGTTGTGATCTGATTTGCCGAAGGGAGGGCCGTAGACGTCTTGAAAAGGTGAGAAACAGTGATCTAATGTTTTTCCTAAGCGAGTACTACAGTCAATATGTTGACAGAACTTCGGTAGCGTTTTCCTCAAATCTGCTTAGTTAAAATCCCCAGCTTCAATAAATCAAGATATGTGGTTTCCAGTTTCATAAAGTCCAGTGTAGTTCCTTGAGGGCCGACGTGGTATCGACTTGAGGGGGAATATACACGGCTGGGACTGTAACTGAAGGGAATTATCTTGGGAGGTAATACAGTCAGCATTTAAATGAGATATTCTAAGTCGGGTGAACAAAAGGACTTGAGTTTCTGTATGTTATTACAATCACACCATAAGTAGTTCATCATGAAACATTCACCCCCACCTTTCTTCTTCCCGGAGAGTTCTTTATTCCTGTCTGCATGATGAACTGAGAACTGAGCTGGCTGTATGGACGGGGACAGTATATCCCGAGAGAGCCATGATTCCATGAAACTGACTGTTACACCCTGATGCCTCTCTGGAAGGAGATCCTCGCCCTGAGCTTGTCTATTTTGTTGTCAAAGACTGAACATTAGCGAGTAATATACTCGGAAGCGGTAGATGGTGTGCACGCCTCCTGAGTCGGACTAGAAGTCCACCTCTTCGCCGCTGGCGGCATCTTGGAGCAGCCTCTGGGATAAGTTCAATTTCCCTGGGGGGGTACGAACGAAGGATCCAATTCGGGAAAGTTGTATTCCTGGTTGTAATACTGGTGAGTTACCGCCCTCTGATATCCAAAAGTTATTTCCGGGCTGTATGTAATAACAAAAAACATATTCTGGGCTAATAACGTAAGAAATAACACACACACAAAAAAAAAACACTGCAGAGTTGCTTAGGAGCTAGAAGCAGAGCTGCCATGTCTGTCGGCGCCATCAACAGCTAACTGGTCTGCACATGTTCTGAGGGCACGGCTAGGGATGCCGTATGGGCCTGCAGCCTTGCGAGGGTTAACACGCTTAAATTACTTGCATACGTCCTCCATGAAGACCGTAACCACATAGCCCTTGTTGTCGTCAAGGGCTCTACTCAGCAGCTCAGAGTCGTTTTGCTTAAAGCATGAGAAAAAGTTGTATAGCTCGTCTGGTAGGGCGGCATTGGTGATAATCCGTGATCATTAGAAGCCCTTCACATGCACCTCGTATCCACCTCTTTTCCTCCACTTTGTCCCTATATTCATCATCTTGATCAATCTGCGTAGGTTGTATTTGTACTGTTTAACCATACAATTGCCCCTGGTCAATATGCACAAAAAACATTACAAATCAAAATCATATATTTAATTCATGCATTCCATTAACATGTCTTACTTGGCACTGGAAAAACTCAGTCTAGAGCTACCTTGCTTCAAAGTATAGCCATTTGATACCTGATTCACTGAACAAGGGAATTATTTTATTAGGCTTTTTGGTTGTAGGCTAATGTTCTAACGGTATAGCATAATAACTCCAAGAGAGCTACTGGTTGTGTAGACTTTTGTTCCACCCTCAACTCTAACACACTAACTGCTCAACAGGACCTTGTTAAGCTGACTCAGGTGTGTTTGAGCAGTGCAGGATTAAAAGCCTGCACACCCAGTGGCTTGGATTTCCAGATGGAGAGTTGACCACGTGTTTTATATAGTAACATAGTTGTATATTTTACTTTAAGGCATTTTCACAGTGGTTTCGTTATGATATTGAGCATCATTATACTAAACTTGATATTGGTATCGAAGCCAAAATTCTGAACACTTAGGCCTAGAGTTTGTGATTTAGCTAATGATTTGCCCATTTGGGGTAGCCTAAACAAATGCAGATGGGCAACCCCATGCTTCAGCCATCTATATCCTTGCCACTATGCTACTACATCCGTTAGGCTACAGGATAATGTGCATTGCTAAAATAGCACACCTGCCTGATAATGTACTGTAGGTTATAGCCTTTGGTGAAATTCAAACATAAAAATATTACTTTTTGCCAACATGGAGTGGAATATTAGCAGGTGTGTGGCGCTTGCAAACCTCAAAATTGGTATTGATTTGCATTCCAAGTGGCATTAAAAAGTCTTAAATTCAACAAATAACCTGAACATAACGTGTGACTCTGTCCTTATTATGGATAGCGTACGAGCCCTGCCGGTGTTACCTCTCTCTGTATAACATTGGTTACATTTTTTTTCCTCAGATGTCCTTCAGAATGGCAGGGAGACTTTTGCGAGATAAACATATTTGGGGTGGTCGCATCTTCAGGTACATGCTACAGTTCATCCATGATCCATCGTTATTTTGTTCATACATATATTTTTTTCCATACCACAAGATGCCAATGTCTTTCCGTCTCCCCTTTCTCTCTGTCTTTCTCCCTTTCACCTCATATCCTTCTCTCCCTTCTCTTTCACCCTCTCTCTCTCATTCTGTCCCTCCCAGTGGGTATAGCCATCGGGGTGACTGTACTGATAGTACTTCTCCTTGGGGGTCTGGTCTATGCTGCCCAAAGGAAGGCCAGTGTCACGGAGACAATACGCCACATCATGCCAAGTATGCCTAGCTTCAGGTGAGCCACAGTTCCACAGGTACTGCCACACTATATCTTGTCCACTAGCCCACTAGAATCTCAATGGATGCTAATGTTAAAGCTAGCCCCCCCGTCTCATTCGATTCTAAATCTAAAGGGATGCTAATGCTAAAGCTAGCCCCCCCATCTCATTGGATTCTAAATCTAAAGGGATGCTAATGCTAAAGCTAGCCCCTCCATCTCATTATATTCTAAATCTAAAGGGATGCTAATGCTAAAGCTAAGTTTCCTCATAATACAGAGCTAATATCTGTGTCCTAATCCTTTCATTCATACCAAGTGTACTTTTAATGGATATTTTCAGGGGTTCCCCATATCAAAGCTCTGACCCATCAAAGGAGGAGGGGAGTGACCCGGGCCCAAGCATCAAAGCGGTTTGTCTGATCATGATTTCTTAATAACCCATAAAACAAAAACATTAAAGTATTTCAATCAGTATTTTCCAGCACACAGACGCACGCCTACGGTACTGTGGTTAGCTTATGTTCATGCAAGGGGTCTCTTTACATAGTCTTTACGGTCTATGTCTCATCTTTGTCTCATCAATGTCTCATCAGGAGCCCTGTACTGCTGTTTCTATGGAGGAGGCAGGGGGGAAGAGTTTTGAGAACCCCGCCTATGCAGCTGAGGGGGATGAGAGACCTGCCCCTAACTGCATTACTCCTGCCGTCCTTGTGCCCAATGGGACAGCAATGGTCAATACACCAAATATACTTTATTAGCCAATATATGTACTATGTAACCTTTTATTTAACTAGGCATGTCAGTTAAGAGCAAATTCTTATTTACAATGACGGCCTACACCGGCCAAACCTGGACGATGCTGGGCCAATTTTGCGCCGCCCTATGGGACTCCCAATCAGGGGCGGATGTGATACAGCCTGGAATCGAACTAGGGATGCAGTGCCTTAGACCACTGCGCCACTTGGGAGCCCTATAATGTACTGTATTCTGTTAAATCATCCCAATGTGGATTTCAGCAGTTCTATGATTTTATTTTTACTAAGACAACACTTGCGGGTCACATCCAATCAGCTTGTGGGCCATATTGAAGACCCTTGATTTGGAGTTTCAATTGAGAGCTAGTTAAAAAGTGTATTATTATTGTTTTTAGGGACATGCACTGAGCAGTATGAAAATCTCATTCAGAACATAGAACATGAGGAAGACCACCCTGTCGACTGTATCTTGCGTGTAGTTCTGAACTGTTCTTTATGATGTCCTTGGTTCTATAGGAGAACATTGAGAACCCGTTGTATGCTGAGGTTCGTGTGATAGCTGAGCCTGACCCTGAGCCCGACGCTAGCGCCACACCTGCTAATACTTTATCAGTCGAGGTAGGCACCATTTGAAAAAACAAACATTTAGGGGCTAGTTATAGTTCACATCTAAAATAAAAGCTGGTCAGCTTGTTTTCATTTTCATGGGATAGTTAGTTTTTTAAAGTTTTAGCTGACTTTTGACATAGGGCGAATTATCCCTTTAAATGTAACTCAAACAGACTGACAAGTTTTGATTTTGAGGTGAACTATCCCTTTAAAATATCAGCCAATAGAGTAAAATCTTTACAGTTCAGGCTTTTATACCATTTTTCTTCTGGCTGACATTTTAGGGGGCCTTTGAGAATCCAGGTGAGGAACTGACTCCCGAGGAACCAGTCGCCGACGAGTCACTAAAGGTATCCACGGAGATGATAAAGGACAATTAGACGTGGATACTACTCTGTACTTTGTGAAAATGATATATGATGATGAGTACTGTCATGTTTTAATTGTAGTGTACAGCTCTCTCTGTGTATACCATTACTATGAAAATACTGTAAATATCATGCGTACTTGAATATGGTCATATGATGTCTATGTTTGAGATATAAGTTCTTGTTAATTTACCTGAATGCCAATAATTGTTTCTTTCACACCCCCCTCTTCAGTTCGAACCCATTCCTGATGACAATGCCGACGGCAGTTTCATAAACCCAATGTTCTCGGTGAGTGTTCAAGAAATACGAGTGCATTCCATTCTACAGTAGAATATGTGTTTTATTGTTTTCGTATGTGCTTTGGTGTGTTGATGTCATCTTTATGCATAATGGCAGTGTAATATAAGTTGTAGACCTCGGTAGAATACTTAATAATACTTTCTAGTTTCAAATAAACTCCAAGCTACATCAAGCACACGCACGTCCAACACTTTCAAAATCTTTAAACGCACAAGATCAAATACTGTCTGTCTTCATTCTACTGCTCTTTCGACAGGATCCCACTTACCCATCCACCCCAGCAGACTCCTTCATTTGACCTCCACACCAGGCAAATCAGTGGACAAAACAACAGGACTAAACACTGGACTGAACACTAGGACTAACACTGGACTAAACGGAACACTAGGACTAACACTGGACTAAACGGAACACTAGGACTAACACTGGACTAAACGGAACACTAGGACTAACACTGGACTAAACGGAACACTAGGACTAACACTGGACTAAACGGAACACTAGGACTAACACTGGACTAAACGGAACACTAGGACTAACACTGGACTAAACGGAACACTAGGACTAACACTGGACTAAACTGAACACTAGGACTAACACTGGACTAATCATACCTCCCCCACCTTTCCCTGGTTGGAAAATGGGTTATTAAAGCTAACCTACTGTCATTTTTTCCTCAATATATTTCATGATGCAATGATGTGCCAAATATGTGATTTAGTGGATTGTTATCGGGTAAGCATTAGAATAATGTCTCTGTAGGAGCTGATCCCTCGTCAGTCTTGTGGAATACGTATAATTTAAAGGTAAGATTTGAATGGAGAAAGCTGATCCGAGAGCAGTACTGCCTTTCTTTTGATCCTATCAGTATGGACACATTCTCCAACGTAACACTGAGTGAACATGTTACATCTTCAGCCGTTGTGAGAACAATGCATCGTTAAAACACTCATAAGTTCCATTGCTATCGGGAAACTGGGGCCCAGAGCAGTTAAAGGAAGTGATGCGATAGTGGGTGAACGGTAGAACGGATGTTTCTAGAAGGATGTGCCTTAGTTATAAGTCTTTATAACTAAGGCTATATTTTTATGATTACAATCTGTGATTAATGATATTTGATTGACTCTCGTCATAAAGCGAAACAAACTGTTGATGTATATGATGTTGTAAATTATCTTGTTTGATACTGTATGATTAAACCGTTTGTTGTTGAGTTTCATAAGTGTTCTTGGAGATGAACCTTGGCAACCAGGCCTTCGATTTCTTCATCCCATCAATTATGAGAAGGGCCCTGTGTATTGCTTAATAATGTCACATGACCTGAATTTTTTTGCTTTATTTAAAGCTTTTTCATCAATCTGTCCCCTTTTTTCTTATGTCAGATGGTCCAGCACCATCCGCAGACAGTTTCTTTCATTTTTTGTATAATTCTCATTTCTAGAAAAGGCTTTAAAAATCCAGGTCATGTGACATGATTAACCAAAACACAGGGCCATAATTATGAAATATGAATTGTTTGGATGAAGATCAACATGGGTGGTAATTATGTTAGTATTAGCAACAAGACATTGGCCACCACACCCCAATACAGTAGACTACATATACACATATACTCTCTCCCTCTCTCTCCTTCCCCTCTCTCATTCTCTGCATCCCTTTTTGTGTTTGTGTCTGTCCACTCCACACATTTGCCAAGCAATCAGCATAGAGACTCACACTGGTGTCATCTGAGTAGGATGACCCTGATACCCATGTTTGCTGTGACCCACTGAACATGGCTGCTGTGCTCCCTGCTCAGCCATAAAAGCCTACAGCCCTACACTAACCACATAGCCACGCCTTAATGATTACTGATGGGGTAACAAAAGCAATGACTACAGCACTTTGCAACTCCCTTCCCTTCCTCTTCTCACCTCTCCTCCCCTGTCCTCCTCTGCCTTTCCCTCCTCTCATCCTGCCATCATAAATGTCTTATCACATCAAGGCTTCCCCTTTGACTGAGTGGACTGTAACTACACTCCAAAAGGGTTCTTCAACTGTCCCCATAGGAGAACCCTTTTTGGTTCCAAGTAGAACCCTTTTTTATTCCATGTAGAATCCTCTGTGGAAAGGGTTCTACCTGGAAACCCCAAAAATTATACCTGGAACCAAAAGGGTTCTTCAAAGGGTTATCCTATGAGTGTAGGGCACTAAAAGAGAGAGAGGGAGTAGATGGAGGACAGAGTGGTTGGTTAAGGGATAAGTGGAGTGATGGTGCGGTGATGGAAGAGTGGAGGGATGGGGGGCAGAAAAGGAGTGAAGTAGGGGGACTGGTAAATTTAGAACCATAAAGGTGCTATCTAGAATCTAAAAGGGTTTTTAGGCTGTCCCCATAGGAGAACCCTTTGAAGAACCCTTTTTATTTCCAGGTAGAACCCTTTTGGTTCCAGGTAGAACCCTTTGGGGTTCCATGTAGAACCCTTTCCAGAGGGTTCTACCTGGAACCAAAAAGGTTATCCCTATAGGGACAGCCGAAGAACCCTTTTGGAACCCATTTTTCTAAGTGTGTCATTTAGCAGACACTCTTATCCAGATCGATTTACAGGAGCAATTAGGATTAAGTGCCTTGCTCAAGGGCACATCGACAGATTTTTCACCTAGTCTGATTGGGATTCGAACCAGCAGCGTTTCAGCTACTGGCCCAACGCTCTTAACCGCTAGGCAACCTGCCACCCCATAATGACTCATAGGCAGGCATGTTTTAGTTCTACTACCCCCACATGTCAAATCTGCTTATCAGCTCAAGCATGTCACAATCAGCAGCATTGGTGAAGCAGCTAGAGAAAGAGAGGGAGGAAAGGGGTGGACCACAGATCCTGCATCCATGCGTCTGTATGTGTGAGAGAGGGAGAGGGAGAGCGAGAGGAACGGCCTGAGTGATATGATGAAGATAGACAGATAGGGGGAGGGAGGAGCCTGAGCGAGAGATAGAAAGGGAGGACCAGCGAAGTGCAGTGCTGCACGCGTGTCTGTGTGAGGAGGAGGAAAGAGTGATACAGATAGCAGGGAAGCTAATGGCAGGTTTACACAGGAATCAAGACACAGCGCTAGGCACCAAACCAAAGGAGAAAAAGGAGGGATTGCCAATGCACACACGCCCACACAGATACACACCACAGACAGAGCAGAGCATGAATAAGGTAAGGATCTTATTCTGTTTCATTTATAATTATTCTGGCAGACGTCTCAGCAGGAGGGAAGGATTCAGCAATGAAAGAGATTGAGGGATACAACGTGTGTTCACCTTTATGTGAAAGCTGCAGGGATGCTTAGCCTTGTGTGTGTTCTTGTGAAACCTGCTAGGATTCTCCAAATGCTAGATTTTACAAAAACAAGTGTAGTGGGTTCATAGAATGCCATATGTAATCTTTAAATCAAATCTATTTAGTTTGCTATAGCTGCTTTATGTTAGATTTGATATTAGAGGTTGCATTGAATGCCATGGAACTGTAGGTTGAATGATACATTTAGTATGTCTTTGTGTTCTGTGGGAGGGGGGGGGGGGGGTCCATGTTGATAAGCGTGTGCTGTGTTAATGCAAAGTCAACTTCTCAGACTAATTATATCCATTGATACAAATTGCAAAGATGTATTATGAAATTGCAAAGATGTATTATGAAACATCAGTAATGGAATGGCAAGGACACACATTGCATTCTTACCTTGCATGACCGCCCCTGCTCTCTTTGGCCTGGAATGATTCAATACATGACCTTAGAGTGATCTGGTCATCTCACGATATTTCTTTTTTAAATACTACAGCATATTTTGAAACCACTTGCCATAAGCCATCACATTGCTTACACCAACTCGTTGCTTTTGAGACACTTTAAGGGACAGAGGAAAGAGGTTTGTTTGCAGACCGAGCAGTCAACCATTACTTAAGGATAACAGGTGAGGCCGGGGGCTTTGTCACACACACACACACACACACACACACACACTGGGTAGAAGGGCAGATGGTGCCAGGTTTGTGTTTTGAGTGACCTTGCCTTCCCCCTCTCTGGCATCACCCACAACAACAGATAAATCATCCACTCTTCATCTGACTCTACAGGCAGTCAAACAGGTGGTGAGGGAGAGAGAAAGGGATGGCGAGAGAGAGGAAAGAGAGGAGAGTGCATGTGTGTTTGTGCGTGACACCACCCTTGGCATTGACAGAGAGATGGGGAATGGAGAGAGATGGAGGAGAGAGAGAGAGTGAGGGAGGGAGAGGGAGGAAGAGAGAGGGAGAGGTCAACAACAAGGGGTCAAAATCTGCTGAATGAAGACCGTGCTATCATATAATACTGTGACCTTAGCTGAGGGGGTTCACCATCTGTCATAGAGACAGGCACTATGAAAGGCTATTGTATGTCTACGCAACGTAATGATGAGTAACCTTGCCTGAGACCTGAAGACTTGTGTCAGAGCTAATGCTTATAGGCTTTGTCTCAATAGGCTGATGTGGTCCTGAGACACAAGACCGTAACTACAGGAGTGAGCTATAACAGATTTGAAGAAAATATCTTAACGATCTCTTTAAAATCTGTTCACACTGCTTATCATTTAGGCCTCTGAAGTTTGAACAGACAACGATTTTGGCTTTTAACACTGTCGCAACCATGTCCATTAGCCCGATGCTTAGGGACTTGGCTAAAAGTACAGACCTCTTTGTCTAATGCTTAGTCTTCTGGACCAGATGATAATCCTCTCACCACCCTCACTACAAAACTACTGCATGCAGCAATATAGTATAGTGTGCATGTAACAGAGTGCCATGCCACAGATGGTACTAACAGATTGTAGTCCAACTACTATTCAATAGACAGACCACTCTGTATTAGAAAGTCATTCCTCTTGTCCAGGACCATATAGCCAGTAAAACATGTCATGTTGTTCAGTGGCAGGCAGACAAATGTCAGTGGGAGGAGGCTGTCCACTCTAAGCTCTCCTCTACTGCTTGTTATCAGAGTCCTGGAGAGGGGAGGGATGGAGGAATGTAGGGGATGGACAGAGAAGATGGCGAGGGAGGGAAAGAAGGTAAGGGGGAAGGGCATAGAGGATGGTAGGGAGTAAGAGAGGGAAAGATGTGGGCATGAAAGAAGGGTAAGAAGGAGAGGGGTAGAGAGGACGTGTAGGGAGAAAGAAAGAAGAGGGATGGGGAGGATGAAGGAGGGAGAGAGGGATAGAAAGATGGGTTGGGAGGTAATGAAGAGGAATGGGGAGGGCGAATTGAGGAGAGAGAAGGGATCCAGCTTTTGTCAAATTAATATCAAAAGTATAATTTTTAGCATTTTAGCTAACCCTAACCCTTTCCTAACCTTAACCTAATTCTCATAACATGCTACATTCATTTTCCTAACCTGCTGCGTAAATTATAACCTGCTACGAAAAGTCAAATCTGACGTTATTTTTACAAAAGCTGGATCCCTTCTAGCCATGACCGAGTAAGAGGGGGCCTGAGAGGGAGGCAATCTGTAGAAATGACTGATTTTCTGAGCAGAGAGGTCAGGGCGTCATGGCCTGGTTTATTCAGATAGAAATGGACGGTCTAGATTGGAACAGACATGGCTTTTTGTTGAAGTGTATATAACCATATTAATGAACTGCAAAAATCTCTGAAGCTGGAGACTCTTACTACCTCCCTCATTAGCTTTAGCACCAGCTGTCAGAGCAGCTCACAGATCACTGCACCTGTACATAGCTCATCTGTAAATAGCCCATCCAATCTACCTCCTCCCATACTGTATTTACTTATTTATTTATTTATCTTGCTCCTTTTCACCCCAGTATCTCTACTTGCACATTCATCTGCTGCACATCCTACCATTCTAGTGATTTATTCCTATATTCTAATTACTTCGCCACCATGGCCTATTTATTGCCTTACCTCTCTTATCCTACCTCATTTGCACATGCAGTATATCGATTTTTCTACTGTATTATTGATTGTTTGTTTGTTTATTCAATGTGTAACTGTTGTTGTTGTATGTGTCAAACTGCCTTGCTTTATCTTGGCCAGGTCGCAGTTGCAAATGAGAACTTGTTCTCAACTTGCCTACCTGGTTAAATAAAGGTGAAATCAAGGAAGACCTCTTCCTAAGGCAACCATGACCGTTTTTATTATACTCTCTAGCTTGTCATTGGTAGGCGCAGAGTGATTTGTTACCTCTTCTAGGAATAGAAGTATCAAATCAAAGTTTATTGGTCACGTACACCAGTGGCGGTCTGTTCCGTTTATGATATTTTCTTTCATGAGCATGACCTTATTTCTACTACAGCATCCTGGATGACTGTCATTCATATTCCATTCACCCAATTCAAAGTAACATCGCTAGGTTTAGGCTACTACATGATACTCTAATTTTCCCTATACCCATCATGAGGATGGTACAACCTAGCCTATGAATGGAGGTTTACAATGTAGGTGCACACAAGTCGAGAGAAACATTTGAGATGACCGTGACACATGGACAGGCAGTGACACATTCAATACCGCCTTGCACACTCTTGCCTGCATCTAGCTTAGCTAGGGTGTAAGGATTAGTCCATCAGTTGCAAACAAGTGTTTCTATTGGACAAATTCTGGTATTTTTGTCTCCGTTTAGTTTTCTTCCGTTTAAGAAACGTTTTTCAACAGAATCGGTGGAATGTATACACCCTTGATAACGCATAAACACAGTTCACTTTCATAGCAGCCACGTTGTATTCTTTCTAGTCTCTATGCACTCTCCTCCTCCCCTTTTCCCTTCAATTGTGGACTTTAATGAACAACACATCAGCTATATGTGACCAGGCGAAAAAGCCTTTCCAAACCATGTCATAACCGCTACACACAGTCTACATCGTTGTCCCCATATTAGCTAAAGTAACGTCCTAGTCAACATAGCTAATAGAACTAATGCGTTAGTAAACCCACTACAATCATGCAGTAACGTTAGTGTATAGTCAGTAAGCAGTTACACTGGCGTGCCCCAGTGGTAATAAATTAATAAAACCTAAAGCTTAACTTAACTTGACTTGGAATGAGTGTATTAATGCCTTCTCACATGTATCAGGTTTATCTCTGAATATGAGGAGATGTTAATTATTTGCGTTGAAAAGATGTGACTTAAACTCAGTTTGTAATATCCCTGTAAAAGATATGATCACATATCTTGGTTTTAAATTTAGCAAAGATCAGAAAGAAAGGGCCAACTTAAATGTCTCTCCTATTGTAGAGAAAATTGGAAAGAGATTTAACTCCTGGTTATTAAGAGATATTTCTTTATCTGGACGTGTACTTTTATCACAATCTGAAGGTCTGTCCAGATGAGTTTATACCTCCCTTGCCTTGGATGTTCCTCTATCAGTCACTAAAATGGTTGATACTAAATTACTTAACTTCATATGGAGGAATTAACCTCATTATTTAAGAAAAGCCGTAATATGTAGCACCCAAAGTGAGGGAGGGTTGAATGCTCTGGATTTTAGAACCTCTACTATAATATTTAAGATTAAATGGATACAAAACCATTTAAGGAAAAAGGATTGTATTTGGAATATCATCCCTAATTTAATATTCCAACAGATTGGTGGTCTAGAATTCTTACTAAAATGCAACTTTGATATGGGTAAAATCCCTATTAAGCTTACAAACTTTCATAAACATTTTTTTTCTAACTTGGAACCTCATGTACAAACATAATTTTTCCCCACGTAGGTATACAATATGGAATAATAAAGACATAAAATACAAAAACAAGTCTTTTTTTTCCAGAACTGGTTTGACAACAACATTATTTGGGTTAAACAATTATTGAATAATGATGGACAACTATATGATTATCCAGCATTTATGAGAACACACAATGTTACATTCACTCCTGAGGAGTATCAAACTGTTGTTAGAGCTGTCCCTAAAGGTGCTATTCTTCTTTTAGGAGAATATAACACTACTCCAAGTGAAACTATTGAGGAATTTGTAGCCTCAATACAATTAGAAGGAATTGACATTTTAAACTATAAATGTAATAACATGTATATAAGGAAACTATGTCAAAATGTTACTATTCACTCTGCTAAAATGTACTGGAATGCAGCCCCAGGACAAGTGAACTGAAACAAAGTTTCGTTGTTGTCTGGTAAATATTGTATATCTAATAAGGTGAAAGAAGTATCATACAAACTCATTCATAGAATCGACCCTGTAAAGACCTTTATTCTACACAGATTTAAAATAGTTATTGATAACAAATGTGTATTTTGTGGTTGTGACCCAGAAACTCTTGACCATCTATTTTGGGACTGCTCTTATGTCAGAAGATTTTGGAGTGAGTTAGAAGATTTTATTTTAAAAGAAACAACTATTAATGTTAATTTGAGAGACTCTGGTGTTATGTTTTATTTTGATCCAAATAATATGGACCCTGATTTAACTTTCATTGTTAATTTGTTTATCTTTCATGGAAGATTCTTTCTCCATAAAATGAAGTGGGCAGAGAACAAACCCCTCTTCACATTATTTAAGATAGAATTTATTCTCTGATCCTGTGATTGGGTGGACACCATGTCAGTTCATGCTGCAAGAGCTCTGATAGGTTGGAGGACGTCCTCCAGAAGTTGTCATAATTACTGTGTAAGTCTATGGAAGGGGGTGAGAACCATGAGCCTCCTAGGTTTTGTATTGAAGTCAATGTACCAAGAGGAGGACAGAAGCTAGCTGTCCTCTGGCTACACTATGGTGCTACCCTACAGAGTGATGTTGAGGCTACTGTAGACCTTCGTTGCAAAACAGTGTGTTTAAATCAATTATTTGGTGACGTGAACATATTTTGTATAGTTTTATCTAACAAGGATTACTTTTTCAATGTTAATATTATTGATTTTCATGAAATTCACTGAGGAAGATGGTCCTCCCCTTCCTCCTCTGAGGAGCCTCCAGTGGCATACACAGATTTGCAGACGTTATTCAGGTGCAGCAAAATGCTTGTGCTTCTAGTTCCAACAGTGCATTAATAATACCTAGCCAATAACAATTACTAAACAATACACAAATAACCAAACAAGTTCTAATGAAGAAAGCAATTTCGTTCTGATATATATATTACGTGTATATATATATATGGTCGGAACTAGAAGCACAAGCATCTGCTAACCATGTGTATGTGAAAAATAAAATTGGATTTGATTTGAAAATGTTTTTTATTTTTAATACATTTGCAAAATTTTCTAAAAACCTATTTTCGCTTTGTCATTTTGGAGTATTATGTGTGTATATATATATATATATATATATATACATGTATATATTACTTACAGCTGTAATCGCAGCAAAAGGTGGCGCTACAAAGTATTAACTTAAGGGGGCTGAATAATTTTGCACGCCCAATTTTTCAGTTTTTGATTTGTTAAAAAAGTTTGAAATATCCAATAAATGTCGTTCCACTTCATGATTGTGTCCCACTTGTTGTTGATTCTTCACAAAAAATACAGTTTTATATCTTTATGTTTGAAGCCTGAAATGTGGCAAAAGGTTGCAAAGTTCAAGGGGGCCGAATACTTTCGCAAGGCACTGTACATATGAGATGAGTAATGTAGGGTATGTAAACATTATATAAAGTGGCATTGTTTAAAGTGGCTAGTGATACATTTATTACATCAATTTTTCCACTATTAAAGTGGCTAGAGTTGAGTCAGTATGTTGGCAGCAGCCACTCAGTGTTAGTGATGGCTGTTTAACAGTCTGATGGCCTTGAGATAGAAGCTGTTTTTCAGTCTCTCGTCCCCGATTTGATGCACCTGTACTGACCTCGCCTTCTGGATGATCGCGGGGTGAACAGGCAGTGGCTCGGGTGGTTGTTGTCCTTGATGATCTTTTTGGCCTTCCTGTGACATCGGGTGGTGTAGGTGTCCTGGAGGGCAGGTAGTTTGCCCCCGGTGATGCATTGTGCAGACCTCACTACCCTCTGGAGAGCCTTACAGTTATGGGCAGAGCAGATGCCTTACCAGGCGGTGATACAGCCCAACAGGATGCTCTCGATTGTGCATCTGTAAAAGTTTGAGTGTTTTTGGTGACAAGCTAAATTTCTTCAGCCTCCTGAGTTAGAATTAGCCCTGGTGTGCCTTCTTTTAACCACGCTGTCTGTGTGGGTGGACCATTTCAGTTTGTCAGTGATGTGCACGCCGAGGAATTCAAAACTTTCCACCCTCTCCACTACTGTCCCGTCGATGGTTAGGGGGCTGCTCCCTCTGCTGTTTTCTGAAGTTCACGATCATCTCCTTTGTTTTGTTGACATTGAGTGTGAGGTTATTTTCCTGACACCACACTCTGAGGGCCCTCAACTCCTCCCTGTAGGCCGTCTCGTTGTTGTTGGTAATCAAGCCTACCACTGTAGTGTCGTCTGCAAACTTGATGATTGAGTTGGAGGCGTGCATGGCCATGCAGTCGTGGGTGAACAGGGAGTTCCGGAGAGGGCTGAGAATGCATCCTTGTGGGGTCCCAGTGTTGAGGATCAGCGGGGTGGAGATGTTGTTTCCTACCCTCACCACCTGGGGGCGGCCCGTCAGGAAGTCCAGGACCCAGTTGTACAGGGCGGGGTTGAGACCCAGGGTCTCAAGATTGATGACGAGTTTGGAGGGTACTATGGTGTTAAATGCTGAGCTGTAATCGATGAACAGCATTCTTACATAGGTATTCCTCTTGTCCAGATGGGTTAGGGCAGTGTGCAGTATGGTTGCGCTTGCGTCGTCTGTGGGCCTGTTGGGGCGGTAAGCAAATTGGAGTGGGTCTAGAGTGTCAGGTAGGGTGGAGGTGATATGGTCCTTGACTAGTCTCTCAAAGCACTTCATGATGATGGAAGTGAGTGCTACGGGGCGGTAGTCATTTAGCTCAGTTACCTTAGCTTTCTTGGGAAGAGGGACAATGGTGGCACTCTTGAAGCATGTGGGAACAGCAGACTGGGATAAGAATTGATTGAGTATGTCCGTAAACACACCAGCCAGCTGGTCTGCGCATGCTCTGAGGACGCAGCTGGGGATGCCGTCTGGGCCTGCAGCCTTGCGAGGGTTAACACGTTTAAATGTTTTACTCACATTGGCTGCAGTGAAGGAGAGCCCGCAGGGTTTGGTAGCGGGCTGTGTCAGTGGCACTGTATTGTCCTCAAAGCGAGCAAAGAAGTTCTTTAGTCTTTCTGGGAGGAAGACATCGTGGTCCGCGATGGGGCTGGTTTTTCTTTTGTAGTCCGTGATTGACTGTAGACCCTGCCACATACCTCTTGTGTCTGAGCCATTGAATTGTGACTCTACTTTGTCTCTATACTGACGCTTAGCTTGTTTGATTGCCTTGCAGAGGGAATAGCTACACTGTTTGTATTCGGTCATGTTTCTGGTCACCTTACCCTGATTAAAAGCAGTGGTTCGCACTTTCAATTTTGCACGAATGCTGCCATCAATCCACGGTTTCTGGTTGGGGAATGTTTTAATAGACGCTGTGGGTACAACATCACTGATGCACTTTATCCCCTTACACTTGTGTCTATAAGGTAGTGGTTTTGGAATTTTTAGCTAGATTACTTGTTGGTTATTACTGCATTGTCGGAACTAGAAGCACAAGCATTTCGCTACACTCGCATTAACATCTGCTAACCATGTGTATGTGACAAATAAAATTTGATTTGGTAGATAATGCGGTCGGCATTTGATTGTGAGGAAAGTCAGGTGAACAAAAGGACTTGAGTTCCTGTATGTTGTTATGACCACACAACATCTCATTAATCATAAGGCATACACCCCCGCCCTTCTTCTTACCAGAGAGATGCTTGTTTCTGTCGGCGCAATGCGTGAAGAAACTAGGTGGCTGTACCGACTCTGATAGCGTGTCTCGAGTGAGCCATGTTTCCATGAAACAAAGAATGTTACAGTCTCTGATTTCTTTCTGGAAGGCAACTTTTGCTCGGATTTCGTCTACCTTGTTGTCAAGAGACTGGACATTGGCGAGTAGTATACTCGGGAGCGGTGCGCGATGTGCCCGTCTACGGAGCCTGACCAGAAGACTGCTCCGTCTGCCCCTTCTGCGGCGCCGTTGTTTTGGATCACTGGCTGGGATCCAATCCATTGTCCTGGGTGGTGGAGGAACCGCTTTGGGAAAGTCGTATTCCTGGTCGTAATGTTGGTGAGTTGACGTTGCTCTTATATCCAATAGTTTCTCCCGACTGTATGTACTAAAACCTAAGATTTCCTGGGTTATCAATGTAAGAAGCGAGGCGGCCATCTCTGTCAGCGCCAGAAGTACTGAGGTAAATTACGTAAGTAATCAGACACTTTGTTATGAGACTTTAAATATAGCTCAAATGCATTCTGTTTCCATCGGCCATCTTTGAGATGTTTCTACAACTTCGAATAAATTGTCTGTAGAGTTCCGAGACAGGATTGTGTCTTGGCACAGATCTGGGGAAGGTACCCAAAATTGTCTGCAGCATTGAAGGTCCCCAAGAACACAGTTTGCCAAAAGGCACATAAAGGAGGAACAAGATTCTCTGGTCTGATGAAACCAAGATTGAACACTTTGGCATTAATGCCAAGCATCACGTCTGGAGGAAACCTGGCACCATCCCTAAGGTGAAGCATGGTGGTGGCAGCATCATTCTGTGGGGATGTTTTTCAGTGGCAGACACTGGGAGACTAGTCAGGATTGAGGGGAAGATGAATGGAGCAAAGTACAGAGAGATCCTTGATGAAAACCTGCTCAAGAGTGCTCAGGACCTCAAACTGGGTCAAAGGTTCACCTGTCAACAGGACAACGACCATAAGCACACATGCAAAACAAAGCAGGAGTGGTTTCAGGACAAGTCTCTGAATGTCCTTGAGTGGCCCAGCCAGAGCCCGGTCTTGACCCGATCGAACATCTCAGGAGAGACCTGAAAATAGTTGTGCAGCGACGCTCCCAATCCAATCTGACAGAGCTTGAGAAGATCTTCAGAGAAGAATGGGAGAAACACCCCAAATACAGGTGTGCCAAGCTTTTATCATGATACCCAAGAAGACTCAGGGTTGTAATCGCTGCCAAAGGTGCTTACATAATGTACTGAGTAAAAGGCCGGAATACTTATGCAAATGTGATATTTCCGTTTATTTATTTGTATAAATATGCAAACATTTCGGGAAAAAAATTGTTTTGCTTTGTCATTATGGTGTATTGTGTGCAGATTGTTTTCCCCCTCAATGTAATCAATTTTAGAATAAGGCTGTAACGTAACTTAATGTGGAAAAAGTAAAGGTGTCTGAATACTTTCTGAATGTGCTGTGTATATACAGTGTACACTGAAAACAAAATATAAGCGCAACACATAAAGTTTTGGTCCCAAGTTTCATGAGCTGAAATAGAAAATCCCAAAAATGTTCCATACGCACAGAAACCTTATTTCTCTCAAATGTTGTACATCAATGTATTTATATCCCTGTTATTGAGCATTTATCCTTTGCCAAGATAATCCACCTGGCAGGTGTGGCATATCAAGAATCTGATTAAACAGCATGATCATTACACAGGTGCACATCGTGCTGGGGACAATAAAAGGCCATTTTAAAATGTGCAGTTTTGTCACACAACACAATGCCACAGATGTCTCAAGTTTTAAAGGAACATGCAATTGGCATGTTGACTACAGGAATGCCCACCAGAGCTGTTACCAGAGAATTCAATGTACATTTTTCTACCATAAGCAACCTCCAACATCGTTTTAGAGAATTTGGCAGTACATCCAACCGGCCTCGCAAACGCAGACAACATTTAACCACGCCAGCACCACATCCGGCTTAGTCACCTGTGGGATTGTCTAAGGGGGGTGGGGCCTATGACTTCCCAGGCCCACCCATGGCTGCACCCCTGCCAAGTCATGTGAAATCCTTAGATTAGGATCTCATTTATTGATATAAATTGATTGACTGATTTATATGAACTGCAACTCAGAGAAAAGCAGTCTCTAAAGTGCAGGGTAGATTCCAAGGTGGTAGCCGGCTAGTTAAAGTTACTAAGGTTCAGGTCAGGGAACTGGGCAGAGGCCGGCTAGTGGTGGCTGTTTAACAGTATGATGGCCTGAAGTTATAAGCTGCTTATCAAATTATCTGTCCCAGTTTTGATGCACCTGTACTGTCTCCTCCTCCTAGGTGGGAGCGGGGTGAACAATTAGGTACCATGGTTAGGGTCAATGCCATTTCAATTCAGTCATTTCAGGAATTCAACTCAAATTCCAAATGTTCTTAATGAGAAGCATTGAGAAAAGCCAGACACCTTCTGAATTTAAAAGGAATCTGATCCCAACTGGTAGCCACTAGCCATAACATTCTCTAAACTTTCATTATTTTATTTCATATTCGCATGCAAGCTATGTTACCTAACGTATGGGTAACACACACACAGTTAGTTTTTCCAGGGAAGATAAAGTAAGATGCAGTGTATTGTCACGCTCTGACCATAGAGTTTTTTATGTCTCTATTTTGGTTTGGTCAGGGTGTGATTTGTGTGGGCATTCTATGTTCCTTTTTCTATGTTTTTGTATTTCTTTGTTTTGGCCGGGTATGGTTCTCAATCAGGGACAGCTGTCTATCGTTGTCTCTGATTGGGAACCATACTTAGGTAGCTTTCCCCACAGGGTTTTTGTGGGTAGTTGTTTTCTGTATAGTTTAGTTTCCTTACAGAACTGTTCGTTTTCCTCTTTGTTATTTTTTTGTTCAAGTGCTCTAATTTATTTTAATATCATGAACACGTATCACGCTGCGCTTTGGTCCAGTCATTTACGGGAAGAGGATCGTGACATGTATGGTGCAGGCATGTTGTTTGGATTAAACTTTTCATTTGTATGATTATGTTGTTTGGGTTTGTAAGTTAATGGATAAGATTGATGCGTGCTTTTGTTTATAATACAGGATAATCATGTAATGCAGGTTACACACACACACCTTCAGTCACACACATGCACACACACAAACACAATCTCTCTCCCTCTTTCTCACACACACACACACACACACACACACACACACACACACACACACACACACACACACACACACACACACACACACACACACAATCTCTCTCCCTCTTTCACACACACACACACACACACACACACACAGAGCACACACACACAGAGCGCCCTTCTGTTATCTGTGAGTCAATTTCCATGGTGGAAAAAGATGTCATGGTGTCGTTTTCTACAGATTTTTTCAGCACCATCTAGAGGATTACACACATGATTACCAAGGATAGATAACACATACAAATCAGCCAAAAACGTTAATTTGGTATTTAGAGGACCACAATGGAAATAAGCTTTTGGGCTTTATTGTATATTGTCCTCAATAATGTATTTTTTTAGGTACACCATAGTAAACCAGAGCCTTTAATGCACTTTTAATGATCAAATAAATAAATAAAATATTATTAACAGATAAGAAAGGTCAACCATATACGTAACAGGGAATAGTAACAGTTTTTAGTCTCGTTTCCAACTGCTTTTTTTGGTTCAGCACGGGGTGGTGTCTCTCACACACACACACACACACACACACACACACACACACACACACACACACACAGTTAGTGTCAATCACTGCAGGCTGTATGATGGAGAATGGACTGACGTTTCCATGAAAGAAGGTGATAAGGAGTTTCCTGACCTCCCACACTTATTTCTCAGGTTGACTATGTCGCGCGTGAGGAAATGGCTACGCTCCAGTGTCTATATTAGCATACTACTTTGGATGGTGTGAAATAACACTGTGAAATTGTCAAAATAATGATAATGCCTTTTTAGTGTAAGAGCTGTTTAACAAAGACTACCTGACATTTCAGCCTGCTTTGGTGGGATGGAGTTTTGGCCTTCCATGGGTGACATCCCCATGCAGTAAATTAGACCAATAAGAGAGTTCCAAACCTCTCTGCCAATAACATCTAATTTTCAGTTTCCCCTCCCCACTCAGACCACTCCCAGAAAGTCCTAGAATATTCTTGCTGTAGAAAGTGTTACCCATAAATTATTTTGAAATTGAGATTAAAAAAATTAAAAACAACTGCATTGGACCTTAGTAATAAAAAAAACTGCTTGCAAAGTAAAGTCCCCTATTTTGGGGACCTGCGTGGTCGAGTACCGGTTCTCATCGACATTTTCGCTTATAAATCGTTATGTGCAGTAGCCCTGATTCTCATGGACACAAGAGTATGTATCTTCTGCCTGTGTGGAGCAGAATGTGAAATCTGACACCACTTGAAGCTGGGATGTCCCTCCTACCATTTCATTTGCTCTTCCGACTGTCAATCAACTCCTGGCTGAAACCTACGTCATTGCCACTAACAACAATTTATTATTTACAATGACAGCCTAGGAACAGTGGGTTAACTGCCTTGTTCAGGAGCAGAACAGAACAGGTCTTTGTCCGTTTAGCGATTCGATCTAGCAAACTTTCGGTTACTGGTCCAACGCTCTAACCACTAAGCTACCTGCCGCCACTTATGCCTGGAGTCCTTACATCGTAACACATCAGGAGAGAGTGGTTTCATCACTGTAGCACTGTGGATCGTTTTATAGCCAGTAATCTAAAATAATTAAATTAGATTTTAAACAAACATGTTGTTTAGTATTTGTTATTTTAGGTATTTTATTAGGTTCCCCATTAGCTGTTGCGAAAGCAGCAGCTACTTTTCCTGGGGTCCACACAAAACATGACATAATTCAGAACATTAATAGACAAGAATAGCTCAAGGACAGAACTACATAAGTGTCAATCATTTGTCATAGACGGACAAGATTAATATGAGATGAATGCCAGGATGCCAATCTTTAGTTCTGTGAGAAGTTCACAGTGATGGGGGCAGACTTTTTGATCAAGAGACCTTTAGAAAGTATGCACATTTTCTCTAACACTAAATGTACAAATTATGTATTTTACAGGAAGGTGAAATATTATAGTTAGTCGTTTTAGAAATTAATTATACTATATTTAGATAAAACATATTTTCAAGCATAATTCATAGTTTTGTTGAATAGGAAATACATCATATAAAATATTTCATATTTGCACTTTGTACTTGAACTTGGGTCCTCAAAAATGACTACACCTCAGCAATTCCTTTACATTTGTTTTTACCAGAAAGGTGGGATTTTATCCTTTCTTGGAGTGTGCAACATTACTATTGTTAATGGCTCAATAATTACTTTTGGGGTTTACGTAGATTACATTTTCGATTACATTTAGTTACATTTAAGAAGAGATAGCAGTTTGTTTTGTTGTTTTTTTTCCTGTAGGATTGACAGCCGGGTTATAAATCTGGATAATAAGAAAAAGGAGGCAGAGAAAGAAGCTCCAGCAACTCTATCTTCCTTTTCTGTCCATCCTGAGTCTACACTAGCTGGCCCTTCCAGCTTCTAAATGATTGAAGCCATGCCTCAACTCTCTGGAAGCACAGGTAAGGGCAGACATATGGCTAAGACTCATGTATAATGTTCATGTTACTACATTATTTTGTATTTTTTATTTAACTTGGCAAGTCAGGTAAGAACAAATTCTTATTTACAATGACGGCCTACCCCAGCCAAACCCAGACGACGCTGGGCATATTGTGCTCTGCCCAACCCCGGCTGCATGTGATTCAGCCTGGATTTAAACCAGTGACTGTAGTGTCGCCTCTTGCACTGAGATGCAGTGCATTAGACCGCTGCACCACTCGGGAGCCCCCTGCCGCTTGGGAGCTAAGAGTGCTCTTCTTAGTACCAGCTTTTTTGGGGCCAGCCAATCACAGAGTTCTGTTGTCCCCTAATTTGAATATTAATTGTGAGTAGCACTGGGCTACAGCATGCAATATGAAAAGGTCTATAAGGTACAGCCTCTGCCAAGAGGTTTTCACCTTCATGGCAGAGGAGGTAGTGGTGTAAAGTACTTAAGTAGTACTTTAAAGTATTTTGACTTAAGTAGTTTTTTTGGGGGTATCTGTACTTTACTTTACTATTTATACATTTGACTAATTTTACTTCACTACATTCCTTAAGAAAATATTATACTTTTTACTCCATACATTTTCCTTGACATCCAAAAGTACTCGTTACATTTTGAATGCTTAGCAGGACACGAAAAATGGTCTAATTCACACACTTATCAAGAGAACATCCCTGGTCATCCCTAATGCCTCTGATCCAGCAGACTCACTAAACACACATGCTTCAATTGTAAACTATGTCTGAATGTTGGAGTGTGGCCCTGGCTACCCGTAAATATATATATATTTTTAAATAACATTTCACGGTCTGGTTTGCTTAATATAAGACATTTGAATAAATTAATACTTTTACTTTTGATACTTAAGTATATTTTTAACCAAATACTTTTAGACTTTTACTCAAGTAGTATTTTACTGGGTGACTTTTACTTTTACTTGAGTCATTTTCTATTAAAGGTATCTTTACTTTTACTCAAGTATGACAAGTGGGTACTTTTTCCACCACTGTTGCCCTGTAATGCATCATGCTTTTCTCACTGTAGGGTTGCATGAGACTCTGGCCCTTCTCACCTCTCAGCTCCACCCTGATGCCAAACACAAAGAAGACCTGGTGTTCCTCAAGGATGTCTTCAGCGAGAAGAGCCTGGCGTATCTGATGAAGGTACAACCCTAAAGATTTGTCCCCCTGATGTAACCCACTGGGTTCAAAGTTGTGTTAATGTTGTGTAGCCTAGGCTCTGGGAGCTAACTTAAGTCTTCAGGTCTTATAGGCAAGTCCGGCTAAATTTGATCTTCATACTATATGCGTTGCAGAGAAGGCTGGTGGGAGGAGTTATAGGAGGACGGGCTCGTTGTAATGTCTGGAATTGAATTAACGGAACAAACGTGGTTTCCATATGCTTGATGTGTTTGATACCATTTCAGCCATTACTATGAGCCCGTCCTCCTATAGCTCCTCCCACCAGCCTCTGATGTGTTGTACCACAGATCCATGAGAAGTTGCGACAGTATGAGCGGCAGAGCCCTACTCCAGTTCTCCACAGCGCCTCCTGTCTGGCAGAGGATGTAAGTACATCCACAACCCACTGAGTTGAAAACACAGGGCAGGTGAAGAAGATCTGGTGGATGCCTCCTGGAACTTTGCTGTCACCTACCCAGTTAATAAATGTCAGTGAAGATGGAGGCAGATATATTCAGTTGTGTTGAGTCACCAGCAATATGTCTTAGGCCTACTTATGATGACATCCTAATGCTGTGGTTGACAGTTGGCCGAGGAGATTCAGAATGGACCGATGGAAGGTGATGAGAGGGAACTGCTTCTGCTTCTGAGTGCTCCTCATCTCAAGGTACACATGTCACACACACACACACACACACACACACACACACACACACACACACACACACACACACACACACACACACACACACACACACACACACACACGTCTCTCTCATGTTTTTTATCTCTTCAACATCATCAAAAGCAAGCACTAAGCCTTTTTACAGCCCCGACACAGGCTGAGTCCCAAATGGCACCCTATTCCTTACATATTGTGAAAAGGTAGTGCACTACGTCGGGAATAGGGTGCCATTTCAGACGTAGCCACAGACAGTCCTCTTCAGTCACATTAATCAAGGTCATTATGCTCAATTGAATGGCTTTTTATTTCAAACAGCTAGGGAAGAAATCACAGCTCATGACATTAGTATAGTAATATCTTCATTATACCCGCTCGTTTGCACAATAGCCGGGGGAATTTTGTCTCTCTCTTTCAATCTCTTCTCAAGGTTCTTCAGTCTCAATTTCTTTGTGCCTCTCTTTCATCCTTTCTCTCTTTCCGTGCCTTGCTCATTGAATTGATGGATTGTCTGTCCCACTCAGTTTTAGTGGAAACAAAATATTTATTATCATCGTCATTGTTTAGGATGTGTCCCATCTCACTATGGTCTGTCTCTCTTTGACCTATAGGCTATCCTGGCAGCACATGACACGGTGGCCCAGAAGAACTTTGACCCCGTGCTGCCCCCGCTGCCAGACGAAGTGGACGACGAGCTGGAGGAAGAGTCTGTGAAGATCGTCCGGTTGGTGAAGAACAAGGAGCCCCTGGTGAGTCTTGATAGGATATGATGTGATATGATACAATATACAGTACAATTTACGTTAGCTTACAATATACGTTACAATACTTTATTGTGGGTGCATGAGATTCTGACCCTCATTTCATGGAAATTCATTTTGAGAGGCCAGTGGTAAATTTAAAATATAATATGCATAACCATTTAGAATTTGAAAGGCTATAAGTAGGAATGTGTCATGCTTTGCGATAGTCTTCTGTGAGCTAGTTAAGTGTCTGTGAGCTAGTTAAGTGTCTGCGAGCTAGTTAAGTGTCTGTGAGCTAGTTAAGTGTCTGCGAGCTAGTTAAGTGTCTGTGACCTAGTTAAGTGGGAGCAATAATTAAGCGCATCACCTGGTGAAATTTTCCAGGGGGCGACCATCCGCAGGGATGAGGTGACGGGGGCTGTAATAGTGGCCAGGATCATGAGGGGAGGGGCTGCGGACCGCAGTGGTAAGAGAGCAGCATGTGTAAGCACGTGTACACACACACAGCACAAACCCTCACTGCCCTACCCCTCATATGGTACTGCACCAACCATATCTTAGATCCTTCCCCATACCGACACCACCAAAGTACCCTACCTCCTCCATTTTTCATCCACATTCATACTCACCCTCATAAACTACCAACCTGGACTCAGGGGTAGACGTAACATAGTAAATATAAATCCGAGACACGCCAATTAGTATGATACGTATTAGTATTTCGTATGGTATGTATTAATGTGTGGATGTCCATCCTATGATGAGTTATGAATTACAATTCGTACAATATGTTACAAATTGCAATTCGTACAATTTGTAACGAATTTGCAAAAAGTATATGTTACTAATTCCATTTTGTTGTGGCTAACATTAGCTAGGTGGCTAACGTTAGCTAGGGTTAAGTTTAGGGTTAGGAGTTAGATTAAAGGATTAGGAGTTAGGCTAAAGGGTTAGCTAACATGCTAAGTAGTTGCAAAGTAGCTAAAAAGTAGCAAGTAGTTCCAAAGTTGCTAAAATGCTTAAGTTGTCTGTGTGGAGATTCAAACACGGAACCTTTGGGTTGCTAGACGTTCGCGTTATACGCCCACCCATCCTGACCAACCAGCCTTAAGCAACCTTCTGTCCTATGTAACCATACTGATGGGTTCTGACTTCTAAACTTGAAATTCTGTTAATCATCAGGTATCCTATGGAAATGAGAAGGGCCACAGTCTGGTTTCGACGCCAAAAGAAAACGATTATCTGTAGGAGGAATGTGTACGGTGGAGTCAATTAAGGTCGGATATGAGCCATGGGCTTGGAATGTTCTGAGTAAAGGAAAGGCAATCAAATGGTTGCGGTTACTGGGGGGCCGAGGTCAGGTCAGATTAAGGGAGCTTATTACCCACATCACTTAACTTCCTGCCTAGAAATACATATGTAATGTTTATAGAGGGAAGGAGGAGATTTCACCCAAATTAGGGTTTATATACTGGTGGGAACATGTCTTTGTCTGGTCAGCTGTCTGACCCTTTGGGTGTATAAACTTGGTTTGAGCTTTAACAATCGTCCGTGAGTCTTTACACGGTTCATTTAGAACCTAACAATACCAAACGCTTCATATCATACTAATTTGAGTGTGCCGGATTTAAATTGACTATGTTCGGTCTATTCTATGAGATCTGGCTGGAACTACAGTTCCACTTTACTCAACTCAACCCTACAGCATCCCAACCTATTACAACATAATGAAGGTTATTCATGGTCAAAAAGTCCTCACCTCGAAAGTCTAACTTCTTGGTTTAAGTCAAACTGGAGGACTCAACGCAGCAAGTCCATCTCTCTCAACCACGACATTCCGAAGACAGAGAAGGAAGATCTTCAGATTTATACCCAAATTTGAAGTTGAACAAATATTGAAATGCTGATAGGAGAAGGGATTATATGTCACGGCCTCACATAAATCAAACAGGTCACTACTCAATATGGACTAGACATAAAATCCTTCAGATTAGGCGTGTGCCACAAGATTGCATTTTGCAGATTATTACTGAGAGGGGTTGCAGTCAAAGCTGGTCACTGCCATTGCCATGGAAACGTTATCGACTGTGTCTGTGTTTTGTTTAGCTCATATATTTTAGAAAGTAAATGCACATGTTGGTGTTTGACTGACTGGTACTGCTTGTGTTGTTTCATGTCTGTCTGTCTGTCTGTCTGCTTGCCTCAAGGTCTGGTGCATGTGGGAGACGAACTTCGAGAGGTCAACGGGAACCTGATCATTCACAAAAGACCAGATGAGATCAGTCAGATTCTGGTAGGTGTAAAGCTTTGCTCGAATGCTCGCTAATCTAGCTACTATACAGGCTATCATTGTTTTCATTGATGACTGCAGTAATTGATTATCAAGGTCATTTTAGCCACATGCTTTATCCTTCTGACTTCTATTTAACCAGTCCCAGTCACAAGGCTCCATCACTTTGAAGATCATCCCTGCCGTTGCGGAGGAAGATAGGCTGAAGGAGAGCAAGGTGAGGAGGGATCACCAAAACTGTACATTCTTATTGCCCCCAGTTCAGGTAGTGTGAAAACGTTTTCTCCCTGCTGAACACAACCCGGATTTGTTATGAGAGTATCCAGCCACGGAATTACAAGGCATACTTCTATGTAATACGAACATTCTGAGGGATGTTCGTAGTCCATTGACAGTCAAAACATTATGAAGGCCATTGATGGCCAGAAGGCTACACTTTTATTTATTTATTGGCAGCTATAAAAAATAAATAAAGATATATAAACTCCCAGTAATTTATTGGGTAAAACACCAACTTGAAGGCACAGTGATGCCGAAACGTTGGTGCTTTACCCAATAAATAAATGACTGGGAGTTTATATAGTCAGCACCTCTACACAAAATCATTTTCTCTGGGTGTGTGCCAGCTCATGCTATTTATTTATTGGCACACAAGAAAATACAAAACAATATGATGAGAGTTTAAAAGGCAAACGAAAAAGGGGTTAAAAAACCCATCTCCTCCTTAAATTTAAGTTCAAATAAGACATATTTTAATTGTGGTGAGAGATGCACCTCTTCTTCTCTTTAGAATGACCCCTGTCATGATTTGAACCCTGTTCTTCCTGTACTAGGTCTACCTGAGGGCCCTGTTTGACTACACCCCCTTTGAGGACAAGGCCACGCCCTGCCAGGAGGCGGGACTTCCTTTCAAGCGGGGGGATATCCTGCAGGTGGTGAGCCAGGACGATGCCACCTGGTGGCAGGCCAAGAGAGTGGGCGACAGCAACCTGAGGGCCGCCCTAATCCCCTCTACACAGTTTCAGGAGAGGTAGGCAAGACTGATTTTTTTTTAGAATGGTTTAAACTTTAAAGAGTACAAAATAATGGACAACTTACTTAAGGGGCCCTGCTGTATATGATGTCCTATTGCTGAATTTACCTTTAATTTGAGGAATATATTTGTATTCTGCATTTTTGGGATATAATTGCCAATGATATTGGGAAGAGCCCGTCGTGTTAGTCTTGGCAGATTAGAATTTTGTTATTGTTGATTTTCTATAAACTGGAAGTCACCTCGCTGTGTATGATTATGTCAAATTGCCGAGTCTACTTTAACTTTGAGGGATTTTTATCCCATCTACACCTCTCCCAGGCGTCTTAAATACAGAATAAAGATGGGCACTTACCAGGCGCCTGTGTCACCGAAAACACCCACATGTAAGCTCTCTCAATACACTGATTCCCAAGGATCACTTATATTTTACACCATTAGTAATAAAAAACAGTTTAGTCTGCATTGTATTATTTGCATTCTAGAAATTCGTATGCTTTTTGTAGAGAAAGAGAAAAAAAGATTAAGGATATCAAAAGAGAGGAGGGATTTTAAAATGATCCTCCAAGGGTTAATCCTTTTATCCAGTTCGGAAGCAAATATGACAACAAATCTGTAGGTGGGCAAACAAAGGGTAATATAACTGTCCTCTCATATCTTTATCTGTCTGAGTATCTTTATCCCCCCCCCTTACTGCTCACCTCAGATGATCCGGCTGAAAGAGGTAGGTGGAGAGAGCACACACACACACACAGACACATACAGACACTTGTCGAATGTTATTTTCTTTGCCTACCTTCCTTGACCCAATACCTGTAACACACCTGCCTGCTTTGCTTTACCACCCTAACCCCCCCCCCCCCCCCCTCCTGGACTCTTCAGAAACCTCCACAGTACACACACCCCTTCCCTCCTTACCCTCCCCCTCTCACCCTGTCTTCTCTCCCTGCTTGCCTCCCTACAGCAGACTGTGACAGTGAGGGCTCTCAGAGTGGACAAGACATAGGTGAGGGCATCACGGACTAAGCTCCACTCACCAACACGCTTCATTTTTAGCCCCGACGCTAAAGCCAAGCTTTACCTAGCCTCGCGGCTAAGCTAATCCATTCACTGAAAGGTCGATGTGGGCTGTTGAAACAAATTTTGTTCAAATGAATGCATTATGACAACATTATTTACCCTTATGAGGTCTTTACTATGCAGCTCTAGTCCCCTTTTGAGAGTTTAAGTGAAGGTTTACAAGATCTCCATCACACCACCATCTCCTTTACCTTGACCTTTCCCTTCCTTGTGACTATGGCCATGTTTCAGACCGCCTGCAAAGCAGTCGCACTGCACACATTAACCGATGATTGAATACATCATATTCATTGCAGTCGTGCATCAGATTACATTATCATATTGAAGTGGTTACCTGCAATGTGGGTGGCCTCGAACGTGGCCTATATGACAACTCTGCTGCACTCCCCGGTCCTCAAACCCACATCCACCTTTCTAGCTAGTATCTCTACTGCTTTGCTAATTGCTAATACAGGATCCACCTTTCATACTATGTTAGAAGGGTCTTACTATGGCTTAATGCTGCTGAACACTTTTGCCATCTCCTTTTTGGTTTCTTGAACAGAGTTGGGTCAATTCCGTTTCAATTGTGGTTGGTTGAATTAATGTTGTGCTCCTATGGGGAAAATAATCCACATCCAATTCAACAAACTGTTAGCAATGTGTTAGTGCTATTAGCATTGTGTGCTTCTTGTCTACTTTCAGTATGCTCTGTGGCCTTTTGTTGAGCGCCATTGCTGTGAACTTTTGTGGTGCTTGGCGTTTGCGCCTCACTGTGCAGAGGAGCAGCTTTCTTTAAACTATATTGTGTACAGAGAGTGCTTCCGTTATTTTATACTTTAAGCTATAGGTGCTTCTTGTGTTTTTGTCCATTGGTGCTTGTCTTTAAAGAGGCCTTGCGTTGGACTCATGGCTAACTCGACCAAGCTGATCTGCTCTTTTGCTGCACCATATCAGACATGGGGGCTGGTTGAGTGGTGGTCTAATGCTAGTTGTAGTTTTTCCCAATAAGAGTAAAGCGACCCCTGCTTCCTGTGGCCATGCTTTTTCCTGGGATTTGTACTCAGGTACCATTACAGACTTTTATTCACGTCGTAGTGTTGTGTTATGTTGCTTTTTCCTTCCATATATTTTTTGGGGGGGAGAGTGGAATTGATCATTTTATCTGGAGCCCTTTGATCAGACAACTAACGTTTTGTGATTAGAAGCCTTTTCTGAAAAAAGCTTCTCTCTAAATTATACTGTGAATTTAGCCTGAGTGTTAGTTTGTCTCTGCTTTTGCAAGTTATGAATCATCTATGAATCATCAATGTTGTGTTATTTAATTTAAAAAACAGTCAGGCACCCAGCAAAAAGGTTGAAGTGTTCATTTTAGGCACCCAGACTAAAGTGTTAAGTGCTCTTTCTTGCGTTTTGTATCTGTCTGTCCCTCATATTTGTCTGTCTTTTCGTGTGACTGTTACCTCAGCTGGTCTACGCAGAAGTTTCTGTCTGAGTAGAAAAGATCGACAGGGGTCCCCGGGAGAGTCTCGCACTCCAGACTCGGCCCTGCTGGACTTCCTAATCTATGAGGAAGTGACACGCTACCAGCCCCGCCCCAGCGAGAGGCCTCGCCTAGTGGTGCTGATAGGTAAAGGACATAAGGGCTCTTTTAGTTTATTAGTGTCAAGTGGACTATGGTCTTGGGATATATTGAACTACAGGTATAAGATTTAGCATTTCTGAACTTACCAATCCATAATGTTAGCTAGTTGTGTTAAAAATATACTCTCTATATATACAGTACCAGTCAAAAGTTTGGACACTACTCATTCAAGGGGTTTTCTTTATTTTTACTGTTTTCTACTTTGTAGAATAATAGTGAAGACATCAAAACTATGAAGTAGCACAAATGGAATCATGTAGTAACCAAAAAAAGTGTTAAACAAAACAAAATATATTTTATATTCTTCAAAGTAGCCACGCTTTGCCTTGATGACAGCTTTGCACACTCTTGGCATTCTCTCAGCTTCATAAGGAATGCTTTTCCAACTGTCTTGAAGGAGTTCCCACATATGCTGAGCACTTGTTGGCTGCTTTTCCTTCACTCTGCGCTCCAACTCATCCCAAACCGTCTCAATTGGGTTGAGGTCAGGTGATTGGGGAGGCCAGGTCATCTGATGCAGCACTCCATCACTCTCCTCCTTGGTCAAGTAGCCCTTACACATCCTGAAGGTGTGTTTTGGGTCACTGTCCTGTTGAAAAACAGATTAGAGTCCCACTAAGTGCAAAACAGATGGGATGGCGTATCACTGCAGAATGTTGTGGTAGCCATGCTGGTTAAGTGTGGCAAGCTGGTTAACACTTGAATTCTAAATAAATCATGACAGTGTCACCAGCAAAGCAGCATCACACCTCCTCCTCCATGCTTCACGGTGGGAACCACACATGCGGAGATCATCTGTTTTCCTACTCTGCGTCTCACATAGACACGGCGGTTGGAACCAAAAATCGCAAATTTGCACTCATCAGACCAAAGGACAGATTTCCACCGGTCTAATGTCTATTGCTCGTGTTTCTTGGCCCAAGCAAGTCTTTTCTTTTTATTGGTGTCCTTTAGTGGTTTCTTTGCAACAATTAGACCATGAAGGCCTGATTCACGCAGTCTCCTCTGAACAGTTGATGTTGAGATGTGTCTGTTACTTGAACTCTGTGAAGCATTTATTTGGCCTGCAATCTAAGGTGAAGTTAACTCTAATGAACTTATCCTTTGCAGCAAAAGTAACTCTGAGCTTCCTTTCCTGTGGCGGTTCTCATGATAACCAATTTCATCATAGCACTTGATGGTATTTGCGACTGCACTTGAAGATTGACTGACCTTCATGTCTTAAAGTAATGATGGACTGTCGTTCTTTTTTCTTATTTGAGCTGTTCTTGCCATAATATAAACATGTTTTTTTTAACCAAATGGGGCTATCTTCTGTATACCCCCTACCTTGTCACAACACAACTGCTTGGCTCAAACACATTAAGGAAAGAAATTCCACAAATGAACTTTTAACAAAGCACACTTGTTAATTGAAATGCATTCCAGGTGACAACCTCATGAAGCTGTTTAAGAGAATGCCAAGAGTATGCAAAGCTGTCATCAAGGCAAAGAGTGGCTACTTTGAAGAATCTCAAAAATAAAATATATTTTGATTTGTTTAACACTTTTTTGGTTACTACATGATTCCATGTGTTATTTCATAGTTTTGATGTCTTCACTATTATTCTACAATGTAGAAAAAAGTAAAAACAAAGAAAAACCCTGGAAGAGTAGGTGGGTCCAAACTTTTGACTGGTACTGAATAAATACTGCCATTGTTTTATTGAGGAAACTTAGCTGATCGGTTGAATTGTGTGTGCTTGTCATTGAAAGCTTTATTAATACCTACAACAATCAAAAATGTACATTACCCAGTGGCGGCTCCTCAGAGTGGGAAGGGGAGGACCATCCTCCTAAGTGAATTTCATAAATAAAAATAAATAAAAAAAAGTTACATTGCAAAAGTTATCCTTTTTAGATAATACTAAACATTTTCAAATGTCACCAAAAAATTAGTAGTGTAGTGTAGCACCATGGTGTAGCCGTAGGACTGCTAGTTTCCATCCTCCTCTGGGTACATTGACTTCAATACAAAACCTAGGAGGCTCATGGTTCTCACCCCCTTCCATAGACTTACACAGTAATTATGACAACTGCCAGAGGACATCTTCCAACCCATCAGAGCTCTTGCAGCATGAACTGATATGTTGTCCACACAATCACAGAATCAGTACTGAAAGCATAAGCTACAGCTAGGTAGCTGCTGCAGTTCATAAAATGTGGTGAGTAGTTGACTCAAAGAGAGAGAAAGACAATAGTTGAACAGTTTTGAACTCTTCAAAAATGAAGGAGAAGCGAGAGAGCAAAAGAGAGAGCAATGTCGTATCTTTTTCACTTTCACTTAGCTTGCGAATGCAGCTAGCTAGTTTAGCTTACTCAAACACCCGGCTCGAAGAAAAAGAGATGCTATGTTAGCTAGCTGGTTATAGCTATCCAACACTGGAACTTTTCCAAGTCAAGGTAAGCATTGTACTGCATGATGGTAGCGGGTTTACTAACGCGATAGTTCTCGTAGCTATGTTGACTATGGCGTTGGTGAATATGGCGTTAGTGAATATGGTGACAATGATGTAGGCTGTGTGTAGCGGTTATGATATGAAGGTTTGGCTTGGAACAGTGTTTTCTCCTGGTCACAGACAGCTGATTTGTTGTGCACTGAAGTCCACAAGCGAAGGGAAAAGGTGAAAGGAGGAGAGCACGTAGATGCGAGAAGGAATTATGTGATTATGCTGTTTGTACGTGGCTGCTATGAAAGTGAACAGTGTTTGTGTGTGATCAGGGGTCTATTCCTTCAGCTGATTCTGTTGAAAAACTTTCTTTAAACAGAATCAAACGGGGATAAACATACCTGAATTTGTCCAATAGAAACTCTCGTTTGCAACAGTTGGACACATTTTTACATCCTAGATCAGCTAGATACAGGCAAGAGTGTGCAAAGCGGTATTGAATGTGTCTCTGTCACCTTGATTACTCACATTTTTCTCTCGACCTGTGCACCTACGTTGTAAACGTTCATTCATAGGCTAGTTTTTATCATCCTCATGATGGGTATAGGGAAAATTAGAGTATCATGTAGTAGCCTAAACCTATCAATGTTACTTTGAACTGGGTGAATGGAATGTGAATGACAGTTATCCAATATGCTGTAATAGAAATAAGGCCATGCTCATAAAACAATAATCGCCCTCCCTCATCTTCAACGGCACCGACCGCTACTGACATTATCACACTCCCTTATAGAGACATTTAGAAAGGTAGTCCTGTTTCATGAGTCTCATTTGAGTCTCATTTACAAGGGAGGTCCTTCCTACCTGGACTAGCCTCTACTGATCTGCACTGTAAACATGTCTGTCTACAGTGCCTTGCGAAAGTATTCGGCCCCCTTGAACTTTGCGACCTTTTGCCACATTTCAGGCTTCAAACATAAAGATATAAAACTGTATTTTTTGTGAAGAATCAACAACAAGTGGGACACAATCATGAAGTGGAACGACATTTATTGGATATGTCAAACTTTTTTAACAAATCAAAAACTTAAAAATTGGGCGTGCAAAATTATTCAGCCCCTTTACTTTCAGTGCAGCAAACTCTCTCCAGAAGTTCAGTGAGGATCTCTGAATGATCCAATGTTGACCTAAATGACTAATGATGATAAATACAATCCACCTGTGTGTAATCAAGTCTCCATATAAACGCACCTGCACTGTGATAGTCTCAGAGGTCCGTCAAAAGCGCAGAGAGCATCATGAAGAACAAGGAACACACCAGGCAGGTCCGAGATGCTGTTGTGAAGAAGTTTAAAGCCGGATTTGGATACAAAAAGATTTCCCAAGCTTTAAACATCCCAAGGAGCACTGTGCAAGCGATAATATTGAAATGTAAGGAGTATCAGACCACTGCAAATCTACCAAGACCTGGCCGTCCCTCTAAACTTTCAGCTCATACAAGGAGAAGACTGATCAGAGATGCAGCCAAGAGGCCCATGATCACTCTGGATGAACTGCAGAGATCTACAGCTGAGGTGGGAGACTCTGTCCATAGGACAACAATCAGTTGTGTATTGCACAAATCTGGCCTTTATGGAAGAGTGGCAAGAAGAAAGCCATTTCTTAAAGATATCCATAAAAAGTGTTGTTTAAAGTTTGCCACAAGCCACCTGGGAGACACACCAAACATGTGGAAGAAGGTGCTCTGGTCAGATGAAACCAAAATTGAACTTTTTGGCAACAATGCAAAACGTTATGTTTGGCGTAAAAGCAACACAGCTGAACACACCATCCCCACTGTCAAACATGGTGGTGGCAGCATCATGGTTTGGGCCTGCTTTTCTTCAGCAGGGACAGGGAAGATGGTTAAAATTGATGGGAAGATGGATGGAGCCAAATACAGGACCATTCTGGAAGAAAACCTGATGGAGTCTGCAAAAGACCTGATACTGGGACGGAGATTTGTCTTCCAACAAGACAATGATCCAAAACATAAAGCAAAATCTACAATGGAATGGTTCAAAAATAAACATATCCAGGTGTTAGAATGGCCAAGTCAAAGTCCAGACCTGAATCCAATCGAGAATCTGTGGAAAGAACTGAAAACTGCTGTTCACAAATACTCTCCATCCAACCTCACTGAGCTCGAGCTGTTTTGCAAGGAGGAATGGGAAACCATTTCAGTCTCTCGATGTGCAAAACTGATAGAGACATACCCCAAGCGACTTACAGCTGTAATCGCAGCAAAAGGTGGCGCTGCAAAGTATTAACTTAAGGGGGCTGAATAATTTTGCACGCCCAATTTTTCAGTTTTTGATTTGTTAAAAAAGTTTGAAATATCCAATAAATGTCGTTCCACTTCATGATTGTGTCCCACTTGTTGTTGATTCTTCACAAAAAAATACAGTTTTATATCTTTATGTTTGAAGCCTGAAATGTGGCAAAAGGTCGCAAAGTTCAAGGGGGCCGAATACTTTCGCAAGGCACTGTTTGTAATGTAGACTTGACGACAAGTGTTCAGACGGTTGGTAAACAAGGTGTTCTATCATTGTCTGTCTGGCCACAGGTTCCCTTGGGGCCAGAATTAATGAGCTCAAACAGAAGGTGATCGCTGAGAATCCCTGCCACTTTGGTGTGGCTGTGCCGCGTGAGTCACACACACACACACACACACACACACACACACACACACACACACACACACACACACACACACACACACACACACACACACACACACACACACACACACACACACACACACACACACACACACACACACACACACACACACACACACACACACACACAACTACATTTCACTCACACATACACACGTGACTACATTTCACTCACACACATACACACACACACACCCAAGTGACTTTATTTCACACACAGACACACAGAGTAAGTTGCATTGTGTCCATGTTTTTCTTGGTATTGTATCTGTGAATTTCCTTTCCACCCTAGACACCACTAGAGCCAAGAAGAGTCACGAGAGGGAGGGAGTGGAGTACAACTTCATCACTAAACAGGCCTTTGAGGCTGACATTCAGAGCAACATGTTAGTTCATGCTTCTAACATTATATAGATTAGCTCATTTAAAAATATATATATATAAAGGAAGGTTGTGGGCTCAATTCAATGTGCAGAAGTTCAGCGTTAAATCCTGATTGAAATTTAAAGGCAATGTTCCCGCAATAGCTGAGACTGCATATGCCGCCTTAAACGGAAATGACCTTAACATTTCTATTGCGGAATCTGCAACGCTTCAGCGGTACAGATTGAATAGAGCCCTTTAGTATCTATCAATAATGAAGACATGTTGTTTCTACTGCGTTGTGTTAGGCTACGTTTTGTCTGTTCAGTTTTATAGAGTATGGGGAGTACAAGGATCATTTCTATGGCACCAGTCTGGAGGCCATCCGCAGTGTGCTGGATCGAAATAAGATTTGCTTGGTGGATGTACAACCAGAGGTATGTATGTATCTCAGCCAGTGGAGGGGAAAAATTGGGGACGATGGGCTCATTGTACCGGCTGGAATGGAACGGTCCTCCCCTTTTCCTTACTCCACCCTCCTCTACTGACCTCAACCAACAGATTCACATAAAATATTGTAAGTACAGTCACGTGTACACAATCGACTGAACAAAAAACAAAACTACTACTTGCAGTGTTTATACGTTATGCAACAAATGGCACAACGTGCATGTGTCTCAGGCTATTCCTGTGTAAACCATTTGAGGTTAACCCGAACCATGTGTATTGTGCCGTCCAGGATGACGATCATGACAAGTAATGTGTTCTGCTCTCCATCAGGCACTGAAGATCCTATGGACGGCTGAGTTTAAGCCTTATGTTATATTTGTGAAGCCTCGTATCCATGAGAGCCACTGCAAACGTCACGGCTCCTCTTCGTCACTCAGTGTAGGCATCACTGTGAGTTACACACACGACACACACACACACACACACCCACACTAGGGACAGGAGTTTTTTCCTGATCAGGTTGCATAACCAGGACAAACCAAACACATAGCCACACACATAGGCATAACCTTTTCCCCAGACACACTACAGACTGAAGACATAATATCCATTTAAAAACAAACACATTCACCCTATCAATACACCAATGCTATGGAAAACCCACCTATCCTATAGACCACCCACACCTTTAAGTCAAACTCACCCTATGGACACACGCAACCTCGTATGGATAGCAGTCGCATCCTATTGATAATACATAGGTGTGTAGCAACAGTAAAAAAACAATGCTTTTAAAAACATCTGATCGTCCTGAATCTCTCTCTGACCCCATGGTTAGGAGGAGGACCTTCAGGAAATGAGGCAGTCGGCCGTGCTGATGGGCGAGCGCTACGGCCACCTGGTGGACCGGGTACTAGTGAAGGAGGACTTGGCCAGTGCATGCGTTGAACTCCGGGACATCTTGCAGAGGGTTGAGACAGAGGTTCACTGGGTGCCTATTGGCTGGGCCCGAACCACCTAGCATACACTCCCTGGCGCTACAGAGGGGCCATTGCATATAATACAATTAAAATCCAGGCCATTAGAAACTAGCGGGTGACATTGAGATAATGGGAATGGATTTGAACTTTGAAGTGTTTTACTGACATTGTGTTCAACCACTCCCGTAATCTCACAAGCCAGAACCAAATCTCAGATGCGCTTTACGCTAACAGTCACAAGAGACTACCCACTGCCAGAGTGATGGTGTTGGTGGTGGCAAACTGACATTGAGATGAGTGGAGAACAAAACGAGGGGACTTGGGAATGGGACCTTTCCACGAGGACAACGTCTATCGGTGGTGACTCAAGTGAATACGATGGAATCATCTGGAGCAGTTTGGGTTGCCTGGCTCTCGACAGACTCTTAATAAGAGACTTGTCGTTGCCTTTACACGTTGCATCAGAAGTATTGGCTGCCGTCACCTCAAGATCAAGCCTATTTTGCATTGCTGAATTGTGGATAGTTTAAACATGTGTATTATTCCTTCATCCTCATTGCATGAGCTTGTCCTGTTTACTTCATTTATAATAGAGGCTATGTGCAATGGGGAATTGTGGATACTGGCTGAACTAAAGCATGGTAATCAAATGTTGTTGATCAGGCGGCTAAGACACTGTAAGTCCCAAATGGAAGGGTAACAGATTGTAGCCTCAGAGACTCCACAGAAATCTGCCAAAATAAAGCTCAATAACTTAATGCATCCACACACTCCTATTGAGCGTTCACCTGTATTGTGAGTAGGGCTATGCCATCTTGATCTGTAGTAGAGCATAATAATCCTAATTGGCAATGTGGCAACAACCATGAAAAAGCATATAATACTTGCATGTGAGAGTAATGGTCTTGAAAATATATACTATTTATCATAGCCATGCATTCTATAATAATCTAGAATGTGTACAGTAGATTAGTCTAGTAAGTACTGAACATCAAACAGAATGCAGTACAAATATTGGTTTCCAATTATACATAACAGATGTGGGCAAGATGGAGATGTGATTTCATTATGAATGATCAATGATTACTCATTGAACGCAAAATAATACTGAGGACTGTGTGCTTTGTGATGAAGTAATTCAATAAAATCTATTCCTTAAAGATACAAGATGACCCTGTTGATTTGGCCACCCTCTTCATTGTCCTTCTAGCCCTGGTTACACCTGGCACCATCATGTGTTTTTTTCCTGATTTGATAAAGAGGATCTGATCACAGTTTACTGCGTCTTCTCGTGGTATTAAAATGTGTCTTTTATGCGTCCACTGTGTCCCCAATGTGACCAGATTTCCACCATTTCAATGGTGCCAGGAGAGGACAAGAAATTGAGAAAATAATAATTGAGAAAGAGCCCTGGAATTCTGCCCAGAGGGGTTTAACTGGTTCAGTTATGTTCCGAGGGCAACTCCGCACCCAGGGCACTGGCAGATCAAATGTATTGGTTTGATGAAAGCTCAGTGGGCAGAGCTTAGAGTGACAAGTCAGTGAGTGGAGTTTACAGGTGAGCGTAAAACAAAGGCAAGGCTGGCAGGGAGGTAGGCCCCTAAACCATTTCCCATGCATTGTCTGGGGTTTCTTAACAAAACCGGGTGTAATATAATTCTTGCCACTGGTTGGTTTTGTGGTGCTAGTCAGTCTGATTTTACATAGGGAACACTGTAAACTGGAAGAGGTGCATATTTCTTCACCCAGCAAGAGTCACAGAAATGGTAAGATGAGGAGTGTTGGTGTGTGTCTATTTGGCAATAACAGCTGGTGCGCAATGTCAAATATTAAGGAAGTCTAGAGGTATTGCTTGCCTGAGGTAGAGTACCTCATGAAAAGCTGTAGACCACACTACCTACCAAGAGAGATCTATATTTTTCGTAGCTGTATTAACTACGACAAAGCGATGCTGGCACTAAGACCGAGCTCAATGAGCTGTATAAGGCCATAAGCAAACAAGTAAATGTTCATCCAGAAGCGGCACTCCTAGTGTCCGGGGACTTTAATGCATGCAAATTTAAATCTGTTTTACCTCATTTCTACCAGCATGTCACGTGTAACCAGAAAACAAACCTCTAGACCATCTTTACTCTACCCACATAGACGCGAACAAAGATCTCCCTCGCCATTTATTCGCTCAAGTGATCAGATGACGCGGATGCTACGCTACAGGACTGTTTTGCTAGCACAGACTGGAATGTTCCGGGATTCATCCAATGGCATTTAGGAGTATACCACCTCAGTCTCAGGCTTTATCAATAAGTGCATCAATGATGTCGTCCCACAGGCAAAGCGTCAATACAGGACTAAGAATGAATCCTACTACACCGGCTCTGACGCTCGTCTGATGTAGCAGGGCAAACTATTACAGACTACAAAGCGAAACCCAGCTGCGAGCTGCCCAGTGACGCGGGCCTACCAGACGGGCTAAATGCCTTTTTATGCTCGCTTCAAGGCAAGCAACACTGAAGCGAGCACAACTGTGTGAAAAAGGATATCAATTATTCAGATCTGGATTGACAAGTACGCTAAATTACAAAACCTCTAGGGCTTAGTCTACACAAATTAAATAAAGGATGCAGGACCTGAGCCCACAACCATGCATCAGGACTACTTGGCCTGATGACTCTTGGCTATCCCTGTCCCCAGTCCACCTCGTCGTGCTGCTGATCTTGTTTCTGTCTGCAGCTATGGAACCCTGGCCTGCTCAGGACTCACCGGAAGTGCAACCTTGTCCCAGACCTGCTGTTTGATCCTGTCTCTCTCTACCAGACCTGCTGTCTCAACTTCGAAATGCTCAACTATGAAGAGACAACTGTGATTATTATTTGACCCTGCTGGTCATCTATGAATGCTGAAATGTCTGGAAGAACCATCTGGTGTAAATGGCTGTACTATTTTATAATCTCCACCAGCACAGCCAGTAGACTGGCCACCCCTCAGAGCCTGGCTCCTCTCTAGGTTTCTTACTAGGGAGTTACTAGGGTGTCAATGCAAATAGTCTGGGTGGCCATTTGATTAATTGTTCAGAATTCTTATGGCTCGGGGGGGGGGGGGGTAGAAGATGTTAAGGAGCCTTTTGGAACTAGACTTGGAGTTCCAGTACCGCTTGCCGTGCGGTAGCAGAGAGACCAGTCCATGACTTGGGTGACTGGAGTCTGACAATTTTTTGGACCTTCCTCTGAACGCCTAGTATAGAGGTCCTTGATGGCAGGAAGCTTGGCCCATTGATGTCCTGGGCCGTTCGCATTACCCTCTGTAGTCCACGATCAGCTCCTTTGTCTTGCTCACATTGAGGGAGTGGTTGTTGAAGTGGCACGCTAGAACTTCCAGAGGCTTGTACACCTGAAGCAGTGTGATGTGGTCCAGGTAATTGTCACACACACTCACTCAGTTTTGTTGTATAATAATGTTAACGTAAGAAAATTGTGCCTTTCTATGTTAGATCTGACACCCCTATTTGCTCAACCACAGCCTTCACAGCTGCAGTCGTCTGCCAATGCTACACTGGCCGCAAAAGGTGATACAGACAATTAAACACACATGCACACGCTCTCTCTATTTAATCACATCCGCTTTAGCCGACATCAGCAGAGCGGTTGTTTTGGCGGCGTCTGAAGTGGAACTGTGTTAGAGCTGTCAAATCCAAAAGCGGCTCCTGGCATTATACTTAAAGTTGCATTAACAGAAATCTAACGCAGCCCTGTTTGCAAGTTTAAACAAGGGAATGTGAGATGTAATCTACACTTTGATTAGGCTGATAGAAATCCTCATTTCATTTAATGATTTTGAATTAGAGTCATTACTTCTGTGTAGCCCACACTTCCTCGTTGTGAACTTTTAGCACGAGTAGGATGGTTGTGGCTTCGTGACAAGGATCAAAAGCGGCTGCTTACCGATGATTTGACAGATCCAACAGAGTCACAGGCAAAACATCAGCTATGCGGATGTCGGCGGTTAACGCTTGATCTGATTGAATCTAGGCCTTACACTCATTCTCTGTTTAGTTGTAGGATTATTGTCAGATCTGCAGTCACAGCAGTCCTCTGCTGTGGTATTTAATTTGCCGGCTGCACCAGTTCCTCCCACACTGGCCGTGAAGGGAGAAACCTTTAAGGGGTCTTACAATTCCAAATCAAATAGCTAAATGATCCTTGGTATGTCCATCTTACAACAATTCCATATGTTAGCAGCTGACAAAATATGGTCAGAATCAGAACGTAGATAAGATCAGGCAGGACAAAGTGTGCATGGTTTTAATAGGGTTTCTGTTCAAGGTTTTCCACGTCTACACATGGTATTAAAATGTCTCCCAAATTAGATGTTTTGCCAATCTGAGCTTTTACCTAATGGCTAAACACCACATGGAATCTGGTCTTTTGAGTTCAGATTTATTACCATATCCATATGTGGATCTTAATCCTGATACCATTCTGATATTGGATATGGGACCTCAGTCTGGACACTCATTTTTCTTGCTCTCACGTGTTTATTTTTATTTTTACATGACCTTCCATTAGCATAAATACCGCCAAATTTCAAGGAACGGTGACAGGAAATGAGCATTGCATCTGTGTGTTACTTTGGAGGCTACATCAGTGTGAAAGCTTAAATCTGATATGGGTCACAAAAGTTAGAAAAAGATGTGGATATGAAAATAAATCAGAATTGGGTTCTCAGGGTGGCTGTGTATACACAGGCAGCCCAATTCTGAGGTTTATTGGCAGAGACCTGATCTGATTCCCCCGGTTGATGGTCAGGAAAAGCTTGTCTATACAAATCTAAAAATGTGGGCAAAATCAAGACACATGTTAGCACCAGGTATAAACAGGGCTTACTTGGCATTCCTTAAAAAGGTATACTACAATTAAATTTGCACGCTGAATCTCACCGGAGAAATCATCTGAGCAAGGGAGACACCGCCTCTGTCTCAGTATGTGTAGCCCATGTATCTGATGCTGTCTGGACAAAAAGAGTATAAGATGTTGCCGCTGTAGCATTTGACTGATGCCAGCAAGCATTTGGCTTCCATTGATTAAAAAAAAGTAATAATTAGCCAATCAGCGTTGAGCTGATCTGGTGCAGGAAAACACCAAGGGAGGCCAGTTTGGATTTGGCTTCAGACCAAACAAATCACTTCCTAAGAAAAACACATTTTCAGACAAACTTTCTAAACCATGGATGGAGATGGGGTTTTGGACATGTGGTTGACTTAATTCTCTGTACAGGCCAATGATAATGACAGCGATTCTGATTTAACAATAAATTAATATGTTGTGCCACTGGCCTGAGATGATTGAAATTCAATAAGTAGCCTAGATGTAGCTAAGTAGGCTCATGTTAACTTCACTGGTTCATTGTTGCCAATGCCAGGAATTTAGGCTAGCAAACACTTTAGTTAGGTAACCTATGACAACAAAAACTAAAAGTGTACTGTATGACAAAGTCAGTGCGTTTTGCCAACATGAGGATAGCATTGGTGTTCAACTAGTCTACTTTTTAAAAATTATATATATATTTTTTACTTACACAAGCATACCATGGACAGCCACAAAATACATAGCAACATTGATTGAACTAAATAGTTATTGATACCTTAATTTTTTCAGTTTATTAAACTAAGAATATATAGCCTTGACTTGATTTTTACATTTTTAAGTTAAAATGGTGCTGGAATCACAAAGGCAGAGCTCTTGTCGTCTTTGTCCTGATTTGAGGTAACTCAGTGTTTCTAAATGAATTTATGTAGTAAACAGTCGAAAACATTAACTTGCTTGACCATGTTGCAGGTCATATAAATTGTTGAATGCAATATTTGCTTTGTGGACTTCAACGGACAGGTGTTGCCCTCCGGTTTTGTGAGGAAACAAACGTGTGTGTAGTTTAATTTATTCCGCCACCGTGTGACTTGTCTTTTTGATGGCTTTGCCTTATTGAATATCACGGTGGCGTATGAACGAATGGGTTATAGAGCAAACAACGCAATTATCAGAACATAGGTTATAATATGGCTTTTTTCACTGGCTTGGCTTCCTCAGTTATTTTACCCACATACTTTTACTGGTTGTTTATCAAAGTCATCTGGCCAACTCATTGATCCTGTTTGTAGTATACCCCTCTGGTCTTGATTTACGCAATACTTATCATATTCAAGACTCAGGAGAGGTAGCCTAATCCCAGATCAGTTTGTGCTGTTTAGCCAACCCCCTATGGTCTTTTTTAGGTATACAGCACAACAGATCTGGAACCAGGCTACAGCAGAATAAAAAAAAAATGGGGGACTTGTTTCTCAGTGGGGAGACAATTTATTTTTTAGAATGAACTAGGTAACAATTATAAACCAACCCTAAACAAAAGAAGAAAAATATACATATGTGACTTTGCGGGTAAATATCTGCGTTGGGGTCCAAAAATCCCCCCCAAAGTTCTACTTCCAGAGTTTCTTAATGGACATGTTCTTCTCGCTGTCCTTCTGCATCACCTGGAAAGACACAAAGGATAGGGGTCATTAGCCAGTGATCATTTACCTGATGGGGTGAGAATGTCTCCCTATCATCCCAGACACACTCCAATTCACATACTGCCCCCAACAGATCCACAAATAACACAATCCCTATTGCACTCCACACTTCCCTTTCCTACTTGGACAAAAGGAACACTACATGAGAATGCTGTTCATTGACTACAGCTCAGCGTTCAACACCATAATGCCCTGCAAGCTCATCACTAAGCTAAGAACTCTGGGACCTGATGGGACTCCCCCAGGTGGTGAGGGTAGGCAGTGCGGTGGCAGGACAACAACCTCTCCCTCAACGTCGGCAAGACAACGGAACTGATCGTAGACTACAGGAAACAGAGAGCTAAGCACGCCCGCATTCACATCGACAGGGCTGTAATGGAGCAGGTCGAGAGCTTCAAGTTTCTCATTTCCACATCACTAATGATCTATCATGGTCCAAACATCCCAACACGGTCATGAAGAGGGCACGACAAGGTCTCTCAGAAAGACACAGCAATTGGAACTAAAAATCTCACATTTGGACTCATCAGAACAAAAAGGACAGATTTCCACTGGTCTAATGTCAATTGCACGTGTTTCTTGGGCAATGCAAGTTTCTTCTTATTGGTATCCTTTAGTAGTGGCTTCTTTGCAGAATTTTGACCATAAAGGTCTGAGTCACGCAGTCTCATCTGAAAGTTGATGCCGAGATGTGTCTGTTACTTGAACTCTGAAGCATTTAATTCTGAGGCAGGTAACTCTAATGAACTTATCCTCTGCAGCAGAGGTAACTCTGGGTCTTCCATTCCTGTGGCATTCCTCATGAGAGCCAGTTTCATTATAGCGCTTGATGGTTTATGCGACTGCAGTTGAAGAAACTTTCAAAGTTCTTTAAAATGTTCCGTATTGACTGACCATGTCTTAAAGTAATGATGGACTGTTGTACCGCTTTGCTTATTTGAGCTGTTCTAATATGGACTTGGTCTTTTATCAAATAGGGCTATCTTCTGTATACCACCCCTACCTTGTCACAACAAAACTGATTGGCTCAAACGCATTAAGAACAAAATCAATCCCAAATTAACTTAAGGCACAACTGTTAACTGAAACAAAATCCAGGTGACTACCTCATGAAGCTGGTTGAGTTTGCAAAGCTGTCATCAAGGCAAAGAGTGGCTACTACTAAGAATCTCAAATATATTTTAATTTGTTCAACACTTTTTTGGTTACTACATGATTCCATGTGACATTTCATAGTTTGTCTTCACTATAACTCCACAAAAAGAAAATAGTAAAAATAATAAAGAATATCCTTGAATGAGTAGGTGTCCAAACTTTTGACTGGTAATATATTCGGAATGTATTCAGCCCGCTTTACTTTTCCCACATTTTGTTACTTTACAGCCTTATTCTAAAATTAATTTAATATTTTTCCTGAATCTACACACAACAGCCGATAATGACAGTGAAAACTGGTTTTATATTTTTTTTGCAAAAATAATTATTTATAAATAAAATGTATCAAATAAATTTACATAAGTATTCAGAGCCTTTGCTATAAGACTCGAAATTGAGCTCAGGTGCGTCCTGTTTCCATTGATCATCCTTGAGATGTTTGGAACCACCAAGGCTCTTCCTATAGCTGGCCGCCCAGCCAAACTGAGCAATCGGGGGAGAAGGGCCTTGGTCAGGGAGGTGACCAAGAACCCAAAGGTCACCCAAAGTTCATCTGTGTAGATGGGAGAAACCTCCAGAAGGACAACCATCTCTGTAGCACTCCACCAAATCAGGCCTTTATGGTCAAGTGGTCAAATGGAAGCCACTCCTCAGTAAAAGGCACATGACAGCCCGCTTAGAGTTTGTCAAAAGGCACCTAAAGATTCAGACAATGAGAAACAAGATTCTCTGGTCTGATGAAACCAAGATTATCAGACCAGCTGAAGCTGTACATAGCCCACCCAACTACCTACCTCATCCCCATATCATTTGTATATACTTTTTGCACGCCAGTATTTCTAATTGCACATTTATCATCTGCACAACCATGTTAATTTGTTAAATTGTAATCGCATCGCTACTATGGCCTATTTATTACCTTACCTCCTTACTACATTTGCACACACTGTATATATATATTTTCTATTGCGTTGACTGTACTTTTGTGTTAATTCTATGTGTAAGTGTTGTTTTTTGTCGCAGTCCTTTGCTTAATCTTGGCCAGGTCACAGTTGTAAAACAGAACTTGTTCTCAACTGGCCAACCTGGTTAAATAAAAGAGAGAAAAAAAGATACTCATTGGCCTGAATGCCAAGCATCACATCTGGAGGAAACCTGGCACCATCCCTACAGTGAAGCAGGGTGGTGGCAGCATCATGCTGTGGGGATGTTTTTCTGCGGCAGGGACTGGGAGACTAGTTAGGATCAAGGGGAAGATGAATGGAGCAAAGTACAGAGAGATCCTTGATGAAAACCTGCTCCAGAGCGCTCAGGACCTCAGAATGGGGCAAAGGATCAACTTCCAACAGGACAACGACCCTAAGCACACAGCCAAGACAACACAGGAGTTGTTTCGGGACAAGTTTCAATGTCCTTGAGTGGCCCAGCAAAAACCCGGACTTGAACCTGATCGAACGTCACTGGAGAGACCTGAAATCCAACCTGACGGAGTTTGAGAGGATCTGCAAAAAAGAATGGAGAAACTCCCCAAATACAGCTGTTTCAGGTAGCCTTCCACAAGCTTCCCACAATAAGTTGGGTGATTTTTGGCCCATTCCTCCTGACAAAGCTGGTGTAACTGAGGTTTGTAGGCCTCCTTGCTCGCACACGCCTTTTCAGTTCTACCCACAACTTTTCTATAGGATTGAGGTCAGGGCTTTGTGATGGCCACTCCAATAGCTTGACTTTGTTGTCCTTAAGCCATTTTGCCACAACTTTGGAAGTATGCTTGGGATCATTGTCCATTTGGAAGACCTATTTGTGACCAAGCTACCTGATGACTTGAGATGTTGCTTCAATATATCCACAATTTTCCTACCTCAGGATGCCATCTATTTTGTGAAGTGCACCAATCCCTCCTGCAGCAAAGCACCCTCACAACATGCTGCCAACCCCATGCTTCACGGTTGGGATGGTGTTCTACGGCTTGCAAGCCTCCCCCTTTTTCTTCCAAACATAACAATGGTCATTATGCCGAAAGAGTTCTATTTGGGTTTCCTCTGACCAGAGGACATTTATCCAAAAAGTATGATCTTTGTCCCCATGTGCAATTGCAAACCGTAGTGTGGCTTTTTTAATGGCGGTTTTGGAGCAGTGGCTTCTTGCTGTTGTTCTGGAATTGATTTGCACTTTTCGCACCATCTGTAGGAGACAGAACGCATCTCCTTCCTGAGCGGAATGACGGATGCGTGGTCCCATGGTGTTTATGCTTGTGTACTATTGTACATATAAATGTGGTACTTTCAGGCATTTGGAAATTGCTCCCAAGGATGAACCAGACTTGGAGGTTCACACGTTTTTTATGAGGTCTTGGCTGATTTCTTTTGATTTTCCCATGATGTCAAGCAGAGGCACGGTGTTTGACGGTAGGCCTTGAAATATATCCACTTGTACACTTCCAATTGACTCAAATTATGTCAATTAGCCTATCAAAAGCTTCTAAAGCCATGACATCATTTTCTGGCATTTTCCAAGCTGTTTGAAGGCACAGTCAACTTAGTGTATGTAAACTTCTGACCCACTGGAATTGTAATACAGTGAATGATAAGTGAAATAATCTGTCTGTAAACAATTGTTGGAAAAATTACTTGTGGCATGCACAAAGTAGATGTCCTAACCGACAGTTTGTGGAGTGGTTGAAAAACGATTTTTTTTTCTTCTAAAAACCTGTGTTTGCTTTGTCATTATGGGGTAGAATAAAGTTGTAACGTAACAGAATGAGGAAAAAGTCAAGGTTCGGAATACTTTCCCCGAATGCACTGTACATACACTACATAACCAAAATAATGTGGACACCTGCTCGCCGAACATCTCATTCCAAAATAATGGCCATTAATAGGGGGTGGGTCTCCCTTTGCTGCTATAACAGCCTCCACTCTACTGGGAAGGCTTTCCACTAGTAGTTGGAAAATTGCTGCGGGGACTTGCTTCGATTCAGCCACAAGAGCAGTAGTGAGGTCGGGCACAGATGTTGGGCGATTAGGCTTGGCTCGCAGTTGTCATTCCAATTTATCCCAAAGGTGTTTGATGGAGTTGAGCTCAGGGCTCTGTGCAGGCCAGTCAAGTTCTTCCACACCAAAACCTTTTCTGTATGGACCTCGCTTTGGGCACGGGGGCATTGTGATGTTGGAACAGGAAAGGGCCTTGCCCAAACAGTTGCCAAAGTTGGAAGCGCAGAATCATCTAGAATGTAGATCTAGATCTCCCTTCACTAGAACTAAGGGGTCTAGCCTGAACCATGAAACAGTCCCAGAACATCATTCCTCCTCCACCAAATGTTAGTTGGCACTATGCATTGGGGGCAGGTAGCGTTCTTCTGACATCCGTCAAACACATATTCGTCAGTCGGACTGCCTGATAGTTAAGCGTGATACATCACTCCAGAGAATGCGTTTCCACTGCTCCAAAGCAAAATGGCGGTGGGCTTTACATCACTCCAGCTGACACTTGGCATTGCACATGGTGATCTTAAGCTGTTGTGCGGCTGCACCAATTACATGAAACTCCTGACGAATAGTTCTTGTGCTGACCTTGCTTCCAGAGGCCGTTTGGAACTCAGTAGTGCAAATTGAGGACAGACGATTTTTACGTGCTTTAGCACTAGGCGGTCCCGTTCTGTGCGCTTGTGTGGCCTACCTCTTTGCACATACTTTTGTATATATTGTGTGCCTAACTCAATTACCTCTTACCCCTGCACATCGACGTGGTACTATTAACCCTTGTACATAGCAAAGTCATCGTTACTCTGTGTATCTATTACTTATATTACACGTTTTAATTTACTATTATTTCTCAATTTTCTTTCTCTTGCATTGTTGGAAAGGGCCCATAAGTAAGCATGTGACAAATAACATTATTTTATTATCAGTGATAAGGGGAAAAGGATTTGACTGTCCATTTTTATGGCAAGATGGTAAGTTTGTCTGACCCAAATCTGTTTGAGCAGTGTATGGGACGTTTTCCTATGACGTAATTTGTAATCAAGTTCATTAATTATGTTTAATTCTGTGTGATTAGTTAGGTATTTAGTAAATCAATAATTAAACCCAATTTTGTATTGCTGATTCAACTTGTTAGCCAGGGTTTGTGCAGAATTTACAACTTTCAGATGAGACTGAATTAAGGTGACGATTAATATTGACTGCTATTGATGTAAAATATTACTAGGTCTTTAAGAGTTTATTCGGGAAGATAACAGCTCTATGAATATTATTTTGTGGTGCCCCGACTCTAGTTAATTACATTTACATGATTAGCTCAATCAGGTAATATTAATTACAGAGAAACTATTTCATAGAATAGCATGTCATATCACTTAATCCGGCATAGCCAAAGACACGACAACAGTATAGATATAAGAATGTACACCTAATCTCTGATCAACACTAGTTAGTAACGATATGTTAGGAATGTGGGAATAAGAGGAATAATGTAAAACCGAGACAAACTGTCTCTTGGAGAGTGATGGACAGAGAGAGAGAGAGACAAACAGGACAGAAGACTAACCTTGGCAACAGCCATCTCAAAGTCCTCCTGGTTGACGTGCACTCTCCTCTCCCTGAGGGCGTACATCCCGGACTCTGTGCACACACCCTGAGACGTAAGAGGGAACAGAAACACACATACAGGTTTTACCATGGTGAAATAACACCATGGTAAAAAGTAATTAAGACCCACAGTGGTCGAACACTAAGGCACTCCAGAAACAGGGTCACAAATTCCTAGGCTAGGGGAGGTTTCAAGATGGTTAACTTGACATATTCTGCCCTTGTGCATATGCAAGCCCTAATGTGGTGGGCCCCATTCTATAACTTGGGGAGTATCAAGTGGGTGTTCTATTATAATATTCTACAGCCATACCTTGTAAATGTAAAACCCTGTGGGACGTGTCCACTACAAAATGTAAGATACATTTTTGTTTTAGATTCCGTCTCTCACAGTTGAAGTGTACCTATGATAAAAATTACAGACCTCTACATGCTTTGAAAGTAGGAAAACCTGCAAAATCAGCAGTGTATCAAATACTTGTTCTCCCCACTCTGTGTGTGTGTGTGTGTGTGTGTGTGTGTATGTGTGTGTGTATATATATATATATATATATATATATATATATATATATATATATATGCCTTGCGAAAGTATTCGGCCCCCTTGAACTTTGCGACCTTTTGCCACATTTCAGGCTTCAAACATAAAGATATAAAACTGCATTTTTTTGTGAAGAATCAACAACAAGTGGGACACAATCATGAAGTGGAACGACATTTATTGGATATTTCAAACTTTTTTAACAAATCAAAAACTGAAAAATTGGGCGTGCAAAATTATTCAGCCCCCTTAAGTTAATACTTTGTAGCGCCACCTTTTGCTGCGATTACAGCTGTAAGTCGCTTGGGGTATGTCTATCAGTTTTGCACATCGAGAGACTGACATTTTTTCCCATTCCTCCTTGCAAAACAGCTCGAGCTCAGTGAGGTTGGATGGAGAGCATTTGTGAACAGCAGTTTTCAGTTCTTTCCACAGATTCTCGATTGGATTCAGGTCTGGACTTTGACTTGGCCATTCTAACACCTGGATATGTTTATTTTTGAACCATTCCATTGTAGATTTTGCTTTATGTTTTGGATCATTGTCTTGTTGGAAGACAAATCTCCATCCCAGTCTCAGGTCTTTTGCAGACTCCATCAGGTTTTCTTCCAGAATGGTCCTGTATTTGGCTCCATCCATCTCCCCATCAAGTTTAACCATCTTCCCTGTCCCTGCTGAAGAAAAGCAGGCCCAAACCATGATGCTGCCACCACCATGTTTGACAGTGGGGTTCAGCTGTGTTGCTTTTACGCCAAACATAACGTTTTGCATTGTTGCCAAAAAGTTCAATTTTGGTTTCATCTGACCAGAGCACCTTCTTCCACATGTTTGGTGTGTCTCCCAGGTGGCTTGTGGCAAACTTTAAACGACACTTTTTATGGATATCTTTAAGAAATGGCTTTCTTCTTGCCACTCTTCCATAAAGGCCAGATTTGTGCAATATACGACTGATTGTTGTCCTATGGACAGAGTCTCCCACCTCAGCTGTAGATCGCTGCAGTTCATCCAGAGTGATCATGGGCCTCTTGGCTGCATCTCTGATCAGTCTTCTCCTTGTATGAGCTGAAAGTTTAGAGGGACGGCCAGGTCTTGGTAGATTTGCAGTGGTCTGATACTCCTTCCATTTCAATATTATCGCTTGCACAGTGCTCCTTGGGATGTTTAAAGCTTGGGAAATCTTTTTGTATCCAAATCCGGCTTTAAACTTCTTCACAACAGTATCTCGGACCTGCCTGGTGTGTTCCTTGTTCTTCATGATGCTCTCTGCGCTTTTAACGGACCTCTGAGACTATCACAGTGCAGGTGCATTTATACGGAGACTTGATTACACACAGGTGGATTGTATTTATCATCATTAGTCATTTAGGTCAACATTGGATCATTCAGAGATCCTCACTGAACTTCTGGAGAGAGTTTGCTGCACTGAAAGTAAAGGGGCTGAATAATTTTGCACGCCCAATTTTTCAGTTTTTGATTTGTTAAAAAAGTTTGAAATATCCAATAAATGTCGTTCCACTTCATGATTGTGTCCCACTTGTTGATTCTTCACAAAAAAATACAGTTTTATATCTTTATGTTTGAAGCCTGAAATGTGGCAAAAGGTCGCAAAGTTCAAGGGGGCCGAATACTTTCGCAAGGCACTGTATATAATTGAGTTAATAAAGTCACATGGTGTCTCTTTTTTGTTTTACTGAGTAAGGGTGTTTCAAAATGCAGGTGTTTCAGCATAGCTCGGTGCTTTCTGGGGTGGTGGGGCAAGCCAGCAGAAAATACAGAGTGTTGCGCCGTGATTGGCTCAGTGTTCTTTCACTCATGGGGACTTTGCACCACTGCCAAGTGTAAGAGAAACATTTTATCCCTTCGGGTGCTGCCATAGAAGTGCCCATCCAAGAAGGCTCAATGTCATTGGTCAGACAATGACGGAAAATCACGTTATATGTACAGCAGCTTTGAATGGACTGATCATGTCAACATCATACTTTCACAATCTTAGCTAACAGTCATGAATCAAGTTTACAATCTACTGGCAAATCCTTTTTAATTATTGTCAAATTAATAGAAATAATGGAGAAATGATAGATAAAACATATCGGTGCTCATTGGCCATAAACTTTTCACAACAAGTTGGAAATCACAAGGTCAACGAATGGCTTAGAAGGAATCAGACAGTGGCTGTCTGGTCCCAAATCTGGGATTAAGGGTCTCTTTTCCAAGTAAAAAATATTAAACTTTAGCCATGCTGTCCATGAAGCATGATTTGTGCCACGGTCAAAAAAACTTAACTCAGAGGACCGCCACGCCACCTTTCTGTTCAAGTGAGCACAGGATGAATAATGTGAGTCCAAAATGTATCGTATGCTGCTTCATAAATGTAATATGCCAGGGAGATATGTATACTGTAGCTAAGAAAGTAATACCAAGTGTAGTAAGATGTTAATAGCCCATTTCCCTCACCTTAATAATTTGGTCTTACTTACCCCTCTTAATTTCACCTACTGTTCTACTGTAGCCTATAACCCATTTTAAGGAAATGTAATCGAATATTCTAAGAGCTTTCAGTGTCTGCTGATATGCCCCCATTAATTATCCTAGGGTTCTGACTTGGTGTACAGGGAGAACACCAAGAACGTTTTTCTGAATTCGGTCGCTGTACATTTCAAAGGGTGCTAAACAAAGTTATTGACTAACGTTACTTCCGTCCTTGCTCGATCATGGTCTTAACTGAAATTACCGATTGCCTCCTTTTGTCCCAATATGCCTTAGCTTGTACATCTCAATTGTCATTAGAAACCACATTTGTTGCCGCAAGTCAGCCATGTTATTTTTTTTAAAGGCAGTAAATGAGGCCTGCCAGACAAGGCGCCACTGATAGCCAGGCGAAGCAGTGGTAAGACGTTGGGACAGTTTTATGTAGGCCCTAACAGTTTATGGGCACAGTTTGTCACTCTTATAGTGCAACTAATGTATTGTTTAGTATTGTGTGTCGTGGCTTTGCTAGCTGGCATTACTTTTCTTTTGCCCCACCAAGACTTAAATGCTAAATCACCACTGCTTGCAATAGATTTCCATCCGACGAGTTAAAACTAACGCGGCCACTCAGGAACATTCAATGTTGTCTTGGTAAGCAACTCCAATGTATATTTGGCCTTTTAGGTTATTGTCCTGCTGAGAGGTGAATTTGTCTCCTAGTGTCTGGTGGAGAGTGGACAGGTTTTCCTCTGGGATAATGCCTGTGCTTAGCTCTATTCCATTAATTTTTATCCTAAATAGACTCCCTAGTCCTTGCCGATGGTAAGTATACCCCTAACATGATGCAGCCACCACCAATCTTGAATATATGAATTGTACTCTGTCGTGTTTGATTTGCCCAAAACAAAACATTATATTCGGGAGAAAAAGTCAGTTTCTTTGCCACAATTTTTGCAGCATTACTTTAGTGCCTTAGTGCAAACACGATGCATGTTCTGGAATATTTTTATTCTGTACAAGTTTACATATTTTCACTCTGCCATTTGTTAGTATTGTGGAGTAATTAATGTTGATGCATCCTCAGTAACCGGGCTATTAGGTTATTAAGCTAAAACCAAGACTCAAATGGAAGTGTATGAGAGGGTATGCCTAGGCCTAACTTGAATTAAAGAATTGCAAAAAGCATAGGTCTACCCATTGTTAGCTTAACCTTTTTGGGATAGGGGGCAGCATTTTCACCTTTGGATGAATAGCGTGCCCAGAGTGAACTGCCTCCTACGCTGTCCCAGATGCTAATATATGCATATTATTATTGGATAGAAAACACTGAAGTTTCTAAAACTGTTTGAATGATGTCTGAGTATAATATAACTCATATGGCAGGCAAATACCTGAGAAAAAAATCCAACCAGGAAGTGGAAAAGTAGTTTTTCCAACTCAGCCCCCATTGAAGATACAGGGTGATATTAGTTATGTTGCACTTCCCAATGATTCCACTAGATGTCAACAGTATTTAGAACCTGTTTTGAGGTTTCTTCTCTAAAGGAGGGGGTCATAAGGGCTCTTTGAGTGAGTGGTCTGGCAGAGTGCCACAGCCTCTGTCTGGAGCGCTCACGTGAAAGGTAGATACGTTCCACTTCATTTGTACAGACAAATCAATTGTCCGGTTGGAACATTAATGAAGTTATGTTAAAAAAATCCTAAAGATTGACTCCATACTTAGTTTGGCATATTTCTATGGGCTGTAACGGAACGTTTTTAACTTTTCATCCGACGTTCAGCGCGACCTGAACGCGCTTTTGGATTTGTTTACCAAACGCCCTAACAAAAGAAGATATTTGGACATAACTGATGGACATTCTCGAACATTTATGGTGGAACTGGGATTCCTGCGAGTGCATTCTGATGAAGATAGTCTAAGGTAAGTGAATATTTAAAATGCTATTTCTGAGTAATGTTGACTACCCAATATGACGGGTATCTTCTTTTTGGCTGCTTTGTTGTCTAAAGGCTGTTCTCAGATTATTGCATGGTTTGCTTTCTCCATAAAGTTCTGAAATCTGACACAGCGGTTGCATTAAGGATAAGTTTATCTAAAGTTCCATGTATAATAGTCGTATCTTCAATGTTTATTATGAGTATTTCTGTAAATTGATGTGGTGCTCTGCACAATCACATGTTTTAGAACTACTGAACATAACTCAGATTTTTTTAAATCAAGTGCACCTGCAAAAAGTTTGCTCGGATGTGCCTTTTGAATTTTGGTTCCAAACTTCTTCCATTTAAGAATGACGGAGGCCATTGTGTTCTTGGGGACCTTTAAAGCTGCAGAAATGTTTTGGTACTCTCCCCCAGATCTGTTCCTCGACACAATCCAGTCTCGGAGCGCTACGGTCAATTCCTTCGACCTCATGGCTTGGTTTTTGCTCTGGCCTGCACTGTCAACTGTGGGACCTTACATAGACAGGTGTGTGCCTTTCCAAATCAAGTGGACTCCAATCAAGTTGTAGAAACATCAAGGATGATCAATGGAAACAGGATGCACCTGAGCTCAATTTAGAATATTATAGCAAAGGGCTGAATACTTATGTAATTAAGGTATCTATTTTCAATAAATGTGCAAACTTTTTTTTTTTTTTTTTTAATGTTCGCTTTGTTTTTATGAGGTATTGTGTGTAGATTGATGAGGAAAATTTACTTTAATCCATTTTAGAATAAGGCTGGAACGTAAACAGAAAGTGGAAAAAGTCAAAGGGTCTGAATACTTTCAAAGCCATTCATGCACTGTAACATGAATGGCCTTGAGCGCAAAATGCAGGTGTAAAATGCAGTTTATTTCTGTAAATGCGGCACCGTTTATGCATGTAATGACAGGCTTCATTGGCGCAGGGTTTGCGTGAAGGGTCTCGAGCTTCGAACCACTCCCTTTTGGGGGGTAGCAGGCTAAAAAGTGAGAACCACAGCTCTAAGGGGTAGAGGCTAATAGACTTCCCTACTGGCCCTCATACTCTGAACCCCATTCCAAAGTGTCTCAGACCTGTGGTAGCCTTCATATGGTTGGCACATTCCAAACCGTGTCTCTCACCTTAACCTCAGCTCCGGAGGCTCCTGGCATCAGCTCTGCAATTTTCCTTAGGTTAATACCACGCGTCAGGTTCATCTTCCTTGAGTGGATCTTCAGGATGTCCAAACGAGCCTGAGGAGCAGAAATAAAATTGGACAACGGCAGAATTACGACACTGTAGCAGCAAGCTGCTCACATGAAACGGAACGAGTGTCAACGCAAACACACATTTCAGAGCGCGAGGAGAGAGTGAGGATGCTGGACTAGACTCAATGGTATAAATCCTTTATTTTAAAATATTAAAAAATAATAAATAGAAAATGGTGCCAGAATACAGCACTTTGTATTTCTGATGAAACTAATGGGGCCGGAAAATGCAAGGGATCTCACTATAAGATATGTTATGTATTGTGATTAGATACAGATTTTGCAATTCAATGTACCAAACATATTGCTCACAATATGTCTACTGCAGAGGTACAAGAGCTATGAAGAAACGAGTTTTGAACAGTAATGGAAGTAAAATAGCTGAAAACAAATTGCCTCCTGATTTAAATAAAGATGGAGAACAACCATGAAGGACAAATACTGGCGTTTCGGTGCAGGTACAGCCAACTAGAGTAAAAATATTGCACTATTTTCAAAACCATAAGATATTTTAAATTATATCCTGATATGTAACTATTGATTTTTTACCGATGAGCAAAGAATCTGCGTTATATCACACTCCATTTAAAGGTAATTTCTGATTGACACGACATATGCGGCGTTTACCTTCGAGGTTCACAAACGTTTCCTTTAAAAAAGGTGCATAGCTGACAAGCATGATCGGATAGAATACCAGCCCAAAGGCAGGTTTTTACTAGTTGTATATTATTCATATTTGTTTTATCATAATATTCGAGAGGCAAAAAAAAATGTTGGAACAGTACCGACCTCTTCATTGGGAGGAGGGAACTCTATTTTCCTGTCGATGCGGCCGGGCCGGAGCAGGGCAGAGTCCAGGATGTCAATACGGTTGGTGGCCATGATGACCTGAGAAAGCACAAACACAATAAACACACAGTATTAGTCCTTTTGGTCATATTCAGCCTTTTCCATATAGGCTTCTTTGGTTTGCACTTTTCTATATGTTAGCCTGTTAGGCTAAGCCTATGTGATCACCTTTAAAAACATGTTCAATACATTACTTCGCATAAAGGGGAGAAAATATATTGCAGTGTTAGAAAAGTAGGTTGTAAATTGCAAGAACATTGGACAGAAAGGGTTTAGGGAATTAACATGGCTGAACACAGAAATGATTCCCAGCTACTCTAGACCAAATAATGTGTTCTATAAATCAAACAGAATTAGACAACAAAAAAAGGCTAGTTAATTCAATCACAATGACTGATTACTATAGTCGAGTAGCCATGCATTTACAATTGTGCAAGTTTGTGCATTTTGTTTAGAGGTTTTCTCTAGAAATGGAAACCTTTGAAATCCAGGTACATCATTCAAAGCAGCAGAAAAATAGAGACAAGCATGAGATGTGATGAGTATTGTACCAGAGTGATGAGTTCTAAACCTGAAATATTGTTAATTATCGAGTTATTGAGTACCAGTCTAGTTTCTACACCAGAAGTTAATGGTTATCTGTAGGTGGAATGTATTGAGTAAAGGAAAGGCAATCACATGTGGCAGGCACTGATAAGGGTTTAGAGACATTGAAGCACTTCCAAAAGTACTTAGTTGAAGCACTTTTGGCAGCGATTGCAGCCTAGAGTCTTCAAGATTAGCACACCTGTATTTGGGGAGTTTCTTCCATTATTCTCTCAAGCTCTGTCAGGTTGGCTAGGGAGCGTCGCTGCACAGCTATTTTCAGCTCTCCAGAGATGCTCGATCGGGTTCAAGTCCTGGCTCTGGCCGGGCCACTCAAGGACATTCAGAGACTTGTCCCGAAGCCACTCCTGCGATGTCTTGGCTCTGTGCTTAGGGTTGTTATCCTGATGGAGAGTGAACCGTCGCACCAGTCTGAGGCCTTGAGCGCTCTGGAGCAGGTTTTCATCAAGGATCTCCGTTCATCTTTGCCTCGATCCTGACTTAAGAAAATCCCCACGGCATGATGCCGCCACCACCACGCTTCACCATAGGGATGGTGCCAGATTTCCTTCAGACGTGAGGCTTGGCATTCAGGGCAAAGAGTTCAATCTTGATTTAATCAGAACAAAGAATCTGGTTTCATGGTCGGAGTCCTTTAGGTGTCGTTTGGTAAACTCCAAGCAGGCTGTCATGTGCCTTCCGTCTGGCCAATCTACCATAAAGGCCTGATGGAGTGCTGCAGAGATGGCTGTCCTTCTGGGACGTTCTCCCACCTCCGCAGAGGAACTCTGGAGCCCTGTCAGTGACTAACAGGTTCTTGGTCACCTCCCTGACCAAGGCAATTGTCCCCCAATTAAGCAGTTTGGCTGGGTGGAAAGTTCTAGAAAGAGTCTTGGTGGTTCCGAACTTCTTCCATTTAAGAATGGAGGCCACTGTGTTCTTGGGGACCTTCAATTCTACAGAATTTTTTTGTTACCCATTCCCAGATCTGTGTCTCGACTGACAATTCCTTCGACATCATGACTTGGTTTTTGCTCTGAGATGCAACTGCAGGACCTTTTATAGACAGGTGTGAGCCTTTCCAAATCATGTCCAATCAATTGAATTGACCACAGTTGGACTCCAATGAAGTAGTAGAAACATCAAGGATGATCAATGGAAACAGGACGCATCTGAGCTCAATTTCAAGTCTAATAGCAAAGGGTCTGAATACTTATGTAAATAAGGCAGCTGTTTTTATTTTGAATACATTAGAAACATTTCTAAAAACCCTGTTTTCACTTTGTCATTATGGGTATTGTGTGTAAATTTATTCAATAAAAACATTTCCTCAATGTTAGATTAAGGCTGTAACAAAACATAGAAAAGGTTTAGGGGTCTGTATAGATTTGTAACATTTGAATTTGTATCCTTCAAAATGTATGGAATTTCAATAAAAAATGAATTAGTTAAATATTTAACCTAAAATCTAAGAGCAGCTTCATTTAAATTCTTCAGGAACCAACGAGAAGTACTGCCTTAGTAGTGTAGCTCCTCCAGGCATGAGGTTGACTACTGTGAAGGGCGCAAGCCTCTCCCTTAGGAAACGTTGCTAGCTGACCAGGCAACAGTGTGAAAGAAGGTAGAGCTTTGCTCCACTTCCTCCCAGGAGTCTCTTCCCTCTTCACTTGCTCCTGTTAACAAAAGCACCACTGGGTCCTCCAGCCTATTGCCACGCAGCAGCGTGGAGAGGGTGAAGTCAACCCCACTGTTGCGCCACTGGTCTGCCAGGTCAAAATACACCAGTGACAAACAAGTTCAGCCCCACGTTGCCATCATGAGGCCCAGCGTGGAGACCAGGCGTCCCACATCGCCCATGGTCACCAGGACGAGGGCACCTGCTCTTGATCAGGGAGACGAGAAGGTGAAGGAGGGAAGGGGCGAGCGCTCCTCTAGATGGAGCGTCCTCAGGGCCAGCTCCAAACATGTTCTTCACCAAACTGGACTTCACCAAACTGGACGACTCCTCATGGCCGAGGTAGAGTCATGTCACGTACTTTACTGTAGAGAGCCCCTCAAACTATTTTCCATTTGCTAGAGTTAAGGGTCTGACTGTCATAGCGTGTGGTGTTGGACAACTCTCTCCGTACATACAGTACCAGTCAAAAGTTTGGACACCTACTCATTCTAGGGTTTTTCTTTATATTACCATTTTCTACATTGTAGATCAGTGAGGAAATCAAAACATATTGAATCATGTAACCAAAAAAAAATAAAAGTGTTGAATCTAAATATATTTTAGATTATTCTAAGTAGCCACCCATTGCATTGAATTGTGGTGCAAAGCTGTCAAGGCAAAGGCTGGCTATTTGAAGAATCTCAAATATATTTTGACTTTTTTGGTTACTACATGATTCCATGTTTCATTTCATAGTTCTACAATATAGAAAATAGTACAAATAGTGAATAAGTGGGTGTCCAAACTTTTGACTGGTACTGTACATATATGGTCCACCCCCACCCTCCAGCGCCCTAGAAAGGGACCCCGCAGATGGGTCCAAGGCGCAGGATCAAGTAGCGCCTGTGGGAGGCCTTTACCAGCAACCAGCTGGCTGACAGTGTCTCACGCTCAACGTCTCCCCCGTCTATCTGCCCCAGATAGATGTGCGTCAGCAGCCTCAGAAGAGGTGAAAACAGTGCTCAACATGGACAATTGCTTTCAGTCATTAAAATATTCATTTTGAAAACGTTAAGAACAGTACTTTTGTTTAAACTATACCAGAGTTTCTAAACCCAGAGGCCCAACATGACAATACTTCCGGGAACGCTTTGCAAAGCAGACACGACAGACCAGACCTGGGTTTGGGAAATCAACAAGATTATTATTCCTTAGTTATTAAATTTCTTGATTTCTAAAGGCACAACCTAGATTCGAGCCAACGTCTTAAGTAGCTGAACATGTTATTTATTGCTCCAACCTCTTCAAAAGTATGGTTGGGTGGTATCCAGATTTCAATATCTTCATACCGTGCATGGGCCATCCCAGGATATACAGGTATTACCGGTAGTGCACAAGGGGCGCTATTTTTAAAAGACAAAAAAAAGTAACTTACCAGAATGACAAAACTCTAACAAGTACACAACATGACCAAAAGTATGTTGACACCTGCTGGTCAAACATCTCATTCCAAAATCATGGGCATTATTATGGAGTTGGTCCAGCTTTACTGCTATAACAGCCTCCACTCTTCTGGGAAGTCTTTCCACTAGATGTTGGAACATTGCTGCAGGGACTTGCTTCCATTCGGCCACAAGAGCATTGGTGAGGTCGGGCACTGATGTTGGGAGATTAGGCTTGGCTTGCAGTCAGCGTTCCAATTCATCCCAAGGTGTTCGATGGGAAAACAGGTAACTGTTGCCACAAAGTTGAAAGCACAGAATCGTCTAAAATGCTGTAGCATTAAGATTTCCAGTGATGAAAAACAGCCCCAGACCATTGTCCTTCCTCCAAATTTTATAGTTGGCACTATGCATTGGGGCAGATAATGATCTCCTGGCATCCGACAAACCCATATTTATCCATCGGAATGCCAAATGGTGAAATGTGATTAATCACCACAGAGAAGGCTTTTCCACTGCTCCAGAGTCCAATGGCGGCGAGCTTTACACCACTCCAGCCGATGCTTGGCATTGCACATGATGATCTTAGGCTTATGTGCGGCTGCTCGGCCATGGAAACTCATTTCATGAAGCTCACGACGAACAGTTCTTGTGCTGACGTTGCAGGTCTAGCAGGGCAGAAATTTTATGAACTGACTAGTTGGAAAGGTGGCATCCTATGACGGTGCCACATCGAACACAGGTTGCTTATCTCAAGTTGCATTGCAAATTGCCATGTCAGGAACAAAGATTGTTACGTGGAGTGTGCGATGACACAGCCGCCAGAGAATGTAACGTTAGTGATCACACAGGGAGAAGATTTTTTGTGCCCCTCTTATATAGCTCATTGGCTGATACACTTTTGGCCATACCCCTATTCTGAAATCAACACGGCGAATATAGCCGAAAAAGTACGAGTTTGCATCCCTGTATACTACTCTTACTATTTTTTCTTATTTAGAGATTAAATATATTCTTTATCTGCATTTATTGCTCATTTCTATATAATCATCGTCATTAAAAAAAATACTGGTTCTGTCTGTTTATAGCATCACAGAGAACATGCAAATACAGATTGATAGGTTGCAGAGGGTTAGTGGGTGGGAGGACAGTGAGTAGAGGACATTAGAGTAGCTATAGTGTGATTAGAAAGAAAGTGTTGTCAGACAGTACCAACAGGAGAGTGACAGAAATCAATCAGCGGAAAGAAGCGGCGTCAAGTGTTAGAGCAGAGGAATAGCATACACATTAAGTAAAGGTGCAGAGAGGGTGTGGTGTTGTAGAGAGTGATAGTGTTATTGTAGATTAGGCCACATTATAAAGCCTTAGACGACAGTGATGTATCTGTGTGTATGTACGTGTCACCCACTTTGATGTTCTTGGTGGCCTCGAAGCCATCCAGCTGGTTCAGCAGCTCCAGCATGGTCCTCTGCACCTCGCTGTCGCCCCCGCTGCCCCCCTCCAGACGTGAGGAGCCGATCGAGTCAATCTCGTCCATGAAGATGATAGAGGGCGCATGCTCACGGGCCATGACGAACAGCTCGCGCACCATGCGGGCACCTGGGATGGGGAAGACAAAAGCAGCGTTATAGCCAGCAGTGTGATGTAAGTGAAAAACAAATAACAGCTTCCATTTCACCAATTGCATTGTGAGAAACATTTAGCCTACTATCACTCAGTGCTCCATGAAAATGGACTGAAATGGGCTTAAACGTGCTGGAGCTGGCTAAACAGCAGCTATTTGGAGAACAGAAGCAGCAAAATCTCCCTGATTCTGGAAATCCCCTGACATACGGAATTACTAGACACTTGGGAACCCTGTCGAATGGTTACCAAAATGGCTGACTGATCGTTGATGACTCACCCTCCCCAATAAACTTCTGCACCAGCTCCGAGCCAGAAACCCTGATAAAGGTGCAGTCGGTGTGGTGGGCCACGGCTCTGGCCAGCAGGGTCTTCCCTGTGCCTGGGGGTCCATACAGCAGCACGCCCTGGTGGTGAGACACACAAGGGAGGCTAGACATTCCAAAACATGACAGAGTGCATCTCAAACATCATGATGTATTTTAGTACAATTGTGCTAGAATTAGCTGGTGTCACTTTTTTCTGTTCCTTCTGGGAATCAAGACTGCTGAGGTTAGTATGTGATAAATGCTGTGGGGCATTGACAGAACAAGACCATAGGACAACCCCAACACGATATGAAAAAGTCTGAAAAACATTTGATTTTGGGAGTGTTGTGTCCTTTAAGACAGTACAAGGTCAACTCAAACGCAAAAAGCAATTGTTTGAGTTTACCTTCAAAGCTCAGTGCGTACTGGGTAACATATACAGTTGATATGACCTGTGAATTAACCAATAACCCCAAAAAAGGGCTTTTCCCTTTTGGGCCACCCACCTTGGGCTGTGCAATGCCGAGAGCCTCGAAGAGCTCTGGGTGCTTGACTGGCAGCTCGATCACTTCCTTGATCTCCTTGATCTGCTTGTCCAGGCCACCAATCATCTCATAGGTTGAGTCAGGTACCTTCTCCACCATCATGAGCGAGACCAGCGGGTCCACCTTGTTGGGCAGGATCTTGTGCAGGGTGTAGCTGTCGTTGCGCAGCGCCACACGGCAATTTGGAGTCACCTGGTAGGAATGGGCAGCTGGGTAAATCAGTGTGATTACAGTCCTGAATCATGAGGAAGTTTGTTGCATTTATTCTTAATTTCAGTTGTGTTTCCAAGTCTTTTCTTTCTGTCCAGCCACCTGAATTGGATGGGGATATTTGTTTTTCAACTGAATTTTGTTCCCTTAACACTCAAACTAATTTGACAAAAACAAATATTATAGTTCAATTATTGGTTGTGTGTTACTAATCTGTACGTACAGAGATGTACATGTACCTTTATACATATAAACATTAAGTTCTCATCACATTGGGGTCAAATATCAACAATGTGTCCATACTTACATCATTGATGTCAATGTTCTTATCCACATCCACCACAAATTTCCCCTCTGGATGGACCTGGAGACAATTAAGTAGGTACAGTAGTAGACTGTCAGTGTCATCTAGATGCAGCTACAGCATACACTGTAAAAATTTGTTATGTCTACAATTCAGCAAAACAAGGCTAAACTACCTTGACCAGCACTTTCTTTTTGTCCATGGCCCTCACCACCTCTCCAACATATGAACCTTGCTCCTGTAGCAACTGCAGCTCCTCACGAAGGAGGCGCACTAGGGACAAAGCAAATAGATTTGAACAATGACTGCCAATTCATAAAGTGCATGTTTTGTTTGAGTACAATCAATTTACTTAGTCCGAGAACATTTCCATTTTATAAGCCACACAATTACTGCTACAATTAAGTACTAGCTAGTTACACTGTTTGAAGAAGTTCAGCTGTTCTTTTTTTCAATTAAAAAGTGCTGGATAGCTAACAATCATTCCTACCTTTTGCATTGAGTTCATTCCTCTGAGCCTGTAGACGTCTGAGATTCTGACTTTTGTCATTCACTGTCAACTGGGAGCAGAAAGACCAGATACTTCTTATCTTGACAAAGGATATTAGCAGTGTCACAATGGTGTCAATAGACGTGTAGCTAACAGTCAATTTAATGAAAATCTGTGTTTGCTTACCTGTAACTCTTCTATTTTAGACAGGTAGTATTGCCGGAGACCAGAACCACCTTTACTGTCCTCCATCTCCATCTGCAAAACAGACATGCATTAACAGTGAGATCTTTGTTGTCAAGTAAACAACGTAGCTAGCTAACGTTAGCTTGCTGGCTAATCAGTTAACATCATGGTGGCTAACGTTGTAGCTAGCTGTACAGGCCTAATTATATAGCAAAACCCGAAACTAACCTAATATTTTCCAAATACTCCTCTTGGAAATATAGCCAGCAAAATATTTACTACAGTTAACTGACATGGTTAATACACTCAGCTAACGTCAGCTAGCTACAAAACGTAAAATATTTAAAAGTATCTTTACTAAAGAAGCTAACACGTTAGGCGTAATAGCTAGTTAGCAATACTTGTGTTAATTTTACTTAACCTATGCTGAGTTATTTACAGCCACAAATATAAGGAATGTTACTGAAGCAAACGATCAATTAGATTAGCTAACGTTAGCTAGCTAGTTTACAATGAGACAGCAAACCGTCAGGATTCTCTATTTTGACAACTGTTTTGGTCTCTTCAAAACGGTTACATCAACTTCTGACAAGTACCAACTTCACAGAACACATTAAGTGTCTCTATTCAATGTATCCACAACATTCCCACAAGTGTGAACAAATCATAATAAATTAAGGACAAAAAAAAAATCACTTACATGATGGTCCATTCCGTCCAGCGCCATCTTAAAACTCTAAACTTCCGGTGGACGAAAGCGTACTTCCGAAATACAAATCTCTTCTTCAGTAAATGTTTTACAATTAAAATTGGAGCCTAATGCCGCCTGCTGTACTGGGGGTGTAGTACAGTCAAACACTAAACTGTAATGAAGGTAATAATACTAAAAGCAAGTTTATGATCTTCTGTCATTTTTGCAAATACCATAACTATTTTGAGAAGCTGTGCCAGGCAAAATGTTGAAGACTGTAAAATCAATTTGCATAGTCCTTGGAGTGGGCCTGATGTACCATATTAGCTATATCAATATGGTGCAATTTACATTCACTGCGTGTACTAAACATTAGGAACACCTGCTCTTTCCATGACAGACTGATCAGGTCAATCCAAGTGAAAGCTATGATCCCTTATTAATGTCACCTGTTAAATCTACTTCAATCAGTGTAGATGAAGGGAAAGAGACGGGTTAAAGAAGGAGTTGCAAGCCTTGAGACATAGATTGTGTATGTGTGCCATTCAGAGGGTGAATTGGCAAGACAAAAATATTTCAGTGCCATTGAACGGCGTATGGAGTGGGTGCCAGGCCGGTTTGAGTGTGTCAAGAACTGCAGCACTGCTGGGTTTTTCACACTCAACAGTTCCCCGCGAGTATCAAGAATGGTCCACCACCAAAGGACACCCAGCCAACTTGAAACAACTGTGGGAAGCATTCAAGTCAACAAGGGCCAATATCTCTGTGGAATGCTTTTGACACCTTGTAGAGTCCATGCCCTGACGAATTGAATTCTGAGAGCAAAAAGGTGTGCAACTCAGTACTAGGAAGGTTTTCCTAATGTTTTGCACACTCGGTGTGTATGATAAATAATGATTTAAGTTTTGAATGCATTTCAAAGAGACTGGCATTGAGGATATGTTCTTGGACTTAAGTTAAAACAGACTGCCTTGTGTTTGAATAGACAAGTTTGTTCAAGCCAACTCCTAGCAGAACACAAGGACATACATGTGTAGTTAGTTTGGCCGTTATTGGAGAGTAATAAACAGGAAAGACCAGCCATACCGGTTTAAGCAGTCCTTTTCTGTAAACGGCAACAGGCTTCTTAACCAGCCTGAACACGAACACATTGGGCATGCACGAGGCCAGCTCTTAAGCCTCCTCTGTATAGCTTAAAACATAGCCTAGTCCCAGATCTGTTTGTGATGTATAACCAACACCTTTAAAATAAATATAAATATATATATATATATATTTTTTTTACAAACAAATCTGTATTTTGGATGTAAATGGCATGTTATGGAAGTGTCCAGACACTTTTTTTTGGCAATTTCACATGTTTTTGAGAAACTTACACCAACTGACAATATACTTCCTCATCCTCGTTCAACAGTATGGGGCCTTGAATAAAACAAACAAAAGCACTAAAAACACCCAAATACAACCTTTTAGAAACGGGAACACATGAAATTGTGTTATTCTGAACTTTATCGGCAAATCGCACAAAATGGAATTTAACGTTACGGATAAAGTTCGGAATGAGACAAATTCACATGTAAAACATCTGAAAGACCTGCATCACAGTACTTTCCATTTCTAAAATTACTTTCGTTAATGTTTTATTTGAGCACTCATACGGCAGAATGAGAAAGTAAATCGCTGGTTGGGGGAAGTTTAGTAAAAACAAGTGAACTAGCAACAAACAAACAAAAACAACCGTTTGGGTACTTCTACAACATGCCATTCACATCAAAAATTCCGATTTAGTTGTAAAAAAAGTAAACTAAGTTCATTATCATGCTAAAGTTTGGCAATGACAATATGAGTTTGCTGTACAAACAGATCTAGAACCAGTGAGAAAGCTAGAGGCATAAATACACTATATATTCACACGAAAGTATGTGGACAAGTCTTCAAATTAGTGGATTTGGCTATTTCGGCCACACCCGTTGCTGATGGGTGTATAAAATTGAGCACGCAGCCATGCAATCTCCATAGACAAACATTTACAGTAGAATGGCCTTACAGAAGAGCTCAGTGACTTAACGTGGCACTGTGATAGGATGCTACCTTTCCAACTAGTCAGTTCATAACATGTCTGCCCTGCTAGAGCTGTCCCGGTCAACTGTAAGTGCTGTTATTGTGAAGAGCAATGTTGAGGAGCAACAATGGCTCAGCCATGAAGTGGTAACTCCCACAAGCTCACAGAAAGGGACTGCCGAGTGCTGAAGTGCGTAAAAATAGTTTGTCCTCGGTTGCAACACTAACTCCTGAGTTCCAAACTGCCTCAAAGCAATATCAGCACTAACTGTTTGTCGGGAGCTTCATGAAATGGGTTTCCATGGCCGAGCAGCCGCACACAAGCCTAAGATCACCGTGTGCAATGCCGAAGTGCCGGCTGGAGTGGTATAAAGCTTGCCGCCATTCGACTCTAGAGCAGTGGAAACGCGTTCTCTGGAGTGATGAATCACACTTCACCATCTGGCAGTCCAACAGACGAATCGGAGTTTGGCAGATGCAAGGAAAGAAACTACTTACCCCAATGCAGAATGCCAACTAAAGTTTGGTGGAGGAGGAATAATGGTCTGGGGCTGTTTTTCATGGTTCGGGCTAGACCCCTTAGTTCCAGTGAAGGGAGATCTTAATGCAATAGCATGCAATGACATTCTAGATTCTTTGCTTCCAACTTTGTGGCAACAGTTTGGGCAAGGCCCTTTCCTGTTTCAGCATGACAATACCCCTGTGCACAAAGCGAGGTCCATACAGAAATGATTTGTCGAGATCGGTGTGGAAGAACTTGACTGGCCTACAGAGTCCTGACCTCAACCCCATCGAATACCTTTGGGATGAATTGGAACGCCGACTGCGAACCAGGCCTAATTGCCCAACATCAGTGCATGACCTCACTATTGCGCTTCTGGCTGAATGGGAGCAAGTCCCTGCTGTAATGTTCCAACATCTAGTGGAAAGCCTTCCCAGAAGAGGTGGAGGCTGTTATAGCAGCAAAAGGGAGGACCAACTCCATATCAATGCCCATGATTTTGGAATGAGATGTTCGACGAGCTTGATGTCATTGCATGCTAGGAATATGGGAACAAATACTTCACTTGACTACTTTAATATATTAAGTGAATTTGTCCAAATACTTATGACACCTTCAAAATGGGGGACTATATACAGAGTTATTTCCTTTCTAAAACATAAACAGATGTATGAATACACACTCAAATAAAAAAAAAGTGACATTCTGTACTGTCGCCTCATAAAACATCTCAAATCCAAAATGCTGGAGAATAGAGACCAAAAAAAATGTGTAAGGTTTACTGTCCAAATAAATACATAGAAATGTTTCTTCAAGTATATTTATTTTATGAAATATTCCAAAGGCACCCCCGAGTATAATTGTATAAAAGCTTTCAATTGAGGATACAAAAACATGCAAACTTCTAAAAAGATATCGTAGAAAATCAAGCGGAACAGGCACAGCAGTGAGATTCCTTGAAACGTAACTGCTCTCTTTCACAAGAACAATTTTGGCACTGACAAAAATCAGATTCTTGGAACGTTCATAGGCATTTAGACATTTTCCTAAAGTAAAAACCTGCATATAAAACATTCAAGCTACACTGAAAAAAAACAAAAAAAACACAGAAAGTGTTTCATGAGCTTGAAACAAAAAGTCCTGTACACACACACAAAAAGCTGTTTTCTCTCAGTTTCTGCATGTCCCAGTTAGTGAGCATTTTTCCTTTGCCAAGATAATCCAGCCATCTGACAGGTGTGGCAAATCAAGAAGCTGATTAAACAGCATGATCATTGCACAGGTACACCTTGTGTAGGGTACAATAAAACACCACTTTAAAAATGTGCAGTTGTCACACAACGCCACAGATGTCTCAAGTTGAGGGAGCGTGCTGAGTGCAGGAATGTAATGTTTTTTTTAGATCATTTGGCAGTACATCCAACCGGCCTCACAACCACGTGTAACCACGCCAGCCCAGGAACGCCACATCCAGCTTCTTCATCTGCAGGATCATCTGTAATAAAGCCCTTTAGTGGGGAAAAACTCATTCTGATTGGCTGGGCCTGGCTCCCCAGTGGGTGGGCCTATGTCTTCCCAGGCCCACCAAATGGCTGCATCCCTGCCCAGTCATGTGAAATCCATAGATTAGGGCCTCATTTATTTATTTACTCATTTATAATTTCCTTATATGAACTGTAACTCAAAATCTTTGAAATTATTACTATTATGTTGAGTTTACATTTTTGTTCAGAATTGATTAAAGGGATAATCCAACCCCAGAAATTAAAGTCATGTAAAGCATGTCAATTTGGGGAAAGCCTGTTCTATCACTGGGTAAAATAAATGATTTAACTCCTAAGTGGTCAGTCTGTGAAAATCGTGTAGGAACGTATCATAGCTACATGGTTCTTGTCACTGGAGATAGTGTTATCCCCCATTACATTTAATAGCGCTTTTAAAACAATTACCTGCACTCCAGATCGCCAAATCTGCCAATAGATGATATGGGCATACTTCTCTAGAACACATCCATCCATTTATACCGGCATCACAGAGTTCATATTTTGCTTAGATGTGCTCACTCTAAACAGTGTATCAAATTATTCAACCCAGTTTCTCCTTCAAGTACCATATCGCAATGCACCCTGTGTGTCTGTGGGAAAGGGCCATAGTTGCCATAGCAACATTCTCTGCACTTGCTGTGGGCCAATGACTGTATGAAGCTCTGGGCAGAGACGAACTGCAAGTTAAACAGGGTTAAGACTCCTAAATTGACAGTGCAGTTTCTCTAGGTGATTTTACAGGTAGCTAGCTACCTCACATGCTGATATGGACTGGCATTAATCTGTTAATCATAGGAATTTGTGGTGGATTATCCCTTTAAGACTTACATGAAAATACAATGGTGGACAACCATATGCACATTGTGAAGTACTACTATGGTTTGGATTCTTATTAATTCAAATAACAGTTTCAGACTTCCTAAATTAAGTTAAAGGGATACTTCAGGATTTTGGCAATGAAGCCCTTTATCCACTTCCCCAGAGTCAGATGAACTTGTGGATACCCTGTTATGTTCCTGCGTGCAGTTTGGAAGTTGCTAACAAGCATTAGCGCAATGCCTGGAAGTATATGGAAACTATTAGCATGCTAGTAAATACCATAGACTTCCAGTCACTGCGCTAACGCCAGTTATCAGTGGCTCGCGATACTACCTCCAAGTTCCTTATACTGGATGCAGAGACAAACGGTATCAATCACAAAGTATTCCTTTTAGGAGACCCCCTTGCACCCACCCAAACTGCCAATCTTCCACCCCTTTGGAATTCAGACAGTGAAATACCCTAACAACCAATCAAAACAGCATGTGAACAGAGAAACACAAATCCAAATTGACTGAAACAGCTGGACAAAGTGGGCTCCTTTCCTAGCGAATAGAACAGCCCCTTTACCAGCACTACGATTTCCTGAGTGTCCTGTCCAAACATGGATTCTAGGATATTATTCTGTATTTCTAACAAGCGTTGTTTGTGTAAAGGCTACTAGGCTTTAGGTACTTTCCCCTAACTAATCATCTCCATAGCTTTGAAAAACTATGGTAAAAACACACACACAACAAAATGGCACATAAGCATTGGTACTGTCCAAGTTGTTTTGACTCAAGTTAAGACATCATAAGCAAAATGTGGGAAGAAAGCTACAAACTCATTTGTACATCTTGCAATATTATAAAAAGGCAAATATTTGAATCAGCTGGCTGTCAAACAGTATCCCTCGTAATGTGGAGAAAGACGAGACTATAAGCAAGACCATGTAAAATCATTACTTTGGTCTCAAAGTAATTACTTTGGAGAAAAAAAAACGCTACTAACAGATACCAGACAAGTACCCAAAAGCCTTTACCCTGCTGAAACCATTGCACCAAACCATTCCCATAAGGACATAAGGCTTTGTGATTGAAAGACACATTAGCTGCAATAGTTATAGAATAATATATATATATATATATATATATATAAACATATGCTATTACAAAGTGGTTGAAAAAGGCAATGCGAATTGATAGAAGCGGATTCCAGTTCTGTGGTTGTGTTTTGGATATGATTAATGTAAAACTGGGAGTTTAAGACCATCTTAAAAATGTGCCTTGTTTTGTTTTAGTGGATTGGGGAGCTACGCTCCATAAGGACTCAGGTGAGTCGAATTCCCAGCACCTGCTCCAACTCCTGTCTTCTCTGCTGCACCTAAGACACAGAAATGTGTATATTTTTAAAGGGATAGTTCACCCAAATTTAAAAAATGACATTAGTTTACTTACCCTGTTCACAGTCTATGGACAAGGTATGACAGAAATCCATGCTTTGATTTAGTTTCCTTGGTACGGTTTCTAAATGCTAACATTTTAGCATTCGTGACACAAATCACAAAAACGCTAATATCGGTACCATCATTTTGAAATCTAAGCAACTTTGAGTCATAATTACATTTTAGATACTTTTGGAAGATTTGGATATGAAAAACATTAATATAGGTACCATGACTTGAATGGGATGTGCCACAAATGCTGAAACCTTTTCATTTTTTGAAACAGTGCCAGAGAAATAAAATCAAACCATGGACTGCGGTCATACCTTGTCCATAGACCGCTTACAGGGTAAGGAATTCAGTGTGTAATTTGGGTGAACTATTCCTTTAACAGTGAAACTTCATGGTAAGCATTTCTTTATAAACGTCGACCAGCCCAACCTACATAAAACATCCTAAAAGTATTCGTACAGGTGTGTCAACCTTGTTCCCTTTTAGTGATAGACCAATACAGAGTGTACTGCACGGATACAACAAATATAGCCCTAATGAAAAATATTGCGACCCATCACCCATCCGATGGTGCTGGATGCCTACCTTAGAGTAGACGTATCGGCCCACAGCTTCTGGCACCCAGGGGGCCTGGTAAAACTCAGTCCTCCTCTCCTCCTCTGGGTTACCTGCCACGTCCGTCATCAACTGAGAAACAACAATACATTTACAGGTAAGTGTACAATACTTCAATAACTTGGTCCACCATCTCAAATCTCCTCTACACAACAAGGAGAAGAGGATATGCATGTGTGTACATTACATTCAAGGCAATGGATTCATATACATACATTCTATTAAGTAGGACAGATGCACAAGTCATTGGATTTATTACATTGTGAAAATATTTGGTTATGGAAGTGTGTGGAAAAGAACCAGAGAGAGAGCGATAGGGAAGGGAGCAGCATTTTGGAATGGAATGCAGCCCTTGATGCCAAGGTATTTACAGTTGGTCAGTACCTTGAGGTCTCGACTCTGGGACTTGAGCCAGTCCTGAATGAAGTCCTGCGGGTTGTTGCTGAAGCTCAACATGAAGTCTCGCTGGGTCTTCAGCTGGTTAATAGACTCAATGGTCTCGTGGATCTGAGAAGAGTCGAGTGAGGACATGCCTGATGAGATACTAGAAATGACATGAAGACCTGTATGTTTTTATAGTTGGAAAGGCCAGCCCTAATAAGCCTGTACCCAGATCTGTTTATAACGTCTTGCCAACTGTCTTGGCTATACAGCACAATCCTATCTGGGACCAGGCTAAGCACTAGCCGTGTTGATTCAATGATTTCGTCATCCATCACCTAATAAGAGAAATGGGCAGATGCTCAAACATTGCACTTCAAACTAAGACCTGAGCAACAGAGGCGCTCCCAGTTTACGAAGATATCTACTCACTAGTTCCGTCATGGAAGTTTTATTAGTCACTCAATGAAAACATGCAGACACTGCTGGCTGCAGCCACTCAAAAGAAAGGGTTATTGCCAAAAGATTCCACTGACTTAAAGCAAGGGTCTGAAACGGTCGGACATTATAGTGGTCAGGGTTCCAGACCTCTAAGGATCAATAAAGTTTATTCAATTCGACCTTCATCTCCAGGGCGGCAATCTCCTGTTGATTGGTAGTGGAGGACAGGAAACTATTCATCTGGGCCTTCAGAGGATCGTCCACCTCCACGTCAATGTCGTAGCACGCCGTCTTCTTCTGGTCGTTCGGGTCCACGCTACAGAGTGGTGAGAATAGAACAGAGACGTATTAAGACAGTCGTAATCGGTTTTAAGGGACGAACACAGAAAAATCCAGATGTAAGAAATGATATCCCAGACTTTAGCCTGACTTTGATATTACTAGGCTATGGTAATAAACTAATGAACATGGGTTTTAGGAACACTTCCAACAGGGCCCGATTCCAATAGGTATTAGATATCAGTATGGGGGCCACAACAAGAACGCAGCTTGTGGGCCGCAAGCTTGAGATCTCTTGGCATATTCCCATCCATTCCGCTCAGATCTATACAAGCACAAGGGGTAGGTGTCGATTTGGGTTTGGTTATTAGCCACTCATACACACCTGATCATGTGATTGATGATGATGGGGTCAGGATGCTGCAGCAGGCCAGCCAGCTTCATGGGAATCTCAGAGAACCGCATACGTGTGCAGCCTAAAATCTGCAGTTCAGACAAGTTAAAGGGGTAGTTAACCGTTTAAGTAAAGCTTATTTTTGATTTACAGAAAAACAACAAAAAACATTCCTTTAGGACAGGGGTGTCAAACTCATTCCATGGAAGCAGAGTTTGATGTTTTGTTATTTTCTTAATTTGTGTTATATTATATGTTCCGAACTGATCAGGGACCTTAATTGATCATTCAAGTACAAGGCAGGAGTGAAAACCCGCAGACACTCGGCCCTCCATGGAAAAAGTTTGATACCTGTGCTTTAGGACAGTGTTTTTTAAAAAAAATCTCTCCTCTGGGACCCCCCAGATGTTTCACACTTTTGTTGTAGCCCTAAACTACACTGAACAAAAATATAAATGCAACATGAAACATGGGACCAACACTTTACATGAGCTGAAATAAAAAGATGCCAGAAATTGTCCATATGAACAAAAAGCTTATTTCTCTTAAATGTTGCGCACAAATTTGTTTACATTGTTTGTGAGCATTTAATCTTTGCCAAGTTAACGGAATATCAAGAAGCTGATTAAACAGCATGATCAATACACCAGTGCACCTTGTGCTAGGGACAATAAAAAAGGCCACTAAAATGTGCAGTTCTCATACAACACAATGCCACAGATGTCTCAAGTGTTGAGCTTGCGTGCAATTGCCATGCTGACTACAGGAAAGTCCACCAGAGCTGTTGCCAGAGAATTAAATGTACATTTTTCTACCATAAGCCACCTCCAAAGTCATTTTAGAGAATTTGGCAGTATGTCCAACTGGCCTCAACCACAGACCACATCTATGGCGTCATGTGGGCGAGCAGTTTGCTGATGTCAACGTTGTGAACAGTATACAGGCTGGGGTTATGGTATGGGCAGGCATGAGCTAGAGACAAAGAACACAATGCATTGAATCAATAGCAATTTGAATAAACAGATTATCATGCCATTCATCCGCAGCCATCACCTCATGTTTCAGCATGATAATTCACGACGCCATGTGGCAAGGATCTGTACACAATTCCTGGAAGCTGAAAACATCCCAGTTCTTCCAATGCCTGCATTCTCAGACATGTCACCCATTGAGCATGTTTGTGATGCTCTGGATCGACGTGTAAAACAGCGTGTTCCAGCTCCCGCCAATATCAAGCAACTTCACATAGCCATTGAATAGGAGTGGGACAACATTCCACAATCAACAATCAAATGCAAAGGAGATATTGCGCTGCATGAGGAAAATGGTGGTCACACCAGATACTGAGTGGTTCTTTTTTACTCCTTTTTCATGATATCCACTTGGTATTTAGTCTTGTCCCATCACTGCAACTCCCGTACGGACTCGGGAGAGGTGAAAGTCGAGAGCTAAGCGTCCCTCGAAACATGAACCTGCCAAGCCACACTGCTTTTTGACACACTGCTCGCTTAACCCGGAAGCCAGCCGCACCAATGTGTCGGAGGAAATACTGAACAACTAGCGACCAAAGTCCACTTGCAGGCGCCCAGCCCGTCACAAGGAGTCGCTAGGACATGCCGGTTGTCAAAACCCTCTCCTAACTTGGCAACGCTCAACAAATTGTGTCCCGCCTCATAGGTCTCCCGTTCGTCTGTGACACAGCCTGGGATCGAACCCGGGTCTGTAGTGATGCCTCATGCACAGCGATGCAGTGCTTTAAGCCGCCGCGTTTTTATTTTTTACATTTTTTTAAGGTATCTGTGAGAAACGGATGCATATCTGTATTCCTAGTAGTCAAGGGCTTGATGACAAGTTGAACCAACTTGCTAACGGCTGGAGGCCCCCGAGGAGATGTTTGAAAATCCCTGCTTTAGGACAACTGTTATCACACACATTCTACCAACCTAAATTGGCTCTACGTAGAAGTTTCATTCATTGTGGAGTTACTTTTGTTTGCTGGTATTTCTGCATGTTTGTGTTGTATTTATGTCAAGTTGACAAAAGGTTGAGAGCTTTCACAATTGCTTTCTAAGGCTACATGACAAGTAATGTTTAAATTACAGTTCACCCCCCCCCAAAAAAAACACATTTTGTTATTGTTTTTATCCCACAAATGTCTAAATTTAATCTGTAATCGATTTAGGACTGTGTGGATTGTTGTTCATACTATATCTACATTAAGATAATTCTGCAGGCCTCAAAAAACATTGGCGACATCCAATTCAACACTGACAATGTTCAATTGAGATGAATGATCCCTTGTGAGGCCCTTTGCTCCACTAGGTGCCATCATGAATAAGTAAGTCATCCCTTTAAGATTTAAGGGCTTGCACCTGTCTGAAGTAGCGGTTGCAGTTGATGTACTCCTTCTCGTGGCTGTCCTGCAGCTTGTTGTTCTTGATGTAGAGCCACAGCGCCTGCATGATGCTAGCCCGTGTCTGGGTGTGTACACCTAGCAGCCGGGCCAGTCTTGGGTCCAGCTTGTACTGTGGGGGCTGTGTGAGGAGGTGGTGAAAGAAGAGGTAAAGGAGGGAGGGGAGAAGGAAAAATGCAGAGGAGAAAAAGGAGGAGGGAGATGAACACACTTCCCATCACATCGTCTCTGTTGGTTACTGGAAATGTAAACATCACTATTCAACCCTCAAAATCAACATGCAGATATTAAACACGTGTTTGAAAGTATAGTACTTCAAATGTGGTAATGCCAGTTTGGCTTTTGAAAATTGGCACGCCTCCACTTCCCTAAAATGAAATACATATTGCGAAAGGGCTGACAGTCACATCTGCCATGCATCCTTCAGTTGACCTTCCCGCATATCTATTATCAGGATCATGTTCATTACGGAAAGCAACGGAAAATCTTTTAAAACCGAAAACAAAAATGTGCGTTTCTTACTGGACAGTTAGTCCCTCCCTGTTTCAGTCAGTTTTCTTTGGTTTGGTGCCTAATTAATAATAATTATTGATTGGATTTCTATAGCACTTTTCTACCAACTGCGGTACTCAGTGCTTTACGTAGTAGGGGGAAACTCACCTCATCCACCACCAATGTGTAGCACCCACCTGGGTGATGCACGGCGACCATTTATGTGCCAGAACGCTCACCACACATCAGCATTCAGTTGGAGAGGTGAGGAGTGATCTGCCAATTAGGAATGGGGGGGATGATTAGGTGGCCATGATGGAATGGGGCCAGGTTGGGAATTTAGCCATGACAACGGGGTTAACACCCCTACTCTTACGGTAAGTGCCATGGGATTTTTAATGACAGGACACCCATTTAAAGTCCCATCCGAAAGATGGCACCCTACGTAGGGCAATGTCCCCTTCACTCTCCTGGGCAATTTGGATCTCCTTAGACCAGAAGCCCTTCAAAACACCACTTCTAGCAGAATCTGGTCTCCCATCCAGGGACCTACCAGGACCGACCCTGCTTAGGTTCACCATAGCTACTCTGGTTTATTGGTACTGTAATGCCTATGTGTTACCATGCCGTATTACACTTCTGTGTGTCAGTATTTACTTCGTTTTTGGAGAGATTGAGATCTTTTCAGTGATAAGCACCATCAATATTAGCAGCACAGATGCACCGCTCTGTTCCAACAGTGGGAAGGATACTCTACACACAGCCTGGAGCTGGTGAGCTGCGGGGGAGCAAGAGATGAGAGTGGGCAGACAGGCTCTGCTCCGGCGCCGCCTCGGATCACACTCTTGCTTCCCCATCGCTAACCAGTCACCACCAGCCTTTATTTAGCTACCCTTTGACTGGTTAGCAAACAAGCTGCTTTACGAAATAAAAACAAAAGCAGCATTGAGTTTAATAGTTTTTCTCCCCCTTGAGTATAGAAAAGTAGGCTGGCTTTGAATGTGTAGTCTCGCTCAACCCTCAACACATTCGCCACTGCATTTCATAGCCAGGTTCTGTAGCCAAGTCTCCCTCTTTTCCTTAGAAAACCGCCTGATTCTAGCCCTTACCGCTCAAAAGGTATGACCAATACTACGGTTGCGTTTTCTTTCCCAAGCGCATTGGCGGGCCGCATTTACATTCATAAACATAGCGCGGGACAGTTCAAAGACTATGCTACTTGCGGACTGGACCGTTAACCATTTGTTTAGGCTACATCTTGTTCAGTCATGTTCTTATTAGCCAACTATAAATCTAAGATTTGTATTTGTCACATGCGCGGAATACAACCGTACCATGAAATGCTTACTTACAAGTCCTTAACCAACAATGCAGTTATGAAAAATATAAACTAAAAGTAGATATTTTTTGTATTATTTTGTAACAAAATAAGGAGACTATATACAGGGGGAACCGGAACCCAAGTCAATGTGTGGGGGTAAAGGTTAGTTGAGGAAATTTGTACATGTAGGTAGGGGTAAAGTCACTACGCAGAGATAATAAAAAAGCGAGTAGCAGCAGTGTAAACAGCCAAGGACTTGTTCAGCAGGACACAATGTTTTGGAACTTTCAGATAGAACTATGCTATGTCGAACAACGCGAAATACATTTGGCCTAAACCCTCCCCTAACCCCAAAATAATAATTAAAACAAAGTGGATAGCAGAGAACATACCCTCACTTCTTAGACAGACCAGAGACTTGGATATGCCGTTTTACAAACGGTTCTTCGTTCTGTAAGCATTTTTATAGCGCACAGGGCTGTGGGCCAAAAGGTTGTGGGTTCACATACCACCGTGGACAAGAGTAGGGGAGGAAAGATCTCCTTTATAGTAAAAGCATTGCCTGAATCAATCATCGTATTTGCAGGCCCGATAATTTTTTGGGTCTTTTATAAACATTTCATGCAATTCTATGTAACTTCACATATTAGTTGAATATCTTTTTAATACCACACAAAATTACAGGCCAAGAATGGACAGAGATATAGGCCTGTGTTCATATTATCATATTTCTCCAATGCCAAATCAGTGTGTGTCTTGTCCGCAGTTAATTTAATCGGAGACGTCATTATGAATCTGAGCATGGTACTTTCAAAAGTTGGGCTTACCTTTCCACCCCAGAAAGTAGGCCTATCTACACAGATAAATGTAAGCTTTAACTGATGGCTACTCTTCTTCTGTGGCTTAACCCAATCAGAGGTCACAAGTGTTTCCAAAAAAGCTGTCTGGGTGAATAGCTTAAATCAATCCATAGTGACAGAATTAGATTACTTCCCAAGCAAAGTGAGCCTCTGAACGACAAAGAAACTAGCTTATTGGGAGGTCAATAACATATTGTTTTTAATAAAAATCTATTATAGCAGTAGCACACTATCAAAGTTGACCTCCGGGCCCTCATCTTCGCGCTCTCCTTCTCAAACTGAACAGATTGTTAGTGAATTTTTTGGACTTGGCCTAATCAAAAATGATTTTAGGAAGGAACCTTTGACTCTCCTCCTGAACTGCCACCGTAGCCCTACACAGCACAGTCATTGGGTAAGCAGCACACACACACAAAATAAAGTGTTGGATCAGCAATAGCAGAGCAGGCTGGGGCTCAGGGTTGGAATATCCATTGCCGTGTATTAAGCAGCCTAGTTTTATTTACACCATCCCGGCAGCAATCTTAGAAATATAACTTTGCTCTGTCCCTCTAAACATGCACTCTGTAGCCTATACGCTACGGATCACTTGATTGAGACCACACCAATTTGCCTATAGGAACACTTGATATTGAGCACCCAGTGGAGAATCAGAGATGAGGGGCGGCATCAGCGCACATCGATATACAGCCTAATGAGCAACTAAATCTGAAACACTGAGAAATATCGAAATTTCATCAAATTACATAACCCTCCTCTGCCTGGACTATAGGTAAAAAAAAATAAAAAAATAAGACAATGACCCAACACACATCTAGGCTGTGTAAGGGCTATTTGACCAAGGAGAGTGATGGAACACTGCTTCAGATAACCTGACCTCCACAATCACCCGACCTCAACCCAACTGAGATGGTTTAGGATGAGTTGGACCGCAGAGTGAAGGAAAAGCAGCCAACAAGTGCTCAGCATATGTGGGAACTCCTTCAAGACTGTTGGAAAAGCATCCCAGGTGAAGCTGGTTGAGAGAATGCCAAGAGCGTGCAAAGCTGTCATCAAGGCAAAGTGTGGCTACTTTGAAGAATCTAAAATATATTTTGATTTGATTAACACTTTTTTGGTTACTACATGATTCCATGTGTAAATTTCATAGTTTTGATGTCTTCACTATTATTCTACAATGTAGAAAATAGTCAAAATAAAGAAAAACCCTTGAATGAGTAGGTGTGTCCAAACTTTGGACTGGTACTGTATATGCCAGATTTCTGTTGTTGGGAAGAGAATAGGATGTTATGCAGAAAAATGTTGGTAGGACAAGGCTATGGATGTTTGTGCACATCGAAGTCAGTGTTTTATGTTTACTATTGGTTAATGAGGCAATACAAATGTGATGTGACTAAAATGAAAGGGCATTTATAGTAGACTAAAATGGCCAACTGCCATTATTCAAATGACAAATGTGACTAAGACTTAATAGACTAAATCAAATTTAAGTGCACAAAATATACACTGGTGTGTGTGTGTGTGTGTGTGTGTGTGTGTGTGTGTGTGTGTGTGTGTGTGTATACCTGGTGGTCCAGCATTAGGAGCAGGGTGCATTTCACGCTCACGTCCCCTGGTCTCTTCACCTGGAAGCCATCTGTCTCCTGGGTGGTGGGCATCCTGTGCCACTGAGAGAATACAGAGAGAGTTTAGAACTGTGGGTCATATTAATTAGTGCAAAACATTTTGCAAACAAAATTAAAAACAAATTTATTGGACAAGTTTAGCAACTCCCTCCACATTTCGGCTTGTTTTGTGCCTATTGAATACAACCCAGAGTCATGTTCATTAGGCACCAAATGGTAGAAAAATGGACAAACAGGGAGGGTCTAACTGCACTTGTCCAATAAGAAACTAATTATCTTTTTCCCCGATGCAAAACATTTCCCGTTGTGTGCCCGAAAGAACTTGACATGGTGCAAAAACAGCACACTAACACCTATTCTTCTTTAGCGTGGGTTTTATTGAGATTTTCTTCGTGCAAGCCGTTCTGTACATAAGCACCAACACCATTCGTAAGATCAACATGGCTGTGTGCTACATGCGTTTGTATATTGGAGTTTCATTACAGTAAGCCTTTCATTACCCAGGCTTTTTTTTGTTCATGTCTGACCAATTGAACAGTAATGGCAATTTGAACGCTTGTTCAGGGGTACCTTTCTAAAAACGGTGTCAATGTCGTTGACAAAGTATGTAATGGTGTCCTTCATACCTCTACCAAGTGGTTATCAGGTCCATACAGTTCCTTATCGAGCTCAATGACCAGACTCTTAAAGAAGGACGAAAACTTCCTCTTCTGTTTCCCAGGCTAGGAAAAGAATGTGAGGAAAGAATAGAAGAAAACAAATAATTCAAACTGGTATTTTTGTTGGGTTTTACAGTGTTTTGCTACAGCTGCATTGTTTGGTACCTACCACATCAGGGGGCTGTGGCTGGCGAAAACCTAACATTCTGGGAGAAGTTGGCTAAGTTTACACACCCCCCCCCCCCCCCCCCAACAAAACTCACCCCTGCCAATGACGGTTTGCGCAACATGTCCCCTCTCACCCCTTCCCTCTCTCCTTCCTACACACGCTCTAACCACTGAGGCAATGGAAAACAAGAAATACATCCCCCCCTTTTAATGTGGCTGCAGCCAAGCCCAGTCATTGCATGCGTTCCAAATGGCACTATATTCCATATATAGTGCACTACTACCATAGGGCTCTGGTTAAAAGTAGTTCACTATATAGGGAGCCGTTTGGGATGCAGTCAATGACTGTCAGCTGGAAGATGAGAAGTATGAAGGGTGCATGTCGACTCATGGCACGTAGCAGAAAGAACGAGCCATGGTTTCAATTCCTTGTTTCGGAGAAAAGAGGAACATGAGAGAAAAACTGAAAAAAAACATCTGGCTGGGTAGTGTAAGCCAAGGACACAGGCCAACAGAATGGGAGAATGCTGAAGTTAAGTGCCTAAAATATTTTGAGAGAGGCTCAGGTAGTAAATTGTAAAAAAAAGGATTAGATTCAGATTAAATGGTAGCGGCGAAAACAATACAGTGCCTTGCGAAAGTATTCGGCCCCCTTGAACTTTGCGACCTTTTGCCACATTTCAGGCTTCAAACATAAAGATATAAAACTGTATTTTTTTGTGAAGAATCAACAACAAGTGGGACACAATCATGAAGTGGAACGACATTTATTGGATATTTCAAACTTTTTTAACAAATCAAAAACTGAAAAATTGGGCGTGCAAAATTATTCAGCCCCTTTACTTTCAGTGCCGCAAACTCTCTCCAGAAGTTCAGTGAGGATCTCTGAATGATCCAATGTTGACCTAAATGACTAATGATGATAAATACAATCCACCTGTGTGTAAACAAGTCTCCGTATCAATGCACCTGCACTGTGATAGTCTCAGAGGTCCGTTAAAAGCGCAGAGAGCATCATGAAGAACAAGGAACACACCAGGCAGGTCCGAGATACTGTTGTGAAGAAGTTTAAAGCCGGATTTGGATACAAAAATATTTTCCAAGCTTTAAACATCCCAAGGAGCACTGTGCAAGCGATAATATTGAAATGGAAGGAGTATCAGACCACTGCAAATCTACCAAGACCTGGCCGTCCCTCTAAACTTTCAGCTCATACAAGGAGAAGACTGATCAGAGATGCAGCCAAGAGGCCCATGATCACTCTGGATGAACTGCAGAGATCTACAGCTGAGGTGGGAGACTCTGTCCATAGGACAACAATCAGTCCTATATTGCACAAATCTGGCTTTTTTGGAAGAGTGGCAAGAAGAAAGCCATTTCTTAAAGATATCCATAAAAAGTGTCGTTTAAAGTTTGCCACAAGCCACCTGGGAGACACACCAAACATGTGGAAGAAGGTGCTCTGGTCAGATGAAACCAAAATGGAACTTTTTGGCAACAATGCAAAACGTTATGTTTGGCGTAAAAGCAACACAGCTGAACACACCATCCCCACTGTCAAACATGGTGGTGGCAGCATCATGGTTTGGGCCTGCTTTTCTTCAGCAGGGACAGGGAAGATGGTTAAAATTGATGGGAAGATGGATGGAGCCAAATACAGGACCATTCTGGAGGAAAACCTGATGGAGTCTGCAAAAGACCTGAGACTGGGACGGAGATTTGTCTTCCAACAAGACAATGATCCAAAACATAAAGCAAAATCTACAATGGAATGGTTCAAAAATAAACATATCCAGGTGTTAGAATGGCCATGTCAAAGTCCAGACCTGAATCCAATCGAGAATCTGTGGAAAGAACTGAAAACTGCTGTTCACAAATGCTCTCCATCCAACCTCAATGAGCTCGAGCTGTTTTGCAAGGAGGAATGGGAAAAAAATTCAGTCTCTCGATGTGCAAAACTGATAGAGACATACCCCAAGCGACTTACAGCTGTAATCGCAGCAAAAGGTGGCGCTACAAAGTATTAATTTAAAGGGGCTGAATAATTTTGCACGCCCAATTTTTCAGTTTTTGATTTGATAAAAAAGTTTGAAATATCCAATAAATGTCGTTCGACTTCATGATTGTGTCCCACTTGTTTTTGATTCTTCACAAAAAAATACAGTTTTATATCTTTATGTTTGAAGCCTGAAATGTGGCAAAAGGTCGCAAAGTTCAAGGGGGCCGAATACTTTCGCAAGGCACTGTATTTCTGAGCAGTGAGCATACACTCAACACCATACTTATTTGGACAGTTAAGTAAGAAAATTGTGAATTTGGCTATGTGAATTGTGGATTTGAGATCAAATGTTTCCTATTAACATCTAGAAATGAAGGCACTTTATGTACTTAGTCTCCTCCCAAAATAAGTAATAATATTAGGTCAGTCACTAAATTCTGTATGTAAAGAAAAATAGGCAAATTGGTTTCCATCAAACTGACTTTTTGCAGATAAACAGCTGTGCATGATGACGTAGTATCGATATTTATTGTACATTTGCATAAAGCTCATTATCGTGCACTTTATCCACCATAAGTCATAAACGTATGAACTTTAAAACTTATTTCAGCCTATAAACTCTGCAACTCCCCATTTTAAAATCTCATGACTCCAAGCTTCCCAGCGAGATGGTTTAAATTAACATCCATATTTGCGCATAAAAGCATATCCACCGCAAATGTCGCATAATCCATTTCACCAACATCAACAATTATCTACCAAATTTCCACCAGACCTGCCACTACTTTTTATTTTATTGTTTTATGCGTCAGGCAAATCATCTGCATGAAATGGTTGTATGGAAATGTGGTTATGACTACATAGTGTTTGTGTCTCTACAAACTTGTTGGATGCATTTGTAGTGGAGATTTGATCTAAAAAGTTGCAACATACACTCCGAACATAGTGTAACGGAGATAAGCGAGAGGTCATATGCACCAAAATAAAGCTGGAACATATTTTCTGAAATGTATGCATTACAACAGTTAATGGTTTTTGATCATGGCTGCAGCTTTAATGTGTGGCCCCTAATTTTCCCATTTCTGTCTAATCGCTGCAGCCTCCTATACAGAATGTTTCCAACAGAAAATTCCATTGACACTATTTGGATAGTCCATCTGTAGATGGTCTATAGACGCTCAATTAACTATCAACAACATTTTAAATTACTATCAACTAACCCCTAAACTGAGATATCTACTTCAGCACTCATCCTCCACATACAACACCCGTTCTGCCATTCACATTCTGCTAAAGGTTTTCCAAAGCGCACACGTACCTGGGTCACTCATCCTTTCAGTTTGCTGCAGCTAGGTGACTGGAACGAGCTGCAACAAACACTCAAACTGGACAGTTTTATCTCCAGCTCTTCACTCAGACTCAAGCGTGGACACTAACTGACAGTTGTGGCTGCATCGCGTGATGTCTTGTTGTCTCTACCTTCTTGCCATTTGCGCTGTTGTCTGTGGCCAATAATGTTTGTACCATGTTTTGTGTTGCTACCATGTTGTGCTGCTACCATGTTGTCGTCATGTGTCGCTACCATGCTGTGTCGCTACCATGCTGTGTCGCTACCATGCTGTGTCCCAGCCCCAGTCCCCGCAGGAGGCCTTTTGGTAGGCCGTCATTGTAAATAAGAATTTGTTCTTAACTGACTTGCCTAGTTAAATAACTCCCTTTTTTTTATAGTTTGTTTTGGTTGCGTTTCAGATAATGTTTTGCCCAGTAGGAACAGAATGGTGAATAATATAGTGTCCTTTTGGAGTCACTTTTATTGTTAGTAAGAATAGAAGATGTTTCTGGACACTCCTACATTAATGTGGATTCTACCATGATTGTGGAAAGTCATTCATGAATCATGAGGAGTGAGAAATGTAGAGGCACAAAGACCATACCCACTGAAAAATGCTTACCTCCCCTGTTATTGGTAATGGTGAGAGGTTAGCATGGTTTGTTGTAGGCCAACCTCACTCATCATGACTTTTCTTAATCATGGCATTATCAAGGTTTATTTAAAAAGGTGTTCAGAAACATCTTATCTACTCATTTAGAAAGAAAATCACTCTGGTCAAATCAATCACTTTTCTGCTCCTATTGGGCAAAACATAACTCAAAACACAAACCTAAATCGAGTTTGTCGAGTCAGAAGCTTGATGTACTCTTTGCCTGCTAGGAACATGGGTCCAAATACTACAATTTTTACTAATAAAATGAATTTGTCCAAATAATTATGACTTCGTCAAATGGGGCGGGGGGGGACTAGATATAGAGTGACTTCGGAAGGAATTAAGACCTTTTGCACATTTTGTTATGTTACAGCCTTATTCTAAAATTGATCACATTGTTTTTTTTACACAGTATCTACACACGATAACCCATAATGACAAAGGAAAAACAGGGCAAGAAATGTTCGCTAACTTATAATTTAAAACAAACTTACAATACCACACTTGCATAAGTATTCAGACCCTTTACACAGTACTTTGTCGAAGCACCTTCGGCAGCGATTACAGCCTTGAGTCTTCTTCAGTATGAAGCTACAAGCTTGGCACACCTGTATTTGGGGTTTCTCCCATTCGTCTTTGCAGATCCTGTCAAGTTCTGTCAGGTTGGATGGGGAGCGTTGCTGCACAGCTATTTTCAGGTCTTTCCAGAGATATTCAAATCAAGTCCAGGCTCTGGCTGGACCACTCAAGGAAATTCAGAGACTTGCCCCAAAGCCACTCCTGCATTGTCTTGGCTGTGTGTTTAAGGTCGTTGTCCTGTTGGAAGGTGAACGTTCGCCCCAGTCTGAGGTCCTGAGCCCTCAGGAGGAGGTTTTCATCAATAATCTCTCTGGACTTTGCTCCGTTCAGCTTTCCCTTGATCCAGACAAGTCTCCCAGTCCCTGCCGCTGAAAAACATACCCTCAGCATGATGCTGCCACCACACTTCACCGTAGGGATGGTGCCAGGTTTCCTCCAGACATGACGCTTGGCATTCATGCCAAAGAGTTCAATGTTGTTATCATCAGACCAGAGACTTGTTTCTCATGGTCAGTCTTTAGGTGCCTTTTCAGAAATGCCAAGTGGGCTGTCATGTGCCTTTTACTGAGGAGTGGCTTCCATCTGGCCCCTCTACCATAAAGGCCTGATTGGTGGAGTGCTGCAGAAATTGTTGTCCTTCTGGAATGTCCTCCCATCTCCACAGAGGAACTCTGGAGCTCTGTCAGAGTGACCATTGGTTTCTTGGTCACCTCCCTGACCAAGGCCCTTCTCCCCAATTTCTCAGTTTGGCCAGGCAGCCAGCTCTAGGAAGAGTCTTGGTGGTTCCAAACTTCTTCCATTTAAATGGAGGGCACGGCGTTCTTTGGAACTTCAATGCTGGACAAATGTTTTGGTACCCTTCCACAGATCAGTGCCTGTTATCCCTTTGTCATTTTGGGGTATTGTGTGTAGATTGCAGAGGATTTTTGATTTAATAAATGTCAGAATAAGGCTGTAACGTAATAAAAACAATTTAAAGTCAAGGGGTCTGAATACTTTCCGAACGCACTGTATAAAGTGCTTTCATTTCTAAACGGTAAAACAGTATGCTTGAAAATCCCCTCGAATGAAAAGGTGACATTTTGTACTGTCGCCTCTTGAAACATCTCAAAACCCAAAACGCTGGAGCATAGAGCCAAATTTTAGGTTCTGTCCAACTACATATGGTGTTGATTGTACATCGCAAAAATAACATGGTGTTATACGAGTATGACAAACAAGCACTATGGATGCAGTTTTATTCAGGTATCGTTTCCTCCGCTTTAAAAAAAAAATGGTTTCCCTACATGGTGGACAACGAACAATACCTACTGGCTTGTGACTTACGACTAAGCTTTGGCTAGAAATACGATTCCATTTGTCTTGTGTGGTTTTAGGTGGGTGACGTCACAAGTTTTACGGTAGCTACCACTGGCGTCAGATAAACAGACACCGTTGGCTCACTTACATCCTCAAGGAGTTTTCCCTCCACCCTTAGTTCCCAGGATGACACTTTTTCTGCCTCTTCGCCTTCTGGCTTGCCGGGAGTGTAGGTGTTGGATATGTAGATCCTCAACTTGCGCTTTTGCTGAGAGGGAGAGGTAAACAAGAGCACGCATCACAACCTTACAAAGAAAGTGTTTCCCATACCTATACCAATGTTGGGGAGGCCTCCCTTCCTAGTTCTCTTGCCTGAGAGACCTAAAATAATTTTTGTAGATCTAGACAGAGTAAAATAATTTGACATAAAATGGATGTTGCCCTGGATTTTGCTTCGGGAGCCTTTGTATACTGACTGAAGAGGAATCTAAGGGGAAACACTGGAAGACCAAATTGTGTTAATTGATCAATGTATGATTATTATCTTACAATACCATACATACAAATGAGTTTGAGCTGTACCGTAATGGGCTTTTTGATGGCTTCCTGGATCTCCATGCGTTTGCGGGCGATGGTCTGGTCCAGCTTCCTCTCAAAGGCCAGCAGGTCCATATAGGCCTCAGACTCTGGAACCAGGTCTCGTATCTGGAACAAGGAGGTTTCAATATGTGGGGGATATGGGGTCTTCCTCCCCTCGGGAATAAATGGATCGATCCAGAGCCATATAATGTATGCATATCTGTGGTTTTAGATCAAACTATTATTTTTCAAGGGGGCAACGTTTATACTCACCCTCTGTGGTAGCACCTTGTCGGCCATCCTGCGCCTTTTGCTGCAAAAATCGAGACAAGGTGTTAGATCTTCACAAATCTTTAATGGCATATTGTAAGGCAATTAGAATGTTGGCTATTTAAACAGAAACACCTTTATGATGATAGCTACACTATTCCACACAAGGAAAAGCTAGAGGATTGGGATGTGTTCATTCAGGTAAAAACGTACCAAAATGTTTTGCAACAGAAAAAGTGTGTTTCTTATTGGACGACTTCAGATGGTACTGCCACGTTTCAATATGTTTTCTTCCGCTACGTGCCTACTGAATATGACCCTGATGCCTGTTCAGGCTCACAACTCTTTGGACCCAAAGGCTAACACTTATCACAATTGAATCAACAAAAGCTTTTGTTTTCTTTGATCGAATTAAACTAGCTCACCCTTGCTTAACAAGTAAATCCAATTATTCAGGGCCTTGGAGAGCCTTTCACTTTCAGCCCTTGGTGCAACTCGCTAATCAAGTGCCAAGTATCTAATATATACTGAGTAAAAATAGAAAACACAACATGTGAAGTGTTGGTCCCATGTTTCATGCGCTGAAATAAAAGACCCTAGAAATGTTCCATATGCACAAAAAGCTTATTTCGCAAAAACGTGAACAAATTTGTTCAGAACCCTATTAGTGAGCATTTCTCCTTTGCCAAGATAATCCATCAACCTGACAAGTGTGGCATATCAAGAAGCTGATTAAACACTAGAGCTGTTGCCAGAGAATTGAATGTTCATTTCTTTACCATAAGCCACCTCCGTCATTTTAGAGAATTTGGCAGTACAACCAAACCGACCTCAACTGCAGACCACGTGTAACCACGCCAGCCCAGGACCTCCACACCGGCTTCTTCCCCTGCGGGATCGTCTGAGACCAGCCACCCAGACCGCTGATGAAACTAAGGAGTATTTTTGTCGGAAATAAAAGCCCTTTTGTGTGGGGAAAAAACATATTCTAATTCCCTGGGCCTGGCTCCCCAGTCCCACCCATGGCTGCAAACCTGCCCAGTCATGTGAAATCAATAGATTAGGGCCTAATAAATGTATTTCAACTGACTGATTTCCTTATATGAACTGTAGTATTAAGTAAAATCGTTGAAATTGTTGCATTTACATTTTTGTTCAGTATATTTTGAAAACTACATTCAAAAACACAAGACCCTTGCAGTAAATCAAAATGATAGAAATAACCACCAGACATCCATTCTACCGAACATTTACAAGCAGATGACCTCATTCCATTTTGAGGTAAAAAAAAAGTAAGATGCCCTTGTCCACGTGGCTCTGTCTGGCAGTGGGGCATGGTCATGGGACGTCTTCTTTGTTTTTAACTCCTCTGTGCAGCAGACTGTGTGGAGCAACAGACAGACCACTGACTGAGAGGACAGGGGTACAAAAGAGTCTTTCAGTAGTGTCCCTATACCACCGTCACTATCAAAGACACGGAAGGTCACTAAAGACTGTGACCGTCTGTCTTGTGTGTCATTAATGTACCACCACATGGCTGACTTCTAGTACTGTGGTGTACACTTAATGGTCATAAAGGGCTTGTACTTGTGTGTGGGGGATCACATGGTGCTCTATTGGTTGGGGTTACCAGATGCATTATCATTGACAGTAGTGCAGTTAGGTTGCATGTCTTCATGACATGAAGTATTCAGCATTCAAACTGGATCATTAATTAAAAAATAACTGCCTGAGAATTCACCAAGAACGATAACCTGGTATAGACAATAGCCGTGTCCAAATAATCATACTAGCTTTCTAAATAGTAGGCCATTTAGGCTTGCGAAATTTCAAAAAGCGAGTATGCTTTAAATTCCAGGATGTTCTTTTCCTTTCGGCTTTTAATCTAGCTGCACATTTTTGAGGAAGAAAATAGTATTTCCAGACTCACATGTGTGTGACAACAGCTGATAATGAGATAAGGGCACACGTTGTACCCAAAAAAAACGAATGGCGGGAATCAGCGCAATTTCACATTAGATGATGCATTCTCAGGATGGGTGAGCCTAGTATGTTGATATTTGTTGCTTACTGCATTCATTGTTACTAAGCAGTATGTTCTAAATAGTATGTAGTTTGATTAGTAAATAGTGTGTAGTTTTAGTAATTAAGTAGTAGGCATGACAGATTTCAGACAAGGCCAATGTCTGGCAAGACCAAATATATTTTTGTACAGCCATAATCCTCAGTCATGGTTAATCAATATGGTGTACAATGGTGCCCCACAAACCCCACCACCACTACAACAACCCCGATGTCCCCTTTTAAAAACCGACTGTGTGCCCCCCAGACAGTCCACCCAACCCCTAACTCACCCACGCCTTGGGCCTCCCAGCCCCCCCTGCGGTTGTTGTTGAAGGAATCGCTTTCGAGAGGCATCCATGGCTGATTGCCCCATTCCTATGCGTAAGGGCATGTTCCCGCCCCCATAAGAGGGTCCAGGGCCCCCAATTGGCCCCATCGGGATCCCCCTGTTGGAAGGCATACCAGGGTGCTGGAAATTAAAAACACAGGGGGACAGAAAGGGGTTACATTAATGGCAAACTGACAACATTCTTCCTCGCTGAAGTGATCAATGTTTGTTCTGATATCTTTCAAAGCGGAACCATGTATTAGTAACACAATATTACATAGCCTAACACATTATGCATGAACTAGCTACATATAGTCATGCATACAGCGGTGATGAAAAAGCTTGCATTTTATGACTGCCTGTTAATTTGCAAACATTGTTTTCCAACAACTGACAGTGGTCAGGAAGCAACCACGTGATGTATGATTAGCTGTATGAAGCTAGCCATAATAAGGATTAGCCACAAGAGTTTAATTTGCAGTTGGTCTTTAAAATAAAAGTTTCCAATGGAAAGTAATTCAAACGGACAAAAAAAAATTGATATCAAGTCCAAATATGGCATGATAAGGCTAGAATATCTTTATATAAATTAAACAAAAGACAATTAGTTAATATGAAATCACATTGGATGTATTAGACTTTAGAATTGCATTTGGGGCATATTTACATGCAGTTTAAAACCTAACCTATGGACCCATTAAATTGACTTTCACGCAACACAACTGTAGAGTTGACACAAATATAAGCTTCTTAGGTCTTACTGTCGGATTTCAACTGTGGGAAATCACCCTTCCAGTCAGTCTATTGGACATCCATATGGCACTGTACAGCAGTTAAGAGTCCCACAATAAGAGATAAGACGCTAATATTTGAGTATGACTGAGTAGGCTGATACCCCATTTCATAGGTACAACATCCAACATTATTATTCCACTATTTGTATCCGTTTGAATCACTTTCAAAGGGGGACGTTTATTTTGAAGGCGAGCCGCAAATGACACTATTGTGGCTAGCTTCACATAGGTATGATCAACTACTCATGCCGCGGTCAGTTTTTCACTTTCTTGAAATGCGGAAGTTGACAGATTCAATTACAAATCAATATACAACAGATGAATAGGAAACGTCAATTTTCTAACTGCAGTAGCTGCATTGCCACTTGTCTGACATTCACAGCAGTGTCTAGCTAACTTTACTAGCTAGTAGTTAGCCTAACCCAACACTGTTTTTGTAACATGATAACGTTATACAGTAACGTTGCCTAACTTGTCACTAAGTAATATTACTTGCCATATTTTAGCCAATAAAGCAACGTTATCACGGTAAATTCTATTATATACAATTAGTTACAAGTTAGCCGAGGGGAAACCTCTCGACAAGTTACCTGATGGTACTGGGGAGTGGCATTCATGGCTCGGAAACCCGAATTCTGTTGGATTCCTGGCATCCTCATTCCACCGCCTGCATGTCCAGCGTTCATGGGGTTAACACTGGGGTTCATCTGAGTAGCCGGAAAGCCCCCTCTTGAAGCCATTTTCGGAGCTACAAGTGGTGGTAGGTCGCCGTGAAGTTTTCGGTGTTGAGAACAAGCTGTCTTGCTGATAGTACACAGGCCAAACGTTTATTCTCCACGCGTGTTGACAGTTGTGTAGCTAGCAACCAACGCTAGTAAACATTGCCAATAAAAAGCTAGCCAACTGAGCGTAACGTTACTAACGTTAGCTAGTTAACCAGTTCCGGGGTGTTTATTTGCAAGTGATGACCGACGGTCGCTTTACTCCTTCCTACAAAGTGGTATATTTGTCTCATCCCCTCCCCCAAATAGTTGAATTTGTCAGGCCAATTTATATTAATGGTCACAAGAGCATGTTGAAGAGTCTGTCCAATGTCTGAAGATAGAAGTGTGTGCGCCGTGTCAACTGCCAGTGCCGCCTCCTACTAGCTAGTTGTTGCCAGATTGGCTGAAACCATAGAGAATGACAGAGGCCTCTAGTGGTCAAAAGGCCATGTTCGCATGGGCAGCGCCATTGAGGGCTTCCACTATTTTAATTTAGTCAACTGGGTGAGACTTCCAACTTCATTGGCTGATCCCTCCTGGTGACCCTGTTGGAGTCATGTCCAGCCCAGTCATCAGAAGGGATCAGCCAATCGTGAATAATAAAATTGACTACTTCAAAATGGAGATAGCCTCAATGGCACAGATGCTATAATGGCACGGATACAAAGATGAGTCCTATCTCTACAGCTGAACCTTTTGAAAGCTCCCTTTCTGCAAGAATGGGTTTTATTTGTCACTGTTCCGACCGTAGCAAAGATACTTTACTCTGAGACTGAAGGCTACCCTGTCAACCCCCATGCCAAATACAAATTCTGAGTGTATAGGCTTTAAAATCAAGACATTTTCAAAAACACATAGCAAGCTAAAAGGCCTACTAGCTACATCACTTTGGGCACACACCAAAAAACAGCAAAATGTTGAATTTCCACAACAGGCAATCAACAGCCTCCCCTGCTCACGACTGAGTGCACTACAGGCTGGGAAGGCTTAGGGTATGTTCAGGTTCATTCAACAGAAAAGTGTTTACTAAATCTTGGCTTTGTTGCAACCCCCCTCCCCAGATGTATGCATCAGCCCACATCAAGCCAAACATAATTTTAATTCCTATACTCGCAGTTCAAATATCACACATCGACAGATGACAATCGTTTATTACTTGACAGATGAACAAATACAAAGCCATGATAGCAGCATTTCAACTATTTAAATATTTACACTATCACAACACTGAGGAGACATAGAACCCTTTACAATGTAAACAAATAATAAAGAATGTTTTGAATGCTAGAAAACAAGCCTAACTAACTACTCATCTACAATGAAACAGATTAACCCATGTTCTACTGCAAGGAGTTTGCAGTTTATTTCAAAACCTATTTCCACAGGTATATGACAAGTGACGGGAGTCCTTTCAGCATACTCATCAGTAGGAGAATCATGATGTTGACACTGTGAATATGGAGTAATAAAATGACAAACCATTAATTATTATTGCCTGTAAGTTGTGCGACTTCTGATTTTAACTGTCCATTTGTCCATAATTATGTTCTTGTCAAAAAAATGATAGTTGAAAAGACTTCTTGACTGATATCATCAAAAAGTCAGTGCATAATCAAATGGTCCTTAGTATCCATTGCTCTGACCTCGACTGCCTCTGCCTAGCCACTGTACGACCTCACTCCTTATCTGTTGCTCTAACACAATATTTCGTAAAGAGGCCAGCCAAGAGCTACCTATCGATAAAATAATGTATGATATAAAATAATGATTATTGGTGCAACGATTCGGTGGAGAGGAAAAACGGAAGAGACACAGTCTCTGGACTGCTTCAGCAGTGTTGTGTTCATTAGGGCACATAGTAACAAAACATTTTAAAATGTTTCACAATGGAAAAACAAACAAGCATTTCTTATTGGAGAAGTTCAGTCACTACCTCCATGTATCAGTCAGTTTTGTTCAGTGTGGTGCTTAATGAACACGACCCATTTAGCAATAGTCTACTACACATCTGTCACGGTCCATTGAAAAACAAAAGGAGCCAGGGTGGACTCTGAATGGTCTTCCTGTGTGTCTGTCACTGGGGGAAGGCCTCGTCTTTCATCAGCATGCGTGGGCTCTCCTGGTTGTCCATACGCCGTCTGGGGCCCATCATACCTGTGGAGACAGACTGACTCTATTTATCAAAGTCACCTCCATTCTCCACTCCAAGGAAATTATACTGTGGCTGTGAAAATCTGATTATGGGGATGGTCCAGGAGGTTTTTATTTTAGTTACACTTGTCAAATGATCTCTGGAACCACCTTAATATAAAATAGCAATATCTTCTTAGATTCACAGCGCAACTGCAATACAAAACACCATTATCTGTAGGATAGCTTATATTTCATATGAGCCACAGTACACACCTTACTTAATCTCTGTCTCAATGACCTAGAACTAGGGTAGAGCGTCTCAGGGACAACTTACATACAGTATATCCTTTGTCATAACACTGTCATACTATTGAATTAATGCCAGAGTGTGTATTAGGCCTATCCAAAGAATGAGGCCTAAAGCAATCGCTCCATTTGTCACAATTACCATGCATTTTGTAGTTACAGACTAATGATGATAACTTACCACTCTTATGTTTAAATGATTTGGATCTCCTGGGTGAGTTTGGATTCTACAATAAAAAAGGAAAATATATATTTATGTACATATAAAACAAAATAGTTTACACAAAACTATAAGAAATTTGTAATTTAATTGTCTTATTCAATAAAAACAATATGTTCTGTTTAACAGAAAGCTTGACAATCACAACAAATATTAAAATTGAAGAAATCGAAATTTGGTCTCGTCGCCTTTCAGGATCATGCTGCATACTGTTGGAAACTTTACAAACATATTAAGATAACTTTATTTTTATGGTTTGTTTTGACGGTGCTTTCCTGTAGTAATTTTATTAGATTGGTTACAACTACACAAACCCCAAGTGCCAATCAACATTCTCCCTTCGATTTCTCACTTGAAATTCAGCTGTGGCAGTGGATTCTATTCAGATAAAGCATCAAGAAAAGCAGAATGATCAACTAGTGGCAAAACTATGTTATTACAGAAAATATTTAATTGTTGTTTCAAAGAAAGTGCAAATACCTTATCTGATTTTCTCTTCTTCGCTGCAAAAACGAGAGCATTTTATAAGACACGTGGACATAATTTCAATGATTTACAAGATATCATAATGTACAAATACACAAGAGAACCAAGCACATTGATAACACTTCAAAGCATATTTGTTTTACTACTAGATATCAAGTGAAGATCAAACATATACAACTACATTTTTGCATGTGCACAGTTGAAGTCAACTCTGTTTCAGTTCAAATTAATGTAAAGATTGACTACTGGTATTCACCATTATAGGATTCTAATTTCCATGTGTCTACTCTTGTGAGTAGACACAATTTATATAACTGTCAGTCACCAGGGTTGTGTTTCGTAGGGCACACTGTAGGAAAACATTTTGCAATGGAAAACAACAAGCAAGCAAAAACTAAAGAAGGAAGTACCAGTGACTCGCTCAATACGGAAGTTGTCAGATGACGCAGATGCCCAACTATGAACCATCAAACAGGCAAAGCATCAATACAGGACTAACATTGAATCCTACTACACTGGCTCCGATGCTCGTCGGAAGTGGCAGGGATTGCAAACTATTACGGACTACAAAAGGGAAGCACAGCCGTGAGCTGCCCAGTGATACGAGCCTACCAGACGAGCTAAATTTTTTCTATATGTGCGCATCTGGGCAAGCAACACTGAAGCACGCAGGAGAGCACCAGCTGTTCCGGACGACTTTGATCACGCTTTCCATAGCCAATGTGAGTAAGACCATAAACAGGTCAACATTCACAAGGCTGCAGGGCCAGACGGATTACCAGGGCGTGTACTCCGAGCATGCACTGACCAACTGGCAAGTCTCTTCACTGACATTTTCAACCTGTCCCTGACCGAGTCTGTAATACCAACATGTTTCAAGCAGACCACCTGGATCCTGCAACTGGATCCTGGACTTCCTGACAGGCCGTCCCCAGGTGGTAAGGGTAGGTATTAACAAATATGCCACACTGATCCTCAACACGGGGGCCCCACAGGGGTACATGCTCAGTCCCCTCCTTTACTCCCTGTTCACCCATGACTGCATGGCCAAGCACGACTCCAACACCATCATTAACTTCACCGACAATGATGAGACAGCCTATAGGGAGGAGGTCAGAGACCTGGCCGTGTGGTTCCAGCATAACAACTAGAGGGCGACCGATTAATCGGCATGGCCGATTAATTAGGGCCGATTTCAAGTTTTCAGAAGAATCTGCCTTTTTGGACGACGATTATATTGCAATCCACGAGGAGACTGTGTTGCAGGCTGACCACCTGTTACACGAGTGCAGCGTCAAAAGGATCTGTGGCTGCAAGGAGCCAAGATAAGTTGCTAGCTAGCATTAAACTTATCTTATAAAAAACAATCAATCTTAACATAATCACTAGTGAACTACACATGGTTGATGATTTTACAAGGTTAACTAGCGTGTCATGCGTTGCATATAATGAATGCGGTGACTGTTAATTTATCATCGAATCACAGCCTACTTCAATTTGGCCAAACGGGTGATGATTTAACAAAAGCGCAATCGTTGCACAAAAGTACCCAGCCATAAACATCAATGCCTTTCTTAAAATCAATTAAAACCTGCATATTTAGTTAAAATAAATGTATGTTAGCAGGCAATATTAACTAGAGAAATTGTCACTTCTCTTGCATTCTGTGCAAGCAGAGTCAGGGTATATGCAGCAGTTTGGGCCACCTGGCTCGTTGCTGTGTGAAGACCATTTCTTCCTAACAAAGACCGTAATTCATTTGCCAGAATTTTACATAATTATGACGTAACATTGAAGGTTGTGCAATGTAACAGCAATATTTAGACTTAGGGTTGCCACCCGTTCGATAAAATACAGAACAGTTCTGTATTTCACCGAAAGGATAAACGCTTTGTTTTCGAAATGATAGTTTCTGGATTTGACCATATAAATGACCAAAGGCTCGTATTGCGGTGTGTTTATTATATTATAATTAAGTCTATGATTTGATATAGCAGTTTACCTACCCCCGCTCAGTCAGCAACAGGCTCGTAAGCATTTATTCAAACAGCACTTTACTGCATTTGCCAGCAGCTCTTAGCAATACTTGAGGCACTGCGCTGTTTATGACTTCAAGCCTATCAACTCCCGAGATTAGGCTGCCTATAAGAACATCCAATAGTCAAAGGTATTTGAAATACAAATGGTATAGAAAGAAATAGTCGACACGTCATAATGCCTATAATAATTTTACTTTCTTCTCCAACACTATTTTTGCATTATTTAAACCAAATTGAACATGTTTCATTATTTATTTGAGACTAAATTGATTTTATTTATGTATTATATTTAGTTGAAATAAGTGTTCAAAGTTCAGACCTGAATCCAATCGAGAATCTGTGGAAAGAACTGAAAACTGCTGTTCACAAATGCTCTTCATCCAACCTCACTGAGCTCGAGCTGTTTTGCAAGGAGGAATGGGAAAAAATGTCAGTCTCTCGATGTGCAAAACTGATAGAGACATACCCCAAGCGACTTACAGCTGTAATCGCAGCAAAAGGTGGCGCTACAAAGTATTAACTTAAGGGGGCTGAATAATTTTGCACGCCCAATTTTTCAGTTTTTGATTTGTTAAAAAAGTTTGAAATATCCAATAAATGTCGTTCCACTTCATGATTGTGTCCCACTTGTTGTTGATTCTTCACAAAAAAATACAGTTTTATATCTTTATGTTTGAAGCCTGAAATGTGGCAAAAGGTCGCAAAGTTCAAGGGGGCCGAATACTTTCGCAAGGCACTGTGTGTATATATATATATATACAAATTGTCTGATTAATCACTATCTGCTTTTTTTGGTCCCCCAATAATCGGTATCGGCATTGAAAAATCATAATCGGTCGACCTCGAATATCAACCTCTCCCTCAACGTGATACAAAACAAAGGAGATTATCATGGACTACAGGAAAAGGAGAGCCGAGCATGCCCCCATTCTTATTGACGGGGCTGTAGTGGAACAGGTTGGGAGCTTCAAGTTCCTTGGTGTCCACATCACTAACCAACTGTCATGGTCCAAACACACTGAGGGCAGAGGGCACAACAAAACCTATTCCCACTCAGGAGACTGAAAAGATTTGGCATGGGTCCTCAGATCCTCAAAAAGTTATACAGCTGCACCATCAAGAGCATCACTGCCTGGTATGGCAACTGGCACTCGAGGGTAGTGCGTACGGCCCAGTAAATCACTGGGGCAAAGCTTCCTGCCATCCAGGACCTCTATGCCAGGTGCCTTAAAAATTTCCAAAAGACTCCAGCCACCCTAGTCATAGACTGTTCTCTCTGCTACCGCACGGCAAGCGGTACCGTAGAGCCAAGTCCAGGTCCAAAAGGCTTCTTAACAGCTTCTACCCCCAAGCCATAAGCGTCCTGAACAGCTAATCAAATGGCTACCTGTGTCCCCGCACATCGACTCTGTACCGGTAGCCAGGGTTGGGGAGTAACAGATTACAAAAAACCTAACTGCAATCTGTTACTATACCAGAAAAAATATTGTAATCAGATTACAGCTACTTTTGAAAAACTAGATGATTACGTCGAGGAGTACTTTTAAATTCAGAAAGCATGTTTGCGAAAAGAAATACTTGACACTTCTGTTTTCTCAATGACATTCAAATCAGTATTGAAAAAAGGTGCAAGTTTAAATTTGTTCCACGTGAGCGAGTCTGACCACAAGTCAGAGACCACTATGGTGACACACCAAATGGGTTTGATGGATCTCGGGACAAGAGCATGAATAGGCTTTTGTAGGCTACAGTCCAAACTGTCTTCCAATGGTGCGACTGCTGTCGGCATCGAAAGATTATCCAACTTGAATAAACGCTTGGAGGTAAGGATGACAGCAGTGGTGTCGTCTACGGTGATACGGATATCACTTATTATTGACATCTACATAGCGCATTGATGTGAATCACACAGCCAGTGAAAAATGCTCTTGCAACAGCTGCATAGTGCGCATCTCAGCCTATGGAGTAAAAGTGGGGCTTTTATTGCTAAATTGTTTTTATTCTCCATAGGTCTAATGGACACATGCACACTTTTGATTGCCACTTTAAGTCTATCTGCCACATCAATTTTTAGATGTATAAATTATATATATCCATTGATTCTTGAAGAATATAACTTATATAAATGCCTCGAGCTTAGTTCAACTGTCACACTCCACGAGAACCCAAAATATAAGCTTGTTTTTCTCCAATGTTTGTAAACATTGTAAATGTAAACAAACACCGTACAGCCTCACAACATGGTTAAAACAATCATTTTGATAACATGGATGGTCAGTCCATACATCCATAGCTCTGTCTATTAATCTGGGTGTGGTTACATTTCTCCAGGCCCATCCCTCAGCTTTTTACCAAAACCGAGGTGGGGTAGCCTTTTTGTTATTGTTTCATCTGTGGATTTACCATTTAAACAGTTACAGATTATCAAGATATCAAAGTGTCACCAACAAAAAGGTAAACAATCAGCCTATAGAAAATGCAGCATATGGCATTCCTTTTTCACATGTAAATAGCACTTTTCAACAGCACTCAAAGCATGCCATTCCATGAGCGCAGCATTTATTTTTCAACTCGAATCAATGAGCCCAATCAGTTCTCCATGACAACAAAATCAGAAACAAAGTAGGGCTGGCTAATAAGTCCTTAGTTTTGGGGTTATGCTCAGGTAAAACTATTTGGCTAATCTATACTTTCAAATCCTATTCTTGAAGATCAAAGGGTAAAACATTTATTGGAATTCTGATAGACTTTGGTTTTTAATGTAAAGATATAATTGAATCGTATTATTATATGTAGTAGAAAGCGATGGGTTAGAAGAAGCCTACATAACCAACCAATAAAGTAACATTTTACATCCATATATAGCCAGCTATGTAAACTTCAACATTGATTTATCCTACAATAGTTGTTGTTCAATTGCTAACATACATTTTTGTCTTCTAATGCCTCTTAAGGGGAAAGTAATCTAATAGTAATGGAATGTAATCAGATTACGTTACTGAGTTTGGGTAATCCAAAAGTTGTTACTGTTTACAATTTTGAACAGGTAACTAACTAGTAACTAACAGATTACCTTTAGAAAGTAACCTACCCAACCCTGCCGGTACCCCCTGTATATAGCCTTGTTACTGCTATTTTATTGTTTCTCTTTATTTATTTTTAATTTCTTTTTTTTTTTCATTATAATTTGAATGTATTTTTTGTTTACTTCAGTTTATTTAGTAAATACTTTAACACTTATTTTTTCTTAAAATTGCATAGTTGGTTAAGGGCTTGTAAGTAAGCATTTGATTGTATTCAGCACGTGACAAATAAAAATGGGATTTGATTTAACCTCTGTTCTTATTGGATAAGGTCATGTGGTACCTTTCTGTTTCACAACGTTTGCGCTCGTTTTCTGCCTACTAAACAGGACCCAGATCACCATGAAAAGGAGGGTGAAAGTCAGTCCTTTACCTTTCTTTTCCGCCCCGTAGGACCAGTCGTTATCATTGACGTCATCATTATCCTCCTGGTCGCTCTCTGATTTATTGTTAGTGTTGTTGCCGGTGACTATTCTGTGTGGGGAAGAAAGGACAGTCAGTGACATCATCCATTGATTTATGGCCAGACATGGGTTCAAAATACTATTTGAAATAATTTCCAATATTTAATCTGCGCTTAATTATTTGAAATCATTTCCAATATTTAATCTGCGCTTAATTGAGCTTGTGTGGTTTAATGGACCAATAGAATAGTCTCAAAAACGGCAAACTCCGCCCGTCTGTTACTCCGGGCAGGCTAAAGCAAAGTACTTGAAAGAATCCTTCCTTCAGGATTGCTAGAGAAAGTAAGGCTACAGTTGAATGAAAAGTGTGCAAACTACATTTGATTAGAAAATAATACTACCCTGTTGTGGTATGAGAAAATGTTTTATCGTCACATACACCAGAGAGACACAGTGAAATGTGTTATTTTACAGGGTCGGCCATAATAGTACAGCGCCCCTGAAGCAAATGAGGGTTAAGTGCCTTATTCAACGGCACATCAACAGATGTTTCACCTTGTCGGCTTGGGTATTCGAGGCAGCAACTCCAGTCTTAACGGCATTACATTGCTGTCTGCACTGCAATGTCAACTGGTATTAGGGTAGCTGTGTTTAAAGGTTAGCTGAACCAAAACAAAAATACTTGTCTGGTTGAAAACGGCCTGAGGCATCAACATTAGTCAGAAACATTTATTCTAGTGCCAAAATGTAATACAAAGCGCAAATAGGATCATTTTGGTCATTAAGTCAATATCTTCCAAAACTATGACATAAATTCCTAAATCCTTGGATATTTGTGATTTTCTTTTTGATTTCAATCATGCCCAGTCTTGCCCACTAAAAGGGGATGGTAAACGCTGCACGGAGAAGCAGCTGAGCTGAGTGCAGCAGAATCAACCTACAGCCTGCCCATTTCTTTACAGACAACAGAAATACCCATTAGCACACAGCGCCTCAGTCTTGTTTACATGAAACAATACATAGTTGCCAATGTTATGTTGAAAGAACAAGACTTGGTCTTTATAAAAGGGCTCGTTTTCCCTCCACCCAACTCAAACATCCTCACATTCGTGAGATAACATTAGCATCATAAACACAAGTATCATAGGTATTCTAGAAAGGAGGAAATGCTCAGGGTTTAAGATTCTTGACCAATCACGTTCACGTTGCCATGCTGCGTCGAGTGGTTGCTAAGCCATTCATCTCGTAAAGTATGGTTGATGTTTAGGATCAGTAAAGAGGAACACACAACGCCAGGCTATTAGCGAACATAACACTCCCCATTCAAACCCTCGTTGCTTCAGTCATGGCTTCTAGCATTTCATAACAAGGATGTGGAAAAGGGAGGCGAATTTAGTGAGTTTAGCCACCCCTTTAAAGATGTCAGTAAACGCATCAATATGACATACAGTTGAAGTTGGAAGTTTACATACACCTTAGCCAAATACATTTAAACTCAGTTTTTCACAATTCCTGACATTTAATCCTCGTAAAATTCCCTGTCTTAGGTCAGTTAGGATCAGCACTTTATTTTAAGAATGTGAAATGTCAGAACAATAGTTGAGAGACTGATTTTTCAGCTTTTACTTCTTTCATCACATTCCAAGTGGGTCAGCAGTTTATATACACTCAATTAGTATTTGGTAGGGGCTAACCTGCGGTTGGCTATGCGGCTGCTGTTGCGCCCCATGCCCAGGCATTTCTCCAAGTGCGGGGCAAAGCGTGACGCAGCGATGCTCCGGCTGCAGTTGGGACAGACACACTCCTTGTTCTTCCACTGGTTGTACACCTGCCCGAACACATCCACTCCTGGCTGGTCCACAATTTCTACTCATGCAAAAAAATAAAGAGAAAGAAAAATTGTAGTTCAAAGCACTTTACATAGTAAAGGTATATATTATATATTGCAATCATTGTATGGTGGTGTAGTTAGCAAATTAAAACTTGTGGAATGATATCGTCTGTACACATCTTTATCTTAACCATTGTTAAACAATAATTTGAAAACATAGGTGAGTAGAAAGTAGAAATACATACCAAAGTCCCTCATGGTTTCTTGGTCCGTGTCTTCCAGGAAAAAGTAGCCCTGCTTGACGGCCCGGTGGACCTCAAAGCACAGGCCCAGACAAGCATCCTCCACCAGGTCAGAAAGGATGTCCTGAGCTACGCCCTGCCAACCAACCCAGCATTATTATATAGAACCAGGATATAGCCTTTCTATGGAATGATACTGTTAGAAGAGTTGGCTACAGAACTGATTCACACTAGGGCCAAACAGTCAAGCTGAATTGCGCCGGCCAGGTTACGCATCAGCCATAGCTGCAGTCCAAAATGACACACAGTCCAAATGTTTAAGCCTTTGTCTAAGACTAAAATGAAAAGTGTGGGTAAAAAAACGATACCCTTATGTATAGTCCACACAGGACTAAACCAAACCTACTACTATATTTACCTCCAGCTTGCTGTTGTCCAGGCTGGACATCGAAATCTCATCCATTTTCATTTGCCAGAATTAGAAGATGAGCCCACACTTCTGTGTTCATGCTGTAAAGCAGCATGCATTGGCCAAGACGGGGCTAGACCAGACAAGAGAGAAGACACATATCATAACACATAATTTAATCTTCATACATGACATTTACAATGTAAAATATATTTCAATGAGTCATGGTAAGGAGTGTGGGGAGCAGGAGCAACAACAAGCAATGAAACATTGTAACAAAGGGTGACAACTAAATGCACAATGAATTATATTAAAAAAGTGGAATCTAGGCTATTCACGTTTATAACCTGTCATTTATGACAAAAAATAATTGGATTATTCGTTGTTTGTCGTACAAATCAGATAACATGTTACGTGTCCTGCTTCGCATCATATATCGTTCACAGAACAGCATTGAACACATGTTTTCCTTATATTCTTTTTTTAAAAATCACACAGAAGTCCTCGGCCCCTACTATGGGGCATAACATTGTCCAGTATGCACAATTGAAAATAACGCAGATAGACACCATTGTATTCGTGTCGATTTCAGATTAGCAGAAAGAGACGGGGGATATTTTGTGATCATTTACAGAAAATAACAAAAAATACTGGAAATAAATGTATCAACTTAACATATGGTGCAATCGGAAGCAATTGTAAGACATTGAATGTTACTTCAAGAAACAGATTACTGCGAAGCACGCTATGGTTTGCTTAGTGCACTGCTGCTGTTCGTTTTAAAAACTCGATACATTGTGTCACAAGAAAAATATCACGTCACGGTGTAGCTCTCTTTAGCCTTGACGATCACAACAATTAGATACATGCCAGTCCATAAATGTTTTTATTTTATTTACCTATATCGGAAGGCATCCATCTTTACATCAGACGACTCAGGCAGTAGCAATCGATCGCTACACAAGAGAACGCAAAACACGAGCAGCATTACTGTCTTCAGTGAACCCAGCCGGCTATTGTCAGTGGATTTAAGCATGTCCACGTACAGTCCAAGTGACCCATATTCTCCCACTCCAGTCTTTAACACTCTCTCTTTCTCTCTGGGATTTACATATAACATGATTTGATGGTAAACGTCTGCTTTAAAAACTTGGCAGAATTGGCTTCAGTTGTTGAAATATCAAATAGAGGCAAGTTAATAAATGCTTATTGCAACACAGCATTCCTCATTAGAGGTCCCCTCACATACAATTAAAAGACATCATGAAGGAAATAACACTTCCCTTCTCTACCGAGTATCTCAATATTGGTATCATTGCGGCCCTTGTTTTAGCATGCAGGTGTTGAGAATTCTAATATAGATGCATATCGATATGATATTTTAGATAAATGGACATGATTGACACATTGTTGTATGTTGATTTCAAATTATAAATGTCTGGTCAGTTTGATGAAAATGGTGGAAATGACAGTAGTGATGGGCAACAGCTTTGAAGGTTTCTCCTGCTTTGAATGGAGTTAGGTTTTTGTACAGGCTGCTCATGCAATTGTGGCACTAGGTGTATGCCAGTGACCCAGTTATGACAAGTGCAACTATAGACTGCCTCATCTTCAGCCTCAAATCCAATAATGTGCAGATACTCAGTATAGCCAGATCCAGAATATGTGAACCTGCTTGACAACCCAATTGCTCTTGTGTTGTCATAAAACAAAAACTTGGGCTACCTCCAGCCTTCTGTTTGCACCACGTAATTGTCTAGGTCCTGGTGTCACTAATAACATTTGAGATTTTAGTCATTCTTATCCAGAGCAATTATGGTTAAATGCCTTGCTCAAGGTCACATCCACAGATTTTTCACCTAGGCTCGGGGGGTTTTGAAACAAAGATATTGAACAAGATAGACTTTATGACCAAAATGTTGTTTCACCTTACTGTAGTTAGTCAGTGTTATATCAACAGTGTTATATCAGGACATAACTGCACAAAAGTCTACCATTTCTAATTGTAAAGGGAAAGGATGAACAGAATAAATACTGTAAATAAATATGTGTGTGTGAAAATGCATACAAAATTCCATTTTATAAGCCATGGCCCATCGAAAAGCCAACGGCAATGTAAAAGCTGAAAAAATTGACTTAAAAGTTGACCTGTTCTTAAGAAATCTTGTGTTCATTAATTTATGAAATATGCTGTTTCATAAAATATATTTTCAAAGTTTCAAAGATGGATTTTAAGATGCTGTTCATGATCATGCCTCGAGACTGACTGAAAAATAAAAAGTAAATGACTACATAAGAAAAACATACCATTACCTTGTTCATAACAAATTCAAATACAAATGTCATTGTCTCAAAGTCAGGAAATTCAGATAATGACCAATATTAACCTGTGTTATTTGAGACATTCATAACCAGCTACAAACGCTGTGTATAACACAATGGTTGATACAGTATTGGAGTTAACATTGCAAAGCATTACATGCCCATATTATGCCAGCTACATCGGAAAAGAATAGTTTACTGTATATTACAGTGATTTTTTTTGGGGGGGGGGTTATAACTTAATTTGAACACAGTAAAAATGGATGGTAAACATTTTCACGTATGCCACCAGTATATCATTCATCATTTGAAAGTATAAAATGCCCATATTTTGCCAGCTACAAGATTGGAAGAACTAGTTTACTGCATATTACAGTAAACTATTTAATGATTATAATTCAATTTTAAACACAGCAGAAATGGATGGTAATGTTTTTTTCACGTCTGCCAATAGTAGATCACTAATACATTCTTAATACAATTGCAAAGCATAACATATCTGTATTTGCCAGCTACACCATTTGAATAATACTTGTTCTGTCCTATTACAATTTATATTTGAGTGATAACACAGTTAACACATTTAAATGGATGGTAAACATTTTGTCATGTGTACCACTAGTAGGTCACTAATCTAATGTCATTAATATTGCAAAGCACAACAGCCCATATTATGCCATATTACAGTGACCATTGATGGATTAGAATTGAATTGTAACACGGTAGAAATGGATACTAAACATTTTGAGTTTGGATCCCGCGACAGAGGTTGGCATCAGTTGCTCGGACCGCTCCTATTTGTCCAGTGATCCTGCCGACCAAGGGTGGGGTCCGAGGAGCTGTTTGGCATAGCTGCCTATCAAGCTAGCAGGGATTTCTTTAGGGCTTGAACACAGCCGGCAACGCGGTTAGACATTGTGGCTGGGACAACGGATTGTCCCGGGCTTGTGGCTGTCTAGATACTTGTTGTTTTCAATTTTCCCTGCGACCTGCCCTGTCTGGAACTGCTAGGAGTAACAGTGCAACCTACGCTGAAGAATCTTTTAAACAAACAACAATATTTCTACAAGCAGTTGTTAAAACAACAAGAAAATAGATTCAAGTGTTTTGTCCAAATACTGGTGGAGTCAACTAATAAAAGAATGGACGACCTGACCAGAGGTCCAGGACCTAAAGAATAGTTTGCAGGGTCAGTTCTCCCAGGGTCAGTTCGATGAGTTTAAACTGGAGACAGGCAACATGCAGCAATCTGTAAGTCATTGAGAGAGGACATACGTTCTGTATGTGAATCCATGATAACAACGAGAGGTAAATCAGATCGAGGGACAATCAAGGCGGAACAACATGGTTGTGGACGAAATTGCAGAATCTCCACATGAGACCTGGACAGAGTCTGAGGACAAAGTGAGGGAAATTATCTTGGAGAAACTGAAGATGGGCAGAGGTGGAGTTCGCCCACAGGACTGGAAAACCCACCACTAGCCCAGGTGACAGGCCCAGGCCAATATTGGTCAAGTTCCTGAGGTTCAAGGTCAAGGTAGCTGTTCTGGAAAGAGCCAAGAACTTGATAAGAACGTACAGTATATCTTCCCCAACAATGACCATCCTGAAGCTGTGTGACAGAATAGGAAATAACTCATTACAGCCATGAAAGATGCCAGAGTGCGTGGGGACATTGCTTACATCCGCAATGACAGGCTCATTGTCTACCCTCCCTCCCAAAAGCTGGGAATTGTTGAGACAGCCAAGCCTATGGGTTGTAGCTTCAATTCCGCAACACCCACATACTGACACACACCAACTGATTAATGTATATATTTTTTCTCTTGTTTTGTTTGCTCTTTTCCATATCATGTCTGTCTATCTGTTATATAAGCTACCCAGGAAAGGGCTGAAAATTTCCCATATTAATATATCAAATCAAGTTTTATTGGTCACATACACGTGGTTAGCAGATGTTATTGCGAGTGTAGCGAAATGCTTATGCTTCTAGATCCGACAGTGCAGCAGTATCTAACAGGTTATATCAAACAATTCCACAACAAACCTATTATCTAACAAATTCCACAACAAAACCTAATACACACAATCTAGTAAAGGAATGGGATGAGGATATATAAGTATAACATATATGGATGAGCAGTGACAGAGAGGCTAAGATGCAATAGATAGTAAAGGTTTAGTATATACATATGAGATAAGTAATGCGAGATATGTAAACATTCTAAAAGTGGCACTATTAAAGTGACTAGTCTTCCATTTATTAAAGTGGCTAATGATATCAAGTCTTTTGGTCGTCAGCCTGTGTGCTAGTTGCGGCTGTTTAACCATCTGACAGAAGCTGTTTTTCAATCTCAAGGCTATCTCTCTGTACCAGCTTTGATGCACATGTACTGACCTCGCCATCTGGATGGAAGTGGGGTGAACAGATAGTGGTTCGGGTGGTTATTGTCCTTGATGATACATTTTTGCCTTTCTGTGACATCGGGTGTTGTAGGTGTCCTGGAGGGCAGGTAGTTTGCCCCCGGTGATGCGTTGTGCAGACCGCATCACCCTCTGGGGAGCCCTGCTGTTGTGGGCGGTGCAGTTGCCGTACCAGGCGGTGATACAGCCCGGCAGAATGCTCTCCATTGTGCATCTGTAAAAGTTAGTGAGGGATTTTGGTGACAAGCCACATTTTTTCAGCCTCCTGAGGTTGAAGAGGTGCTGATGCGCCTTCATCACCACACTGTGTGCGTGGACCATTTCAGTTTGTCGGTGATATGTACACCGACAAACCTTCTCCACTGCTGTCCCATCGATGGGGATAGGGGGGTGCTCCCTTCGCTGTTTCCTGAAGTCCACAATCATTAACTTAGTTTTTTTTTATGTTGAGTGAGAGGTTGTTTTCCTGACACCACACTCTGAGGGCCCTCACCTCCTCCCTGTAAGCTGTCTCGTTGTTGTTGGTAATCTAGCCTACCACTGTTGTGTCGTCTGCAAACCTGACGAATGAGTTGGAGGCGTGCATGGACACGCAGTCGTGGGTGAACAGGGAGTACAGGAGAGGGCTGAGAAAGCAAACCTGTGGGGCCCCAGTGTTGAGGATCAGTGGAGTGGAGATGTTGTTTCCTACCTTCACCACCTGGGGAGGGCCCATCACAAAGTCCAGGACCCAGTTGCACAGGGTGGGGTCGAGACTCAGGGTCTCGAGCTTAATGATGAGTTTGGAGGGTACTATGGTGTTGGAGGGTACTACAGCTCTAGGAAGAGTCTAGGTGGTTCCAAACTTCTTCCATTTAAGAATGGAGGCCACTGCGTTCGTGGGGACCTTCAATGCTGCAGAAATGTTTTGTTACCCTTCCCCAGATCTGTGCCCCAAAACAATCCTGTCTCAGAGCGCTACAGATAATTCCTTCGACCTCATGGCTTGGTTTTTGCTCTGATATGCACTGTTAACTGTGGGACCTTATATAGAATTTACCACAGGTAGACTCCAATCAAGTTGTAGAAACATCTCAAGGTTGATCAATGGGAACTGAATACTTATGTAAATAAGGTATTTCTGTTTTCTTATTTTAATGTGCAAAAAATTCTAAAAACCTGCTTTCACTTTGTCATTGTGGTATTGATGAGGATTATTTATTTAATCCATTTTAGAATAAGGCTGTAACAAAATGTGGGTCAATGGGTCAGAATACTTTCCAAATGCACTGTACATGGCAATCATTTATTTATTTTACCAGGCAAGACAGTTAAGAACAAATTCTTATTTTCAATGACAGCCTGGGTTGCCTTGTTCAGGGGCAGAATGACAGATTCGTACCTAGTCAGCTCGGGGATTTGAACTTGCTAACTTTCGGTTATTAGCCCAATGCGCTAACCACTATGCTACCCTGCCGCCCCAATCATGCTGGCCAAATTGTAGGCTTCTCGACTATAGGCAACCGATAACTGACAAAATAAAGGAAACACTTGAATAAATGAGGGATACAAGTAACATGTTATGGTGGGGTGCATTTTCCATGGTTTAGGTCCACTAGTACCTATCTATGCCAAGGCGACTGCGTGACAGAATGCCAAGAGTGTGCAAAGCTGTCAAAGCAAATGGTGGCTACTTTGAAGAATCTCAAATATAAAATATATTTCGTTTAACGCCCCCCCCCCCCCCCCTGTGTCATTTCATAGTTTTTGATGTCATCACTATTATTCTACAATGTAGAAAATAATACAAATAAAGAAAATCCCTTGAATTTGTAGGTGTGTCCAAATTTGACTGGTACTATATATATTACCTAAATAATATATACTGTATGGATTTCCTTTATTTGTACAATTTTCTTCCTGCCTCTTGGGCCCCTAACAGGCCTGGGCCCAGGGGCTTCAGCCCAGGTAAGCCCTTACAATAACCCAGCTCTGTGTAATAGTGAATTAACAAAAAGGTACTTCAATGATAATCTAAAATAATAAAATAAATGGCTCAACTGGCGCAGGTAAAACCTTTGAATTTGTGAACGGATGTCAGACTACATCAAATAATATCGACTGGCAAATGAATGTATCTTACCTCTTGTCCACTTCAAGTTCATAGAGGATACTGAAAACTCCAAAGACCAGACCATTAGCAAGGCTGCACCTCCCCTACAAACTGGACATCATCCAAAGCTGTGCAGCAAGCAACATCTGTGCAGCATCAGCCCTGAGACATTGTGGGGAATATCCAGCATGGAAGAGGAGGCTTTGGCCTGGCAGCAAGCAAACCAACATTCCATAAGGCAACAACATCTGAAAGCAGGAAGCTGGTGGTCGAGGAGGTGCGCAGACAGGTGCAAAGGCTGTCTGTCTTGCTAAACAAGGGCAATGGACGTGATGGGAAGGCCTGGAGAGGAGAAAGATCAACTGGAGTGAGCTTTGGCAAATGGAGGCAAGCAACATCAGCTTCATCATAAGAGCTGTTTATGATGTGCTTGTCACGCCCTGGTCTTAGTATTTTGTGTTTTCTTTATTATTTTGGTCAGGCCAGGGTGTGACATGGGTTAATTATGTGGTGTGTTTTGTCTTGGGGTTTTTGTAGGTATTGGGATTGTGGTATAGTGGGGTTGTCTAGAAAAGTCTATGGTTGCCTGAAGTGGTTCTCAATCAGAGGCAGGTGTTTATTGTTGTCTCTGATTGGGAACCATATTTAGGCAGCCATATTCTTTGAGTGTTTTTCGTGGGTGATTGTTCCTGTCTCAGTGTTTGTTTGCACCAGATAAGGCTGTTTAGGTTTTCACGTTACGTTTATTTGTTTTGTATTGTTCATGTTTATCTTTTATTAAACATGTATCGAAATAACCACGCTGCATTTTGGTCCGCCTCTCCTTCGACGAAAGAAAACCGTAACAGTGCTTCCATCACCAAAAAACCTACATCAATGGTATGGCGAGGACCCGACCTGCCCCCTCTGCCCAGCTCCAGCAACTCTCAGGCATATAATGACAGTTTGCAAGACAAACGGAAGGACCCTTGCTGGGCTATAACTTCATGACCCACCACCCCCACCTGAGAACCCAATTCAGATCCCAGAACTTGAGGAGGGCATATGAGGTATGCGGTCAGCTGTAGGGCAGGCTCAGGGAAGAGGACGCCCCTGCCTTGCATAGTCCTGTGGGAAATCTTAATTGGGCATGGGACACAAGCTAAGGCTTGATCACCCTTTAGCTGGCAACCTTTGATGAGGGTGTTTAGTGATTACAGGCCGAAACACCCACTGATTCGAAGGCACACTACCGAGGATGTGTCCCAAAATTGACATCTTAACCCAGTCCAATAAATAAACCTCCCATGCCACTCTGTCAACATCACGGCAAATCTTATGTGAGTGCATACCATCTATTGGCACAATGGACCGTTTTTAACATCTCGTCCCGTGTTTTATGAATCTGATAGAACAGCAATATGATTCTCAAACTTGACATGAAACGTCATTATCTGCAGCACTAAATTACACCATGAGTACGAGAGTTCTGTTTTGATGGAAACTGATGAATAAATCAATGAATAAATGGTCATTTTATATTTAACTATAAATAACAGTGAACATTGTTGGGGCCTGTTGATACAAGATACTGAATGTTATGTCACTGTTACACAATGTCTAGGCAGATTGATAGTCTCCTAATCAAAATCATAAAACAGTGGAAACATTTCAACTCATTAACATTTTATCCTGAACAGTCAACAAATGGCAACAAGCCAATAAAATCATAATTGAACTGTGTTAAGAATCTTGTGATATATATTGAATATCATAAACTAGAATAACTATAATATTGACATGAAGACCTCCCGAAGAAAGGGAGATTGAGGTAGTCCCATTAGTCTTCGATCACTGAATTCCAATGGTATCTCCAACAAGCACAGTGACATTAGGCTATGGGCAGTGTGCATCATTCTGAATCAGAGTCCTCTTAAAAAAAAAAAATGGAGCTCATTTCAGATCTGTGATTTCTTCAAGGAAGGGAGGAATGAAGGATGCATTTCCTCACGCCATCTGAGCAGGGTGGCAGGTAGCCTAGTGGTTAGAGCGTTGGACTAGTAACCGAAAGGTTGCAAGATTGAATCCCTGAGCTGACAAGGTCATTCTGCCTTGAACAAGGCAGTTAACCCACTGTTCCTAGGCCATCATTGAAAATAAGATTTTTTTCTTAACGGACTTGCCTTGATAAATTAAAAGGCAAAAAAAAAAAAAAGGCCATCAAGATAAACACCAGAGTTTATTGGGACAAGTGTCAATGACATTAATTCAGTCATTAGGTTATGGACAGTGTATCATTCCGTATCGGAGTCCTCTTCAGAACTGGAGCTAATACTGGAGCACCCTGACCAATTCTCCTTTTCCATCATATGTTCGGCTTCCTGAAAAGGTACATAAGATCACTTATGGCGGATTGTCCCAAAATAAAGGCTTAATGAATTTAAAAAAAAAAGGTGTCTAATCTAACCTCATCAGAGTCATCTTCATCACTGGATGTGTCGATGTTGTCATCCTCCGAGTCCTAGAGAGAAACATGCGGACACTGGCTGAAATCCTCATTGGACATTAGTGAGGGACTTAACCCTTACATTGAAATGATGCCTAACCCTATAGGCCCTGGTCAAAAGTAGTGCAGGATGCCATTTGGGACACAACCCATGTCAAATTAGGATTCCACCCCATAGGAGCACTTGTTGCAGTACTGTTGGTATGTATTAGAAATATTAAATAAACAATACCCAATGAATGCTCCAGGAGTTTTATTGTGCAATGCCTCGACCCGAAGGTCTTCGTCAGGCTGATGTTGTACAAAGAAACAACTAGAGCATTTGTCAGCGTGCAGGTATCCAATCTTTACAACCTGTTTACTTTTTGAACCCAGCACCTGCAAGTCATTTGATGTGCATACACTGTTTGAAATTATATACACACACAGTGCATTCGGAAAGTATTCAGACCACTTTACTTTTTCCAAATTGTGTTACTTACAGCCTTACTCTAAAATGTATTAAATCGTTTTTCCCCCCTCATAAATCTACACACGATAACCCATAATGACAAAGCAAAAACAGGTTAATTTTTGTTGCAAATGTATAATAATATTTTTTTTTACTGAAATATCACATTTACATAAGTATTCAGACCTTTCTCCGTACTTTGTTAAAGCACCTTCGGGATTACAGCCTCGAGTCTTCTTGGGTACGAGACGTTTCCAGCTACAATAGTCCTTTACAACATTAACAATGTCTACACTGTGCTTCTGATCAATTTGATGTTATTTTAATAGACAAAAAAAAAATAGCTTTTCTTTCTAAATAACCACAAACTTTTGAACAGTAGTGTATGTAAATAAGGTATTTTTTTTGCAAACATTTCTAAAAACCTGTTTTCGCTTTGACATTATGGGGTATTATGAGTAGATTGATGACAAAATTTTTTTTTTAATACATTTTAGAATAAGGCTGTAACGTAATAAAATATAGATAAAGTCAAGAGGTCTAAATACTTTCCGAAGGCACTGTATGTATCTGCCAGTAACTGAAAAGGTTGCTGGATCGAATCCCCAAACTGACAAGGTAAAAACCTATCCTTCTGCCCCTGAGCAAGGCAGTTAACCCAATGTTCCCCGGGCGTGGATGACGTGGATGTCGATTAAGGCAGCCCCCCCCCGCACCTTTCCAATTCAAAGGACTTGGGTTAAATGCGGAAGACACATTTCAGTTGAATGAATTCAGTTGTACAACTGACTAGGTACCCCCCACCTTTTTGCATTTTTACTCCTAAACTTATTTAGGCTTGCCATAATAAAAGGAGTTGAATACCATGCAAGACATTTCAGCTTTTCATTTTTTATGAATTTTGAAAAACATGATTCCACTTTGACATTAAGGGGTATAGGGTATGACAAAAAAGTACACATAATGTTTTAAATTTGGGCTGCAACACAACAAAATGTGGAAAAAGGCAAGGGGAGTGAATACTTTCTGAAGGCACTGTATCAGAACATGTCTTTTGCTGTCACGTTGTGGTGTTGTGGAGGTGATAACGTGTGGTGTGTTAACTTACTGATGTTCTGCCCTTCTTTGCCATCCATCTCTGCTCTGGGTTGTCGAGGATTTTCAATTTCTGAAGAACAAGATACAACATCAACCCTAAAGAGAACTCACGCCAATCGAGACAGACAGACAGCCAGAGACACACACACACACACACACACAAAATCCGTGGTGCCGGGAAATCGCGGAATCAGACAGTAAAACAGAATTCAAGAAGAATCTAAAATGTATTGAACTAGGGAATCAACTAAATGTATTGAAAATTAAACTTCCCCAAGTTTATTATAAGACATGAACAGAATGTATCCGTGATTCGTATTTCCTGCAACTTTCTGAAGAGGCAAAGAGAACTCCACGTCTGTGTATGACCGGTGCGCTCGTCTACCACTTTGTGTAGACGTTAGTGATGAAGCTAATGAAAAAACTCAATTAAAATGTTAACTACAAAGTAGCCTATGCTTACCTGACAGAATGATACCATGATTATTTGCATCAATCAAGAGGGTATTTGTTTCGCAAACTCTACCATCACGTGTGCTACAAAAACACAGCTAAACAACAGCCTCTTGCTAGGTCCGCACTGGAATTAAAGGTTCACTAACTACACCCAAAAATCTAAATTCCTTCTAGGCCTAAAAAGTGGTAACCTGATGTGGTTTAAGAATTGTTGTGGACATACAACATCCAATTTAATTTTTTAAATTAAAAAAGTGTGCTTTTGAGAGGGAAAACCGGAACAACTGGGGTAAATGGAAACCTGCAAAAACTAAATGGAGAAAAGGGAATTTGGGGAAAAATAAACAGAATCGAGAAAAAAAAATCTAACATTTTATAGGGCCTTATCTATATACACACACACGCCTCAATTTCCTCTCGGTTTTATCTCTACTTACATTTGGGTTTTGATCCAAGTACTTTGCCTGTTCCTTTGTGGACAAGGTCTGAAAAATGTTAAATAGTAAGACCACCAGTTAACAGTCGAAACTTTACAGATAGACCACAACTCACAACAGTGGTCATATTTAAATATAAAAGAAAGAGGGTTAGTCCCAAATGGCATCCTATTCCTAAGTGCACTACTTCTGACCAGAGCTCTATGGGCCCTGATCAGAAGTAGTACACTGTATAGGGATTAGGGTGCCAAGTGGGAAACAACCAGAGTGACTGGACTTTACATTAAACCAGCTGCACAGCTCTACTTGGTACTCCCTAACCCTCTCCTGGGCTATTCTCTGGTAGTGCTCCTTTTCCTTCTGGGCCAGCTTCTTCCACAGTGGGCTGACCATGGTCATGCACGTCCTGAAGCTGAGGTGGCTCGATTTGGCTCTCAGCTCCGCCATCTTCTCGCTGTAAAATACTGCTTGACCCCGCCTGTTCGGGGGGGGGGGGGGGGGGGGGGTCAGTGAAGTGGAGAAAGGTTTTCAAAAGCTAGAAGTTGGGGTCACACTCAATGCTGTCACTGGGGAATTGGAGGGAAAATGACTGAATATTTTTCGAAAGGCATATAATTTCCTCTTATTCTGATACATCTGCACAGCACAACACTATAAGAAGTAAGTCTTTCAGAAGTATTTTCACAAACTCAGATAACTTAGAAAGAGAACAGTTGTGCCACAACCAGCGATACTCACTCAGGTGGTTTCTTAGGCTCGCCTTGAAACTTATTTTTCGTCCCTTTTTGTGCAGCCAACGTTGAGGTCTGCATGCTTTTTCTGTTCTCCAATAGAATGCGCTCCTTATCTGTCACAGTCTGAATGGACAAAAACACACACACACACGTCATGTTTCTGACAGCATTATGACCACATTATGACTAAAGGCCACGATACAAATGGTCATTTTTGGGGGCCAATATTGCTGCGCAATGTTAAGGAATCCTTAAACCATTTGTGCAAATGTATAATAAAAAATACAACTGAAATATCACATTTACATAAGTATTCAGACCCTTTACTCAGTACTTTGCTGAAGCACCTTTGGCAGCAATTACACCCGCAAGTCTTCTTGGGTATTACACTACAAGCTTGGCACGCCTCTATTTGGGGAGTTTCTCCCATTCTTCTCTGCAGATCCTCTCAAGCTCTGTCAGGTTGGATGGGAAGAGTCGGTGTACAGCTATCTTGTCCCGAAGTCATTCCTGTGTTGTCTTGGCTGTGTGCTTAGGGTCATTGTCCTGTTGGAAGGTGCACCTTCCCAGACTGAGGTCCTGAGCACTCTGGAGCAGGTACTTTTCTCTGTTCATATTTCCCTTGATCCTGGTCCCTGCTGCAGAAAAATATCCCCATAGCATAACGCTGCCACCACCACCATGCTTCATCATAGGGATGGTGCCAGGTTTCCTCCAGACGTAACTATTTGGCCTGAATGCCAAGTGTCCAATCTTGGTTTCATCAGACCAGAGAATCTTGTTTCTCATGGTCTGAGAGTCCTTTAGGTGCCTTTTGGTACATTCTAAGCGGGCTGTCGTGTGGCTTTTTCTGAAGAGTGGCTTCCGTCTGGCCACTTTACCATAAAGGCCTGTGGCGGAGTGCTGCAGAGATGGTTGTCCTTCTGGAAGGTTCTCCCATCTCCACAGAGGAATTCTGGAGCTCGGTCAGTGTGACCATCTGGTTCTTGGTCACCTCCCTGACCAAGGCCCTTCTCCCCCGATTGATCAGTTTGACCGGGCGGCCAGCTCTAGGAAGAGTCTTAGTGGTTCCAAACTTCTTCCATTTAAGAATGATGGAGGCCACTGTGTTCTTGGGGACCTTCAATGCTGCAGAAATGTTTTGGTACCCTTCCACAGATCGGTACCTCGACACAATCCTGTCTCGGCGCTCTATGGACAATTCCTTCAGCCCCATTGCTTGGTTTTTGCTCTGACATGCACTGTCAACTGTGGGACCTTACATACAATCGTGGCCAAAAGTTTTGAGAATGACACTAAAAATAATTTTCAAAGTCTGCTGCCTCAGTTTGTATGATGGCAATTTGCATATACTCCAGAATGTTATGAAGAGTGATCAGATGAATTGCAATTAATTGCAAAGTCCCTCTTTGCCATGCAAATGAACCGAACCCCCCCCAAAAAAATTCCACTGCATTTCAGCCCTGCCAAAAAAAGGACCAGCTGACATGTTGTCAGTGATTCTCTCGTTAACACAGGTGTGAGTGTTGACGAGGAATAAGGCTGGAGATCACCCTGTCATGGTTATGGTTACCTGCAAGGAAACACGTGCTGTCATCATTGCTTTGCACAACAAGGGCTTCACAGGCAAGGATATTGCTGCCAGTAAGATTGCATGTTAATCAACCATTTATCGGATCATCAAGAACTTCAAGGAGAGCTGTTGTGAAGGCTTCAGGGAGCCCAAGAAAGTCCAGCAAGCGCCAGGACCGTCTCCTAAAGTTGATTCAGCTGCGGGATCAGGGCACCACCAGTACAGAGCTTGCTCAGGAATGTCAGGTGTGAGTGCATCTGCACGCACAGTGAGGTGAAGACTTTTGGAGGATGGCCTGGTGTCAAGAAGGGCAGCAAAGAAGCCACTTCTCTCCAGGAAAAACATCAGGGACAGAGTGATATTCTGCAAAGGGTACAGGGATTGGATTGCTTGAGGATTGGGGTAAAGTCATTTTCTCTGATGAATCCCCTTTCCGATTGTTTGGGGCATCCGGAAAAAGGCTTGTTCGGAGAAGACAAGGAAAGTGCTATCATCAGTCCTGTGTCATGCCAACAGTAAAGCATCCTGAGACCATTCATGTGCGGGGTTGCTTCTCAGCCAAGGGAGTGGGTTCACTCACAATTTTGCATAAGAACACAGCCATGAATAAAGAATTGTACCAACACATCCTCCAAAAGCAACTTCTCCCAACCATCCAGGAACAATTTGGTGACAAACAATGCCTTTTCCAGCATGATGGAGCACCTTGCCATAAGGAAAAAGTGATAACTAAGTGCCCCGGGGAACAAAACATCGATATTTTGGGTCCATGGCCAGGAAACTCCCCAGACCTTAATCCCATTGAGAACTTGTGGTCAATCCTCAAGAGGCGGGTGGACAAACAAAAACCCACAAATTCTGACAAACTCCAAGCATTGATTATGCAAGAATGGGCTGCCACCAGTGGATGTGGCCCAGAAGTTAATTGACAGCATGCCAGGGTAGATTGCAGAGGTCTTGAAAAAGAAGTATCAAAACTGAAAATATTGACCCTTTGCATCAACTTCACGTAATTGTCAATTGTAATTAAACTTCAGTATTCCATAGTAACATCTGACAAAAATATCTAAAGACACTGAAGCAGCACACTTTGTGGAAATTAATATTTGTGTCATTCTCAAAACATTTTGCCATGACTGTACATGATTCCATGTGTTATTTTCATAGTTAATGTCGTCACTATTATTCTACAATGTATTAAATAGTAAAAAGAAGAGAAAACCCTTGAATGAGTAGGTGCTCTAAAACTTTTGACCGGTAGTGTATATTATATTATTCCATGTCCATATGGCTCATTATTGTGCCAGTATCTCACACCCCACTCTGTTACCAGCAACATTTCTCAGAAATATTGCCTCAAAATTGCTAGTGTATCAGTTTAAGTGTTCACCTAACATGCTAATCAGTCATTACAAACATAGACCGTTTTTGAAATTAAGAGAAAACTTACACACAAAACTTGGTTCATGTTGACCTCGTATTCTTTCTTTAACTGAAAAATGAACACAGAAAGTTGAATTGGAGGTCAGACATTTCATGTCTGTCTTCACAATAAGAGATTAAAAGAGCAGCTTCTCAACAGACTTGCCCCCAAACATGAAAATACATATGAAATACCAAAAAGGGTTGAACGGAGCATGCATTTTCTCCAATTAACCTTGTCACAGCGTCTCTGGTAGGCTTCCTTTTCACTCTTTGTCATTTTTTTCCAGCGCTGGGAGCAAATCACCAAATACTGGGTGTTAGGGAATCCCTCTCCCAGTATGGTGGCTTTCTGTTCCTTACAGAAAAGGTTGTAACCCTTCCTAAACCACAAACACATGGTTAACTCAACCTTAAAAAGGCAGATATGACCACAAACTCCATCACTGTAAATGTGACATGGACATTTACAGTGCATTGAGAAAGTATTCAGACCCCTTGACCTTGTCCTGATTTTGTAACATTACAGCCTTATTCTAAAATGTATCAAACCCCCCCACACACAATCTAAAAACAATACCCCAAACTGTTTGACATTTTGGCAACTTCATTAAAAAAAAATACAAATCTGAAATATCACATATACATACACTACCGTTCAAAAGTTTGGGGTCATTTAGAAATGTCCTTGATTTTGATAGAAAAGCAAATGTTTTGGTCCATTAGAATAACATCAAATTGTTCAGAAATACACTGTAGACATTGTTAATGTTGTAAATGACTATTGTAGCTGGAAACGGCAGATTTTGAATGGAATATCTACATAGGCGTACAGGCACCCATTATTAGCCACCATCACTCCTGTGTTCCGATAGTACGTTGTGTTAGCTAATCCAAGTTTCTGATTTTAAAAGGCTAATTGATCATTAGAAAACCTTTTTGCAATTATGTAAGCACAGCTGAAAACTGTTGGTCTAATTAAAGAAGCAATAAAACTGGGCTTCTTTAGACTAGTTGAGTATCTGAAGCACTACAGGCTCAAAATGGCCAGAAACAAAGAACATTCTTCTGAAACTCGTCAGTCAATTCTTGTTCTGAGAAATCAAATGTATTTATATAGCCATTCTTACATCAGCTGATATCTCAAAGTGCTGTACAGAGCCCCCGCCTAAAACCCCAAACAGCAAGCAATGCAGGTGTAGAAGCAATGAAGGCTATTCCATGCAAGAAATTGCCAAGAAAGAACTCGTACAATGCTGTGTGCTACTCCCTTCATAGAACAGTGCAAACTTGCTCTAACCAGAATAGTAAGAGGTGTGGGAGGCACCGGTGCACAACTGAGCAAGAGGACAAGTACACTAGAGTGTCTAGTTTGAGAAATAGACGCCTCGCAAGTCTTCAACTGGCAACTTCATTAAATTGTACCCGCAAAACACCACTCTCAACGTCAACAGTGATGAGGCGACTCCGGAAAGCTGGCCTTCTGGGCAGAGTTGCAGAGAAAAAGCCATAAGGCCAGCATCCCGGAGTTGTCTTTTCCCTGTTGACCTTGAGACTGATGTTCTCTCTGTTCATCTTTCCCTCAATCCTGACTAGTTTCCCAGTCCCTACAGCTGAAAAACATCTGCACAATGCTGCCACCACCATGCTTCACCGTAGGGATGGTGCCAGGTATCCTCCAGATGTGACACTTGGTATTCATGCCAAAGAGTTCAATCTTGGTTTCATCAGACCAAAGAATCTTGTTTCTCATGGTCGGAGTCCTTAAGGTGTTGTTTGGCAAATTCCAAGCAGGCTGTCATGTGTCTTCCGTCTGGCCACTCTGCCATAAAGGCCTGAGAGCGGAGTGCTGCAGAGATGGTTGTCCTTCTGAAAGGTTCTCCCATCTCCATAGATGTACTCTAGAGCTCTCTAAGAGTGACCATCGGGTTCTTGGTCACCTCCCTGACCAAGGCCCTTCTCTCCCGATTTCTCAGTTCTCCCCCGATTATTCAGCCAGCTCAAGGAAGAGTCTTAGTGGTTCCAAACTTCATCCATTTAAGAATGATGGAGGCCACTGTGTTCTTGGGGACCGTCAATGCTGCAAAAATGTTATGGTTACCGTACCAAGATCTGAGCGTCGAAACAATCCTGTCTCGGAGCTCTACGGACAATTCCTTCGACCTCCATGGCTTGGTTTTTGCTCTGACATACACTGTCAATTGTGGGACCTTATATAGACAGGCATGTGCCTTCCCAAATCATGTCTAATCAATTGAATTTACCACAGGTGGACTCCAATCAAGTTGTAGAAACATCTCAAGGAGGATCAATGGAAACAGGATGCACCAGAGCTTAATGTAGAGTCTAATATCAAAATGGTCTAAATACTTATGTAAATAAAGGTATTTGTTTATTATTTATAAATTTGCCTGTTTTCACTTTGTCATTATGGGGTATTGTGTAGATTGATAAGGGGGAAAAATGAAGACATTTTATAAGAAGGCCGTAACGTAACAAAATGTGGAAAAAGTCAAGGGGTCTGAATACTTTCTGAATGCACTGCATATTGAAAACGTATCTATATTTGGAAAATGAATTGGCACTCATGCAAAAACTCTGTAAAAGGCATGAGTGGACTCAATGTTGGAGAGCTGCTGACTTACGGAACAGTATACTTGTGTGAAAATAAAAATACTGTAAATATGCTCATAATAATTGTATGGGTTAACACCAATATTCTAGCCTTAAGAAGGCACTGTGCCGAAACGTTGTTCACACACTAAATTATTGGGAGCATATTTAGAGAATGTGCGACTATCTTTCTGTTTACTCATGCAACAGTTACTACTTTGGCAAAGGTAGCCCTTTATGGTAAAGGTAGGCCCAGTGACTTACGGTGGGGGTTTGTCAGGTTTGCCGTCTGCCAAGTCCTTCAACAGTCTCTCACTCTTGCGTAGAAGTGGCGTATGCTTGGCCTTCCGACTCCCGTTATTCTCTGGGTGCTCTTCCATCTCCTCCTGCAACATGAGAGTTGTTCATGGTTGAGTGATTCATGTGATGCAAAAATCAACAACCCAAACCATAAATGTGTCCTGGAACTTTGCATTGTGGAACATTGTGATGGTGAACATATTGTTAGCTTCTAATTCTCAGAGTAAAAACCTCATCAGACACTATGAAAGCTTAACCAAGTTTACTCTTCCCAGAGGATCAATACAGCTGCATGAGACAAAACATGGTTTCCACCAACACAAGTATATATACTCCAATTTAAATGCACTCCTCCTTCTCTCCAATCCTTATATATTTTATGGTTCGACAGGAAGACGAAGTGACGGGGTAATAAACAGCTCCTCCTCCCTTATGACCTGACCTCAACCCCCTTGATGCCTAATCCATAGCTCTCCACCCGTATCACCGATAGCACTCCCGTGATTGCCTCCCCTCTACCCAGCACATTCCAAAGCCATCTGGGCTCCTACAGATAACCATTAACTTCTGATGTAAAAACCAGTCTCCATCACTCCTCACATACTATAGTATTACTCCTGATGTATCGTGTCTCTGGTATAACAATGTTCCAAGTTTGACCCAGAGTCTAACAATATACTGAACAAAAATATAAACGCAACATGTAAAGTGTTGGTCCCATGTATCATGAGCAGAATTAAAAATACCCCAGAAATGTTCTGTATGTACAAAAAGCTTATTTTTTCTCAAGTTGTGCACAAATTTGTTTACATCCCAGTTAGTGAGCATTTCTCCTTTGCCAAGTAAATCCACATCAAGAAGCGGATTAAACAGCATGATCATTACACAGGTGCACCTTGTGCTGAGAACAATGAAAGGTCACTTGTGCAGTTGTCACACAACGCCACAGATGTCTCAAGTTTTGAGGGAGCATGCAATTGGCATGCCGACTGCAGGAATTTCCACTAGAGCTGTTGCCAGAGAATTGAATGTTAATTTCTTTACTATAAAGGCACCACCAACTTTGTTTTAGAGATTTTGGCAATATGTCCAACCAGCCTCAGAACCGCAGACCACATGTAACCAGGCCAGCCCAGGATCTCCACTTCTGGCTTCTTCACCTGCGGGATCGTGTATGATCAGCCACCCGGACAGCTAATGAAACTGAGGAGTATTTCTGTCTGTAATAAAGTCATTTTGTGGGGAGAAACTCATTCTGATTGGGTAGGCCTGGCTCCCAAATTGGTGGGCCTATGCCCTCCCAGGCCCACCTATGGCTGCGCCCCTGCCCAGTCGTGAAATCTATAGATTTGGGCCTAATGAATTGATTTCAATAGACTGATTTCCTTATATGAACTGTAACTCAGTAAAATATTGTATTCTAGGCCATAAACACATCAGCAAAACACCCACCTTCTCATACTGTGTCTGCTGCTCCAGAGAGCGATTGATCCACTTGAGTTTCTCCTCGTCAGGTAGCTTGGACCAGCGCATCTTCTGCATAATACTCTGCCTGATACAGTCTTTTTTGGCCTGTGGATAGAGACATGATGCTATATCACCTGCAGTTCATGTGTTTCTTATGCAATGTTTCATCAGCAAGACTGACCTGTATAAATAACAGTTAAATTAAATTAATTGTGTATTGGAACAGTCAGTGGGAGGTCAGGATAATCAGTCATTCCTTTATATAAAGAATATGCCAAAACATATTATAAGTTGTTTAGTAGAAGCAGATTGCTGAACTCTGAAGACACATCGGCCTTTGCTGATTAACATCTCCCACCCCTCCACTAGCTAGCCTTGTAATATATTTCAAAAAAACAAAAAACAAGCCTTGAACAGATTACATTAGATTGGTTGACAGCTATGACACTCACACCTGGGTTGGCTCGAAGGAATTCCATCCTCTCGTGGCGGTACCAGAGCCCGTGGGGTGTGAGGGGCCCTTTTATGTTCTTTAAAGAGTCTCTCTGTACCTTCTTCCCACCAGAGTTCTCTTTCCTGGAGGAGCATTGGTTCAGTTGAGACTTTAGAATGTCAAAACAACAAACAAACATGCATCTATGACATCAAGAGAGCAACAGACAGCTCAATACATTTTTACCTCAACTCCCTCATGCGTTTCTCATACATTTCCTTCTCTTTCTGGAACTTCGCAATATATTTTGCCTATAAACCAGAAATAGGAAGTAATCAACCAGTCAGTCAAGTGTATAGGTCACAAAGGTTTCTTAGTCTACATCAATACCTCAAACCAAAGAATTTGAGGATAAATAAATTGCGCTATAGCAACTTGAAAATGGGAGATCATTCCCATTGTGACTATAAAAAGCCGTTCACACACTGACACACCTTCTTGTGCTCTGGGAGCTCATTATACTTCTCATTCATTAACTTAAAGAGTTCAGGGGGTGTCATTTCAGGCTGCTGCTTCTTAAACTTTTTAAAGTTCTCTTTGGAGAAGATGCTGTTTGACGGGGTAGGTCTCCTTGGAAAGTCAGGGTGTATCTGCAAAAGAACAGAGAAGATTTCTCAAATATGTTAAACATCCCCTTTGAAGTCCTACTCCAGTCTCCTTTTCAGCTAATTTACCACCCAATTCACTTTACAAAAGGCACATCTCTGACATGGCACAAGTATAGGGGGTGGGCCTTTCCTCTTTTCTCTCAATTGCTCCTCTATTGTTCTCCAAGCATGGGGGAGGTCGATGAAAACCAGATGGCACCATCAGACCAACTCCTTGAATGGCCTACTCCATGAAATTTGCGCTTGTGTCTAAAAAAAACACATTTTTTTTTTCACCCTTGTACATTATTGTATTTATACATAAGATATTGTTTTTCCAACAGGAACAGTTCAAATCCTAATGATGGAAAATAACTTTAAAAAATTACCAGTTTGCCACTTGACTATAGAAAAGAAAAAGAGAGCCGCACTGTTCCTAGGCTGTCGTTCAAAATAAGATTTTGTTCATCACCGACTTGCCTAGTTAAATAAAGGCTTAAAAATAATAATAATCCCACCCCTGGTTAGCCACTAAAGGCTTAAAAAGCCAAACACAACATCTGCCAATTAATTTCTAGCACTATTGCCCGTCTGTGTAGTGCGCGCATTTGTCTATCACTCTCAGTGTAGCCAGTTGATGTGATAACCGTCATCGGTTGACGGAAATACTTTCCCCAAAACCATCTAAATTAAATGTTAACTGCAAAGTAGGCTTACCTGGCAGAAGCACAGGACCAATGCTAGTCCAGCACATTAGATGCACATTCCTCACTCACTAGATGCACAATTAAAGAAAATCAAAATTTGTTTGTTTTCTTCTAGACCCCCCTTAATTGTTTATTAACCATTATTTTACCACGTACAGTACCAGTCAAACGTTTGGACACACCTACTCATTCAAAGGTTTTTCTTTATTTTTTAAAACTATTTTCTACATTGTAGAAAAATAGTGAAGACATCAAAACTATGTAATAACACACATGGAATCATGTAGTAACCAAAAAAAAGTGGTGACAGCTTTGCACATGCTTCTCTCAACCAGAATCATTAGGTAGTCACCTGGAATGCATTTCAATTAACAGGTGTGCCTTGTTAAATGTTAATTTGCGGAATTTCTTTCCTTCTTAATGCGTTTGAGCCAATCAGTTGTGTTGTGACAAGGTATACAGAAGCTAGCCCTAAAAGACCAAGCCCATATTACAGCAAGAACACCTCAAATAAGCAAAGAAAAACGACAGTCCATTACTTCAAGGCATGAAGGTCCGTCAATGTGGAGCATTCCAAGAACTTTTAAATGTTCTTCAAGTGCAGTCGCAAAAAACATCAACTTCTATGATGAAACTGTCTCTCATGAGGACCACCACAGGAAAGGAAGACCCAGAGTTACCTCTGCTGCAGAGGTTAAGTTTATTGGAGTTACCAGCCTTAGAAAATGCAGCCCAAATAAATGCTTCAGAGTTCAACAGTCATCTCAACATCAACTGTTCAGAGGAGACTGTGTGAGTCAGGCCTTCATGGTCGAATTGCTACAAAGAAACCACTACTAAAGGACAGCAATAAGAAGAAGAGACTTGCTTAGGCCAAGAAACACAAGCAATGGACATTAGACCAGTGGAAATCTGTCCTCTGGTCTAATGAGTCCAAATTTGAGATTTTTGGTTCGAACTGCCATCTCGGTGTGGGTGAACGGATGATCTCAGCATGTGTGGTTCCCACTGAGAAGCATGGAGGAGGTATGATGGTGCTTTCCTGGTGATACTGTCGTGATTTTTTAGAATTCAAGGCACACTTAACCAGCATGGCTACCACAGCGATGCACCATCCCATCTGGTTTGGGCTTAGTGGGACTATAATTTGTTTTCAACAGGACAATGATCCAACACCCCTCCAGGCTGTGTAAGGGCTATTTGACAAAGGGGAGGAATGGAGTGCTGCATCAGATGACCTGGTCTCCACAATCACTCGACCGCAACCCAATTGAGATGGTTTGGGATGATTTGAAGGAAAATCAGCCAAAAGTGCTCAGCATATGTGGTTACTCCTTCAAGACTGTTGGAAAAGCATTCCAGGTGAAGCTGGTTGAGAGAATGCCAAGCTTGTGCAAAGCTGTCATCAAGGCAAAGAGTGGCTACTTTGAAGAATCTAAAATATAAATACATTTTTATTTGTTTAACACTTTTTTGCTTACTACATGATACCATATGAGTTATTTCAAAGTTTTGATGTCTTCACGTATTGTACAATGCAGAAAATAGTAAAAATAAAGAAAATCCATTGAATGAGTAGGTGTGTCCAAACTTTTGACTGGTACTGTATATTAACAGAAAACATAGTGCACTACTTTCTCTTGGAACACTAAGGATGGGGAAGAGTTGCAGGGGGGAAGAGAACAATGTCCCTATTTGAAAGCTAGAGAATAATTAGTAGCTTGCTATGTTTCATTTTTTTTTAAGTAGCTCTCATGTTAGGAAAGGTTGGAGATCCCTGTTCTACTCTATTACTTTAAGCGGCATTCTATAGGTTGAAAAGGGACATTTACAGGAGTTAGACAGAGTTCTCACTTACCTTCCAGTTCTGGCCCTGGAAAGGGTTTTCAAAGGCAACCTCAGCTTCAGTGACCAGCTCTGCTAGAGAACGAACCTTGCGCATCTTAGAGAGAAACACAGAGATAGTATGTTTTGATAGTATCCCGTGTGGCTCAGTTGGTAGAGCATGGTGCTTGCAACATCGGGATTGTCAGGTCGATTTCCACGAGGGACCAGTACGAAAATGTCCGCTCTGGATAGGCGTCTGCTAAATGACTAAAATGTAAATGATAAGACATGACTTTGTATATCTCTGTACTAAGTTCATGTGAACCAATGTATGAATATTTTGACTGGCATTTCATATCCCATGAGAACCAAGAACAAACGTACAAGAGTAGCCTAACTAATTTACTTAACGGATAGCAAGGTAGCTCTGATGAAACGCTGTCTGTCTCAGGAGAAATTGCTTATCCTGGTCCCAGATATGTTAGTGCTGTATAGCCAACTCAGCTATAGAGTGCAACAGATCTGGGACCAGGCTAGGGTTTCTAGGCCAGAAGTCACCCACCTTTTTTGATAGTTCCTTCCACTTCTGATGACACATCTGTGGAGAGTAGGGACCAAAAGCCACCTTGTCCCACTCCAGTGTCCTCTCCCCTTTAGTGTAAATACTCATGTCACCTTTGGGAATGTTTTCTTTGATACCATGCAGGAGCGTTATCAGGTCCTCCCTACCCCAGGCTGTAACCAAAGGACAGACATAAACAGATGACCAACCAGTCGGTCAGACAGCAAACCAGTCAGACTGATGTCTAAGAAATCAAACATACGACCAACCAGAGAGAGATATGTATCGACAACAGTGATAGACAGCCATATAGACAGACAGACTGACAACCACAACTAGACAATGACCAGTCAGACAGAACCAACTATTCAGACAAACAGTCCACAGAAGAGACAGACAAGGGGCAATGACAGAGTGACAGGCAAAACCTTACTGCATTTCTAGCTAATTTACAGTGAACAAAGATAAACATGCCTAATTGAGCTACATACAAAATGGTTGCTTGAACTCTTATCCAAAATGCACAGCTCAATGATCCCAGCCACCTGGTCAAGTCACTTCACACCCCGGGGACAGTTAGTCAAGTCTTGAAAAAAACCCTTCATACATTACTTACCTTCTTCTTTATCACATGTCTCCATTTCTTCTTCCTCTGTAAAGTCCATCACAAACTAGTGGCGATGTTTGCACGACTAATAGCCCTTTGAATGCTGAAACACAACTAGCGGCTATGTGAGTAACGTTTGCTAGCTCAGTTGCTAAAGAACCACATGGCTATTTAGAATTCATTCGTGTGGTGATTGTAAGCACGTGAGACGTTCCCCTTTCATGGTCCTGGTGCAAGCAATAACGTCTAGCTAAATTAAATACTACAATGCATAAAGAAATTATATACATGGCTAGCTAAAGTTGAGAATTTTCATTGGGATAGGCTATACGGAAACGCCTGGTGCCGAAATTGATGACGTAGGTTGCGCAGTTGAAACTGGGAGTCGAGTGGAGACGATTGTAATTCGGTTCACAGTCGAGTCGTCCTGATGAGCCCTCCCCAGCTAGGTCTATTATGCTAAAAGCAGCAGCATGGCGCTAGTTAACGCTTATAAAAGTGGGAACAATTGAGAAATAACCATCTGGAATATGGATGTCACCTTGACATGCCAGTGTATTTCTGAAAACAGGTTGCATACGGAGTTGCCGTCTTGTCAGATAGGTTAACGTTAGTTAATTAACAAACAACAAATGTGGCATAGTAATAAGTAAGCGAGAAGTAGCTAGATAGTGTTGCTAATCTGGCCAAAATGACAGCTAATTATCACATGTATTGTTTTTGTAGTCCAATAAAAACAGAATGACTCTGAAGTTCACAGTCTGAACACTCCCAAAAATTATTGCTGAAGTTTCTAGCCACAGGTTAGCTGGAGAGGGCTCATTATGACAACTGACAAAACTCAGCTGAGAACCGAATCCGTTCGTCCCAATGATTTATATCAATAAAATCAAAAGTATTTATAAAGCCCTTCTTACACCAGCTGATGTCACAAAGTGCTGTACAGAAACGCAGCCTAAAACCCCAAACAGCAAGCAATGCAGGTGTAGAAGCACTAGATGTATATATAAAAATAGGCTATATTGTAAACATTTATCAATACAAAAATGTGATGTTTTCTTAATTTAAAGGTTAGGGTTATGCATAAGGTTAGCATAGTGGTTAAAGTTAGGTTTGAAATAAGATTTTAAGAAGATAGAGCTCCTGAGTGTCGGGGGTCTATCACAACCGGGCGTTATCCGGGGTCCCATATGGCAGCACACAATTGGCCCAGCGTCTTCTGGGTTGGGGGAGGGTTTAGCCGGGGTAGGCCGTCATTGTAAAATAAGAAATTGTTCTTAACTGAATTGCCTAGTTAAAATAAAAAAATATCAATTTTTGAAATAGGTGGGGTTTATGACTTTGTGGCTTTCGTAACTAGTGACGACCATTTGAAGTCACAGGTTGGCCATAATGACACTCCCCAGTAGAAGCAGTTCTTCATAGGAATTAATTGAATTCTACAGTATTTCAATTAAAATATTTCAAGGACAAAATTACATGTTTAAGTATTTTGTTGTAAAAGTATGCATTTACGTGTCTGTAATAGAATAAATGTGACAAAAACACATTTATTGTGAAGGGCGATTGTCAAGATGGGAGGCACGGAGGCTTCAACACAGCGCCCTCTATTAGTCATCTAGTGTATGTATAAATAAATAGTCTGCCCCTGCACGCTGGTCAGGCGCATAGTCACACTCTCTCCTCCGATTGGTCGTTTCCCACGAAAAGTCTCTGACTTCCAACCTCAGTGCGCTCCACAGTTACAGGCTTTCCGACATGATCACTGATGTCATTATTCTAATTAGTAAATGTTTTCGTGTTTCCAGTTGTTTGAAACACCATAATAAAAACGGTTCGTCCCCAGAATCCACACTTAACTCTCGGTGCGTGACATCCATCATCAATTTCAGGTACCAGGCGTGTCCATAAAACCTGGAATACAGCTTTTGTCAAATGTATATATATATTTTTTTGCATTTTAGTTAACCCTTCCCCTAACCTAATTATCCTAACCTGCTATGTTAATTATCCTAATCTGCTGCGAAAATGTTTCTAACGTGCTACAAAAAGTCAGTTCTGACTAAAGCAGAAACATGCAAAATAAAATCCTACTAGGGGGAAATGCAGGATTTAACTAATTAAACAACAAAGAATATGATTTACATGATCAGTCTCTGTGTGTAAAATAAGTGGTTAATGTGAACCTAACTCACAGTTAAGAAATGGAAAGAAAGCAATCCAATGTTATTTGTTGCCTAGACTTTACTGCAAACGAGAAAGAACAATAACCTAATATTGCAGTAAGCCGTGACAGCCTTTATAATAGAAAGCTTGTGACCACACACACACCTAAATATTGCACTTAGAAATAACATTCACTGAGTTTTAAAAAATAATTTAAGAATCCCCCCTCACTCACAAGTGTTACTGTCAAGTTCAACACAACAAAAGCAATATCTTTGGGCTACACTGAACATTATTACATTGTACACTTTCTGCCAGTGGACATCTGTTCCACCAGAGCATTATACCCTTTGTTGGCATAATTGATATCTTTCAGGCAGAGAGTACACCTGGCATACCCCTTTTTAGCCACTGTATTGTAAAAGTGAGAAAGAGGGAAAGTGTGTGGTGTTCCTTTCACCTCTATAGTGACATCCATCTTAAGCCAGGCCCAGCTACATTTGTTTAACAAGCAACGCCTCATTGTCACCCAATTCTCTCATTCTGAAAATGAACCACATACTGTAGAGGGAAAACATGAATTCACAGATAACTAGTTATAGTTAGCTAACGAACTAACTTCTAACATTTCACACAGATTGCCAGGGTCCAGTAATCAACAAACGCGTTATAACTTGAGGAACGGCAAGGAGTCGTATAACGTTACCAGTTAATACTATAGCGAATTGGTTAGGTTACTAAAGTTAGCTCACAAAGGTAAAGTTGATTTTATATTCACACATTCAAAAGCCATTTAAAATTGTAAAAATCAATAACTATTTTATTGATTGTCACAGAAACATACACATTTATATGGTTTATTCTATAAGTATTGTAAAAGTATGCTAGACCTTTGTTTTGAATTTAAAAATAAAAAAATCCAGTTGATAGAAATACACACACAATCTTTAAAATGCAATTTAAAGCTGTATAAATCAATAACTAATTCACCGTTTGTCACAGAATCAAACTAGGTATGATTTATTCTAAAATGTCTAGCATGCTTTTACAACCTGTTTTGAAGAAAAATTCGAGTTTATCATAATTCCACGGTCATTCAACTCAAACCAACTCCTTCTCCACCCTCCCTGAAACCACAAATGGATTAGGCTCCGTCTTCACCACACTTTCCACCTCACTTAACTCGTCCTCATTCACTTCTATTTCACCCCCAGAACTCGGTCTGGTGTAGGGCTCACTGTTTGCACTTGACACCAATCTTTTACGACACACCTCCTCACTCTTTTCTGCCATCTTCAACAGATTCTACCTCTGCCTCCCTCTTTCTGTTCAACCTCTATTTTCCCCTCCATTCCTCCTCTGAAATCCAATTAAATGAATCCTTGTGAAAATATTCAAATTTTCTGCTGTGAAATCTCCTTCTTGCTTCATTAAGGGACGCCATATAGAAGGGACGCCATATAGAAGGGACGCCATATAGAAGGGACGCCATATATAACGTACCCCCGCCAATGTAAGTTACGTACCCCCGCCAATGTAAGTTGCCTTCTCTCATATGACCGTGTTTATTAAAAAAAAAAATGTTTTTTAAAGTATGAGCGGGTCAGTGCAAAGTAACCAATCAGGTGGACGAAAGGGTGCGTTTACCGACGGCAACCGATTAGTGACGAATACAAAGAAAGTGAAATCACTATGTATATATTTTTGAAGCATTTAATTGATGTTGAGAAGAGATCACAACAACAAAGAAACACTGTCAGACCTATCAATAAAAAGTTTAATTAAACACACCCCTATGCATCCCTCCATCCTCTCTTCAAATATACTTTTAATTTATGATTTTAGCCTTGATGTATGTACATATAGATAGTAGTAATGGTGTCTTTCTGTAGGCACTAACCACCACATTTCGTTTGCCAAAGTCTATGCGAAAATGAATGGTTATTTTAAAGGGTTTTTGGATAAACGCTGAAAATAAGGTCTGTGGTAAACACAGGTTTAGGAGATCTTAACGTTTTGTTCTATGAGATAATCTTCATCTGCTAACGTATTGTTTTGTGAATGTTGAAGCATTTATGTAATCAAAACCACCACATACAGCACATAAAGGCTTCATAATTCATAAACGTCATGCTAACTGACTGATACTATCTCATAGAACAGAACTTATTAGATCTCCTCAGACTTTTTTTCAACATTTATCCCAAAACCCCATTCTTTCCCCATGAATGTTCCTCATTGGAATGGCTTAACAAACCAGAGGTTACTCATTTCCGTTTTTAGGACTACAAGCTTGCTAGCTCTATTGTTCAAATCTCTTTTATACAATATTTAAATCCATAACATTCCACAATCCCCAAGGGCTTAAATTAAAATAAAAGCATTTTAAGAATTTATCTCCATGGTATTTCATATCATTACGTAAAACAATACCTAAAAGTTATTCGAAAGGCACGTTTGAGTGATTTTGCTTCTTCAGTCATATTGTAGGTTTGTAATTCATGGATAAAACTCCTTAAAAATGTGAACGATATTGACACTGATATGGCTTCAGTCTACAGCTGTCTGCTTTTCAGCTCAACTGTTAAAGAATTACCATAATGGTGGGCAGACGTGCAAAACATCATTCTTATATGGAATAAAGCCTTCTTGTACAATTCTTTGCAAGATAATAGTTCTAAGTCAAAACCTTTTTAAAGGCTTTACAAAGGTGGAAAGTCAATAGGGCAATATGTAATTAACACACTATCATAGGCCAAAGTATTATCATGGTGGCAAGAGCTGTTTGCTGCATAAATACACACATATATGGCTGCAGGAATGTTTGACTGGAAAGAAATAGGCAAATATACAGAAGATATATTCAACTCTTTAACAAATCATTTTTCCTTAACTGACAATTTCTTATATTTGAAATCTAATGGTCATAACCTACTATTTGGGCTTCATGATGGTTTAAAAACACTCCAAAATATATATATTTCAGTTCATACGGTAGTAGACAAAAACAAGAATCCTACTAAAATACTTTGTCATGTCAGATAAATAAAATAAATGGCTTTTGGATAAAAATGGTGGGTCCAGATGTCTACAATGGCATCTGAGTTTCATTGTAGACATCCTGTCCAGGTTCCTCCTCAAATGTCACCTTAGCGTCGTCGGCGTCCAACTGAAACACAACAGAACAAGGAAATACATAACAGTAAGGAACAATCTCATTCGACGTCAACCTCAACAAACGCTGTGCTCATTGTTTGCTTTATGCATGAGACCAAACCAAACAAAGGCCTTCCATTGACTGATTTCAAATGAAGATTCAACCCACAATGATGAACAGCATGGTATAGATGAGGGAGGGAGTGAGGTTGTCTGTAGGTATGCTTCATTGTACTGTATTGTTCTGTATTGTACAAATAATAATAATATGCCACTTAGTAGATCATTTTTATTCAAAGCAACTTGCAGTACAGTGGGTGCATTCCTTTTTTCGTATGTGTATCTGATCCCCTTTGGGAATTGAACCCACAGCTTTACCATTACCGGCACCAAGCTGTAATAATAATAGGACCACACACACACAACACCCTGATGTCTACTTACACATTTCATCTCCAGTTCGGTGAAGAAGCGTCCGGTCATGGCCATGCGGAGGGGGATAGTGAGGATGAGAACGAAGGGCAGGGCCAGGGAGGCCGGGCTGGACTTGACGATCCACAGCACAGCCAGACACACCACCTGGATGGCTGTGTATAGGTGCATCCTGCCCGTTGACACCTAGTGCAAGTGTGAATAGGGAGAAAAGGAATTCTGATTCTTATTTATTTACTAATACCATCTCCTTTTTGAGGGAGTCGTAGCCAATACACAAGAATACGGAGGCATACAGTGGGCATACTGTGTCAGGGATCTGCTGTCTGTTAATATACCCTGGTGGCGTAGGGCTCGTTTGGGTGGTATTTCTTGGGGACGAGCAGGAGCAGAATGCGATCCCACAACTGGATCCCGTTGAGCGAGGTGATTCCCATGTAGAGGAAGATACCGAACAGAGCCGTCATCGGAATCATCTTCAGGATGGGCTCCATGAGAATGGACAGACCTGGATACAAACAGGTTTTAATTAGCTTCGTCAATACAGGTGAAGGATGAAGATTCCCCTAGACACTGATGGGGTCAGTTTTGCATTTCCCCCACTAATGGTTAAAGTTAGGATTGGGGGGGTGAAAATGATCCTAGATCTGTTTTTACCTATACTACAGTATAAAATGGGCCACTATCTATCAATAATACTGCAAAAAGGACACAGTGAACAGTTGCTGTATTGTGCGTGGCAGTGGAGACTGGTTGGAGGAGTTATAGGGAGGAATGGCTCATTGTAATGTCTGGAAAGGAATCAATGGAATGGTACTAAACACATCAAACCCATGGAAACAATGTGTTTAACTCTGTTCCATTTATACCATTCCAGCCATTACAATGAGCCTGTCCTCCTATAACTCCCCCCACCAGCCTCCCCTGGTTTATGGCAATATCCAATGTGTATGTTTCTCAAGGTTTTTGTATTTAGTCAGTGGTGTAAAATATTTAAGTAAAGCTACTTTAAAGCACTACTTAAGCAGTTTTTTTTCTTGGTATCTTTACTATTTATATTTTTGACACATTTTACTTTTACTCCACTATATTACTAAAGAAAATAATGTCCTTTTTACTTAAAATATTTTTCCTGACACCCAAAAATACTCGTTACATTTTGAATGCTTACCAGGACAGGAAAATAGTCCCATTCATGCACTTATCAAGAGAACATCCCTGGTCATACTTACTTCCTCTGATCTGGTAGACTCACTAAACAGTGTTGGAGTGTGCCCCTGGCTATCCTTAAAGAAAAAATCTAAAAAGTGTGCTTTCTGGTTTGCTTAGTATGAGGAATTTGAAATGATTTATACTTTTACTTTTGATACTTAAGTATATTTAAAACCAAATACCTTTATACTATTACTCAACTACTATTATACTGAGTTACTTTCTTACTTCAGCCCTTTTCTATTAAGGTATCTTTACTTTTACTCAAGTATGACAATTGGGCAGGCTCAGTCGTAACTGGCCGCGACCGGGAGGTCTGTGGGGCAACGCACAATTGGCATAGCGTCGTCCGGGTTAGGGAGGGTTTGGCCGGTAGGGATATCCTTGCCTCATCGCGCACCAGCGACTCCTGTGGCGGGCCGGGCGCAGTGCACACTAACCAAGATTGCCAGGTGCACGGTGTTTCCTCCGACACATTGGTACGGCTGGCTTCCGGGTTGGATGCGCGCTGTGTTAAGAAGCAGTGCGGCTTGGTTGGGTTGTGTATCGGAGGACGCATGACTTTCAACCTTCGTCTCTCCCGAGCCCGTACGGGAGTTGTAGCGATGAGACAAGATAGTAGCTACTAACAATTGGATACCACGAAATTGGGGAGAAAAGGGGGGTAAAATTCAACAACAACAAAAACACACAAAAAAATTAGGACAATTGGGTACTTTTTCCACCACTGGAATTAGTAAACATCGGGTCATGTACTCTGCATATGGCAGGTGATAATCAGACAACTATATCTTTGTACTTGTTTATTTCCATTTGGAAAGGTTGTTTCTGTGGTGATTTTGACTTCGAAAGGACACTGAACATACTGTACAAAATTATTAGCGTGGCTCCTATGGTCATTGTTATGCCTTACAACCAGGGCTCTTAAGTGATACCATTTTGGTCGCATATACTCATATATTTTGCTGTGAGACCTGAAATGTAATTTTGGGAGCACCAGTGCGGCCAATTTTTTAAAACAAGTTAATAATTGTTGTAATGATTAGGCTTCACTGTACCGTTGTTCCAGAGTGCTCTAGAACAGGTATGTGGACACCTGTTCGTCAAACATCTCATTCCAAAATCATGGGCATTAACCTGTTGCGACTCTAGGGGCAGTATTTTCATTTTTGGAAAAAAAACGTTCCCGTTTCAAACGGGATATTTTGTCAGGACAAGATGCTAGAATATGCATATAATTGACAGCTTTGGATAGAAAACACTCTAACGTTTCCAAAACTGTAAAGATACTGTGAGTATAACAGAACTGATGTTGCAGGCGAAAGCCTGAGAAAAATCCAATCCGGAAGTGCCCCAGGTTTTGAAAGCGCTGCGTTCCAATGAGTCCCTATTGAGCTGTGAATGTGCCATCAACGAGCTTACGCTTTCTACGTACTCCCCAAGGTGTTGGTCCCCCCCCCCCCCCTTTGCTGCTAAAACAGCCTCCGCTCTTCTGGGAAGGTTTTCCACTGGATGTTGGAATATTGATGCGGGGACTTATTTCCATTCAGCCACAAGAGCATCAGTGAGGTTGGGCACATGTTGGGTGATTAGGCCTGGCTTGCAGTTGGCATTCCAATTTATCCCAAAGCTGTTTGATGGGATCCACACCGATCTCGACAAACCATTTCTGTATGGACCTCGCTTTGTGCCCCTACCTTTCTTTAAAGGAATCTGTGACAAACAGATGCACATCTTTATTGCCAGTCATGTGAAATCCATAGATTAGGGCCTAATGAATTTATTTCAATTGACTGATTTCCTTATATGAACTGTATCTCAGTAAAATCGCTGGAATTGTTGCACGTTGCGTTTATCTTTTTGTTGAGTGTAGATCTGTCATTCTCATTGAAAGGAAGTCTAAGAAGCGGTAGATCTCTTCCATGAGCTCTATTTCTATGCTTCCCATTCTTAAGTTTTGTTTTTGTGTATTTTACTTTTGGGTTTTGTAAACCAGCTTCAAACATTTAAAAATACAATATTTTTGTTGGTGGAAAATATTATAATTCACAGGGGTATGCGCAATGATCTCGGAGGTAACGCCAAATAAAAATGTGATTCATATTTTGAAAAAATGTTTGTCTCTGTGAATGGTTTGTTCTCTGACAAATCAACTGTAAATTTCAGTGTTCCTCAAGGTTCCGTTTTAGGACCACTATTGTTGTCACTATATATTTTACCTCTTGGGGATGTCATTCGAAAACATAATGTTAACTTTCACTGCTATGCGGATGACACACAGCTGTAGATTTCAATGAAACATGATGAAGCACCAAAATTGCCCTCGCTGGAAGCATGTGTTTCAGACAAAAGGAAGTGGATGGCTGCAAACTTTCTACTTTTAAACTCGGACAAAACAAAGATGCTTGTTCTAGGTCCCAAGAAACAAAGAGATTTCCTGTTGAATCTGACAATTAATCTTGATGGTTGTACAGTTGTCTCAAATAAAACTGTAAAAGACCTCGGCGTTACTCTGGATCATGATCTTTCTTTTGAAGAACATATCAAGACTGTTTCAAGGATAGCTTTTTTCCATCTACGTAACATTGCAAAAATCTGAAACTTTCTATCCAAAAATGATGCCGAAAAATTTATCCATGCTTTTGTTACTTCTAGGTTAGACTACTGCAATGCTCTACTTTCCGGCGACCCAGACAAAGCACTAAATAAACTTTAGTTAGTGCTAAATACGGCTGCTAGAATCCTGATTAGAACAAAAAAGCCTCCAGTATTGATGCTGCAGTAGTTTATGTGTCGGGGGGCTAGGGTCAGTCTGTTATAGCTGGAGTATTTATCCTGTCTTATCCAGTGTCCTGTGTGAATTTAAGTATGTTCTCTCTAATTCTTTCTTTCTTTCTTTCTTTCTTTCTTTCTTTCTTTCTTTCTCTCTCTAGGAGGACCTGAGCCCTAGGACCATGCCCTATGATGACTCCTTGTTGTCCCCAGTCCACCTGGCCGTGATGCTGCTCCAGTTTCAACTGTTCTGCCTGCGGCTATGGAACCCTGACCTGTTAACTGTGATTACTATTATTTGACCATGCTGGCCATTTATGAAAATTTGAACATCTTGGCCATGTTCTGTTATAATCTCCACCTGGCATAGCCATAAGAGGACTGGACACCCCTCATAGCCTGGTTACTCTCCAGGTGTCTTCTTAATTTTTGGCCTTTCTAGGGAGTTTTCCCTAGCCACCGTACCTCTACACCTGCATTGCTTGCTGTTTTGGGTTTTAGGCTGGGTGTCTGTACAGCACTTTGATATATCAGCTGATGTAAGAAGGGCTATATAAATACATTTGATTTGATTTGATTTTCAAACAGTACATTTATATTTTACAACAGGGCTATACATTTGGGTGAGTCTTTTTCCCGCCTCTTGTTTCACTAGAAAAAATAAAATCAAACCAACTAGTGTTCAGCGAAATAACAACACAATGTCAAATACAGATAGCCTAGTCAAACAATTAACATCCAATCACATTAACCATTACTCTTTTGCGGGAAACCGTCACTCTTACGCAGACATTTAGAAACAAAACATGACAATTAGAAAAATAAGCCATGGCCGTTTTTGAGTGAGAATAAAGACGACTTTTGAGTAGTAAGACGTATAAAATCAACAGATAACATTAATAAGAAGGGGCTAGAAGTGTCTTATATGTTGAGCTACCGTGTGACTAGGACAGGCAAGCCCCATACTATTGTGGAGGAATTAATTCTTCCTGCTGCTGCGGCTTTGGCTGGAACAATGCTGGGGGAAAAGGCCAAAAAAAACTCTACAGACAATGCCTCCATCAAACAACACTGTTTCACGACGCATCAGTGACACGGCAGGAGATGTTTAGAAACAATTACTGCTTCGCATACAAGCTAGTGAATTCTATGCGTTACAGCTGAATGAGTCAACAGATGTGGCAGACCTGGCACAGCTCCTGGTATATGTCTGTAAAATTTTTGGGGTTAAATTAAAGAAGACATCCTCTTCTGCAAACCACTGGAAACCAGGACAACATGAGAGGATATGTTTAAAGTACTAGACAGCTTTGTGACATCAAATGGACTTTGGTGGTCAAGATGTGTTGTTTTCTGTACAGATGGCGCAAAAGCCATGACAGGGGTGACATAGTGGAGTGGTAACGCGCGTGCAAGCAGTTGCTCCCGACACTACTTGGGTACACTGCAGAATCCACAAGAGGCTCTTGCTGCCAAGGGAATGCCTGACAGCTTGAAAGGCATTTTGGACACTACAGTGAAAATGGTTAACTTTGTTAAAGCAAGGCCTCTGAACTCTTGTGTATTTTCTGCATTATACAATGATATGGGCAGCAACCATGTAACACTTTTACAACATACAGAAGTGTGCTGGTTATCAAGGGGCAAAGTATTGACACATATTTTTGAATTGAGAGACGAGCTTAAAGTTTTCTTTACTGACCATAATTTTCACTTGTCTGACCGCTTGCATGATGACGAGTTTCTCACACGACTGGCCTATCTGGGTGATGTTTTTCTTGCCTGAATGATCTGAATCTAGGATTACAGGAACTCTCCACAACTATATTCATCGTGCGGGACAAAATTGAGGCTATGATTAAGAAGTTGGTGCTCTTTTCTGTCTGCATTAACAAGGACAACACACAGGTCTTTCCTCATTGTATGATTTTTTTGTGTGCAATATACAAATAGTCTGGGTAGTCAATTGATTAGGTGTTCAGGAGTCTTATGGCTTGGGGGCAGAAGCTGTTTATAGAAGCCTCTTGGACCTAGACTTGGTGCTCTGGTACCGTTTGCCATGCGGTAGCAGAGAGAACAGTCTATGACTAGGGTGGCTGGAGTCTTATGGTCTTCCTTTGACACCGCCTGGTATAGAGGTTACTCTCGATGGTGCAGCTGTAGAACCTTTTGAGGATCTGAGGACCCATGTCAAATCTTTTCAGTCTCCTGAGGGAGAATAGGTTTTGTCGTGCCCTCTTAAACCTCTTAAGGCTAGGCAGAATACTGCCCCCTTTGGAGGAATTGCGTGCCCATAGTAAACTGAAAATAAATCTGTCAAAAATTACTAATATATGCATATAATAATTATTATTGGATAGAAAACACTCTAAAGCTTCTAAAACCGTTGGAATTATGTCTGTAAGTATAGCATAACTCACAGGGCAGGCATTCTTCCAAACTAGTTTTGTTGTCATGAAAGTTGGGGGCAACTTTGACGTGATCGCCCCCACCCTTCCCAACCAGCTATGGATCTGGGGACACTTTCTATGTCTTCCACTACATGTCCTCATTCAGTAGAGCGTTCAATCGTTCAAATCCCGCGAGAATTGGCCCTATGGGAGTGAATTGAGTGAGTGCCGCGAGAAAATACCTGTGCGTTAGGGCGCGAATTGGTCCCAGCCATTCCTTTGTTCCAGCACTCCGGAGGAGGACTAACAATGACCGGTTGAATTGAAAATTGTTTTGTATGTTTACAACATCCTAAAGCTTGATTCTGCACTTAGTTTGACCTGTTTAGTCGACATATAATATGTAATTTTGAAGTTTTGATGCGCAACTTTTCCGGACCAGAGGACATTTTGGGTGCATTTCAGCTGATATTGTTAGCAGATGCTAATACAAAGACACAAGACTTGAAACCAAACGATGTTTTGGGTAAGTATGAACCCTTCCAGTACATTCTGAACGAAGACCATCAAAGGTAAGGGAATATTTATGCTGAAATTGTGTGTTTCTGTTGACTCCAACATAGCGGAGAAATATAGCTTATATCTGAGCGCCGTCTCAGAATATTGAATAGTGAGCGATTTCTGTAACGTTAAAAAGAAATGTAACAAAGCGATTGCATTAAGAAGCAGTGTATCTTTCTAAATATATGTAGAACATGTATATTTAGTCAAAGTTTATGATGGCTATTTACGTTATCTTGCGGCGCTACCTATATTTTCTGCGGACATTTTTGAGTATTTTCTGAACATGAATTCAATGTAAATGGACATTTATGGATATAAATGGCATATTATTGAAAAAAAAATGTATTGTGTAACATGTCCTATTACTGTCATCTGATGAAGATTTTCAAAATGTTAGTGAATGATTTATTTTTTAATCCTGCTTTTATAATTTTATATTTTCTGGGACAAAATGGCTGCCTCTTGTCTTCGTTTCGGTGGTGGTCTAATATAAATATGTGGTGTGTTTTCGCCGTAAAACATTTAAAAATCTGACATGCTGGGTAGATGAACAAGGTGTTTGTTTATCTTTCATTTGAGGTATTGGACACATTAATGTGTGGAGGTTAAATATTTCTAAGAATATTTTTGCGTTCCATGCGCCACGTTCCACCTGAACGTGGGAGGGGATGTTCCCAAAAGGGAACCCTTAACCCGTCATCAGGTTAATGACTGTCTTGGTGTGCTTGGACCATGTTTGCTTGTTGGTGATGTGGACACCAAGGAACTTGAAGCTCTCAACCTGCTCCACTGCAGCCCGGTTGCTGAGAATGGAGGCGTGCTCGGTCCAGTTTTTCCTGTAGTCCACAATCATCATCTCCTTTGTCTTGATCATGTTGAGGGAGAGGTTGTTGTCCTGGCACCACACGGCCAGGTCTCTGACCTCCTCCCTAAAGGCTGTCTTGTCGTTGTTGGTGATCAGGCCTACCACTGTTGTGTCATTGGCAAACTTAATGAGGGTGTTGGAGTCGTGCCTGGCCGTGCAATCATGAGTGAACAGGGGATACAGGAGGGGACTGAGCACTCAACCCTGAGGGGCCCCTGTGTTGACGTTCAGCATGGCGGATGTGTTGTTACTTAGCCTTACCACCTGGGGGCGGCCTGTCAGGAAGTCCAGGATCCAGTTGGGGAGGTGTTTAGTCCCAGGGTCCTTAGCTTATTGATGAGCTTTGAGGGCACTGCGGTGTTGAACGCTGAGCTGTAGTCAATGAATAGCATTCTCACATAGGTGTTCCATTTGTCCAGGTGTGAAAGGGCAGTGTGGAGTGCAATAGAGATTGCATCTAGGGTTTCTGGGATAATGGTGTTGGTGTGAGCCATAACTAGCCTTTCAAAGCACTTCATTGCTACAGACGTGAGTGCTACGGGTCGGTAGCCATTTAGGCAGGTTACCTTAGTGTTCTTGGGCACAGGGACTATGTTGGTAGGGCTGCGCTCAGAGTTTCTTGCCTTGGCAAATCGCGCCGTTAAGACACTGATGCCCTTTGCAACCACGTACCTATGTTAGAGTGGATTCTCGGCCCTCACTAGCATGAAAACTAAATACAGGCACAAACTGTGTGTGGAAAATGATTTAAAACTGAGACTTCCCAATACAACCCAACATTGCAGAGTTATGTGCATCCTTTCAAACACACCCTTCTCATTAACCTGTGGTAAGTTATTCACAATTTTTGATGAAAAAATATGTTTTTCTATGCTAAATAAAAAGAACAATTATTGATTATTATTATATTATTATTTGTGCTCTTGTCCGATAAGAGCTCTTTGTCACTTGTTACATTGTTAATACAGTCACCATTTCGTTACAATATGATTTGGCACATTTTTTAAATATTTTCCATACATTTTAATCCCAAATATATTTATTAGAAATACATTTAAATGCATTTTTTTTGTATTTACCAAAAATATCGATAAATACATTAAAAATATATTCTAAAATACATTATTTAATGTATTTCAGAATGTATTTTGAACTACATTCAATACGTTTTCCGATGCTTTTCACATACAGTGCCTTGACTTTTTCCACATTTTGTTACATTATAGCTTTATTCTGAAATGTATATACAGTATATAAAAAAACCTCAGAAATCTACACAAAATACCCCATAATGACAAAGCAAAAACAGGTTAAAGACATTTTTGCATATTTATTAAACATTAATAACATACATATTTATATTTATATTATTTATATAAATATTCAGCACCTTTGCTATGAGACTCAAAATTGAGCTCAGGTTCATCCTGTTTCCATTGATCATCCTTGAGATGTTTCTACAACTTGGAGTCCACCTGGTGTAAATTCAATTGATTGGACATGGTTTGGAAAGGCACACACCTGTCTATTTAAGGTCCCATAGTTGACAGTGCATGTCAGAGCAAAAAGGAAGCAATGCGAATCGTGGGAGAAGGGCCTTGGTTAGGGAGGTGACCAAGAACCTGATGGTCAATCTGACAGAGCTCCAGTGTTCGTCTATGGAGATGGGAGAACCTTCCAGAAGAACAACCATCTCTGCAGCACTCCACCAATCAGGCTTTTATGGTAGAGTGACCAGACAGAAGCCACTCCTCAGTAAAAGTCATATGACAGCCCACTTGGAGTTTGTCAAAAGGCACCTAAAGACTTTCAGACCATGAGAAACGAGATCGGAGCAAAGTACAGAGAGATCCTTGATGAAATCCTGCTCCAGAGCGCTCAGGACCTCAGACTGGGGCGAAGGTTCGCCTTCTCTCAGGACAATGACCCTAAGCACACAGCCAAGACAACGCAGGAGTGGCTTCGGGACAAGTCTTTGAGTGGTCCAGCCTTGTCCTTCGGGACAAGTCCTTGAGTGGTCCAGCCAGAGCCCGGACTTGAACCCGATCGAACATCTCTGGAGAGACCTGAAAATAGCTTTGCAGCAACACTCCCCATCCAACCTGACAGAGCTTCAAAGGATCTGCAGAGAAGAATGGGACAAACTCCCCAAATACAGGTGTGCCAAGCTTGTAGCGTCATACCCAAAAACCCGAGGCTGTAATCGCTGCGAAAGGTGCTTTTTACTGAGTAAAGGGTCTGAATACTTGTGTAAATGTCATATTTCCGTTTTTTTATTTTATAAATTAGCAAAAATGTCAAAAAACTATTTGTCCTTTGTCATTATTGGTTATTGTGTGTAGATTGATGAGGCGAATAAAAATAATTTAATACATTTTAGAATAAGGCTGTAACGTCACAAAAGGTGGAAAAAGTAATGGGGTCTGAATACTTTCAAAAGGCACTGTATATTCTAATATACATTTTGCATACATCTATGTATACATTTCATATAATCTCTGCAGTATTTGTTGGAATGTATTTAAAATGTATTAAATAAGGCTTCTCAAGTGCCGCAGCGGTCTAAGGCACTGCATCGCAATGTTGCGGCATCACTACAGCCTGGGGTTTGATCAGGCTGTGTCACAACCGGCCGTGACCGGGAGTCCAATAGGGCAGCACACAATTGGCCCAGCCTATGGTCGTCAGTTGAACGGTGTTTCCTCCGACACAGTGGTGCAGCTTGCTTCCATGTTAAGCGAGCGTGTGTTAAGAAGTGCAGCTTGGCGGCTCATGTTTCGGAGGACGCATGACTCGACCTTCTCCTCTCACGAGCCCGTTAGGGAGTTGCAGCGATGAGACAAGATCGTAATTGGACCGCAATTGGATATCACGAAATTGGGGAGAAAAAGGTTAATACATTTTTTTTAAATAATAAAAAATTAATTATTTGGCCAATTTTAAATATTTCACATGTATCTGAAAATATTTTTTTCCCCATATGGTACGAATAAGAATTGACCGATCAAGCAGTGGTATAAAGTACTTAAGTCAAAATACTTTAAAGCACTACCACAAGGAGTCTCTGTACTTTACCTGACTATTTATATTATTGACAACTTTGACTTTTTTTTCACTACATTTCTAAAGAAAATAATGTACTTTTTACTCCATACATTTTCCCTGACACCCAAAAGTGCTCGTTACATTTTGGATGCTTAGTAGGACAGGAAAATTGTTCAATTCATGTTCTTATCAAGAGAACATCCCTGGTCATCTGTACTGCCTCTGATTTGACGGACTCACTAAACACACATGCTTAGTTTGTAAGTGAAGTCTGAGTGTTGGAGTGTGCCCCCGGCTATCCATAAAAAAAAGAAAATGGTGCCGTCTGATTTGCTTAATATAAGGAATTATTATTTATACTTTTACTTTCGATACTAAAGTATATTTTTGCAATTACATTCACTTTTGATACTTAAATATATTTAAAACCATATATTTTTAGACTTTTACTCAAGTAGTATTTTACTGGGTGACTTACACTTTTACTTGAGTCATTTTCTATTAAGGTACAGTATCTTTACTTTTACTCAAGTATGACAATTGGGTACTTTTTCCACCGCTGTGATCAAGTAGTGAGGTCACTCACCGACGAGCAGAGCCACCAAAATCCCACTGACCCTCTGCTCCACAACCTTCTCGATCTCCGGCTTGGGCCCCTTGCTCATGACGGTGAGGGCGTTGGCGTGGGTAACCGAACGCACGGTGGTGGCACTCAGCCACGGCACGCCAAAAATGGCACCAAACCCGCCCATGCCCACCAGGATGAGAAGGTCCAGATGGAAGCCGGATCCTTTGACCATCTTCCTCTCCGGCTTACTTACAATCAGACTGACAAGGAAGAAAATAAAGGTTAGGTTATGGGGTAAAGGTTAAGGGTAAGGATTGTGTATCTATGGCCTTGTCTAGAAACAACCCTTAGAAACAAATGTGTAGGAGATGGGGAATAGGGGTTTTGGACAGGGCCATCATAATGTAACCCTGTCCAGAAAAAAAAACCTAGCCCCTACAACCTACAGCCTTTCTGAGGGCAAGGTGGAGATACAAGCATATTACTCTCTGAGTATGTTTTCCACAATAAATTATTATTCCATATCTCAGTTACTTTTGTAACTGAAATTTCTATCCAATGACTTATTTCACAATCACACAATTTCACTTGTAAATGGCCTGATTTACAAGTGAAAAAGCCTGATTTTAAACGGTAAACGTTGTAAATCGCCTGATTACTGATTGACAGCTGTCACTCACGTGGTGATCTGGGACTCTAGGAAGATGAGGATGAAGGCGAGACAAGCGGGCACACAGCAAGCGAACATGACCCACACGGGGAAAGTCTTGTGTTCGCCAAACGGGTTGATGAGCCAACCTCTGGCAGCAGGGTTTGACACCGTCAGACCCTTGGGTACGACCAGTTTCTAACCAGGGAAAGACACCAGTTAGGGTGGCGAACTTTGAATTAATTTGTTCTATTCCTACATCAGGTAAGTTACGCTTATTATGCTCAACTCACGCTAACTCACGCTACACTTTAGCTATACTATACTATAGCTATACTTTAGTTGAAAGTAGGGTTGAAAATGCTTTGTAATTTAAAAAAAAATAATTTTGTGTAGTCTGACAATTTCCAGAAAACCTGTAGTCATAGAAATAAGGACTTAGCCTGAGTGCCAGTCTGTTTGTGCCACCATGCCAACATGTTTGGTCTGACAATGACAGAGCAATGGAGTTGGAAAGAGCACAAACATATCTGAGACCAGGCTAGCAAGGACTAACCTGGGTGTACGCATCCTCTATGTTGATGTCCACAACACACATTAAGAAAATAGCAATGGGCACCCCAAAGTCCCCAATCAAGCGCCGGATCTGAAAGGCAGACAAACACATAACAACAAAGCTTGACAAGTGTATCTGACTGGTTCCAAGGCTAGTGCCGAGTCCCCTGTCTTATAATTTAAAGTGCTTATAGCACTTGAATAATTTAATTGAGTTGAACTTTATTGATCCCCAATCTGGGAGGGGGTGGGTATGTAAAAAAAAGTTGTTCAAACTAAAGATACACGCCCTGTTGAAAGGAAATCATGCTACAATTGAAATGAGTCTGTTGACATTATCCTCAATGTGTGCATTGTTGTATTCACATAGCTGAGGCCACTTTAAATGTAAATTAAATTGTTGAATAAAAATGTATTGATTAATATCATTACCTTTCCAGGTAGGAAGGTCCCGTTCTTGAACTGGCGCAGGAAGAAGGCGATGAAGAAGCATCCAAACATGAGGCACATGGAGAGCAGGGCCGTGTTGGGGTAGGCCCGGTCCAGGATGTTGACTGTGGTGGTGGTGTTGCCCGTGCTGTTGTCATACAGGTGGTTGTGGATCACCACTGGGTGCCATGGGTCCTCCACCGTGTTGTTGAGGTGGTCGTAGTTCAGGATCAATGGGTGGGCCTTGAAAATCTACAGACAGCGATTGGATGAAAGTTGACTGTGCTTTTTGAAAAACCTGTATTTCCATTACTGATTTTTAGCAAAAACAATGATTTATTTCTCTGGTCCTTTGAGTCAGATACCAGCAATGGACATTGAAACAAAGTTAAGAGTGAGCAAGAGGATTGGAAACAGTGGAGTAATGTAACAGTAATGACAGTGTAATAATGTAATGTAACAGTATTGACAGTGGAGAAATGTAATGCAATGACAGTGGATTAACATAATGTAACGGTAATGACAGTGGAGTAATGTAACAGTAATGACAGTGTAATAATGTAATGTAACAGTGTTGATAGTGGAGAAATGTAATGTAATGACAGGGGATTAACGTAATTTAACAGTAATGACAGTGGAGTAGTGTCATGTAACAGGATGGACAGAGGTGGGATGGTGATGTATACCCTGCCCAGCTTGGCGAAGGTCTCGTAGATGAAGATGAGGGAGATAAGGATGGAGAAGATCTCCTGGGTGAAGCGGGAGATGAAGCGGACCAAGAAACTGCCCTCGAACGCCACGATGAGCACCACGATGACCACCAGCCACACGCCCACCCACACACGCCCCACAATGTACTCAATGTCCTGAGACTTACAGAACTGAATGGAATGGAAAGACTCCAGGTTATTGCCAGTTGTCAGTGATATTTAGTGGTATTCTACATATACTGTAGTCAAAGCGAGATGTGAAAATGATGTCAAATTTTTCATAAAAACATGAAACTTGGTACACTTGTACAGTTTGGAGCCTTGAACATTTTCAGATATGGATCCATTATAAAAACAACTCATGACGGCTGTGGTGGCCATTTTCCATTCCTACACACCCAAATAATGTATTTTACCTCATATCTCCAAAACCCAAAATAATGACATAAAATGTTCTATGTCTACCCCTATGTTTACAATGATGCCATGCACAACATCAAAAATCACTCCAGGCGGGCCATTTTGCTATTCTGCCACAACCACCTGGCTCCATATTATTTATTTATTTTGGGAATTTTACCCCCTTTTGTACCCAATTGTTAGTAGTTACTATCTTGTCTCATCGCTACAACTCCCATACGGGCTCGGGAGAGACGAAGGTCGAAAGCCATGCGTCCTCTGAAACACACCCCGACCAAGCTGCACTGCTTCTTAACACAGCGCGCATCCCGGCGACCTGGTTAGCGTGCACTGTGCCCGGCCCGCCACAGGAGTCGCTAGTGCGAGACAAGGATATCCCTACCGGCCAAACCCTCCCTAACCTGGACGACGCTAGGCCAATTGTGCGTCGCCCCACGGACCTCCCGGTCGTGTCCGGCTCCGACAGAGCCTGGGCGCAAACCTAGAGTCTCTGGTGGCACAGCTAGCACTGCGATGCAGTGCCCTAGACCACTGCGCCACCCGGGAGGCCCTGGCTCCATATTTGAAAATGATCAGGGCCCCAAACTGTACAAGTGTACCAAGTATCATACTTTTATTAAAAAGTGAATATATAAAATTTGGCACATATTGCCTGGACTAATAGGATATGCCGTATACACATCTTTATCATTCTCACATGACCATTTACTATTCATCATACATTTGATTAAATATGATGAAACAGATATGACACCACAAACATAACAGAAAGAAAAAAACACACAAACAAAAATACTTGAATAAGATGCATCGTTGCATGCACGATGGAATATCAGTTTCATGTCGATCAGATGTAGAGAGCCATAGCTCTTTAGTCATTTTGCAGGTGTGGCGTTAAAAGAGGAGTCACTCACGGCAAAGAAGGCCTCCTCAAACACCAGAAGTGGGCCTGAGAAGCCGATGACCAGGACGGGCTGGGCTGCGATGCAGCAGAAAATGACTCCCTGGACACAGGTGGAGATCAGGAGCTCAGACACACCCATCATGTTGTCCACCTTATCAGCTGAAGTAGGGAAGTGGGAAAGGAGAGGTTATGGCGTTACAGACATGGGTTTGAAAAGTATTTGTTTTCATTCAAATATTTTAGTTGCATTTGATTGAGCTTGCCTAGCCCAACGGAATAGTCCCCAAAGTACAAATCACACCCATGTGGCACACCTGACAGGCTCACTCTGACACATAGATAACACGAACACACATGTATATACAAACACACACACACACACACACACACACACACACACACACACACACACACACACACATACATTCGAACACGTAATCAAGCACTCACGGCACAAACACACACAGACAGTATTTACCTAGCAATCCTCCGAAGGTGACGGCAGGGGACAGGGCAGCGAAGTAGATGAAGATAATAGCGGCGAGAACTTGAGCGTTGAGGGCATCAGTGAAGTCACTCACATAGTGCTGGTAGCGTCTCTTCGCATCTCGTATCATCCCGCCGAACGGCTGACCCGTACGAACCAGAGGATCCTCAGGAGCAGGCCCAGATGGGTTGGAAGCTAGGAAAATATTAAGTATAGCTAAGCTGGGAAGGTTTGGAATATACAGTACCAGTCAAAGGTTTGGACACACCTACTCATTCAAGGGTTTCTCTACATTTGTACTATTTTCTACACTGTAGAATAATAGTGAGACATCAAAACTATGAAATAACAAATATGGAATCAAATAGATTTTAGATTTTAGATTCTTCAAAGTAGCCACCCTTTGCCTTGATAACAGCATTGCACACTCTTGGCATTCTCTCAACCAGCTTCACAAGGAATGATTTTCTAACAGTCTTGAAGGAGTTCCCACATATGCTGAGCATTTGTTGGCTGCTTTTCCTTCACTTTGCGGTCCAACTCATCCCAAACCCTCTCAATTGGTTGAGGTCGGGTGATTGTGAAGGCCAGGTCATCTGATGCAGCACTCCATCACTCCCCTTGGTCAATTAGCCCTTACACATTCTGGATGTGTGCTTTGGGACATTGTCCTGTTGAAAAACAAATGATAGTCCCACTAAGCGCAAACCAGATGGGATGGCGTATTGCTGCAGAATGCCATGGTAACCATGCTGGTTAAGTGTGCCTTGAATACTACATAAAATCACAGACAGTGACACCCGCAAAGCACCCCCACACCTGCTCTTTCATGCTTCACAGTGGGAACCACACATGCGGTCTCACAAAGACATGGCAGTTGGAACCAAAAATCTCAAATTTGGACTCATCAGACCAAAGGACACATTTCCACCACTCTAATGTCCATTGCTTGTGTTTCTTGGACCAAGCAAGTCTCTTCGTCTTATTGGTGTCCTTTAGTAGTGATTTATTTTCAGCAATTCGACCATGAAGGCCTGATTTATGCAGTCTCTCATGAAAAGTTGATGATGAGTTGTGTCTGTTACTTGAACTCTGCGAAGCATTTATTTTGGTTGCAATCTGAGGTGCAGTGAACTCTAATGAACTTGTCCTCTGCAGCAGAGGTAACTCTGGGTGTTTCTTTCCTGTGGTGGTCGTGAGAGCCAGTTTCATCATAGCGCTTGATGGTTTTTACGACTGCACTTAAGGAAACTTTCAAAGTTCTTGAAATTTTCCGTATTGACTGACCTTTGTGTCTTAAAGAAATGATGGTCTGTCATTTCTCTTTACTTATTTGAGCTGTTCTTACCATAATATGAACTTGGTCTTTTACCAAATAGGGCAATCTTCTGTATACCATCCCTACCTTGTCACAACACAACTGATTGGCTCAAACGCATTACGAAGGAAAGAAATTCCACAAATTAACAAGGCACACCTATTCATTGAAATGCATTCCAGGTGACTACCTCATGATTCTGGTTGAGAGAATGCCAAGAGTGTGGAATGCTGTCATCAAGGCAAAGGGTGGCTACTTTGAAATATAAAATATATTTTGATTTGTTCAGCACATTTTTGGTTACCACATGATTCCATATATGTGTTATTTCATAGTTTTGATGTCTTCACTATTATTCTACAATATAGAAAATAGTAAAAAATAAAGAAAAACCCTGGAATAAGTTGGTGTCCAAACTTTTGACTGGTACTGTACTTGTAATAAAAAATATTTAAATTAGGGAGGAACACTGATATGATTTTTTTTCTGGAAAAGGTTACAGTTGAAGTTGGAAGTTTACATACACCTTAGCCAAATACATTTAAACTCAGTTTTTCACAATTCCTGACATTTAATACTTTAATCCTTTCCCTGTCTTAGGTCAGTTAGGATCACCACTTTATTTTAAGAATGTGAAATGTCAGAACAATAGTTAAGAAAATGATTTTTTTCAGCTTTTATTTATTTTATTTATCACATTCCCAGTGGGTCAGAAGTGTACATACACTCAATTAGTATTGGTAGCGTTGCCTTTAAATTGTTTAACTTGGATCAAACGTTTCTGGGAGCCTTCCACAAGCTTCCCACAATAAGTTGGGTGAATTTTGGCCCATTCCTCCTGACCGAGCTGGTGTAACTGAGTCAGGTTCGTAGGCCTCCTTGCTCGCACACGCTTTTTCAGTTCTGCCCACACATTTTCTATAGGATTGTGGTCAGGGTGTTGTGATGGCCACTCCAATACCTTGACTTTGTTGTCCTTAAGCCATTTTGCCACAACTTTGGAAGTATGCTTGGGGTCATTGTACATTTCGAAGACCCATTTGCGACCAAGCTTTAACTTCCTGACTGATGTCTTGAGACGTTGCTTCAATATATCCACATAATTGTCCTCCATCATTGTCACGGCTGTGTGGAGAGACGGACCAAGGCGCAGCGTGCTCTGAGTTCCACATCTTTTTTTTTTTGTGAACTTACAAAACAAAAAGGAAACAAACAACGAACCGTAACATAAGAGGTGCAACATGCACTAACTCAAAATAAGATCCCACAAAACACAGTGGGGAAATGGCTGCCTAAATATTATCCCCAATCAGAGACAACGACAAACAGCTGCCTCTGATTGGGAACCATACCAGGCCAACATAGATATAAACACACTAGATCACCCACCCCAGTCACACCGCGACCTACCTCCAAACATAATGATGGTCATTATGGCCAAACAGTTGTATTTTTGTTTCATCAGACCAGAAAAAATACAATCTTTGTCCCCATGTGCAGTTGCAAACCGTAGTCAGTTTTTTTTATGGCGGTTTTGGAGCAGTGGCTTCTTCCTTGCTGAGCGGCCTTTAGGGTTATGTTGATATGGGACTTGTTTAACTGTGGATATAGATACTTTTGTACCTGTTTCCTCCAGCATCTTCACAATGTCCTTTGCTGTTGTTCTGGGATTGATTTGCACTTTTCGCACCAAAGTACGTTCATCTCTAGGAGACAGAACATGTCTCCTTCCTGAGCGGTATGATGGCTGCATGGTCTCATGGTTTCCCATGATTTCAAGCAAAGAGGCACTGAGTTTGAAGGTAGGCCTTGAAATACATCCACAGGAACACCTCCAATTGACTCAAATGATGTCAATTAGCTTATCAGAGGCTTCTAAAGCTATTACATAATTTTCTGGAATTTTCCAAGCTGTTTAAAGGCACAGTCAACTTAGAGTATGTAAACTTCTGACCCACTGGAATTGTGATACAGTGAATTATAAGTGAAATAATCTGTCTGTAAACAATTGTTGTAAAAATTACTGGTATCATGCACATAGTAGATGTCCTAACTGACTTGCCAAAACTATAATTTGTTAACAATACATTTGTGGAGTGGTTGAAAAACGAGTTTTAATGAATCCAACCTAAGTGTATGTAAACTTCCGACTTCAACTGTATGTTTTTTTTTAACAGAGGGAGACCTCCATTAACCAACTACAAAACAGGTGCTATGGATGCAAGTGGGTTTTTGCAACACTTATGTATGTGTATGCTCATGTATTGATGCTATTTTAATTCATTCTAATCTATTGTATTATTGTAGAATATGTTAATGAGCCTCCACCCACATTTGCGGGGTTTCAAGTCCAGACGCAACACGGGGTCGGAGGGACGGAGCCTCTCCTGCAGCAGTTTCTTCTGGAAGCCGATGATGGACTGGAGCATCGCCCCGTCCTGGATCTCCGTGGGAGGGATCACGATGCTGCAGTCCATGAAGTCAGCCACGGCGTCCATCAGCTCCCGTTCGCCCTGTGCTTGGAACGCCGCCTGGTTGAACACCTGGGATAGAGGGAAAAGAAGAGAGGGGAAATTGGGATGTGAGAGTATGAGGATGATGTCTAGTGTCTTTTTGTATTGTTGTGAAGTTATATATATGGGCCGGTTTCCCTGACACAGATTAAGCCCAGTCCTGGAATAATTAACATGCTCGATGGAGAAATTGTTTTGCATTTCTCCTAAATGGAATGTGTATCATGGTTGTAGTCCTAGAAACACCCATATTTTACATGCATGTACTGATGCTGGTTCAAATCAAATCAAATTTTATTTGTCACATACACATGGTTAGCAGATGTTAATGTGAGTGTAGCGAAATGCTTGTGCTTCTAGTTCTGACAATGCAGTAATAACCAACAAGTAATCTAGCTAACAATTCCAAAACTACTACCTTATAGACACAAGTGTAAGGGGATAAAGAATATGTACATAAAGATATATGAATGAGTGATGGTACAGAGCGGCATAGGCAAGATACAGTAGATGGTATTGAGTGCAGTATATACATATGAGATGAGTATGTAAACAAAGTTGCATAGTTAAAGTGGCTAGTGATACATGTATTACATAAAGATTCAGTAGATGATATAGAGTACAGTATATACATATACATATGAGATGAATAATGTAGGTTATGTAAACATTATATTAGGTAGCATTGTTTAAAGTGGCTAGTGATATATTTTACATCATTTCCTATCAATTCCCATTATTAAGTTAAGTTAAGTCAGTGTGTTGGCAGCAGCCACTCAATGTTAGTGGTGGCTGTTTAACAGTCTGATGGCCTTGAGATAGAAGCTGTTTTTCAGTCTCTCGGTCCCAGCTTTGATGCACCTGTACTGACCTCGCCTTCTGGATGATAGCGGGGTGAACAGGCAGTGGCTCGGGTGGTTGTTGTCCTTGATGATCTTTATGGCCTTCCTGTGACATCGGGTGGTGTAGGTGTCCTGGAGGGCAGGTAGTTTGCCCCCGGTGATGCGTTGTGCAGACCTCACTACCCTCTGGAGAGCCTTACGGTTGTGGGCGGAGCAGTTGCCGTACCAGGCGGTGATACAGCCCGACAGGATGCTCTCGATTGTGCATCTGTAGAAGTTTGTGAGTGCTTTTGGTGACAAGCCAAATTTCTTCAGCCTCCTGAGGTTGAAGAGGCGCTGCTGCGCCTTCTTCACGATGCTGTCTGTGTGGGTGGATCAATTCAGTTTGTCTGTGATGTGTACGCTGAGGAACTTAAAACTTACTACCCTCTCCACTACTGTTCCATCGATGTGGATAGGGGGGTGTTCCCTCTGCTGTTTCCTGAAGTCCACAATCGTCTCCTTAGTTTTGTTGACGTTGAGTGTGAGGTTATTTTCCTGACACCACACTCCGAGGGCCCTCACCTCCTCCCTGTAGGCCGTCTCGTCATTGTTGGTAATCAAGCCTACCACTGTTGTGTCGTCCGCAAACTTGATGATTGAGTTGGAGGCTTGCGTGCCCACGCAGTCGTGGGTGAACAGGGAGTACAGGAGAGGGCTCAGAACGCACCCTTGTGGGACCCCAGTGTTGAGGATCAGCGGGGTGGAAATGTTGTTGCCTACCCTCACCACCTGGGGGCGGCCCGTCAGGAAGTCCAGTACCCAGTTGCACAGGGCGGGGTCGAGACCCAAGGTCTCGAGCTTGATGACGAGCTTGGAGGGCACTATGGTGTTAAATGCCGAGCTGTAGTCGATGAACAGCATTCTCACATAGGTATTCCTCTTGTCCAGATGGGTTAGGGCAGTGTGCAGTGTGGTTGAGATTGCATCGTCTGTGGACCTATTTGGGCGGTAAGCAAATTGGAGTGGGTCTAGGGTGTCAGGTAGGGTGGAGGTGATATGGTCCTTGACTAGTCTCTCAAAGCACTTCATGATGACGGAAGTGAGTGCTACGTGGCGGTAGTCGTTTAGCTCAGTTACCTTAGCTTTCTTGGGAACAGGAACAATGGTGGCCCTCTTGAAGCATGTGGGAACAACAGACTGGGATAGGGATTGATTGAATATGTCCGTAAACACACCAGCCAGCTGGTCTGCGCATGCTCTGAGGGCGCGGCTGGGGATGCCGTCTGGGCCTGCAGCCTTGCGATGGTTGAAACGTTTAAATGTTTTCCTCACGTTGGCTGCAGTGAAGGAGAGTCCGCATGTTTTAGTTGCGGGCCGTGTCAGTGGCACTGTATTGTCCTCAAAGCGGGCAAAAAAGTTATTTAGTCTTCCTGGGAGCAAGACATACTGGTCCGTGACTGGGCTGGTTTTCTTTTTGTAATCCGTGATTGACTGTAGACCCTGACACATACCTCTTGTGTCTGAGCCATTGAATTGAGATTCTACTTTGTCTCTTATACTGACGCTTAGCTTGTTTGATTGCCTTGCGGAGGGAAAAGTTACACTGTTTGTATTCGGTCATGTTTCAGGTCACCTTGCCCTGATTAAAAGCAGTGGTTTGGGCTTTCAGTTTCACGCCAATGCTGCCATCAATCCACGGTTTCTGGTTTGGGAATGTTTTAATCGTTGCTATGGGAACAACATCTTCAACGCACGTTCTAATGAACTCGCTCACCGAATCAGCGTATTCGTCAATGTTGTTGTCTGACGCAATACGAAACATATCCCAGTCCACGTGATGGAAGCAGTCTTGGAGTGTGGAATCAGATTGATCGGACCAGCGTTGAACAGACCTCAGCACGGGAGCTTCTTGTTTTAGTTTCTGTCTGTAGGCAGGGATCAACAAAATGGAGTCGTGGTCAGCTTTTCCGAAAGGAGGGCGGGGCAGGGCCTTATATGCGTCGCGGAAGTTAGAATAGCAGTGATCCAAGGTTTTTCCAGCCCTGGTTGCGCAATCGATATGCTGATAAAATTTAGGGAGTCTCGTTTTCAGATTAGCCTTGTTAAAATCCCCAGCTACAATGAATGCAGCCTCCGGATAAATGGATTCCAGTTTGCAAAGAGTCAAATAAAGTTCGTTCAGAGCCATCGATGTGTCTGCTTGGGGGGGAATATATATGGCTGTGATTATAATTGAAGAGAATTCCCTTGGTAGATGATGCGGTCGACATTTGATTGTGGGGAATTCTAAATCAGGTGAACAGAAGGACTTGAGTACCTGTATGTTGTTATGATCACACCACGTCACGTTAACCATGAAGCATACGCCCCCGCCCCTCTTCTTACCAGAAATATGTTTGTTTCTGTCTGCGCGATGCGTGGAGAAACCAGTTGGCTGCACCGACTCCAATAGCGTCTCTCCAGTGAGCCATGTTTCCGTGAAGCAAAGAACGTTACAGTCTCTGATGTCCCTCTGGAATGCTACCCTTGCTCGGATTTCATCAACCTTGTTGTCAAGAGACTGGACATTGGCGAGAAGAATGCTAGGGAGTGGTGCAGGATGTGCCCGTCTATGGAGTCTGACCAGAAGACCGCCTCGTTTCCCTCTTTTACGTCGTTTTTTTGGGTCGCCGGCTGGGATCCATTTCGTTGTCCTGGGTGAAAGGCAGAACACAGGATCCGCTTCGCGAAAGTCATATTCTTGGTCGTACTGATGGTGAGTTGACGCTGCTCTTATGTTCAGCAGTTCTTTTCGACTGTATGTAATGAAACCTAAGATGACCTGGGGTACCAATGTAAAAAATAACACGTAAAAAAACAAAAAACTGCATAGTTTCCTAGGAACGCGAAGCGAGGCGGCCATCTCTGTCGGCGCCGGAAGATTGGTTAAACAATGTGTCATGAATCCCGTTTTTACCATTTCCTGTTAACTTGCTCTCATTTCCTGTACAGTTTCGCTCATCTCCACTTCCTGCTCTTTCATTGGACCTTTTAATTTGCTAACTCACTTTGTCGGCCATGAGTGCTGCCATTGCGCGGCCGGTTTCGTGGTAGTCCATGTCACTCTTGGTGGGGCCCACCAGGATAAAGACGAAGCGGACTGGCACTGGGGCCTCCAGGGCCGAATCCAGAACCAGAGCCTCCTTCAGACGCACAAATGCCACCGTGGGCCTCTCCAGGAAGTCCAGAGCTCCTGGTACACATACACATACAAACAAACATACATAAGCATACATAGGTATGACACAGGATGTTGGTGGCACCATAATTGGGGAGGACTGGCTCATAGTAATGGCTGGAACGGAATCAATAGAATGGTATCAAACTCATCAAACATACAGTATGGTTTCCATGTGTTTTATACCATTCTATTCCCTCCATTCCAGCCATTATTATGGGCCATCCTCCCCAATTAAGGTGCCACCAACCTCCTGTGAGGTATGAGAATACATACACATAGACAGGCATGAAGATATGTGTACACACACACACACACACACACACACACACACACACACACACACACACACACACACACACACACACACACACACACAGTGTACTGATTCAAATTCAGATTTGCACTTACCAACAAGCACCATAGAGGCCTCTACAGTGTCAGTTGCATCTCTCTGAGGAAAGAAAAGTAATGTGTATAGTATTTAGTCAAATCAATTATCTAAAATGGTTGTTGACATTGACATTGAATTTGTGTGTTTTTAAATGTTGGTATTGTTGATCTATTACTGTTTAGGGTGACTGCTGACTGAATGACACATTACACGTACCCTCTCTTTGACAGAAAAGGTCTGCATCTCCGCCCCCCCGACCAAGGGTTGGCCCTCTACTGCAGTTTGGCTGGGGAGAGAATCACACCTTATATTATGTACTGTATGTAAAGCTCATAGAAAGGCTTATGCCTAGGTAATTTAACAGGTCCCCATTCTATGTCAGTTGTAGAGTTACGACCAGGCATACACTCAACTGGTTTAACTGGCCCCCGGTCTGCCCCTAACAGCGGTGGTCGGTGGCATTTTCTTTATGAGAATGTGTCACGCCTGCTCCCCTCTCTGGCGCTCGAGGGCTCCCACCCCACATCATGCCTCAGCCGGCTCATCAGGCTCCCACGCCTCAGTCGGATCGTCGGGCTCCCCCGCCTCAGCGGGATTGTCAGGCTTTCACACCTCAGCGGGATCGTCAGGCTTTCACTCTTCAGCCCGATTGTCAGGCTCCCAGAGCCTCAGCCATCTCGTTGGGCCCCCATGCCTCAGCAGGATTGTCAGGCTTTCACGCCTCAGCCGGCTCGCTAGGCTCCCATGCCTCTGCTGGCTCGTCGGGCTTCTACGCCCTCAGCCGGCTTGTCCAGCGCCCATGCCTCGGCCGGCCCATCAGGCTCGCCCAGGTGGGACGCATCAGGCTCGCCCAGGTGGCGTCCCTAGAGGGTGGGGTGCTGTCATGCCTGCTCCCACTCTCCCTCTCTGGCGCTCGAGGGTGCCAGGCAGCCTTTCATTACGCACACCTGTCACCCTCATTACGCGCATCAGCACTCATTGGACCCACCTGGACTCCTTCACGTTTTGATTGCCTTCTCTATATCTGTCTGTTTCATCCCCGTGTCAGCATTATTATAATTTCTGTTTCCCCTGTCCAGACGCTGTCTGTATTCTGTTCCTGTCCGTGGTTCACTCCCTGTACCTGCTTCTCGTCTCCAGCGCCGATCCTTACAGTAAGGCCTTATTTCTTCTCCTTCATGTTGGATGACTGTCATTAATATCCTGTTCACTTAACTCAATGTAACATCAATAGGTTTAGGCTACTATATGATACTCAAATGTGCCCTATAACCATCACGAGGTTGCTACAACCTAGCCTTCAAATGAAAGTTTATAATGTGGGTACATAGGTCGAGAGACAAATTGGAGTACTCAAGGTGACAGACAGTGACACATTCAATACCACCTTGCACATTCTTGCCTTCATCTAGCTGATCTGGGGTGTAATCATTAGTCCAAACTGTTTCAAAAAAACTAAAACGAGTTTCTATTGAACAAATTCATGTATGTCCCTCCCCATTTCGTTCCATTTGCTTCTGTTTAAGGAATGTTTTGCAACAGAATTGGCGGGCCCCGGTGGAAATAACTTAACTTGGAAGAGTTGCAGTGTTGGAAAGCCTTAGTCTGCTAGCTAACATACATAGCATTCCTCTCTGAGTCAGTTTATTGAGTAGGCTAAATTAGCTGCATTAGCTAAGTAAGTGACAGGTTAACAAGGAAGAAATGAGTACAACAAAATATAGCTAGCTTTCTCTCTCTCTCTGCTGCTTCTCCTTCATTTGTGAATAAATGTATTTTCCCAAAACCGTTCAACTATTGTTTTTTTCTCTCTTTGAGTCAACTACTCACCACACTTTATGCACTGTAGTACTAGGTAGCTGTAGCTTTCAGTAGATTCTGTGATTGGATGGGCAACATGTCAGTTCAAGCTGCAATAGCTCTTATAGGTTGGATGATGTCCTTCAGAAGTCGCTATGATTACTGTGTACGTCTATTGAAGGGGGTGAGAACCACAAGCCTCCTAGGTTTTGTATTGAAGTCAATGTACCCAGAGGAGGACAGAAAATACCCGTTCTCAGGCTACACCATGGTGCTACCCTAGAGGGTGCTTTTGAGGCTACTGTAGATCTTCACTGCAAAACCGTGTGTTTTAATCAGTTATTTGGTGTTGTGCATGTATTTAGTATAATTTTATCTAAAAATAATAAAATTAAAATAAAATAAAATCACTGAGTGGTATGCTCCTCCCCTTCCTCCTCACTGGTCCCTTAGTTAGTATTTATATGGACAGTGGTATGGCTTGGCTTTGAACCACCTCCGATACAAAGACCTGAGTAGGACTTTACTGTCACAGACCATCTGAACCAATTGCGCTAAAGCCTAGACTTTTACATAGACAGCAAACACAAGTCTTCAGGTCTTAGGCAAGCTGACTAATCATACAAGCGTAGCTTAGTGAACACTTAGTGAACTTTACCTGCGGTTTTGGAGCAGGGAACGGAGCACTCCATCCCGATCGCTGGGCCTGATCTCTTTCTTGCTGATCAACTCATCCACTATCTTCTCAGCGATGCCGGAGAGACTGCGCTCCACCCGGTCTAGCATCACCACACCTGAACAATCCACAGGAAACATCACAGGGTGAGAGGTTGAACAGGGCCAGGGTTAAAATATGAATGAAGGATGTAAGAGGGGTGGAAGAGAGAGAGTAACTGCGAAGGAAGGCAAACGGAAAGGGGATACCGAGTCAGTTGCACAACTGAATGCATTAAACTGAAATGTGTCTTCCGCATTTAACCCAATCCCTCTGAATCAGGACATCGATGTAGACTGGCTGTATGGGAAGGAATATGCAGGTGCAGTACCCCTATAGGTAATTTCCTCTTATATTGCAACACAACCTAGAAATACAGGTTCGGACGGGTTCTATAGTTAGAGGGCAGTTGACGGAGCTCACTCGAGCTTCAAGGTCAAAATCTGATAATTTCTCTCAAGATCTTATCTTGATGATATTCACTCATCTTCAAACCTGTTCAAACACTTTTCAATAAATGCTTCCTTTCCCTTTACAAGGTAGCTACTGCAACAAAGACAGAGTTACAACATAGCTTTTGCCAATCCAGTCATGCCAGATCACTGATTACCTCACTAAAAGAAGAAGGAAATACCCACTGGGCACAAACTAATGGAATCAACATTGCTTCAATGTAATCATTAATACGTTGGATGTCACCATCTCAACCAAACATCTAAGTTAAAGAATAGGGCTAAATGAAATCAAACTTGATTTAAAGTGCATTACAAGATTGATAAGATTTTGTCCTATTCTTTGACTTAGATTTTTGGTTGAGATGGAGATGTGAATCGAACATACAGTATCAAATTATTCATTTTGAGACAAACTGGATATTGAATTGTGCTTGGTTGTCAACGAAACCAAATATCAACATTTGAAGGAGATGTATCTTCTGTTTGCATAGATCCATCTGTGCCACTGACTTAGTCTGGATTTCATTCAGAGTTTGTCTACAAATTAATAATTCATATGTTGGATTCACGTCTTCATCTCAACAAAAAATAAAAGTTAAAGAATAGGATAAAGCCAGTGGCTCAGATGAAACTCTCCTGCGTTGTCAACCAAACACAATTCAACAATAAAGTGGCAAGAAAAAGTATGGGAACCCTTTGGAATTACCTCGATTTCTGCATAAATTGGTCATCAAATGTTTACTTATCTTCATCTAGGTCACAACAGTAGACAAACACACTCTGATTAAACTAACACACAAACATTTACATGTTTTCATGTGTTTTATGAACACACTGTGTAAACATTCACATGGCAAAAAGTATGTGAACCAAATTTAATACCTGGTTGACCCTCCTTTGACAGCAACAACCTCAACCAAACGTTTTCTGCAGTTGCGGATCAGACCTGCACAACTGTCAGGAGGAATTTTGGACCATTCCTCTTTACATAACTGTTTCAGTTCAGCAATATTCTTGGGATGTCTGGTGTGTACCGCTCTCTTGAGGCCATGCCACAGCATCTCAAATCGGGTTGAGGTCAGGACTCTATCTGGGCCACTCCAGAAGGCGTATTTTCTTCTGTTGAAGCCATTTTGTTGTTGATTTACTTCTATGTTTTGGGTCGTTGTCGTATTGCATCACCCAACTTCTGTTGAGCTTCAATTCGCGGACAGATAGCCTTACATTCTACAGCAAAATGTCTTGATCAACTTGGGAAATCATTTTTCCGTCGATGACAGCAAGATGTCCAGGCCCTGAGGCAACAAAGCAGCCCCAAACCATGATGCTCCCTCCACCATACTTTACAGTTGGGATGAGGTTTTGATGTTGGTGTGCTGTCCCTTTTTTTCTCCACACATAGTGTTGTGTGTTCCTTCCAAACAACTCAACTTTAGTTTAATCTGTCACAGAATATTTTGCCAGTAGCGCTGTGGAACATCCAGGTGCTCTTTTGCGAACTTCAAACATCCAGCAATGTTTTTTTTGGACAGCAGTGGCTTCTTCTGTGGGGTCCTGCCATGAACACCAATCTTGTTTAGTGTTTTACGTATCGTAGACTCGTCAACAGAGATGTTAGCATGTTCCAGAGATTTCTGTAAGTCTTTAGCTGACACTCTAGGATTCTTCTTAACCTCGCTGAGCATTCAGTGCGGTGCTCTTGCAGTCATCTTTGCAGGACGGCCACTCCTAGGGAGAGTAGTAACTGCTGAACTTTCTCAATTTACAGACATTTTGTCTTACAGTGGACTGATGAACATTAAGGCTTTTAGAAATACTTTTGTAACCCTTTCCAGCTTTATGCAAGTCAACAATTCTTAATCGTAGGTATTCTGAGATCTCTTTTGTTTGAGGCATGGTTCATGTCAATGCTTCTTGTGAATAGCAAACTCAAATTTTGTGAGTGTTTTTTATGGGGCAGGGCAGCTCTAACCAACATCTCCAATCTCGTCTCATTAATTGGACTCCAGGTTAGCTGACTCCTGACTCCAATTAGCTTTTGGAGAAGTCATTAGCCTAGGGGTTCACATACTTTTTCCAACCTACACTGTGAATGTTTAAATGATGTATTCAATATAGACAAGAAAAATACAATAATTTGTGTGTTATTAGTTTAAGCACACTGTCTATTGTTGTGATTTAGATGAAGATCAGATCAAATTTTATGACCCAGAAATCCAGGTAATTCCAAAGGGTTCACATACTTTTTCTTGACACTGTATTTTCGTATTACAGTAAACAGCTTAAAGTTAAGGCTATCTTACAAATGAATGTAACTGTATTTTTTCAACCTTAAAATGTGCAACACATCTAAGTTTACATTTTGAGTTTAGTTTACTGTAACTAGTATAAATCTCTTCCTACTTAATCATAGAAAGCATTAATGTTCAAGATAGCATGCAAAGGTCGCAAGTTGTGGAGATCTTCACACTTGCTGTAATAATCTGTGCAGAATATTGTTGATCACTTGCACTGTGTACTTTTCTTTCACCCCAATTGGTAGTTACAGTTTTGTCCCATTGCTGCAACTCACGTACGGACTTGGGAGGGGCGAAGGTCGAGAGCCATGCATTTTCCGAAACACGACCCCGCCAAATTGCACTGCTTCTTGACACACTGCTCGCTTAACCCGTAACCCAGCTTCACCAATGTGTCGGAGCAAACACCGTACCAGCTGGCGACCAAAGTCAGCGTGTACGCACCTGGCCCGCCGCAAGGAGTCACTAGAGCGCAATGGGACAAGGACATCCCGGCCAGCCAAACCCATCCCTAACCCAGACGACGCTGGGCCAATTGTGCGCCGCCTCATGGGTCTCCCGGTCGCGACCGGCTGCGACACAGCCTGGGATCAAACCCGGGTCTGTAGTGACGCCTTAGACCGCTGCGCCACTCGGGAGGCTCTGCAATATGTACTTTTAATGTAATCTCAACTGCAATCCAGGTTATTTGGCTGTGCTATTTGATGAAACACAGTGATAACGCATTAAGTTGTTGTATAAATATAACATATCTGACATTGTATTGCCATTTGAACTTTGTTGTGCTTTTAAATGGTTGAAAGCGCAGATAAGACATTTAGATGACACCTAAACTAAAAAGCAGATATTGTTTTTCCATTGGAATTTAGTTGTGCTTTTAGATGTTTGAAAGCATATTGATAACATATTGGGAATTTACAAAACTTCTGGCTGTCTTTTTGAGTCGGTGAATAATGGTTGAAATCCCAGTGATCAACATCTCAACCAAATATTACCCAAACGTCCACTTTGAAATGACGGGGCGTGCCCAGTTGGCAGGCTTTTCAGTCCATTCTATTCTATTCTATTCCATTCAAATTCAAATAAATTCCATTCAGATAAGTAATACTTCTACGAGAGAAGGAGGAAGAACGCATTTGAAAACTATTGGAATTGGACCATTTCCTCCATTCAACTCTATATTCGGTCGTGTTCCCAAATGTTTTTTGGCCAGTGACCCCATTTTGATATATATAAATATATATATATTTTTTTACAACCTCACCATGTAAAGAAAGTGATGTAATCAATAGCTAATGTTTCATGTTTTATTTGGGCGCTATGACAGTCTATTACAAATCAGTCTGACTGTACTTCAATCTGAAGGAAGTATGGTTTGAAGTGACTGAAATGCATCAGAAAGGTATTAGGAAGTTCAGAAGATTATCAGGCTATAATTGTGCATGACATTCTGTGTAGAAAAGAACACCATCATCGCTTTCAATTATCATGTTCTTTTCCCCTCCGAGTCTGTGTGGCTTGTGAGCATTGTAATAGCTTATAGCTTCAACCGTTCACAAGTTAGAGCGACATTTGTAGGAAGTAAACAGAAACGGCTTTGTTTGTCACGACCTGTTCGGCGGATATCGAAGGTTACTCACATCACAATGATTCTGTGAACCAAGCAGCAATTTTTCTCCAGAGTTTCTCTCATGACCCTATTTTCAAATCAAGCAACCTACATAGGGTTGCAACCCCTAGTTTGTAAACGCTGCATTAGGGCATGCAACGGAAAACGTCTTAAAACATTTCAGAACTTAAAATGACAATTTGCATTTCTCATTGGACAAGCCCAAGTAGTTCCTCCCTGTTTCAGTACATTTTCTTCAGTTTGGTGCCTAATGAACACAACCATGGGACAAAACACGAGGTTCTACCTGGACTGAGAAATGTTCATTTTCGATTTCCATTGCAAAGCGTTTCAAAACATTTCCCACTGTGTACCCTAATAAACACGGCCCTGTTCTGACCTGTGTTCATGGTGCGGCGCAGCTGGATGAGGCTCTTGAAGGTGAGGTAGGAGATGTGTGAGGGTCCCCAACCCCCGGCCTCGGGGTCGTAGCTCTCCTCATAGCCCACCCATCGGCCCGTCTCCTGCCAGCCCTGCTGGTTCTGCTGGTCATTCATCAGCTCGGTCAGCTCCACGTAGGCCTGCATGGGGAGACACAAGATACTGGCAGTGTGGAATTGAAAGGGATCGCATGGGGACTAAATGAGTTCCCAAAGCAACACACATTTTGTCTCCCAATTCTTTTTGCTTAATTCTCCAGCATGTATCAATGTAAATATATATGGACAGATGAAGTAATATATCAGTATGCGTATGGAAGACACAGGACACTGATGCAGCCAAACTAATTTGAAATAATCCATAATGCCCGATATCGTTGTTACCCTTGTGGCAATACCGGTGCATTTGAAAAAATGTGGCTACACTAATGCAGGTGATTCAAACACCCACAGCCATTCATCATTGGGTTGGCGCCCCCCCCCCCTCCTCCCTGGGTTGTGCCGTGGCGGAGATCTTTGTGGGCTATACTCGGCCTTGTCTCATTATGGTAAGTTGGTGGTTGAAGATATCCCTCTAGTGGTGTGGGGTTATATCCTTCCTGTTTGGCCCTGTCCAGGGGTGCCATTGGATGGGGCCACAGTGTCTCCTGACCCCTCCTGTCTCAGCCTCCAGTATTTATGCTGCAGGAGTTTATGTGTCGGAGGGCTAGGGTCAGTTTGTTACAGTGCCTTGCGAAAGTATTCGGCCCCCTTGAACTTTGTGACCTTTTGCCACATTTCAGGCTTCAAACATAAAGATATAAAACTGTATTTTTTTGTGAAGAATCAACAACAAGTGGGACACAATCATGAAGTGGAACGACATTTATTGGATATTTCAAACTTTTTTAACAAATCAAAAACTGAAAAATTGGGCGTGCAAAATGATTCAGCCCCCTTAAGTTAATACTTTGTAGCGCCACCTTTTGCTGCGATTACAGCTGTAAGTCGCTTGGGGTATGTCTCTATCAGTTTTGCACATCGAGAGACTGAACATTTTGAAGCCTGAAATGTGGCAAAAGGTCGCAAAGTTCAAGGGGGCCGAATACTTTCGCAAGGCACTGTATATCTGGAGTACTTCTCCTGTCCTATCCGGTGTCCTGTGTGAATTTAAGTATGCTCTCTCTAATTCTCTCTTTCTTTCTCTCTCTCGGAGGACCTGAGCCCTAGGACCATGCCTCAGGACTACCTGACATGATGACTCCTTGCTGTCCCCAGTCCACCTGGCCGTGCTGCTGCTCCAGTTTCAACTGTTCTGCCTGTGATTATTATTATTTGACCATGCTGGTCATTTATGAACATTTGAACATCTTGGCCATGTTCTGTTATAATCTCCACCCGGCACAGCCAGAAGAGGACTGGCCACCCCACATAGCCTGGTTCCTCTCTAGGTTTCTTCCTAGGTTTTGGCCTTTCTAGGGAGTTTTTCCTAGCCACCGTGCTTCTACACCTGCATTGCTTGCTGTTTTGGGTTTTAGGCTGGGTTTCTGTACAGCACTTTGAGATATCAGCTGATGCACGAAGGGCTATATAAATACATTTGATTTGATTTTGATTTGATCATTGTGCTTTCACCTTATTCAAGCAAGCAGGTGCACTTGAACATGATTTAGCAGTTTCACCAAAAGGCTGATTCAGGTGTGTTCATGATTGACATTAGAAGCAATGACCTCTCTATCAACTTTTGCATTGTCACTCCTGCACACTGCACACATACAGATCTACAAGGCATGTAGTGAGGGTGGGGTGATGTCGGTCGACAAGGCACCGACATGCTCGGCTGGTTGCCACAACGAGGGAGGCCGGGTGTAGCTGGTGTCTACAGCGTAAACATGGTGGCGGTAGCCCCCGTCTGCAGTGTTTGTGTCCACTGGTTGTTTTCGGTGTCGGTGTGGAGGTGACAGATTAACTGCTGGCTGTGTTTGGAGTGTCAATAAATGGCGTGTGGCAGAGTGTGTGTGGGTACAAGAGTTTCAAAGGACAGTAGTGTGTGTTTGTTTGTGTGTATGTCTTTCCTATGTATGAATACATTATCAATGGTGACAATCAGTTTGGTGACAACGGTGGCAGCTATGACATAGAGGTGGCAGCTATGATATAATGTATGTGTGAGGGGGGAGGGTGTGTGTGCAACGGGGTTGAAGTTTGTTTTGGTTCTTGAATGAACCCTCCTGCCCCTGCCAGTCACAGGTGTACCTCAATTGCATTAAGTGCATTTCAGGGTATCTACTAATGGTTGTAAAGGCTGGTAGGCCATGGGAGGACAGGAGCGGATACCATGGTGTAGCTGAAACGGAGACGTTTAATTGTGAACATACGTTCTATGTAGGTCTGTCAAATGATTAAAACATTTAATTGAGTTCATCGCAGAATTTGCTATGATTAATTAATTATTAGCAAATTCCAAATTTGCTCAAAGTGAGCTGTAATGTAAGATTTTTTTATACAAAAAACCATTACAATAGTATTGTCCTGATTTGTCTAATGTAAGCTAAACGAGGTAAATTGAGAAATCACACTTTCTTTAACCTCAATGTCAAAGCATGTGGCTTAGTATTGGCTATAGGAAAGGTTATGTATGTGTAGATTCTCCATTTAAAAGTGGTTCTTAGTCCCAGGCCAGGCTTCTGTTTCCGGGAAACCATTTCTGAAATCTATTGTAGCAAAAAGGGGGACATAGTTAGATTGAATGGAGAACTCTATTTTCACAGGGGTGGACAGCACGGGCAGCACAAAACACAGTATTAACACACTTCGAAATCGTTGCTGTATGCTAACCAAGGGAGTTATATACAGTATAAAGTATATACTGTAGAAACGTGTTGGCGGGACCACTTACCTGGCAGTCTCCCCTGGGGTTGGCGTTGGTGTTAACGTTCAACGCAGCTGGAACATAGAAAGGAGGCTCTGATAAGCATTGTACATAGCCGTTCCTACTTCTGTCTATACAATACATCGTTGTCCGATCATCGTTGTCTGATTGATACACTTTACACATGAATATGGACATTCTCAACAGTATCCTCTAACGACTAGATCCCTGCCTAAATGCCTAAATGCATTTTGGTTGTAGACATTCAAGTATAGAGAGAAGTTGTTTTTCAACCATAATTATAATTTCCCCAAATCCACTGCAGGCTTGCTGGACAGATTTGGATTGTGGGCTGTGCATTTGCCACCCCTGCTATACAGTTTATTCTGTACTGTGCAACTGAATGAAATACAGTGAATCTACAGAGAATTCAGAAATACTTTTTCCACATTTTGTTACATTACAGCCCTATTCTAAAATATAAAAAAATTCCCTCATCAATATATACACAATACATCATAGACAAAGTGAAAACAGTTTTTTTTAAATTATTTGCACCTCTATTAAATTAAATCATCTATTAATATACACTACCGTTCAAAAGTTTGGGGTCATTTAGAAATGTCCTTGTTTTTGAAAGAAAAGCACATTTTTTGTCCATTAAAATAACATCAAATTGATCAGAAATACAGTGTAGACATTGTTAATGTTGTAAAGGACTATTGTAGCTGGCAATGGCAGATTTTTTTATGGAATATCTACATAGGCGTACAGAGGCCCGTTATTAGCAACCATCACTCCCGTGATCCAATGGCACGTTGTGTTAGCTAATCCAAGTTTATAATTTTAGAAGGCTAATTGATTATTAGAAAACCCTTTTGCAATTATGTTAGCACAGCTGAAAACTGTTGTTCTGATTAAAGAAGCAATAAAACTTCTTTAGACTAGTTGAGTATCTGGAGCATCAGCATCTGCGGTTGTGAGGCCGGTTGGAGGTGAGAAATGAACGTTCAATTCTCTGGCCACAGCTCTGATGGACATTCCTGCAGTCAGTACTACAATTGTGTGTTCCCTCAAAACTTGAGACATCTGTGGCATTGTGTTGTGTGACAAAACTATGCATTTAGAGTGTCCTTTTACTGTCCCCAGCACAAGGTGCACCTGTGTAATGATCATGCTGTTTAATCAGCTTCTTGATATGCCACACCTGTCAGGTGGTGGCAAAGGAGAAATGCTCACTAACAGGAATGTAAAAAAAAATTATTCACAACATTTGAGAGAAATAAGAATGTTAAGATTCTGCCCTTATTGATTGAATGAGTGGGTACACAGTGGAGTCCGAAATTATTTACACCCTTGATAAAGATGAGCAAAAATAACTGTGTAAAATAAAAAATGTCAAGTACTGAGCTATATTGTATGCTCTAAACACTTTGGAAAATGGCCCTGAGTCTTCCTCTAAAACGTTTTATGAGTTGTAGAACACATTGGGAGGGATCGTGACCATTCCTCCATACAGAATCCTTCCAGATCCTTGATATCCTTTGTCAGTGCTTATGGACTGCCCTCTTCAATTCAAACCACAGGTTTTCAAGTCCGGAGACCGAGATGGCTATTGCAAAATGTTGATTTTGTGGCCAATTAAACATTTCTTTATGGATTTTGATGTCTTGCTGGAAGAACCACTTGTGGTCAAGTTTCAGCCCCCTGTCAGAAGTAAACAGGTTTTGAGCAGAAATGTCCTGGTACTGGGTAAAGTTCATGTTACCACTGGTGTGCGTGGTCAAGGAGCTCTTTATTCCTGCTCATGAACGTATGAGTGCATGTCTACATGTATTCCTGTGGTCCTGTCTTCCTTGTTACATAAAGTCTGTTGTGGCCTGTCACAGCATCCACAAATCTCTGACGGGAGCTGAGGATAGAAGTTGTCTGTGATAACAGCATGGATTATTTCCAAAACAGAGGTAGTAAAGGGTAGTAGAGAGTCAGATTAGGCAGACTAGACAGGTGTGTGTGTGTCAAGGTTATTATAGTAAACTAAAACTGAAACTAAAATTAAAACGAATCATGAAAAAACAATTTAGTAAATAATTAATAAACCCGGTTGAAAAAACTAAATTACACTGAAACTATTATCTTTGACTCCAAAACTAACTAAAATAAAATAAAAACCATATGAATTATGTTTTTTTGGGGGGTGTGGAGGTTGAATCAACGTTGTTTCTACGTCATTTCAATGAAATTATGTTGAACCAATGTGGAATGGACATTGAATTGACATCTATGCCCATTATTTTTTATTTTCCAATGGGGTTTTAAAGCTTCTGAATCTGGCGGGTCACATAATTTAAAGGTAGACTCAGTGAGATGACGTTGCCATGAGCAGCACCGCAGATATTGGGCTCGTTTGAGTAGTAACGCTAAAGCAAACGACTGTAGACGAAAGTGGAGGAGTGAAGTGCATCTGAGACAGCTGGAAGTCGCACACTAATGTGGATTTCCAACAGCAAGGCTCAGATCAACATGGCAGTGTTGCCATTGTTTATAAAAGGTTTTCTTTATAATGTAGAAATAAACATGTATCTTACCCCCATATCACACACTCGAAAGTCATAATACAATATTTTGCGTGTACATTGTACAATCTGTTAGTGAGATAGAGCCTCAAATATCACATGCATTTGTCTATATCCACTGTACCCATAAATAGTGGCAAATTGGTTCCCATTTTAGTCATATCTTTAGTCCAGTTCGCATGGGTCAAATCAAATCAAATCAAATGTTATTTCTCACATGCATCGAATACAACAGATGTAGACCTTACAGTGAAATGCTTACTACAAGCCCTTAACCAACAACACTGTTTTATGAAAATACGTTTAAAAAAAGTCAGAGATAAAAAAACAAATAATTACAGACTACCAGTAAATAACAATAGCGGGGCTATTTGCAGTTGCCATACCAGGTAGTGATGCAACCATGTTCTCGATGGTGCAGCTGTAAAACCTTTTGAGGATCTGAGGACCCATGACAAATCTTTTCAGTCTCCTGAGGAGGAATAGGTTTTGTCGTGCCCTCTTCACGACTGTCTTGGCATGCTTGGACCATGTTAGTTTGTTGGTGATGTGGACACCAAGGAACTTGAAGCTCTCAACCTGCTCGGTCCTCCTTTTCCTGTAGTCCACAATCATCTCCTTTGTCTTGATCACGTTATGGGAGAGGTTGTTGTCCTTGCACCACACGGCCAGGTCTCTGACCTCCTCCCTAAAGGCTGTCTCATCATTGTCGGTGATCAGGCCTACCACTGTTGTGTCATAAGTAAACTTAATGATGGCGTTAGAGTCATGCCTGGCTGTGCAGACATGAGTGAACAGGGAGTACAGGAGGGGTCTGAGCATGTACCCCTGAGGGGCCCCTGTGTTGAGGATCATAGTGGCGGGTGTGTTGTTACCTATCCTTACCACCTGGGGGCGGCCCGTCATGAAGGCCAGGATCCAGTTGCAGAGGGAGGTGTTTAGTCCCGGGGGCTTTATCTTAGTGATGAGTTTTGAGAGCACTATGGTGTTGAATGCTGAGCTGTAGTCAATGAATAGCATTCTCATATAGGTGTTCCTTTTGTCCAGGTGTGAAAGGGTAGTGTAGAAATTGCATCATCTGTGGATCTGTTGGGGTGGTATGCAAATTGGAGTGGGTCTAGGGTTTCTGGGATAATGGTGTTGATGTGAGCCATGACCCACCTTTCAAAGCATTTCAGGGCTACAGACGTGAGTGCTACGGGTCAATAGTCATTTTATGCATGTTACCTTAGTGTTCTTGGGCACAGGGACTATGGTGGTCTGCTTGAAACATGTTGGTATGACAGACTCAGACAGGGACAGGGAGAAGTTGAAAATGTCAGTGAAGATACTTGCCAGTTGGTCAGCGCACCCTCGGAGTACACATCCTGGTAATCCGTCTGGCCCTGCGGCCTTGTGAACGTTGAGCTGTTTTGAGGAACATAATCCAGTCTGCGCAAGCAAAACAGTCCTGTAGTTTAGCATCTGCTTCATTTGATCACTTTGTTTTACAGACCGAGTCACTGGTACTTCCTGCTTTAATTTTTGCTTGCAAACAGGAATCAGGAGGATAGAATTATGGTCAGATTTTCCAAGTGGAGGGCGAGGGAGAGCTTTGTAGGCGTCTCTGTGTGTGGAGTGAAGGTGGTCCTGAATTGTTTTCTCTCTGGTTGCACATTTAACATGCTGATAGAAATTAGGTAAAACTATTTAAGTTTCCTGCATTAAAGTCCCCCACCACTAGGAGTGCCGCCTCTGGATGAGTGTTTTCCTGTATACAGCTCATTGAGTGCAGTTTTAGTGCCAGCATCGGTCTGTGGTGGTATGTAGACAGCTACGAAAAATACAGATGAAAATTCTCTAGGTAGATAGTGTGGTCTACAGCTTATCATGAGATACTCTACCTCAGGCAAGCAAAACCTCGAGACTACCTTATATATCGTGCACCAGCTGTTGTTTACACATATGTATAGACCTCTTACCAGAGGCTGCTGTTCTATCCTGCGGATAGAGAGTATAACCTGTCAGCTATATGTTCTTAATGTCGTCGTTCAGCCACAGCTCGTGAAACATAAGATATTACAGTTTTTAATGTACCGTTGGTAGGATTTACATGCTTTCAGTTTGTCCCATTTATTTTCCAGCAATTGAACGTTAGCTATCAGGACTGAAGGCAAAGGCAGATTAGCCACTTGTCACCTGTTCCTAACAAGGCACCCTGATCTTTTTCCTCCAAATCTCAGTTTCCTTCTCCACCGAATGATGGAGATCTGGACCTGGTCGGTTGTCTGTAGTATATCCCTCCCGTCCGACTCATTGAAGAAAAACTCTTTGTCTAATTGGAGGTGAGTAATCGAAGTTCTGATGTCCAGAGGCTCTTTTCGGTCATAAGAGACGGTAGCAGCAACATTATGTACAAAACAAGTTATGAACTACTCAACAAAAAAAAAGAGCCGATAAAACAGCAGCCCTCCCCCTTATGAATGGTTGACAATAGAGCCTCCCAATATGCAAGTGACAACTGCAGGAGGAAGTTGGTGAAGAGCAACTACAGAAACTTGCGGTGGACTGCAGTCAAAACTTCATGACCATTGATCACATGGTTTTAGACATTTTTTTGCTCCAGAACAACACACTTTGAATAACTTGACAACATTTATCTGCTTGAACGAGCGCAATGACATGAGCACGGTGTAAAACTTTGCTCTCATACAGTCATACGGAGTATCTACGAATGTACATGGGTGTGCTTCACACTGCTACAATGTGATAGATACGGGACCAAAACGCTCCTGGTTTTTGCAGAAATTGACTCAGCACCACTACTGTTTACTTCGTGCATCTACGTCATCTCGCTGAGTCTACCTTTAAACCTAACCTAACCCATGACCTGACCCATCATCTTATGCATTACTGCCCCACAGTGGCAAGAACTGACATCCTCAAAAACACAAAAGTTTTTATAAAACTTTCAATAAATAAAAACTATTAAAGTGGATCTGAAAACGAACAGAAAATAAACCAAATGTCAAATAACATTCTTAAAACTAAAATAAATTATAATGAATATTAAAACACTAAACTATAATAACCTTGGTGTGTGTGTGTGTGTGTGTGTGTGTGTGTGTGTGTGTGTGTGTGTGTGTGTGTGTGTGTGTGTGTGTGTGTGTGTGTGTGTGTGGGTGTGGGTGTGGGTGTGGGTGGGTGGGTGTCTGTGTAGATGTATACAAATTGATCCAGCATGAGTTTTGTATGGATAACCAATGGAAATATACACAGTGCAAATGAGGTGGAAAACGGCTAGCATCTCAGATCTCAACTTCCAAACACAGTACAAATACAATGATTGCCACTGAAATTGATATTTGCACAACTATCAAACTTATTTTGGACAGTTTTTATAACTAACAAAGTGACAATTCAATTTATATAATGTAAATGCATTGTTCCTATCCCTCTGTTACACCCTGAGAGCTTTCCTGTGGGTTCATTCATGTAACTCTGGCGGTAAAAATGTTGCAGGATGGCAATGATAAATAAGATAACAACCAGAGTTATAATACAAAAATGAACCGTTAATTATCCATGTTATGAACCGAATATTTTCGATTGAGTTAAAACATTTGCATTGTTGATCATTTCCGGCCAACATGCAGCATAATAATTTTTCATCTTTCATCAATATTATCACAATAACTTAAAATACTATTTATAAGAGTAACATTGATGGAAAAGCTTAAACGTACCTGCACCACAAACCAGCCAACCCGACCACTTTGACAAGCGACTGGCCCCCTCAATGCAAAAAAAGTGTGACTTTATAAACACCACCTCTTTATAATGTCTGTGACTGTGGCCTTAGAATGGGACACACACACACACAGGCACACACACACACACACACACACACACACACACACACACACACACACACACACACACACACACACACACTCCACTCAGACTCTGAGCCAGTGTGTTCCCAATGTCACCCATAATATTGATAGTAAATACTGTCACTTGATAACCTCGGACCAGTCTGACTGTCTCACTATCCCGACCGTCATCTTATCATCATATTTATTGGCTATGTTTGGAATAAACAAAGGATAGGATTACACATATTTATTGGCTATGTTTGGAATAACCACCGGATTACGCTGGGCCAGGGGCGCAACTTTCACTGGGGAGGGGGGGGGGGACCTGACCCCCCCACACACACTCTTAAATTGCATTTTTGCCCCCCCAGTTTTATCATTGCAATGTGATACAAAAAGTGTTATCGGTGTGCTTTATGACCATGCACACGCTTCAGAGCGGTCGGATAGGCTGTTTGGAAGTTTCAGAAGGCTGGATTTAGGACCACGTGACCACCACAGAGCGTAGCGAACGGAGGCAGCTGTTGTCTGTGTGTGTTGTGCTTTTTCTCAAAGTTGTAAAAGCAAGCAGAGCAGAAATTGGCTACTCTTTATTTGACTGATGTAGCTGGCAAGGTAACTGCTGTTTGACATAACAGAAAAAAAGCATTTATTCCCAGTGCTGAGCTATTAGTGTACTGACATGTAACGTTAGCTAATGTTTCAGGTAGCAGTATCTAACAGCTGTTGTGTGTATGAAAATGTTTTGCAGCCTTTGCTTTGTCCCGTTTCAACAGAAGTAAACTTGGCTCATTTTCGCCAGTTGAGCTAGCCAAAGGTTGGCTAATGTTAGCTATTATTTTATACCTCAATCACACTAGACACGAATCAAACAGCGACCAAATTATTGAAGACTGATATTCTGAAGTTTTTTAACAGCTCAATGTGAGTTTTTATTAGAGTCAGTATAGCAATGTTGTGCTGGGAAAATAAAGAGAGTAAACAAATGTGAATGATGATGAAGGCCAGTGATGAAGATGTGTCTAGCGACTTGCTGACGCCGAGGCCCAGCATGATGACACAATCCCGATTTATAACATTGTTTGCATGACAGACCATCTGTGGGCTATCACAGGTGTCAAACACACCTCATCTGTGGAAATCTCGAAGAAGAGATTGAAGTCCTAGGGTCACTGAAGCCACGGGAGCTGAAGACTAATGGAACTTGAATCAACTAAATGAATGTCACTGTGTGAATAAAATGGTAATGTTTATATTGTTTGAAGAGTTCATAGGTAAAACAATTGTAAAATGTTTCATTGTACTGTAAGTACTATGGATTTATTGTTTCTGAGAAACTGTTTTATTCTGTTCGTCGGACGGCGCATAGTTCAAAGAGGAGCGACACAGGGGTGCACCCATATAATTTAGATTAACATTGTGATGATTAGATCCAAGACTGTATGTGTTATTTTCATGCCTTTGTTTTAATGTTTTGGGCCATGTAAAGGGATTTTAAGATATTAGCTCTTTGTTCATTAGCCTCTTAATAATTGCATAACGATTAACCTAAACACCTGCATCTTATAGCATTCTGAGTGGTGACGCAAGGCTCGCAACTTTTGCTACACCCACTGGAGACAATTAGGGGTCTATAGCCTTCGAATAATAATGGAGTCTGATATACATCATATTTTAGGGTATTGGACCCTGTACACAAATTATCTGTCATCCTCAGATGAAGTGAATTTTCACTATTCTACAATGCATGCAATGTTATTGATCTGACAGTTTCCCTGGCTAATTCCCTACCTTTCACACTGACACGGTATAAACAGCTGTACAGGCTTTACTGTCATGGTGCACAGTCAGTACACAACACTATGATCATCATGTCTTAGCAGGATCATCATTCTGTCTGTACAGAATAAAGTGGAAAAGTGGACAAGGCAGAAGCTTCAAAGTTTGAAAGTACTGTATTCTAAGGAAGTCTGACAAACCTCTAAAGTTTATTTCCAAGCTGTATCAAGGGTTGATAGAGGCTTTTCCCGATGACACAAAACATGTCAAACAAAAATGTGAGGAAGACCTGGGAGACCCTATTGATGATGATGAATGGATCCTCATTTAAAAGTTGCGAGCTGACACCGCAGGACTTAGAGGTACCCAGCGTCATGGCTTCATTGCTCCAGAGCACCGCAAGGGGGAGTTAGAGCACTCATTATGCATTTGCTTACCAATGTTTTTATATGACCAATCATATCGAGATGTTCCAATGACAAATTTGACGCGAGCCACCCGTCCCTGGTGACTTTCTTCAGCAAAGATGGCTGACAAAACACTATGGTGGAAGCAAATGTAAGTAGTTATAACATCGTAATGAGTCAAGCAAAACATTTACAATTGAGAGGAATATGTTAGTTAATGAAGAGACAAACATTTGAGCATATTGTTTTGTCATAAAATTAATTTATGAAAATCGCTATATAGCAAGTTGGCTGACTAGCTAACATTAGCCAGCTAGCTAGCTAGTGTTATGACATGACAATGAATTTGTAATTCGTGTTGTTTAATGTTTTAGGGACTCCTGAGAAAACCAGCAAACCAGGCTGTCGTCTTGTGAAACAGCAGATGTGAATAATCTATCTAGCTGAAGCATTTACTGCAAATTGAATGTACAATTGTGTTAACATGCCTTACTTATATTTTCCATGCAATACAGCTGAAGTAGCATAGCTAGCTATATATTTGTTTGCTTATTGTGTAGTGGAGGATAAAAATAACTGTATACCTAGCTTCACTTTGAAATTATGGAGTCCTTTGTGCAAATCAGATGTCAATGTAGCCTGCATAAACCCAACCTCACTCTGGATTTCCTTTAAGTTAAAGGAGTTACCTTCAACTATTTAATGTTATTTAGTTAGTCTACACAAATGAGTATGGAAGCTGATCAACGTCTGAATGTGCTGACATGATAGCTCAGCAGAATTGAACACAGCTTGTTTCAAAGCTAAGCAGTGTACATACAGGAAAGCTAAGCAGTGTACATACAGGATAGGCATCTGTATGGTAGACTTGTTCTCACTAAGTGTGTTACCCTGCATATACCAGTAGGAGTCCATGTCTAGTCAAACTCAACATCATTTCAACCACCAAATATATATGGGATTTTCAACATGAGAGAAGAGGGATAAATCACATCATTCTTAAAGGTACGTAGAGGGACGAGTCTTGTTCCTCATAGGCCATGGCATTGCATTGGAGAGAGATAGACCTGAATTTAAATGGAATTCTGTTTTTACTCCTCCTCACGTGACTTACCACATCGAGCGAGAGATCTGTAGCTACTGACATGTTTCTCAAGTTCTCAAGTCCTCTAGTCCGTCAGTTTTTGACAAGTCAGCAATTTCTTCATATACTTGCAATACATCACAATATATGGCATAGAAAAGAGCGGGGACTCAAAGTGACATTTTTTTAAGTGAATCTGAAAGGCAGGGTTCTACTTAAGGCCCCTATCAGTGTTGAACGCCCCTCAGCCCATCATAAAATTGTAATCTACAGTACATGCAGCCTCTGTCAGTGATCTCACACACAGAACAACATACAATTGTCACCTGACATTGTAGATAAATGCTGGAGGAAAAATGAACAAACACGTTCTCTGAGCCTCCACCACAATTGTTTTACTGACTATCGGTTGTTGAGGTTTGTGTTATCAGTTACTTATTAAAAATCTAAAAGCATAGGCTTTAAGGAAAATAACAATAGGTTTAAAATAGTAAACTAATATAGAGCACGGAACATTTAAGTATCTACACACTGGGAAAATGTCTCATGTTGAGGGTATTTCAATAATTACACCAGATTATTAATAAATAGTTACAATTTGGTTTGAGAGATATTCAATTAGACATTAATTTCCAAGTCATTATATAAACAGATCATTCTGCGTTCTTTAGATAATTCATCATTTGTCTGGAAACAATATACTGTATAATATATTATTACACTTTTGTCATAGAACACAATCATGAATTTACAGGGCTTCAGACTGCACATCTACAACCAAAAGGCTTAATAAGTAACTAATACAATTAGATCAAATTGATCCCATCTTACCCGGGGAGAGGTAATCCAGATGTGGCAAAGTGCCAGAACATTCAAATGACTCAGAAGGCGCAAGTCTGTGATCAACGACCATAACGCACAAGGGTAGAAACACCCACCCCTGGGGTATTCCTCTCCAACTTTTACAATATGCACTGACCTACAGTCAGTTTATAGTCTTTCAATCCTAGATCAGTGCTCAGGGGGATCTTTTAAATAGCCTGGGGCTCGTGAAATGGTAACACCCCCCCTCGACCACTTTGTTCTTCCCACCCCCATAGCCATCCATGGATGAGGACAAGATAAACCTCTGTCCAGGGTACACAGTTTTATCGCCCATCCACATCTGGTTGAGTCAGGGGGATATCCCACCACAGATCATCCCCTCCCTAACCCCTCCAAGGGGCCATAGGTTGGGCCCGTACACAACAGACGCACAACTGAGTGACAAGAAAATAGGCCAACAATGTGCTAGTTTTAGTCAATGTGGAGGTTAGATTGAGAAATGGGGGTAAAATAAAGAGATAGTTACATCTTAATGTTTGGTTATGATATACTTTGGCACTGGCCCATGTTTTTGGGGATTCCCTTTTTGAGGTGGACCAGGGGCTTAATTTAGCAAAGGTGCACTTGCACTTAAAACACTCTACTGCCTCGAACACACCTACAGCGTCATTGCGCAAAATGGTACGCAGCATCATCTGGATATGTGTGCAACAAAGGTTCAACATTCACCACACAGAACATACTGCAACTGCCTCTGCAACGCAATTCTGCAAGGCAAACACAGCGTTCCATTGGAAATGAATGTACTGCTGGTGTACCAAAAGGCAATGATGCTGCAGGTGTGATCGAGGTGTAAACCTTGCAGTGTGCCAGTTTCCCCTCAAAGGTTGGTATTTATACATTTTGAACTTGTGTGTGTATCTCCAAGCACAGCTAAGACCATGGGTACACACAACTTCTAATGGTTGATCAATTGTATTGCAAGCAAATATGGTTCTCATGGGGTAAATGGAGGTGTTTGATGCACAGGAAATATAATAATGGTATGCTAATAAAAACATTAAAACATGGGCCTAATGATTAAACAGATGCATTTGCCATTGCATGTACTGAACAAAAATATAAATGCAACATGTAAAGTGTTGGTCTCATGTTTCATGAGCTGAAATAAAAGATCCCAGAAATGTTCCATATGCAGAAAAATATTATTTCTCCCAAATGTTGTGCACAAATTGTGCAATTGGCATCTTGGAGGCAGGAATGTCTACCAGTGCTGTTGCCAGATCATTTAATGTTAATTTCTCTACCATAAGCCGCCTCCAACAGACCATGTGTAACCACTCCAGCCCAGGATCTCCACATCAGGCTTCTTCACCTATGGGATAGTCTGAGACCAGCCACCCAGACAGCTGATGAAACTGTGGGTTTGAACAACCAAAGAATTTCGGCAGAAACAGTTAGAAACCTTCTCAGGGAAGCTCATCTATGTGCTCACTATCCTCACCAGGGTCTTGACCTTACTGCAGTTCGGTGTCATAACCGACTTCAGTGGGCAAATGTTCACCTTAGATGGCCACTGGCACGCTGGAAAAGTGTGCTCTTCATGAATTAGCGTGTATGGCATTGTCTGGCCGAGCGGTTTGCTGATGTCAACCTTGTGAACAGAGTGCCCCATGGTGGCAGTGGGGTTATGGTATGATCAGGCATAAACTACAGACAATGAACACAAGTGCATTTTATCGATTGCTATTTGAATGCACAGAGATACTGTGACCAGATCCTGATGATTTCCTTATATGAACTTTAACTCAGTAAAATCTTTTGAAATTGTTACAATGTATTGCATGACATGTCTCCTTTTCTGACATGATTGGTTTATTCCCGCTGCACATTTTTTATCCATTACTCATTCAAACGCCAAGCATCGTGAAAAGTAAATTGACCGGTAGCAAAATATCTGACACTAGGTAGGTTACAGTAATGCTGTGCGGTCGGAGCTCAACATCATAACCTATTTAATCTCAGAGGCACCAAGGCAGCCACGATCAAATACTGATGAACAAAACATTGAACAGCAATTAGAATAGTGTGACCAGACTTCCCCGTTTTTGGTGGCCGGTCCCCAGCTGTAGCTGTCCCCGGAAATGTCCCCGTTCTTAACTGTGAGTTAAAAACAGACCGCAGAGTGAAATAATAATTTACGTGGCAAGACCAGGCAGCAGAGCCTACCGGTTGACGTCTCAATCACATTGTGCTTGTTTTGGCCAACAGAGGGGGCTGCTTGCTATATACGCTTCATTCACTCTTCTTCTACTAACTACTTGCTCGGGCTCATTTTAGAGAAAACTGCTGTGGAAACTCAGTCTAAAGCCAGTATGTGTCAATGTGAATCCACAACATCACCACAAACATCTTTTCAAGACAGGTCATTTGAGGCAATCATCAGGATCTGGTCACAGTATCTCTGTGCATTCAAATACAATTGTTTGAGATACTAGCTAGTGATGTTATTATGTCACACACACTTATTATATAGATAGATTATCTGCCCTATAAGGTTTTAAATATGTTATGCTATCTAACATTAGCTATGTAGACTAAGTTAGTTAGTTATCTAGCTAGCTAGCTAGCTAGTGTCATGGTAGCTAGGTTAAAAAACATTCACGTGTTGGACGGGCTATTTTGAAAATATTCTTATATTAAATGAATGCATATAATTAATTGAGAATATTTATTTTTAGATTACAATTTTAATGGTTTGGCATTATAATAAGTAGTGTGAAAATATATTTTGAAATGTTCATGGTTAACATTAGCATAATGTTTTCTGTTAGAGTGGAGAGGAAGGAGAGGAGGAAGACTGGATGAATGTGTCACACCCTGACCTTAGAGAGCCTGTTTATGTCTCTATTTAGTTAGGTCAGAGTGTGATTTGGGTGGGTATTCTAGTTTTCTATTTCTTTGTTGGCCGGTTATAGTTCCCAGTCTATCGTTGTCTCTGATTGGGAATCATACTTAGGCAGCCTGTTTTCCACCTGAGTTTGTGGGATCTTGTTTTTGCACAGTAGCTGTATAGCCCTGCAGAACTTTACGTTCATTGATCTTTTTTTTTTTTTTTGGTGTTCATGCTAAAAAAAAAATGAAGATGTACACTTTCCACGCTGCACTTTGGTCTCATTCTGACGACGGACGTAACAGAATGAATGAGATAGAGAAAAGGTAAAGATATAATTACAGAGCCAGCCAATTTATTATTCCAAACAATGTTTTTAAGATAGAATACAAAAATGAGTCAAGCAATGGGAATCTGTTAACCAAAGTATTTTATCTAATAGGGTATTATTTATTATTAAAGATTGGAGAGGAAGGAAAAGAGAGTGAGAAGGAAAAATTAACCTTTCAGTGCACGGTCTAGTTTCCTGAATTTCTGCCTGTCTGACATGCCCAAAGTAAACTGCCTGTTACTCAGGCCCAGAAGCTAGAAGATAAGTTAGAAGATATACCCAGAAGGTATGCATATAATTGGTAGAATTTGATAGAAAACACTGAAGTTTCTAAAACTGTTAAAATAACGTCTGTGAGTATAACAGAACTGATATGGCAGGCAAAAACCTGAGGAAAATCCATCCGGAATTATTATTATTTTTAGTTCCCAGCCACTTCAAATGTGAAGCTATTGAAAACTATGACTTCTGCCTCCCAGATTGCAGTTCCTATGGCTTCCACTAGATGTCAACAGTCTTTATACATGGTTTCATGCTTGTTTTTTGAAAAACCAACGAGGAATAGTAGTTTATCCAAGGGGAGCACTAAGGCAAAAGTAGTCTCTTTGCGCGCATGAACGAGGGCACACTCTTCGTTATATTCTTTTCCTATTGAACATACTAGTCTCCGTATGAAATATGATCATTTATTTAGATATTAGACTACCTGAGGATTAATTAGAAACGTTGTTTGACTTGTTTGGACAAACTTTAACGGTAACTTTTGCGACTTCTTTGTCTGCTTGCTGACCGGGTGGATTACTGAACTCAATGACGCATACTAAGAAGGACTTTATCGAACAAAATGACCATTCCTTGTGTAGCTGGGACCCATTGGATTGCAAACAGAGGAAGATCTTCAAAGGTAAGTGATTTATTTTATCGCTATTAAGGATTTTGTGATGCCTGTGCTGGTTTGAAAACATGTGTTGTTGTGGGGTGCTGTCCTCAGATAATCAAATGCTATGCTTTCGCCGTAAAGCCTATTGTAAATTGGACAACGCAGTTCGATTGCCAAGATTCTAAGCTAAAGAATCATGTATGACACTTGTATTTTCATAAATGTTTAATATTACGGTTTTGTATTTTGAATTTGGCGCGCTCCTATTTCACCGGATGGTGTCGAATTTGATCCCGCTAGCGGGATCCGTGCACTAATTAAGGGAGTAAAAAAAGTGAAGCAAGGAGAGTGTAGAAGAGTGAGGTGCAAAGGTGAAGAGAAGGAAAGGAAGGAACACGATTGAAGAAAAGAGGAGAGAGATTGGAGGAGAAGAAAAAGTTAAGAGTATGAAGAGTGACACAAGGAGAGTGAAGAAGAGCAGACAGAGGTTCAATGGTTCTTTCCAAGAAACGGAAAATGCCATTTTAATGGAAACCTGATGAAAGAATTTCCGTTTATATGCTCAGGTCAAGACGATAGAATGGTTCACAGCAACCTTTGTAATTCCTCTTTTTCCAATTGGCAGCGGGGGAAGAATGGCAGTGGTAGAACATCAACAGACGAAAAAGCATAAAGCCTCTCTGATTGGCCGTGTTGGTATGCACTCTGTCACCACATTCTTCAAGGTAGAGCCTTCCCAAGAATAATAGCATTTAGCTGTGCAGGAGGGTGTCTTTGCATACCACACTATGCGACGCAATCATAGTTACAGATCTATGGACTGTACAGCACAACTGACACAGAATCTTTATGAGCCAAAGTTTACATGTGCTAGGACAAAATGTGAGGCCATAGTGAGTAATATATATGATAGCAGCACATCTGTGGAAACAAAACTGCTTGATTAATTGAAAGGAGAAACAGCAGAAGAAATTGCAGCTGAGGTCCTGGTGGTCATCCAAAAATGTAACCTGCAAAACAAAGTCGAGGCATTCTCTGCTAACAACACATATACCAACTTTGGAGGACTGAATAGGCTGGGGAGGGTCAATGTCCATACCATGTATTTTTGGCACAACTGCAGACCGATACAGGGACACCTCATAAAGCCTAGACGTAGTAGGGGGAACATCAGACATGCCCATAAAGAGAGAGAGAGAGGGCAGGGCACTGGAGATCTGAGGTACGAAGAGGTGTGTGTGTGTGTCTCTGTCTCTGAAAAAAAGGAAATAATATGTAGCCATAACACAGCTAAACAAACAAATGGCCCCTGGACGTCACGGTCCAGTCGATGGAACATAACTTCACAAAAAGTTTCAACACCCTGGTTTTCAAGTGGTTTTAAATTAAAGAAATACCCTGCTCAAAAAAATAAAGGGAACACTTAAACAACACAATGTAACTCCAAGTCAATCACACTTCTGTGAAATCAAACTGTCCACTTAGGAAGCAACACTGATTGACAATAAATGTCACATGCTGTTGTGCAAATGGAATAGACAACAGGTGGAAATTATAGGCAATTAGCAAGACACCCCCAATAAAAGAGTGGTTCTGCAGGTGATAACCACAGACCACTTCTCAGTTCCTATGCTTCCTGGCTGATGTTTTGGTCACTTTTGAATGCTGGTGGTGCTTTCACTCTAGTGGTAGCATGAGACAGAGTCTACAACCCACACAAGTGGCTCAGGTAGTGCAGCTCATCCAGGATGGAACATCACTGCGAGCTGTGGCAAGAAGGTTTGTTGTGTCTGTCAGCGTAGTGTCCAGAGCATGGAGGCGCTACCAGGAGACAGGCCAGTACATCAGGAGATGTGGAGGAGGCCGTAGGAGGGCAACAACCCAGCAGCAGGACCGCTACCTCCACCTTTGTGCAAGGAGGAGCAGGAGGAGCACTGCCAGAGCCCTTCAAAATGACCTCCAGCAGGCCACAAATGTGCATGTGTCTGCTCAAACGGTCAGAAACAGACTCCATGAGGGTGGTATGAGGGCCCGACATCCACAGGCGGGGGTTGTGCTTACAGCCCAACACCGTGCAGGACGTTTGGCATTTGAACACCAAGATTGGCAAATTCGCCACTGGCACCCTGTGCTCTTCACAGATGAAAGCAGGTTCACACTGAGCACATGTGACAGACATCTGGAGACCCCGTGGAGAACGTTCTGCTGCCTGCAACATCCTCCAGCATGACCGGTTTGGCGGTGGGTCAGTCATGGTGTGGGGTGGCATTTCTTTGGGGGGCCGCACAGCCCTCCATGTGCTCGCCAGAGGTAGCCTGACTGCCATTAGATACCGAGGAGATCCTCAGACCACTTGTGAGACCATATGCTGGTGCAGTTGGCCCTGGGTTCCTCCTAATGCAAGACAATGCTAGACCTCATGTGGCTGGAGTGTGTCAGCAGTTCCTGCAAGAGGAAGGCATTGATGCTATGGACTGGCCCGCCCGTTCCCCAGACCTGAATCCAGTTGAGCACATCTGGGACATCATGTCTCGCTCCATCCACCAACGCCACTACAGACTGTCCAGGAGTTGGCGGATGCTTTAGTCCAGGTCTGGGAGGAGATCCCTCAGGAGACCATCCGCTACCTCATCAGGAGCATGCCCAGGCGTTGTAGGGAGGTCATACAGGCACTTGGAGGCCACACACACTACTGAGCCTCATTTTGACTTGTTTTAAGGACATTACATCAAAGTTGGATCAGTCTGTAGTGTGGTTTTCCACTTTCATTTTGAGTGTGACTCCAAATCCAGACCTCCATTGGTTGATAAATTTGATTTCCATTGATAATTTGTGTGATTTTGTTGTCAGCACATTCAACTATGTAAAGAAAAATGTATTTAATAAGAATATTTCATTCATTCAGATCTAGGATGTGTTATTTTAGTGTTCCCTTTATTTTTTTGAGCAGTGTATATTGATTGACCTTTAGTCTCGTAAGAGACCAACAAGAGCATCTGAATTCTCCAGTGTATGAGTTTCAATTCTGTCAATTCAGAAATATATGTAACACTAATAATGAATGCTATCCTAAGACTTTATAAACAAATGACTTTATGAATTGACTGAATTGAAACAGAACTGACGTATGTGAAAAGAAAGGTACAATGAGGGAGGTCAAAACAACAACCAGACAACTCCTCTCCTCTTCCTGTCCTTCCTGTGAGCGGGTCGGCTAAATTGACTCCATTTCTGAAAGGGAAGAGAAAAACAACACATACAAGCTTAACATAATATGACACCCTAAAAGGTGAGATTTATGTTAACTAAATACTGCTTGTATAGTGTAGTTAGTGGCATAAATAGGAACAGTATGATGAAGTTGGTAATACTTGCTGTTAACTCATGGAATTTGTATTTACGATCAAAATATGAATGTGACAGGCAAATATTTAGACAGCAAATTGTTGCTTTAGGATATTTTCTAACCCACAAACAACAGCTATACATTTGCCTCATATTAATACTTTGATCTGAAATACCCATTAACCCACGACTATACTGTAAAAATGACCTACTTTACTTCACTGTCGCACACTTATGACACTACCTGTGATGTGGAGGGAAAAAAAGTACCCTTGAACTCAGCTTCGAAAAGCAGCTGATATATTTTAACCTTGGCTGCTGTTTTTCTTTGCTGAGGCAGCCTCTTCAGTGTTGGCACCAGGCTCATGGCAAAGAGGGTCTCTTCATCCTCCTTCCTGTGAGCATCAGGTTGGGCTGCATCCCTGTCGACGGCTTGGAGGAGCCTCTGCTGAATTGAGCTGAGTGGATCTGGGGGCTGGTACCTCTGATGACGCCTGGTGTGACGTTCCTCTTCGTTTCTCTCTCCGTTTCTCTCCACGGCCACATCCTGTAACGATTGTCTTCGGGTGAAAGAGAAGAGGACCAAGATGCAGCGTGATGATAATCCATATTTAATGGGAATACTTAAACACCGAACAAAAACAACAAACCGACAAAAGGAACGAAGACGAAACAGTCCCGTAACGTGAACACTAAACACTGGAACAGGAACAATCACCCACAAAATACCCAAAGAATATGGCTGCCTAAATATGGTTCCCAATCAGAGACAACGATAGAGAGCTGCCTCTAATTGAGAACCAATCTAGGCAACCATAGACTTACAAGACACCTAGAATAGAAAACACCCCATAAACATACAAAACCCCTAGACAATACAAAAACACATACATAACCCATGTCCCACCCTGACCTAACCAAAATAACAAAGAAAACAAAGAATACTAAGGTCAGGGTGTGACAGTACCCTCCCCAAAAAGGTGCGGACTCCCGGCCGCACACCTAACACTATATGGGAGGGTCTGGGTGGGCATAAATCCGAGGTGGCGGTTCTGGCTCGGGACGTGGACCCCGCTCCACTTCACCCTTACTTAATGTCTCTGGAGCGGGAACCCTCACCGCCGACCACGGGCTAGAGGACACCACTGGACTGATGGTCGAGTCTGGAGTGAGTGGCGCCTCTGGATTGGAGGGAGACTCTGGCGGATCCGGACTGGAGGGAGACTCTGGCGGATCCGGACTGGAGGGAGACTCTGGCGGATCCGGACTGTGACCCGTCGTGGTAGTTTCCGGACTGTGACCAGTCGTGGTAGGTTCCGGACTGTGACCAGTCTTGGTAGGTTCCGGTCTGCGACCCGTCGTGGTAGGTTCCGGTCTGCGGCCCGTCGTGGTAGGTTCCGGTCTGCGGCCCGTCGTGGTAGGTTCCGGTCTGCGGCCCGTCGTGGTAGGTTCCGGTCTGTGACCCGTCGTAGGAGGTTCTGGTCTGCGGCCCGTCGTAGGAGGTTCCGGTCTGCGGCCCGTCGTAGGCTCTGGACTGGGTACAGTTGCCGGACGCTCTGGACTGGGCACTGTTGCCGGACACTATGGACTGGGCACTGTTGCCGGACGCTCTGGACTGGGTACTGTTGCCGGACGCTCTGGACTGGCGAGGCGCACTGTAGGCCTGGTGCGTGGTGCCAGTACTGGTGGTACTGGGCTGAGGACACGCACCTCAGGGCGAGTGCGGGGAGGAGGAACAGGGCGTACTGGACTGCCGAGGTGCACTATAGGCCTGGTGCGTGGTGCCGGCACTGGTGGTACCGTGCTGGGGACACGCACCTCAGGGCGAGTGCGAGTAACAGGAACAGGGCGTACTGGACCCTGGAGGCGCACTGGTGCGTGGTGCTGGCACTGGTGGTACTGGGCCGAGGACACACACCTCGGTGCGAGTGCGGGGAGGAGGAACAGGGCGTACTGGACTCTGGAGGCGCACTGGTGGCCTGGTGCGTGGTGCCGGCACTGGTGGTACTGGATAGACCGGACCGTGAAGACGCACTGGAGGTCTCGAGATAATGGCCTGCACAACCCGTCCTGGCTGGGTGGTGACTCTAACCCGGCACGTGCGGGGCGCAGGCACAGGACGCACTGGGCAGTGCAGACATACGGGAGGCACAGTGCGCAACGCAGGCGCAGGATATCCTGGCCCGAGGAGACCCACTGGCTGTCTGGAGAGCAGGGCTGGCACCATCTACCCTGGCTGGATCCTCACCCTATGCGGGGAACTGGGATGTAGCGCACCGGGCTAAGCACGCGTACTGGAGACACCGTGCGTTCTACCGCATAACACGGTGCCTGACCAGTACGACGCCCTCTCTCTCCACAGTAAGCACGGGGAGTTGGCTCAGGTCTCCTACCTGATTTAGTCACACTCCCCGTGAGCTATCCCCCGAAAATGTTTTGGGGGCTGTCTCTCGGGCTTCCAGCCGTGCTGCCGTGCTGCCTCTTCATACCGCCGCCTCTCCGCTTTGGCTGCCTCCAGCTCTGCCTTGGGGCGGCGATATTCCCCCGGCTGCATCCAGGGTCCTTCTCCATCCAGTATCTCATACCAAGTCCAATAGTTCTGATTGCGCTGCTCCTCCTGCTGCTGCCCTTTACCACGCTGCTTGGTCCTTTGGTGGTGGGTGATTCTGTAACGATTGTCTTCGGGTGAAAGAGAGGAGGACCAAGATGCAGCGTGATGATAATCCATATTTAATGGGAATACTTAAACACCGAACAAAAACAACAAACCGACAAAAGGAACGAAGACGAAACAGTCCCATAACGTGAACACTAAACACTGGAACAGGAACAATCACCCACAAAATACCCAAAGAATATGGCTGCCTAAATATGGTTCCCAATCAGAGACAACGATAGACAGCTGCCTCTAATTGAGAACCAATCTAGGCAACCATAGACTTACAAAACACCTAGAATAGAAAAACACCCCCATAAACATACAAAACCCCTAGACAAGGCAAAAACACATACATAACCCATGTCCCACCCTGACCTAACCAAAATAACAAAGAAAACAAAGAATACTAAGGTCAGGGTGTGACACATCCTGTTCAACGAGGTCCTCAGTGGTCACTTCCGTGAGGTTCATAATAATCTCAGGTGGTCCTAAATCCAGAGGTGCTTCCTCCATTTCATCATCTTCCATGGCTGCACTGGTGGTGGTCATACTCGTGGATGATGTAGACGTTGCAGAGGGTCTCGCTGCACCGGTGGAGGCGATGGTCGCACTTGTAGGTGACGTTGAGGGTCTTGATGCACCGGTGGCGACAACACTTGTGGATGACGTAGTAGAGGGTCTGGCTGTAAAATTGGCACTCGTTGTCCTAGGCACGATAAATGGATCCAGAAAAGAAAGAATGTGGCAGAAGCGCCAAGGCTGCTGGCCTGAAGCTGCTGACCCAGACCTCTTCTTCTCTTTCTCTACCCTTCTCTCTCTCTGATACCTGTCCCTGAGTCCTCTCCACTTCCTCCTACAGTCTTCTTCTACATAGACATGAACATGATAAGCCAAACCATTACCTAGCACAACTATAGTTATTAGATAGCTATCATGGACAGGTCACCTACTGTAGACATAGACACACACACACACAGTTATCTGACCAAATGATCAGGGGTACAGTAGTATCTACCATTTCTATTACTATTTATCTAGCATACACATTCACACTCTTTCAACATGATTATTTGGTCAAATTATCAGGTAGTAACTAGCATAATTTATTTGACTATTTCTTTCACACAGGTTAGCAAGCTAGGTTAGCTAGCAAGCTAACGTTAACTAGCCACATCTAGCACAAGCTCACTACTAAACTGACCTGGCAATCCTACTATCATGGACACTTGTCTCCAAGCAGCATTTTGTGTGTTTATGTCCCTGTAGCTGTCAGCAGTTGAGGATACTGTGAAAATTATTCTCTCCTCCATGTGTCCAACCGCATGTGACCCCCTGCAAAAGGTACCTGCATCAGTATAGTTGCCTAGCTGCGCAAAATGTTAAGCAGCAGTGATGCAATGATGCAGTCGGTGTGTTCGAAGCGTTAGGTTGTCCTGCCCACATCATTCATAACATGGCCAGAACTGCTTTGGAGATGATTCCCCTTGATGTTGAGTACCTGCTCACAAAGATATTTTCCTCTTTTCACCGCCAGAGCAGAAAGACTGAAGAGCTTTTGTGAGTTTGTTGGCAAGGAGTACCATAACATTTTAGGACACCACAATGTTCGCTGGCTGTCCATGCTCCCTGCACTAGAGAATGCTGAAAATGTATGTGCCATTTGAAATAATTTTTTCATTCTGAAGACAGATGCCCTGTTGTCCTGCGAACAATGTTCGAAGATCCACTGACTGAACTTTGGCTGGCCTTTGTCCATGGAAACCTGACCATATTCAGTGACACGATCAAGATGCTTGGAGGCCAGGACCGCTGTGCTGTGGAGTCAGCTGCAATTCTGAGAAACGTTGAGGCAGAATTGACTGCAAGACGTGATGGCAACTTCATTCCAGTTTTGGTCGGAGGACTTCTGAGAGAGCTAGAGGAAAATGGAGCCATGTCTAAAGAGAGCTTTCTCAAAACATCCCAATCATTCTTCACTAAGGCTGTGAACTACTTGTAAGCATGAGGAAAGCACACAAATAATCTAAAATATTTACATGGTCTCCTTTTAAAAAGGCAACCTCAGGGTGAAGAGATTCAGAAGGCATCAGCCACACTGCAGGAAAAATGCCCCAATGTGACCATCAGTGAGGATGCATTGTTTGACGAGGTTACTGGCCTGCAAGAGTTCCTAAAAGGGGGATCGCATGAAGAATGGAAAACATCTGAGAAAACGCTTAGTCAGATATGGAGCATGGGGATAACACACTTCAAAGAGAATGACATCCCACACACTAACCTGGCTAGATTAGCGTCTGTTGTCATGTGCTTACCTGGAAGTAATGCACCAGTCGAGAGTGTTCTCCCAAATAAATGAAATATGGACAGCAGCAAGAAATAGGTTCACTGTTCCTACCATCAAGGCCATGCTTATTGTGAAGACAAACTTCATCCTCCTCTGCCAGGAGTTCACAGAGAAGCTGGCCAAAGACAGAGCAATCCTGAAGAAAATACATTATTCTGAGAAATATACAGATTAGGTTGGTAAAAATATATTATGTAGTTACCAATCTCATCATATTATTTCTTTATGATGTTGTTTAAGTACTTCACGTATACTATTGTCTGTTTGTTTTATTTCCAATTTTGCTCATGTTCTCTTCTGCTCTTATTCTAGCAGGACCACAGAATGGCTGTTCAGATCGGACAGTTCTGTCTTGTCTATAGTGTTTCTGTACTGTAGTTGTTTTCTCTTTCTATCACAGTCTGCCTGTTCGATTCAATACATGAAACCGGAAATGTCCCCCTTATATTTCATAGATAATAATATTGGATATTTTAATGGTATATTGACCGCCAAAACTGGAAATGTCCCCGGTTTTCATGTCAGAAATCTGGTCACTTTAAATTAGAATTTGCATAGAAGTGTGGGCTTAAGCTTTTACTTTTAAAATGGTTCAATAGACAATGTTTCAGAATGCACTACCGGTGTTTGGCATTGGCTATATGCGAATGCATTTAATGTGTGTAATAAAGTCACTGCAAAATATTAACACATTCTGCCCACATGTCTACAGATGTAGTTTATTTGAGAAACTGTCATGCCTCAGTTCCAACATCTCCAAATCATACAGCAAATGAGGGCGTTTACGTTACCAAATGAGGGCATTTTCGTTACCAAATGAGGGCGTTTTCGTTACCAAATGAGGGCGTTTTCGTTACCAATGGAGGGTGTTTTTCAGGCAGGGTTATGACTCTTGTTCATGAGCAAACAAATATAATATGGCTCTGATTTATCAAAGAAAACGTCTATACGACTGTTTGATAAATCCCAATAACTTGTTGCACACGCAAATCCTAGAATCTCCGCAGAGCACAGAATTCAGTAAGAAATATCAAGAAATTAGGAACCAAGGGTCGTGAACGAGCGCTTACAACCCGCCTGGAAAACACCCTCCAATCAAATGTTATGCTAACAAAAACACCCTCATTTGCGGTATGGTGTGGAAATGTTGGAACTGGGCAATGTCAGTTTCCTAAAAGAAAGCGCAAAAGCACATTTTTGAGTGTGTGGGCAGTATGTATTAATATTTTGCAGTGACTTTTCAAACTGAAAATGCATGCCACCTATAGCTAGTGCCAAACACTGGCTGCGCAATCTGTACGATTGAGTGTCTATATGACTATATCCGCAGTGCTTAGTTTGAGCCACCTCTCAATTTTCGAATGTTTTGTTCCGGAACCTATTTTCCAGGATCAGTACCTCTCTTGGCATGAAAAATAATTGTCACTGTTTGTAATGTAAAAAGTGTAATAAAATCAATCAGAGTTAATTCAAGTTGACTTCTCTGTAATTCTCGTGCCCCTTAAAAAAACGTAATGTGAAAACGTGCCTGATATTCTGAAAATGTATCCATGTTGGGCCGGTGTTGTGCCAAAAATCTCCCCCCTGCCAGAATCCCCCCACCCCTCGATTTTCCTTAATTTTGTGCCTAGTGTCAAATACTTTCTGTGGCACACAGAGTCAAATACTTTCTATAGAACAAACTTCATGTCAGGATAGGCAACCGAAATTAATAATAAATGTATGTATGTTATATTAAACATAGAGGAGGGAGTCAAATGTTGGCAAGCAATACAAATTTCAGAACAACTATGGCTGAATTATTATCCTTACACTTTTAAAAAATACTAGTCAATTAAGACATGGGAGAGATGACGAATTTTGGCAAATACAAAATCAGTAGCGGGTTTAAGTACGGGCGACATGCGCAGCCGCCCAGGGTGGCATCTTGCCGGGGGCGACACTGGGCGCCCCCAGGTGCATGCGGGCGCGGGCGCAGGCGCGGGCGAAATACAAGTTAGAACAGCCGCATACACTTGAAACAAATAGCCCAGCTACTAAGATCAGTGAAATGTAGGCTAAACTGACAACTGACTGAAGAGCAGAAATCTCAACTAGTGAGCAAGTCGCAACAATGAAGAACGCGAAGGGGGGATAATTCTGTCAGCGGGGAGATTTTCTGCACAACACCGGCTGGTGTTTTTGGTTTGCGCGACATTGTAGCCTGTATATACCCATGCCTGGCCATTGCTGTGGTTAGAGAGAGAAGCGCGCCTGTATCTCTCACAGAACTAGAATGAGATTCACTTTCTATGTTCTCTCTTTCCCTCTCTCTGCTCTGATAGACATGCTCTTGCAATTTGTACGTCTCCAGCGTTGCACTTCATAATTTATTTATTTTAGAATCATACATTTAGAAATAAGGGTGCTATCTACAACCAACAAGGCTTCTTCGGCTGTCCCCATAGGAGATCCCCTTTTGGTTCCAGGTAGAACCCTTTCCACAGAGGGTTCTAAGCGGAACCCAAAATAGTTCTACCTGGAACAAAAGAGGGTTCTACCTGGAACCTAAAAGGGTTCTCCTATGGGGACAACCGCAGAACCCTTATGGAACCCTTTTTTTCTGAGTGTAGCCGCAGGAAGGGTGCTGCAGGTGCTGCATCACCCTGGGAAAAAGGTTTACATTTGCCAAAGTTGTAGAATTACTGCTGTCTGTTGAGAAAGAAATGAGATCATTTAGAATACTACACCATGGGTATGCCTATAATTTAGCCACAGAGGATCAATAGTTTATTTTATTTTTAAGCAGCCTAGCTGCAGATTGTGTGTAGCCCAAGCACAAGGCATGCCTACAGTCTGGAACGCCCGGGAAATCTGAGTGAACAGCTTGCAGCCATAACAGGCCTTTGCAATATTTCAAATAGCCAAACATCGCTGGAAAATACAGGTTTGAAAGCAAATGGATTCTGATGAAAAGAGAAGACTAACTTGTTTGTAATATATTATCAAAATATGTGTTCAACTTTCAAATAGGCCTACTGACCGAAAAGCATGGTTTTACAAAGTAAGCGATGCGCTACAAAGTTAAACAAGAAAGTTAGGCTTTTGGCACGAGCGCATCCGTCATCGCGGGTGAGTGAAACTGGAAAGCTTTTTTAGGACTACAATTTCCTTCTCATATTGTACAATATGTGTGTCTCCACACACCTAGGCTTAGGCTATTGAAGGATTCAAGACATGTTCGTTTTTATTGATCTCAGATACTCAATTTGTGTGGTATTAAAAAAGATTCTGCTAAAATCTCGTCATCTAAAATTATGTAGAATTGCATGCGTGCATCTTCTGCAAACGCTTATACTCTACTGCTCTATGCCGGCACGCAAATTATATGCAAATGGTGATATGCATGCAATGCTCTGTTATAAAGGAGATTTATTTTCCACTTCAGTATATGACAGTATATCAGGACAAAAAAAGGATAAAACTCCTCCATGAGTCTTACAGGAACGCTACAATTGGCAAGACGGATCCAAATGTAAAAGACAGTGTTTGGAGCCAGTTCCGGTACCTCTGAACCCACCAGGTCAGCCCTCTCTCGGCTCACTTTTTGTTCCGGCACCTCCCAATTTACAAATTAAGCGCTGAATATCCGAAATACTTAAAAGTAGGCTAAAAGTAGACTACAGCCCACATTTTTATGCAAAATATGAATTGCTGTTCAATATTTTGTTTATCAATACATGATTGTGTTTCTATCTCCTGCCTTGGTTTAGGCTCTGAGATGAAATAGGCTATGATGTTGAGCTCCTACCGCACAGCAATATTGTAGCCTACCCATACTGCCAAATATTTGAAATAGGCTCTGTCTATTTAAATTTGAGCATGTTTAGCTATTTGTAACTTTGTCTCAGAGCCTTTCGTATTATCATGTACATAAACCAAGGCATGCCATTTAGTATGACATGTTATGTTTCATATAATATGTTACGTTTTGTATGGTATGTATTCATTTGTGGATGTCCATCACCCATTTCATATAATGTTGCAAATTACAATTCGGATTATATGTTCTGAATTTGCTAAATGTACAATATGTTACGAATTTTAAAATTGTACTATATGTTAGGAATTCTAGCTAGGGGGCTAATGTTAGCTAGCTCGCTAACGCTAGCTGGGCTAGGGGTTAGTAGTCTGTCTAATGTAACCATACCAAATGTAACATATCATACTGCAGCGTCTCGAATTTACTTACAGAATAATACGACATGCTGTGAGACCAGTCTGCTATTTAATGAGCAATGGATAAATGGTAGCCTGATTTTTATTGTGTAGTGGGAATAAAGCAGTCATGTCAGAAAAGGAGAGCCATGCCCTGCAATATGATTATTATTTAGGCCTATATAATAAAAGTAAAATAAATAGGCCCATATGAATTAGACAACATGCTGCAATATACAGTATATGCAGAAATGCGATCTCCTCACCAAAGGCAAATGCGTTTTATCATTAGGCCTAAATGTTAATGTTTTAAATAGCATACCATTATTATCATTCCTGTGCATCAAACACTGAAAAGAAGGTATGGCTTGTGGAGAAGAAGCAGACATGAAAATATGATTGAGAAATTGTTCTTACGGTGACTAAGTTACTTCATTGCGCCATCTCATAACATATTCATTTCATTATCATTGGACCAACCCTTGAAATAGTGTAATTAGGCAACTCCTCCATCTTGAAAACTAAAGATTTTGTAAACAATACTGGTTACTGTAAATTGGGGCACATTTACATTTTTGTTTATATCCTCTTGTTTTATAATCCATGGCTACAATAGTTACTAGCCCAGCTTTGAAAGTCAACATGAAAGCAGGCCTGTCCGAGATTTCAGTCAGAAAAAAACGTATTGGCATGATATCAGTATAACTGTGTGCATCATACTGATATGAAGGCCTAGTAAAGTTATTTTGGGAGCAGAGTTGCAGAGACATCTCACCTAAACATGCTAACATGAGCTAATTGGCCAATTACCAGGGCAGAGACTATTTGTTGTCCATTTACAATAAATAATAGATTACTAATTTGACTACTGCTTTTATCACATAATAGAAAAGTCATTATTACAAGGTGCATGGTAAGTAAATAACAGAAAATTATAATCAAATAATTCAAAAATCAAAATGATTAGTGTCATAGTCCAAGTGTGGGTGGCAGGCCAACCAAATTTAGGCCTACTATTTGAAATTAGATTTTGATATCGTGGAACCCTTGTAGAAGTCTTCATTGATGTGTTGCATTCCATTTATTTCCAGCAAAGATGAATGGACATTTGATGATATAGCCACATAATAGAGGATTTGATATAAACATTTATGGAAATAGTGATGATTGAAAGCTGCTGATATTGTTCACTGGAACACCATTTCCCCCGCAAGTTGTAATGCAATTAGACTTTAGGTTTAAAAACATGACAGAGACGTTGCTCTGCGTTAGAGAGGAAAGTGGGTTTTGATGAGCGCACTAGTGGAAAAAAGACATGTGTTATCACTGGTGCTGAAAAATGCGAGTTGGCTCTCAGTACCATACATGTGGTGCTTATTCCAAAGGACACTATCTGGCACAGAAAGAGGGTGTGTGTGTGTGTGTGTGTGTGTGTGTGTGTGTGTGTGTGTGTGTCACAACACCAGGGTTCTACACACTCAACTCCAAGACGACCATGTGGAGAGCATGCTTGTTTCCATTATACAATTACAATAGCAAAAAAATGCAAGATACAGTATATGTTCCAAAATTGCCGTTTGAATGTAATATGCTACAGTACTATACATTACAGTACATTACACTGTTATCCTATTAGGCACTACCTTTGCACTACCCATTAAAATGTACTGAACATAACATTTCCATAATTTCTATACCATGTGTGATCCTTGAAGACATCTTTCACAATCATTAATGCAAAAAAATAAATGTATTGTTCAGATATAATTACAACATGGGTCTACTGTAATCAAAAAGACCCCATCAAAAAGTCCCCAGCGACGTGTAATGTAACTTATCATTTCTAAAACTACAGAACTACAGTACAACAATCTTTTTATAATCTATATACAAATGTAAAATATTGACTGAGTTTGATATGCTAGTTCTGATTTGCTGATTCCTTTCATGACTATAGGAGGTCAACTTTTCCCCGGGCACAGAAGACGTGGATGTCGATTAAGGCAGCCCCCCGCACCTCTCTGATTCAGAGGGGTTGGGTTAAATGCGGAAGATACATTTCAGTTGAAGGAATTGAGTTGCACAACTGACTAGGCATCCCCGTTTCCCTTTAAACATACATGATTACTAGTGGGTAATGGATTCCATCCTAAAAAAAAGAGGGGACCAAACAGCAGAGGGCAGTACCGTATTACTAATACCAAAACATGACATTGTCACGAGCAACTGGAGGGATACACACAAACGGCAGTTAGAGTGGTGCGTTCATAACATGTTGGAAACCTGGAAATACGAGCTTCCAAGGGGGAATAATCCATTTGAACGGCCCACCAACTCATAATTACTTCTCCGACATGCTGAACTCTGACATCATCTACTAAGGAAATTACTTTGACGACAGCATTTTCAGCAGTTAAATACAACAACAAAAGGTTATTTATAAAAAAGCAATCTATTTATATGATCATTGAACACTATAATTAGTTCAAGAGCATATTAGCTGTACATTCCGTTAATGGTTGACTCCGCTAGTTTGCGTAGGTACGTCAACCACTCCGACGTAGCTAGAATTCAAGCAAGTGAATACACACAGTTTGTTGCTACGAGTTTAGAAGATGGATTTCCAAACATTCTGACTGATTTATAATTATATAGAGCAATATTTCAATTGTGTACCTTTCAGCAATTAAAACACAGCAGAGTTACTTGACGGAAGGAAGGCAAGAAGGATTCATGTCAAAATATTTTGATTTGGGCCCCAATTTAGCCGTTCGGGGTCGTTTTTTGGATTGTTGAAACAAAACAGACACAGACACAAAAGACATTCAAGCCAGTGAAAATGGACGGAAAACTGTTATAAATAAATGCTCAGTGTTGCAGCTTTTGTCCCAAATATTATTAGGCTTTGCAGATATGATATGAAGTGAAGTGTCACTACTTTGTAATATTTTTGGAATAAAAACACATTATTTGTGAGTCTGTTCGATTTCAGCATGTACTCATTTGACACAGGGGAATGTGGTGTTCAGCATCTCTCTCCCCTCTTTTCTCTCTCTCTCTCTCTCTCTCTCTCTCTCTCTCTCTCTCTCTCTCGCTCTCTCTTTACCCCTGTCTCTCCAACCACCCCATTTCCTGGAACACAGAAAGTTTGCGGTTCGGTCACTAGGTCATAGTGAACTCTGATATCCTCCTGGATCACAATGCGCTAATGCAACCCTGATTAACTTTGAACCTTGAACCCCAACCTCAGTAAGAGGATGGAATCAATGACGCATTGTGGGCCATACCAAAGGCCACTGGCTGATGGGTCAACGTGGGGATGGCATGAGCGTCACATCATCATTTGACATTTGTCTCATCCTGTTGTCCCTCTATCTCTTTATCCATCTCCCACTCCAACTCTCTTTCTGCGCTCTTCTTACCGCACACAGAGTCTCTTGAAATTGTCCCTAGCCATACATACAACAACATATGCATCCCACTGGGCACAGACGTAAATTCAACATCTATTCCACGTTGGTTCAATGTAATTTAGTTGAAATGATGTGGAAACATCGTTGATTCAACCAGTGTGTGCCCAGTGGGATGGGTACACAAATTCAATCACAGGAATAGGACTTTGAAAAATGAAAAGGAAAAAAAAACAAATTAATCTTGTCTAATGAAAGAAGGATGGATGAAAAGAGAAGAAGGGATGAAAAATGAGAGAACAATAATGGGTGTTGGGGGAGCTCCAGGTACAAGATGAACAGAGGAACAGAACAGGAAGAGGAAGCTGTAATCAATGCTGATACATTTTTTTATAGCTGCAGCCAGGCTTCAATCTACTGTTCCATGTATTGATTCTGAGGGTTGAAACACTGCCTTGAAGCGGAAAGGCGCTTCTTGTAAGTATCGTGTCAAAATGGTGAGGAATAAAAGGGAGGGGACAGGAAGTTAGTCTTTGGTGCATCTGTCTACTGTATAACAATCACCTCATGGTCAAAGAGAAAGGCAAAAAATACAGTGAAATATAACAATAAAGAGTATAATATATACTGTACTTTCTTCATATGTAATCTACAACAGTGTGTATACATAAAGGTAACTGCCAAAATAAAGGAAACACCAACATAGTGTCTTAATAATAGGGCATTGACCGCCAAAACAGCTTCAATGCTGTTGGAGGGATGCGACACCATTCTTCCACAAGAAAGTCCATCATTTGGTGTTTTGTTGATGGTGGTGGAAAACGCTGTCTCTAGCATTGCTCCAGAATCTCACATGTATGTGTTCAATTGGGTTGAGATTTAGTGACTGAGATGGCCATGGCATATTGTGAAACAAGCAAGTTGAGCAGTCTTTGTCACTGAAGCTCCTGCCAAACGTGCCCCAAAAATCACCCCTCTTTCAAAGTTGAGTGACTCTTCTTCTAGCCACGATAGCCAAAATAATGGGTAACTGGGCCTGCCTAGCATTTTTTACATGACCCTAAGCATGATGGGAGGTTAATTCCACACCTGTGTTGAAGCTCCTGCTTTCAATATACTTAGTATCCCTCATTTACTCGTGTTTCCTTTCCTTGGCAACTACCTGTATACAGTACGCTGCATTCGGAAAGTATTCAGACCCCTTGACTTTTTACACATTTCGTTACTTTACAGCCTCATTCTAAAATTGATTTTTTTAAATTCCTCAGCAATCTACACACAATACCCCATAATGACAAAGCGAAAAGAGTTTTTTCGAAATTTTTGCACGTTTATAAAAAAAATTAAAAATAACAGAAATGCATTATTTACATAAGTATTCAGACCCTTTGTTATGAGACATGAAATTGAGGTCAGGTGCATCCTGTTTCCATTGATCATCCTTGAGATATTTCTACAACTTGATTGGAGTCCACCTGTGGTAAATTCAACCAAACTGAGCAATCGGGGGAGAATGGCCTTGGTCAGGGAGATTACCAAGTGTGACGTGTGCTCCCTCTCCGGCCTCATGGCCACCAAGCTGCTCGTTATGGCGCACACCTGTTACCATTGTTACGCACACCTGCACGTCATCAGACTCACCTGGACTCCATCACCTCCCTGATTACCTTCCTTATATGACACCCTTTGGTTCCTTCCCCAGGCGTTATTGTTTCTGTTCCAGTTTCCTGTCTGTGCGTTGTTCGTGTTTCTTATTTCGTTCATTTAATTATACACTCCCTGAACTTGCTTCCCGACTCCCAGCGCACACGTTACACCAAGATGGTCACTCTGACAGAGCTCTAGAGTTCCTCTGAGGAGATGAGAGAACCTTTCAGAAGGACAACCATCTCTGCAGCACTCCACCAATCAGGCCTTTATGGTAGAGTGGCCAGATGGAAGCCACTCCTCAGTAAAAAAAAGAAGGGAAAAAAAGCTGAGCCCATCGTTTGTGTGGCCGTTCAAGGTTTTCCGGAGGATCAACGAGGTGACGTATAGGTTACAGCTTCCCAGTGACTACCGTATCTCACCTTCTGTTCATGTTTCCCTTCTCGGGTTCCTGGTCCCCTAGCTGATGCTGACCTATGCCGCCATAATGGGGTTATATGCAGTACCCCATAATGACAAAGCAAAGCATTTTAAGATTTTTTTGCAAATTCATAAAATAAAAAAACTAAAATCACATTTGCATAAGTATTCAGGCCCTTTCCTAAGTACTTTGTTGAAGCCCCTTTGGCAGTGATTACAGCCTCGAGTCTTCTTGGGTATGACGCTACAAGCTCGGCACACCTGTATTTGAGGAGTTTGCCCATTCTCTGCAGATCCTAACTTGCTCTGTCAGGTTGGATGGGGAGAGTCGCCGCACAGCTATTTTCAGGTCTCCCCGGAGATGTTTGATCGGGTTAAAGTCTGAAACTCTGGCTGGGCCACTGGAGGATATTCAGAGACTTGTCCCAAAGCCACCCCTGTGTTGTCTTGGCTGTGTGCTTAGGGCTGTTGTCCTGTTGGAAGGCAAACCTTCGCCCCAGGCTGAGGTCCTGAGCGCTCAGGAACAGGTTTTCATCAAGGATCTCTCTGTACTTTGCTCTGTTCATCTTTCCCTCGATTCTGACTAATCTCCCAGTCTCTGCCTCTGAAATACATCCCCAAAGCATGATGCTGCCACCACCATGCTTCACCATAGGGATGGTGCAAGGTTTCCTCCAGATGTGACGCTTAGCATTCAGGGGAAAGTGTTCAATCTTGGTTTCATCAGACCAGAGAATCTTGTTTCTCATGGTCTGAGAGTCCTTTAGGTGCCTTTTGGCAAACACCAAGTGGGCTGTCATGTGCTTTTTACTGAGGAATGGCTTCCGTCTGGCTACTCTACCATAAAGGCTTGATAGGTGCAGTACTGCAGAGATGGATGTCCTTCTGGAAAGTTTTCCTATCTCCACAGAGGAACTCTAGAGCTCTGTCAGAGTGACCATTGGTTTCTTGGTCACCTCCCTTACCAAGGTCCTTCTCCCCTGATTGCTCAGTTTGGCCAGGTGGCCAGCTCTAGGAAGAGTCTTGGTGGTTCCAAACTTCTTCCATTTTAGAATGATGGAGACCACTCCACTGTGTTCTTGGGGACCTTCAATGCTGCAGACATTTTTTTGTACCCTTCCCCAGACCGGTGCCTCGACACAATCCTGTCTCGGAGCTCTCCAGACAATTCCTTCGACCTCATGGCTTGGTTTCTGCTCTGACATGCACAGTCAACTGTGGGACCTTGTATAGACAGTTGTGTGCCTTTCCAAATCATGTCCAATTAATTGACTTTACCACAGGTGGACTCCAATCAATTATTGGAAACAAATTATCAATGGAAACAGGATGCACCTGAGCTCCATTTTGAGTGTCATAGCAAAGGGTCTTAATACTTCTGCATTTATGTTTTTAATTAATACATTTCCAAAATGTTACATAAAATAGGTTTTCGCTTTGTCATTATTGGGTATTGTGTGTATATTGATGAAGAATTTAGAATAATCATTTTAGAATAAGGCTGTAACGTAATAAAATGTGGAAAAAGGGAAGAGGTCTGCATGCTTTCCGAATACGCTGTATATGCCACATAGCAGACGTTTTTCTCCAAAGCAACTTAGTCATGCGTGGATACATTTTACATATGGGTGGTTTAAGGAATTGAATCCACTACGCTGGCGTTACAAGCTGAAATGGAAATGTACAGTACACATCACACATATTGAAAATGCATATCGTATTAATAATGTACTAAATACAATACATATTGTATTCATGTAATTTAAACAATTTTTTTTGTACTGCAAACACAAAGCTGTTTTGAAATGTATTTTCTAAGAGTGTAAATTGAAATGATGTTGTGAACGCATTGGAATGGCAAATGGAACATATTAATCTTGTAAAGTTCAGTGGGGTACAGCAGGGTAGTGAGTGCAATAAAGCATTTTCAGCCAGTATCTTCCCACAAAAGTCCCCAAATTTTCCAGAGGTGAATGAATTTGCCCTTTCAATTTGACCACTCATGAAACACCCTCTTAGGCGCTGACCTCGTCTGAACCTCATAACTGTCTCAGTGTCCGCTTCACTTTATTTCCATAGTGACTATGTCATACTCGTAGGGGGTGAGATGACAGGGGAGGAAGATAGACCAAGTATACTTACTAGACAAGAGGAGACCTCTTTCTTTCTCCCCAGTTGAAAACAATAGGGAATGTGTTGTTTTGGGCCTGTGGTGTCTCTGCAGTCTCTGGCTATGTCCCGAATGACACCCTACTCCCTACATAGTGCATTAAAGGTGGTGCACGATATAGGGGATAGGGTGCCATTTGGGACGCAAAATCTGCATAATCAGAGGCTAGTGGGGCTCCTGACTTGTAGCTTTGTCAATGAGTAGCATTTTGGGGGAACAGCCACAGGCATTGATCAGATATCATCATCAGACACAGTGCAGTTTAACACGTTGCCCAACACTGACCCCTCAGGCACTGAAGAAGGCTGGCTCGGACTGGGAGAGTCAATGCAGCCCTTTATACACATGCAGAGTCACACACACTGGCACACAAGTATATGAGTGCACAAGAGTACACACACACACACACATATGCTCATGACCGCATTCGTAACCATGTACAACATGCACGTGTGTGTACGCTCAAACATGTATGACACACACAAACACAAGCACACAGCCACGCACACAGCCACACATGCACGCACATTCACTCACTCACACACAAACACACACACAAACACACACAATTCATATAGGCACACACCCAACACATGCTAATGACCTTCAGTGCACTGACAGTGTAGAACATGGGTCAAGAATGTTGCATTTGTTTTCATCCCCCATGTCTTCGTAAGTGCTTACTAGCACAGCAGTAGTGGCCCGGACATAACATTCCATTCCTTGTAGTCCGTGTCATGCCAAACATGTTTGGCATGACAAGGAGTGAAAAGGAGTGGAATGATAGCTAAACAGACTGGTACCCAGGCTACTGTTCAGTTGGCTGTTGAATTGAACAGGAAGTATTTGATGTTACATCATTGCACAGGAGTAGGAGCCACTGGTGCATGGTGCTCTTTGTTTTATAACTTCCAAAAAGAAAGAGCTCTGCTTCTCCTCTCAGATTTGGCATGGGTCCCCAGATCCTTAAAGTTCTACAGCGGCACCATTGAGAGCATCCTGACCGGTTGCATCACCGCCTGGTATGGCAATTGCTCGGCATCTGACCGTAAAGCGCTACAGAGGGTAGTGCGTATATAGGTCCTGCCATCCAGGACCTATATAATAGATGGTGTCAGAGGAAAGCCCATACAATTGTCAGAGTCTCCAGTCACCCAAGTCATAGACTGTTTTCTCTGCTACCGCACAGCAAGCAGTACCGGAGAGCCACGTCTAGGACCAAAAGGCCCCTTAACAGATTCTAACCCCAAGCCATAAGACTGCTGAACAGTTAATCAAATGGAAAATGTAAAATGCAGGTAGCCTAGTGGTTAGCATGTTGGGCAAGTAACCGAAAGATTGCTGGATCAAATCCCTGAGCTGACAAGGTAAAGCTCTGCCGTGCTGCCCAAGAACAAGGCAGTTAACCCACTGTTCTCCGGTAGGCTGTCATTGTAAATAATAATTTGTTCTTTAACTGACTTGCCTAGTTAAATTAAGTTGAAATAAAATGTGAAAAATGGCCACCAGACTATTACATTGACCCCCCTACATTTGTTTTGTACACTACTGCTATTCGCTGTTAATTATCTATGCATAGTCACTTCACCCCTACCTACATGTACAAATTACCTCAACTAACCTGTGCCCCCTGCACACTGACTTGGTACCGGTACCCCCTGTATATAGCCTAGTTATTGTTATGTTATTGTGTTACTTTTAATTATTTTAAAAATGTAATTAATATTTTTATTTGGTAAATATTTTCTCAACTCTTCTTGAACTGCACTGTTGGTTAAGGGCTTGTAGTAAGTAAGCATTTCACGTTAAGGTCTACACTTGTTGTATTTGGCACGTGACAAATAAAGTTTCATTTAATTTGATTATTTGCTTACATCTTATACCTCACAGTATATACAGCCAATATTTCAGATAAAGTCTCTTTAGATTCATATCTTATTTTGCAATATGGGAGAAAACATAACAAGTATATACACTCTAAATAAGATTATACTGTATGTATTTCAGACAGGTCCGGTTGATAAAATGTAGTATGGACACTGTGGGTTTGGTGACTATGGCTTTCTGTGGCTAGCGGTTGTTCTTGTAATACTTTTGAATGATAATGAATAGCATTTGTATGGTAATTAAGAGCCATTTGAGGTACCTAACCATTTTCACCAATGTGTAGCTCCCACCTGGGTGAAACAGGGCAGCCATTTTGTGACAAAAGAATCACCGCACATCTGTTTATTGGGGAGGGAACAGGCATTCAGGAGGTCAGTGGCCAGATAACTCGGGTCTGGAAGCTACATTTCTGCAATTCTATACATTTTGCCATGGGATTTTGTATCACAAGTTTTTCTACTGCTGTACATTGCATTTTAGTTACACTGTCTATACACAACACATATTTATTTATATACTGGATTTTTGAGATAGCTTTCTCTTATACATATCATTGCTAGTATATTTTGTGTAAATTCATCTGGTGTATATATGTATAGATTGCATTTGGATTACTGTTACAGTGCTATTTGGGTTGTTAAATTGGATTAGATCTAACATTTCAAGATTTGTAAAAATTATTATTTGTGTTTCACATTTTACTGCCTTGTTAGGAGCTAGTAACATAGGCAAAAACATAAACTTTGATCTGATTTGAGACGGCACAAATCCCTTCCCATCCCAGGGACCACATCTATGCAGTATTGAACATGTCTGTTCGTCATGCTGTCCATCCAACTGCCGTTTCTTCCTGAGTGTTCTCTCCATACGCTGGAAGCAGTCTAAAATACAAGGAAGATAGGTCATGGACGACTATATCTTAATGGACAAAGCCATCGATCAAGTGACACCATTCATTGAATATGTCAAATCAAATCAAATGAAATTGCATTGTTCACATACACATGTTTAGCGGATATTATTGCGGGTGTAGCGAAATGCTTGTGGTGCAGCGAAACGCTTGTGAAGACTCAATAGTGCATTTGAAGCCAGGGAAGCCGGTTGAGATGGTGTGTCATGTAGGAGATTTATGTAGAAGTAACATGAGCAGTTTGAGCTACTCCAGGAAGTGATGTTGCAGGCTAGGTCAGTGCTGGCCCCCTCTCATTGAGTATTTCAAGTTGAAGGCGACATTAGCTTGGTGATTCTGCAAATTTGGGCACTTTGGCTGTGCGAACTTTCAGAAATTAAAACTGATTCAAACACCATTTTACCAGTATTGTACTTGTCTTTGATTTGTCTAGAAACGATATCTGATAATTGCTGCGATCGTACTATTCAGGAATGTATATATTTTTGTCATTTTCCCCAGACAGCCATAGACAAATGTCATTTCCATCACGTCATTAAACATTCATTTTAGTTGAAAATGAAATATCATACAATTGATTTATAACGGATTTCTAATACATTTGTACATGAACTTGTATTGAATATTATTTTAAGTGATTTTTAAGGTTTTCCTAATATTAATAATTCAACACGACGCCTGAATGTATAAACTTGCCTTGTTGACTGCTGAAAACATTTATTTATAATGAAAAATAAGATATTACCCAACCTTTTTGTGAGATTATGATAACAACCATATGATTTCCATGTCTAAACAAATAAATTAATGTAAATTATACATAATATACTCATTTAACTAAAAAATATGGGTTGTGATGGAAATCCCAAGGTGTGGTTGATATGACATCTATGTAAAATAAAAAAAACACATATGAAAACAATATTTTATTGCAAACATTTTGAACAACAACCATTGTTAAACATTTCATTACTATAAGACAAAGTAAGATTCCAAAAAACTGGAACTAGCGCCTTTTCAACATGAGAACAATGTCTTGTCCTTGAGTACACTGAGATGCTGCAAATAGAAATTCTAGCACATATATAGAGGGAAGAGCTAATTGAGAGCTACACATGTTTTATTTAATGGATGATTTTATGCCCTGCTTTGTATGTACTGTATAGTGAGTTTCCAAGTGTGTCTAAGGCTTAGAAAGAGAGCTAAGTTCCTCCCAGACCAAGGCATCCAGCTCCATGTGCTTTTTGGTCACTGGATGGGGCTCAGGGACAAGTCCAAGCACATGCTGTGGTCTGTACCATATGATGTCGTCTCTCATTGGGCATTTACACACGTAGTTCTCTGCAAAGTCAACATGCGCAATGAACTCCTCTTTCCCCAGATTCTCTTTTAATTCTCTCCGTTTGGAGTATTGGCGTCAAATGTTGTACAAGTGTTTCCCCAACTTCTCTTTCGATCCTTTGGAGAAGTCCTCCAATCGAATCTGCAGTGAGCCACACCTTTTCTTTTACTGTCAAATGAACAGTGAACTTCTACATGTTTCCCTCTTTGTTTTTCTCCTCTCTCTCTCTTCAGCTTTGTTTTCCCACTCAAACCACCATGTCTGCACACCAGCATCAACGTCAGATGTTTTAAGCTCTTTTGCTTGGCAAAGGCAGCACTCTCTATACATGCACTCTTTCTCCAGGTTCTCACAGCACAAAGACTCAATGGATTTCTCAATGTTGCTGCAGCTGATCACTTTGTGATGCTGTAGTTTGTCTGCCATGAACTGGAGGTTGGGCGTGGGTTTTGCAGAGGCATGTGTCCCTATCCTGGACTGTTGGCTTGACGACCCAAAAAGGACGTCTTTTGCAGAATTCACAGTAGGAAATATGAATTTCTGAACTCAAACTTCTGATAAAGGTTCTGAATTGTGCCATTCAAGAAGCACTTCTGCTTTCTCTTCTTGCTCCTCGTTAGTGTGTCCTTTCCCCCTGTTGTTGCTCTGCTGTTGTCATCACATTCATATAATCTAGAGATTCTCTTCTGTGGCTGTGCTAATTCTGTTACACTGATTTATCCTTGAGTATTGAAGACTTGATGGCCTGTTTTCATTTGCCCTCATTGCTTTTGCTGAAAATCAAAATTCTCTGTTTGTGGCTTTGACCAGGCCATACTTTCTCAGGATGTTTCCTCTGAGCATTTTTGAAGCCACTTGTTTGTCCTTGGCACTACACATTTTTTTAATACTTTTGTTTTAACTCTGCAATGATGGCATTTTGAAACAATAAAATCCTTGTCAAGTTCTTCGGAGTTCCCTTCATTTGCTGTTTTGTCTTTGTCTTTGGGGAATCTGGTCTCTCCATTTGCTGTTTTGTCGTTGTCTTTGGGGAATCTGGTCTCTCCATTTGCTGTTTTGTCGTTGTCTTTGGGGAATCTGGTCTCTCCATTTGCTGTTTTGTCTTTGTCTTTGGGGAATCTGGTCTCTCCATTTGCTGTTTTGTCGTTGTCTTTGGGGAATCTTGTCTCTCCATTTTGTTCATTAGTCGATCATACCTTTTTTTTGTATTTCTCAGCTTTCCGTAAAGCATTATCAAGTTTTGACGTTTGTCATACTAAGATCTCTGTATGCTTTTGAGCGACCTCCTCCAACCTTTTTCCTTCCAGCAAGTATTCGACTTCTCATTCCTGTTGCAGACGATGAGGAAAGGGTGTCAGGGTGTGCATCAGGGGCAGGTAAGTTAGGGGCAGGTAAGTTAGGGGCGGGTATGTTAGCCTCATGTTCTGGCTGCAAGTCATCTGGTGACTGAGGTGGTGTGGTGCCTGATAGGTAGGTCTCCATTGCAACCGTTCTCTTTAAAGTCTGTCTTCTATTCCGTTGGTTCCATTTCCATTGCCTTCTCTTGTTTCTTTGTTCTCTCTTTGTAAGCTCAGAGATAGATTTCACTTCTCCCTTCTCTTTTTTTTCTTCCAGTATCTCTCCCTGTCATTTTTCAGATGTTCCTGGTATCGTATAGGATCATTTTCTATTTTGTTTCTATATGTCTGTGACCCCTGTGCTGTTTTATGTGGCATATTCTAAGAATAAACACAAATACTACTTAGTTTTCAACTTGTGAAACCTTGGAGCATTTTCTAGATTAAATTCATTTAAAACATGATTAAATAATCCTAAAGTTTAAAAAATAAGAAAAAAAAAAAAAAGTTTAAAAAATAGAAAAAAAGTAAAAACGAGTAAGATAATGGATTTGTGTCATTTCCACCACGCTTGTGAAGACTCAATAGTGCATTTGAAGCCAGGGAAGCCGGTTGAGATGGTGTGTCATGTAGGAGATTTATGTATAAGTAACATGAGCAGTTTGAGCTACTCCAGGAAGTGATGTTGCAGGCTAGGTCAGTGCTGGCCCCCTCTCATTGAGTATTTCAAGTTGAAGGCGACATTAGCTTGGTGATTCTGCAAATTTGGGCACTTTGGCTGTGCGAACTTTCAGAAATTAAAACTGATTCAAACACCATTTTACCAGTATTGTACTTGTCTTTGATTTGTCTAGAAACGATATCTGATAATTGCTGCGATCGTACTATTCAGGAATGTATATATTTTTGTCATTTTCCCCAGACAGCCATAGACAAATGTCATTTCCATCACGTCATTAAACATTCATTTTAGTTGAAAATGAAATATCATACAATTGATTTATAACGGATTTCTAATACATTTGTACATGAACTTGTATTGAATATTATTTTAAGTGATTTTTAAGGTTTTCCTAATATTAATAATTCAACACGACGCCTGAATGTATAAACTTGCCTTGTTGACTGCTGAAAACATTTATTTATAATGAAAAATAAGATATTACCCAACCTTTTTGTGAGATTATGATAACAACCATATGATTTCCATGTCTAAACAAATAAATTAATGTAAATTATACATAATATACTCATTTAACTAAAAAATATGGGTTGTGATGGAAATCCCAAGGTGTGGTTGATATGACATCTATGTAAAATAAAAAAAACACATATGAAAACAATATTTTATTGCAAACATTTTGAACAACAACCATTGTTAAACATTTCATTACTATAAGACAAAGTAAGATTCCAAAAAACTGGAACTAGCGCCTTTTCAACATGAGAACAATGTCTTGTCCTTGAGTACACTGAGATGCTGCAAATAGAAATTCTAGCACATATATAGAGGGAAGAGCTAATTGAGAGCTACACATGTTTTATTTAATGGATGATTTTATGCCCTGCTTTGTATGTACTGTATAGTGAGTTTCCAAGTGTGTCTAAGGCTTAGAAAGAGAGCTAAGTTCCTCCCAGACCAAGGCATCCAGCTCCATGTGCTTTTTGGTCACTGGATGGGGCTCAGGGACAAGTCCAAGCACATGCTGTGGTCTGTACCATATGATGTCGTCTCTCATTGGGCATTTACACACGTAGTTCTCTGCAAAGTCAACATGCGCAATGAACTCCTCTTTCCCCAGATTCTCTTTTAATTCTCTCCGTTTGGAGTATTGGCGTCAAATGTTGTACAAGTGTTTCCCCAACTTCTCTTTCGATCCTTTGGAGAAGTCCTCCAATCGAATCTGCAGTGAGCCACACCTTTTCTTTTACTGTCAAATGAACAGTGAACTTCTACATGTTTCCCTCTTTGTTTTTCTCCTCTCTCTCTCTTCAGCTTTGTTTTCCCACTCAAACCACCATGTCTGCACACCAGCATCAACGTCAGATGTTTTAAGCTCTTTTGCTTGGCAAAGGCAGCACTCTCTATACATGCACTCTTTCTCCAGGTTCTCACAGCACAAAGACTCAATGGATTTCTCAATGTTGCTGCAGCTGATCACTTTGTGATGCTGTAGTTTGTCTGCCATGAACTGGAGGTTGGGCGTGGGTTTTGCAGAGGCATGTGTCCCTATCCTGGACTGTTGGCTTGACGACCCAAAAAGGACGTCTTTTGCAGAATTCACAGTAGGAAATATGAATTTCTGAACTCAAACTTCTGACAAAGGTTCTGAATTGTGCCATTCAAGAAGCACTTCTGCTTTCTCTTCTTGCTCCTCGTTAGTGTGTCCTTTCCCCCTGTTGTTGCTCTGCTGTTGTCATCACATTCATATAATCTAGAGATTCTCTTCTGTGGCTGTGCTAATTCTGTTACACTGATTTATCCTTGAGTATTGAAGACTTGATGGCCTGTTTTCATTTGCCCTCATTGCTTTTGCTGAAAATCAAAATTCTCTGTTTGTGGCTTTGACCAGGCCATACTTTCTCAGGATGTTTCCTCTGAGCATTTTTGAAGCCACTTGTTTGTCCTTGGCACTACACATTTTTTTAATACTTTTGTTTTAACTCTGCAATGATGGCATTTTGAAACAATAAAATCCTTGTCAAGTTCTTCGGAGTTCCCTTCATTTGCTGTTTTGTCTTTGTCTTTGGGGAATCTGGTCTCTCCATTTGCTGTTTTGTCGTTGTCTTTGGGGAATCTGGTCTCTCCATTTGCTGTTTTGTCGTTGTCTTTGGGGAATCTGGTCTCTCCATTTGCTGTTTTGTCTTTGTCTTTGGGGAATCTGGTCTCTCCATTTGCTGTTTTGTCGTTGTCTTTGGGGAATCTTGTCTCTCCATTTTGTTCATTAGTCGATCATACCTTTTTTTTGTATTTCTCAGCTTTCCGTAAAGCATTATCAAGTTTTGACGTTTGTCATACTAAGATCTCTGTATGCTTTTGAGCGACCTCCTCCAACCTTTTTCCTTCCAGCAAGTATTCGACTTCTCATTCCTGTTGCAGACGATGAGGAAAGGGTGTCAGGGTGTGCATCAGGGGCAGGTAAGTTAGGGGCAGGTAAGTTAGGGGCGGGTATGTTAGCCTCATGTTCTGGCTGCAAGTCATCTGGTGACTGAGGTGGTGTGGTGCCTGATAGGTAGGTCTCCATTGCAACCGTTCTCTTTAAAGTCTGTCTTCTATTCCGTTGGTTCCATTTCCATTGCCTTCTCTTGTTTCTTTGTTCTCTCTTTGTAAGCTCAGAGATAGATTTCACTTCTCCCTTCTCTTTTTTTTCTTCCAGTATCTCTCCCTGTCATTTTTCAGATGTTCCTGGTATCGTATAGGATCATTTTCTATTTTGTTTCTATATGTCTGTGACCCCTGTGCTGTTTTATGTGGCATATTCTAAGAATAAACACAAATACTACTTAGTTTTCAACTTGTGAAACCTTGGAGCATTTTCTAGATTAAATTCATTTAAAACATGATTAAATAATCCTAAAGTTTAAAAAATAAGAAAAAAAAAAAAAAGTTTAAAAAATAGAAAAAAAGTAAAAACGAGTAAGATAATGGATTTGTGTCATTTCCACCACTTTCTGTCATTTCCACCACACTTTAAGTTTGTGATGGAAATGACTGTGATGGAAATGACACTTCTACAGTGTCTGGAGAAAATTGACAGATTGCTAAGCATGCTTTGGTTAGTATTACAGCTAGCATATTGTTTACACTAAATACATAAAATATAAAAACATTTCAAAAGTTCTACCACAAACTAAAGAAATTATAGCCTGTTTGGAAATGACTGACAATTAAAATATTCTCTACACAAGCAACATTTACCTTGATTTTTCTTAAACTTCTGGACATCACATCTGGAACAACTGTCCACTGCATCCATGTGCTTCAGTGTCACAATATGTTTCAATGGTAACTAAATTAACAATCTCTTGAAAAAACTTGATTAATGAGGAATGTGTCCTCAGTGGTGGAAATGACACCACTCCTAAAGGACAGGTATATTTTGTGTGAAAAACAATATAAAGGGCATACTCACAATAAATATTGATACAGATTGTATTTAATTGACTCTTTCTGTGGTACATAACATTATATCATGTGTAATTATTCATGTTTTCTCATAGAAAAACATAGTAGAAGCTTAAAAGTCTGGGTCAGGGACAAGGGCAAAATAGTGAAATGAAGGTATAAAATGCACCTGAAAAGTAGCTAAAATACTTGATAGAGAGGTGTTTAAAAAAGTATGGGGTGTTTCCAGGGTGAACTTAACATACAAATATATGTAGTGCCCCTAGTTGAAGAATCACCCAGCTACTAAATCATTCTTATCTGTGTGCGATTTTAAAATCTGTTCAAGTACATACATCTTGTGGAATAAAAGCAATTATTGGTACCATGATTGTCTTTGAATTTCTATTTTATTTACACAAAGATTGACTACGAAGATTTACATTTTCCCCTTCACTATAATGGTGTATCTTGTTTTCTGCAAACAATGCCTACAGTACCACGGTCGGCCTTGAACTTGTTGGCTTCAATCAGAGGGGGCAGTCATTCTCCCCTGAGTTATACGCGTCGTCAACACATGAGCATCAGTGATGTACTGTACGGACAATCGTCAATAGGTGTATAATTATTTGAATCAATAAAGCATCAGTAATTTGGCACTAATAGGCACCCATCACTAGCCTATAGACTTCATAGCTGCACCGACTCCCTTGCCAAGCTTTGTGGTCCCCCATCTAAAATAATTTTGGACGTATTCAAATTTCAATTGAAAGATTTGCTGTAGGATGCATGTAGCCTATTATTCCGAGGGTCTTTGCACCCTGCTAAAAAAGATAAACGAATTGGAAACACTATCTTTCCGGCTGAACTCCAAATCAATCATTGGTTGTGTCTAAAATGGCACCCTATTCCCTATGCAGTGCACTACTTTTGACCAAAACCACGTGCGAAACCTGGTCAAAAGTTGTGGACTACATAGAGAATAGGGTGTTGTTTTGGACGCACACGTTCTCTTTTACCTTATTAATCAGTGGGTTATGGAGGATATCCAACATTCTGCTGGACATAGGATGTTGATGATACACTGCCTGAAAGGCTACAGGATCGATACTGAGTCTGTTCGGGCATCCATTGGCCCATGGAGGAAACCTGAACCTCTTCCTTCAGCATCAAAATACTTCCTTGTCCTTCAAGGGTTTTCTGTGAAGCTGCACAGCTGCATCTATATTCTTCACTCAGCTCCAACCTCAACGAGCCTCTTCAATCAACAACATCGCACGCAGATACTTTTTGTAGGGCATAAAGGGATGATAACTTATGATACTTGACTTCTCAGATGAAAATGCCCTTATTTTTAAAGATTGAGTAGGCCTCGCCTATTTTTGTATAATGACCATCGGCCAATTCGTGGTTAATTCTCAGTAGCACGTAGGTAATACACATTAGCTAACACAAACCGCACTGGCAAATATTCTGAGCTGGAATGATGTTGAATGAAACAATTGTTGGTAAATATGTAATAGAAGGTCTTATGTTGTACCTGACACATCTGGTTTCTGTGCTCAAAGGCATGGCTATGGTAAGGTCACGTGGTAAAATAATGCACAAAATACATTATTGATGCTCTGACCAGCACATGAGCTGAAATACTTCTTACCTGTGCTGTATGCACCTGTCTTCTTGTTGGTAAAGCCTACGATGATGTTGGTAATGCCTTACTCACGAAGAACTTGTGTATTTAATACCTTGAAACGTGTTTTAAATCACTTCAATAATTGACCCGTGCACCATGGCACGTGAGTATTTAACCTATGTTGCCCTCTAGTGGATGTCTTTATCAGACAGTAATTTACAGGAGGCTAAATGGAGACTATACCTGTCAAAAAAAAGAGGCTAGACCACGTTTATTAGGTCTCCTTTCATTAGGCAAGACACAAGTGCCTGTTATAACATCAATAACAAATGTACAGCCTGTCAAAGGCGATAAATAATGTCACAATTGGTATGCCTACACTACAGTAGTCTATAACCGTATTACGTCAATTCCCCTATGATAAAGTTGTCTCTGCACTGAATGACCTAAACTTTAATTTGTTACGCAATTGGCAATAGTGATTTGGCATAGACTATTTGGGAAATTTGAGTCACAAGCCTGTAATTATTTACTTATGCGCGGTAATCTAATCAGACAATAAAAGTGTAAATGGTCTGCATGTGCAAAGATGCCGCGGGGCCGCTGGAAGGGAAAAGGCGGTGAAAAGTCCCAGGTTTGTTGTTTTGTAAAAGCAAAAAAAACAGAACATGAATGTTGGAGTGGTGGGCGTGCCCTTAGTCCATAAAACAAGCACAGCTGTCATATGAGAAGCTGCACTGGAGCGAGAATATACTTCCTATCAGTTGTACATCTCTCTGTTCCGCGCTGTGGGCTGTTCTCTCGCAAGTGCGCCCGGACTGCCCCGCAACATAGGCTACTGCATGAGTAAATCTCTGCAGGTTGCTTGCTGAGGATAATTATTATACAGTGACTCCAATACATGGACTGACTCAGTTATTTTGGAGACTTCGGAAACATAAGATAATAAAATAGGGACGTATATTTTTATGCATGGGCATTATCTATACTTTACCCGCGAAATAAATGATGTTCTTATTTTTTAGTGCTTTTCTCGTCAGTCCGTTGACCTATTGGAAAAACACATACATTTCGAAGAAGTGACGAGGATTCAGAATGCGTACTCTGTTCTTAACAGTTCTACTCGGAGCGGTAGGTGTCAATATACTTCTGTAACATTCACCTTGTTTTTGCATGGTCAATTTTTTATTAAGTTGTTTGAACTACCTCGTGCATATTCACGCCGCTGTATGAGCGACAACACTGTCACTTGCACATCCAGGTAGGACGGTGTAGCCTAGGCTAGAGTGCCAGGCTGCTAGAGTGCCAGGCTAGAGTGCCAGGCTACGAGTCGTGATTTCTACAGGCTTCTTTGGTGAAGTAATTTCATCTTGTAGTACATGTTAAAGTTTCTGTTCATTCATACACTTTAACATGCACTACGTGAGTCTATCTCATTCATAGACTCTTTCATCCAATACTCTGGAAATAACCTCATTCACTCTGTCAAACCCACCCCATCGTCCTCTTGTTCGCCTATTTGGAGACAACCCTCTTCGCAGATCCACCACGCACGTAAAGTAACCATTTAACATGATATCAACGTAATTATGAAGTGTATTCGGATCAGGGTCTATCAATTGACCATATTGAGCAGGGACTATCAATTGACCATATGTAAAATGTATGCACGCATGACTTTCGCTTTGGATTAAAGCGTCTGCTAAATGGCATATATTATAGCCTATACACAGTTTCATCCTGCATAGTTATTTTCCCGTTCCATTTATGCACAACGTATAGCTGCGAACCTTGGAAACAACATCCGTCTCGATTACATTATAGACACTCAAATAAGTATGTTAGGTTACATTTGGTATGGTTACGTACGACAGATGGTTACTTAATGATGGAGTGGACGGATGGGCATGTAACGCAACACGTCTAGCAACCCGAAGGTTGTGAGTTTGAATCTCTTCACGGACAACTTCAGCATTTTATCTAATTTGCAACTTTTCATCTACTTACTACTTTTTATTTTTTTATTTTTTACTTTGCAACTAAACTCAGCAATAAAAGAAACGTCCTCTAACTGTCAACTACATTTATTTTCAGCAAACTTAACATGTGTAAATATTTGTATGAACATAACAAGATTCAACAACTGAGACATAAACTGAACAAGTTCCACAGACATGTGACTAACAGAAATGGAATAATGTCTCCCTGAACAAAGGGGGGGGGGGGGGGGTCAAAATCCAAAGTAACAGTCAGTATCTGGTGTGGCCACCAGCTGCATTAAGTACTGCAGTGGAACTCCTCATGGACTGCACCAGATTTGCCAGTTCTTGCTGTGAGATGTTACCCAACTCTTCCACCAAGGCACCTGCAAGTTCCCGGAAATTTCTGGGGGGAATGCCCTGGCCCTCACCTTCCGATCCAACAGGTCCCAGACGTGCTCATTGGGATTGAGATCCATGCTCTTCGCTGGTCATGGCAGAACACTGACATTCCTGTCTTGTAGGAAATCACACACAGAACAAGCAGTATGGCTGGTGGCATTGTCATGCTGGAGTGTCATGTCAGGATGAGCCTGCAGGAAAGGTACGACATGAGGGAGGAGGATGTCTTCCCTGTAACGTACAGCGTTGAGATTGACTGCAATGACAACAAGCTCAGACCGATGATGCTGTGACACACCGCCCCAGACCATGACGGACCCTCCACCTCCAAATCGATCCCGCTCCAGAGTACAGGCCTCGGTGTAACGCTCATTCCTTCGATGATAAACGCGAATCCGACCATCACCCCTGGTGAGACAAAGCTGCGACTCGTCAGTGAAGAGCACTTTTTGCCAGTCCTGTCTGGGCCAGGCGACGTTGTTGCCGGTGATGTCTGGTGAGGACCTGCCTTACAACAGGCCTACAAGCCCTCAGTACAGCCTCTCTCAGCCTATTGCGGACAGTCTGAGCACTGATGAAGGGATTGTGCGTTCCTGGTGTAACTCAGGCAGTTGTTGTTGCCATCCTGTACCTATCCCGCAGGTGTGATGTTTGGATGTACCGATCCTGTGCAGGTCTTGTTATACGTGGTCTGCCACTGCGAGGACGTTCAGCTGTCCATCCTGTCTCCCTGTAGCGCTGTCTTAGGCGTCTCACAGTACGGACATTGTAATTTTTTGCCCTGGCCAGATCTGTAGTCCTCATGCCTCCTTGCAGCGTGCATAAGGCACGTGCATGCAGATGAGCAGGGACCCTGGGCAACTTTATTTTGGTGTTTTTCAGAGTCAGTAGAAAGGCCTCTTTAGTGTCCTAAGTTTTCATAACTGTGACCTTAATTGCCTACCATCTGTAAGCTGTTAGTGTATTAACAACCGTTCCATAGGTGCATGTTCATTAATTGTTTATGGTTCATTGAACAAGCCTGGGGAAAAATGTTTAAACTCTTTACAATGAAGATCTGTGAAGTTATTTGGATTTTTACAAATTATATTTGAAAGACAGGGTCCAGAAAACGGTATGTTTATTTTTTTGCTGAGTTTACTTAGCATGTTAGCTAAACCTTCCCCTATTCTTAACCCTAACCTTAACCCTATTAGCTAACCTTTCCCCTAACCCTAATTTAACCTTTCTTTTAGCTAATCCTTCCCCTAACCCAAACCTTAACCCTTTAACTAACTCCTAAACTTAAACCTAACCCCAAGCCTAGCTAATGTTAGCCAGCTAGCTAATGTTAGCCACCTAGCCATTTTTTTGGCACCTAGCCAATCTAGCTAGAATTCGTAACATATCATACATTTAGCAAATTCGTAATATATTTTACATTTGAAAAGTCATAACATATTGTATGTTTTTCAAATTTGTAACATTTAATACTAATTGTAATTTGTAACATATCATACGAAATGGGTGATGGACATCCACAAACTGATACATAACATACGAAATGTAACATATCATTCTGATAATAATACTAAATGCACTGACACCAGGTTTTACTCTCTACTCTTTTGGCTACAGTTATTTTGTGAATGAGTGTTATTTGACCAAACCAAACCTGGAACAGCCACTCCATCACTAATTTCTGTCCAGTGTCAACTGCTGCACATATCATATGAAATGGGTGAGGGACATGCACAAATTAATACATACCATACGAAATGTAACATATCTTTGTGAAGTGAACACGACAAAACCTATTCCCCCTCAGGAGATTGAAATGATTTGGCATGGGTCCTCAGATCCTCAAAAGGTTCTCTAGCTGCACCATCGAGAGCATCCTGACTGGTTGCATCACTGCCTGGTATGGCAACTGCTTGGCCTCCGACCGCAAGGCACTACAAAGGGTAGTGCGAACGGCTCAGTACATCACTAGGGCCAAGCTTCCTGCCATCCAGGACCTCTTTACCAGGCGGTGTCAGAGGAAGGCCCTAAAAATTGTCAAAGACTCCAGCCACCCTAGTCATAGACTGTTCTCTCTGCTACCGCACGACAAGCAGTACTGGAGCGCCAAGTCTAGGTCCAAGAGTCTTCTAAACAGCTTCTACCCCCAAGCCATAAGACTCCTGAACATCTAGTCAAATGGATACCCATTTGCATTGCCCCCCCCCCCCCCTCTCCACCACACTGTCACTCTCTACATTTACATACTACCTCAACTAACCGGTGCCCCCGCACATTGACACTGTACTGGCACCCCCCGTATATATTGTTAGTTTTTACTGCTGCTCTTTAATTACTTGTTACTTTTATTTATCTCTTATTCTTATCCATATGTTTTTTAAACTACACTGTCGGTTAGGGGCTCGTAAGTAAGCATTTCACTGTAAGATCTACACCTGTTGTATTCGGCACATGTGACTATCATACTAAATGGAGTGTCTCGGATAATACTAAATGCTCTGAGACCAGGTTTTACTCTCTACTCTTTCGGCTACAGTTATTTTGTGAATAAATGTTATTTGACCAAACTAAACCTGGAACAAGCACTCCATCACTAATTTCTGTCCAGTGTCGACTGGTACACACAGTTTGTGCATTGTGTGTGCGTGCAGGCCAGTGCATGTGTATCCTTCACCAACCTGAACTCAGGGGTAAACGTAACATAGTAATGTAAAGCTGTCTCCCTTCATTTAGTATGATACATTTGTTTCATATTGTTTGTATTCATTTGTGGCTGTCCATCATCCAATTCGTATGATATGTTATGAATTACACTGAACAAAAATATAAATGCAACATGTGAAGTGTTGGTCCCATGTTTCATGAACTGAAATAAAAAATCCCAGACATTTCCGTACACCCAAATATTTCTAGCAAATTTGGTGCACAAATTTGTTTACATTTCTGTTAGTGAGCATTTCTCCTTTGCCAAGATATTCCATCCACCTGACAGGTATGGCATATCAAGAAGCTGATTGAACAGCATGATCATTACATATGTGCATCTTGGGCTGGGGACAATAAAAGGCCACTTTAAAATGTGCAGTTTTCTGTCTGTAATATAGCCCTTATGTGGGGAAAATAACAAATTCTGATTGGCTGGGCCTGGCTCCCAATAGGGTGAGCCTGGCTGCCAAGTGAGTCGGCCTATGCTCTCCCAGGCCCACCCATAGCTGCATCCCAGCCCAGTCATGTGAAATCCATAGATTAGGGCCTTATTTATTTATTTCAATTGACTGATTTCCTTATATGAACTGTAACTCAGTAAAGTGTTTGAAATTGTTGCATGTTGCGTTTAGATTTTTGTTCAGTATACAATTCGTATGATATGTTACGAATTGCAATTCGTACAATATGTTACGAATTTGCAATACGTATTATATGTTACAAATAATTCAAATTTGTTGTGGCTAACATTAGCTAGCTGGCTAACGTGAGCTAGGTTAGGGGTTAGGGTTAAGGTTGGGTTTAGGAGTTAGGGGTTAAGGTTAGGATTAGGGAAGTGTTAGCTAACATGCCAAGTAGTTGCAAATTAGCTTAAATGTAGTAAGTAGTTGCAAAGTTGCTAAATAGCTAAAATGCTAAAGTAGTCCGTGATGAGATTCAAATACAACAGTTGGATTGTTTGCCTTATACGACCGCCCGACCAACCACCCTCTTTTAGTTTGTGCCTTAATAACCATACCAAAATTAACATCAAACTCATTTGAGTGTCCTGGATGTTACGTTTAGTCTATGAGACCAGGCTGCCTCCACTGCTGCCTCGGCGCATGCAATACTGATATGAGTTTAAGTCCCCTTCACTCCTCTTTCCCTCTCTCTTTTGTTCCCTTTCTCATTTAGAGAGGATGATTCAGCATCGGTTATCCCAAATGGCACCCTATTCCTTACATTGTGCAATACTTTTGATCAGAACCCCCTAAGTGTCTGGCCAAATGTAGTGCACCATATAGGGAATAGGGTGCCATTTGGGACACAGCCCATACATTTGTCATATTACCGACACTGACATGCCCAAACCGCTCCCAAAACGAAGAAATGATTTACCTGACAGTTAAAAGCACTTGTCTTTGTTGTCGTTATTTGATAAAGGCTCAGAGAGTAGCTACCTTTAAATTAAAGCCAGCTTTACCGGAATAGCTACTGTTGTCCTAGTAGTAGATGTAGTCAATGTCTAACGGCTTAACAGCTGTTGACAGGCTGAGGTTGAAAGGTTAAGTGCATCCAAGTGAAAATGTACTCAAATAGTAGCTTGGTGGAACGTTCAAGTTTTGTTCCCTAAAAAATAATTTGATGTGTGTGTGTGTGTTTGTGTGTGGTTGTCAGACTTGTGTGGGCATCAGTGTACGTGTGTGTGCATACTGTATGCGTGCGTTCGTTTGTGCGTGTGTGTGAGAGAGAGAGGGATAGAGAACAGCCTCGAGTTCCACACTTTCCGTTCCAAGCCTTGTGATCAACCTGTGCTCTTGACTCTCCAGGGATAACTGACTTGATAAAAAAACACAACGATAAACGATAAACTAATGGAACTATATGCTAAGTCAAGCAATGACTCACTTGTGTCATGAACCAGGTATCCTTTGGCATTTTCTAATTGCTAACAGCTAATTTTCCACCAATCCAACTGAGCGCACAATTACTTTGTGTGACTTTCTGTACTTTTTGGCCATTGAAACATGTTGTACTACACCCATTCCTGAGGCTATAAGAAATCTTGAATCAGAAGAAGCAAGGGATGCTTCCCAAATGACACCCTATACCCTATAGTGGTCAAAAGTAGCACGTGCCATATGAGACACAGCCAAGTAGATTGAGCAGGTTAACATTTTTCATCTTAAATCTTGTTCTGGAGGCAGTTTTACAGAGTGGTCACTAGCTGGCACAGCCACAAAATCTGATTTTAAACCTAACCCAAACCCAAACCCGAACCCGAACTAACCACACTGCTAACAATAATGCCTTAACCCTAACCTTACATTTAGCACATGAAGCACATTTTTTATTTCATAAATGTTTACAATATAGCCAATTTTGGCCTTGCAGCTGGCCTATCTAAGGGGAAATTGCTCAGTGACAATAAACGTGAACTTTGAACATTTTTGGCAAGTCCAATTGTGGTTTTTATACATACCTGTAATATGACTACCTTCAACTAAAGGTTAACAAGTAAACTAAAACATTTGCATTGCAAAACTTGCTCAGATAGCATATCACGCAAAAATAAAACATGTTATCAATGTAAGTAATATATTTTTCAATACCACGCTATAGAATGTTGAGCAAAACTCAAGAAACTGTCAATTGTTCCAAAGTAATCTGTCCGTCAACTCAAGTGTTACCACATCACAGTGGTCTTGAGCTCTGAGGGTTTAAATGGGACTAGCAGGGACTTAGAGGTGGATGGGGCACGGAATGGAATGGTCAAGGGACTGGAGGTGAGGGGTATGAGGAGAGGAGGAGGAGCAAGGGAGAGGGGAAGAGTGTGAAACGGACAACCTTTTTCCTGAAGGGGGAATGCATTGGGTATGCAAATTGGTGTGGATACACACACACAATGTCACTGACAAGAGAGCTGCTCTAAAAAGACAGCAAATGTCCCCTCAGTCGTGGTGTGTGTGTGTGTGTGTGTGTGTGTGTGTGTGTGTGTGTGTGTCCACACACAAACTGGTTCAAATAGCATATCATGAAAAAAATGAAACCAGTTATCAATGTAAGTAACTCAAAAAGCCTGAGGGGACATTTGCTGTCTTTTTAGAGCAGCTCTCTTGTCAGTGACATTCCACACCTGAGTACTTTGGAGTTCCGTCGACAACATCACTCTGCGTACCATGCATACCCCAGTATAGTTTAGGGTGAAGTTTCCCATATACACTGATCCTGCGTCAGTTTTACATTGTCCCACTAATGCTGAAAGTTCGTATTGGGGGAGGAGAAAGGGAAACTTCACTCCAGAGGACCCAGAATCCTCTCTATCCTGTTTTAACATTGCATAAAGTTGCTCACACATGAGTTTGTTCATTCTATTTTAGCAATAATAATAATTTTAAATAGCCTATAATATTTTCCATACAGGATCCCACTTCTGACACCAGTATACAGCATTCATAGAATCAGCTCAAACAAATGGAGACAGTACTCTCCCTCATATTGTGGTCCGTGGTTTGAAACCAATTTCTTTGAGGGAAAAGCTAATTCCTAGGAACCATGCAAATGAAAAAAATGCTATATCTACAGGCTACCTTGCTTTCAAAACAAGGTGCACGGACAGTGAAGCAAGCTAAAAAGATTTCTTCAAAAAGTTAGCATTTCGGCTAATTCCTTGTATCGAAAGAGGAAGTACGGAACCATAACAGGCTACCTTCATAAGGGCTAAAGAGAGAGCTCTCTTGTCAGCTCTCATTAGCATCACTGTCAAAACGCATTTTGCTTCTCTTTTTGAAGATTTACTTTGGAGATTAAGGGTCGTATGGAGTGTGTAGCATTTAAGGGACCAATTTTAGGAACATTGGGTTTAGTTTAAGAAGTGTAAGAAGTGCCCAGAGTATTCAACCTAACTAACACACACACAAACAACTCCGCCACACAGACACACAGACACACAGACACACAGACACACACACACACACACACACACACACACACACACACACACACACACACACACACACACACACACACACACACACACACACACACACACACACACACACACACACATCACATTAACCACCAGTGCATTCCCTTGCCTTTGTGTGTATTCTATGAGTGTTATAAGTACACATTCATGGCTCTAGAGTCTACAGTGAGCTTTCATGTGTTCTCCCTTCCTTTGTGTGTGTGTGCGTGTGTTTGGCCTTTCCATGTGTCTGTTGTTGTTGTTGTTCGTACCTAGTTGTTTGATCAAACATCCTCATCTGTGTCTTTCTGTTGATTGACAGGTCGGAGCTCTAGCCAATAAGGAGGCCTGTAGCTCAGGTAAGTTCACCACCACTGGGGAGTGCTGCAAGCAGTGCCAGCCCGGGGAGGGAGTCATCAAGCCATGTGGAGCAACACAGACTGTCTGTGCCGCATGCGTCGACAGTGAGTACACACACGCACACGCGCACGCACATGCACACACACACACACACACACACACACACACACACACACACACACACACACACACACACACACACACACACACACACACATGCCTTGATAGTGATTTACAGATTACACCCCCTTCAGCCATAAATGTCTGGACATTCATTACATTGTGATGTGGTCACCTAAGGGTTATGACCTCCTCATAGCATTACCCCACTGTACTTATTGTCCATAGTACAGTACAGTACAGTACAGTTCAGTTCAGTACACACAGTACTGCTGTATTGGACATGAAGTAAGTCTTGGCCGGTATTCATAAAGCGAAGAGAAGAAGCTAAGTAGTGCTGATCTAGGATCAGTTTAGCCTTTTAGATCATAATGAATACAATTATATGGACAGGGAGGGCCTGATCCTAGATCAGCACTCCTCTGAGATGTTTTATGAATATGGGCCCAGATGAACAGTGAGTTCTGTTATCACGGTTTCTCAACTTCCCAACAGTAATTATGCTGTACACTAGACCGAGTAAACTCTTTTTCTAGTCAAGACATACTTTTGAGTGAATACATACTGTACTTATGAGTGCCAAAGCAAGTGCCCTCTCCACGCGCCCTTGTTTGCCCGTGCTACAGGTGGCTATGTTGGTCCGCTAATACAGGAATAGTGAAGTCCCAAGTGCACTCCTCTTATGCACTACTTTTTTATTCATCAATATTTATTATATATATTTTTTAATTCAGGGGGTGCAACACGCTCTGCACCCCTACTTCCCACAGCTATGACAGAAGAGTATGTACTATATTTTCTTTACCCCGATGCTGGATGCTCATTTTCTCAAAACAATAACAATAACAAATGTGTCCTCCCCTAACAAATAAGACCCCTTTTTCGGTCTTATGTTCCAACATTTTAAATGGTGTTTTTTGACGTTGGATAAAAGTACAGAGTCAGAGCTTCAAAATGGTATATCGTACACTGCAATAAAAAAAGCTAAGTGACTTTGAAAGTTGATCAACTTGTAACCCCACATTTGAGAAATGGCCCTTGAAAAGTTGTGGTTTGGTTTTTACACCTGTTTGTTCCTACTCATTCAGCATCGTTCACACCCTCTTATGCATAGCCCCGCCCATCTCTTTAAGGCCTGAGGCCATGTGCTAAACAAAGTGAGTAAGGTGGTGTAGTAAACAACCAAAGATTTCAAGGCTGAAAGTCGTGAAAGTAGTAGCCTTCCGTAAGAAAAACTCAAGGTAAAAGTACACTTTATCTAGTTATTGGCCTATATCCTAATCGGACTTTGGTGTAGGTCATGTTGTTCTTCACATTACTGTCTCTGGGAAACACACACTATATCAAATCAAAGTATATTTGTCAGATGCACAGGATGCAGAAGGTGTAAACGGTACAGTGAAATAGTTACTTGCATAGTAGCAAAATCCAAAATAGAAAGTGTCAATATAAAAGTGTTAGGTTCTGAACAAACTCGAACGGACATCTGGGAAAAGCTCAAACCAAGTTGATTCAACTCAATGGGTGCTTGAGCTGCAAACACAACATACAAGTCACTCAAGCACATATTTATAGCTTACAACTAGGCGGAGTCATCTCCTTGCATGTCTAAGATAACTAATCCTTCTCTGGTGTTAGGCAGAGACACAGTAGGTTCCTCTTACTGGTATTATCATGGCCCTGCCTAAGTCCCAGGACCCTTATGGGTGTGGAAATGTGTGTGTGAGATAGGACTATAATCAGATGGTCATCGGGGTGAGCCCCTATGGCCCACCTCCCCGCAGTGTCTTCTATCTTCAACTGCTGATCTTATCCCGAGTTGAGGTCCACATCTCTCATGGTCCGAGTTCCTCAGAAACTGGCCTTCCTTATCAGGAATTGTAACTAAACTGTTGCCCTTTGCCTCTCTCCTTAGGATCATTAATATATTTCAACAGAATATGAACTTTCTGCACTTCCTCTCAGTAACTTTCAATACCCAGAGTTCCTACACACCATTTATTGACCCCAAACATATACAGTTGAAGTCGTAGGTTTACATACACCTTAGCCAAATGCATATAAACTCAGTTTTTCACAATTCCTGACATTTAATCCTTGTAAAAGATTCCCTGTCTTAGGTCAGTTAGGATCACCACTTTATTTTAAGAATGTGAAATGTCAGAATAATAGCAGAGAGAATGATTTATTTCAGCTTTCATTTCTTTCATCACATTCCTAGTGGGCCAGAAGTTTACATACATTCAATTAGTATTTGGTAGCATTGCCTTTAAATTGTTTAACTTGGGTCAAACATTTCGGGTAGCCTTTCACAAGCTTCACACAATAAGTGTCCTGACAGAGCTGGTGTAACTGAGTCAGGTTTGTAGGCCTCCTTGCTCGCACACGCTTTTTTAGTTCTGCCCTCAAATTTTTTATGGGATTGAAGTCAGGGCTTTGTGATGGCCACTCCAATACTTTGACTTTGCTGTCCTTAAGCCATTTTGCCACAACTTTGGAAGTTTGCTTGGGGTCATTGTTCATTTGGAAGACCCATTTGCGACCAAGCTTTAACTTCCTGACTGATGTCTTGAGATGTTGCTTCAATATATCCACATAATTTCCTCCTCATGAAGCCATCTATTTTGTGAAGTGCACCAATCCCTCCTGCAGCAAAGCACCCCCACAACATGATGCTGCCACCCTCGTGCTTCACGGATGGGATGGTGCTCTTTGGCTTGCAAGCCTCCCCCTTTTTCCTCCAAACATAAAGATGGTCATTATGGCCAAACAGTTCTATTTTTGTATCATTAGACCAGAGGACATTTCTCCAAAAAGTACGATCTTTGTCCCCATGTGCAGTTGCAAACCGTAGTCTGGCTTTTTTTTATGGCAGTTATGGAGCAGTGTCTTCTTCCTTGCTGAGCTGCCTTTCAGGTTATGTCGATATAAGACTGGTTTTACTGTGGATATAGATACTTTTGTACCTGTTTCCTCCAGCATCTTCAAACGGTCCTTTGCTGTTGTTCTGGGATTGATTTGCACTTTTTTTTTTTTTTCACCAAAGTACGTTAATCTCTAGGAGACAGAACTCGTCTCCTTCCTGAGCGGTATGATGTCAGGGTGTTCCCATGGTGTTTATTCTTGCATACTATTGTTTGTACAGATGAACGTGGTACCTTCAGTCATTTGGAAAATGCTGGATGAACCAGACTTGTGGAGGTCTTGGCTGATTTCTTTTGATTTTCCCTTGATGTCAAGCAAAGAGGCACTGAGTTCGTAGATAGTCCTTGAAATACATCCACAGGTACACCTCCAATTGACACAAATTATGTCAATTAGCCTATCAGAAGCTTCTAAAGCCATGACATAATTTTCTGGAATTTTCCAAGCTGTTTAACGGCACAGTCAAGTTAGTGTATGTAAACTTCTGACCCACTGGAATTTTGAAACAGTGAATAGTAAGTGAAATAATCTGTCTGTAAACAATTGTTGGATTTTTTTGTGTGTGTCATGCACAAAGTAGATGTCCTAACCGACTTGCCAAAACTATAGTTTGTTAACAAGACATTTGTGGAGTGTTTGAAAAATGAGTTTTAATGACTCCAACCTAAGTGTAAACTTCCAACTACAACTCTACATTCCTTATACATGTAAATATATCAATACGTTTTAGTATGGCAACATGAATAGGTCAATTTTAAGCTAGCTTTAATCTTTAATCCAACCGTGTCAATAAAAATAAAAAAACAAGAACAAAAAGTGTCAATGCCAGTAGAGACAGAACAAAATCATGTACAGTATGTCAAAGAACAATGTCATTAACGATAGCAGTGGTGTGTGTGAGTCATGTGAATGCACATAGAGGCAGTGCAGATAGTCCGGGTAACTGGAAACTCACCCCCAGTGACGAACTGCGACGTCTACACCCCGCATGAACCAGGGAATCTATATATTCGGGAAAGCCTGTTTCTTGCCCTTGACTTTGGCACAGGGCATATGATGTCCATGGCCTCTTCATCGCAAAACTCTCAGATCTTCAAATAAAATATATACATTTTGGTGGGTGCTTGTACAGGCAGACCATCTCTGTGAGGAAGGGTGTCAGCATTGCGCCGCAGCTGAAACCTGCTCCCTACTGAGTCAGAACGCTCATTGGCAACGACAACACCAAGCTCCAGGGCTTTGAGGCTGTAAAACATGAAAATAGGCAAAAAATAGACAAGACATTATAACCTTGCATAACATCAATGTACCTCTTAAGTTTAGATAATAAGACGTGCTGTTTATGCTTAACAAGTTGATGGGCCATGTAATCATCTGGCAAAGTGGAACCCGGGTATGCCACTCGGGAGGCCAACACTCCGCTTCTAACCCATCACTGAGTAATACATATAATAATATATGTCCTCCAAAATGTATAATAAATTACCTCATCCAATTCGTATGCTATTGTATGAACAGGTAAGATGTATGATACTATAAGTTATCTAATTCATATGATAATGTACGATCACTATTCAATTCATAACGTAATGTAATGGAGGGTGTCAATTTAAATACCAAATCCTACGAATTGCCCTGAGACCAGGTTGGCATGATAGGAAAATAATAGGCCAATAAAAGAAAAAAGAGTTTGAGACTGTTACTTAGTTTGAGCCTGGTCCCAGATCTGTTTGTGCTATCATGCTTATCACTCATTGTCTTGCCAAACATGCCAGCAGAACTGGGACCAGACTAGTTTCTTGGATCAGAAGCTCCAAAATGAGAATGTTCTACATTTACTAAAACGACGGAACCGTCTCCCATGTAGGATGAGCCCATATTTAACTTTTTCCCCTGACTTATTGCGTGTCAGACTTGTTCGAGGTCAGGAGGTCCTAGTTGAGTTTGGGGCTGCGTTTCAAATGCCCTGGTTATGGGCCAGTTCCTGTCGGGTTCCCAGAGTCCTCTCTGGCCGTATTTGTGTGTGAATCCCAAGGCTGGTCTGGGCCACCCTGTCAAGTCAGCACTACTCTTTCCAGTGTGTGTGGGTGTGTGCGTGTCTCTGTCTGTGTCTCTGTCTGTATCTCTGTCTGTGTGTGAGCCATAGAGATATACTGTAGAATCCACAGGGCAGACAGACACACAGACAGGGTCATAAGAGTGTTTTTAGGTTTTAAGGATGAGGAGGACAGGATTGGTCTGCACTTTGTAATTTATTCATGGGTAGTTTCTGGGAAATTATGTACATCTATTTCTGTAAGACCATAATGCAACTCATGACATGAGTTAGGTTACTTTAAGTGGTCATGTTGCTTCTCAGAGAAATAATATCAGGGTTGCGTCCCAAATGGGCCCTGGTCAAAAGTAGTTCTCTATATAGGGAATAGGGTGCCATTTGGGATGCAGAAGTGAGTGCTTCTCTGGTTCTACTTTTCAAAATCCTTTTTTTGGTAATATAAACACATGCTATAGACTTTAAAGGATTTCCGGGCTTTCCACACATTTGTTTTTGATTCCAAGAACAAGGTATTTCGTTAAGGAAAATATCTTAATTTTGGGGGGTTTGTTGCTTTCTGGTCTGGTTGCATACGAAGTACAACATTTATTTTGTTTAAGTGTGTTGTGCCTGTCTTGTCTGGACTTGAAAGGCATTGAGTCGCAATGACCCAAATTCATCACGGGACTACACAAGTTTAGTGACTCATACAGAAAACGTAAAAAGAAGATAAATAATGTGATGCCTGTCAGATGACTGATTAAATCACATGACTGATTGAAGCTTATCGCATTAGTACATTTTGCTTCAATTTAAAACTCAATTCAAACCATATTTGTTGATATTCACATAATATTGAACTTGAATCAGACATCAAATCAAATCAAATACAACAGGTTTCAGACTTTACCGTGAAATGCTTACTTACGAGCCTTTTCCAAACAATGCAGAGTTAAAAAGTAAGAAAAATGTGTTAAACATTTAAAAGGTAATAGTAACACAAATAATATATATTTATATAGACTATATACAAGGAGTACCGGTACCGGTAGACATACAGTAATGTATGTATAGATACATATGAGTATTAAACTACTATTTCATATGGCCAAAACTTTATGCAAGGGGAATGGAGCACATTGTTCTATCTAAGCCCTAAGACACCTCATCCAACTTAATCAACTTAATTATCAAGTTGAATAATATATATTGCTGGGCTTCAACCAAAATGTGCACCACTTTAGGTCCTCAGGACCATGATTGGGAAATACTACTGATTGTGTGCTCTGAAGCAGCACTTCATTCATCACTTTAAAGCCATTTGTTCCTCCCCTTGTCAATCACAGCCAACTCAAAGCATTCCATTTCCTGGAACACATTTTCTTGCCCCATCTCTAGGGAGGAACTCACCCCCAAAGGCATGTACTGATCTAGGATCTGTTTTCCTGACCCCCAAGCTTAACCTTCACCATAATCAGCCCAGAGAAAGCAAACTGGCCCCAGAACAGGTGTGCTTTCCTTGAAAAAAACGAACCTGACCTCACCATTCCTCTGGTCCAGAGATGCTGAACAGCTAACCTGATTAACAGCTTCCAGCTGTTAATCAAACTGACAGGCCCAATATACCACACCCTGTAAGTTGTTTTCCTCCCTTTTCTTGACCCCTGCCTTGCTCTTGCCCTCTTTGTCTTTCTTACCACCATCACCTTAACCTTTAAACAGTAGTTCAACTCCTATGCAGGTTGGTTATTTAACCTCTACAGGATCGGTAGAGCTAACGTGCGCTAATGTAATTAGCATGAGGTTGTAAGTAACAAGAACATTTCCCAGGACATAGACATATCTGATATGGGCATGAAGCTTAAATTCTTGTTAATCTAACTGCAATTGCCAATTTACAGTAGCTATTACAGTGAAATAATAACATGCTATTGTTTGAGGAGAGTGCACAGTTATGAACTTGAAAATGTATTAATAAGTCATTTAGGCACGTTTGGGCAGACTTGATGCAACATTTTGAACAGAAATACAATGGTTCATTGGATCAGCATAAAACTTTGCACATACACTTCTGCCATCTAGCGGGCCAAAATCTAAATTGTGCCTAAAATTGATTAATACTTTGTGGCTTTTTTCTTGCATTTCAAAAATGATTTAGAAAAATCATGTTTTTTTCTTTGTATTATCTTTTACCAGATCTAATGTGTTATATTCTTCTACATTAACTTCACATTTCCACAAACTTCAAAGTGTTTCTTTTCAAATGGTATCAAGAATCTGCATATCCTTATTTCAGGATTTGGGTTTGTCATTTTAGGTGAAAATTGGACAAAAAAGGGTACGATCCTTAAGAGGTTTAAAAGGCCTGTCTCATCCATGTTAATGATCGCATATACACATGACAATGTTGTGCTCTTTTGGCCATAGACAAAAAAATATGGACGAAGCTATCCATGACGTCACCCCATTGTTTCTTATGAGAATGCTCAGTGGCGCATTTGATAATCAGGAAGTGTCATTTCAACGTGTCGCCATCTTGCTACATGGAGGAGTTTTTGGAAACATTGCATGCGCAGTTTGAGCTACTCTAGGAAGTGATGTTGCAGGCTAGCTCAGTGCTGCCCCCTCTCATGGAGTATCTCAAGTTGAAGGCCAACCGAGCTACTGCAGGCTTCCATTAGCCTTGTAATTTTGTCTGTGTGTGATTTTAAAGTCATCGGTTCCAGGACATACATCTGGTGAAATATAAGTAATAATTGGTACCATAATTGGGTTACAATTTTTTTTTTATATCAACAAATATTGACAACGAAGATCACCATTTTCCCATTCACTATAATAGGGGATCCTGTTTTCTGGAAGCAATGCCTGCAGTACCACGATCGGCTTTCAACTTGAACTCCTCAATGCAAGGGGGCAGTCGTTCTCCCCTGCTTTAGGCCACCAGACTGCTGTGTCAGTTTACAGTGCAAGACAGACTCAGTGGTTACTTGAGAAGAAAAACTTAACAACAGCCACACACCATTTTGTCTTGGAACGTGGAACTGATCAGGGCTGATCCGGGCCAACTGAAACATGAGTTCTTGGGAGTGGATAGATAGACAACACAAGATAAAACAAAGCTAACCCAGCTGTGTGAGAACTTCAAGAAGAGACATCTCGCCAAGCGAAAAACATGTCAGACTCACACAAGTATGCACGCAGATACACAGGCACGCACGCACGCACGCACACACACACACACACACACACACACACACACACACACACACACACACACACACACACACACACACACACACACACACACACACACACACACACACACACACACACACATACACACACACACACACACACACACATACACACACACACACACACACACACACACACACACACACACACAACTAAACATTGGGTTTAGTTTAGGAAGTGTAAGAAGTGCCCAGAGTATTCAACCTATTCAATCTCTTGTCAGCTGTATGAGAAAAATACAGATCTCATCCAGTGAAAAACACTCCATCCTAACACACATGCTCATCTATTGCCGGCTGGCCAAAGTCGGAGTCCTTTCATGGGAGTTCAAAACAAAAGAATGCATTGAATGCTAGCTTCAGGCTAATGTACCGCTTTTATATTATCATAATGCTGAGCCAGGCAAAGACAGCCTATACTCCCTCCACTCCACCTCAGCTGCAGGCTAGCTTTATTAATGTATTGACTACTTGAATTATTGATGTGTGGCATTATGATAATGCATTTGAGAGCACTGATGGGGCAGGGGGGGGGGGGGTGGCAGAGGGGCTGAGTGGACACATATCTGACACACAGGCAGGCACACATATACACACACACTGGCATGCACCAACACAATCCAAATAGATGCCAAATTTGGCCTCCATTCCCATATACCCAAGCATTATCTTAACAGTCCATTAGGTACAGTGCCGTGCAAACGTATTCTGACCCCTTGGATTTCTTTTTTTCCTTTGTTGAAAAGTGGGATTCAAATGGATTGAATTATCTTGTTTTGTCAACAATACACACAATACTCTGTAATGTCAATGTGGATTTTTTAAAAGATTGATCAAAAAAAATCCTAGAACTTAAAATATAGTAGAAGTATTCAGCCCATTTGTTTAGGCAAGCCTAAATGAGTTCAGGGGTAAAATTTGGCTTCACAAATCACATAAACAGTTACATGGACTCTGTGTGAAATAATAGGGGTTGACGTGTTTAATTGACTAATCTTCACTCTGTCCCCAAAATCGACTAAAAAGACTAGGGAGCTTTTCGAGAGCCTCGTAAAAAGGGAAGTGATTAGTAGATGGGTGACAATAGCAAATCAGGCATTAAATATCTCTTTAGGCATGGTTTAGTTAATAATTATGCCTTGCATTCTGTATTAAACCATCCAGACACCTCAAAGACACAGTTGCCTTTCTGAATTGAGATGCAGCACAGGAATGAAACTGCTCAGGGATGTTACCATAAGGTCATTGGTGATTTTAAAGCAGCTACAGAGTTCAATGGCTGTGATGGGAGAGAACTGAGAATGGATCAACAACATTGTAGTGACTCCACAAGAATGACTTCAATTACAGAGTAAAAAGAAGAACACAAATATACAAAACATGGCAAAGGAATACACTTTTTGGTCTATGTTTGGGGCAAATCGAACACGACACAACACTGAGTAACTGCCTCCTTATTTTCAAGCATGGTGGTGGCTGCTTCATGGCATGGGTATTTTTAAGGATACAAATACATAAGCTAAGGCAAAATCCTAGAGCAAAACCTGTTTCAGACTTCTTTACACCAGACACTAGGAGATGAATTCACCTTTCAGCAGGACAATAATCTACAACACAAGGCCACGTCTACACTGGAGTTGCTTACCAAGAAGATGGTGAATGTTCTTAAGTGGCCAAGTTACAATTTTGACTTAAATCTGCTTGAAATACTATGGACTTGCTCACCAACATCCTAACAGAGCTTGAAGAATTTAGAAAATAGTAATAGGCAAATATTACACAATCAAGGTGTGCAAATCTTTTAGAGATTTACCCAAGAATACTCACAGCTGTAATTGCTGCCAAAGGTGTTTCTAACATGTATAGACTCGGGGAGCCGAATACTTATGCAACAACTATATATATAAATAAAAAGTACACATTTCTTCCATTTTGACATTAAACTATTTGGGGTAGATAATGACAAGAAAATTAACATTAAATCAATTTTAATCCCACTTTGTAACACAATCAAGTGTGAGGAAATCCAAAGGGTCTGAATACTTTTGCAATTGCACTATCTATTGAACCATAAAGCAATGGTCTATGGATGATGGTCACCAGCATTGTAACTTGCAGAGCAATGAAGAGACAGGGTGGCATTTCGGCTACTGTAGCTGGCACACACTTTATGACCTTAACGCTTTATCAGGATAGGTTCTCGTCCTCCAAAAATGATGTATTTTTTATCTTTATGCAAAATAACAAAGTTAGTATGTCCAGTGTCACCTCCCGACTCTTTTCCATTTGGGCTTCTGCAGTACACAGTATGTCCTGGTTGGTGTGCCAATGGCGCAGGAAGAAAACACTTGATATGCCAATGGGACATTGAGCATACAGACCACAGCACAACTGTCCTTGCACTACACTACACTACACCCCAACACACAACTGTGCCGTACATCCTCATTCGTTTTCAACATGCTCAAAACTTAGCCATTTAGGCGAACACAGACAGACACACACACTCAAGAAGAACATCACGGCGGCTCTGACAAATAGGTCCGTTGCATAATTGAGTGTGTTTCCGAGTTTTCTCTCCAGTCCAACTACAGCTAAACACGCAATGTTGATGGATACCTTTGAAATAATATAGATTCATACAACTTTCTGAATAGATCTCACACATGTCCAAAATAAAACATTCTTAATATCACCGGTAAAAATTTTTATTAAAAAAAAAAAATCAGACATTTTTGTTGAGCAGATCCTTTCCCCAAGTGGCTTACATCGCCTTTGCTAACACTTATCCCCATTCATGCAGCTGAATATCTACCCACTTGAGTAACATAGGAGGAATTGCCTCAAGGGCATAGCACCTGGGAATTGAACTATTGACCTTTGGGTCACCAGTAAGATGGATTTCTAAGAACATGCATAATAGTCACCTCTGTCAGACTACAAGACATCTCGGGAAGGATTCATGTTCAAAGAAGGTCTTGGGGTTGAATGTGTTTTTCTTATTGATTGTATTCACATGACAAAATGGGGGGGGGGGGGGGGTGGTAGTAGGACGTGACATATCAAATGGATGACGTAGTACACAATTGTGCAATTTTCAGGGACCGGTTTTGGCTCATGAGCACTACTTTCAAAACTACTGGCTGAAATTACTATACAAAACCTCTGGAGCATCACTAGCTTTCCCAACATTCCCAGGTTTTCCAGAAATCCCAGTTGGAAGATTCCCGGAATAAGTAAGAAAACTGGAATCCACCGACAAGGATTTTTGGAAAACCTGGGAAATTTGCCAGAATATTGCAACCCTATTTAATTATATTATTTTCTCCATTTTCTCCAAGGCGAGACGTTTGCGGAGAACTTAAGCCACAACGAGACGTGCCAGCCGTGCACCCGCTGCGTGGGCCTCCTCCGCATGCAGACGCCCTGCACCGACTCCAACGATGCTATCTGTGTTTGCGACTACGGCTACTACCTCAACGAGCTGTCCAGCCAGTGTCAGAGCTGCACCAAGTGCCCTGAGGGCCAGGGCATGCTGTACAGCTGTGAACACGACCGCGACACCGTGTGCGAGGAGTGCACCAGAGATACGTACTCTGACCAAGAGAGTTCGCGGGAGCCCTGCCTGCCCTGCACCATCTGCGACGAGGACGACGAGCTGGAGATCAAGGCCTGCAACTCCATCAGTGACACCGTTTGCCAAGGTAGGAGAGACAGAGCTAATGCTACAGGGAGACTGAAAGCCAATGTAATATAGCATGCGGAACTCTGGAAGCAAATAGAGCTAATGTAAAAAAAAACAAGGTTATTTAGGATCCATAAACCTCGAACACATGCAGGAGGCAGACAGTCAGAGTTACAGTTCTTTAATATGTATTTTCTCTTTTCGTTTTGAAGGGGATTACAATAAATGAAAACATTTTAATTTATTCTTCGTAGCCCGCTTTGGGTCCGTTCGGCAGTCGCGGTTGTCTCAGTCGTTGCATCTTGGTTCCGCTGGAGAGAGGGGAGAGCTGAAATCAGTAGCATAGTCGCAATGAAAAGGTAGCAGGTACTTCAGTCACACAAGAGCTGCGGTTGACGTCGTTCAATCGTTTGGCTCTTTCCAAGCAGGGTCTCATTCGCTTCAGTAGCAGCTCCCCTCTCCCCAGGTAGTGTTGATGGCTTGATTGAGCCCTGTCATCTGCTCTGTAGCTGGTTTGCTGCAGTGTCGAATCCCCAACACTGACTGAAGAGCTACCTTTATGCCAGTGGCAGCTTGTTAATGCTATGCTCATCATGTGTGTTGGGCAACTACTTGACTCGCTCATTCCCTCATTCACTTAACCAGACAAACACAACAAAAAGGCTTATCAATTTCAAACTATTCAAAATATGAATAAATAGTTTAGGCCTATTTAAATAGTGATAACTGTAAAACAAACCACACATGTGGACTAAATAAATAAAGCACAAATCAGCGGCCCACATATCGAGTAGCTTGCAATGTCAAGGTAGGAGAGACGGAGAGCTAACACTACTGTACGTCAGCTACCTAATGTTACCGGGATGTATTGTAATATGGGGAGATCGGGAAGCAATTAGAGTTAGCTCACACACGGAGCGAGAGATCAAAACAGAGGCCACACGCAGGCAGGTGCAGGCGCACACACACACACACACACACACACACACACACACACACACACACACACACACACACACACACACACACACACACACACACACACACACAGACCGTACATCGGTTCCCATCCAGCACATACTTTTCTTGACATTCAGAGATGAGTTGGAGCCATTGTATTGTGTTGTCAATCAATGATACATATTGTATAAAGAACCACCACCACAGTGCCAACCCTAACCCTGCACTATATCAGCCCTATATGACTCTATCAGATAATATCTCTATCTCCCTCACCACAATATGGACATTGTTGGGCCAGAGATGTAACTACCACTCCATACTCGTCTCAATGTCCAGATAGACTCATCCCAAACAAAGACCACCCTCTGTGTCTCCTGGGGCCACTTGAAAGGTCATGATCACTATTGGCTCTGAATTACTTTTATATAATTTCGCCCCGTGGCCATCGCAGTCCTCCGAACCTGGAATTCCCCATGATCAGCATCACCGCAGATTTCAATGTCTTCGTGCTTCCTCCCTGGATTAAATCGATGCTTTATGTGAGTTTATTATAAAGGGAGTCTATTGAACAGTCATGGAAAGGCCTTTAGGGAGGCTGGTGGATGTGATGGCGTAATTTCGGTAGCGTACTGCAGACGGAAGGAGACCAGGACTAAAGGGAGTCTTTTGTGCTCTCCCATGATCCCTTTTGGTGCGACAGGCTGTTTGATGGCCCAAGAGGCATGCTGGGCTATTTCAGGGACCTACAGAAGATGAGTGAACCCTTTACACTCGTGGGAATTGGCCTGTATGTATAGTGCTAGATTAAAATGTGTCTTACAGAAGAAATACGAAAGCATATGCATAAGCATGGTAGCAATTGAAAGGGGATTATGGGAAAATGATTAGACTAAAGGTGAGGACACAACAGTTCACCTGACACAAGACTTAATCCAAACATTAGACATTTGATTACATGTGCATTTTATATTGACTGTACTTTTCGCCACATTTGAAATCTGGAAATACTCTGGATAAATTCAGTAACATGATAAGAATATTCCTGGAAAATGTGGAGTAGGTGCAACAAAGGGTTTAAGTGAGAGGACTAACTGCTGTCTCCAAGTGGCCACACCAAAGTGTGCGCACTTCTTAAGCTATTGCAATGCACTTTTATGGCTCTAACTACAAGGTGCTTTTTTGAGCTCTCCTAGCCGTGTCATTGAGGAACTAGGGCAAGCACACTTGTTTTGTTTGGAACACAGCCCTGCATCCCCGCAATCACACAATTACTTTTGTTGTTTATCCAAAAACGGCCCATTACAAATCGAAATCTGGGTCAGGTGGGCATCATTTGAAAGCGTGTTCTATTGCCAACATGAATAGCTAAATTATAAAATATGATCTTAGTGTTAGGCTTTCACAGGCCAATTCAGAGAAACAGATTTAATTTTCACAATAGACAACCACAGGCTCATTCTGTTCAGAACAAACCAGGGTATGGAGCCATGTCATCTTGTCATCATACCTCAAACATAGTGATCATAAACGTTGGCAGTGTATACGACATGCGTTTTATTATATGAAAATGTGAAGTGCTCATTTAGACTCTCGGGTGTTTGCCTTGCTTGCAGAACATCAAAGCTGTGTTTATTATAATCCTCAACGTCTCACCTTTCAAAATACATAGATTTGTCCTGATTTACAGCAGTTTCCTCACTCAGACAGCAGAACATTTGCAAAAGCTTCCCGATTTGCTGGAGAGATGGGGGCAACTTCTTGTACTGTGCGGTGCTTAACTTCAGAACGTCTGTCGGTCAAAACCCATACAGCGCTGTGAAACGCATGGTCTGAGCTCTGACGTCATTTATAGCATGACACTGCACAGCCACGCCGTTCCAACCTCCATGCTTATCAATGCCTAAATCTGCTATTTAAAAAAAAAATGTATTCCTTTGAAATTGATATATAGTTATGCTTGAGTTTGCGTAAGAGGAAGCTATATCAGCATGTACAGTTGAATAATGTTACATTAACCTCGGGAGTCAGGAAGCAGGTGCCGAATGTAAGTTTAATAATGATAATTACAAATGAAGAAAACATTAGAAGCGTACAGAATGTGAATGAAAGCAATACCACCTAGTGACTGATTTCTACTGAGGGCTAAATAAAGGGAGAGAAATCAAGAAAATAATGATGTCCAAGTGTGCGTAATAATGGGGAGCAGGTGTGCGTAATGATGGTTACCAGGGCAGGTGGTTAGTAGATCGGCGACGTTGAGCAGGAGTAGGCGTGACAGTAAATGGCAGAATTTAGAGAATCTGTCAACAACAACCATAATAGTAGTAAAACCATCAGAAAGGGGGAGATCAGTGACAAAGTCTATGGACAGATGGGCCCAAGGCCGCTGAGGCACGGGAAGGGGAAGGAGTTTACCTTCTGGAGCGTGCCGGGGAGATTTGGTTTGAGCACATATGGAGCAGGAGTAGCGGGCGCGTAGCGGGTGACCTCCCACGTCAAGGTGGGCCACCAGTACTTAGTGAAGAGAGATTGAATGGTACGGGTAATATCTGGGTGTCCAGAGGCGAGGGTTGTGTGTGCCCAGGACAACAGCCAATTCCTTACCCCCGTAGGGATGTAGGTGCGCTCCGGAGGGCAGGTAGCAGGCGCATGTTCCCACTGCAGAGCCTGGCAGATGTCCACATCTACGTTCCAAAGCACGTGAGCAACGATCCAAGAGGGTGGAATGATGGGCGCACTCAGGATCGGTACCTCTCCCGAGTCATGGAGACGGAACAGGGCATCGGCTTTGATGTTCTTAGAACCTGGGCGATATGACAGTGTGAAGTTGAATCCAGTGAAGAAAAGGGCCCACCTTGCTTGGTGCGGGTTCAGCCGCCTTGCCGTCCATATGTACTCCAGGTGGTCGGTGAGATTGAGGAATGGCTCCTTGTCACCCTCCAAGGAGCTCCTGGTAGCCGACGTCATGTTCCTCTCTGCAGGAGACAGTTTCTTTAAGAAGTATGCACATGGTTACAATTTCTGTAGGTTACCTTGGCGTTGGGACAGGATGGCTCCCATGCCCACTTCTGAGGCATCCACTTCCATCACGAAGGGCATCACGGGATCTGGGGTTTTTGGGCAACGGGCGGAGGTGAAACACTTCTCCGCTTTATCATAAAGGCGGTTATCCAGGAGGCGTCTCAGGACTACTCAGACGTGGGCGACGTGATCCTCCAAGGTGGCCGAGTAGACCAGGATGTCGTCAATATACATGACCACCTGGGGCCCGATCATGTCCCGGACCACCTCGTTCACGAATGCCTGAAACACTGACAGAGCATTGGCTAATCCATAAGGCATCACCAAGTACACGTAGTGCCCAGACGTCGTGCTGAAGGCCGTGTTCCACTCACCCCCCTCCCGGATGTGGATCAGATTGTAGGCACTCCGCAGGTCCAGCTTCGTAAAAAAAACTATTCGATGGCAGCCGGTACCAACGGGAGAGGGTAGCGGTACTTAGTGGTGATAGAATTGACCCCCATCATTCTTGGTCATGAAGAAGAAGCCTGCCGACGCAGGAAATGTGGATGAGTGGTCAAAACCCTGTTGGAGAGCCTCCTGGATGTACTCCTCCATGGCCTCGATCTCAGCCACCAACAGAGGCTAGACGCGGCTGTGCGATGGCGCAGAGCATTCTAGCAGGTCGATGGCACAGTCCCAGAGGCAATGAGGAGGGAGACAGGTGGCTTGGGTCTTGGAGAACACCTCCCAGAGATCCTGGTAAACCTCCGGGATGTCGGGCTCGAGGGCAACCACAGGACTCTCAACCGACGTGAAACATCAGGGCAAGGGAAAGCAGGTCCTCCGACATCCGGGTGCCCAATCTGTAATGTCCATCCTTAACCAGGAGATGGTGGGGTCATGACGTTGGAGCCGCGGGAGGCCGAGGATAACGCTGTGCACTCGTGCGGTGATGATGAGGAAGGGAAGGCTCTCCTGGTGTATGGATCCCAAGGTGAAGGTGAGTGGTGCTGTGACGTGTGTGATAATGCCTGATCCCACAGGTCGATTATCCAGGGAATGGACTGGAAGAGGAGAGCGGGTATGAGGAGATATTCATGGAGGAGACGAGGGCCTGGTCGATGAAATTCCCCGCAGCACTAGAATCCCCTATAGAGGTAAAAACAACACATGAGTAACAGCCAACCAGTGAAATGGAAACCAGGAACGGTTTGGTGGAAACCATATCTCCATTGGTTCAGGATCTGCCTCGGGACAGCCAAAGGATGGAGGCGAGTGGCGAGGTGGGCTCAAACAAACACTCAATATTTGAAAGAAAATAAATACTCTGTGAACCCACTTCCTATATGAACATGATTCAGAGTCTGATGTAATTTTGCAGTCTGCAGACGGCTTATACAGTAGTGCACTTACCAGTAACATCTTAATCTAGATTTTCATTCCAGGCATGAAGTTTCACAGACCACTGTTTTGTGTTTCGTCCTCATCATCATATATTACTCTTGAATCTAACCTAATCATGTACTCTTACTATCTGATCTAATCGTTTTAAGGAGCACGTGATTCATCATTACTTCTCAATCTGTATCCCTGCCAGATGTCCTCATCCATTAAGGACGTGGAGTGAGTTGATGCAGCCTTAAGGCTATAGAGTTGATGCAGCCTTAAGGCTATATACTGCCAGAACCTAGTTAGCAGGGTGGAGAGAGAGAGAGACGTAGAGTGAGTGAAAGAAAGAGAGACCCGAGAGAGCGAAAAAGAGAGAGAGAGAAGAGAGAGAGAGCCAGAGAGAGAGAGAGAGAGAGAGTAGGAACAGGAGACACTGCTTCTTGTTGTAACTCTAGCGGTGAGAGAGGCGTCAGGAAAGCCGTTATGTCCGTCCATTGACATTTACACTGTATCCAATTCATTATTCTGTATGTCTTGCGAAGTATATTTTTGTCGGCCATTGGGATGATTCGGCATTCTAGCAGCTCATGAAAGTGGAGGGAGTTGAAAAAAGATCTGCGATGGTTGAGAAATGGTTGTGTTTACCTTAGTGCCGCCAATAGCTGCTGTGAAAATCCAATTTTCCCTCTCATTACCAAAGGGATTACTGTTAGTGTTATATTGGAGATTTGAGAAGGAATACTCTCACCAGTCCTCTCCTTAGAACACAATGATGATAATATAGAACATACTCTGAGTGTGTCACAAATGGCATCATATTCCCTATACTGTACCGTGCACTTCTTTTGGCCAGGGCCCAATGGGTGGCTTTTCCTGTGGGTCCAGCTTTTTGTTTCACATCCATGGGCTTATTAAACACTAAAGATGACAATGACATTATTAGTAATATATTCTTTTTTTTTTTTAACAATGGCAACACTAGCTATTCTATCTTGGAATTTGAGAGGCCGAAACTGTCCTATTAAACGTTCCAGCTGCGTTGGTATCCTAGCAAGAAACCATGTTGATATAGCAATGCTCCAAGAACCACAGCTGCTTCCAAAAGGATTCACACAGAAAGAAAAAATATATATTTGTACAAAACTAAAAGGGGTGAAAAAAGGGTCATAATGATACATAAATAAACTCAAAATGCACCTGTTGGGTAAAGGTGAAGACCAAGAATGCAAAGTCACTTTCTTTAAATGGAAAGAAAAATTGCCTTTATTCATGTGCATGCTACAAATTCACATGGTTCTATGTTTTTTTTGTATTCTCTGAACAGCATCTTGTTAGGATTAACTGAATTCCATCTGGTTCTTGGGACAGTCGTGAATGCCATTTTGGACATAGTAAGACTAACTACAATCCACACGCAACCAAGGCTCTCCAGCATATACTCTCTGGTTACAACCTCATTGATGCCTGGACGAGCACATAATCCTGAAGCTAAAGAGTACAGGTATTCAAGCAGGGTGTAAATCATTCTCACAAATCGATTTCACACTATTATCTACTCCGCTATTGTCTTTAATTAAGAAAATAGAAATTAGACAGAAGAGCTTGTCGACCACCATGCTTAATACCGCCAAACTTCAAATTTCAGAATCTGCTAAACGATCCACAATATGGATTTCTGCGATAAATTCGAAATTGAACTAAATTAATTCATAATGATCAATACAAATTCAGTCGGACCCCTGGATTCTATGGGATGCCACAAAAGTTTTTACAAAAAAAGAATGCAACTGCATTTGCATCTGGGTTGAATAAATCACTATTAGAGAAGATATCACCTCAAATCTCTCTCAATTAACTCAATAGAGCATTGGATATCATGAATAAAGGCAAATCACCTGGATGGAACGGCTTTCCTCCTGATGTGTATTTGAAATGCTGGAATCAATTAGGTCCACTATTGCTTTAAACAATTAATACAGCCGTTCACAAGGTTCATTTGGGAGAGATGTGAATACAGCACTAATCCCCCCCCCCCCCCAAAAGACAAGATGCCACCCAGTGTTCTCACTATCGTCCCCTACCTTTTGATTAACACAGATATTCAACTGTTTTCTAAAATGCTGTCATCCCGTCTCGAGACGTACGTACCCAAATTGGTCTGTCTTGGAACAGATGGGAATTGCCTCCATTTTCATTAATATGGTTAAAATACTATATTCCAATCCCTCGTCCATAGTTATAACAGGCAATGTCTGCTCTGCTCCATTGAAAATGACTAGAAGCAGCAGACAAGGCAATCCAATTTCGCTATTGCTATTCTTATTCTCCACGGAACCCCTGGCCCAGGCGATTTGTCAATCGAAAGGAAATAACATACATTTCCATAACATCTACTGATCACTTCATCTCATTATATGCAGACAATATTTTACTACCTTACATCTAGACATTGTATCTCTATCGCTCCCTAACGCATTGAAGATTCATAGATACATTTAGCTTTAACCTAAAGCCCTACAGTACTGCTGCTCAAGACCCCGATGGATGACTCCATTGCTACTTATGGAATCCCAATAGTTTCCCTTTTTAAATATATGGGAGTAGATATATTTCCTTCCCTAGGTAAAACCCTTGCCAGAAACTTTAACGGAACGCTCAGATCAATTAAATCCAACCTCGGTAGATGGTTACTTTTAACCAGCAGAATGTCTATTATCAAAAGGAATATATTGCCACTGCTGAATTTCTTTAGAGGTGGGAGGCATGCTTTCTTCGAGGGGTGGGGGGTGGAAGAAGGCATCCAAAAGTAAGTTTGTTCTGAAGTGTCTCCCGTTTGAGACGCACCCTCCTTGATGCTAGTCCCTTGTAAGTGGAGTTGACGGCCAGTAGCGTCTCAAGTGAAATGATGATGGTTATCTAAAGGAAAGTGCAACATGCCTTCGACTCTGATCCATGCCAGTGAGGCCACCGTGTAGAGGTCAAGATTCGTAGGCCATGGGAGGCTATCATATCGTGTGACAGAGGTCTGTTTGGGAGGTTAGAGTGGTTCAGAACCTCCCCAAGGGACATGACTGAGATGGAGAAAACAACAAAGGGTTAATCCCCCCAAATTCCTGCTGGGTTCAAATTGCTCCAACGTTGAAGTTGATGAATGAAAACAGTCTAGTTAACCATAACCAAGCCTCAGTCAGAGCGACATCTTCGGTGTGATCGTAAATCAACTTGGACAAAGTGATGTTACTGTGGAGTGTATGTGATTAATCCTCAATGGAATGCTGGTGCTGTACAATGCTCCGGGGCGAAGTTTCCCCTAGGTACAGATCTAGAATCAGATTCTCCTCCCCCAATCTTAATCTTAACCATTATTGGGGAAAATGCAAAACTGATCAGCGTCTAGAGGCAACTTCACTGTACACCGTGTACAAAGGAAGATGGGGCCATGAAATTGCTGTGTAATATGGCTAATAACAGGATCGGTTTACAGGGTGACAGATGTGTTTGTCTGTTGAGCCCTGGGGGTTACTGTTACATGCATACACGTGTGCTCACATACTGTACATGTGCGAATATGTGTGTGTGTTCTATACAATAGCTAAAACAGGTTGGTAAAGCTAGCCTTATTGTAACAGCTTTCTCTTGGACCATGACTGGGTAAGCAGTCCTAAAGGTCCTCATGTCCAGTTCTTATCAATGCGAAGCACTGGCTGAGTACCTCAAGGTTAGTGGGGGAAGAGGAGGACACCATCCATGGCCTCCCTCCCTCCTTAGGATTATACCCCAGACACGCTGCACATGTTCTGGGCTGGCCCCTAACCCAAGGCTGGGGCCCCTGGATGTATGGCCTCAGGGCCAAGGGTAGTGGAGAGGCTGACGACAAACACACGCACACGTATATTAACATAGGTTCACAAACAGTGGTGTAGTGGAGGCTAAACGCACATACCCACCTTTTTTGGTGGGGCGCAAGCGTTTACCCACCTTTTGCGCAAAAATGTTTTGAAAGTTTAGGGAGTGATACAATACGTTACTTACTGTGAACAGCGGATATTTTTTACCCACATATATTTTTTACCACTACTACACGCACACACACACACACACACACACACACACACACACACACACACACACACACACACACACACACACACACACACACACACACTCACTCACTCACTCACTCACAGACAGACGTTGAGGTTCATGGGCTGACTTATTGGACATGACAGAGCATTGTACACAAGGTCAGGTGGGGATCAGAGGAGAGGGGATGGAGGAAGCATCGGGCCAAGTGCATTCTGTTATTAGTTGGGTAGGTGGGGGAGTAGGGGGGTGGGCTAAGGCTGTTTCCTTCCTGTGTTTGGTTGACATTAACGATTGACAGACTGCCCTCAACAAATCGGGAAAAGGAGTGATCAACTAACCAGCACCATATACCAACTAGGGTTTTTTAGTGGAAACCGGGTTACAGAGATTTACAGAGACTCCCTGCCCAAACCCACTCCCGTTTTCCAGGAGAAATAACTGCGAGAAACTGGTCAATTATAATCCATTATTTATATGAACAGCATGACGTGAAATTGAACTGTTAAATTATATTCAATGTCTAATTCTGGCTTCTCTATAGCCTTCTTTGCTCTGCTATCTGATCAATAATGATCGATAATCATGGCTCAGTGTATGCTGTTGTAATAGCCTATCGCATTTACTATATTGTTTATGCATATTGTTTATGCTGAAACTGTATACACAACCTTGAAGTACAGTTAGTAGGCCTAGGGTAAAGTAATGCCACTGAGGCAGAATGCAAATATGCAAGCGCAGAATAAAATGTAGCCTACAGGCAGTTCGACAAGTGGATTGATCCGACATGCAGGCCTACATCCCCCAACAATTGTGAGGCAAGTGCAGAGGGGGCTTCAGCAAGTGCAGAGGGGGCTTCAGCAAGTGCAGAGGGGGCTTCAGCAAGTGCAGAGGGCGCTGTAGCAGCCAAACGTCCTAGAGTGATGCAGTCTTACCTCAAGCTGACGCAAGCACTGAATGAAATTCTAGCAGAAATGGCTGCGAGCGACGGATTCTCCTACCATGCCATTGCAAACAGCATTGTGCCACACACCATCTTCCTCACTTTCTCCAATGTGCTCCGCAGCTCCCCTCTCACCTCATACTGTACTATCCATCTTCTTCAGCATCAACACAAACTTTGTGGAGCCAAAAGGCTCACGTTTCATTTATTTTTTGCTGTGGCTATATTTGGATCTCAATTATTATTTTGTTGCTCAGAATTTTCCTGCAGGAAATGCAGACTTGTAGTGTTTTGGAGGTTTTAAAAGGCTTGTGAAGTTTGTAATTTCGACGTAAAAATGTCAGACTTGAATTGCCTTAACAAAAAAATATATCAATCCCTAAAAAAATGCCAATGAATTATAATCCATATAATAATTCAAATTGCTTGAAGCAGACGGGCTCAGATCAAGATGCTACTTGAGTAGGCTAGCCTTTGTGTTTTGACCAACATATTATTTTGTGAAAAGCCAGATTTATTCGAATGAGAGAGAGAGAAAGAAAGAGAGAGAACGAGGGAGAGATTTTATGTTCCATAGAATTACCACATCATTAGCTGAGGCGACTGGTGAGACCCTCACCCGGGCCTAATAACTTGAGACTATTTTGTCTGTCTGCCCCTACATCTGTCTGTCCGTCCATCCGTCTGTCTGTCTTTGTAAAGTGTGCCATTGTAAGGCCATAGCGCGGGCTACCCTCTTTGAGTCCACTTTTGACTTCTATGGCCTTGCATCAGTTCTATTGACTTGGGCTATATGGCCACAGTTGACCTTATCTCCTGAACCCCATTGCTCTCTGCTCAACACAATACAAGCCTTGTGCCGACGAAGGGAGTTTTAAGTCTCCAAATTCCACGCATGTAGATGCAAAGAATTGTCTCCTTGTGTTAAGGACTCATAACAAATAACGAATGGCGCAGTGTGGCCATTTTCTGGAATGTTGTGTAATTCAGCCCTTCGACATTCCAAGAAGAATTCTTGGGAGTTGCTTTTTTAATTGCAGCGTTGTGTTCCGGTCCAGGGATGACCACAACACTTGTGGCGGGGCTCGTGCCGCTTCCATTCATGGCCAATTTTCCAGTTGGTAGCCCAAGTCCCTGTGATAGATGGATGATGTGTTGGAAGCTTGTATGTAGGCTTGCTTGTAGCATGGCCAACCCTTCCCAACGGTAATTCTTATCAGCTATATGCCATAGTTATCAGATATCTGCATTGATCATGGCATGAACGCAACATGCAACAATTTAAATCATTTTACAGTTAAATATAAGGAAATCAGTCAATTTAAATAAATTCATTAGGTCCTAATCAATGGATTTCACATGACTGGGAATGCAGATACCTTACAAAAAAAGAAAGGGGCATGGATCAGAAAACCAGTCAGTATCTTCTGTGACCACCATTTGCCTCATGCAGCATGACACATCTCCTCTGTCAAAGCTATATATTCAAGTTAAATGAACTCTTGTCTTTATTTGTAGTTATTTATCAGAAATGAATGTTGGTCCTTGGTACTCTGAATCTTGTCCAGCAGTCCAAATCTAATGGGGAGAAAAGGCTCTTCAGTTTTCCCCCAGCAGGTTATTAACGAACACATTTTATGAGTGATGTATATCAATATCTTTGTTTTATAGCACTGCCTGACTTTTTTAGACCTTATTCCTCAATTTGACCATTTGGGTGAAAGGAGGAGCAGAGGTTGCAGATGAACACAACAAGAGAAAGACAGGTAGAGGAGGGAGGGCCGGCGAAGAGAGAGGAAGAGAGACAAGAGGGGGTGGTGCAGAAGCAGAGCGAAGGAGAGAGGCTAAAAGGGGAGAGACGGAAGAGAGGATAGGAGAAAGGGGAACAGATGCTGAGAAGAGTGTCCCGGTCGATAAAAGCGATGGAGTTACTCCTCTGCACTCTCAGGTTTCGGCGGGTGACCTCTAGCAGTGCCTATCACATTCTGCCGCAGAGCAGACACTCACACACGCGCGCAAATATGTACACGTGCAAGCACGTGCAAGCACGCACACACACACACACACACACACACACACACACACACACACACACAGCAACAACTGTGCACAAGTCCATCCGCACATGAATAAACACAGGGGTATGTGCACAGATAAATGAGAAAGGTCAAGGGGAGCGAGAGAGAGAGAGAGAGAGAAAGAAAGAAAAAGAGAGGCACCCAAGTAAGAGCTAGCCATATAGCCAGAGAGAAAGAAAGATCAGGTGAGGAGAGCAAGCAAGCCATATAGTATTTGTATTGGCAGAAATTACGTCATTACATGCGGAAGTACATTTTTGTCACCGAGTCTGAGCAATGAATGAACATCACAATTTCTGAAATACTTTTTTAAGCAACTGTTAAGTTACTTAACTGGATTCTAGGACAGGACTGGGCTTGTGGTGGGCAAGGTTACAGTTTTGGCACCACTCAAGCGTAATGACATGTAATAAAAACAGGGTTGTGTCGGAAACCCCTCTTTCTCCAGCCCTGAAACCATAAACCTCCACTGTGGAGTCTGTAAAAGACTAGGAACACTGTTGACTACAGTATTCAAGAGGTTGGAATGCAGAATGGTCATTGCTTTTTCAGGTGTGGCCAGCTACTGAAATATCCACACACACACACATTTATGAGTGCCTAGTGAAAGTCTACCCACCCCTTGCAGTCTTGACATGTTGCTGCCTTAAAATGTTATCTTAAAATTGATTCAACTGGATTTTTGTATTTCTTTTTTTTCAAAGCCAGCATTCTTCTTTCTCTGTGCATGGAGAGATTATCAGGACACACCTTATTCCCAAATTGATAACGTTTATCGCGCATCAAGAGTCACGTGGAGACGAACAGATTTGGTTCAGTCAGTTCAGTTCAGTCAGTCATCCTGAAGAGCCCTTCCCATCTAGCTAGTTTATGCTTGTGGCTAGATAATATCAGCGAGAATTTGTCTGCCGAAGTTGGGACTTTGGGAGTGTTCAGAATCATTCTGTTTTTATCTGAGTAATGTTTTATTATACACTACCAATCAAAAGTTTTAGAACACCTACTCATCCAATGGCCTTTTTCTTTATTTTAATTTTTTTTTACATTGAAGAATAATAGTGAAGACATGGAAACTAATGAAATAACGCATATGGAATCATGTAGTAACCAAAAAAGTGGAAAACAAATCAAAATATATTTGAGATTCTTCAAATAGCCACCCTTTGCCTTGATGACAGCATTGCACACTCTTGGCATTCTCTCAACCAGATTCACCTGGAATGCTTTTCCAACAGTCTTGAAGGAGTTCCCACATATGCTGAGCACTTGTTGGCTGCTTTTTCTTCACTCTGCGGTCCAACTCATCCCAAACCATCTCAATTTGGTTGAGGTCGGGGGATTGTGGAGGCCAGGTCATCTGATACAGCACTCCATCACTCACCTTCATGGTAAAATAGCCCTTACACAGCCTGGAGGTGTGTTGTGTCATTGTCTAAATAAATCACAGACAGTGTCACCAGCACAGCACCCCCACACCATGACACCTCCTCCTCCATCCTCCACGGTGATAAATACACATGCGGAGATCATCTGTTCACCCACACCGCATCTCACAAAGACATGGCGGTTGGAACCCAAAATCTCAAATTTGGACTTCAGACCAAAGGACAAATTTCCACCGGTCTAATGTCCATTGCTCATGTTCATGGTCCAAGCAAGTCTCTTCTTCTTATTGGTGTCCTTTAGTAGTGGTTTCTTTGCAGCAATTTGACCATGAAGGCCGGATTCACACAGTCTCATTTGAACAGTTGATGTTGAGATGTGTCTGTTACTTGAACTCTGTGAAGCATTTATTTGGTCTGCAATTTCTGAGGCTGGTAACTCTAATGAACTTATCCTCTGCAGCAGAGGTAACTCTGGGTCTTCCATTCCTGTGGCGGTCCTCATGAGAGCCAGTTTCATCATAGCGCTTGATTGTTCTTGGATAGTGGCGCACATGACCACCTCTCTTGTATCCATCCACTTCAAAAAGAGCAGGCCATCTTGTCGAATCCATCCCATGGTACCCCAATCAGCCCGCTTAGGCATGTCATTCACCTTGGTTTTCGGAAAGCCCACTGTTGGCCTGAATGGTGCCACAAGCCCACACATCCTGCTTCCTCAGGTCTGTGAACAGGGTAGGGCTTGTGTAGAAGTTGTCCACAAAAAGTTTGTTGCCCTTCCCCATTCGTTGAAAATCTAATAACTCCATGACGGAATCATAGCTAAGTCCCTTACCGGTCGCACAACTGCTCGTCCCCTCATAAACAAAAAAATTCCACTTGTATGCACACGCAGAATCAACCAAAACAAACAGTTTGTAACCCCATTTATTTGGTTTGTTAGGCATGTATTGTTTTAGGCCAATTCTGGCCTTTGAGGTTACCATCCTCTCATTGATGGAAAGTCCTGGGCGGGCTGAAAATAGGTCTTGCAGGCCTCAACCACACTGGTAGAGAGGTTTTATTTTGCCGAGCCTATCAAACCTTGCTGTGCCTCGCTTCTTCTCGTTGTCCTCATCAACTTCTGGGTCACTGATATGAAGCGCCCATGACATTGTCAGACACATTTTGCATGACATGACAGTGGAGAGGAAAGGCAGTTGATAGAGGGGAGCAGTTTTCCAGTAGTCTTTAGCTTCACATGACCCATGTAAATGACCATTGACAGGTAACAAAAAAGATCTGACGTGGAAATGGGCTTCCATGCCTCTTTCTTGCCTGCCATACTTATTAGTGTTCAACACCATCAACAACTGACAAGGTGAAAAACAGCTGAAAAAGTTGAATGGGGCTGTACTTCGAGGTTATGTCCAGCTGAGGTCCTGGTGGCCTTTTCTGTCTGAATGTTGGAGGAAGTGGCTCGACATCCTCCTCCAGCACAGAGTGCCAACGACCCTCTTCCTCTCATTTCAAAACGTCATGAGAAGTATTTACCAGTCCAACACTGCATCTTCTCCGTACAAAAACATCTCCTCGGTTTGCGAGTCAAAACTGTTCACTATCGGACTCATCTTGTAGTAACTCCGTCTCACTTTCCCTATCAATTTCATCGATAATATCATGTAGATCTGTATACCTAGAGTTTGCCTTTGATTTTCCAGATTTAGTTGCCATAATTATTCAGATAAAACTGGGGGAAATGCTCTCGAAACAATACTGCTATGCGTAACCAGCGTGGCTGGTTCAGGTAAAATTTTCAATGGCAAATTAGTGTCTTTACGCTCGAGTTTCAAGCAAGGGCTAGTCTTTCTGAATATAAACGTTACACATTGCCGTTTACCTCAGGTCATTGGCTGTCTACCATGACGATCAGTGGTCATTGGGCCGAAATACAGTCAATCAACGAAGCACTGGTCATATCATTGGTGCGCAATGAGGTCATTGTTTGGTGTGTTCAAATCGGTTCCTTTCAGTCAATACGTCCCGCGAAAATAACCATGAAGTCTGGTTGCGTTACTAACAAACAGAGGATTGCAATGAAACCAACCATGAGTGGAAAAACGTAAGTTTAGTGTGAGTAATTACATCGAATGTTTCGTCAAAAGTTGAAGGAGACAAAATTCATGACACAAGCCGTTTACAAAATGTTTCGTATTAGGCTAGATTGGACCTTTTGTATTACCAAAAGATGATCTTGAAAGATAAGTGATTATTTTATTGCTATTTCTGACTTTCATGATTCCTGTCCTTGGATGGAAAATGTATATTATGCATTTCTACGTGGGGCGCTGTCCTCAGATAATCACATGGTATGCTTTCGCCGTAAAGCCTTTTTGAAATCTGACATGGTGACTGGATTCACAAGAAATTAAGCTTTATTTTGTTGTATAACACTTGTTATTTTATGAATGTTAAGTATTTATCTTCCTGTAATTTGAATTTCGCGCCCTGTAATTTCACCTATGTTGTCGAGGTGTCCCGCTAGCGGCATGCCTTTCCGAAACAGGTTTTAAATTATAGGTATGCACAATCCTGTTACTCTGGTTGTGTAAATTGCTGTTTCCACCTAACTCTGTACCTAATCCACAACGGCTGTGCACATCTCGTGTTCTTACCCCCACCCTCTGTACCCTGAAACTTGCACGTTCAGAATGAGGTATCTCTGTTCCGAACAAAGTCTCTCCTCTATTCTAACAACAAACAGTTCTTAGTACTCGCAGGAGAACACAGAGGACTCAGAATATTTGGCCCCCTAATACAGTAGATATCAGTTAGTTTGACACATTGAGACAGTTGTGGTGGATTAAGGAAATGTAACAAGGTTGGGCTATATAGGCAAACCCCAACTCCGAATGGCTGAGTTCTCACTCTTTTCACTTGTGTGTATGGTGTGACCTGCTCTCTTATTAATAGATTTTGAATAAAGAAATAACTTGATTGCTGCCCTTGTCTCTCCTCATTAATGAATGAGCATTTCCACGACACGGTCTTCATGAGAGCCAGTTTCATCATAGCGCTTGATGGTTTTTGCGACTGCACTTGAAGAAACTTTCAAAATTCTTGACATTTTCCAGATTGACTGACCTTCATGTCTTCAAGTAATGATGGACTGTCATTTCTCTTTGCTTATTTGAGCTGTTCTTGCCATAATATGGACTTAGTCTTTTACCAAATAGGGCTATCTTCTATATACCAGTCCTACCTTGTCACAACACAACTGATTGGCTCAAACGCATTAAGAAGAAAATTAATTCCACATATTAACTTTTAAGAAGGCATACCTTTTAATTGAAACACATTCCAGGTGACTACCTCATGAAGCTGGTTGAGAGAATGCCAAAAGTATGCAAAGCTGTCATCAAAGCAAAGGGTGGCTTATTGAAGAATCTCAAATATAAAATATATTTTCATTTGTTTAACACTTTTTTGGTTACTAAATCAAATCAAATCAAATTTATTTATATAGCCCTTCGTACATCAGCTGATATCTCAAAGTGCTGTACAGAAACCCAGCCTAAAACCCCAAACAGCAAGCAATGCAGGTGTAGAAGCACGGTGGCTAGGAAAAACTCCCTAGAAAGGCCAAAACCTAGGAAGAAACCTAGAGAGGAACCAGGCTATGTGGGGTGGCCAGTCCTCTTCTGGCTGTGCCGGGTGGAGATTATAACAAAACATGGTCAAGATGTTCAAATGTTCATAAATGACCAGCATGGTCGAATAATAATAAGGCAGAATAGTTGAAACTGAAGCAGCAGCACGGCCAGGTGGACTGGGGACAGCAAGGAATCATCATGTCAGGTAGTCCTGAGGCATGGTCCTGGGCTCAGGTCCTCCGAGAGAGAGAAAGAAAGAGAGAAAGAGAGAATTAGAGAGAGCATATTTAAATTCACACAGGACACCGGATAGGACAGGAGAAGTACTCCAGATATAACAAACTGACCCTAGCCCCCCGACACATAAACTACTGCAGCATAAATACTGGAGGCTGAGACAGGAGGGGTCAGGAGACACTGTGGCCCCATCCGAGGACACCCCCGGACAGGGCCAAACAGGAAGGATATAACCCCACCCACTTTGCCAAGCACAGCCACCACACCACTAGAGGGATATCTTCAACCACCAACTTACCATCCTGAGACAAGGCCGAGTATAGCCCACAAAGATCTCCGCCATGGCACAACCCAAGGGGGGGGCGCCAACCCAGACAGGAAGATCACATCAGTGACTCAACCCACTCAAGTGATGCACCCCTCCTAGGGACGGTATGAAAGAGCCCTAGTAAGTCAGTGACTCAGCCCCTGTAATAGGGTTAGAGCCAGAGAATCCCAGTTGAAAGAGGGGAACCGGCCAGGCAGCGACAGCAAGGGCGGTTCGTTGCTCCAGAGCCTTTCCGTTCACCTTCACACTCCTGGGCCAGACTACCTGATTCCATATGTGTTATTTCATAGTTTTGATGTCTTCACTATTATTCTACAATGTAGAAAATAGTAAAAATAAAGAAAAACCCTTGAATTAGTAGGTGTTCTAAAACTTTTGACCTGTATATATATTTTTTAACAAAAATGTAACATTAGACGTTAATGCTGTAATTGTACATTTTCGGTGAAATCACTACAATAAATGTGCTTTAGCTGTTACCCTGGCCGGATATTGGCTACAGTATCTAGCTGCACTACATGACCAGAAGTATGTGGACACCTGCTCGTCTAACATCTCATTCCAAAATCATGGGCATTAATATGGAGTTGGTTCCCCCTTTGCTGCTTTAACAGCTTATACTCTTCTGGGACGGCTTTCCACTAGATGTTGGAACATTGCTGCAGGAACTTGCTTCCATTCAGCTACAAGAGCATTAACGAGGTTGGGAACTGATGTTGGGTGATTAGATCTGGCTCGCAGTCGGTGTTCCAAGTCATCCCAAAGGTGTTCGATGGGGTTAAGGTCAGGGCTCTGTGCAGGCCAGTCAAGTTCTTCCACACCATTCTCGACAAACCATTTCCGTATGGACCTCACTTTGTGCATGCTGAAACAGGAAAGTGCCTTCCCCAAACTGTTGCCACATATTTGGAAGCACTGAATCGTCTAGAATGTAATTGTATGCTGTAGCGTTAAGATTTCCCTTCACTGGAACTAAGGGGCCTAGCCTGAACCGTGAAAAACAGCCCTAGACCGTTATTCATCCTCCACCAAACTTTATGGTTGGCACTATGCATTGGGGCAGGTAGCATTCTCCTGGCGTCCGTCAGACCCAGATTCGCCCATCGGCCTGCCAGAGGGTGAAACGTGATTCATCACCCCAGAGAACGCGTTTTCAATGCTCCAGAGTCCAATGGCGGCAAGCTTTACACCACTCCAGCCGACGCTTGGCATTGCGCTTGGTGATCTTAGGCCTTTGTGCAAATGCTAGGCCCCGACGAACAGTTCTTGTGCTGACGTTGCTTCCAGAGGCAGTTTGGAACTTGGTAGTGAGTGTTGCAACCGAGGACAGACAATTTTTACACGCTAAACGTTACAGCACTCGGCGATCCCGTTCTGTGAGCTTGTGTGGCCTACCACTTCGAGGCTTACCCATTGTTGCTCCTAGACATTTCCACTTCACAATAACAGCACTTATAGATGACAGGGGCAGCGCTAGCAGGGCAGGATTTTACGAACTGACTTGTTGGAACGGTTGCATCCTATGACAGTGCCACGTGGAAAGTAACTGAGCTCTTCAGTAAGGCCATTCTACTGCCAGTGTTTGTCTATGGAGATTGCATGGCGGTGTGCTCTATTTTATATACCTTTCAGCAACGGATGTGGCTGAAATAGTCAAATCCAATAATTTGAAGTGGTGTCCACATACTTTTGTATATACTGTATTGTGTACTTCCCTTTCTTTACTGAGGCGAGCGGGAGCAAAGGACACTGTGTTGTTGTGCTGTCGGCCTGCAGCACAAACCATCCCTATTAAGCAGTGTAGACTGTATCACTGTGACATCCAGATGGTTACCTCCAATATTACAAGTTATTTCTCGTGTATGCTGCTATCCTACGAGAAAAAAAATCAAGTGGGATGGTATAACTTGGAAATGGTGACCAAATCCAGATGGTGACCAATAACGTTACGTGAAGTTATTTCTCCCTTGCCCATCGAAATAAACATCACTTGAAGAGTTTATTTCCAAAAACGCTACATCCACCAATTTTTTCACATGTATGTTTTTTTCAACCGAGATGATTGTGTCTGTAAAATATTATTGTTCTCAGATGTTTTATTAATATATTTTAGTTGTGTATTAAAATGTTTTTTTTTAATTTTTACAAACCACTATATATTGATTGTTTAGCTGTAATGGAATGTTGGTATACTGTATATTTGATGGTGATATGTGTTTGTCTCACCTAGCTATCTTAAGATGAATGCATTGACTGTAATTCGCTCTGGATAAGAGCATCTGCTAAATGACTAAAATGTCAAATGTAAATGTTTTACCTACCTATCTCATATAACTATCAAGAAGGTGTTGAAAGCATTCCACAGGGATGATGGCCCATGACTCCAATGCTTCCCACAGTTTTATCAAGTTGGCTGTATGCCCTTTGCGTGGTGGACCATTCTTGACACACACAGGAAACTGTTGCGTGTGATCAACCCAACGGAGTTACCATTCTTGACTCAAACCGATGTGCCTGACACCTACTACCATACCCCGTTCAAAGACACTTAAATATTTTGTCTTGCCAATTCACCCTCTGAATGGTACACATACACAATCCATGTCTCAATAGTCTCAAAATACTTATTTAACCTGTCTTTTCCCCTTCATTTACACTGATTGAAGTGGATTTAGCAAGTGACATCAATAAGGGATCATAGCTTTCACCTGGATTCACCTGGTCAGTCTATGTCATGGAAAGAGCATGTGTTCTTAATGTTTTGTACACTCAGTGTAGCATTTAGCTAAAAAAACATGATTATTTGTCTTAAAATGGGTATATAGCGTTTTGGAAAGAAACTCTTTGCTTTCTTTTACAAGTTGTAACTAGCACCATGTTGCTGTTGTTGCCATCTAGCCAAGATAAACTAGCTGAGAAGGGTTTATCAGGATGACTGACTGAACTGAATCCATCCGTCTCCACCCTCGACTCTGAACTCTGTGACATACGTCATACATTTGGGCACCAGGCTTATCCGTACAGCTTCTCCCCACTGTGGAAATCATCAATGTGTGTCTTGCTAGCTGTCAATCAAATGACGAGGTGCTGAAGCTCATTGGTTGGAACTCTTATTGATAGGAGGCTTGCTACATGGGCCCCGCTTGCAGTATTCAAAATGGTGCCACACAGCTTCCAGAAAACCGTTGCTTTCAAACTAGGGATTTCATGACTAATTGAGGTAAGACAGTAATTCTGCTAATGGATTATGCATGTGTGAACTACACGTAGACACATCCAGCCCAAAGCAGGAAGGTAAAAAAATACATACCTAGTTGCCGAAGTTCCAGAACATCTCTTTATTACTTGGTTGAAGGTGGAAGCACCTTGCTTTTCAAGTATTGTGGTGGCAGTGTCATGTTATGTTATGGGGTATGCTTGTCACAGGCAGAGACTGGGTAGTTTGTTAGGAACAGAATAAATATTAAATATACCACGGCTAAAAAATAAATGTCCATTTGCTAGTGGAAATGTTTTTAACATCCACTGAAGTAGCTAGCAAGTTTACTAGTTAGCTAAGGTAAGCTAACGCACTTCTGTACATCACGCTGTAACATACAATTTACCTTATTTTAGCACCCCAATAACGAAATCATTCCAGGTCAACTTTAATTTGAATACCATTGTAAAGCACAATTTCTCCCCTTTCCAGCAAAATCAATGACGAGCCCTTCATGCTGCCTGTCTCTGAATGATTGAAGAAGGCAATGAGCTCCGTCGGGTCTTTAAAAAAATGACGGGTGGGGAAGCGAAACTTCCTTTGTGATAGGGAAAAAGGGGAGATAAGCCGTGTGGTGAAACTGCTTTTTTCATCCGAGCTGTCCAACTTATCACCTCTAAAATGTAAATAAAAACACTAAAAAGAGTTTATATAATGTGTCATTACACACATATTTGAAGGTTTATGTCGAATTTGAATCGGGTTTTTAGGGCGGCGCTAAAGTTATCTTCAGAAGTAAACAGCGGCTGTCGAGGCTTTTGAGAGTGATGCGCTACACAGAGGGGTCTGTTTTTTCAAATGTTCTCCAATACTATCGGGCCATACCATGTCAATAATTTTCATTTTCATTTAATTTTTAAGTGGTTAGATCTTTGAGCCAGTAACCGAAAACTGACAAGATAAAAATCTGTCGATCTGCCCCTGAGTAAAGCAGTTAACCAACTGTTCCCCATGCGCTGCAGACATGGATGTTGATTATGGCAGTTAGTATCAATTGCAGATCTCCTCTTGTGGGAGCCGGCAGCATTGATAGTCTATGTTCGCTAGCTAGCTAATTAATTATGTTCTCAGATCTACTTAGCTAGCTAGTTCTTACTAGTGTCTGGGTGTCGGTATTTCAGAGCAAGTTCAACCATAATTTCCCCCCGGGAATGCTGTGCCATGATAGTGCTGTGCCATCACTATCAGAATAAAATGATATGATATCAAGATAAAAGGCAGTTAGAATTGGCTGCTGGGGGTCAAGGAAGAAGTAGACTGAATTTTTTAATCAGTGGAATGCTCGGTGGATAGCTAAGGGGATGGAGAAAATTCTGGCATTTGATTGCAAATATGCGGAGGGAGTCAAAAAGAGAAGTTGTATAAAACACCTGTCTGTGGATTACATCTTAAAAATAAGGGCATCCATGGTATCCATGACAGAGAGGGAGAAATGTTAATCCATGTACATGGGTAAGAAGAGTCTAGCTAGCTACATTTTCAGATATTATAAGTTTCTAATTTTGTCTGAAAGTCATTTTCATTGCAAGTTAAAGCGTACTGTTAGCTAGCTAGCTAACATTAACTGGCAGGCTTTCTAGCTAACGTTACATGTATGATCTTTGTAGTAATATTAATCGTATTTCAGAAAGCCAATTGTATTTCCAGTTATAGCCTAATGTTATCTAGCTAAACATTGAACCTAGTTTGTTAGCTTTAGCTACCTGCAGATTCATGCATGGTGGCTAGTTATGAAAATCAGTTTGTATTGCTAGTAGTATATGGGTTGGGATTATTGCTGCATTCAAAACAACTGGGAACTCGGAACGGGCAACTCAGAAACCTCAGACTTCAGTGCATTCAAGATAACTCTTTCTAGAGCCCCGACTTTCCGACCTGAAGATCGCTGACGTCAAGATTTGACTTTGTATTTTTCCAAGTTCCCAGTTGCCTTGAAAGCATCATTAGGTCCATTGTTTAGCTAGCTTGCTTCATGTCTGAACAAAAGACTCCACTTTGCTAGATGATTGTATGACCCATCAAGTTAGCCAGGTGTGTCTGGAGGTGATTACGGTAATCTAATGGACCAGATAAAGTGTATTTTTGCTACTACTTTAACCACTTTAGTCTTAAAATCTTTGGTTGTTTACTACACCACCTTACTCTGTTTAGCACATGGACTCACATGTGAATCCTAAAAGAGATGGGCGGGGCTAAGGCTTAAGAGTGTATGAACGATTCTGAATGGGTGTGTAGACAAAGAAAAGCTCTCCAGTAGGTGTACCAGAATATTCAAGATACATTTTCTTAAAAGTGGGGTCACAAGTTTATCAACTTTCAAATCAAAATTAATTTCCCATTGTTCCTCAACTGCAGTGTATGATATACCATTTTCTATCTCTGTCTCTACTTTTATCCAAGGAAAAAATCACAAATTTCAAATTTAGCTACGTAGGACCGAATCGAGCAGGTCAGTCATATATTGCCATCTAGTTCATCCCCTGAAAGTTAGCTTGTTATCTAGCCATATTTACGTGATCTGTTATTAGCTAGCTAGCCAATTTGACGTGGTCCATCAATCAATGTATCCAATCATGTCTGTCAGCAGCAATTGTGATTAAACACTCTTTAAAACAAGGTTAAAAAGAGGATAGCTAACTTCGCTGGATAGGTCTATGCTGTTTGGAGGAAAAAACATTAGGTCTACCTACCACTATGTTTAGCCAACTGTACAAAGGTTCTACCTGTAGCTTGCAAAGTAAACATTATCAGCTAAAAGTGCATTGGCAAAACCTCCTGCTGCTTGACAGGCAGAGCCTACAAAGGATGAGAAATTAACCTAAGCCACTCATACTTGTCAGGTATAGTTTACTCAAATATCCAATTAATTGTGGCCAATATTTAGAGATATCATAAGACTACCCTCATGTATCTGAAATTACATGATCAATTGATGTTTACTGATCATGATACGCAGGCAGTTGCTGCTGTATATTTGCTGTATACTATACTTGCTGTATAACTCTGATGATGGAGCCAAATGTGCGCAATTGTTTGCATAGAATAATCGGAAATGTGTAGTTCTGACTACGCTCTACAAGATATTACAACTAATAGTTAACATTTGTTTAACAATCCCTTGAAAATGGCATGCAGTTATAAAAGGTTTTAGCGGAGATGGGGGGTCTCCTTGCCTCCCAGCAGGCAAATCGAAGGCTTTGAAACTTATTGTGATGTTTTATTCATAATGACCTATTGGGAATTATAAACTGGGTGGTTCGAGCCCTGAATTCTGATTGTCTGACAGCAATAATGCACCTCAGGGGGTTTGTGATATATGGCCAATATACCACGGCTAAAGGCTGTGTCCAGGCACTCCGCATTGCGTCATGCAAGAACAGCCCTTAGTTGTGGTATATTGGACATATGCCACACCTCCTCAGGATTTTGCTTAATTATACAACGGGTGGGTCTAATCCTGAATGCTGATTGGTTAAAATTCGCGATCCAGACGGTGTCTATTCCACAAGTTACTACCGGCTAAATCTAAATCTGGTCATCAGACCAGCCATGCAATTTATAAACTTGATCTCCACTATAAAAAGCATCTAGACATTATCTCACATTTCTTTTAGACTGAATTTAGTTTTCAATAGAGGAGATTTGTGTGAACCTTGCTGTCCGTCTCTCCGATATTTGCAACATTGTTTCAATATTCAAATTCTATCTCCAGCATAGTAATGAACGAGTCAGGACAAGACAGACAGGCAGGCAGCGTTACTCAGCCAGTCGAAAATCATGAATCAGCTGGCACCAATGATATGGATAGATACAAAGAAATGTCATTTGAAAAAAAGTCAAATGAAACAAAGCGCTGCTACTGTAGTTTGCCGTCTTTCCAGCTTCAGTTTGAAGTGATTCTGTTAGCTGTGTTGTTGCCTAGCTACTCTGAACAAGTGTCCTGACGAGTGAGCACATTTTCTATGCCAGGTGAAACCGCGCCTCATTGTAATGGATGTATCCAAATAACTGTCAATAGAAAACAGCTTAAACAAATGGAAATGCAGCTACTTTGCTGTTATTTTGGCTTTTCGACGTGACTGTAAGTTAGCCGTAGTTGGCTAGCTAGCAAGCAAGGGATAAGAACGTTGCCAGCCAGTATGGCAATGCACCATTTAGAACGAACGACTGGGTCGCGTCCATAGATACAGAACAAAAGGACTGTGTCGCGACTATATCTTGTGGAAAGATAAAATAGTATGAATACATTTATCAAAATAACAATTTTTTATGAAAATATGTAAATTATTATTTGAATATGTTGGTAACCCATAAAAGTGATAATGCCCTCGAAGCCGGTGTTTGGAGGATACAGTGTATTTGGAAATTCAGACCTCTTGACTTTTTCCATATTTTGGTACGTTACAGCCTTATTCTAAAATGGATGTTCCTCGTCAATGACCCGTAATGACAAAGCAAAAACATTATTTTTTGCAAATATATTACAAATAAAAACTGAAATATCACATTTACCTAAGTATTCAGACCCTTTACTCAGTACTTTGTTGAAGCACCTTTAGCAGCGATTACAGCCTTGCGTCTTCTTTGGTATGAAGCTACAATCTGAGTTTCACCCATTCTTCTCTGCAGATGCTCTCAGGCTCTGTCAGGTTGGATGGGGAGCGTCGCTGCACAGCTATTTTCAGGTCTCTCCAGAGATGTTCGATCGGGTTCAAGTCCGGGCTCTGACTGGGCCACGCAAGGACATTCAGAGACTTGTTCCGAAGCCAGTCCCGCGTTGTCTTGGCTGTCTGCTTAGGGTCGTTGTTCTGTTGGAAGGTGAACCTTCACCCCAGTCTGAGGTTTTCATCAAGGATCTCTCTGTATGTTGCTCCGTTCATCTTTCCCTCGATCCTGATGAGTGCCATGACTCTCCTGTGAGGATACGAAGGATCAGGTTACAGTGAGTCCACTCTACAGCACCCTCTCTCTCCCGCAAAGGGGTATACGTGCAGGGCGAGCTGAATACGTCACAAATGGTCAGGAACTCTCGATGAGTGAAGAAGATAAAGACTACACATTCACAGTCTGCAGCTGTATATGTAAAATAGTCTAAGAAACTTGACCGAAGACAAGAAAAGATGAACATTTCCCTATCGGTCGACCATTGGAATGTCTGGAAGATCCGTTCTAACGGACACTCCGAGACCAACCTACTACAACTACAAAGGACATGGTGACCTCTGGTGGACAACCAGAGACTTACAGAACCAGAGATGTTCTGTCGAATTACTCCCCGTAGATAGATCGAGTGTTTTCAACAGAGAGACAGCAAAGACATTCACACGTAAATATGTACATTGCAATTGTTTTCGAATGAGCGGCCATTCATGTGCAAAGTATTCACATTTCCATGAGCATAGTAATCAGCTGTATGTACGATAGTGGAATTCCTTTGTCTCTCGCTTTCCCTCTCTTTTGAATCCACCATTTTGTGTAACAAGCCGGTTTAGTCCACTACGGACTTTTCATTGCATTGTGTAGTAATCAATGTGTAAGCTATCCTGTTTGTGTGTTTATGTAATTCTGTGTGATTATTTAGTTAGTTAGTAAATAACAAAGCCAATTTGTATATCGCTGATTCATCATTTATGCTAGGGTTCGTGCAGATTTATAGGATATTATGGCGCGTTCAGAATGAGACTAAGATATGAGGTAATAAAAATTCATTAGTGACTGCTATGAAATCGATATATTCTGATATTCTTTGAGTTAATTCTGGAAACTGTAAATCATTAAACAAACTTTTCCCGTGGTGCCACAGGTCACTGAATTAATTGTTTTAGAATTAATTTAATCACGGAATAATAACATTAATTATAATTAATAATAATTATAATTATTCTAATAATAGCATGTCATCACATTAATGATAGTCACGACATGACACTAGTCTCCCAGTCCCTGCCTCTGATAAACATCCCCACAGCATAATGCTGCCACCACCATGCTTCACCGTAGGGATGGTGACAGATTTCCTCCAGATGTGATGCTTGGCATTCAGGCCAATGCATTCAATTTTGGTTTCATCAGACCGAAGTATCTTTTTTTCTCATGGTCTAAGAGTCCTTTAGTTGCCTTTTGGCAAACTCCAAGCGGGCTGTCATGTGCCTTTTACTGAGGAGTGACTTCTTTCTGGCCACTACCATAAAGGCCTGATTGGTGGAGCGCTGCAGAGATGGTTGTCCTTCTGGAAGGTTCTCCCATCTCCACAGATGAACTCTGGAACTCTGTCAGAGTGACCATATGATTCTTGGTCACCTCACTTACCAAGGCCCTTCTGCCCCGATTGCTCAGTTTGGTCGGTCGGCCAAAGAGTCTTGGTGGTTCCAAACTTCTTCCATTTAAGAATGATGGAGGCCACTGTGTTTGTGGGGACATTCAATACTACATTTTTTCAAATCAAATCAAATTGTGTTTGTCACATGTGCCGAACAGGTGTAGGTAGACCTTACAGTGAAATGCTTACTACAAGCCCTTAACCAAACGCGCTTTAAGAAGTGTTAAGTAAAAAATAGATAAGTAAAAAATATAAATACTTTCTGAATGCACGGTTTGCTGGCCCGAGACGAAACAACACCCCTGTGAATATATCCTCCAAACACAGGATTTCTGGCATTATCACTTAAATAATGCACACTCTAGAATTTCCTTCATGCTAATCAGAAATTAGTATTCAACAATTCCATGATATAAAGTAGTATAGTGTACTCTACAGAAATATACACTATCACAGAGATATGCATAGAAATATTGCTTAGCTTGTTGCTTAGCTTATACACCTTTCAAACCAATATGTTTTTCCGGCAATTTTAGCATCCTGCCAACCTTTTGTGAACTATTTAAATATGGTTAAGTTCTGCCTACGGCTTAGTATGAAATGTAGCTGTAATGCTGAGGCGGCATTAGCACGCACTACGCTCTTAAGCTCTTGATGGTTGCCAGGCAGTGCCCGTTATACTACTGTCCTCCTGGCAGCTCTAAACTTTGCGAGGCATGTCACTTCACCCATCTTTTCACATAGCCCACCACACCCAGCTAGCAATGAGGAATTGGCCCAGAAGCGGCCAATTGGGTGTTGGACTCGGCCCGGAATCAAAATGAATGAACCCAAGTACATTGGGCCATTTCCATCTACCGGAATTCAGCTGACTTTGCCGGCATCTTACCAGAATCCCCCCAGAAGCGGCCCGATGCAAATTGTACTTGATTTAGTCATTTGAAATATTACTATTATACATTTTATACATAGAAATTATGCCCAATCAACAAAAAAACATTCAGTGTCAGAGGAAACACCATACACCTGGTGACGTGTCAGCGTGCATGCGCCTGGCCCGCCACAGGAGTCGCTACAGCGCGAAGGGACAATGACATCCCGGCCGTCCAAACCCTCCCCTAACTCAGACGCCGCTGGGCCAAATATGCGTCGGCTCACTGGTCACTGCTGGCACAGATCTCGAACCAGCATCTGGGCCAGATAACTCTCACCGGAATCGGCCCAAGCCCCAAGTAATACATTTGGGCCAGATAGCTCGCACCGGAATCGGCCCGAGCGTCGGCCTTGTCTGACTCTCAGCCGGAATCGGTCCAGATCCACAGATCCACTGTGCTAGCTGGGCATGCATTGTTTTCTTAACCACGACTGGATGGATCCATAAAGAATTACTGTGGGCATAAATATAATTGAATTATGAAAATATTGGAATAAAGTAGGCCAATGCAATTGAAGGCATCAACTTGTTGCTTGCTAAAACTCCAAACGTCATTAAATTGTTGTAATACATTTTTAGCAATAGCCTATCCGCGTGTGTTCAAGTATTTTGGCACCGTTTTATGCTGGTTTGAGACAAGCGTGGGGACGCGTCTTGATAATTAAATCAATGTCCGATTTTTCTTTTTACTGAATCACCGTTTGGATATTGGTTAGGCTACAATTAGGCTGTAGAAATGTTAGCTAAGTTGAGGTGGGTGCTGCTCATGATCATCTTGTCTAGTAAGCTCATTTATTATCAGAACATTGTTGTTCTGTTGTGTAGCTTAACAATTTGATTATTTTGCTCTTCACTCCCAGTCGTTTAGTAGCCTAGGCCTACTCCCAACCAAAACCCGGTGACTCGTCTTAATCAATCAATGTGTTTTTTGTTTCACTGAATTTCCATCTGTATATTTGGTTAATTCTCTGGCTGGGGAAGTAAGTGGAGGTGGTATAGCTCATCTATTTGTTTGCTCATCTATCACTGATCAGAGACATTTAGCATGCAATAATGTACCCTAAATCAAGTGTAGGCCTATTATTTTGTTTGATCGATTGAAGGCAACTTCGAAAGCCCACGGAGGTTGTGAAATATGAACACGAGACTCACATGCTTTTGAAAATACGGATAGCTAGTATTTTCTATCGCTATCATGATGAAGATACTCTAAATGTCAAACCCTACGCCTACTCCCTCACAAAGCGGAGTGAGGGTAGGAAAGAGATTAAATGTTGATCAAAAAAGCATGGGCTTGCCTCTGGCTCTGTTTCAAATTATTACTTTTTGTTTAGGATTGTGCTTCCACATGTTGCCGTGAGGCAAGTTGTACGGGAATAATATTATTTGTATTTTATTCTGTTATATTTAATTATATCCTTACTACAAAATATATGTGTGTTGACTGTGATCGGGGTGTGTCTCGTCTGTTTTCATGAACAAAAATAATGAACTATTGATTTCATTCATTTGGATGTAACATAATTCAACTCAAAATATGCCATTCTATTGTTTTGAAAATCAATTGTATTAGTCTTATAATGTTTCGTAGGATCTGCATAAACATTTTAATAATGGATTTTCATGGTGTTTATTCAATGGATTTATTCCAATAGACACACACCCACAACTGCACACCACTACTACCACTTATGCCGGTATGTGCACGGGAGCTATACAAGGAGTATGCAGGCAAGAACGTGGTAAATATTGGCGGTCATACATTATAAACATTGCCCATATCTTTATGGACACACTTCAGAAAGAACACTTGGCTCTTTACAAGTGTAATTACAGTAGCTGCTTATGAGTTATGGCTATTAAAGTCTTTCACAAACAGACAAAACCAGACAGGATTTTTTTCAATCATTCCAATAACAACTGGCAACACATTTAAATGTATGATGTTGACATTCACTGTGTAATCATCTTTGGCTACAGAGGCTATACTGTTGGTATAGTACTCGCACTGTAAAAACTACTTAGCACCCATGACCTGTGACTTGACTTTCTGTATTTGTAATGGAATATCTGTGTTTTTGTGCATTTTTCTGTGTGTTTTGGGTATGTTCTGTGTGTTTTGGGGTGTGTTTTGAGTATGTTTCTTGGGTGGTTTTCAGAGTGGCTTGGATGTGTTTTGGGTATGTCATGTGTGTTTTTGTTGGGGTTTTGGTGTGTTCAGGCCAGGGTGTGTTTTTGTGTGCATGTATGTACCTTATAACTTGAGCTTTATCAAGACAGGCTCTGAGTTACAACATGAACATGTTCACACCTGTCCTTGGGGTTAAAACGTAATAGAATAACTCAAATCAAATCAAATTGTATTGGTCGTACACACAAATTTAGCAGATGTTATTGCGGGTGTAGCGAAATGCTTGTGTTCCAACAGTGCAGTAGTATCTAACAATACACAACAATACACACAACATCTAAAAGTAAAATAATGGAATTAAGACACATATACATTTTAGGACGAGCAATTTTGGAGTCCGGAATAGAAATATATAGACAGTATGTGGATAGAATATGTAGTATATCTCAAGAAAATGTTGGATTGAATAGTATATGTACAGCAATAGTTGAATAGGATGGCCATGACTGGAACACAGTACATACACATGAAATGGGTAAAACAGTAGGTAAACATTATTAAAATGACCTGTGTTCCATGTCTATGTACATAGGCCAGCAGCCTCTAAGGTGCAGGGTTGAGGAGCCGGGTGGCAGCCGGCTAGTGACAGTGACTAATTTCAGGGTAGGGTACTGGGTGGAGGCTGGCTTGTGATGGCTATTTAACAGTCTGATGGCCTTGAGATAGAAGCCGTTTTTGATGCACCTGTACTGGCCTCGCCTTCTGGATGATAACAGGGTGAACAGGCTGTACCTCTGGTGGCGGGGATGGCTGAGGTCCTTGATGATCTTCTTGGTGCTGTAGATCTCCTGGAGGGTAGGCAGTGTGCCCCCGGTGATGTGTTGGGCAGACCGCACTACCCTCTGGAGAGCCCTGCGGTTGTGGACGGTGCAGTTGCCGTACCAGGCGCTAATACAGCCCGACAGGATGCTCTCATTGGTGCATCTGTAAATGTTTGTGAGGGTCATAGGGGCCAAGCCAAATGTATTCAGCCTCCTGAGGTTGAAGAGGCACTGTTGTGCCTTCTTCCCTGTACTGTCTGTGTGAGTGGACCATTTCAGATTGTTCGTGATGATTACGCCAAGGAACTTGAAGCTATTCACCTTCTCCAAGACAAGATAATCAACAACTATTAAGTAAAGAAGAGATTTTGATGTGTCTTAGATGTTTTATATCCATTTAAGTGCTTGAGAGAAAGTTACATGTGCCCTTGGGTGTGCACAGTCTAAAAAACAGTTTGAGCTTTAAAGTGACCACTTACAATAAACCAGAAGCATTGCCTCCGCTTGACAACGCTTCGCATCAAAAGGATTGGCTGCTTCGTGGGCGTAGGCGTGAACCTATTCAAGTAAGTAAATACATTTTGAAAAGTATAAAAAACAATGTATTATTAGCTAGTTGTTTAGCTAGCTGACTACAGCTGGCCACTGTGTGTAGGCTAATGAGCTGGCTAGCCAACTTCAGAACTTTACAGTACATAAGTTAAGTGAAATATCATCAACGAGCTAACTTCATATTAGCTTGTTATCTTGATGTAGGCCTATTTATCATTGTAAATTAAAAACACATGCTCCAAATATATTTGTAGATAACAGCAATGAAAACTGGTCAAAGGGAGAAAGTAGGCTACTCGTTAGATAGTGCAGGTATAGTGCATTTGGAACTTATTCAGACCCCTTGACTTTTCCCACATTTTGATATGTTACAGCCTTGTTCCAAAATGGATTAAATTGTTTTTTCCCCTCATCACACTACACACAATGCCCCATAATGACAAAGCAAAAACAGTCTACTGTTGAAGCACCTTTGGCAGCGATTACAGCCTCAAGTCTTCTTGGGTATGACGCTACAAGCTTGGCACGCCTGTATTTGGGGAGTTTTGCCCATTCTTCTCTGCAGGTCCTCTCAAGCTCTGTCAGGTTGGATGGGGAGCGTTGCTGCACAGCTATTTTCTGGTCTCCCCAGGGATGTTCGATCGGGTTCAAGTTCGGGCTCTGACTGGGCCACTCATTGACATTCAGAGACTTGTTCTTAAGCCACTCGTGTGTTGTCTTGGCTGTCTGCTTAGGGTCATTGTCCTATTGGAAGCTGAACCTTCACCCCAGTCCTGAGCGCTCTGGAGCAGGTTTTCATCAAAGAACTCTCTGTACTTTGCTCCGTTCATCTTTCCCTCGATCCTGACTAGGCTCCCAGTCCCTGCCTCTGAAAAACATCCCCACAGCATAATGCTGCCACCACCATGTTTCACCGTAGGGATAGTGCCAGATTTACTCCAGATGTGATGCTTGGCATTCAGGCCAATGCGTTCAATTCTGGTTTCATCATTCAAAGAATATTTTTTCTTATGGTCTGAGAGTCCTTTAATTGCCTTTTGGCAAACTCCAAGCAGGCAGTCATGTGCCTTTTACTGAGGAGTGACTTCTGTCTGGCCACTACCATAAAGGTCTGATTGGTGGAGCGCTGCAGAGATCGTTTTCCTTCTGGAAGGTTCTCCCATCTCCACAGATGAACTCTGGAACTCTGTCAGAGTGACCATATGATTCTTGGTCACCTCCCTTACCGAGGCCCTTCTCCCCCGATTGCTCAGTTTGTCCGTGCGGCCAGCTCTAGGAAGAGTCTTGGTGGTTCCAAACGTTTTCCATTTAACAATGATGGAGGCCACTGTGTTCTTGGGGACCTTCAATGCTGCAGAATTTTTTTGGTACCCATCCCCAGATCTGTGCCTCGACACAATCCTGTCTCGGAGCTCTACGGACAATTCCTTTGTCCTCATGGCTTGGTTTTTGCACTGACATGCACTGTCAACTGTGGGACCTTATATACACAGGTGTGTGCCTTTCCAAATCATGTCCAATCAATTGAATTTACCACAGGTGGACTCCAATCAAGTTGTAGAAACATCTCAAGGATGATCAACGGAAATAGGATGACCCTGAGCTCATTTTCGAGTTTCATAGCAGGTTCTGAATACTCACACAAATATTTTTTATACATTTAATACACAAATTTAAAAAAAAATGTTTTTGCTTTGTCATGGGGTATTGTGTGTAGATTGATGAGGAACATTTTTATTGAATCACTTTTAGAACAGGGCTGTAACGTAACAAAATGTGAAAAAATGCAGTGTATGTTTTGTGGGAGGAAATGGAAAACTATAGCAACATATTAGGGACTGTTTAATTGTAATATAATGAAGCCTGTCTCTTTGTGATGTTGTCTGTCCTCAGATATGGAGAGCTGTGAAAGCCTGTCTGCAGATGAAGAGGTCCCAATGATTGGCGTAAGAGACTGCTGGCAAATACTTATATGCCATGGGTTGTATGTGTAATACAGTTAAAAATCACACACAATGTAGGCTATAAACGTATTGCAAGTGGAACAGGCCAATCCTGCTCCTAGAGCTATGCTGGGTGTGCAGGCTTCTATTCCAGCACAGCACTAACACACCTGATTCAACTTATCAAACCTAATGAGTTGATAATAATGTGGTGTTATTGCTGGGTTGGAATAGGTGTCTGCTCACCCAGTAGATCAGGGAGTGGACCAGGGTTGGTCACCTTTGAAATGATGCTTTAGTAATAATAGCCTACTTACTAAAACGTCTATAATTTACAAACAAGTTCGCTTATTTGTACATTTTGAAATTATATGTTGATTCATTCAATGTGGATTCATTGACGTGAAGGGTTTAAATTTATCTGAATTGTTAACTTAAATCTATTATTCAAGATTAACTAGTGTCAACGTTCACAGATCAGAATTCTGCAATAAAAATGGGATGAAGAGGATCTGTCTCCAATTTGTTGTTGTTGTGTTTCTATGTTGAACTCTCCGACGAACACGACTTCTTTGGGTCCTGTTATGTGCTCTCCAATCTGTTTTTTTTCCTGATTGTTTACTCTCTCAGGATATCAGGCATGTGAACGTATCATAATGGCATGCATCACCAATGCAGCCACATGCCTTCAGTATGATGGCATTACTCGCCTTATGGACATGTGCAATGCGTCCCTTGTTATTGTACATCTGAAGCAAAGAATTACTAAAAACTCGCACTTTGTTTGTTTGATCTAGCGAAATATTTTCAATTTAGAATGATACCAGTAGATATGAGGCTAACAAAAAGCCAGATTTTTCGATGTGATTCTTCTGACATAATTGAATTGTTCAATGCAAATCCAACCCTTGTATTCTGGGTACAGCGCTGTATGTGAAAATAAGGATCTGAAATGTGTAGGCTAATTATACAAAAAATATATAATTAAAGGAAAATAGTGGGGACGTGGGGAGTCTTGTAATTCTACCTTGTTTATTTGTTGAGAATGTTTTTATAACGCTGAAAGAAAATCAGAAGGTCAATTGCATGGAGGAGGTTTGCAGAGATTGTTGGTGTTGATGGTGGGTCATTAGAGATTTTCTCACAATTTACTTCTACCCAAAGTACCCATTCATGTGTATTTTACATGCAGGCCCATGGACTGTAATTTATAGGAAGTGAGCTCTAATCATCTATGTCATTACACAGGTATAAGAGCCATGAGCCATAACTTATAAGAATCATAATGTTACGATACCATAATCCAATTGGTAGCATATTGCAGGCTTAGAGCTATATTTACAATGTTATAATTTGTGTTACTGTAAATTTCTATCATTTGGTGGGCAAATTTCAGAATGTAATTTAGTTAACACATTCACAAATGGTGGCTTTGATCACAATTTTGAAGTTTAGGTCTAGGTTGATTGAGGTTCATAACTAGCTAGCAGCACAAGCAAACAATGCTGTGCAAATTTCTCTTCATTCACCATCAACACCAACGATCTCTAAAATCCTCCTTCATGACGTTGACCTTTTGATTTAGTCTATGTATTCTAGCAAAGCCAACATCATATATATAGTTGAAAAACAGAACCGATGATTAGCTTTCTTCCATCCTTTTTAAAATGTCGCTTGCTCGGAACAAATGACTGGCGGAACTACTATATGTTTTATGAACTGAAGATTTTCAAGCAAACATCTGCTCCTCACCTGATTGGTTAACAGCAGCGGTGGCCGTGTGAAATTTGAATAAAGGAGTGAAGCGCTCAACTTTTTCTGCCGCGCCGCAAGCAGGGTTCTCTTCGCTCACCTTCACACAATCCATTCACATTTCTCTTCATGCCCTTGTTGAAAATGAAAGGGGGTCGGAGCTTCTGCTGCCGTACTGTCTGTACTGAGTGATACAATAATAGGGCTCAATCCTAACTTGAGGTTACACACACAAGCTCTTATAAGTACAAACCAAGGGCCACTTCTCCTGCTCTAGGGATACTGTATGTGCTGAGCTCAGCAGAATGCTGTGGAAGAGGAGGAGGATAAGGTCACTCCCAGTGTGGCCATTCATTGCACTGTGGGCAGCACTCAGTCACGCTGGTAAAGGGCACTTTAGAGTGTACGGCTTCCTCTCTCCATCATACAGAGATGAAGAGAGAAATCGAGAGAGAGAGAGAGAGAGAGAGAGAGATGCAGAAACAGACAGACAGCGAGAGAGAGACAGAAATACAGTAAAAGAGAGAGAGAGCCAAAGAGGGTGTTTGTGTGTGTGTGTGTGTGTGTGTGTGTGTGTGTGTGTGTGTGTGTGTGTGTGTGTGTGTGTGTGTGTGTCTGTGTGTGTGTGAGAGAGAGAGAGAGAGAGAGAGAGAGACTGTGAGGTCCAAGTGAGTTGGGGATGGAGACAAAGGAAACTGCATATGGCTTGATAGAGAGGGAGATAAGGAATGGACAAGGGGGCAAGTAAGAGAGATGGCATATTCTGATAGAAAGAGAAAGAGGGAGTGAGGGAGAGAAAGAGAGGGCACATTTGTGCCCGACAAAGGGGATCTCTGTCAGTGTAGGGTGTCTGGTGTCCTTTCTTGTTGGGTGGGTGGAGGGGTGTAATGAAGAGAGTGGTGGGCGCGGTGGGGGAGGGGGTAGTAAAAGAGGGAGAAGTCATGATGATGAGAGAGGAGGAAATGTCATGAACTAGTAGTAGAGACAGGCAGCAGGTAGCCTAGTGGTTATAAGTGTTGGGCCAGTAACAGAAAGGTCTCTGTTTCAAATCCCCAAGCTGACTTGGTAAAAAATCTGTTGATGTGTCCAAGTGTAAGGGTTGAAGGGAAATAGCCATTATCAAAAGAAGTGAAAAAAAGTTGTCAATTAGGCAGTCAATCAGCTTAGTTCCCTTTATTGATAGTCTATTTGATTAGAAATCCAATCGAAACATTTGCGTTTTTTTCCTGTGTTGCGTATTAGCGTTAACCTATCATTGTTCTGGAAATGTTCATTTTTCTGTGTAGTGGTGGTCGGTTGCTAGCAATTGATTTTGAACGCATGAATTATTTAAAAAAAACAATGAACATCCTCAAATGCTACGGGGTTAAGCTACAGAAGCCAGGTTAGAGTAATGCACATCAGTAGAAAGGGGTAAAGAAAGGGTAACCGGAAAGAGAGAGGAAAAAAAGAGCTGGCGTCAGCCACCTGCGTCTAAGCTGTGTTCTGCTGAGTAGGCTGAACCCACGGAGAGGCCACTTGACTGGAGCACAAGGCTCATTGAACACAGCAGGTGGACCATTCACTGACCTGGCAGTCACAGGAGGCCATAGTCAGACCACCTAGCAGTCAGAGAAACAAGCATCAGCCAGAAAAATAAACTTTAACACACCTGCAATCTACCAGTAAACTAGCGGCCAGACAAAACAATCAGACTAACTGTCTGTTATTAACAACACCTGCAATCGAACATGCACCACTAGAACTGATCTGCAGTCAGACAGGATAAATAAGGTTGAACAAACTCGGCCTCAAGTAAATCAGTAGGCTGGCTAGTCAGTCACGCAGTCACACAAGCCTGTAAATTGCACAACAAAATAAAAGAAAGGATCTGTTTGTTGTTGTATTCATGGTCAGAGCTGCTATGAAGTTATGACCCTTAGGACCCTTAATAACATGAGATGAGATATATGAAATAAATGAAATATGGGAAAGCAGTCAAAGATGTAAATAAAATGTATGCGCAAATGTGACGTTCAATGTATTTCTAATTTTAGAATTCTGTACAGTTCAAACGCAGCGGCTCATGAAGCAAAAACCCAGTTACATGTCAAACTAATTGACCACTTCCGGTCATTGACATTGGTCACACCTAAGACAGCATACTAAAAATGTATCCTCTCCTTCCACACTACTGACCCCTCCCCTTGACCTGCTCCCCTTGAGTCGCAATCACAACAAGGTCTCACTAATTATTTCACCACATTAGCGTAAAAAAAAACGACTACCATCTCCTTCCCCAATGCAAAGCAACTCTCCTGAGTCATTTAGTGCTGTCGGATGAGTTCCTGTTGATGTGAGTAACTGTAAGTAAACGACAGACGTGGAGAGTTTTCCACATCAGCAGCCAGCGCTGAGGAGTGAACATGCCCGCTAGGTGTTAATGGTGGAGAGAGAGGGAAAGTGGGCCGGATGGATGGAACCACGGGCTCTTACTCTGGTAATGACTCCTTGGGGGTATGGGAAATGGCCAAGTGATGTGGGATGGGATAGGAGGAGGAAGTCAAGTGTGTGTGTGTGTGTGTGTGTGTGTGCGTGCGTGCGTGCGTGCGTGCGTGCGTGTGTGTGTGTGTGTGTAGGGAGATGTTCTCTGTTAAGTATACCCACCTTCTCCTGGGTTTTCGAGCTACTCCTCAAAATGGAGTCAATTACTGACAGTTACAGGACAAGAGAGAGATGCAGCATGGTGTGTGTGTGTGTGTGTGTGTGGGTGCGTGCATGAGGTTAAGCTTAAGGGTGGATTGTCTACACTGTCAGGCCCAGGGCTACTTGTGCCGTATTCAACTCCTGTAGGCTCACCCCTGTTTCCATCCTTGGGGCCTATACCCACCCCACATCTTAGGTCCCTAAAACCTCCATATGGGCAGGGTATCAGGACTCACAATATGTTTCTCCATCTGCCACCACCTGTGACAGAGGGAACAGTCTCCATATTGAGGCTCCAGGCTGGGCTTGTAGAGGTGGAGGGGTGGGGGTGGGGGGGGTGGGGGGTGACCCCCTTATCAGGCCTCTCCCTGAGTATCTACGGGTGTTTGTATGAAACTCAAACTGATAACAATACTTCAAATATGGAGATAGATACAGAGGGCTAAATCCTGTTCTCAATGCATTATCTGCCTGAAAGTTCAAGTGGCAAATGTGTATTTCAAGACAGGATTCGGAAGAAAACTGAAGTAGATGTTGATTGTATGGTGGGTTAAGATAGTGTGGGAAAGGACTTAATATTTGATATATAATATTTGAGTTTAGCAGTAAATCGTCGTACAATACATGTTGACTGATACATCAAATCAAATCAAGTGTTATTTGTCACATGCGCAGGTGTAGACCTTACAGTGAAATGCTTACTAACAACCCCTTTAACCAACAATGCAGCTTTAAGAAAAGTGTGAAGAAAGTATTTACTAAAATAAACTGAAGAAAGAGGTAAAGTGACTATACTTAGATAAGAGTAGCAGAAGCATAAAAATTGGGGGCAATGCAAATAGTCCGGGTAGCCATTTGATTAGCTGTTCAGGAGTCCTCACAAGGCACCCCGACCTAAGTCCCAGATATCTGTCTCTTCTTCGTGCAAAGGACAGGGTCCAGTACGAGGAGAGAAATCGCTGTTCTGATATCCAGAAGCTCTTTTCAGTTATAAGAGATGGTGGCAGAAACATTATGTACAAAATGAGTTACAAATAACGCGAAAAAACACACAATAGCACTATTGGTTAGGAGCCCGTAAAAGGGCAGCCATGATGACATGATGGCGCCGGAGAGGATGGCTGCCATTTTATTAGCTCTTAAACAAATTTTTTTTCGCATTGCTTGTAACTTATTTTGTACATAATGTTGCTGCTACCGTCTTTTATGACCGAAAAGAGCTTCTGGACAGTGATTACTCACCTCGAGTTGGACAAATAATTTTTCTTTAATGAGTCGGACAGGAAGGATATACTCCAAACACCCGAACAGGCCCTCATCGCCGTCATTCGCAGGAGAAAGAAACAGATGTTTCGTGGAAAGAGATCGGGGTGGATTGTGAGGATCAGGCGACGAGTGGCTAATCTGCCTTTGCCATTCGTACTGTTAGCCAACGTTCAATCTCTGGAAAATAATTGGGCCGAACTGAAAGCACGTATATCCTACCAACAGGACATTCAAAACTGTAATATCTTATGTTTCACCGAGTCGTGCCTGAACGATGACATTAATAACAGCTGGCAGGCTATATTCTCTATCGGTAGGATAGAACAGCAGCCTCTGGTAAGACACGGGGCGGTGGCCTATGTATATTTGTAAATAACTGCTGGTGCACACATGGTGTCAAAGGAGGTATTGAAGTTTTGCTCACCATGATAAGCTGTAGACCACACTATCTACCTAGAGAGTTTTCATCTGTATTTTACGTAGCTGTCTACATACCACCACAGACTGATGCTGGCACTAAAACCGCACTCAATGAGTTGTATACCTCCATAAGCAAACAGGAAAACTCTCATCCACAGGTCGGCGCTCCTAGTGACCGGGACTTTAATGCAGGGAAACAAATCAGTTTTATCTAATTTCTATCAGCATGTTAAATGTAAATAAAAACTCTAGACCACCTTTACTCCACACACAGAGACACGTACAAAGCTCTCCCTCACCCTCCATTTGTCATATCTGACTGTAACGACGTTCGTCTGTAGGAGGAAGAGAAGCGGACCAAAGCGCAGCGTGGTGGTTATTCATGTTTTAATAAATCACTACACATGAACAAACTAACAAAAACAAGAAATGTGAAAACGCAAAACAGTCCTATCCTGTGACAACAAACACAGTGACAGGAACAATCACCCACAAACACACAGTGAAACCCAGGCTACCTAAGTATGATTCTCAATCAGAGACAACTAATGACACCTGCCTCTGATTGAGAACCATACTAGGCCGAAAACATAGAAATGCCCCAAAACAGAAAAACAAACATAGACTGCCCACCCAACTCACGCCCTGACCATACTAAATAAATACAAAACAACAGAAATAGAGGTCAGAACGTGACAGTACCCCCCCCCAAAGGTGCGGACTCCGGCCGCAAAACCTTGACCTATAGGGGAGGGTCTGGGTGGGCGTCTGTCCGCGGTGGCGGCTCTGGCGCGGGACGCGGACCCCACTTCACCATTGTCTTAGTCCGCCTTATTGTCCGCCTCCCTGGCTTACTCACCATGGCCACCCCTCTCAATGACCCCACTGGACAGAGGGGCTGCTCGGGACAGAGGGGCAGCTCGGGACAGAGGTGAAGCAGCTGCTCGGGACAGAGGGACAACTGCTCGGGACAGAGGGGCGATAGCAGCTCGGGACAGAGGGGCGATAGCAGCTCGGGACAGAGGGGCGATAGCAGCTCGGGACAGAGGGGCGGCAGCTGCTCGGGACAGAGGGGCGGCAGCTGCTCGGGACAGAGGGGCGATAGCAGCTCGGGACAGAGGGGCGGCAGCAGCTCGGGACAGAGGGGCGGCAGCAGCTCGGGACAGAGGGGCGACAGCTGCTCTGGACAGAGCGGCCCCTGGCTGACTGACGGCACTGGCGGCCCCTGGCTGACTGGCGGCACTGGCGGCCCCTGGCTTACTGGCGGCCCCTGGCTGACGGCACTGGCGGCCCCTGGCTGACTGGCGGCACTGGCGGCCCCTGGCTGACTGGCGGCACTGGCGGCTCCTGGCAGACGGGCGGCACTGGCGGCTCCTGGCAGACGGGCGGCACTGGCGGCTCCTGGCAGACGGGCGGCACTGGCGGCTCCTGGCAGACGGGCGGCACTGGCGGCTCCTGGCAGACGGGCGGCACTGGCGGCTCCTGGCAGACGGGCGGCACTGGCGGCTCCTGGCAGACGGGCGGCACTGGCGGCTCCTGGCAGACGGGCGGCACTGGCGGCTCCTGGCAGACGGGCGGCGCTGGGCAGACGGGCAGCACTGGCGGCGCTGGGCAGACGGGCAGCACTGGCGGCGCTGGGCAGACGGGCAGCACTGGCGGCGCTGGGCAGACGGGCGGCACTGGCGGCGCTGGGCAGACGGGCGGCACTGGCGGCGCTGGGCAGACGGGCGGCGCTGGGCAGACGGGCGGCGCTGGGCAGACGGGCGGCACTGGCGGCGCTGGGCAGACGGGCGGCACTGGCGGCGCTGGAGAGGAGGAAGGCTCTGGAACCGCCGGACTGACGGGCGGCACTGGCTGCGCTGGGCAGACGGGCGGCGTTGGCGGCGCTGGGCTGACGAGCGGCACTGGCGGCGCTGGAGAGGAGGAAGGCTCTGGAAGCGCCGGACTGAGTAGCTCTCGTAGCGCCGAACAGGCGGGAGACTCCGGCAGCGCTGGAGAGGAGGAAGGCTCTGGTAGCGCCGGAGAGGCGGGAGACTCCGGCAGCGCTGGAGAGGAGAGAGCCCCTGCAAGGATGGGTCCTGTTGCGGTGGGTGATTCTGTAACGACGTTCGTCTGTAGGAGGAAGAGAAGCGGACCAAAGCGCAGCGTGGTGGTTATTCATGTTTTAATAAATCACTACACATGAACAAACTAACAAAAACAAGAAATGTGAAAACGCAAAACAGTCCTATCCTGTGACAACAAACACAGTGACAGGAACAATCACCCACAAACACACAGTGAAACCCAGGCTACCTAAGTATGATTCTCAATCAGAGACAACTAATGACACCTGCCTCTGATTGAGAACCATACTAGGCCGAAAACATAGAAATGCCCCAAAACATAGAAAAACAAACATAGACTGCCCACCCAACTCACGCCCTGACCATACTAAATAAATACAAAACAACAGAAATAGAGGTCAGAACGTGACACTGACCATAATTCTATCCTCCTGATTCCTGCTTACAAGAAAAATTAAAGCAGGAAGCACAAGTGACTCAGTCTATAAAAAAGTGGTCTGATTAAGCAGATGCTAAACTACAGGAATGTTTTGCTAGCACAGACTGAAATATGTTCCGGGATTCTTCCGATGGCATTGAAGAGTACACCACATCAGTCACTGGCTTCATCAATAAGTGCATCGATGACGTCGTCCCCACAGTGACTGTACGTACATACCCCAACCAGAAGCCATAGATTACAGGCAACATTCACACTGAGCTAAAGGGTGTACCTGCCGCTTTCACGGAACAGGACTCTAACCCAGAAATCCCGCTATGCCTTCCGACAAACCATCAAACCGGCAATTAGGGTTGCACCTTTTGGGGAATATTCAAAGGTGGGAATTAACAGGAATATATGGGAATTAATGGGAATATATTTGGATTAAAGGAAATATATGCAAAGACATATTAATGCCATTTAAATGTAGATGTTTTTTGCATTGGATATATTTACCATATCATATGGAGACAGAAACATAAACCTTTTACCTTATCATAAGTAGACATAATTGCAAATTATGAAATCCTTCCAATAGAAATTTAAAAAACTATTTAGTTACTTAAATTAAATGAGTTGACTCTTCACATGGGATGATTTCACTGAACAACAAAAGAAAGGGAATATTGAACATTCCCCAATGATCCATCACATCTCCCAAAAACGTTGTCAACATACATCTGTAAAATGATAGTCTAGAAACTAAAACTTTGGTTGTCTTCCTCTCAGGCTTCCATATCTTCTCCCTAGACCTCCTCAATGTCCACCTTTTGAACATCAGACTCTGAGGCCTCCTCTTCACTGCCACTTTCCAACCTTGTTGAGGTTGGCTCGTTGTCAGGCTCAAAAAGCCTCAAATTTGCCCAGATGGCCACCGATTTTTCAACCCTTGTATTGGTCAGCCTGTTACATGCTTTGGTGTGTGTGTTCCCAAACAAGGACAAGTTGCGCTCTGAGGTGGCTGATGTTGGTGGGATTTGGAGGATGATGGAGGCAACAAGAGAAAGAGCTTCAGATCAACAAAGTCCCTTCCACCAGGTGGCTGATGAGATATGTTGGCACAACTGCCATATTGCATCTCCATCCCAAAGCCCTTGCTTGGAAGTGTACTTCGCCAGACAGCCTATGTACCTAGTCCTTATCCAGGCCAAGGTGGCAAGACAAGGTAGTGATGGCACCATAGGCCTTGTTGATCTCTGCACCAGACAGGATGCTCTTGCCAGCATACTTGGGGTCCAACATGTATGCTGCGGCGTGTATGGGCTTCAGGCAGAAGTCTTCACGCTTTTTGATGTATTTAGAACTCTGCTTGGAGCAACAGTGAAGTGGGCAGGGCAGTACGGATTTCTTCTCTTACATCTGCAAGCAGCGTCTGAACATCAGACAGGATGGCATTGTCTCCCTCAATCTGTGCAATGGCTACTGCTATAGGTTTCAGGAGTTTCAGGCTGCATGCCACTCTCTCCCAAAATACATCATCCAGGTGGATCCTCTTGATGGGGCTGTCCATATCGGCAGACTGTCAAACATGATGACAACACCAGCCCAACGGGTGTTGCTGGGCAGCTGCAATGTGGTGCTCTTATTCTTCTCACTCTGCTTGGTTAGGTAGATTGCTGCAATAACTAACTGACCCTTCACATACCTAACCATTTGCTTGACTCTCTTGTAGAGTGTATCCATTGTTTTCAGTTCCATAATGTCCTTGAGGAGCAGATTCAATGCATGAGCAGCACAGTCAATGGGTGTGATGTGAGGGTAGGACTTCTCCACTTTAGACCAAGCAGCCTTCATGTTTGCAGACTGCCTTCAGCTCATCTGCAATGTAGAACCGGTGTGTCTGTTGTCCCTTGTGTCTGTGCTCTTGTAGAATACTGGTTGAGGGGTGGAGAGGATGTAGTTTATTATTCCTTGCCCACAAACATTCAACCACCTATCAGAGATGATTGCAATAGTCTGCTTTCTCTGATTTGCTTGACCTTCACTTGAACTCTGTTGAACTCTGCATCCAGCAAATTAATATAATAAAGCATGTCTGGTTGGAGGGGTGTATTCTGGGCGAAGAACATTCAGAAATCTCTTCCAATACACATTGCCAGTGAGCATCAGAGGTGAACCAGTTGCATGCACAGCTTGAGCATCAGCATTTCTCTGACTACGTTCCTCCATTGAGTCAAAAAATATTCTGATTCCAGGAGGAGGGGTGAACTGTTGCTATAGATAAGGTGTCTTATTCATCATTTTCACCTCGAATAGAAGTAGAGGGACTTTTGTCAGATGCTAGTTGTGAGCGCTGAGGGAAATTAATGCACTTTGCCTGATGATTCTGCATCTTTGTTGCATTATTCACATATGATTTAAAACAGCATTTGCAAATGTACATCGCTTTTCCTTCTACATTAGCTGCATTGAAATGTCTCCACACATCAGAGTGCCCGTGGCATTTTCCTGTAACGATGAGAAAAAAATGAGTAAAAAAACAACAAATACAATTCCATGTACAGATCAATAGTTAAGCAGTTAGATTAAACAAGTCCTTTGTAAGATACATGTTTTAAAATGAAACATTTATGGAAACCCACATGGTAGTAAATACTAACTAGCAGAAATTGTGAACAAGTTAGAAATGATTTAAACACACTTTACTGAATGCTACTATTTACTAGTTAACAATAAATAATGTATGTCATATAAAACATATTCACCCTACCCAATATTGTAATCAAAGCTTACCAGAAAGCATGTAGTCCTTGGCTCAGACAGTGTAGTAGTGTGGGCTCAATAGCATCTCATTAGTGTGCGAGATCTTGAGAATCAGATGTGCATGTGATGGAAGAATGCACTGTGCATGCAGATGCTTGCAATTCCATTGAATTGGGGATAGTTTAACCGAAATATACTACAAGACCTAGAATTGCCTTATGTGTATACCACAAAAAAAGGTTCACTGTTATGAGCGAACTTTTTGGAGGAATTTAAGCAAAATTCCCCAAATTCCCGGGCTTAATTTCACATGGGAAATTTCAAGAAAAATTCCCTAGCGTCAATACGGGACTAAGATCAAATCGTACGACACCGGCTCTAACACTCGTCAGATGTGGAAGGGCTTACAAACTATTACAGACTACAAAGGGAAGCACAGTCGAGAGCTGCCCAGTGACACAAGCCTACCAGACGAGCTAAATAACTTTTATGCTCTCTTCGAGGCAAGTAACACTGAAACATGGATGAGAGCATCAGCTGTTCCTGACGACTGTGTGATCTCGCTCTCCGCAGCCGATGTGAGTAAGACCTTTAAACAGGTCAACATTCACAAGGCCGCAGGGCTAGACGGATTACCAGGACTTGAACGCCGACCATGCGCTAACCAACTGGCAAGTGTCTTCACTGACATTTTCAAACCTCTCCCTGTCTGAGTCTGTAATACCAACATGTTTCAAGCAGACCACCATAGTCCCTGTGCCCAAGAACACTAAGGTAACCTGCCTAAATGACTACTGACCGGTAGCACTCACGTCTGTAGCCATGAAATGCTTTGAAAGGCTGATCATGGCTTACATCAACACCATTATCCCAGAAACCAATTTGCATCCCGCTCCAACAGATCCACAGATGATGCAATCTCTATTGCACTCCACACTGCCCTTTCACACCTGGAAAAAAGGAACACTTATGTGAAAATGATATTCATTGACCACAGCTCAGCGTTCAACACCATAGTTCCCTCAAAGCTCATCACTAAGCTAAGGACCCTGGGACTTAACATCTCCCTCTGCAACCGGATCCTGGACTTCCTGACGCCTCCAGGTGGAAAGTGTAGGTAACAACACATCCGCCATGCTGATTCTCAACACGAGGGCCCCTCAGGGGTGCATGCTCAGTCCCCTCCTGTACTCCCTGTTCACTCATGACTGAACTACAACACCATCATTAAGTTTGCTGACGACACAAGAGTGGTAGGCCTGATCTCCGACAATGAAGAGACAGCCTATAGGGAGGAGGTCAGAGAACTGACCCCGTGTGGTGCAAGGACAACAACCTCTCCCTCAACGTGATCAAGACAAAGGAGATGATTGTGGACTACAGGAAAAGGAGGCTGGTTGCATCACTGCCTGGAATGGTAGAGGGTAGTGCGTATGGCCCAGTACATCTCCAGGGCCAAGCTTCCTGCATACCAGGACCTCTATACCAGACGGTGTCAGAGGAATGCCCTAAAATTGTCAGTCCCCAGCCAACCTAGTCATAGACTGTTCTCTCTGCTACCGCACGGCAAGCGGTAACGGAGCACCAAGTCTAGGTCTAAGAGGCTTCTAAACAGCTGCTACCACCAAGCCATATGCCTCCTGTACATCTAATCAAATGGCTCCCCAGACTATTTGCATTGCCCCCCTCCCCTTCTACTCTCTGTTATTATTGCATAGTCACTTTAATAACTCTACCTACTTGTACATGTTACCTCAATTACCTCGACACCGGTGCCCCCACACATTGTCTCTGTACCGGTACCCCCTGTATATAGCCTGTATATATTGTTATTTTTCTGCTGCTCTTTAATGATTTGTTATTTTAATCTCTTACTTTTTTAGGTATTTTCATAAAACTGCATCGTTGGTTATGGGCTTATAAGTAAGCATTACACCTGTTGTATTCGGCTCATGTGACAAATACATTTTGATTTGATTTGATCTCCTCCGGCGCCATCTCTCATGAAATTCCTTAACGGATTTGTATGCCTCTATCTAGATTCACATCAGATATGTTCACAGTTCACATATATTTACTCATACATGAATAGACAACGGTCAATTATATTCACTCCATTTCTCTCCCACTTTTTATTCTCACCACCATCTTGTTCTTCTCTTCTCCTGCAGATCTGAACCCGCCGCTCTTCTCCTCCATCTCGCCCCCTCCCTCTGGGGGCTCGTCCCTGCCCTCGTTCACTGACGATGACGCCCTTTTCCCCTACGGCCCCACGGAGACCGCCACCACCACCACCACTACCAGTACAATCAAGTTCATAGGCGACGAGCTGAACAAGAACCTCATCCCCATTTACTGCTCCATCTTGGCAGCCGTTGTGGTGGGCCTCGTAGCCTTCATCGTCTTTAAGAGGTGAGGAAGAAGGGCAGATGGGATGGGACTTCAATGAGGAATGGTGTTGCATTGTAATATTTAAGGGAACCAATCTACAGGAACGCAATGTTCGATAGATGAGATTTTCAAGACATGAGGTATACATAAGAGTCAAGGAATCTGATCTGATAATAGAGTTCATCTATTTCATATTTCATGAAGTAATCTGCCACTTTTTCTGGGTGAGGGCACAAGCCCCTGACATTCAGCCTGGGGATCCCCAACGTCTGTTCAGAGAAAACGGCCTATTTTGTGCTACATTTGAGTTGCTATCCTTTTAAACCTTTTACACCCACTCCCCACTGATCCCCGCGTAATATTGATTGCTTATTTTCCCAACTCTACACTCTCGACACGGCACTGCTAGCTTTAGTGTGATAATCCGACGCACTTTCAGCTCAAGACAGGGGCTTCAAAACAAACAGACCAGAACACGGTTGGGCTAGCATCGATGCTGGCGGCAGTCAGCACCGGGGACAGAAGGGGGGCTATGAAATATTCAGATACCCCATCAAATGGTGTCACTTTGACCCACTTCCGCCCCATGAGCATGAAAAGCAGACTGAGGACATAGACAGGTCGCACAATAGGTCAGTTACTATTGACTTATCTGTGAAATTGACATTTCTTTAATGGTTTTTTAAAATGTATTTATCTAGATTAGTCTCAATAGCTAGGTTTCCATCCAATTTACAACATATTTTCATGTGAGTATTATATAACTTGCCAGATCTGGTTTTCACACATGCTCTCTAAACAACAGTTCGCTGATAAAGTGGACAGGAGCATTTTTATTTGTAATTGGCAGCTAAGCCCTGATCATCATGTCACTTTACAAATGAAGACCCTCAATATTTACAGGAAAGGAGTATCAAGCTCATCCCCATGGACTTTCACCACCCTGGGAAGTTCATTATAACTTATTTCATCTGTAGCCTAATAAACTGCGCATGCGTTTTCAAGTCATAGTGAGGACCACACAAAATACCTCGACAGGATGGATATCTTATTGCACAATAAATAGTTTCCCCCACACAAAAAGATCCCACCATGTCGACCGAACAAATTGCACATTACATTATTGATTTTTAAATGTTTTATTTAACAAGGCAAGTCAGTTAAGAACAAATTCTTATTTACAATGACGGTCTACCCCGGTCAAACCCTAACCCGGACGACGCTTGGCCAATTGTGCGCCACCCTATGGGACTCCCAATCACGGCCAGTTGTGATACAGCCTGGAATCGAACCAGGGTCTGTAGTGACTCCTCTAGCACTGAGATGCAGTGCCTTAGACCACTGCGCCACTCAGGAGCCCAACATCTTGTTGGCAAGAGAGACCTGGTTAAAATAGCAGACAGAAATTATGTTCGAATGGGGTCTGAAGTGTCAGCAACTAAAGGGTCAAAAGTTCGAAGGTGTTTTATTTTTATTTTGATCCACTTCAAAGCTTGTTGAGTCTAGGATGAAATGTGTTTTGTTCAAATGTGTTTTGTTTACTCATTCAAGTAACTGACAGGTGTTAACTAATCAGAACAACAGGAGACGCATTGGTATGGAAGATGACAGGATTAGATTGAATGTAGTTTAATCAGATAAGGGTGCATAGTATGGAACGCCATTTGCGTCTTTGCGTGTCAAAAAAGATACACGTCAAATAACAGTATTTGACCTGTCAAACAAGATTATTTACCAATCAGGACCTGAATATGACTGCACGTCGCATAATAATTTCACGCGTTCATACATTTTTTACGTAGTTATTACACATTGATTACACTATCACTCGTATTTCATATGTCACAGCGATTCATCGATATGTATGCTATGATGCTGGTGAAGTTGTCTTGCGCACCTACAGTGCTGGATATAAAAAAGCTAGCTGATGGATGCAAACAATGTTCTTCCTCAAAAACATAGCAAAACGACATAATCTGTTTCAGGAGCTATAGTTAGCTAGATAATTATATTATATAATATATAAAATAACCCTAATTTATAAGACAGTTCTTATTTGATTAATGGTGGTCAAACCATTCTATGTGAAGCTAGCCACAATAAGGATTAGCCACAATATTGGACTTTGAGGTTAGCCTTCAAAATAAAAGTATGCCATTGACAGTGATGCAAACTAAAACAAATAGTAGAATTTTGCCATAATTGAATACATCATAATAAACGAGGTTGAAATGTTGTCATATAAAATCAACAAAAGACAATCATTTGTTAATTTCGGTTGAAATCACACTGGATGTATTATACTTTAGAATTGCATTGGGCGCATACTTATTTCACTGTACAGCCTTATCTATGGATTGTGGATCAATGACATGGGGTATCAGTCTACTCAGTGACACCCAGAGAAAATTAGCGTCGTAGCTCTTATTGTGGGACTCTGAAACAACCTAATTGAGCCACATTTATTGTCAACCTACTATGTGTATTGAACATTATCCCAGAGGAAAAACAATACTGCGTGGATGTTTTGGAGTCTGATAACTCTGAGGAGGGCATTGGGAAGAAATATCTTGGGTATTCAGTAGACTGATACCCCATTTCATTGATCCCTAATCCTTAGGTAAAGCTGTACAGTAGTCTGACTGGGGAGGTGATTTCACACAGTCGCAGTCCTGCGATAAGAGCTACAATGCTAATATTTGCGTAAACTCTTCACAGTTGTGTTCTGTGGGTGTCACCGAGTAGACTGATACCCCATTTCATTGCTTCACATTCCAACCTTGTTTAACATTATATAGTTTAAATATGGCATGATTCCACCAATTTTAACCTTCTGCATTGCTTTCAAATAAGTACTTTTATTTTGAAGGCAAACTGCAAATTCCACTATTGTGCCTCATCCTTATTGTGGCTAACTTCACAACACATAACCCGGTCCGGTCGAGCTTCACTAGCCAGATGAAGCTAGTTGGCTGCTTATAACGTTAGCTTTGTGCAACAGGGTTAAGTAGTTGGCAAGCTATTTATTTTCATGAACTGAAGTTCAATGTCAATAGGCAAACAACAAGTGACTATCTAGCTAATACTTACTGTGGTGGTTAATTTCTGTATTATCAAATGAGGAGAGACAAACTTATCACACAAGTCAGTTATACGTTAACTAAATCTTTAATAGTGAGAGCTTTGCAATAGCAATGACTTGTCAATGATTCACCATTTCTAATGATCCGTTAACAAACCACAGATATTAGGAACAGTTCACAAAGTGAGACTTTATAAATGAGATCCCGTAGCCAGATAGCATTCGCCAAGAATTATCGTTCTGTTTGGCCCCTAAGACGAGGTTGCTATCTTGTTCCTGTTACTCCTAGCACAAAACACCAACTCGACCAATGGCATAAATCAATTGTCAACTCCAGAAACTACCACACACATCCCTCAAGGCCAAACGAGGGAGTGACTGGCACACAAACATTGTGGAAATCTGTAATTGGTTCCCCATTAATTACGCCATCCTTTCACATGGTTTAGAATGGGTAAAGACACATTCACATATGAAGATAATGTTCCCTCCTGTCCTCTTCCCTTTCTGATATTCTGCATAGCACCAGGGACATGTGAAAGACAAGCCTGACCTCTCCCCTCTCTGGGTCCCAAGTGACTGAGCCCCAGCTGAGGGAGGAAGTGCAACTGCCAACACCAGAGTCCAAAGGGATACATTCTAATAACAAGTATATCACATAAGCATATTATGCAGATAAGACATCTTAATTATCCAAATTACCCAACTAATTCTGATTCATCCGTCACATTACTCACTAGGATTGCTGAATCATTGCGAAGAATAATGAAAAGGACTTCATTTCCTACTGGTCATTGTTTTTAGGTACCGAGCTAAAGCTAGCTAGCTACCGCAGAAGTACCGGTCAAACAAATTATGCCTTATTACCAACGTGGTATTATAAACACATAGTTCGTGGCCAGTGTATGCTTGTTTGCAGACTTTTTTTTGTACAGCTTTGACAGTGCTTACTGATAGTAGTGGTGGCACTTGGATGGCACATGCAAATTCAGCACACACAACATTCTACAATAGAATTGTATTATTTGACGCGCATCTTTTTTTGACCGCCAAGACCCAAACGGCGTTCCATAGCTAAGGGAGCATGTGGGAATGGCAGTGGACTGTGTAGAATATGAGGTGACTATTGAGAGTTAGTGCCAGCAAGAGAAAATTGGGGGTAGGGTTCTATCCTCTGCCAAAGGATTCAACATTCTACCTGCTCATCATGTATGTTGTTAATTGATAGTGATGGGGATGGGGTGAGCTTGTCTCCAGGCGGGCACTAATGGTGGGTGGGATTATCATGATCAATTAGTAATTTAACCCAATAGAGTCACTCTTGGCTCTCCAAATTGCGTCTGCATGTTTTAAAATAACCCACTATTACTTTTGTAAAAAAAAAAGTGTTATTACTATTGCATAGTTGTATGCTTAGTCCTGATGACCCATGGGTATCTGGATAAACTGAACTTTACAACACCATACAAGGTAACTGAACACGGGTATTCTTGAATTTAACAAATGTTTCTTTGACTAACGTTTAATTTCATTAGACCTTCGGCTCTGTGAAGCTGCAAGGGTCATGGCCGGTATTCATAAAGTGCCTCAGAGTAGGAGTGCTGATACGGTATATATACTTTGATACGCTTTATGAGTACGGGCCCTAACCTTCATCATTTGATTTGATTTGATTTGATTTGATTTGAAGTCAATTTAAAGCATTTATTAATCCATTTTTATATAATGAGTACTTTTTTCCCCCCATCTCTGTGCAGGTGGAACAGCTGTAAGCAGAACAAGCAGGGCGCCAACAACTGCACAGCAAATCAGAACCAGACTCCTTCGCCGGAGGGGGAGAAGCTGCACAGCGACAGTGGCATATCGGTGGATAGCCAAAGCCTACAGGAGCAGCAAGGCCAGGGGCAGACTCAGGCACAGACAGGTAGGCCTGCACAGAGATACTCACACACAGGCGAGCACAGATGTATGAGCACGCACGCACGCACACACACACACACAGGTGGCGCGTCCAATAAGCAAAGCTAAGCTTCCTCTGAAGTAAATTGAATTAAACTTGCCCAAATTATATAATTACCACTGCCTATACAAAAATAAATGAAATCCTTCAAAACACTAGCTTCTCTTTTTTTAAAGCGTGGATTGTTTTCAATCACAAGGCCAGGGCATAACCTACAGTCGGGAAGCGTGCAATTTTGGCAGCGTGCAGCATTTCAAATAGCTGATTGTTGATTTGCGGCAGTCAGTGAAAAGCATCTAAAATAGGCCTAGGCATATCTCAATATTTCTAAATACAATTGTTGGAAAAACAAAGAAAAAACTCTAACCTGTCTTTAGTTAAGATATCAAAATGTTCAACTCCCAATAGGCTATTGAGCAAACAACACTTAGCCCAAAGGTGGACGATATGCCGATATTAATTTCATCTTATTGTCTTACTTAGCCGCTACAAACGTGTGTCCCTCGTGGAACAGTGGGTACATAAAACATTCTCCATCAAAGGCTGCAAAGGCGCCAATTTCCTCTTTAACTCTATTTAATCTCGAGAAGGCAGAAAAAAACAGAAAATATACATACTTTCTTTATGAAAAACCATTTTCCACCACCATGCTATTCCCAGATGTTGTGTATTCAGCCAATCAGGTTGCTGCAGTCTGTTTTTTTCACCCAGGGTCTAATTGATTCAAAAATAAAAGACTGCTGCAACCTGATTGGCTGAACACAATAAACAACATCCTGGACTAGCTTTAGCTACTCTAGCATGGCGGTGGAAAATGGAGAAAGTATGCATATTTTTCCAGTTTTCTGTCTGCCTTCTTGCGATTAAATAGTTAGGGTGGAAATTGATGATTTTGCAGCCTGAATAGGCTGTTTTATTTACGAACCGGTCCACGGGGGATACGATTGTATAGCCGGCTGTATACATTCCCTATGGACGGTAAGATGAAACGACTCAATATCGCCATCTGCCAGCCTTTGGGCTAATTGGTACTATAGCGGAGCGCATCGGCCATATCCCCGGTGAGTGCGCACATTCACTGTCTTTATCATTGGGTGAGTTTTTTTAGGATAACATTTTCCTCCCCCAGGCTAGATGGACATCATAGCCTACAATATGTGTCTCCCCTTTTCATAGGCCTTGATTAGATGGTTGTATTCAAGACAAGGTTGTTTTTATTTAGCTCAGTTTGTCAGCAGAGTAGCTATTGTCTCCAATCATAGAGAGTAGAGAGTGTCTTAGAATTGCACGAAATGTGTTTATAAAAGACAATTTTTTTGCGAACAGTGAGTCAGTCTTGTGACTGATTGGATAGTCAGCCTTGTGACTATCCAATCTACTCCTCACATTAGGAATAGTAGGCTAGCTTACATTTGTCTGCAAATGCCATAATAGATGCATGCAATACTTTATCATAAAGGTAAAACAATTTTTGTTGTAGATTTGTTTAGCTTCCCCTTACTTGAAGCTCACGCACGGCATACAGTATGCACATACACACATACTTTAACACACACACACCTGTATGTAGAGACAAGTCAACCCAGGGACAGACAGGTACAGACGGGAACTTTACTACAGGTCTGTGCACCCGACACCTAATGTACTGTAACACAAAATATAGATTAATGCACCACATCTACTATAGCACACCTAGACAAGCTCCCCCCCCAAAAAATATAATGAAAAGATCCATTCATGAATTCACATTTAAGTCAGCATTCAGGTCAATTATACCATGTGCCACGCAACAAAGCAACTCCATAGAGGTACCATGCGTTTGATGGCTGCTTGCACTTTGAGAGCAGTTTTCAAAATGGAGCAAAATGCATAATTGGGCTATTTAGGTTGAACCGTGATACCACTCAACAGAACACTACCACAAATAGGTTTGATGGACAGTAAGCTGGTATGGAATAGCTTTTCTAGATGCCATGTTTGTTAACACCCTGAGGGCCTTCACTCAGTAAGACAAGAGGATAGGAATTTCCCTTTGGGGAGAGTGGCATCTGGTGGCCTCGTAAGCTCCACTTTGAACACAACCTCTCAAACCTACTGTAGCAAATCAACAACAATAATAATAAACCTCTGTTAGGGGCCACAGTTAGTTCACCAGTGGCATGCGCTCCTGGCGGTTTGGAGTCAAGCCCTGAAGAACCCGTTTGGAAGAATGTAGACCTTTCAAAACACACACTTGGCTGAAACTAGACTAGATGGCTGGTTTGTCTGTGGAGTCGCGTGATTCTCTAGTGATTAACAGGTTCCTTAGAAAACCTTCAGAGAACAAGAACTAGTTCCAAAGAACTATAAGCAACTGGAGCAGAGGAAATAGTCAGAAAGAGCACTCCAGCTGGCCTGAACAAAGTCCTACAATATACTGTCTATAAGTGTAGTGAATCAATACTATTTGCTGATGTGCATTTCTGTTTAGTGATTCCATCTGGAAACAAAGCCAAATTCAAAGTCAAAGCTATGATGTAATGATGATCCATTGACATTAATGTATGATTGACAAAAAGTCCACACAGATCCTGAGTAAGGATTTGGAGCTCACTGACCAGTGTGATTAAACATTACTTCAACAGATATGAACGTAAATGTAACCTCAGACTAACGCTCATGTAACATCTTTCTCCCTGCAGTGGTCACTGTGGATGAGGAGCCTTGTCTGCTCCTTCCCCTCCACACGCGAGAGGAGGTTGAGAAACTCCTCTACAGGGGTGGAGAAGGGGAGGGCTACGACCACACGGAGGACAGAGATTGGTGCAGCCTGGCAGGGCTGCTGGGATACCAGGAAGAGCGCATCGCCACATTCCGGCAGCAGGAACATCCAATCCGTGCACTGCTCTCTGATTGGGCGAGCCAGGATTGCGCCAGCCTGGACACGCTCTGCACGGCGCTGTGCAAGATCAACCGCGAAGACATCGCACAGAGCCTCGTGCTCAGCCCCAACACCGTCAAACCCACTGCCACATCTGCAGTGTGACCATTTGACCATTACCGCCAATGCTACGAAAACATCACAGCCAAACCCCCCCCCCCCCCCCCCCCCCCCCCCACCACAGTCCATCCATACTGTGACTATTTAACCGACTACACCAACCATCTGAGCAATTACACCAATGCCAAACCATGCAGATCGGCAAACCAAAGTCTGATCATCCACACCTGATGCCAAAACTACTGCTATCGATCCACCAAGACTCGGCCCAGACCTAAATCAAACATTTCTGCGAGACTTCGGCAGCCACTGCATCCCTTACCGCCTTTATGGTCCTTCCTAAGCGTGCCGCATCGTGTGAAACCTATCGCTTCCAATTCCACTTGTGAACCTATGTCAAACTCTGTGGCTGGTGCACTTTCAAGATACACAAACCCATGATGGTCAACTGTGGCCTTGTAACCATACTACTGGATGTTCCACTGTGTCTTCAGTGTGCCCAAAACAGTCAGGCACCATTTTGCTCTGCCCTCTCACTAACCCGGAAGTAGCAAAAGGCTACAAGACTCTGGGGATTGAGGTTAATTTTCATTTGCTGTGCTTCTCTTATGACTGAACTAATTGTTTTCATCCATTCCTCACTTGCAACACAGAACTCTGGCTTGTGGTGCCTTGATGAACATCCCTTGGCATTCAACACGTACAGCAAGGTACTACTATTCTTTCATTTCATTTTTGTTGTTCTGTACTACCAAAGCCTAGCTTATCAACCATACCTATACCTATTATAATATCTGAACATTAAATTGTTTGTAATTTATTGGCAAAATATTCCATTATTTGTGACCATTTGCTAGTCAATCAATGACTGTCGGTCAAAGCTGAATGGTGGTCATTTTCAGCAGAGATCAAGGACTGGAAAGATATAACGAGCTAGACTACAAAAGGTTAGCACTAAATCCAAACCAATTCTTATGTGAAAAAAGCTAATGACATATCAACCTGCATCGTCGCCTCTATTATTTTCAACACATTGATATGGAGAAGCTCAATTATTTGAGCCGTTTCCTCCATAATATTTTGTGAAATGAAATATTAAGGAGAAATATCCCCTTTCAAACTTAAGTTATCGTATGCATTATTATTATTTCTTTAGACCTGACATAGGAACAGTTCCCAGTATGTATATATCTACTGGAACAAAGTCAGAGTAGTGGACTGGCTGACCTGGGCTGGCTAACATGGTAGTCTGTGGAGCAGGCAACCTGACTCCAGCTTCTATCTGGCCAGGCCCATCTGCATAACACTGGGGCTCTCACACTAGGCCTATACTCTGACCTAGATAGAAAAGGACTAGGAATTTAAAACTCACTCACACATATAGGCCTATCTACACACACAAACATCCATGAATGCACGCACACACACACACACACACACACACGCACACGCACACACACAAATCTACACACACTTACATACACACGTACACAAACACACAGATGCATGCATGCATGCCAGTATCCACACACATGTATGCATACACATACTGTACAAGAGAACAAACAAACAAAAAAGCCTGTGCTGTGTCAATCAAGTGTTGTGTCAATGATAAGGGACCACAGGACCAAGGTCATTGGACATGAACATACACCCTTTCAGGGACCACATGCAGGACACCTTATCGGACATGATGGACGTCGGCCAACTTGCAGTCAAAAATATTGCAGTCATTCACACCACAACTGGAATCTGTATAAATCATGTAATCCTTTCCCGTGAGGTCATCCACTGCTGTGTTAGCAAGAGGAACAGCATGTACACACTAGCGAGTCATATAACCGATACACATCATATTCAAAATGCACATACAAGTACTGTACATAAAATAACTTACGACTGAACAACTAGCCATTATTTCAGGCTAAGATATACAAATCCAGGGTTATCTATTTCTGTTTAGTTTCTCAGGGTCTTTAGTGATTAGCTGGATGTTTGTCTAATGTTGTTTCCTTTTCCTAATCAACGCTCAGACAACCTGAATTAGTTGTGTATAGGTTGAGGAAGGTGAGGGAGGCCTTGTGGAGGGATCCAACACTAGCTAGTGTTTCAGGAAAGGCCCTTTGTAGAACTTACTCAGGCAATGATATCAGTGGCGTTTCAGGTTGTCTTTCTATGCAGTCGCGCTGCTCGGAGGATCAGATCTCACATTGCCTGGAAAAGTGTTTAAATGTTTAAGGTAGCAGGGACCATATTCATATGATATCTAGTAGGGGACTGCCAAAAAGACGACCCGGTGGCCATTGTGACTGACAATCCTTCAGACAAAAGAATAGGGATGGATGCAGATCAGAGGAAAAACAGGGGTGTCTAGTTTCCCCATTGTTCACGACAACAACCTTCGAATGAAAGGCTAGTCCTTAGAGATCGGAGACGAGCAATACGGGAGGACTTCCAACCACTGAGAGTTGAAAAGATGAAAAGAAGCATGCCAATTAGACCTTTTGGTAACAGGTTACTTAAAGCTGACGGGTATAATGCATTAAGATGTGGTTATAATGCATTGTAAAAATTGCTATAGGCATTTATGTCCCACTTATAATGTCTTATTGTCATGCCATGGTACCTACATATTATAAGCCTCATAAGCCTCATTGTATGCTTATAACAAGTAATAAAGCACTATACGTGTTAGCTCAAAGTCAAAATGTTAGCACATCGGTGCATTCATAAAGCCTTCGTAAATGCTTCAAAATGTGTCGTAGGCATGCATAACCATTACAGGCAGCTATGAATTAAGAACTGAGGGGGGTGTTCCCTTATTTTTGTTGTGCTTTGTGGGGTCATATATTTCTTAGCTTATTTGAGGGTTAAAATGCCAATGCATGCTTATAACAAATGTAATTGCAGCATAATACAGCCTAAAGTGAAGCGTATCCCCATTTATTCTCATTGTCAACTTGATTTTTTTTATATATATTTTTTTTTTTCAATTTCACATTGGGAATTTTTTTGGGGGGGGGGGACAGGGGTTGAATGACAGGAGTCCGGAGGAAGTAACAGTGGTCGCTTGCTTTCTGTCCATCATTTAATGCAAAGAGATCTGTTAGGGCTGTCGTGTTAAATTCTGGCATTACTGACATATAGGTAGGTTCAAAGAGAGTGAAGACAATATTCATGCTTTGCTGGACTTGAACCAGTCTATGTCACAGAATTGATCCACGCCTGGTTTAGCTTGCTACTGCAAGAGTCTGGCCTGAGTCTATAGGCACACGTGCCTATTGTAAGTACTGTACAGCACGTTTCACCGATAGTTTACTGATCTTAGTTCAGTGGCTAAATTACGAACAAAGGTATTCTCAAGGGTTTTCATGTGTTACTAGCAGTAATAAACGGTATTATAGGTTAGATTGTAGAGCACCGTATGTATTCGACATCACAAGTGACCTGGGAAATGTTTCAGGTCCCTGATGATGATGTTGTGTTTGTTTTGTATGTATTTTTATTTGATTTTGATAAGTGTTCATTTGAAGTTTGTGTTTTTGAGCCCTCAAGGCTTATCGTAAAATATCATGGTCCGACAGGACTTCTGACTCAGATGCAGTCTCTAGAGTCGATCGACAGTGACTCAATCCCACTTTACCTCAATGACCTGACTCTAAAGAAATAGAATATTTGGCCCAAATGGTTTCACTGTATGCCTTAGCCACAGTCAGTAGGACACAAATTAAGCATAGTCCTGAACTAAAAAGCTATTTCAAAGAAGATCCTCTGTTGATGCTTTTTAGTCCAGGACTATAATACATTTTTTGTCTAGGAAACCAACCCCAGATGTCTGGATCAACGGTATTGCATGGTAAACACTGCTGGGACTAAATGTGGTATATCCCTGTATAGTGTATGTATGTGTGTGTGTGTGTGTGTGTGTGTGTGTGTATATATATATATATATATATATATATATATATATATATACTGAGGGAACAGAACATTAAGAACACCCTCCTAATATTGAGTTGCACCACCTTTTGACCTCAGAACAGCCACAATTCATGAGGGTATGGACTCTACAAGGTGTCGAAAGCGTTCCACAGGGATGCTGGCCAATGTTGACTCTCAATGATTCCCACAGTTGTCAAGTTGGCTGGATGTCCTTTGGGTGGTGGACCATTCTTGATACACACGGGAAACTGTTGAACGTGAAAAACCCAGCAGCTTTGCAGTTCTTGACACACTCAAACTGGTCCGCCTGGCACCTACTACCATACCCCGTTCAAAGACACTTAAATATTTTGTCTTGCCCATTCACCCTCTGAATGGCACACATACACAATCCATGTCTCAGTTGTCTCAAGGCTTAAAAATAATGATTTAACCTGTCTCCTCCCCTTCATCTATACTGATTGAAGTGGCTATAACAAGTGACATCAATAAGGGATCATAGCTTTCACCTGGATTCACCTGGTCAGTCTATGTCATGGAAAGAGCAGGTATTTTTTATGTTTTGTATTCTCAGTGTATGTACTGAATGTGTTATAAGTAGGTTAGGTAAGGGATGAAAGGAAAACCTATAGGATGATAGCTCTCCACTACGAGGGTTGGGCATGAAATGACAGCAGGCTGTTCAATACTGAGCCATACTGACTGACGGGTGGCGTGGATTGGTACAGCTCGGCTCAGTCCCACGTTATCACTTATTTGGCTAAATTATTATCCATAGTTGCCTCTTTTGATACAGCAGCAGTCTTTAAATGGACTGTTACCTTGAATGCAACACTACGATGTAAAAGCTATTCAACTCCAATTAAACTCTGTCTATGTCATTTCCTGACATATTTTTACTCTCGCTCTCTCTCACTGCAGTGGTTCTCAGGAGACGGGCCAGTTTGTGTGGGGAGAACATGTGTCAGACAAGGTTGAGTCAGGCGTCTAATGTTTTGTACACCCAGTGTATAGCCATGACTGTAACAACAAAGTTGGTTTCCCCTACAGACACTGACGAGGAATGTGCTAATATGATATGAAAACTGAACTGAGGACAGAATTGTTTCCCCCCCAAACAGTATTCACTTAATTTCTTTATTTTTATTAGAGGACAGTTGCAGGCCATACGTTTTGTATAGTTGTGAAGCAGCACACCTAGTAAGTACAATAAAATACCAATGAAGGCTTATATTCAACTTAACCTCGCACTTGGCTGCATACTGTTCGGTCAGAGGAAGAGGTGGGAGTTTGACAGTGAAGGGATTGTTGAAAATATATGAAAATAAATTGATGGAGATGTGTCACCAAGCCCTGATGATGTGGTCCATAGTGAAACAAGACGGATTCTTAATGCGCCAAGATGTACAGAAGTGAGAAATACTGAATGTTCCTTGTATTTACTAATATGTACACTGTATTATACAAATGTGAATTTGCTATATAAACAGTACAATCCACAAACTAATAAAGTCCTTCAATCAACATCTTGTCAAAAAGCAATGATTTCAAATATGGTTATAAAAGTAATTATTGTGTCTCTATCGCTGTCATTCACACACACACACACACACACGCACGCACGCACGCACACACGCACGCACACACACACACACACACACACACACACAAACATTCACACACAAACTCATGCACACACACTACCCCCATTAACAATGTGGCTAGCTTGTGTAACTTCCATGGATTCACACATTATCTCCTTAGGCTGCAGGACTCTGGGCATTTTCCCGCAAAGCCACTTCAACGTCCTTCTGACATGTAACTCGAGGCAAATGAGACAGATTGATTACCGGGGGCTTCAAACATAAAGAACACACAGAGAGGAGGAGGAAGGAGGTGAGGAAGAGTTGTGTACTACTTGTCCCTCCTTATTGGCTGCTTTACAATGAGTGTAAAGGAAACATGGTGTAATTTTCTAAATGTTATGGCCAAATCAACTGAAATGAGTTTGACCTTAGTTAAAAATCATTTGACCATTTAAAAAAAAAAACATTGCATGGTTGTTTAGTTAGCTGAAGTTTTTAGTGGATGTTTATTAAAAAAACTCAACTGTGGATTACAGTTTCTGACAACTTTTAGGGTGAAGAAGCATCAAGTTGTAAAATACTGAAATCCTTAACACCAGCTAAGTTGGTTGAGAGCGCATTCACATCAACATGCTGGGGAAGCGGCAACCGTAGGTCATTTGCTGTGTGAAAAAAAACATGCATTGCAACTCATGCTACTGTGAGACCCACATGATGTTGAGGCCTGTGTCAATTGACCATAACATGACCGTAAATATGTTCACAACCGTTTAATGTCCAATTTGAACCACAGCAACCCCTACATAGGGCAGTGGCTCCAATCACTACTGCCCTGGGGCATAGGGTCACCTTAGACTAGAGGGATGAGTGTCCCCTATTAGCCCTCAAACACCACTTCCAGCAGCATCTGGTCTCCTGTCCAAAGGTCGACCAAGCCATGCATAGCTTCAGAGGCAAACCATCAGTGGGATGCATGCAGACAGAGTGGTATGGCTGCTGTATGGCTGTATGAGTTATTGTTGGCCTTTGACATGGGGGTTGCTGTCATGAGGGTAACATAATGCTATCATAACAATGGCATATAGCTTGTCAAAACAACTAACCTCAAGTTGGCGAGTGACACAGCTCGGTAATGAAGCGGAAAATGACACGTGCTTGAACATTTCGCTGTTTCACTTTCGCAACAGTTGTGCCACTTAATATTAGATGTAGTAGATATCATGACTGTTGACATTCGGTCAGGAACTATTATCCCAAGTGTTATATAGTTCTTATAGCAGTTACTAATAATGTAAGCATTGTTAATGGAATAAATTACGTTTTTCATCAGCATATGTATAACAATTCAATTCGACGAACTATCTGACAATTTTCTGTCACATACTGTACACGCTTAACTACCAGAACTGTAATTCTTCTGTTAAACTGTCAATGATGTTTTATCATTATAGAAGACTGACTATGGGGTAGAGGAGCAATTAATGCATTTGCTTTGGCAGTCAATACATTTATTTTAAAAGTGAAACCAGAACTTTTAGGGGGTAGATCAGCTTTAATATTGCAGATAGACTGTGGCTTCCATCAATGTAATTGTCTGCATCATTTCCGATACCCAATATATTTATTTTGTTAAAATATATATATATATATATATATATTTATATATATATACAGTACCAGTCAAAAGTTTGGACACACCTACTCATTCCAGGGTTTTTCTTTATTTGTACTATTTTCTACACTGTAGAATAATAGTGAAGACATTAAAACTATGAAATAACACATGTAGTAACCAAAAAAGTGATAAACAAATCCAAATATATTTATATTTGAGATTCTTCAAAGTAGCCACCCTTTGCCTTGACGAAAGCTTTGCATACTTTTGGCATTCTCTCAACCAGCTTCACCTGGAATGCTTTTCCAACAGTCATGAAGTAGTTGATAATCCTTAAGATGTTTCTACAACCTGATTGGAGTCCATCTTTGGTAAATTCAATTGATTAGACATGATATGGAAAGTCACACACCTTTCTATAAAAGGTCTCACAGTTGAGAGTGTATGTCAGAACAAAAACCATGCCATGAGGTCAAAGGAATTATCCGTAGAGCTCCGAGACAGGTTTGTGTCAAGGCACATATCTGGGGAAGGGTACGAAAAACTGGAACCACCAAGACTATTCCTAGAGCTGGCCGCCCGGCCAGACTGAGCAATCGAGGTAAAAGGGCCTTGGTCATTAAGGAGACCAAGAACCCAATGGTCACTCTGACAGAGCTCCAGAGTTCCTTTGTGGAGATTGGAGAACCATTCAGAAGGACAACCATCTCTGCAGCACTCCACCACTCAGGCCTATATGGTAGAGTGGCCAGATGGAAGCCACTCTTCAGTAAAAGGCACATGACAGCCCGCTTGGAGCTTGCCAAAGGGCACCTAAGACTCTCAGACCATGAGAAACAAGATTCCAAGAATAGGGATTGAACTCATTTGCCTGAATGCCAAGCGTCACATCTGGAGGAAACCTTGCACCATCCCTACGTTGAAGCATGGTGGTGGCAGTATCATGCTGTGGGGATGTTTTTCTGCGGCAGGGACTGGGAGACTAGTTAGGCTTGAGGGAAAGTTGAACAGAAAAAAATACACAGAGATCCTTTATGAAAACCTGCTCCAGAGCACACAGGACCTCAGACTGGGGTGAAGGTTCCCCTTCCAACAGGACAACGGCCCTAAGCAAACAGCCAAGACGACACAGAGTGGTTTTGGGACAAGTCTCTGAAAGTCCTTGAGTGGCCCAGGCGGAGTATGGACTTGAACCCGATCTAACATCTCTGGAGAGACCTGAAAATAGCTGTCCTGCGATACTCCCATCCAATTTGACAGAGCTTGAGAGGATCTGTAGAGAAGAATGGGACAAACTCCCCAAATACAGGTGTGCCAAGCTTGTAGCGTCATACCCAAGAAGAATCAAGGCTGTAATCACTTCCAAAGGTACAAAGTACTGAGTAAAAGGGTTTATGTAAATGAGATATTTCATTTTTTATTTTTTTTTATTAAACTAGCAAACATTTCTAAAAACCTGTATTTGCATTTTCATTATGTGGTATTCTGTTTTGATTGACAAGAAAATTTAGAAACTTTAAAGAACTTTGAAAGTTTCTTCAAGTGCAGTCGGTACCTCTGCTGCAAAGGATAAGTTCATTAGAGTTACCAGCCTCAGAAATTTCAGCCCAAATAAATGCTTCACAGAGATCAATTAACAGACACATCTCAACATCAACTGTTCAGACGAGAATCAGGACTTCATGGTCGAATTGCTGCAAAGAAATCACTACTTAACCTCTACGGGATCGGTCCGCTAATGTGATTAGCATGAGGTTGTAAGTAACAAGAACATTTTCCAGGACATAGACATATTTGATATTGGCAGAAAGCTTATATTATTGGTAATCTAACTGCACTGTCCAATTTACAGTAGCTATTAGAGTGAAATAATACCATGCTATTGTTTGAGGAGAGTGCACAGTTTTGAACTTGAAAATTTATTAATAAACCATTAAGGCACATTTGGGAAGTCTTGACACAAAATTTTGAACAGAAATGCAATGATTCATTGGATCAGTCTAAAAATGTGCACATACACTGCTAGTGGACAAAATCTAAATTGTGCCTGTGCTGGAATAATACATCATGGCCTTTCTCTTGCATTTAAAAAATGATGGTACAAAAAAATACAAAAAACGTTTGGTTTTTTCTTTGTATTATCTTTTACCAAATCGAATGTGTTTTATTCTCCTATATTCCTTTCACATTTCCACAAACTTCAAAGTGTTTCCTTTCAAATGGTACCAAGAATATGCATATCCTTGCTTCATGTCATGAGCTACAGACAGTTAGATTTGGGTAAGTCATTTTAGGCCAAACTTTTTTTTATTTAGTTGTCTGAAAGCGTTCAAAATACACTGAAAAAAGTCCAAATACATAATCTATACGAACAAAATGTGATGTCAAAATAAATTGATATTGAGGTGTGTGAAAAATCAACATGTGAAAATCCATGTGAAACTTTACACGTCTGAAAACCACGTGTCTGACTCGTGGAATTTGGAATTTGTATGACATTTTTCTTCTATTCTTTCACATGAAGTTTTGAAACGTGTGCTCATATGTGTGTTTGAAAACCATATGTATTTTTTTTCACTTTCAAGTTTTTTATTTTATTATTATTGAAGGAAATCCCTTTCTATTTCACTGTTCTGGAACCTGAGGAAAGGTATTTTATTCTTCAAAGGGGTGACTGATGTTGCTCTGTCCCAATGTTATGGGCTATTTTGGGACCATGTGAAAAGGTATTTTTCGAGGTGACCGAGGTTGGGTCTCCTGATGTTGCTCTGTTCAGGGACCTGCTCAAACCAGGGTTTGGCTCAATTCAGAATTTTGGAATTGACTCCCAAGTATCCATTTCAATAGAATGACACTGCAACAACTGTTTCAGAGCACAGAGTAAATGTTGAATTTACGAACGCTCAACACCTGTTGAATATGGCCAGTGTTAGTAAACGTCAGCAAAAAAATTGTTATTAAATTGTTGCCAGGGTCACAGTTAAAGTCACCAACACTCTGGATAACATGAAAACAGCCTAACCAGCTCTGTTGAGAAAAATTGTCAGAGTTTGGGTGGGGGCTGAAGTTTACGATGATTCTTGTGGTATTGCACACGGTCAGTAGTGTGAACCAGAGTGACTTGATGCAACGGGCCAAGCACGCTGTACAAACAAAACGGAAACGACACAGGACGTCTTGGGGTTGCAGTCTGCCGTGAAGCGTTCAACCATGTGTACGGGTAAGAATCTAGCTACAGTTTCAGATATTATATGTTTCGATTTTTTTCAGAAAGTTGATTTCATTGCAAGTTAAAGCTTACTGTTAGCTAGCTAGCTGATGTTAGATGACTTGCTCTCTAGCTAACATTACCTGTATGATCTATGTGTAGTAATGTTATCTCAGAATGCCATTTCACATGGCTAGTTATTGCTTAATGTTAACTAGCTAACATCGAACCTATTTGGTTAACTTTAGCTAGCTATGACAATTGGTTTGTATTGCTAGTACTCTATGGATTGGGATTATGGTTAATTGTTTAGCTAGCTACATGTCTAAACAAAAGACCCCAAGTTAAAGCTTACTGTTCGCTAGTTAGCTGACGTTAAATGGCTGACTTGATAGCTAACATTACGTTTATGATCTGTGTGTGGTGAGATCTCAGAATGCCATTTCGCATTGCTAGTTATAGCCTAATGTTAACTAGCTAACTAGCTAACGTTAACCAGGTTTGATTAACTTTAGATAGCTATGACAATCATTTTGTATTGCTGGTACTCTAATCAAATCAAATGTATTTATATAGCCCTTCATACATCAGCTGATATCTCAAAGTGCTGTACAGAAACCCAGCCTAAAACCCCAAACAGCAAGCAATGCAGGTGTAGAAGCACGGTGGCTAGGAAAAACTCCCTAGAAAGGCCAAAACCTAGGAAGAAACCTAGAGAGGAACCAGGCTATGTGGGGTGGCCAGTAATCTTCTGGCTGTGCCGGGTGGAGATTATAACAGAACATGGCTAAGATGTTCAAATGTTCATAAATGACCAGGGGGCGCCAACCCAGAAAGGACGACCACTTCCAGGGACGGTATGAGAGAGCCCCAGTAAGCCAGTGACTCAGCCACTGTAATAGGGTTAGAGGCAGAGAATCCCAGTGGAAAGAGGGGAACCGGCCAAGCAGAGACAGCAAGGGCGGTTCGTTGCTCCAGAGCCTTTCCGTTCACCTTCCCACTCCTGGGCCAGACTACACTCAATCATATGACCCACTGAAGAGATGAGTCTTCAGTAAAGACTTAAAGGTTGAGACCGAGTTTGCGTCTCTGACATGGGTAGGCAGACCGTTCCATAAAAATGGAGCTCTATAGGAGAAAGCCCTGCCTCCAGCTGTTTGCTTAGAAATTCTAGGGACAATTAGGAGGCCTGCGTCTTGTGACCGTAGCGTACGTGTAGGTATGTACGGCAGGACCAAATAAGAGCGATAGGTAGGAGCAAGCCCATGTAATGCTTTGTAGGTTAGCAGTAAAACCTTGAAATCAGCCATTGCTTTGACAGGAAGCCAGTGTAGAGAGGCTAGCACTGGAGTAATATGATCAAATTATTTGGTTCTAGTCAGGAGTCTAGCAGCCGTATTTAGCACTAACTGAAGTTTATTTAGTGCTTTATCCGGGTAGCCGGAAAGTAGAGCATTGCAGTAGTCTAACCTAGAAGTGACAAAAGCATGGATACATTTTTCTGCATCATTTTTGGACAGAAAGTTTCTGCTTTTGCAATGTTACGTAGATGGAAAAAAGCTGCACTTGAAATGGTCTTGATATGTTCTTCAAAAGAGAGATCAGGGTCCAGAGTAACGCCGAGGTCCTTCACAGTTTTATTTGAGACGACTGTACAACCATTAAGATTAATTGTCAGATTCAACAGAAGATCTCTTTGTTTCTTGGGACCTAAAACAAGCATCTCTATTTTGTCCGAGTTTAAAAGTAGAACGTTTGCAGCCATCCACTTCCTTATGTCTGAAACACATGCTTCTAGCGAGGGCAATTTTCATTGATGTTTCATTGAAATGTACAGCTGTGTGTCATCCGCATAGCAGTGAAAGTTAACATTATGTTTTCGAATGACATCCCCAAGAGGTAAAATATATAGTGAAAACAATAGTGGTCCTAAAATGGAACCTTGAGGAACACCGAAATTTACAGTTGATTTGTCAGAGGACAAACCATTCACAGAGACAAACTGATATCTTTCTGACAGATAAGATCTAAACCAGGCCAGAACTTGTCCGTGTAGACCAATTTGGGTTTCCAATCTCTCCAAAAGAATGTGGTGATCGATGGTATCAAAAGCAGCACTAAGGTCTAGGAGCACGAGGACAAATGCAGAGCCTCGGTCTGATGCCATTAAATGTAATTTACCACCTTCACAAGTGCAGTCTCAGTGCTATGATGGGGTCTAAAACCAGACTGAAGCATTTCGTATACATTGTTTGTCTTCAGGAAGGCAGTGAGTTGCTGCGCAACAGCCTTTCCTAAAAATGTTTGAGAGGAATGGAAGATTCAATTTAGGCCAATAGTTTTTTATATTTTCTGGGTCAAGGTTTGGCTATTTCAAGAGAGGCTTTATTACTGCCACTTTTAGTGAGTTTGGTACACATCCGGTGGATAGAGAGCCGTTTATTATGTTCAACATAGGAGGGCCAAGCACAGGAAGCAGCTCTTTCAGTAGTTTAGTTGGAATAGGGTCCAGTATGCAGCTTGAAGGTTTAGAGGCCATGATTATTTTCATCATTGTGTCAAGAGATATAGTACTAAAACACTTTAGATTATGCTTCATTGTTTAGCTAGCTAGCTACAATCTAAACTAAAGAACCCAAGTGAAAGCTGACTGTTAGCTAGCTAGCTGATGACCCATCAAGTTAGCCAGGCATGTCTGAGGGTGATTATGGCTATCTATTGGAATTTGTCTTTCAGCATCAGTAGAACAAGCATGACTCTCCTCCACCAGTCATACAACGAGAATGGTCTAATCTAACGCCCCACATCCAAAAGAGAGCTGGTACAAGCAAGCACAGGTTACACCTGAAGCATAAGGACTTGCAGCGAGTGGTGAACTTCATCAACAATGACGCAGAGGATAATGCAATAGTATTACCAGGACCACCCAGGACACAAACACTTTGGGGGAAAGCTGCTGCCATTCCATGTGACAAAAGCAGCAGTGTGGCGTCTCTACAAGGAATCGATGACAGCACTCGGTATATAAAGCATAAGCAACACGTTTTGATTATTTAATTGACCAACATGATTGGCACTACCTTTATTACTCTCACATTATTTTTGTATTTTCCAGAGGGCTGTCTTCCTTCAGGAATCTGTAGAGAAAATTGTTGCCCCACATCTCAAGCACTAAGCCCAGGACAGACCTGTGCTGGCAGTGCCAGAGGAGCAACTATCAGGTCTTCAGATCTGCCAGAATTTGTTAAGTCAGCCAAGCTGAAGAATTAAGATCTGCATCTCCTGCTTGTTCAGAGTGTGCGGTCTGTCTACCGGAAGATATTTGCTGACTGCAAGACCACCTGTCAAGACATGCAGTTGTCTCTGGGGGCCCCTACTGAACCAGCAAGCAAAGACATCGGGATGCATTACAGCTTTGATTTTTTCTCAACAAGTAAGCAACATTTCCTCCTTTATACTGATTAAGGACAGAGAGAAACAGAGAGTGAGAGAGAGAGAGCATTTCACTGAGCTGTGTAATTAATTTACATTTTGTTGTTTGCAGGTGCACTATCATTCTGACCCTATGCAGCCAGGTCCCATCTACTTTTTAACTCCTCGCAAGTGGGGCTTGTTTGGTGTCTGCTGTGAAGGAATACCACAACAAGTCAATTACTTGATTGGTGAAGGCATGTCATCACTTAATTGATGAAGGCATGTCATCCGGCAAAGGCAGCAGCACAGTCATCAACGACATGCATCATTTATTCACCAACTACGGAGTTGGGGAAACACGTGTATACCTGAATTCTGAAAATTGCAGTGGCCAACCAAGAACAAGTTTGTGCTCTGGTATTGTGCCTGGCAGACCATGCACAAGCTCCACCACAGTCTGGACCTTGGACTTCCTGGTCACAGTCCACACCAAGTTTGCCCCTGACTAGTGCTTCAGCCTCATCAGGCAGCACTTCAGAAAGACCAGAGTGAACACTTTGTCTAAGATTGCTGGTGTTGTGATGGACAGCACTGTGACAGGGGTCAACATCCCACAGCTGGTTGGACTGGAGAATGGTACGGTGCTGGTGGAAAGCTGTTTGGGACTCAATTTCTGCCTGAAGACATACCCTAATCGAATTGCCTGTAGCTCAGGCCCAGAAGCAAGGATATGCATATTCTTGATATCATTTGAAAGGAAACACTCTGTGAATTGAATGTAGGAGAATTTAACACAATAGATCTGGTAGAAGACAATACAAGGAAATAAATATACATTTTCTGTTTTTATTGTTGTTGCATCATCTTTCAACTGAACAAGAACAGCCAAACATTCAGATAGGATGCTGGGGATAATTTTGATGCAGAACATAACAGGGCGACAGTATTTGAGCAAAGTTTCAGACAGATATCTTCATGAATGAGCAAGCTACATGACATTGAGCATGTAGTCACCCAGGTGTCCCACACAAGTTGCCCAAATGTACCCAAGTGGCCAAATTGGTACAGTGATACATTTTGATGCAAATAACTATCTGCGAAATAACACCCCCCCCCCCCATTTTTTTAAAAATAAAAATTAATTATTGAAAATTTGAAAAAAATGAAAATTACAAGGGTAACAATTTACACACATTCAATGTATAATATTATAATGTACAATATTGTGAAGACTGCTGATGCCATAGCCCATAGCAGTCTCTTTCTGGTGTAAAACAGAGGGTCACCGAACAAGTGGTGCAGGTGACGGGAAATTTCATGTGGCAAAGAGCACAACGACGCCTCCCTACTGTGCCCTTTTTGCCCTGAGGCATATTCATGTCTGCAGAGATGAACTTTGGCATGTGAGCACCACTGGTTGAAGCAGCAGAAGGGGACAGAGGGGACAGAGGTGCAGCGGACTTGCTGTAGCTAGCAAGCTCCTGGATGAGCAGCTCCCTGAAGGCTAGCTGTGAGATGGGGGGCTGTCCACAGCTCTTAGCCATTTCCTTCTGGAGGATGAAGGCATTCACCACAGCATTGTCGATGAAATGATAAAACAATGTCCTGTACCATTTCATTGTCTTGTGGAGAACATTGTAGTGACCTATCAGCGTGTCTGACAGGTCCACACCTCCCATGCCCTTGTTGTAATCCTTTATAGCTGCAGGAATGGGGAAATTTTTGGTGGTCCATGCCCCAGTAGCGTCCTTCACACGCCTGATGACGTGATCGCCACTGAAGGACTTGTGGATAGTGGTGCACATGACCACCTCTCTTGTATCCATCCACTTCACAAAGAGCAGGCTATCTTGGCAAATCCATCTCATGGTACTCCGATCAGCCCGCTTAGGCATGTCATTCACCTTGGTTTTCGGAAAGCCCACTGTTGGTCCGAATGGTGCCACAAGCCCACACATCCTGCTTCCTCAGGTCTGTGAACAGGGTAGGGCTTGTGTAGAAGTTTGTTGCCCTTCCCAATTCGTTGAAAATCGAATGACTCCATGACGGAATCATAGCTAAGTCCCTCACCGGTCGCACAACTGCTCGTCCCCTCATAAACAAAACAATTGCACGTGTATGCACACGCAGAATCAACCAAAACAAACAGTTTGTAACCCCATTTAGTTGGTTTGTTACGCATGTATTGTTTTAGGCCAGTTCTGGCCTATGAGGCCACCATCCTCTCATCGATGGAAAAGTTCTGGGCGGGATGAAAATAGGTCTTGCAGGCCTCAACCACACTGGTAGAGAGGTTTGATTTTGCAGAGCCTATCAAACCTTGCTGTGCCTCGCTTCTTTTCGTTGTCCTCATCAACTTCTGGGACACTGATATGAAGCGCCCATGAGATTGTCAGAAACCTTTTGCATGACATGACAGTGGAGAGGAAAGGCAGTTGATAGAGGGGAGCAGTTTTCCAGTAGTCTTTAGCTTCACATGACCCATGTAAATTACCATTGACAGGTAACAAAAATGATCTGACATGGAAATGGAATTCCATGCCTCTTTCTTGCCTGCCTTCTTCTTAGCACCATACTTATTAGTGTTCAACACCAGGGAATCAACAGCTGACAAAGTTGAATGGGGCTGTACTTCGAGGTCATGTCCAGATGAGGTCCTGGTGGCCTTTTCTGTCTGAATGTTGGAGGAAGTTCGACATCCTCCTCCAGCACAGAGTGCCAACGACCCTCTTCCTCTCGTTTCAAAAACGGCATCAGAAGTACTTACCAGTCCAACACCGCATCTTCTCCGTACAAAAACATCTCCTCGGTTTGCGAGTCAAAACTGTTCACTATCTGACTCATCTTGTAGTAACTCCGTCTCACTTTCCCTATCAATTTCATCGATAATATCATGTAAATCTGTATACCTAGAGTTTGCCTTTGATTTTCCAGATTTAGTCTACATAATTCTTCAGATAAAACTGGGGAAAATGCTCTCGAAACAATACTGCTATGCGTAACCAGCGTGGCTGCTTCAGGTAAAATTTTCAATGGCAAATTAGTGTCTTTACGCTCGAGTTTCAAGCGAGGGCTAGTCTTTCCGAATATAACCGTTACACATTGCCGTTTACCTCAGCTCATTGGCTATCTACCATGGCGATCAGTGGTCATTGGGCCGAAATACAGTCAATCAACGAAGCAATGGTCATATCATTGGTGCGCAATGAGGTTATTGTTTGTTGTGTTCAAATCAGTTCCTTTCCGTCAATACGTCCTGCGAGAATAACCATGAAGTCTGGTGGGTGTTACTAACAAACAGAGGATTACAATGAAACCAACCATGAGTGGAAAAACATAAGTTTAGTGTGAGTAATGACATCGAATGTTTCGTCGAAAGTTGAAGGAGACGAAATTCATGACATAAGCCGTTTACAAAATGTTTCGTATTAGGCTAGATTGGACCTTTTGTATTACCAAAAGAAGATCTTCAAAAGTAAGTGATTATTTTATTGCTATTTCTGACTTTCGTGACTCCTGTTCTTGGATGGAAAATTTGTATTATGCTTTTCTATGTGGGGCGCTGTCCTCAGATAAACGCATGGTATGCATTCGCCGTAAAGCCTTTTTGAAATCTGACACGGAGGCTGGATTAACAAGAAATAAGCTTTATTTTGTTGTATACCACTTGTTATTTTATGAATGTTAAGTATTTATCTTCCTGTATTTTGAATTTCGCGCCCTGCAATTTCACCGGATGTTGTCGAGGTGTCCCGCTAGTGGCATGCCTTTCCCAAACAGGTTTTAAATGATAGGTATGTACAATCCTGTTACTCTGGTTGTGTAAGTTGCTGTTTCCACCTAACTACAACGGCTGTACCTAATCTACAACGGCTGTGCACATCTCGTGTTCTTACCCCCACCCTCTGTACTCTGAAACTTGCGCGTTCAGAATGAGGTATCTCTGTTCCGAACGAAGTTCTTAGTACTCGCAGGAGAACACAGAGGACTCAGAATATTTGGCCCCCTCATCCAGTAGATATCAGTTAGTTTGACACATTGAGACAGTTGTGGTGGATTAAGGAAATGTAACAAGGTTGGGCTGTATAAGGCAAGCCCCAACTCAGAATGTAAGGGTTGTCGTCGGTGGAAGAATGAGAGGACCAAAGCGCAGCGTGATTAGTGTTCATCTTTTTAATAAGAAACTGAACACTTCAAAAATACAAAACAACAAATTGACAACCGAAACAGTTCTATCTGGTGCAGACACACAAAGACTGAAAATATAGAAAAACTAACATAGACTGCCCACCCCAACTCCCGCCTTGACCATACTAAATAAAGACAAGACAAAGGAATAAAGGTCAGAACGTGACACAGAATCGCTGAGTTCTCACTCTTTTCACCTGTGTGTGTGTGTGTGTGTGTGTGTGTGTGTGTGTGTGTGTGTGTGTGTGTGTGTGTGTGTGTGTGTGTGTGTGTGTGTGTGTGTGTGACCTGCTCCCTTACTAATATGTTTTGAATAAAGAAACAACTTAATTGCTGCCCTTGTCTCTCCTCATTAATGAATTAGCATTTCTACGACACGGTCTTCATGAGAGCCAGTTTCATCAAAGCGCTTGATGGTTTTTGCAACTGCACTTGAAGAAACCTTCAAAGTTCTTGACATTTTCCAGATTGATTGACTTTCATGTCTTCAAGTAATGATGGACTGTCATTTCTCTTTGGTTATTTGAGCTTGTCGTGGAAATTCATACTGAGAGAGACTTTGTCATTTATTCAAACAATCATCTTTATTTAATATTGATTAATTATTGCAATAATGAGGCTGGTCGACACCACACCCTTGAATGTTGGACCGAATAACCTAACCTTTACACAAATGCAGAGTACTACATATAGCTGACACTAAAAATGAGTTTCCCAGTTCCAAGGATGATTTTGAGACAATGAGGGATTGTTCTACTTCTAAGCTAGTAAAACTTGTGTATGTAATGCATTTTTTAAACTCAGATTAGCTGCAAGGAACTAGAGTGGAGATGATAAAAAACACAGACACTGGTAGGACAGAAATGTCTTACTATTAGTTCAATATTAATTGTTAACCATTAATATTAAATAGATCAGGTAAATACATACTTTTTCTATCACAAGCTTTTCTTGCCATAATATGGACTTGGTTTTTTACCAAATATGGCTATCTTCTGTATACCATCCCTGCCTTGTCACAACACAACTGATTGGCTCAAATGCATTAAGAAGTAACGAATTCCACAAATGAACTTTTGACAAGGCACACCTGTTAATTTAAATGCGTTCCATGAAGCTGGTTTAGAGAATACCAAGAGTGTGCAAAGCTGTCATCAAGGCAAACTTTGAAGAATCTCAAATATAAAATATATTTGGATTTGTTTAACACTATTTTTGGTTACTACATGATTCCATATGTGTTATCTAATATTTTTGATGTCTATTATTACTTATTATTATTATTATTCTACAACGTCAAAAATTGTAAAAAAAATAAAGAAAAACCCTTTAGGTGTGTCCAAACTTTTGACTGGTACTATAAATATTGACTGTACCACATACTGTAAATGTTACAACAGTGAGTGCCCCATCCAACAGAATATAGATTCCAAATGAGTCAGAGGTCAAAAGTCGATCCAGATTTACTGCAACGAGATGACATCCCTCTATGAAACAGAACAGACCTGACTCTTATGATGATGTATGACATTGTGTCTGTATCCCAAAAGGCATCCTATTCCCTATATAATGTGTTACTTTTGACCGGAGCCCCAGTTGGGACGCACCCTGTGTGTACCTTGCCAGATAATTCCACACGTATTCTGCTTTGTCATGGTTGACTGTAACAACAGATCAAACGGCAACAGCAGCTTTGGGAAGAAGAAAAGGAGTTATTAGTGTGAGGGGGGGAAAGGAAGAAAGGGGAAAGGAGAAGGTATTTTTTATAGAAATGACCATTTCTATTGCTTTAATATAACAATGATGATATCATACTCATTATGATAGCATAACTTAGATTATGTATTGGTCAAATCAAAGTAGATGTTGGAAAACCCCATCATTTAAAATGTGCTCCTCTGGTCTTTCTGTCCTCCTCTCACACACACACACACACACAGGCACACACACAAGCGCACACAGAGAAAAGTGTTTGTTCACCTTTTACACTCTCCGCTGGTGGGAATCTGGTTGCATGTTGAAATGAAGGTTTATGATACCAAGACTATTGTGTTTCTGTTTCTCTGGTTTCAGTTTGTGACAACTGTTGATGTTGAAAGGGTTTAATAAATACATTTGATTGATTGGATCTCTAGTGATATATTATATACAACTACTAAATGGATATTGATGAATTAACGTTGATGTATTTGCTTATCAATTATCCTGTTCATGGTAACCTTCAATGTGAGATTTGAATTAGCAGGATAATAGTACTGTTAATTCAAACCATTTTCATGAACTCCTTCTTACACACAATTACCATAATGTTTGACCTCGGGCTGGGAAGGTTTTTGAAAGCTGTCACTTAAGGTCAATGAAATTATGTGGTTGTCAGGAACAGCTCTACTCCTGCTCTACATCCATACCGCCACCTGCTGCCGCCCCCATCATGCTTTGCTGCTGTTGTTCTGTGGCAGAGAGGCAGACAGACAGAGGCTCTGGGAGTGATGCACACAATTATCTGCAGAGTGATGAAATTATATCTCCAACCCTAACAGATGGAGGGAGGAGGAGGAGGGGAGAGTCCATTCTACTTCCCTCTGGGATCAGGGGAAATTCTATTAGGCCCGATAATAAGGCCATTTGTCACCTCTCTCCTCCACTCCCTCCCTCCCTCCATGTCTGTCTATCTGTCCCTCCCTCCTCTCTTCCTCCCTTTTGGAGAAGCTATCTCTGGCTGTCTGCTTCTCGCTCTCTCATTTACATCCGTAGTAAAAAACCCTTCTCTTTCTGTCTCTCTGATTCCCTTCCTTTCTTTCTCTCCCCCTCTCTTCCCTCCATTCCTCTGTCCTCCTGTGCCATATGGTCTGATTAAAGTAAAAGCTACGGAAAGAGAGCGAGAGAGAGCAAGAGCGAGAGAGAGAGAAAGAGTGAGAGAGAGGGATAGAGAGTGAGAGAGCGATAGAGAAAAGGATAAATGAAATAGCAAAGGGAGGCTAAGAAAAAGGTAGTGAATGACTTAGGCTACTTATCTAAGGGCTTTTTAGTGGTTTCGACCCCAAATGTGGTGGGTCCCATCACTCAAACGCTCAATGTTTTACTGGGCACTTGATAACCATTTGACTTTCTATTTCCTTTGATATCAAATCAACTCTAGTCATGTTAATTATATAAGCCACATCATCATTGACTGAACGGTAATAAACCATTTGTGGTCTGAAAGCAGGTGATTAAAAGTTAATGATGTTGATCTGCTTCAGGGAAGCACTGCATGCTTTTATCGTCCACATTGATTTAATTTTCAATCATGATCGTTCATCTTATAGTGCACTGAAGCGAAAATGTAGAAAAGTCGCAAAAGTTTTCCAGTCTTGGAAAGCAATAACTAGCAGGATGTCCGGTTGTCCGTTTTGTGGTTAATTTGCATTTGTTTTCTTACAACCATTTGTTGTTTGGAAGAAACACCAATAAAACATTATTTGGATAATTTAACTGGCCACATTTCACATTAGGCATGCATATGTCTTCGTTAAAGTCTATCTATCTTCTAACAAGGAGCATTGTGTTGTGCAATTTCACTTTGATGGTGATATGTTGAAGCTGTAACAGTCACATGTCCATGATTAAAGTATTGTAACAAAATACACCAAAACATACTATACTGATTTTAATCAAATGGTGTTGGGTTGGGAATGTAATAAATAATAGGCCAAAACCTTCCACCCAATGACAGACAACCTATTGTTTACAGTAGCCTATTATATCAGTTTACTCTTCAAGTGTAGTTATTATACAAGAGTACTACATACATTGCCTTTGGAAAGTATTCAGACCCCTTGACTTCCTTCACATTTTGTTACGTCACAGGTTTATTCTAAAATTGATTACACACACAAAAAAAATCCTCATCAATCTAAACACAATACCCCATACTGAAATTTTTGCTAGTTAATTTAAAAAATAAATAAAAAGGGAAATATCACATTTACAAAAGTATCCAGACCCTTTACTTATACTTTGTTGAAGCACCTTTGGCAGCCATTACAGCATCGAGTCTTCTTGGCACACCTGTATTTGGGGATTTTCTCTCATTCTTCTCTGCAGATCCTCTCAAGCTCCTGTCAGGTTGGATGGGGAGCGTTGCTGCACAGCTATTTTCAAATCTCTAGACATAATGGCGCCAGAGGAGATGGCCAGAGGACATGGCTGACGTTTTATGGGCTCCTAACCAAATGTTGTTATTTTGTTTGTTTCTTTTATTTTATTTGTAACTTAATTTGTACATAATGTTTCTGCCACCGTCACTTATGACTGAAAAGAGCTTCTGGATATGAGGACAGCGATTACTCACCTCATACTGGACGAAGATTTCTTCTTTAACAAGTCTGACACGGAGGATTTACGTCAGACACCCGTCAAATCAAATCAAATTGATTTATAGAGCCCTTCGTACATCAGCTGATATCTCAAAGTGCTGTACAGAAACCCAGCCTAAAACCCCAAACAGCAAGCAATGCAGGTGTAGAAGCACGGTGGCTAGGAAAAACTCCCTAGAAAGGCCAAAACCTAGGAAGAAACCTAGAGAGGAACCAGGCTATGTGGGGTGGCCAGTCCTCTTCTGGCTGTGCCGGGTGGAGATTATAACAGAACATGGTCAAGATGTTCAAATGTTCATAAATGACCAGCATGGTCGAATAATAATAAGGCAAAACAGTTGAAACTGGAGCAGCAGCACAGTCAGGTGGACTGGGGACAGCAAGGAGTCATCATGTCAGGTATTCCTGGGGCATGGTCCTAGGGCTCAGGTCCTCCAAGAGAGAGAAAGAAAGAGAGAATTAGAGAGAGCATATGTGGGATGGCCAGTCCTCTTCTGGCTGTGCCGGGTGGAGATTATAACAGAACATGGCCAAGATGTTCAAATGTTCATAAATGACCAGCATGGTCGAATAATAATAAGGCAGAACAGTCAAGGCCCAAATCCCCGTCATTCGCATGAAGAAGAGACGAAGATATCGGAGAGGTAGGTTGGGGTGCCCCGTATAGGATCTGACGGCGAGTGAGGAATCCCTCTCTACCATCAGTCCTATTAGCCAATGTGTAATCATTGGATAACAAAATGGATGAGCTCCAATCAAGACTATTCTACTAATGGGACAATAAAAACTGTAATATCTCAAGCTTCACAGAGTCATGGCTGCACGACGACATGGATAACATACAGCTGGCTGGGTTTTCAGTCCATCGGCAAGATAGAATACCTGCCTCCGGTAAGACAAGGGGTGGCGGTCTGTGTCTAATTGTAAATAACAGCTGGTGCACTAAATCTAATATTAAGGAAGTGTTAAGGTTTTGCTCATCTGAGGTAGAGTATCTCATGATAAGCTGTAGACCACACTATTTACCAAGAGAGTTTTCATCTATATTTTTCGTAGCTGTCTATTTACCACCACAAACCAATGCTGGCACTGGAAAATGCTCATCCAGAGAAGGCGCTCCTAGTGGCCGGCGACTTTAATGCAGGGAAACTTAAATCTGTTTTACCTAATTTCTACCAGCATGTTAAATGTGCAACCAGAGGAAACAACTCTAGACCACCTTTACTCCACACACAAAGATGCATACAAAGCTCTCCCTTCGTCCTCCATTTGGCAAATCTGACTATAACTCTATGCTCCTGATTCCTGCTTACAAGCAAAAACTAAAGCAAGGAGTACCAGTGACTCGCTCAATAAGGAAGTGGTCAGATGACGCAGATGCAAAACTACAGGACTGTTTTGCTAGCACAGACTGGAAAATGTTCTGGGATCCTTCCGATGGCATTGAGGACTACACCACATCAGTCACTGGCATTATCAATAAGTGCATCGATGATGTCGTCCCTACAGTAACCGTACGTACATACCCCAACCAGAAGCTATGGATTACAGGCAACATCCGCACTGAGCTAAAGGGAAGAGCTACGGCATTCAAGGAGCTCAACTCTAACCTGGATGCTTATAAGAAATCCTGCAATGCCCTCCTACGAACCATCAAACAGGCAAAGCATCAATACAGGACTAATATAGAATCATACTAAACCAGCTCCGAAGCTCGTTGGATGTGGCGTTGATTGCTAACTGTTACAGACTACCAAGGAAAACAAAGCCACGAGCTGCCCAGTGACACAAGCCTATGAGACGAGCTAAATAACTTCTATGCTCGCTTCGAGGCATGCAAAACTGAAGCATGCATGAGAGCATCAGCTGTTCCGGACGACTGTGTGATCAATCTCTCCGCAGCCGATGTGAGTAAGACCTTTAAACAGGTCAACATTCACAAGGCCGCAGGGCCAGACTAATTACCAGGACTTGTACTCTGAGCATGTACTGACCAACTGGCAAGTGTCTTCACTGACATTTTCAACCTGTCCCTGACCGAGTCTGTAATACCAACATGTTTCAAGCAGACCACCATAGTCCCTGTGCCTAAGAACACCAATGTAACCCGCATAAATGACTACCGACCCATAGCACTCATATCTTTAGCCATGAAGTGCTTCGGAAGGCTGGTCATGTATCACATCAACACCATTTTCCCAGAAACCCTAGACCCACTCTAATTTGCATCCCGCCCCAACAGATCACAGATGATGCAATCTCTATTGCACTCCACACTGCCCTTTCACACCTGGACAAAAGGATCACCTATGTGAGAATGTGATTCATTGACTACAGCTCAGCGTTCAACAACATAGTGTCCTCAAAACTCATCACTAAGCTAAGGACCCTGGGACTAAACACCTCCCGCTGCAACTGGATCTTGGACTTCCTGACGGGCCGCTCCACAGGTGGTAAGGGTAGGTAACAAAACACCTGCCACGTTGATCCTCAACACAGGGTCCCCTCAGGGGTGCGTTCTCAGTCCCATCCGGTACTCACTGTTCACCCATGACTGCATGGCCAAGCACGACTCCAACACCATCATTAAGTTTGTTGACGACACAACAGTGGTAGGCCTGATCACCGACAAGGATGAGAAAGCCTATAGGGAGGAGTTCAGAGACCTGGCAGTGTGGTGCCAGGATAACAACCTCTCCCTCAACATGATCAAGATAAAGGAGATGATTGTGGACTACAGGGAAAGGAGGACCGAGCACGCCATCATTCTCATCGACAGGGCTTTATTGGAGCAGGTTGAAAGCTTCAAGTTCCTTGGTGTCCACATCACCAACAAACTATCATGGTCCAAACACACCAAGACTTGTGAAGAGAGTACGATAATGCCTTTTCCCCCTCAGGAGACTGAAAAGATTTGTCATGGGTCCTCAGATCCTCAAGACGTTCTACAGCTGCACCATCAAGAGCATCCTGACTGGTTGCATCACCTCCTGTTATGGCAACTGCTCAGCCTTTGACCGCAGGGCACCACAATTTTTATGTTGCTCCTAAATTATTTGTTATTTTTCTTATTTATTTATTTATATATATATTTATTTATTTTACTTCAATTTATTTAAGTAAATACTTTAACACTTATTTTTCTCTTCTTAAAACTGCATTGTAAGTAAGCATTTCACTGTATTCGTTTTTTTATTTGATGTTAATTCTGGGCTCTGGCTCAAGGACATTCAGAGACTTGTCCTGAAGACACTCCTGTGTTTTCTTGTGCTTAGGGTCGTTGTCCTGTTGGAAGGTGAACCTTCGCCCCAGTCTGATGTTCTGAGCGCTCTGGTGCATGTTTTCACCAAGGTTCTATATACTTTGCTATGTTCATCTTCCCTCGATCCGGAGTAGTCTCCCAGTCCCTGCCGCAGAAAAACATCCCCACAGCATGATACTGCCACCACCATACTTCACCGTAGGGATGGTGCCAGGTGTCCTCCAGATGTGACGCTTGGCATTTAGGCCAAAGTGTTCAATATTGGTTTCATCAAACCAAAGAATTTTGTTTCTCAAGAATCTTGAGTCTTTAGGTGCCTTTGGGCAAACTCCAAGCGGGCTATCATGTTCCTTTTACTGAGGAGTGGCTTCTTCTGGCCACTCTACCATAATGGCCTGATTGGTGGAGATGGTTGTCCTTCTGGAAGGTTCTCCCATCTCCACAGAGAAACTGTAGAGATCTGTCAGAGTGACCATCGGGTTCTTGGTCACTGTTCTTGGGGACCTTCAATGCTGCAGACAATTTTTTGGTACCCTTCCCCAGATCTGTGCCTCGACACAATCTTGTCACAGGGCTGTACGGACATTTCCTTCAACCTCAAGGCTTGGTTTTTGTTCTGACATGCATTGTCAACTGTGGAACCTTATATAGACAGGTGTGAGCCTTTCCACATGTTTTACCTTTATTTAACTAGGCAAGTCATTTAAGAACAAATTCTTATTTACAATAACGGCCTACTGTGGAACAGTGGGTTAGCTGCCTTGTTCTGAGCTGACAGATTTTTACCTTGTCAGCTCAGGGATTCGATCCAGCTAACTTTCGGTTACTGGCCCAACGCTCTAAGCACTAGGCTACCTGCAGCCCCAAATCATGTCCAATCAATTGAATTTCCCACAGGTGGACTCCAATCAAGTTGTAGGAACATTTCAAGGGTGATCAATGGAATGGTGATCAATTTCAAGGGTGACCTCAGCTCAATTTCGAGCCTCCCAGCAAAAAATACTAATGTAAATAAGGTATTTCTGTTTTTTATTTGTTATGCATTTGGCAAGAATTCAAATAATCTGTATTTCGTATTGTCATTTTCGGTTATTGTGTGTAGAATGCTTTGTATTTAAAAAAACGTACCAACAAAATGTGAAAAAGTCAAGGGGTCTGAATACTTTCCGAAGGCACTGTAAAACCGCCCATCCAGGAAATTGTTCAATGAGTGCAAATCTATATTTGTAATTATAACAACACAGCATGTTGTAAGAATGTTTCAATGCTGGAATACCCCTTAAAACATTGATAATGTATTTGTGTCTATATTGTCATTACAGTTAGACAGTCAATTCAGGTTATTTTTCTCCCCCCTCCTATTTATGCTATATTGATATTTGTCAGCAAGTTGACATTGAATCATTAGAACCTGCCATGGCATGTCAGAACTCAAAAAGTAGGTTTGATTGGCTTGTTAATCAGGATTTGAATTTACATATCATTGTACTGTAGTCTGCCCGCATCAATAAACACTCACACACCAGTTAGTTGACTGTCGTCTGTGGTTAGATGACTCTGTAGTGCTTCATATTTCATAATCATACTTACAATGCTTTCAGAGAGTATTCACACCCCTTTACTTTTTCCACATTTTGTTGTTACAGACTGAATTTAACATTGATTAAATTGAGATTATGTCTCGCTGGCCGACATCGGCAGGGACTGGGAAACTGGTTAGAATTGAAGGAGTGATGGATGGCGTTAAATGCAGGGAGATTTTTGAGGGAAACCTGTTTCAGTCTTCCGGAGATTTGAGACTGGGACAGAGGTTCACCTTCCAGCAGGACAATGACCCTAAGGATACCGCTGAAGCAACACTCGAGTGGTTTAAGGGGAAACATTTACATCTCTTGGAATCCCAGACCTCAATCCAATTGAGAATCTGTAGTATGACTTAAAGATTGCTGTACACCAGCGGAACCCATCCAACTTGAAGGAGCTGGAGCAGTTTTGCCTTGTTAGACTGTGCAAAAATCCCAGTGGCTAGATGTGCCAAGCTTAACAAGCGAGTCGGAGTCTGAGGCCGAGCCTTCTCTTGTCTCTACTCCTCCTGTTACGGGGTCTGAGATGCCGAAGCGTCCCACCATTAGCTCTGACAAATTGAAAACCCTAGTCATTGGCGACTCCATTACCCGCAGTATTAGACAAAAAAATAATAATCCAGTGATCATACACTGTTTACCAGGGGGCAGGGCTACCGACGTTAAGGCTAATCTGAAGATGGTGCTGGCTAAAGCTAAAACTGGCGAGTGTAGAGAGTATAGAGATATTGTTATCCACGTCGGCACCAACGGCACCAACGAAGCGCAACATACCTTCAGCGTGTAAATCAGCTAGAAAGATGTGTCGGCATCGAGTAATTGTCTCTGGCCCCCTCCCAGTTAGGGGGAGTGATGAGCTCTACAGCAGAGTCTCACAACTCAATCGCTGGTTGAAAACTGTTTTCTGACCCTCCCAAAAGATAGAATTTGTAGATAATTGGCCCTCTTTCTGGGACTCACCCACAAACAGGACCAAGCCTGGCCTGCTGAGGAGTGATGGACCCCATCCTAGCTGGAGGGGTGCTCTCATCTTATCTACCAACATAGACAGGGCTCTAACTCCTCTAGCTCCACACTGAAATAGGGTGCAGACCAGGCAGCAGGTTGTTAGCCAGCCTGCCAGCTTAGTGGAGTCTGCCACTAGCGCAGTCAGTGTAGTCAGCTCAGCTATACCCATTGAGACCGTGTCTGTGCCTCGACCTGGGTTGGGCAAAACTAAACATGGCGGTGTTCGCCTTAGCAATCTCACTAGGATAAAGACCTCCTCCATTCCTGCCATTATTGAAAGAGATCTCAGATCTCAAAATAGGGCTACTTAATAGATCACTCACTTCAAAGGCAGTTATAGTCAATGAACTAATCACTGATCATAATCTTGATGTGATTGGCCTGACTGAAACGTGGCTTAAGCTTGATGAATTTACTGTGTTAAATGAGGCCTCACCTCCTGGTTACACTAGTGACCATATCCCCCGTGCATCCCGCAAAGGCGGAGGTGTTGCTAATATTTACGATAAAAATTTCAAATTAAACAAAAAAAAGGAGGTTTTCGTCTTTTGAGCTTCTAGTCATGAAATCTATGCAGCCTACTCAATCACTTTTTATAGCTACTTGTTTACAGGCCTCCTGGGCCACATATATAGCGTTTCTCACTGAGTTCCCTGAATTCCTATCGGAACGTGTAGTCATAGCAGATAATATTCACATTTTTGGTGATTTTAATATTCACATGGAAAAGTCCACAGACCCACTCCAAAAGGCTTTCGGAGGCATCATCGACTCAGTGGGTTTTTGTCCAGCATGTCTCTGGACCTACTCACTGTCACAGTCATACTCTGGACCTAGTTTTGTCCCATGGAATAAATGTTGTGGATCTTAATGTTTTTCCTCATAATCCTGGACAATCGGACCACCATTTTATTACGTTTGCAATCGCAACAAATAACCTGCTCAGACCCCAACCAAGGATCATCAAAAGTCGTGCTATAAATTCTCAGACAACACAAAGATTCCTTGATGACCTTCCAGACTCCCTCTGCCTACACAAGGACGTCAGAGGACAAAAATCAGTTAACCACCTAACTGAGGAACTCAATTTCATCTTGAGCAATACCCGAGATGCAGTTGCTCCCCTATAAACGAAAAACATTTGTCATAAGAAACTAGCTCCCTAGTATACAGAAAATACCCGATGTCTGAAGCAAGCTTCCAGAAAATTGGAACGGAAATGGCGCCACACCAAACTGGAAGTCTTCCGACGAGCTTGGAAAGACAGTACCGTGCAGTATCGAAGAGCCCTCACTGCTGCTCGATCATCCTATTTTTCCAACTTAATTGAGGAAAATAAGAGCAATCCAAAATGTATTTTTGATGCCGTCGCGAAGCTAACTAAAAAGCAGCATTCACCAAGTGAGGATGGCTTTCACTTCAGCAGTAATAAATTCATGAACTTCTTTGAGGAAAAAATCATTAGAAAGCAAATTACAGACTCCTCTTTAAATCTGCGTATTCCTCCAAAGCTCAGTTGTCCTGAGTCTGCACAACTCTGCCAGGACCTAGGATCAAGAGAGACACTCAAGTGTTTTAGTACTATATCTCTTGACACAATGATGAAAATAATCATGGCCTCTAAACCTTCAAGCTGCATACTGGACCCTATTCCAACTAAACTACTGAAAGAGCTGCTTCCTGTGCTTGGCCCTCCTATGTTGAACATAATAAACGGCTCTCTATCGACCGGATGTGTACCAAACTCACTAAAAGTGGCAGGAATAAAGCCTCTCTTGAAAAAGCCAAACCTTGACCCAGAAAATATTTTAAAAACTATCGGCCTATATTGAATCTTCCATTCCTCTAAAAAAAATTTGAAAAAGCTGTTGCGCAGCAACTAACTGCCTTCCTGAAGACAAACAATGAATACAAAATGCTTCGGTCTGGTTTTAGACCCCATCATAGCACTGAGACTGCACTTGTGAAGTTGGTAAATTACGTTTTAATGGCGTCAGACCAAGGCTCTGCATCTGTCCTTGTGCTCCTAGACCTTAGTGCTGCTTTTGATACCATCGATCACCACGTTCTTTTGGAGAGATTGGAAACCCAAATTGGTCTACATGGACAAGTTCTGGGCTGGTTTAGATCTTATCTGTCGGAAAGATATCAGTTTGTCTCTGTGAATGGTTTGTCCTCTGACAAATCAACTGTAAATTTCGGTGTTCCTCAATGTTCCATTTTAGGACCACTATTAGTTTCACTATATATTTTACGTCTTAGGGATGGATGTTTTTCGAAAACATAATGTTAACTTTCACTGCTATGTGGATGACACGCAGCTGTACATTTCAATGAAACATGGTGAAGCCCCAAAATTGCCCTCGCTAGAAGCCTGTGTTTCAGACATAAGGAAGTGGATGGCTGCAAACGTTCTACTTTTAAACTCGGACAAAACAAAGGTGCTTGTTCTAGGTCCCAAGAAACAAAGAGATCTTCTGTTGAATCTGACAATTAATCTTAATGGTTGTACAGTCCTTTCAAATAAAACTGTGAAGGACCTCTGCGTTACTCTGGTTCCTGATCTCTCTCTTTTGACGAACATATCAAGACTGTTTCAAGGACAGCTTTTTTCCATCTACGTCACATTGCAAAAATCAGAAACTTTCTGTCCAAAAATGATGCAGAAAATGTATCCATGCTTTTGTTACTTCTAGGTTAGACTACTGCAATGCTCTACTTTCCGGCTACCTGGACAAAGCAGTAAATAAACTTCAGTTAGTGCTAAATACGGCTGCTAGAATCCTGACTAGAACCAAATAATTGTATCATATTACTCCAGTGCTAGCCTCCCTACACTGGCTTCCTGTCAAGGCAAGGGCTGATTTCAAGGTTTTACTGCTAACCTACAAAGCATTACATGGGCTTGCTCCTACCTATCTCTCTGATTTGGTCCTGCCGTACATACCTACACGTACGCTACAGTCACAAGACGCAGGCCTCCTAATTGTCCCTAGAATTTCTAAGCAAACAGCTGGAGGCAGGGCTTTCTCTAATAGAGCTCCATTTTTATGGAATGGTCTGGCTACCCATGTGAGAGACGCAAACTCGGTCTCAACCTTTAAGTCTTTACTGAAGACTCATCTCTTCAGTGGGTCATGTGATTGAGTGTAGTCTGGCCCAGGAGTGTGAAGGTGAACGGAAAGGCTCTGGAGCAACGAACCGCCCTTGCTGTCTCTGCCTGGCCTGTTCCCCTCTTTCCACTGCGATTCTCTGCCTCTAACCCTATTACAGGGGCTGGGTTACTGGTGTCACTGGCTTACTGGTGCTCTTTCCTAGGAGGGGGACGGCATGAGTGGGTTGTGTCACTTGAGTGGGTTGAGTCACTGATGTGATCTTCCTGTCTGGGTTGGCGCCCCTCCTCTGGGTTGTGCCGTGGCGGAGATCTTTGTGGGCTATACTCGGCCTTGTCTCAGGATGGTACGTTGGTGGTTATCCCTCTAGTGGTGTGGGGGCTGTGCTTTGGCAAAGTGGATGGGGTTATATCCTTCCTGTTTGGCCCTGTCCAAGGGTATCATCGGATGGGGCCACAGTGTCTCCCTCCTGTCTCAGCCTCCAGTATTTATGCTGCAGTAGTTTATGTGTCAGTGGGCTAGGGTCAGTTTGTTATATCTGGAGTACTTCTCCTGTTTTATCCGGTGTCCTGTGTGAATTTAAGTATGCTCTCTTTAATTCTCTCTTTCTCTCTTTCTTTCTCTCTCTCGGAGGACCTGAGCCCTAGGACCATGTCTCTGGACTACCTGGCATGATGACTCCTTGCATTCCTCAGAACCCCTGGCCGTGCTGCTGCTCCAGTTGCAACTGTTCTGCCTGCGGCTATGGAATCCTGACCTGTTCACCGGACGTGCTGCCTGTCCCAGATCTATTATTTGACCATGCTGGTCATTTATGAACATTTGAACATCTTGGCCATGTTCTGTTATAATCTCCACCCGGCACAGCCAGAAGAGGCCTGGCCACCCCTCATAGCCTGGTTCCTCTTTACATTTCTTCCTAGGTTTTGGACTTTCTAGGGAGTTTTTTCTAGCCAACGTGCTTCAACACCTGCATTGCTTGGGGTTTTAGGCTGGGTTTCTGTACAGCACTTTGAGACATCAGCTGATGTTTGGTGGCCTTCCTATGCCAGGATTCATTCACGGCTAGGACATCAGGGTTGGCGGAGTGTGCTAAAGCAGTGAATAAAACAAATTTAGGAAGGATGCTTCTGAGATTAACATGCATGAAACCAAGGCTTTTACAGTTACAGAAGTCAACAAATGAGAGCGCCTGGGGATGCTGGGGGGCTACAGGGCCTGGGTTAACCTCTACATCACCAGAGGAACAGAGGAGGTGTAGGATAAGGGTACGGCTAAAGGCTACAGGAACTGGTTGTCTAGTGCGTTGGGAACAGAGAATAAAAGGGGCAGATTTCTGGGCGTGGTAGAATAGATTTAGGGCATAATGTACAGACAAGGGTGTGGTAGAATGTGAGTACAGTGGCGGTAAACCTAGGCATTGAATGACAATGAGAGAGCTTGCATCTCTGGAGACACCAGCTAAGCCAGGTGAGGTCTCAACATGTGTGGGGTGTGTGACAAAAGATCTATCTAAGGCATGTTGAGCTGGACTAGGGGCTCTACAGTGAAATAAAACAATAACTAACCGAAACAGCAGAAGACAAGGCATATTGACATTAGAGAGAGGCATGTGTAGCCAAGTGATCATAGGGTCCAATGAACAGCAATAGGTGAGTCCGGGAGCCGTTCGGTAGTCGCTACTATGCTAGGCTAGCGGGAGGCATGACATTCAGAAAGCTAGCGGGCCGGGGATAGCAGATGGGTCTTCGGTGACATCGCAACGGAACAGCCTGTTGAAACCACATCGGACGATTACGTCGGCAGACCAGTCGTGATGGATCGGCGGGGCTCTGTGTCGGCAATAAAGGGTCCAGGCCAATTGGCAAAAGAGGTATTGAAGCCCATGAATTAGCGGGTATACCTCTTCGGCTAGCTCAAGGCTAACTGGTGCTTGCTTCAGGACAGAGGTGTTAGCCAGGCGTAGCCACTCGATCAGAGCAGCTACCTAGTTGCCATGATCCGGTGTAATGGCACAGAGCTTGCGGCAGGAATCCGGTGATGTAATGGAGAAAAGCAGTCCGATATGCTCCGGGTTGATATTGCGCTGTGCAGACTGGCAGGTATTGACCGAGTTAATGCTGGCTGGTGACTGAGCTAAAGATGAAGACCGCTAGCCGTGGCTAACAGTGACTACTAGCTAGTAGCTAGTTAGCTGGCTCGCTTCTGATGGAGGTTCCAGTTATAATGTGTAAAAATATCAAATCCGTACCACATTGGGTGAGGCGGGTTGCAGGAAAGTATATTTAGATCGTAGGTGGAAAATAAATACAAAAAACCCTGATGAAACCGACTATTTACATGGGACAAGACGGCAAAAGACAAACACGCGTCCGACTGCTACGCCATCTTGGTTTGCAATCGAGACTGTCCAGGAGCGGGGGTGGGGGGGTGGGGGGGGGGGGGGGGGTTGGTAAAGTCAGTGTAACCATCCTCTGTATAGAGCCATCTTTCTAAATAGACAGCAGATGGCCATGTCATCCCCGTTACGTGACAAATAACAATGCCTCCATTGAGCGTTAAAGCAATTAGAGGACCTCTCAGTACCACTAATGATTAAGTTATGGGCGGGATTGATAGAGGTCATGGGTACCTGCAGGAAGTTCCCAGAGTGCTGTACTTAGAGGAGAGTCAAGCTACTTGGAACAGATTGGACTCCTGTATCTCCTATCTCTTTCAGCTTGTAGAGAACAACTTCCCCCACCACAAAGTAAAAGTAAAGAAAAAGAAGGATGGAGAGAGAAAGTGATAGATGGTTAGAAGTCATTCTCTTTTAATGTAACAGCACAAAAACTGCAGGAGTAAAAGTAATCAAATCTGTATTTCAAATAGACTGCATCTCTAAGTATGCAGTTAGCAGTTTACAATATTGGCTATTTAGTTAGGAGTTTGATCTCTCTTGGCTCCCCCTCACCCCATCTTAATCAATGTTTTAGTGGTTTCAATTTAGGGATGATGGAAACCACTGTGCTCTTGGGGACCTTCAATGCTGCAGAAGTGTTTTGGTACCCTTCCTCAGATCTGTGCCCCGACACAATCCTGTCTCAGAGCTCTTTGGACAATTATTTCTACCTAATGGCTTGCTCTGACATGCACTGTCAACTGTAGGACCTTATATAGACAGGTGTGTGCCTTTCCAAATCATGTCCATTTACCACAGGTGGACTCCAATCAAACATCTCAAGGATGATAAATGGAAACAGGATGCATCTGAGCTCAATTTGAGTCTCACAGCAAAGGGTCTGAATACTTATGTAAATAAGCTATTTCTGTTTGAATTTTTATTAAATTTGCAAACATTTCAAAAAAACTGTTTTTGCGGCATCATTATGGGATATTTTGGGTAGATTTCTGGAAAAAAAATAATATTTAATCCATTTCAGAATAAGGCTGTAATGTAACCAAATGTTGAAAAAGATATGCTCCGGGTTGATATCGCGCTGTGCAGACTGGCAGGTATTGACCGAGTTAATGCTGGCTAAACAGCCACCACTAACACTGAGTGGCTGCTGCCAACACACTGACACTGACTCAACTCCAGCCACTTTAATAATGGGAATTGATGGGAAATGATGTAAATATATCACTAGCCACTTTAAACAGTGCTACCTTATATAATGTTACTTACCCTACATTATTCATCTCATATGCATACGTATATACTGTACTCTATATCATCGACTGTATCCTTATGTAATACATGTATCACTAGCCACTTTAAATTATGCCACTTTGTTTACATACTCATCTCATTTGTACATACTGTACTCGATACCATCTACTTACTGTATCTTGCCTATGCTGCTCTGTACCATCACTCATTCATATATCCTTATGTACATATTCTTTATCCCCTTACACTGTGTACAAGACAGTAGTTTTGGAATTGTTAGTTAGATTACTTGTTATTACTGCATTGTCGGAACTAGAAGCACAAGCATTTCGCTACACTCGCATTAACATCTGCTAACCATGTGTATGTGACAAATAAAATTTGATTTTATTTGATTTTATTTGATTTAGACTGTGAGTGAATTTTTAATTAGGCCCACAGTTGCATAGGCCTACATGATGCAAACATACATAAAGCAAGCTCAGCCTTGTGAGTTTTATTGTCTATCAGTTGTTGTCTGTGTCTGAGTACCTCCCTTTAATCATTGTCATACCCTATAGGGTCCAACGTCTTCCTGGTTAGGTTATCAGATAAAGAAAAACTCTGGGCATCACAGGGAATTAATTGCCCCTCCACTCTGAGACATACAGTTGTCAGTTATCGTCCGGTATGTGGATGATCAGGGCTTCATTCAGGCACGTTTCTTGGGCTACTTTGACGTGTCAAATGTTTGACTTTGTGAATTCTGAGGTTAAACTCAGTTAAACTTTATGGAGAAACTTGTTGTCCAAACCTATCATGGCGCTGCTGTAATGGAATATTTCTGCTATTTGTATTTACTGCTAAGTTCCCTCCTGTTCCCAGGTTAAGAGGTGATGACCACTCCACTCCAATTGTCAACTCTCTCCTGACATGAACTGAAGCCACGTATCATGTGCCCGCTCATCTACTGGCACATTGAATGTTTCCCCTCCAAGCACTGAGTACCCCTATGAATTTTCTCTCACTACAGTATGTAGAGTCAATCACCTGCACAAACACAATCACATTATTAGGGATCAATGACTTTACTCCTTGCTTGGACTAACACATTCTTAGCTCTTTTGTTCAACTGTGTAATGTATTGTGTTATGTGTTTTTTTTCTTTCCAGTCAAATCAGTGGAAGAGTTGAGCTCTTCTCCAACACCATCCACCTATGATGAGCCTGTCCTGCACTGAAGCTTATGAACACCTCAACCCCTGTCCTGCACTGAAGTCAAACCTCTGAACACCTCAACCCCTTTCCTGCACTGAAGTCAAGCCTCTGAACACCTCAACCCCTGTCCTGCACTGAAGTCAAGCCTCTGAACACCTCAAGTCATGCCTCACGCCCTCATTCAATCACTGCTGTGATCCCTTCCCAACACTGTGTAAGTATCCCTCTCATTCCAATTCCCAATAATTCTGTACTGTGTGAATGTATTTATGAAATGCTTTAGGTTAAAATAATTTCCCTTTGACGATTTTTGAAACACGCTTTGTCGTCAAATCAAATTATTTGTCACATGCGCCGAATAACAGGTAGACCTTACCGTGAAATGCTTACATACAAGCCCTTAACCAACAATGTAGTTCAATAAATATTTAATAACGTATTTACTAAATAAACGAAAGTTTTTATTTTATTTTTATCAATCAAAAAGTAACACAAGAAATGTACATAACAATAACGAGGCTATATACAGGGGGTACCGGTACCGAGTCAATGTGCGGAGGTACATGTTAATCCACTGTGTCTCCGTGTGCTCTGTGCCTATTACCGTGGGTCTCCCATCCTCCTCAATGTTTCATACCACCAGCCTCCACTGTTCCCAAGGGATTCTTGGTCAGACACAGTTTAAATGCTTATTTTTCTTGGATTCAGCGGGCGAATTCTACATGCAAGCAGCAGAGCTCTGGTAGACATTACTTTTTCTTCCAACCAATCAGGTGAGGTGTTGTCAGTCTCGAATGCGCTTTCACGTTTCACAAAGTTCCGGTGTGGGAGCAAGCTTTCCACTGTGCTAATATGGATAAAATTTGTAAGAATGTACTAGCTAGCTTAAATGATATTCACAGAACTTGAAAGCTACAACAAGGCATTGGTGAGGAAGGTGAAGGGAATAATTAAAATGAGTGCTTCCACATAGCATAACTGCTACAAAGCTGATGCTCTCTAGTTAGCTAGCCTCTTTTCATGGCTGGTTATCTATCTAGCATTACAGCTTTCTGGCAAGCCTGTATCTAGTGGTTCTTACAATGTGTAACAGAGCAATCGGTCTAGGTATGTACTTGTCATTTGGTTAAAACTCTAGTTTAGAAAATAATTGTTTGCTCTATGTATATTTATTTGGTGTGTAGTTGCTTGGATTTGCTAGATACAGTGAGGGGGGGGGGAGTATTTGATCCCCTCCTGATTTTGTACGTTTGCCCACTGACAAAGAAATGATCAGTCTATAATTTTAATGATAGGTTTATTTGAACAGTGAGAGACAGAATAACAGCAAAACAAATCCAGAAAACCCCATGGCAAAAATGTTATTAATTACTTTGCATTTTAATGAAGGAAATAAGTATTTGACCCCTCTGCAAAACATGACTTAGTACTTGGTGGCAAAACCCTTGTTGGCAATCACAGAGGTCAGATGTTTCTTGTAGTTGGCCACCAGGTGTGCACACATCTCAGGAAGGATTTTGTCCCACTCCTCTTTGCAGATCTTCTCCAAGTTATTAAGGTTTCGAGGCTGACGTTTGGCAACTCGAACCTTCAGCTCCCTCCACAGATTTTCTATGGGATTAAGGTCTGGAGACTGGCTAGGCCACTCCAGGACCTTAATGTGCTTCTTCTTGAGCCAGTCCTTTGTTGCCTTGGCCGTGTGTTTTGGGTCATTGTCATGCTGGAATACCCATCCACAACCCATTTTCAATGCCCTGGCTGAGGGAAGGAGGTTCTCACCCAAGATTTGACGGTACATGGCCCCGTCCATCGTCCCTTTGATGCGGTGAAGTTGTCCTGCCCCCTTAGCAGAAAAAAACGCCCAAAGCATAATGTTTCCACCTCCATGTTTGACGGTGGGGATGGTGTTATTGGGGTCATAGGCAGCATTCCTCCTCCTCCAAACACGGCGAGTTGAGTTGATGCCAAAGAGCTCCATTTTGGTCTCATCTGACCACAACACTTTCACCCAGTTTGCCAATGAACAACTGAATGATTCAGAGGACAACTTCAGACGGACATGTATATGTGCTTTCTTGAGCAGGGGGACCTTGCGGGCGCTGCAGGATTTCAGTCCTTCACGGCGTAGTGTGTTACCAATTGTTTTCTTGTTTTCTATGGTCCCAGCTTCCTTGAGATCATTGACAAGATCCTCCCGTGTAGTTCTGGGCTGATTCCTCACCGTTCTCATGATCATTGCAACTCCACGAGGTGAGATCTTGCATGGGGCCCCAGGCCGAGGGAGATTGACAGTTCTTTTGTGTTTCTTCCATTTGCGAATAATCGCACCAACTGTTGTCACTTTCTCACCAAGCTGCTTGGCGATGGTTTTGTAGCCCATTCCAGCCTTGTGTAGGTCTACAATCTTGTCCCTGACATCCTTGGAGAGCTCTTTGGTCTTGGCCATGGTGGAGAGTTTGGAATCTGATTGATTGATTGCTTCTGTGGACAGGTGTCTTTTATACAGGTAACAAACTGAGATTAGGAGCACTCCCTTTAAGAGTGTGCTCCTAATCTCTGTCACGTTCTGACCTTAGTTTCTTTGTTATGTCTTTGTTTTAATATGGTCAGCGCGTGAGTTGGGTGGGTTGTCTATGTTCGTTTTTCTATCATTTGGGATTTCTGTGATCGGCCTAGTATGGTTCTCAATCAGAGGCAGCTGTCAATCGTTGTCCCCAATTGAGAATCATACTTAGGTAGCCTGGTTTCACTTTTGAGTTGTGGGTGTTTATTTTCCGTGTTAGTGTCTGTGCCACACGGGACTGTTTCGGTTTGATTTACTTCACATTTATTGTTTTGTTCAGTGTTCGTTATTCATTAAAAAACATGAACACTTACCACGCTGCATTTTGGTCCTCCGATCCTTCATACTACTCCTCTTCGTGAGAAGAGGAGGACAAAAACCCTTACAATCTCAGCTCGTTACCTGTATAAAAGACACCTGGGAGACAGAAATCTTTCTGATTGAGAGGGGGTCAAATACTTATTTCCCTCATTAAAATGCAAATCAATTGATAACATTTTTGACATGCATTTTTCTGGATTCTTTTGTTGTTATTCTGTCTCTCACTGTTCAAATAAATCTAACATTAAAATTATAGACTGATCATTTCTTTCTCAGTGGGCAAATGTACAAAATCAGCAGGGGATCAAATACTTTTTTCCCTCGCTGTAGCAAGCTGAGGTCTCTGCTCAAGTTGGCTAATGTTAGCTAGATTGTTAATAATGTTTTGAGGAGAACAGGCTAGCTCCCTGTATAATCAAGACAAGAGAGGATGGGGAAGAAGATTAGATGTGCAGTTGCTTTATCTGGCTGATGCTGTGCCCAGACGAGACGAAAGCTAACTGCTACAGAGATAGAATCTGAGGGATCTCACCTTTTTTATCTTGATTAGCTAGCTAGATGTCAATGATGAACCAATGCATTGATATTTATTGTATTGGCTTGCTATTTGAGCTGCATTTCCTGACCATGTCTATCTGATATAGCTAGCTAGTTGTTATAGTGTCCGTTAAATGTTGCAGCCACATCATCATGTAGTCATGTATCTGCAGACACGCTTGGAGGAGAAAAACCTGCTTTGGGTGAGCTAGCTATAATATCAGATAGACATTTTCAGGAAAAGCATGAATAGAGCTAGCTACCTGTAGAAATTTTATTTTCAACCACCCCATGCACGTAATTTGTATCTGTTTTAATATATGTTTTTATATATTTGTACTGTATTTCTATCTGTCTCAAGTTGTACAAATCAACAGAATGAAGAATACTAAATTTTGTTTGAATTGTCAAGTGGACTCAATTCTCATTCAAATAATGTTGTGCCTCTTTTTAAGATCTGCTAAGCACAACTCTGCCTCTGCTAGCCACACAACCGCTGTGGTTGCGTAAGCTCCTTCCTGGCTGGTCCTGTCCATCAGTGACATTGGACAGAGCCACAGTGTCTCCCAACCCCCCTTTTTCAGTCCCCATTTATTATTCTGCAATAGTTTATGTCCTGGGGAGCTAGGGTCAACTTTTCTTATCTGGACCAGTATTCACAAAGCATCTTAGAGTACTGTAGGAGTTCTGATCTAGGGTCAGTTTTTATTTTTAGATCATAATGAATTGAATTACAGTATATTGACTGATAGGACATGGTTCTAGACCAGCACTCTAAAAGGCTCAGACTTTTCTGTTTCCATCTACGTGGGTCGGCACCCTTGTCTCACTGGGCCATGGCTCCGAGGGACCTGCACCAGAAGCTAGGCCACTGATACTTGGCCGCCTTTCGTTCCAGTTCTCTGCTGCCTGTGACTGGAACGAATTGCAAAAATCGCTGAAGTTGGAGACTTTTATCTCCCTCACCAACTTCAAACATCTGCTATCCGAGCAGCTAACCGATCGCTGCAGCTGTACATAGTCTATTGGTAAATAGCCCACCCATTTTCACCTACCTCATCCCCATACTGTTTTTATTTATTTATTTTTATTTTTCTGCTCTTTTGCACACCAATCTCTACCTGTACATAACCATCTGATCATTTATCACTCCAGTGTTAATCTGCATAATTGTAATTATTTGCCTACCTTCTCATGCCTTTTGCACACAATGTATATATAGACTCCCCTTTTTTCTACTGTGTTATTGACTTGTTAATTGTTTACTCCATGTGTAACTCTGTGTTGTCTGTTCACACTGCTATGCCTTATCTTGGCCAGGTCGCAGTTGCAAATGAGAACTTGTTCTCAACTAGCCTACCTGGTTAAATAAAGGTGAAATAAAAAAATAAAAAAAATAAATACTTTTCAGCTGTCATTTGCATAACAATGGCTAACTGGGAACTTACCATCTTCTCGCAAAGCTGTTTTGATACTAGATGGGGGGGCTGACTGGAACTGAAAGATGGGACTAAAAGCAAACAGAAAATATCTATTGTAAAATATACTGTGTCCGTAATATGTATATAGTATGTATAAGCTAGAAACGTAAGCGTTGTCCATTAGTTTACTCCAATTAGGGGAAGGGTGGTAGGGCTAGGGGAAAATAATAAAGGAAAAAAATATATATACAGTGCCTTGCGAAAGTATTCGGCCCCCTTGAACTTTGCGACCTTTTGCCACATTTCAGGCTTCAAACATAAAGATATAAAACTGTATTTTTTTGTGAAGAATCAACAACAAGTGGGACACAATCATGAAGTGGAACGGCATTTTTTGGATATTTCAAACTTTTTTAACAAATCAAAAACTGAAAAATTGGGCGTGCAAAATTATTCAGCCCCCTTAAGTTAATACTTTGTAGCGCCACCTTTTGCTGCGATTACAGCTGTAAGTCGCTTGGGGTATGTCTTTATCAGTTTTGCACATCGAGAGACTGAATTTTTTTCCCATTCCTCCTTGCAAAACAGCTCGAGCTCAGTGAGGTTGGATGGAGAGCATTTGTGAACAGCAGTTTTCAGTTCTTTCCACAGATTCTCGATTGGATTCAGGTCTGGACTTTGACTTGGCCATTCTAACACCTGGATATGTTTATTTTTGAACCATTCCATTGTAGATTTTGCTTTATGTTTTGGATCATTGTCTTGTTGGAAGACAAATCTCCGTCCCAGTCTCAGGTCTTTTGCAGACTCCATCAGGTTTTCTTCCAGAATAGTCCTGTATTTGGCTCCATCCATCTTCCCATCAATTTTAACCATCTTCCCTGTCCCTGCTGAAGAAAAGCAGGCCCAAACCATGATGCTGCCACCACCATGTTTGACAGTGGGGATGGTGTGTTCAGCTGTGTTGCTTTTACGCCAAACATAACGTTTTGCATTGTTGCCAAAAAGTTCAATTTTGGTTTCATCTGACCAGAGCACCTTCTTCCACATGTTTGGTGTGTCTCCCAGGTGGCTTGTGGCAAACTTTAAACAACACTTTTTATGGATATCTTTAAGAAATGGCTTTCTTCTTGCCACTCTTCCATAAAGGCCAGATTTGTGCAATATACGACTGATTGTTGTCCTATGGACAGAGTCTCCCACCTCAGCTGTAGATCTCTGCAGTTCATCCAGAGTGATCATGGGCCTCTTGGCTGCATCTCTGATCAGTCTTCTCCTTGTATGAGCTGAAAGTTTAGAGGGACGGCCAGGTCTTGGTAGATTTGCAGTGGTCTGATACCCCTTCCATTTCAATATTATCGCTTGCACAGTGCTCCTTGGGATGTTTAAAGCTTGGGAAATCCTTTTGTATCCAAATCCGGCTTTAAACTTCTTCACAACAGTATCTCGGACCTGCCTGGTGTGTTCCTTGTTCTTCATGATGCTCTCTGCGCTTTTAACGGACCTCAGAGACTATCACAGTGCAGGTGCATTTATACGGAGACTTGATTACACACAGGTGGATTGTATTTATCATCATTAGTCATTTAGGTCAACATTGGATCATTCAGAGATCCTCACTGAACTTCTGGAGAGAGTTTGCTGCACTGAAAGTAAAGGGGCTGAATAATTTTGCACGCCAAATTTTACAGTTTTTGATTTGTTAAAAATTTTTGAAATATCCAATAAATGTCGTTCCACTTCATGATTGTGTCCCACTTGTTGTTGATTCTTCACAAAAAAATACAGTTTTATATCTTTATGTTTGAAGCCTGAAATGTGGCAAAAGGTCGCAAAGTTCAAGGGGGCCGAATACTTTCGCAAGGCACTGTATATATACAGTATCAGTCAAAAGTTTGGACTCGCCTATTAATTCAACACTTTTTCTTAATTTTGACTATTTTCTACATTGTAGAATAAAAACTATGAGATAACACATATAGAATCATGTAGTAAACAAAAAAGTGTTAAACATATCAAAATATCTTTTATATTTGAGATTCTTCGAAGTAGCTACCCTTTGCCCTAATGACAGCTGTAACGATCTTCTTCATCTGATGAGGAGTAGGAAAGATCGGACCAAAACGCAGCATGGTAAGTGTCCATTTTAATGAAATATAACTGAACACTGAATACAAAATAACCAAAGTGAAACAATGAAAATCGAAACAGCTCGAAACACAGACACAAAAAACAACTACCCACAAACCATAGTGGGAAAACAGGCTGCCTAAGTATGGTTCTCAATCAGAGACAACGAATGACAGCTGCATATGATTGGGAACCATACCAGGCCAAACACATAGAACTATAACACATAGAACAAAAAAATAGAATGCCCACCCCAACTCACGCCCTGACCAAACTAAAATAGAGACATAAAAAAGGAACTAAGGTCAGGACGGATGGGCCTCATAGAGGCCTCTCTCATAGAGGATGGGCCTCTATGAGATAACACTGACAGAGGAGATTTACGATGTCTTTGGGTGATAAAACCTAAAGAGCATTCCAGATAACGAGGTAATGTTTTTGTGCTATACCGTACCATGGTGAGACGGTTCCAGTTTGGAGTAAGAGAACCAGACACTGGTCTCTATAATGAAAACTGTTGACATAGCAGTTGCTGTCTGCTAGGTATTATTTTCATACAAATCTTAACCTTGTGACCATTCTATGTATCTGTTGTTCGTCATTTAGGTTGAGAGGGGTGTATCTTTGCTATAAAAGATCTCAGTAGCCATGTGTTGTCACTCTCAACGGTTCATTAGAAGGGAATCGTTGAAAGTCATTGCTATTGCAAAGCTTTTATTATTAAAGATGTAGTTTAAGTATAACTCTGACTGGTGTGTGAAGTTTGTCTCTCTCCTCATTTGGTAATACAGAAATTAACCACCACAGACACCAGTAAGAAGAAGAGACTTGCTTGGGCCAAGAAACACGAGCAATGGACATTAGACAGGTGGGAATCTGTCCTTTGATCTGATGAGTCCAAATTTGAGATTTTTGGTTCCAGTAGGTGATTCGATGATCTCTGCATGTGTGGTTCCCACCGTGGAGGATGGAGGAGGAGATGTGATGGAGCGGGGGTGCTTTGCTGGTGACACTGTCTGTGATTTATTTTGAATTCAAGGCACACTTAACCAGCATGGCTACCACAGCATTCTGCAGCGATACGTCATCCCATCTGGTTTGCGCTTATCATTTGTTTTCAACAGGACAATGACCCAACACACCCCCAGGCATTTTTTCTTGAATTATTTGTTGCTTTTATTTATTATTTTTGTAGGTATTTTTCATAAATCTTCATTGTTGGTTAAGGATTTGTTTATGTTTACCTTTATTTAACTAGGCAAGTCAGCTAAGAACATATTCTTATTTACAATGATGGCCTAACCCCCAAAAAAACAGACGACGCTGGGCCAATTGAGCGCCACCCTATGGCACTCTCAATCATGGATGGTTGTGAAACAGCCTGGATTCGAACCAAGGTGTATGTAGTGACGCCTCAAGCACTGTGATGCAGTGCCTTAGACCGCGGCACCATTCAGAAGCAAAAGGCTTGTAAGTGAGCTTTTCAATGTAAGGTCTCTGTTGTATTTGGCATATTTGACAAATACATTTTGATTTGATTTGTAAGGGCTATTTGACCAAGGAGAATGATGTAGTGCTGCATTAGATAACCTGGCCTCCACAATCACCCGACCTCAACCCAATTGAGATGGTTTGGGATGAGCTGGACCGCAGAGTGAAGGAAATGCAGCCAACAAGTGCACAGCATATGTTGGAACTCCTTCAAGACTGTTGGAAATGCATTTCAGGTGAAGCTGGTTGAGAGAATGCCAAGAGTGTGCAAAGCTGTCATCAAGGCAAAGGTTAGTAAATGTGTTGCATTCATTGTCAAATGTACGTATTTGCATGCTTGCAAATCTTACTGAATTTATTCAGTATACTCATATTTTATATGGGCAAATCATACTTTACATGCTTGTACACTGCTTTGACCTTCATAGAGCTCCTCCACCACACTCTGAGAGGCCCATCATTCACACCTGTGGTGTTCTCTTCCCATCCACTGGCTGAAAATAACCTACTCTTTCTGTCATACCCTGATCTTTTTCACCTGTCCTTGTGATTGTCTCCATCCCCTTCAGGTGTCGCTGATTTTCCCCAGTGTATTTATCCCTGTGTTTCCTGTCTCTCTGTGCCAGTTTGTCTTGTACGTTTTTCCAAGTCAACCAGTGGTTTTCCTGTTGACCTGCTTTTTGCTATTCTCCTTTTTCTAGTCCTTGCGGTTTTGACCGTTGCCTGTTTCTGGACTCTGTACCTGCCTGCCTGACCATTCTGCCTGCCTTGACCACGAGCCTTGTCTGCCACATTGTACCTCCTAGACTCTGATCTGGTTTTGACCTTTTGCCTGTCCACGACTATTCTCTTGCCTACTCCTTTTCCTGTCTTCCTACAGGGAGCAACCATTAGGAGACATGGGGAGTTGTTACAGGGCCTTTTGGAAGGGCTCAGTTCCTTGACGGAAAGTTTTGGAGCAAATCAAGGAGTTAGCTCAGAGACTGCCTGCCACCTCTGGAAAAAACCCAGTCACCCAGTAATTTGTTCCCTCTCTGTGGTGAGTTTGTAAAGCCTATTCCGGCTCCCCGAGAACACCCACTTACCTCCTCCGGAGCAATATTCAAGGAATCATGGTGCCTGCAGGGGTTTTCTTTCTCAGTGCTCACTTATTTTTGAGCTACAGCTATCTTAGTTCCCTTCAGACCGATCAACGATGGCGTGTATCATTACGATTATGTCGGGAAATGCGCTCTCCTGGGCTACGGCAGTTTGGGAGCAACAATCTGCCATTTGTGGTTATTTGGAGGAATTTATGGCAGAGGTGAGAAAGGTATTTTGTGTCTCTTGTATCTGGGAGAAAGGCGGCCAGTAAGCTGCTTGACTTATGTCAGAACTCCCATAGTGTGGCAGACTACGCGGATGATTTTTGTATGTTGGCCGCCGAGAGTGCCTTGAATCCGGAGTCTCTTTTCGATACTTTTCTGCACAGATTATCTGAGGAGGTAAAGGATGAGCTGGCTGATCGGGAATTGCCGGTGGACCTCGACTCCCTTATCGCCCTAACCATCAAAATCAATGGAAGCCTAAGGGAATGTAGGAGTGAGAGGTCTCGTCTCGGGCACACTCGTACACCCGCTATGGCTCGTTCATCTTCGAGGGAATCCGGAAGTTTCCGAAGTCAAGAGAGGATTCCGAGAGGATTCAAAGCCACCCGAGGCCTCTCGTGAATCTACGATGGGTGAGTTGGATACTCCTGAGCCTATGCAGTTGGTAAGAGCAAGGTTATCAGTTGGGGAACGCTCACGGAGGATGAACAGTAACAGTTGTCTGTACTGTGGACGGACAGGACATTTTATAACTACTTGCCCTATTAGGAAACCCTTGTCTCTAGCGGGTACCAGCACTATGGTGAGTCAGACTGGGAGATGCCTAATTCCCATCACCTGCACACCCTTTTTTGTGCTTGTGCTGTGGGGAGACCAATCCAAGTCTCTCCGAGTGCTCATTGACTCTGGGGCTGATGAAAGTTTTATGGGTGCCACTATTGCTTCGGAGCATGGTATTCCCACTCAGCCTCTCTCATGGATGGTCATCTCTCATCCATGGTTCCCATGGATGCTAGGACACTGGACAGCCGCTCTATAGGGGAACTCACTCATAGTACTGTGCCCGTTTAATTACGGGTTTCTGGTAACCACAGTGAGACCATACAGTTCCTCCTCATTGCATCTCTCCATATTCCAGTCATTTTGGGATTTTCCTGGCTACATAAGCACAATCCGGTGATTGACTGGACCACAAGCTCCACAAGCTCCATCCTGTGTTGGAGCCCAATTTGCCATTCCCACTGCCTTCAAGCAGCACAGCCTAAGTTGTCTTCCTCAGGATGTAAGCAAGACTGTGGATGTCTCAGCTATTCCCAGAGAACACCATGATCTCCTGGAAGTGTTCAGTAAGGCACGTGCTGCTTCCCTTCCTCCGCACCGTCCTTATGACTGTGCCATTGATCTTCTCCCAGGCACTACACCACCTCTGGGTCGGATTTATTCTCTGTCCGGACCAGAGACCAAAGCTATGGAGGAGTACATAGAGCAGTCTCTGGCCACTGGGGCCGTTTGTCCGTCTGCATCTCCTGCCGGCGCAGGATTTTTCTTTGTGGAAAAGGACAAGACATTGCATAAGTGCATTGACTTAACGACATTTTGGTAAAAAATCGTTATCAAATCAAATCAAATGTAATTATATAGCCCTTCATACATCACCTGATATCTCAGTGCTGTACAGAAACCCAGCCTAAAACCCCAAACAGCAATGCCGGTGTAGAAGCACGGTGGCTAGGAAAAACTCCCTAGAAAGGCCAAAACCTAGGAAGAAACCTAGAGAGGAACTAGGCTATGAGGGGTGGCCAGTCCTCTTCTGGCTGTGCCGGGTGGAGATTATAACAGAACATGGCCAAGATGTTCAAATGTTCATAAATGACCAGCATGGTCAAATAATAATAATCACAGTAGTTGTCGAGGGTGCAGCAAGTCAGCACCTCAGGAGTAAATGTCAATTGGTTTTTTCATAACCGATCATTAAGAGTATCTCTACCACTCCTGCTGTCTCTAGAGAGTTGAAAACAGCAGGTCTGGGACAGGTAGCACGTCCGGTGAACAGGTCAGGATTCCATAGCCGCAGGCAGAACAGTTGAAATTGGAGCAGCAGCATGGCCAGGTGGACTGGGGACAGCAAGGAGTCATCATGCCAGGTAGTCCTGAGGCATGGTCCTAGGGCTCAGGTCCTTCGAGAGAGAGAAAGAAGGAAGAGAGAAAGAGAGAATTAGAGAGAGCATACTTAAATTCACAAAGGACACCGGATATCCCCTACCTCTCCTTCAACACAGCCAGTGGACATTATGAGTACCAGGTCATGCCATTTGGACTCACCAATGCCCCTGCTGTTTTCCAGGCTTTGGTCAACGATGTGCTCCGGGGACATGCTAAACCGTTTTGTTTTCGTTTACTTTGACGACATCCTGTTTTTTTTTTCTTCAGATCTGCCCAAGAACATGTACTTCATGTCAAGACAGGTTCTTCATCACCTCCTGGAGAACCAATTGTTTTTGGCAGCCAAGAAGTGAGTTCCACCGCTCTATCACCTTTCTGGGATATGTCATTGCTGAGGGCAATGTTCAGATGGATCCTGAAAAGGTGAAAGCAGTGGTGGATCAACCAACGTCCAGGGTGCAGTTGCAACAGTTTCTTGGTTTTGCTAACTTCTACTGTCGTTTCATTCGGGATTACAGCACCCAGTCGGACCCCCTCTTGGCACTCCCCTCTCCCAAGGTACCGTTCAAATGGTCTCCATCTGTCGACAAAGCCTTTGTGGACGTGAAGCATCGGTTCACAACAGCTCCCATCCTCATCCATCATGTCAATTTGTGGTGGAAGTTGATGCTTCGGATGTTTGAGTGGGGGCCATCCTGTAAACTGGGGATGATTAGGTAACTGTGATGGTATGAGGGCCAGATTGGGAATTGAGCCAGGACACCGGGGTTACCACCCCTACTCTTACAAAAAGTGCCATGGGATCTTTAACATCCCATATGAAAGACGGCACCCTACACAGGGAAATGTCCCCAATCACTGCACTGGGTTATTGGGATATTTTATTTTAGACCAGAGGAAAGAGTGCATCCTACTTGGCCTCCAACACCACTCCCAGCAGCATCTGATCTCCCATCCAGGGACTGACCAGGACCATCCTGCTTTGCTGGCTTGCTTCTGAAGCTGTGGGATGTAGCAACTGCAGATTGTCCACTAACAACACAGGGAAGGTAGACTCCCAACACCCAGCCATATCCCATTCCCTTCTTCCCATTCTGTAATTCTACTGAGGCAGAATGCAGTGTTGGATTCTGCTACAATATCAGCTAGCAGGGATTGGATTCGGATCAAAGGAGAACGGTGAAAAGAAGGGAGATCCACACCCTGGCTCATCTCCATACAAAGCGGCCCTGTGAAGGCCCTCTGGGGGTTGTTAATGAGAGTGACAACCCCGTCGACCAGGGCCATGGGCCAGTCCAGTGGAGCCAGTGCTGCTGTGGGTGTCAGGCTGTGGTCCACAGGGGAAGTCAGGCCATAGGGCTCTGGTCAAAAGTAGTGCACTATGTAGGAGATAGGGTGTCATTTGGGACGTACCAATGGTCTAGGGAAATGAAGAGTGAGTAAAGTGAGGAGTTGGGCCAGATAACGGTGCCAGAATAGACTTGTTGGAGCTCTCTCAACAAACCTGGGTTCAGATAGTGTTTTCTATGAAGTACTTCAGCTGTGCTTGATGGAATTTGCCTGCCGCAATGGGACCAACGGAACACTCCCATAAGTTCAAACTCCGCCCACCTGGCACTCAATCAAACCCTAAAAGTATTTGAAAGAATACTATTTGAACCCAGCTTCCAATGCCGCTCACAGATTTGTGGTCTTTATATGCATTGGGTCAAAGTAGAGAGGTGACCAGAAACATAAAAGCGCAGCTAAAGTAGTTAGTAGTATACTAATAGTAAACTATACCAGGTGTTGGGCTTAGTATGCTTGCTCAACATGTATTGCTTCGTATTTACAGTACATTTAAACACTTTGACCGGCCACAAATCCATGTTTCTCCCACCATTCTCACCACCTTCACCAATTCCTGACCCACATTCACTGATTTCAACCCACTCTCGTCTTCACTTCACTCTACAGTGGTCAGTCTACTGCATCATGCTACAGGAAGAGGACCACTCTATTCTATCCCACTCAGAAAAAAGAGAGAGCCAATAATGGAGGTAGGACTAATCAGCTGCAAAATTGATCTCAAATCCTCACCAACACAGATCTAATTTCAGACCCTGGTTGTGCCTAAATGACACTTTATTCCCTATAGTGGTATATGGGGCTCTGGTCAAAAGTAGTGCACTATATAGGGAATAGGGTACCATTTGGGAAACACTCAGACCATTAGTGCCACAGCCTATGATTATTGGTGATTACTTTAAATAAGAAATAAAGCATCAGAAAATAAAAATAATTCATATAATTTATAGTATATATGATCCGGAAATCACAATCAAGACAACTGCTGTGCACGTGGGATCATGCTTAAACAATCTTTAAAACTCTGGTATAGTATGCGGTTCTATAATGCACTTTGGATTGAATCCCTTCCATAGTCTGTGGAGAATAGCTGTGTCCATAGCCTTTGTCCTACATTCAAAGCAGTACGGAAAGGAAGTCATGTCAGGAAGAGCAGCCAGTGAAGGATCCCATAACATATATTGGATGTACTGTACCTTAATGGGTTAACCGCTAAAACCAGATGGAGAAAGAGAAAGCCCTCTGGTGCCCTGTGATCTAATATTTCAAACAGTGGCCTGATGGAAAAAGCAAGAGACACCATTATTCCTCAGTATCCACCCTGTCTAGGACAGAAAGATTTTATGATCAAACTGCAATCCAATTTCGAATGGAACCAGATATCTGTGTTTGTTATTTGATTTAAATAAATACAAATAAACCCGGTGTTTGTTGTTTTGGTTGATATTTGGTATGGGACATCATTTCAGGTCTTGTACTGGTTATAAAGATTTTTTATGATTTTATGATTGTAGACCAAATGCTTTTTTCCATGGTGTAATGAAGACATCAGGAAAATATGTCATATTTTGGTTGTTATCTGGCCACACACTAAAACCATTACAACCAGTTTAAAGGCGTAATATTTTGGTTGCTAAAAAGCCTCCTTTTACAACCAGTTTAAAACCTGACCATAATGACACAGATGTCGTCATCATGATGTCAATGCAACCGGTTCTGTCCACTGGGTCCATGAAATACCTGAGTACATGTGAGAGTTTTCATGTGCTAGAATATTTCTCTACTGATTACTGGTCTATGTCATGAAGAAGTTGTCCTAGATGTTAGTACAATGTTTTTGACAATTCCCGATTCAGTGCACATCACATTTCGGTTGTGATCTGGTCCGAAAACCAGATTGCAACCAGTTAAAGACATAATTTTCTGGTTACGAAAAGACATCTAAAAAAACATCCTTTTACAACCGTTGCATGGCTTCATTGGCTTTCCATTCGTGGCTACAGTTCACTGCCAGGCCTATATCTTCTCAGGAGTATAGTATTTAGCCCATTTATCAAGAAATGCTTATCAAGATCTAAAGCTTTGTTTACAAGGAAGGATAAGAGTGGTGGAAAAGATTCCCAGGATTTTCTATTAGCGAAGCAAGTAATGTAACACTGAGCCATCCACGTAATTGCACCGTCATTGTTTGAGTTTGAGTTATTTTTTCACTGACAGTGCACATTAATACACGTTTCAGTAAAAGTGCTGGTTTTAGCCGGCTGGCTAAATTCAACCGCAGTCCCTGGGCAGGTTGTTAAAAAAAATTACAATAACAGTCTGAAGTCTTTATGTCTTTATGTTTTTTTGTGAAGGTGCAATACATACATCAAACATACATCTCTTAATAAAGTTATCTTTGAAAACAGACTTCTCGTGTCTTTACGACTAGTAGGCATCTCTATGGTACTCTCCCAAATGGCACCCTATTCTGCATTTAGTGCACTACTTTTGACCAGCCCCAATTGTGCTCTCGTCAAAAGTAGTGCATTATGAAGGGAATAGGGTGCCATTTGGGACGACGCCTGTGGCTAAAAAAGAATGCAAAGCGTGCCAACGAACAACATATCTGCATTCAAACTATTACCCGTCAAAGGTCAAAATGGGTCAGTTTTTCTTTGGTAATTGTTTTGACAGCAGGGTTTTGTTGTACAAGAAAATACAAATATAGGAGAGGGCATCATTTTCACTTATTTCCCCATTTTAGTGCTGCAAAAATACTGGCCTTTACTATAGTGATAACTGCAAATGGACAATAGTTTTCCTCAGCAATTAAATCTGTTTTTGTGTTCGGTTCTCTTCCCATGAAGTTAGACTGTTATGATCAGTTCTGGGAATAATATTCTCTAAGGGTGAGAGATTGAGTTGAAGGTTGTTTGTCTTACTAGTCTTGACCAGGGGGTTTCGGTATTCTGTCATCATGCTTAGTACTACAAATATGTAATAGAGAGGACACCAGAGAGAAATGAGGTGAAAAGTAAGCCTAATGGGAAGGTCAGTATGTGTGTAATGTCAATGACCCGTGTAGTCTAGTGTGTGTCTGTGTGTGTGCATGTGTATGTGTGTATGTGTGTATGTGTATGTGTGTGTGTGTGCATGTGTATGTGTGTATGTGTGTGTGTGTGTGTGTATGTGTGTATGTGTGCATGTGTATGTGTGCATGTGTATGTGTGTGTGTGTGCATGTGTATGTGTGTATGTGTGTATGTGTGTGTGAATTCCTACTCTTATGCGACACGGAGGTTAAAATCAATGTCTTTCTCACATCATTGCAGTGATTTACAATCAACAGAGGGAACCAATTGACTCAGACAGTGTGCAGTGTGTACCCCTACCCCCCTCTGCCCCATGACACAAGACACCTGTCCGTCCCCCCCGCACATCAAATAACCTCCTTTGTGTGTTTTACATACCTTGTAAGTGCATGTCATACCTTTCACCTTCAAGGTTGGTAAAGTGTTTTAGCTTTTGACTTTGAAGATGGTTGTGTAAGGCAACACAGCAGGACATACATTCTCAAAGAAAAGAGGTAAGAGAAAAGGGGGAGAAAAGTAAAGTAGAGGATGTAGGGAGTGGTTCAAGAGAGCAATGTCATACAGTCCAGGGGTGTATTCAGGAACGGGAAGCGCTCTGAATGTTGCAGATAAACATGTAATGAATAGACCTGACACAATTCCATATTTTAATCGGACATGCAACCATTTCTGTTCTACAAGATAAATTTATATCTGAATGTTCTGTGACACTACATCCTGAACAGGCCCAAGTTATCAGAGGCTACTCTGAAAATATAGTTTACCAAGCTACCAATTACTTCACACTGGAAGAAGATAACCTATACTAAAACTACTAAAAATATATAGTTTACTTAACTAAAGTTACTTTGAAAAATTAGTTTTACATCCAAACAACGTTGTGAAAAATGATCATATTTAAGTCTGAAATGTCATAGATGACAAATTGCAAGAACAGATCACTTAGTAGTCAGATGTTAACAGAATATACCACGGCTGTCAGCCAATCAGCATTCAGGGCTTGAACCACTCAGTTTATAACAGAATTTGGGATAAAGAAATAATGACAAATTATTTAATGACAAACTTGTAATTTATTGATCATTATTAAAGTAGGTAACAAGACAAACTTAAAAGACAATTGTTACTGGAGATCATGTTGATTTGACGAGACAATATTATTTGAGTTGTTGCTCTAACCTCTCTCGCCTTTACAGGGCAGCACCATAATCAGGACGGAGAAAGATGTCCCCCTGAGGGAGAAAGACAAGGACATTAATGCCACTAACTTGGACAACCTCTAAAGAATCACCACATTAAACTTGAAAGTGTCAGTGGATCTGAAAAGGAATGAGTCAACTAAGTCGAGGTGATGACGAGCTTTGCATATCAGAAGGAGGATCTTGTAGTCAACAAGGTGGGAGACAATGAGCCAGTGGGTTGGATCTATGGACTCTGCACACTAATTGGGCCAGATTGTAGTTTTTGCTGTGTCACTACCAGGCACAGTTCAGTGGTAACTACAGCTCTCACTTTGTGGAAACACACACAAAATAGGTTTTATTGGACTATAGTTGTATGTACTATTTGTAGCGGGCGGTAGGCTAGCTCACCTAGTAGGGGTCCTTCTCAATCTCTGTTGCCCTGGACGGCTGAGACAGCAAAGGGATCTTGGTCCCTGCCCCCAACGCAACTCGCCTGGTTGCCTATTTTGTATAGCGTGACTAGATGTAGTGAGGAAGGCTTCAGGATTTTTAGCTATCAAGGTGACAACCTGAAGTGAGATAGTGTGTATACCAACAAGATTGAGAAACCTACCTAGTAACCCCTCCAACCTAATTAGTGCCCCCTCCTTCACTAGACCTTACAGAGACTAGTCCAGGGCAAGTATTATACATCAACTCAATGGTACTTATGAAACCTCTGTTTATATTTACTTTCGATTATCAAGTTTTCCACAATAAAGAAAATGCTTAGTATAAATATAAGCATCAATGTTCGTTTTGTTTCTGAATAGTCTTTTTGCTTTTCTCTCAATACGAAAAATAGACTTTCTGGTCACCTGAATACATTATCAATGACTTCCCTTTCAGCACAAATAGTTCAACATCACCCTTTAAACTTAGTGATCAACATGTACATAACAGTTACACCAGAATGTCACATTCGTCAGTCTTTTCTTTTAACTCAAACCACTTATTTCAGTAATGTTCCATCACTAATAAACTATGTAAATGATACTGTATTTCCTTTGTCCCTTTACTTTGTCAGCAACCTGGAACATTGGAGAATTGTCACTGGTTGGCAGTGCGAAACTTACCTATACTCAATGCTGCATAGGCCTCCCCCAAGATGGCGATGGCTGTAGTAGAACTGGTCAGAAGATCGGTAGCGAATTCCGACTGCACCACGGGTCTCTCTTTCCTATTCCCTTTTGACAGGCGGAGAATGCAGCTGACTGGTGAAGTCCTATTCATTTTACCGTATCCCTCCTCTCCTTTTGACTGGCAAAGTTTCTCTTTTTATTTTATATATATATATATATATACGTATTTTTTTTATTTTTGTGGTTGAATTCTACCACTTTTTTCTCCCCAATTTCGTGGTTATTAGTAGCTATAATCTTGTCTCATCGCTACAACTCCTGTACGGGCTCGGGAGAGACGAAGGTCGAAAGTCATGCGTCCTCCGAAACACAACCCAACCAAGCCGCGCTGCTTCTTAACACAGCGCGCATCCAACCCGGAAGCCAGCCGCACCAATGTGTTGGAGGAAACACCATGTACCTGGCGACCTTGGTTAGCGCGCACTGCGCCCGGCCCGCCACAGGAGTCGCTGGTGCGCGATAAGACAAGGATATCCCTACCGGCCAAACCCTCCCTAACCCGGACGATGCTATGCCAATTGTGCGTCGCCCCACGGACCTCCCAGTCGCGGCCGGCTGCAAAGTGTCTCATTAACGCAAATGCAGCTCAGCTGTCTCATTCCCTCTTCATGTGCATAGCACTGGAGCAGCCTGTTGATCCCGATGGCTAGCTGACTACACTACCACTTTTGCAAGGTGAAGTTGACCAGCCTAAACTGCAGTAAAACACTCATAAGCATCTCTTTTCGTTTTATTTTCTATCTTTCATATGTTCAAAATTATGTTTTTGACTCTGTAACTCACATTGTAATACATTTTTCTAATTTCTTCTTCTTCTATGGTATATTGGCGATTGCACAATTGAATGTGCATCCCACCACCTACTGTGCAGGATGGAAACACGATTTCCCCAAAAAACGTGACAAACTACCAAAAAAATGGACTAAACTACCAAAATTAAATTAATCAAACAACTACTGTTAAAAAATAAACAGATCTGATCAGATCTGATCCCTACACAGGCTTAAGGGGTGTCATGACTGTCCTGTTAGGATCCAAATAATTCAGATCAGCTTTGCAATAAATAACTTCAACCAGACCCCCTCTCACCCACAGACCGGGGAGGAGGGAAGTGGTGGGGACCTGTTTCTAATCTATTAAGTGTGTATGTTTATCCCTTGCTACCATTTAATTAGCTAGTAAATAAATAATTAAGCCAATTTGTGTATTCAGTTTCTTAGACTTCTTTGAGACTTCAGCCATACAGTTTATAACTGTAGCAATGAAAGCCACACAATCCATATTTTGACTGGTAGCAAACATTTACTACAGGCTGTGGTGCATCCACTACCATATCTTCACTAGCATCACTTGTTTTCTCAATTCTTTTAAATGCCTCCACATAGGAAATTTGATTGGTCGCTCTAACTTTTGCCACCTCAATCTCCTTCACCCTTACAAGGCACTCCAGTAATTCGGGATCATGTTCCCCACAACAATTGCAACTCTGTCGTCCTTCTATATGTAACCAATGTGAAATGGCTAGCTAGTTAAAGGGGTGCGTGCTAATAACGTTTCTATTGGTGAAGTCACTCGCTCTGAGACCTTGAAGTAGTTGTTCTCCTTGCTCTGCAAGGGCTGCGGCTTTTGTGGAGCGATGGGTAATGATGCTTTGTGGGTGTCAGTTGTTTATATGTGTAGAAGGTCTCTGGTTCGAGCCAAGGTAGGGGCGAGGAGAGGGACGGGAGCAACACTGTTACATTGGTGCCATGACCCGGATCACTGGTTGCTACGGAAAATGAGGAGGTCAAAAGGGGGGTGAGTGTAACCGATGTGAAATGGCTAGCTAGTTATCGGGGTGCGCGCTAATAACGTTTCAATTGGTGACGTCACTCGCTCTGAGACCTTGAAGAAGTTGTTCCCCTTGCTCTGCAAGGGCCGCAGCTTTTGTGGAGCGATGGTAACAACACTTCGAGGGTGGCTGTTGTCGATGTGTGCAGCCCAGTTTGGGGCGAGGAGAGGGACGGAAGCAACACTGTTGCATATACACCTTCTTCATTATACTGGGGCCAATTGCAGCGACCCGATTCGCTGAGAAGAAACCTTTTTGTGCCTTCTCATTGGTTGAGCAAACTGTCCATCTACCAGAAAATGTATTTTGTTAAAGCAACATACAATGTATACAAATGTCCACATGTGTTCACCACTCCACATACAGTGGAGACCAACATTTAACAAATCATTCAAGGTTTGCTAACATCCTGTTTCTGGTTGTTTTGGTTAGGGCTGTGATACTCATGACATTTTGTCGGCCGTAATACCCAGAATAGTATATTGTCAAAAAACATGGCACTACACATAGATGACAAACCTGTTGATGCCAGGAGTTCCTCTAGAGGAACACCCCCCCCGTTCAGCTCAAACCGTGGCGCATGGAACGCAAAAATATTCTTAGAAATATTTAACCTCCACACATTAACAAGTCCAATAGCTCAAATGAAAGATAAACACCTTGTTCATCTACCCAGCATGTCAGATTTTTTAAATGTTTTACGGCGAAAACACACCACACATTTATATTAGACCACCACCGAAACCAAGACAAGCGGCAGCCATTTTGTCCCAGAAAATATAAAATTATAAAAGCAGGATTAAAAAATAAATCGCTCACTAACCTTTTGAAAATCTTCATCAGATGACAGTGATAGGACATGTTACACAGTACATTTTTTTTTTCAATAATATGCCATATATATCCATAAATGTCCATTTACAATGTGCTCATGTTCAGAAATTACTCAAAAATGCCCGCAGGAAATCTAGGTAGCTCGGCAAGATAACGTAAATAGACATCATAAACTTTGGCTAAATATACATGTTCTACATATAGTTAGAAAGATACACTGCTTCTTTATGCAACCGCTGTGTTAGATTTATTTTTAACGTTACAGAAATCGCACACTATTCCATACACTGAGACAGCGCTCAGTTCCAAGCTACATTTCCACGTAATGTTGGAGTCAACAGAAACACAGATTTAAGCATAAATATTCCCTTACCTTCGATGGTCTTTGTTCAGAATGTTCTGGAAGGGTTCATACTTACCCAATACATCGTTTGGTTTCAAGTCTTGCGTCTTTGTATTAGCTACAGCTAATAACATCAGCTGAAATGCACCCAAAACGTCCTCTGGTCCGGAAACGTTGCGCATCAAAACTTCAAAATTACATATTATATGTCGACTAAACAGGTCAAACTAAGTGCAGAAGCAAGCTTTATGATGTTTTTAACACACAAAACAAATTTCAATTCAACCGGGCATTGTTTGCTCTTCCCAGGAGTGCTGGAACAAAGGAATGGCTGTGACCAATTCGCGCCCTAACGCACAGGTTTTTTTCTCGCGGCACTTACTCAAATCACTCCCATAGGGCCAATTCTCGCGCGATTTGAACGATTGAACGCTCTAAAGAAAGAGGACATCTAGTGGAAGAGATGGAAAGTGTCCCCAGATCCATAAGTGGTCGGGAAGGGTGGGGGCCATGACGTCAAAGTTGCTCCAACTTTCATGACCACAAAAACTAGTTTGGAAGAATGCATGCCCTGTGAGTTCTGCTATACTTACAGACATAATTCCAACGGTTTTAGAAGCTTTAGAGTGTTTTCTATCCAATAATAATTATTATATGCATATATTAGCAATTTTTGAGAATTTTTTTTTCAGTTTACTAGGGGTACCCAATTTCTCCAAAGGGGGCGTAAATCTGCCATGCCCTCAAAATTAAAAAAGTGTATTATCTATGCAATAATCGGAATGCATGATTTGTCACCAGTACTTGAAAACATGTGAATATAACTGTAAATACATTATGTGCCATACATACATACTGTATGCTACAGTAGAAAGATGATATACAGAAAATAAGACACTTACTTTGATATGTCCAAAGTTATTATTTGTAAGGAAAACAACAATGAAGGCAATGTGTGCGCAAGCCAGAAAATTTGTCAGGGGGAAAATGTTTGTGCAAGACTGCGCACATTTCTGCATTCTTGATCTGTGGAAATACTGGGAAAGTGCTTGTGCTCTCCTTGAAAAGAGAAGTTTTAACTTGCAATGAATTGTCCGGCTTAGTAAAGCGTCAAACATAAATTGTTCACAACAGTGAAATGGGCTACTTCTATGTGAATTAATGAGGAGGTGGATCACACCTCACACCTTGACATTTACAAGTTGAAACAATTCACACTGGGGTGGACCATTATAGATATTTGGAACTGACATGTGAAAAGGTTAAGGATTCTCAGTGTAGTAAACAACCAAAGATTTCAAGACTAAAAATGGTGAAAGTAGTATCAAAAGTAGTAGTAAAAATAAACTTTATCTAGTCCTTGGCCTATATCGTAATCTGACTTTGGTGCAGGTTATGTTGTTCTTCACATTACTGTCTCTGGTAAACACACTATATCAAATAAAATCGTGGTTTATTTGTCACATGCACAGGATGAAGAAGGTGTAAACGGTACAGTAAAATGGTTACTTGCATAGTGGAGTATTTTGTTAAGTAGCTAGCTAGCTAGCAAAACAATGAACCATAATATTACTATACAGATCAAACACGTAATGTAAGCTAGCGAGCCAGCTAGCGAGCCAGCCAGCTAACGTTAGCTAGCTAACAGGACGCTTTAATTAACTTGCAATGAATTTCTGACAATTTCTGACTAATTTCTGACAAAATGAGAAACATATATCTGAAAATGTAGCTAGACTCTTAACCATATACATGGATAAACACTTCTCCCTCTCTCATGGATGCCATGGTTGACCTTAATTTGAAGATGTAATCCGGAGACAGCTGCTTTATACAACAGCATTCTTTCTGTGTTCTCTTTTTGGACTCTCTACGCATTTGTCTGATTTAAAAAAACGTATTCCGTGACACCGTTTCTTCCCCACCATTGTCACCAGAAGACTACAATCTGGTTAAAAAAATGTTTTAAACCTAAATCAGGGATTTTCTCACTGTCTGATTAATTTTCAGAGCGAATCAGCATGGCATGAGCATCCTCCAGAAAGTAGTGCATCACAACATTTTCCAACTGAGCTTTGTCGATAGCACTATTACTCAACTATTACTACAGGGCAGTAATGTTGAGAGCAGTAGCAACACTGTTTCAGCTCTTTATTATATCTCATTTTTTTATTTTTTTCAAGCCGCTCTAGACATTATACATTATACACACATAGTGAGCAGCTTATGTTATAGACAGAAGCATGCTATATGGTAGACCAATCTGAACTCATCTCTCGGCATGTCCAGCCCATCCATTATCTCAGCCAAACATAGCTAGCGGAAAGGTTCCTTTATTTTTAGCTAAACCAACTAGGCACGGAATATATTTTTTTATTTGTATTTACAGATGGCATACAAGTTTGTTATTAAGGCACATGAAAGTTCACATGTTTGAGAAAAAAACACATTTAATTGTTTTTTAACAAGTAGTGAGGTGCGACATATGCCTAGTTTCTTGAAACGTGTCACATGTCTCTGATCTGTCTTGGAACATATGGGAATTTGCTCCAATTAATATGATTAATAGGATCGGACTCATTTTTTAAAAAATTGCCTAAAATGACATACCCAAATCTAACTTCCTGTAGCTCAGGACCTGAAACAAGGATATGCATATTCTTGATACCGTTTGAATGGAAACACTTGTGTATGGTAGTGAAATTTAGTGTATGGTAATGTGAAATTAATGCCGGAGAATATAACACATTAGATCTGGTAAAAGATAATAAAAACAAAAATAAATGCCTTTTCTATTTTTTTTTCTCCATCATCTTTGAAATGCAAGAGAAAGGCCATAATATAATATTGCAGTTTAGGCGCAATTTTGATTTTGGACACTAGATGGCAGCAGTGTGTATGCAAAGTTTGAAATACTGGACAATATTTGCTATTTTTATTATCCATGGAACCCCTGGCCCAGGCAATTTGTCAAACGAAGGAAATAACACCAATCTCCCTCAAATCTACTGATCTCCCATTTGAAATATTTAGGAGTAGATATATTTCCTTCCTTAGATTAAACCATTGCTAGAAACTTTAACAGAATGCTCAAATAAATTAAATCTAACCTCAAATTAGTTGCAATAACATCCCTGTTGCTTTAACCAGCAGCATACCACCCTGCATACCACTGCTGGCTTGCTTCTGAAGCTAAGCAGCGTTGGTCCTGGTCAGTTCCTGGATGGGAGACCAGATGCAGCTGGAAGTGGTGTTGGAGGGCCAGAAGGAGGCACTCTTTCCTCTGGTCTAAAATAATTAAAATACCCCAATGCCCCAGGGCAGTGACACTGCCCTGTGTAGGGGGACGTTAAACATGTGTCCTGACTCTCTGAGGTCATTAAAGATCCCATGGCACTTATCGTAAGAGTAGGGGTGTTAACCCCGGTGTCCTGGCTAAACTGCCAATCTGGCCCTCAAACCATCACGGTCACCTAATAATCCCCAGTTTACAATTGGCTCATTCATCCCCCTCCTCTCCACTGTAACTATTCCCAAGGTTGTTGCTGCAAATTAGAATGTGTTCTCAGTCAACGTACCTGGAAAAATAATGGATAAATAAATAAAAACTGGCAGAATATCAATTTGTCACACCCTGATTGGGTTCACCTGTCTTTCTGCTTATCTCCACCCCCCTCCAGGCGTCTCCCATCATCCCCTGTGCAACTATACCTGTGTTCTCTGTTTGCCAGTACGTCTTACCAGCGTGCAATCCTGTCTTCCTGTTATCTCAAGATTCTGTTTCCTAGTTTACACGGTTTTGACCATTCTGCCTGCCCTGACACCGAACCTGCCTGCAATTCTGTACCTAAATGACTTTGCCCTGGATAACATACCTCTGCCTGCCCTTGGCCTGTCTTTTGCTTGCCCCTGTTTGGTCAATAAACATCTGTAATTCTAGCTGTCTGCATCTGGGTCTTATCCTGAGTTCAGATATTATTGTCAAAATTAATATACAACCATGGCTGAATTTCTGTAGTTCAATGTTTCCCATAGCACCCCCTTCTGGCTGTTGGGCTCAAATTCATAGTGCGGTTTCAAAATGTATATGGAAAGGTAAGAGATCCCAGATTAAATTAACAAACTTACAAAGAGGGAAAGACGTAGAAAGACTTTCAGTACCAAACTTTAAATTGCATTTCCAGGCGCTAGCATTTCACTCCGTCTGAAATTGATCAAGACATGATTCTTCTGCCACCTGGCTGAGTATTGAGAGAAATATGGTGTCTCCTATTGCCCTAGAAGAGGTGGTCTTCACTGATATATCCTTTAAACAATGTAAACTATGCTTTCGTCCTATTATTGCTCACACAAATTCTATTTGGCACAAAATGTTACAACAATGTAACTAGGAATCAAAATGGCATACACATACTCCAATATTTCACAATAATGCCTTGCAATCTGGAGAGCGGCCTTTTACATCCCACCAATGGTCCAAATGTGGACTTCATACCCCTGCCGATATCACGGACAGTAATGGTTTGAGAACATTCCAAGACTTGAACATACCAGGCAACTATTTTGTTCTATATTTCCAAATTAGGTCAGCAATTTTTTTTATTTCACCTTTATTTAACCAGGTAGGCTCATTGAGAACAAGTTCTCATTTGCAACTGCGACCTGGCCAAGATAAGGCAAAGCAGTGTGACACAGACAACAACACAGAGTTACACATGGAGTAAACAATAAAAAAGCCAATAACACAATAAACAAGTCAATGACACAGTCGAAAGAAGAAAGTCTATATACAGTGTGTGCAAAAGGCAGGTTGGGAGGTTGGGGTTGTAGGCCCACTAATCTTTTTATTTTCCTGTATATATTTAATTTATTATTGCTCAAACTTTATAATGTGATCAAAATGATCAATGCTTTGTAGTTACACTATTTATACAAAAGTATGTGGACACCCCTTCAAATTAGTGGATTTGGCTATTTCAGCCACACCCATTGCTGACAGGTGTATAAAATCGAGCACATAGCCATGCAATCTCCAATGACACACATTGGCAGCAGAAAGGCCTTACTGAAGAGCTCAGTGACTTTCAATGTGGCACCGTCATAGGATACCACCTTTCCAACAAATCAGTTCGTAAAATGTGTGCCCTGTTAGAGCTGCCCCAGTCAACTGTAAGTGTTGTTATTATGAAGTGGAAATGTCTAGGAGCAACTACGGCTCAGCCGCAAAGTGGTAGGCCATACAAGCTCACAGAACGGGATCGCATTAGCTCGTAAATAAATTGTCTGTCCTCGGTTGCAACACTCACTACAGAGTTCCAAACTGCCTCTGGAAGCAACGTCAGCACAATAACTGTTCGTCGGGAGCGTCATGAAATGGGTTTCCATGGCCGAGCACATATTAATGGCAATCATTTTAGAATGAGACGTTCAATGAGCAGGTGTCCACATACTTTTGGTCATGTAGTGTATGTGCCTTTTTTTCTTTCTTCTTCTTCTGAGTGGCAGCCCGTAGGTACAATGTGGGAAATGATTCATTGAAAATATCCGAACAAAATATGAATGTATACTAATATAAATATTGTACCGTGGGACGTACGCAAGGACAGTTTTAGGATGTTCTTTGGATGTTGTGTCATGGTACCGTGAAGGTTTTGTCTAGTTCCCTGTTTGTCCCGGGGACGTCCCTGAGGAAGATCTTAAGATATTCTTGGGACATTGTGTCATAGTCCCCAGAAGGTCCCTTAAACATTATTGGGACCTTGTCTCTTGGTCCCCTGGATGTTCTTGATGCTACCAGGTGTCCCAAACCATTATATGTAAAGTAATTCAAATCTTATGGGTGGGAACGTTTCTTTGTCACCATTAGGTGACGTCACCGGGAACTAGACAAAAACCTCTAGGGTGTCATGTAAGAATCTTCCCAACATGAAATAGTTCCCAATCATTCTGATTGTGTTTTGATTGTGACGTCATGTTGTAAAATTGTTCACAGCGGGAAAATGTTCCCAGTTTAATAATTGCACGTGCGTCTCTTTGTGTGGATGGCTGAGTTCATACGGGTCTCTCACACCCTCCCTCGCCCTTGATTTAGCTAGCTAGCTAACGATTAGCTGTCAGTTGGTCGAGATAGCTTAATTCTCAGGGGTGTGCAGTTGTAACTTATTTGTATAGTTAAATAAACAAATATAAAAGCTAGATTTAAGCCAAAGTTTCACATCGCCACTAGTTACTTTGGATCAAATAAAATCAAATGTATTTATATAGCCCTTCTTAGATCAGCTGATATCTCAAAGTGCTGTATAGAAACCCAGCCTAAAACCCCAAACAGCAAGCAATGCAGGTGTAGAAGCACGGTGGTTAGGAAAAACTCCCTAGAAAGGCCAAAACCTAGGAAGAAACCTAGAGAGGAACCAGACTATGAGGGGTGGCCAGTCCTCTTCTGGCTGTGCCGGGTGGAGATTATAACAGAACATGGCCAAGATGTTCAAATGTTCATAAATTACCAGCATGGTCAAATAATAATAATCACAGTAGTTGTCGAGGGTGCAACAGGTCAGCACCTCAGGAGTAAATGTCATTTGGCTTTTCATAGTCGGTAATTGAGAGTATCTCTACTGCTCCTGCTGTCTCTAGAGAGTTAAAAACAGCAGGTCTGGGACAGGTAGCACGTCACGTGAACAGGTCAGGGTTCCATAGCCGCAGGCAGAACAGTTGAAACTGGAGCAGCAGCACGACCAGGTGGACTGGGCGTCATCAAGGAGTCATCATGCCAGGTAGTCCTGAGGCATGGTCCTAGGGCTCAGGTCCTCCGAGAGAGAGAAAGAAGGAAGAGAGAAAGAGAGAATTAGAGAGAGCATACTTAAATTCACACAGGACACCAGATAAGAAAGGAGAAATACTCCAGATATAACAGACTGACCCTAGCCCCCCGACACATAAACTACTGCAGCATAAATACTGGAGGCTGAGACAGGAGGGGTCAGGAGACACTGTGGCCCCATCCGATGATACCCCCGGACAGGGCCAAACAGGCAAGATATAAGCACAGCCACCACACCACTAGAAGGATATCTTCAACCACCAACTTACCATCCTGAGACAAGGCCGAGTATAGGCCACAAAGATCTCCGCCACAGCACAACCCAAGGGGGGGCGCCAACCCAGACAGGAAGACCACGTCAGTGACTCAACCCACTCAAGTGACGCACCCCTCCTAGGGACGGCATGGAAGAGCACCAGTAAGCCAGTGACTCAGCCCCTGTAATAGGGTTAGAGGCAGAGAATCCCAGTGGAGAGAGAGGAACCGGACAGGCAGAGACAGCAAGGGCGGTTCGTTGCTCCAGTGCCTTTCCGTTCACCTTTTTACTACTGGGCCAGACTACACTCAATCATAGGACCTACTGAAGAGATGAGTCTTCAATAAAGACTTAAAAGTTGAGACCGAGTCTGCGTCTCTCACATGGGTAGGCAGACCATTCCATAAAAATGGAGCTCTATAGGAGAAGGCCCTGCCTCCAACTGCTTGCTTAGAAATTCTAGGGACAATTAGGAGGCCTGCGTCTTGTGACCGTGGCGTATGTGTAGGTATGTACGGCAGGACCAAATCGGAAAGATAGGTAATGCAAGCCCATGTAATGCTTTGTAGATTAGCAGTAAAACCTTGAAATCAACCCTTGCCTTAACAGGAAGCCAGTGTAGGGAGGCTAGCACTGGAGTAATATGATAATTGTTTATGGTTCTAGTCAGGATTCTAGCAGCCGTATTTAACACTAACTGAAGTTTATTTAGTGCTTTATCCAGGTACCCGGAAAGTAGACCATTGCAGTAGTCTAAGCTAGAAGTAACGAAAGCATGGATGAATTTAACTGCATAATTTTTGGACAGAAAATGACAGATTTTTGCAATGTTAAGTAGATGGAAAAAAGCTGTCCTTGAAACAGTCTTAATATGTTTGATTGATAACCAAATGCATTGAGCTAGATAACATGATAGGCTGCAGTAGCTAGCACAACTAGCTAGACTAACTTTACCCACCACCTCTCACATTACCCAAAGCCAACAGTAACATGGTAGCCTCTGCTGGAGCAATCCTTGAGTGGAAAGTAAATGGCAGCACTGAATATAAATGCAATGATAGTTGATTTGGTTTTACCATGAATTATCAACACCACCCAAAACTTATATAAATAGCCCATGGTACTGCAAGTTCTCCAAAATAATCTGTTTTTGCCCTCATTTGTCACTTGAGTGGCCTCTAATGTCGTAATGTGGAATTGAACACTGTGTTGCGAGTGTGTCTTCCAAGTTTGTCGCCAGAATATTACCAAGGAGAAAGCATGTGTAATTTATGGCCATGTGCTTAATTAGTAGGTTGATAACAGAAATTGACAGTGAAATATTTGAGTGAACATAATTTATTCCATGGTATAAGGGGAAGAGACATTACATGCTATCCAACAGAGAAGTAACAGATATCAGACCAAAAGCATGTAAAACCTGCATAAACAAGTCACGTCTCTGCCATCTGCTGTCTTATAGCAAGTGTTTGACACTTTAAAAAGCAAATAAAATGAGTAGATATGACCCCCCCCCCACCACCAAATTGAGATGCTGACCAACAAAAACAAAGTCATACATTTCTGTATACTTACAACCATTTAGGGTAATAGAATGAACTATGGCTGTCTTTACACAGGCAGCACAATTCTGAACTATTGGCATAAACAATTGGGCGAGACAGAAATGTGCTGCCTGTGTAAACACAGCCTATGTGGGTTCCTCAACCCTCCCTGAAAAAGGTGGTGAAATGTAGTTTATTTTCATTAAATCAGGGGTGTCAAACTCATACCATGGAGGGCCTAGTGCACGTGTCAAACTCATTCCACGGAGGGCCGAGTGTCTGTGGGTTTTCACTCCGCCCTTGTACTTGATTGTTGAATGAAGGTCACTAATTAGTAAATAACCCCCCTCACCTGGTTGTCAAGGTCTTAATTAAAAGAAAAAAAACTCTGCAAGGGGTTAGGCCTAAAACACGCAGACACTTAGCCCTGCATGGAATGAGTTTGACACATGCGTTAAATGATTACCGTATAAGTAAACAAAGTCATAGGCTACTATGAGCTAAGAGTAAGTGCTAACAAAGTAACAAGAAGCCGACCCATAAACATTAAAAGGACAATAAGAAATAGGCTATTTAAGATAAAAACAGTTACGAAATCCTGTGTGCAACTACAGTGGCAAGAAAAAGTATATGAACCCTTTGGAAATACCTGGATTTCTGCATAAATTGGTCATAAAATTTGATCTGATCTTAATCTAGGTCACAACAATAAACAAACACAGTCTTCTTAAACTAATTACATGCAAACAATTATACATTTTCATGTCTTTATTGAACACACAGTGTAAAGATTCACAGTGCAGGGTGGGAAAAGTGTGTGAACCATTGGATTTAATAACTGGTTGACCCTCCTTGGCAGCAATAACCTCAAACCAAACGTTTTCTGTCGTTACGGATCAGACCGTAACTTTCGTAAATTTTGTACCATTCCTCTTTACATAACTGTTTCAGTTCAGCAATATTCTTGGGAAGTCTGGGGTGAACTGCTCTCTTGAGGTCATGCGACAGCATCTCAATCAGGTTGAGGTCAGGACTCTGACTGGGTCACTCCAGAAGGCATATTTTCTTCTGTTGTTGATTCACTTTGTGTTTTGGGTCGTTGTCCTGTTGCATCACCCAACTTCTTTTGAGCTTCAATTGGCAGACATTCTTCTGCAAAAATGTCTTGATAAACTTGGGAAATGGTGGTGTTGGTGCTGGTGTTACAATATGATGGTGGCATTGCATGCATACAAAATAAAAAGCATACATGTTAATAGGGATGTGCATCTTTCCCTTTCAAGATGATTTGATACACGGGCTTCGATATGATACAGTAACGATACATTTTAGGTTGAACCTACCTAACAACACTGAGGATGATTACAATTAAACACAAAGCACATCCGTCGGAAAGATCTCGGGTATAGTTAAGTGGAAGGGTACTGTTAGTCTTGTGAATTGTAAGCAAATTGTAGTTGAGAGACTCATCAAGACAATCATAATTTCTTCAGACAAGAAAATGACCTCTGTCTTGTCAGTGAGGGCATGAACGCCGAGGTGGTGGTGGAGAGCAATTCCAAGAAATAAATTCACTTTTTATTGATCAAACGTTCTATTCCAATTGCAAAATGATGCCTCAACTATGAGTTGGACTCCAATCACGTAATCTTCGGAACCACATACTCTGCCAGAGAAGCGGCACACTCATCGACGCTAACTCATCGAGTTCCTGTGTCTCCACCACAAGGCCATGAACCTCGAGTTCTGCCATCTGTAATACATAAGCAGCAATATGATTGAGTTGAGCATCTTCATTCAGACCCTTGGTTGAGAACCTGGAACACACATGTTGCGTATTTAAGTAAGGCAACGACTTACAGAGCAAACAAAAACTCCAGTTGTCAGAATCAGTCTGAGCCTGGCGCCATTGTGATGGGTACACGACGGTCCATTCACTCAAATCCCAAACGTTCCTGAAGCCATTGCTGCAATAAAATAAAGGATTTTGTAATATAGCCCTTTACATTCGTACCCGACAACTTTTGAAAAATGTTTTGTAGTCTGAGAGGGAAATGCTGTAAATTTAAGAGGACGATGTATTTCGAAAGGTGAGACGTTGAGAATTACAATAAATACCACTTTGATGTCATACAAGCAAACAAAAACACCCACGAGTCCAAATGTGCACATTTCTATATCATACAGTGTCAACATGTACGATCACTCTGTCGTATGTACAGTTACAAGATGACATGGCGCCATACTCTGGATTATTCTGAACATAATGAGCCTGTTTGTCTGTTGGGAAGAAAATCCACAGTGGAACACACCTGAATGCACTCATAAAGACTCCTTTCTATGCGCACCAAAATTATGATCTGTTACCCTGAATTGCATTGTGAAAGCCTAACACGAACATCATATTTTATAACTTCACTAGTCATGTTGATAATAAAACAAGCTTTCAAATGATGCCCACCTGACCCAGATTGTGATTTATAATGGACTGTTTCTCAACAGCGTAAACAACAACAGTAATTGTGTATTGGCGAGGACGCAGAGTTGTGTTCCAAACAAAAACAACTACAAGTGTGATTGCTCTAGTTCCTCAACGGGCACAGCTAGGAGAGCAAAAAAACAACAACAACCTTATAGTTGAAGACTCTTCTTTGAGTCATAAAAGTGTATTGAAATGACTTAGCAACCGTGCACACTTTGTAGAGGTGTGGCCACTTGGAGAAAGAAGTTAGTTCTCTCACTCTAACCCTTGTAATTGTGTTGTATTATGTTGCACCTACCCCATGTTTTCCAGGAATATTCTTTTGTTACTGATTGTGTTCAGAGTATTTTCAGATTTCCTTAATATTTCTGCTTGTTGTGTCCTCACATTTGGTCTAATCATTTCCCCATAATCTACAAACTGTCCTCTTTCAATTGCTACCATGGTTATGGATTTTCATATTTCTTCTGTAAGAAACATTTCAATTTATCCCTATCCATATAGGCCAATTCCCACGAGTGTAAAGGGTTAATATACCACACTCCCCGGTCAGTGATGCTGTCCAAAAGTCCCAAATCAAGAATTTTGTTGGTGACCATTGAAGAGATTAGCCCTTCAAGGATTCAGCAATTACCCATTTGCTGAAGAGGTGGTTAGGTTAGGGCATACTGGTTTCCAGCCGTGGTTCTCTTTTCAAAAGGGCCTATGAGATCAATGCCCAGGCTAGACCATGCCCGTCTAACTTCGATAGGATGCATCACAGGGGCCCGCATTTTCATGTTATCATATAGTTGACACACTGCACTCAACCTTAGAGAATGTGAAAACATAGTACGTTAGATATAACAAACACAAACACTCTTTCAATGTAATTTATAATAGCAAAGTTATAAAACAAGTTGTTTGGAACCTGGATGCTGATTGATTGATAGCAGGGACCCACATTACCCATATTCCAAGGCCTGTTAACAGTTCAGTTAGATTTATCAATGCACATCCACTCTCCCACAGCCCAGCCAGTCAATTTATAAACTTAATCTCCCCTGGAAAAAAGCATCTAGACAAAATGCCTAGCATTTGTTTGGTACAGCAGGGGTTAATTTAAGCCTAGCTGTGTGCCTATCCGACAATGTTGTATTTTTTGTTTGTCATTTTGGTCAGAGGTGCCATGCATATGAATGTGACAAGACTGACACCTTCTCTAAATCAGGCAGATACATTTTATCAGGATCATTATTATAATGATCCCTTTTGGTCAGAGGTTGTCGTTAGTATATATGTGGTTGTAGTCAGTAGTTGTGTTGGTCTGTAGTTTTGTAGACAGTCGTTTGTCGTTGTCCGTTGTGTGCAAAGAATTGGCAATAGAAACTAAGGTACAACAAATGAAAATGCACACAGTTCGTCGTCATTTCAGCTGCTTGATGTGATTGTGTTACACTGAATTCCCGTGATACGGATTGAATTGGATAGCTAGCGAGGGACATCCGCACGAGCTCAGCCATCCACAAAGAGACGAGCGTTATTGAACAGAGAACATTTTCACGCTGTGAGAAAGTTTACATGACATCTGGATCTGCCACCACAGGCTACGGCAGCACTGGGCAGAGGCTGGTCCAGAAGCGGAGCCCACTTATTTTTGTCTCGCCTCTTTTGGCCGGTGAGGCGGCAGAGCAACCTCCAGAACCTCTCCTGAAGGGGGGCAGTATGGGCCATGAGGTATGCACATAATAGACTCACACTCTTGGCCAGCAAACTTGCAACCAGCTGGGTCAGAGTGATCACCAGCACCAGGAAGGAGATAAACACCTGTAGGTTACCAATAGCTGGAGGTCCCGGGGCCATTGTCCATGTCGTCTGAGAGAGCACGACGGACAAGGAAGCCCAAATTGAGCGTCAGGAACTGCACAACGAAAAAATTAGCAAACATATCCATATTTTCAGAGAGAGAATATGAGTGAAATTTGAAAAGTGTGCTGTTGTACAAGGACTAGGGTGTTACATTGTGTTATTGAATCATGACATCACAATCAAATTCTGGTGGACAATGTGCATCAGTACAGATCTGGCTCACGGTGATGTCATAGAAGAGATAGAATCCTCAATAATTTCTCAACATCTAAGTAAACTCTTGTACTAACTTTGGTATTATATGTGTCATAAAGCACCCTACCACAATTAAAAACAAATCCACAAATAGATAAATAAACATTTGGAAACAATGGTGGTCCTGTGAGGCTCAGTTTGCAGACTATGGTGCTTGCAATGCCGTGATAGTGGGTTTGATTCTCATTGTGGCCACCCATACAAGCATGTACGCGCGCACTAATGTAATTTGCTTTGGATAAAAGCATCTGCTAAATGGCACATAAATAAGAATATAAAACTAACATTTATGAGGGCCACTACCTAGCTTTTGTCAACCCAATAACATACTTACTGTAGCTACAATTGATGAACTTGACAATGACAGCATGGAGTTGGCAAGAGCACTAACAGATGTGGGACCATGAAATTATTGTTTTGACCATGAGACCAAAGCAAAGTAACCGTATCACACAGTATGACATCACACAGATACTGTATGTTTATCAGCTACAGAAACCTATCCAAATAGGATACATGGACGTAGAAAGGGGATTTGTTGTCTTAATTGTTCTTGCACCAGGGAGTATAATAAAACCTATGCTGTGAAAGATGAACTAAATCCTCCAACTATGGTTTCTAAACTAGATGACCCTATACACAAGAGGCATTTGACACCTTTTCTTTATTTGAAGCCTTTGTACCGTAACATAGATGACAAATCACATGTTATGGGTGTGCGATAACAACTGTTATGTCTAGAGTCTCACCTTAACACCTCAAGGGACACGTCCACTATCACTGAATGATTAACTTCACCTTCACCAAAGAAACACTAGTGATATCAGTATTGTCTCCCCCTTCCTGGACCTAGCAACAAAGGAAGCTTCAAGAAAAGTTGGGAAATTCAACCCCACAACTTTTCTCAGTCTCTCAACTTCCATATGGAAACTAGATAAATGCTTGAGGATGGTGGTTTGTCAGGTGTAGGGAGAAGTTGCAACCTAGATGTTGATCTTGGGTCAGTTTTGCATTCATCCCGGAAACCCCAAACTAAAGCTCCATAATTGTGTCAGATTAAGGTCTGGGGGAGATGTGTTAGAAAAAGATAGTCACACCTTATTTGGATAGTCAGGACAGTCCATCTGTAGATGCTCTTCAGATGGTCATACAATCAACAAACTATCTGTTGATAAGCAACTGCTTGCTAAGGTTAGCCTAGGTTTAGAATAAGAGTTAGGGCTAGAGTTAGGGTAAGGCTTAAGTTTAGGGTTAGGATAAGGGTTAGGGTTAGTAGATAGTTAGTTGAAATGTTACTTATAGTCTGTATAGTATCAAATATACTAGAACGAGGAGTGGATACAGGGTGGTAGCTCACCCCCTCTATCTGCAGGTTTCAGGCAAATATATGGACCAAATGTCCCCTCGTCTTCCAAAATTCAAAAGATGTGAGCACTTGCGAAATTGTGATTTGTCCAATTGATCAATGACGAAAAATCGGGGCAGGGGAACTAAATTCCTTGTTAGTCGTCACATCCCACAGTCTGTTGACAGACGCTACAATACCATTTATGTTAGCTCATATGATCATTTGATTGTTCAATTGCACACACGGTCCAACAGAAATTTGACTTCCACTTTTAACCCAACTCCTCCATAAGACACATATACAGTTGAAATCGGAAATTTACATACACTTAGGTTGTAGTCATTAAAACTTGTTTTTCAACCACTCCACTAATGTCTTGTTAAACAAACTATAGTTTTGGCAAGTTGGTTAGGACACCTAATTTGTGCATGACACAAGTAATTTTTCCAACAATTGTTTACAGACAGATTATTTAACTTATAATTCACTGTATCACAATTCCATTGGGTCAGAAGTTTGCATGTTCCTTACATGTGCCACAAGTTGACTGTGCCTTTAAACAGCTTGGAATATTCCAGAAAATTATGTCATGGCTTTAGAAGCTTCTGATAGGCTAATTGACATCATTTGAGTCAATTGGAGGTGTACATGTGGATGTATTTCAAGGCCTACCTTCAAACTCAGTGCCTCTTTGCTTGACATCATGGGAAACTCAAAAGAAATCAGCCAAGATCTCAGAAAAAACATTGTAGACCTCCACAAGTCTGGTTCATCCTTGGGAGCAATTTCCAAATGCCTGAAGGTACCACGTTCATCTGTACAATCAATAGTACGTAAGTATAAACACCATGGGACAACGCAGCTGTCATACCGCTCAGGAAGGAGATGCGTTCTGTCTCCTAGAGATGAACGTACTTTGGTGCGAAAAGTGAAAATCAATCCCAGAACAACAGCAAAGGACCTTGTGAAGATGCTGGAGGAAACAGGTACAAAAGTATCTATATCCACAGTAAAACAAGTCATATATTGACATAACCTGAAAGGCCGCTCAGCAAGGAAGAAGCCACTGCTCCAAAACCGCCATAAAAAAGCCAGACTACGGTTTGCAACTGCCAATGGGGACGAAGATTTTACTTTTTGGAGAAATGTCCTCTGGTCTGGTGAAACAAAAATAGAACTGTTTGGCCATAAAGACAATCGTTATGTTTGGAGGAAAGGGGCAGGATTGCAAGCCAAAGAACACCATCCCAACCGTGAAGCACGGGGTTGGCAGCATCATGTTGTGGGGGTGCTTTGCTGAAGGAGGGACTGGTACACATCACAAAATAGATGGCATCATGAGGTAGGAAAATTATGTGGATATATTGAAGCAACATTCCAAGACATCAGTCAGGAAGTTAAATCTTGGTTGCAAATGGGTCTTCCAAATGAACAATGACCTCAAGCATACTTCCAAAGTTGTGGCAAAAAGGCTTAAGGACAACAAAGTTAAGGTATTGGAGTGGCCATCACAAAGCCCTGACCTCAATCCTATAGAACATTTGAGGGCAGAACTGAAAAAGCGTGTGCAAGCAAGGAGGCCTTACAAACCTAACTCAGTTGCACCAGCTCTGTCAGGAGGAATGGGCCAAAATTCACCCAACTTATTGTGGGAAGCTTGTGGAAGGTTACCCGAAACACTTGACCCAAGTTAAACAATTTAAAGGCAATGCTACCAAATACTAATTGAGTGTATGTAAACTTCTGACCCACTGGGAATGTGATGAAATAAATAAAAGCTGAAATAAATAATTATCTCTACTATTATTCTGACTTTTCACATTCTTAAAATAAAGTGGTGATCGTAACTGACCTAAGACAGGGAATTTTTTACTAGGATTAAATGTCAGGAATTGTGAAAAACTGAGTTTAAATGTATTTCGCTAAGGTGTATGTAAACTTCCGACTTCAACTGTACATTTTCTGGATATTCTATTCTGGATATTCTATTCTAGAATCTGAAAATTAGGTTGTCACTTGTTAACAGCTCCACAATCATAAATGTATTAGGTAGCCCTTAACACTCATACCTGTACACTGGTTTAAAATGGCAGATCTGGGCACTTATAATTGCCTAAATTGGGCCGTAGTGACTGTACAGTAACATCCTATACATGAAGTTAGAGCTCTGGCCTCACAGCGCTGTATGGGTTTTGGTTGACAGGTATTCTGAACTTAAATGCCATAAAACTCGTGTACAGAGGCAATGATTATGATCACTATCTTTGATGTACAGTTAAGAGATGACATGTCGTCATACCCAGGGTTGTTCTGAACCGAATGAGCCTATGTTTTGTTATTGTAAAACACATTCGCTGGCGCACATGCGCCTGAATACACTCATGACTCCTTTCTATGCTCTACGACATGTCACTGTTTTTCTGAATTGCCCTGTGAAAGCCTAACACGGATCCTATTTATAACGTAGCTAATCGTTTTGGCACCTGACCCAGTTTGCAATTTATAATGGACCTTTTTTGTCTTGTGTAAACAACAGTAGCAATTGTGTGATGGCAGGGGCCTTGTTCCAAATGAAACAACTACAAGTGTGCTTGCTCTACTTCCTCAACGGATCAAGTACCCGAGTTGAAGAGTTCTTTCAGTCATAAATGTGCTTAGGAACTGTAGACACTTTGGAGAGGTGCGTGGCCACTTGGAGACACCAGTTAGTCCTCTCACTCAAACCCTTGCCTTTTTGTTGTTGTTGTCTCTACCCTCAAAATGTCTAGGAATAGTTTTCTCATGTTACTGATTGTATCCAGAGTATTTTCAGATTTGGTTATCAAGAAATACGGCTTAAATGTAAAACGTGAATTCACAAAACGCAACAGCATAATGTTTTGATTCAGTCATGTCAGGTGAACTGTTGTGAACTCACCTTCGGTTTAATCATGTCCCCATTGGTCTGACCATTGTCAATGCTCAATAGAGCAACTGAAACTGTTCCCTTTCAATGCTCTTTAAGAGAACGTTCAATAGAGGGTAATCTATTCCAGGACAAAGAGAGAGAGAAAGTCCTGGCATGTCGTTACCTTTGGCTGAATAGCGATAAATAGAAACACGATTAGAGGTTTCAGACTATGCAAAGAATAACTCTATGAGTAGGCAATGGAACCTCATTTGACCTCAGCTAAACATTTGATAAACGTCACATACAAAGTGCACAAAGAGGTGGTGAGTGAAGGCGAACACCCTGGAGTGGGGTGAAGTTAACTCTAGACGCTGATCTTGGGTCATTTTAGCATTTTTCCCCACTAATGGTTCAGGTTAGTACTACGGGGGAAAGCTGATCTTAGATCTGTGCCTAGGGGAAACTTTACCTCAGAACGAGCAGAGACAAAACACACTAGCAGTGACTAATGGGCTTTTGCTGCCCTCTAGTGATTAAAGCCACATTGTCATTTGACATGCTGTGCAATTAGCATTTCAATAAGTGATATTGATATACCCATTGATTCTTGACGAATATAACTTGTGCTTATTACAACGATTGTACTTCCCTATGATAAAACAAGATGGCAGACTGTGGTAGTTCATTGTTTTTGTGCCCGCTGTGCCTTGATTAATAATCTCAAACATCAGCAGAGTATAAATTAAAACCATTATAAATCATTTCCTTCATTAGAAACAAAGTACAAACAGCTTGAAGCTGTAGGATCATTGACACCAATGACACAGTGCAGGAAACAAAACATTATTGATTTATTGCTGATATATTGGCAGCATACTGTACTGTATCAGTGGTCATACTGTATTTTATTGTTTTGTATCACCTTTTCAATATAGCCTCACACCTACTGCACAAAAAAAGGTCACAAGTCTTAAGCCTGACATCCAATAAAATTTGGTCTACTTCACTGAAAACACCTCAACACACACTCTAGTGCCCAATTTCTAATACATTACCATTATATAACCATTTATATTCAAATACTTTAAGCCTCTCAACTGCAGGAGGGTCTTCATTTCTTCTTACATGCCACTTTATATTACACAATGTGTAGTATAGAGGTCTGTTTTTATGTTTGTAATGGCACGGTTACTGTCAGGACCCGGTTACGAACCCGGGTCTCCGGTGTGAGAAACAGTCACTTAGCAAACTGAGCCACGAATAGTCGGCAGAACCCAGAAGATGAGGCAGACACAGCAGTACTTGAGACGGTGTTTTAATAAAGTAAAAAGGAAAGTTCTTCAGGCAAAAATATAAGTCCACAACGTCAAAAGTAATTCCAAGAGAACAAAGGTAATCCTCCAGGTCAAAAAGGTAAATCCACAAGGTGGTAGGTACAGCAGAAAAAAGCCTCAAAAGATAATCAAAAATAAATAAACAAGAACAAAAACAGAGTACCACAAGCGAGTCCAACTGGAGTAACAAATGTTCACAGCATCACTGGGGCTGGGTGCTAACATTCAAACACAGAGCAAAGAACTGAGGAAAACTAAGGGTTTAAATATATTCAAGGGAAACGAGGCACAGGTGCAAATAATAACTGGAAACAAGGGAAAACAAAAGGGTCAAAAAGCACAATGGGGGCATCTAATGACCAAAACCGGAACAACCCTGGCCAAATCCTGACAGGTTACTATGGGAGATGATGCTGTGATAATTAAAATGATGTAAGCATTTGTTGTGGGGACAGACACGGTGAGACGAGACGCAAGTACAGAGAGTGAAATTTTTTCTTTTTTCTTAATAGGGGTGGATCAGCTTAATATTGAGGAAAGATTGTTGCTTCCATCAGTGTAATTGTCTGCATCATTTCCAATCCCCCATATATTTTTTTGGTAAATATATATATATATATATATATATACATACATACACGTACATGCCCATACATATGCATGCATAAACATTCATACATATACATGCATACACATACCCACATAGACATATAGGTTTTTTTTTTGAATATACCTTTATTATTCCTGCAAACCCTACCACCCTTCCCCCAATTGGAGTAAACTAATAAACAATAACACTTAGGCTTCTACCTTCAGTTTATACATATTGTAGCGGTATTTATTAGAGAGGGGTAAAGAAAGATTTTGTTCGGGCGCCAGGCAGGTATTAACCATGCCGAAAGGAAAAGAGTAGAATAGAGAGAGAGTACCACTACCAGACCCACACACATCAGCAGAAGAGACTGCCTAGAGGGTAGCCTGTTTACCAGATAGCCAGTGGAGAGAAAAAATAATACACACCATATAAAACCCACATCACAGCACAGGGGTAACCCAAACAAGAATACCTCATACAATAATACTAATACTATTAATGGCAGAGCAATTCAACAGCAACTTCATACAAGAACGAACCCAGTCATCAACATAGGATTTGCAATAATCTGTATTATTTTCTAGTGGATGAGTGCAGAGGGTATGAATGTGGGAGGTGTTCATCGACACAACAAAGGCCTTAAAAATGTCCACAGTCTTCTCGGCCACATGTCATTAGTACACCTCAATACAGTTCACATAACAATACACAACTTGCAAGCAACCTCCCTTTTAAATAAAATGTCCAAATACTTCTGGCAGGGCAATAATAGTCCAGCTCTAATGAACATCAATGGGAAGTGCATTGGAAAAATAGAGAGTCTGTTGGAGGGTAAAGCACTGGAACGATATAGGGAAGAGAAAAAGAGAAAGAACAAGAGAGATCTTAGCTGTGGTCTTCAGGCGTGCAGGTGTACTGTCTGACTGTCCGATGGTTTGTTGGTTTGTATGTTAAAGCTTCGCAACAATGTTGCTACTAATCCATGCGATCCATAACGGGCGTGGTCCCAAACGAAAACAACCACGACCTAGAGCGATTACACCGATGATTGAGTTAAACACTCTATAAACTACACACGCTGAAAACAAACAAAACTTCTACAGCACACACAATCAAACTCTCGCGCCAACGAAGAGCCCCTCCCAAAAGAGCTGAATGAGCTCTCTTCATTTTCTCTTTCCTTACTGCTCATGCGCTCTTAAAGTGGCAGTGCACGGTGAAGGCTCCGTGCAGATTTCGCCACACTCCTCCCCCCATGAAAAAACAATGCCTGTAGAAACAGAGAGGATGCAGGCTTCGAAATTCTGGAAGATGCTGATCCCACCTTGTGTGCTGATCCCCCACGAATGAAGCAATCATCCCCTTCAGGGTTCGGTTTACCCTCTCGGTCAGGTTGGTCTGAGGATGGTAGGCTGTGGTCAGCTTGGCAATTACACCCCAGTAGGTACAGAGCTCTTTGTATATTCCTGATATGAACTGCGGACCTCGGTCAGAGAGGATTTGGTCCGGAATTCCGAATCTGGTAAAAACCTCCCTTCGCAGAATTAGAGCAATGGCTGATGCAGTGGCTTTGCGGAGGGGAAACAACTCCACCCAGTGTGTGTAGTAGTCCACTACCACCAATAAAAATTAATTCCGTGTCCCCCGGCTGGGAGGAAAAGGTCCCATGAGGTCAATTCCCAACATTTAATTTGGATGGTTCACCACGGTCTGCTGCATTTTTACGGCAGGTCTGCCAATGTCTGGTTTGTATTTCTGGCAGACTTCACACTACTGTACAAACTTCCGGGTATCAACCCACATGCCTGGCCAGTAAACCACCTCTTGTAGCCCTTCGATAAGTTTTAAAAACTCCAAGATGGCCACTCATGGGATTGGCATGATAAACTTGGATTATCTGGTCACACAATGTAGAGGGAATGAAGACGCGATAATGGGTGCTGTGTATTCCATCTCCTCTTGGAGTTTTTCGATACACTTTATCCTGAATTATGCTATACTTATCATTGAAGCGACTCTTGGAGTTTTCAGACAGACTCTTGTGGATCGTCATGATGGCAGCATCCTTCTGCTGTGCTCTCCATACACTCTCATCATCCAGAGGAAAGGAATCATCCAGACATTTAGCGGTAGTATAAGTACTGCACAAGGGAGGACAAACATTGGCAGTCTCTGTAATCCGAGAAAGGGCATCTGGTACAACGTTCAGTTTTCCTTTGCGATACTCAATGATGAAGTCAAACTTCTGCAGTCTGATAGACCAGCGAATAAGACGGCTGTTGGTCTTGCCTGATGCCAGAACCCACTGCAGAGCAGCATGGTCTGTGACAACGGTGAAGATCTTTGCCTCCAAGTAGTAGCTCCATTTCTCCAAAGCCCAGACCACAGCAAGGCATTCCCTTTCAGTCGTTTAATAATTCCTCGGCTGAATTAAGGGTGCGACTTGCATAGGCAAGAACTTCTTCTGTTCCAAGTCCTGTTTGTTGAGCCAAGACTGCTCCAAGTCCTGTTTGACTTGCATCCGTGTACACAATGAAATTAGCATTCAGGTTAGGATGTCCAAGCACTGGAGGAGTAATTAGACTGTTTTTGAGTGCTTCAAATGCACTTTGGCATGCAGGGGTCCATTGGAATTTCACACCTTTCTTCTTAAGGTGGTTGAGGGGTTCGGCTACCTTTGAAAAATCAGGCACAAACCTGTGGTACCATCCAGCCATACCCAGAAACCGCTGAACAGCCTTGAGGGATGTGGGAATTGGGAATTCCTGCACGGCTGCAACTTTGGCTGGATCTGCATGGATACCTTCAGCATTAACCACATGACCAAGGAACTTGAGTTCTGGCAGACAGAAACGACACTTCAAGTTCAAGGTCAAACCTGCAGCCTTTAGTCTGTCGAAGACGGACTGAATGTCTTGCAGATGATCCGCAACAGAGGAGGAGTAGATTATGATGTCATCCAGATAAACAAGACAATTTCTACCCCTCAGATCTCCCAGGACAGTCTCCATCAACCTTTGGAAGGTTGCTGGAGCATTCTTCAAACCAAAAGGCATGACTTTGAAGGAGTACAAACCAGCAGGGGTGACAAAGGCAGTCTTGTCCTGACTAGCGTGATCCATTGACACCTGCCAATAGCCACTGTTCAGATCCAGATTACTAAAGATGGATGCTCCTGCCAGAGATTCCAGTATGTCATTTATGTTTGGTAGAGGGTAGGCATCACTTTCTGTTATGGCATTTGGCTTTCTATAGTCCACACAGAATCGATATCCACCATCTTTCTTAGGAATCAGGACAACCGGAGAAGCCCATCCGGAAAAAGAAGGTTCCACAATTCCATTCTCCAACATGCTTTTGAGCTGTTCATTGAGAATTGCCAGTTTGGCGGGGGACAGCCTGTAGGGACGCTGCTTAATGGGGACCTCATGCCGGGTATAGATTTTGTGTTTGAAGACGGTTGTACGGCCGAGTGTAAGAGTACAGACCTCACTGTTCACGTCCAACATCTGGGATAGCTGCCACCTTTCATCATCCGACAGACATGCCTGTTGCACCGCTTGTTTGATGTAGAAATCAGCATCAGGTTTGCTTTTGCTCTCGGATAGAAGGGGGGGTACGGCGGTAATCAGGGTGATAGTTGGGTTCTCAGACTTCACTGGTGGAACATGTTTTTGTCTTTGTCTCTTTATTTTCTCTGACGACCTTGTCCGGACTCTGCCTAATGTAGCAGGCTCCAACCTGAAATCAGTGCATTACCAGGTTGAAAGGGATGAGGCTGAGAATAGTCAGAGTGCAGCCGATAGGAGGGTTCGGACATCGAGATGGTCAGTCCACTGAAGAACAGGAAGTCTAGGCCAAGGACTACAGCAAATGCAAGGCTTGAATCTGCAAGAATAGCCACAGGAAGGTTAATAGTTTCACCATGCAGTTTTATTATTATACTAACCCAGCCCAAGGGAGTGGTAGGTTCTCCATTTGCCAAGTACAATGGTCCCTCCTCCCATGTTCGTAGCTCCTCATGAGGTAATGCCATGTTCTGCCACAGGGCCTCTTGCATCAGGGTGTAAGATGCCCCTGTGTCGATTATGGCCTTCCCTCTCCAGTTCCTAACAGTCAGAGGAACCAATAGTTGTTGCGGAATAGGAATAAGACCGCTAGCTGTGCTGTCTAAAGGCTTCATGGTGGGCATTAAGGCTGACCCAATTGTATGCAAGCCACCACGCCTGTCTAGACTTTCAGTCTTCGGTCCTTTCTGACCTTTTCCTGAATCCTGACGCTGGACATAGAGCGGGCAAGAATCTGGAGGATGTTGAACTTTACACCTCCAACACACAACTGGACATTTGTCCTGGATCTTGGGTACCAATATCTGAGACGGTTTAGCCCCAGGAGAGTTATGGGTATACTGGGATGAGGGAACAGGGTTTTTAGTTTGGAGGTGGTGCTTCCAGTCCTTCTCAAACTGAGTCCCAAGACGCACCAGATCATCCACATTTTGCACACGTTCTCGAAGTTGACTAGCAAGGCGGGGAACCATGTTCTTAAGGAGTTTGACCATCTCCTGCTCAGTAATGTCAGCCTTCCATCTCCTACATAGAACTCGATAGGAGAAGGCAAAGTCCCGTATTGGCTCTGCTTCACCCTGGACTCTGTTACGAACACGTTCCGCCAGTTCATCCCCATAGTCCTCTGAGAGGAAGGCTAAGAGGAATCTTTTTTGAAACTCCTCCCAGGTTGACACATGTTCACGGGCTATCTCCCACCAGTCTCTTGCTGTACCATGGAGAACACTGCGGAGGGTGGCAAGAACCTCCAAGTCAGTAAGGGGCCGGATAGAAAGAAAATCATTACACTTAGATAAGAAAAACAGTGGATCAACATCATCTTCTGGGCTGCCAAAAGTGGGGAAAAGTAGTTTGATAGAGAGGGAGCGCTCTAGAGGAGGCATGACAGTGGCAGCGGGAGTTCTGTTGTTTAACAGTATCTTCAGAGGGGTTTTTGTAGTACTACCTGTTCCTATTACCTTACTGGCCAAGCCAGTGGCAGAGGTAAAACCTGAGGGAGGTGCAGAAGATTTGTCCAGAAGGGAAAAGCACTGCATTATCTCCTGGTGCAGCCCTTCCAGTTGAAGGTCTGTGGCCTTCTGTGCTTTTTCCATCTCATTAACGGTGTCCTTTTGAGTCTGTTCAATCAAAAATCGTAGTTCCCCTGTGAGAGAGTTCTTCATGTCCTCCATAACTTCCTTCAGATAACACACTCCCTTCACAACAGAGGCTGACTCCTCTGCTCTCTGTTTTTGTTCGTCCTCAAGAAAGATTATGACTTGATGATGGTTAGTTTCCATTTGTGTTTTGAACCGGTGCAGTTTGCCTTGAATATCCTGCTTCAGAGAATCTTGTAAATATTTCTGTCTCTGAACAATTTGTTGTTGGTTAATCCAACCTCCTCTGCACATCTGTCTGATGAGCCTCCACACATTCAGTGTGAGTTTGCGAATGGCATTCTCCTGCATTGTCAAACTATGATTGGTGTGTGTCCATTGATGTTCCACTTGTCCAGTGATCACAGAGACACCTCTCCCAGTCTCTCTGGACAGGGTAACCGGAAGGGTTTGAGGGGAGGGTAATGGTGGAGATGTTATAGGTGAGCCAGAAGCCTGGGGATTAGGGGCAGTGCTATCCAACTCCATTAGTTCATCGAGTCCTTCCACAATGAAAGAATCCCGAACATGATTACCATCAGGTGTGTCCACATTGACACAGTATGGGGTTCCAACAAAAGACATGATTCAACCTTGTGTGGATGGTGTCATGGGTGTTTCTCTTCAAGTCCCTGTTCGGGCGCCAATTCTGTAGCGGTATTTATTAGAGAGGGGTAAAGAAAGATTTTGTTCGGGCGCCAGGCCGAACACAGCACAGGGGTAACCCAAACAAGAATACCTCATACAATAATACTAATACTATTAATGGCAGAGCAATTCAAGAGCAACTTCATACATGAACAAACCCAGTCATCAACATAGGATTTGCAATAATCTGTATTATTTTCTAGTGGATGAGTGCAGAGGGTATGAATGTGGGGGGTGTTCATCGACACAACAAAGGCCTTAAAAATGTCCACAGTCTTCTCGGCCACATGTCATTAGTACACCTCAATACAGTTCACATAACAATACACAACTTGCAAGCAACCTCCCTTTTAACTAAAATGTCCAAATACTTCTGGCAGGGCAATAATAGTCCAGCTCTAATGAACTTCAATGGGAAGTGCATTGGAAAAATAGAGAGTCTGTTGCAGGGTAAAGCACTGGAACGATAGAGGGAAGAGAAAAAGAGAAAGAGAACAAGAGAGATCTTAGCTGTGGTCTTCAGGCGTGCAGGTGTACTGTCTGACTGTCCGATGGTTTGTTGGTTTGTATGTTAAAGCTTCGCAACAATGTTGCTACTAATCCATGCGATCCATAACGGGCGTGGTCCCAAACGAAAACAACCACGACCTAGAGCGATTACACCGATGATTGAGTTAAACACTCTATAAACTACACACGCTGAAAACAAACAAAACTTCCACAGCACACACAATCAAACTCTCGCGCCAACGAAGAGCCCCTCCCAAAAGAGCTGAATGAGCTCTCTTCATTTTCTCTTTCCTTACTGCTCATGCACTCGGCAGTGGCAGTGCACGGTGAAGGCTCCGTGCAGATTTCGCCACAATATTATACACATTTTACAGACACAATCTATTTTACAATAGTTATATTTAGTTTGTTTTCAGTCATTCCTCGATTTCTGATGTCCATCCAGTTTCTATTTGTAACTATGCTATTTCACAAAATGTCTGAACCTATATACATTTTACACACACTCAGTGGTTAAAACATGCTAAAAATGGTCCTCTGAGTACATCAAATAAGCTTTGGTATACTTCCTTTGGTATGCCATCCAGCTCTGGAGTTTTCCCGGACTTAAAGGCTTTAATTGCATCAAGAAGTTCCTCCTCTGTAATGTGGCCTTCACATGAGTCTTTCTGTACAGATGTTAATTTTACATTATTTTTAGGAAAATAATCCATACAATTAGCGTCGGTTAGTGGAGATGGAGGAGACTGAAATGAAAACATATTCTTAAAGTACTTTACTTCCTCATTCAGTTTCAATAAAAAACAATTGGTAGCATTTCTATATTGAAGATTGAAAAAGAATTTGGTGCATGTTTCCCAATATTCAATTCAGTTCACTTTATTTTTTATAATAGATTACACTGGATCTTTCTTGAAGAAGTTCCTCCATTTCTTTTTGTTTTTCTCTAACTGATTCTGTGCCTCCATGGTACAGTTTTTATTACTTTCTAACTGTACTGTTAGTTCTTCAATTTCTTTTGTTAATATGGACTCTTCTGATCTAAATTGCTTTTGTTTTATAGATGAGTACTGAATTGCATGGCCTCTAAAGGCACATTTAAAAGTGTCCCATACAATAAGGGGATCTGCTGTAGCTAAAGTTGAAGTCAAACATTTACATACACCTAAGCCAAATACAATTAAGTTTTTCACAATTCCTGACATTTAATCCTAGTATAAATGTCCTGTCTTAGGTCAGTTAGGATCACCACTTTATTTTAAGAATGTGAAATGTCAGAATAATAGTAGAGAGAATTATTTATTTCAGCTTTTATTTATTTCATTGCATTCTCAGTGGGTCAGAAGTTTACATACACTCAATTAGTATTTGGTAGCATTGCCTTTAAATTGTTTAACCTGGGTCAAACATTTCGGGTAGCCTTTCACAAGCTTCCCACAAAAAGTTGGATGAATTTTGGCCCATTCCTCCTGACAGAGCTGGTGTAACTGAGTCAGGTTTGTAGGCTTCCTTGCTCGCACACGCTTTTTCAGTTCTGCCCAAAATAAAATGTTCTATAGGATTGAGGTCGGGGTTTTGTGATGGCCACTCCAATACCTTGACTTTGTTGTCCTTAAGCCATTTTGCCACAACTTTGGAAGTATGCTTGGGGTCATTGTTCATTTGGAAGACCCATTTGCGACCAAGCTTTAACTTAACTGATGTTTTGAGATGCTGCTTCAATATGTCCTCAAAATGTTATTCCGTATGATGCCATATATTTTGTGAAGTGCACCAGTCCCTCTTGCAGCAAAGCAACCCCACAACATAATGCTGCCACCCCTGTGCTTCACAGTTGGGATGGGGCTCTTTGGCTTGCAAGTCTTCCCCCTTTTTCCTCCAAACATAACAATGGTCATTATGGCCAAGCAGTTCCATTTTTTTTCCATCAGACCAGAGGACATTTCTCCAAAAAGTACAATCTTTGTTCCCATGTGCAGTTGCAAACCGTAGTCTGTGGATATAGATACTGTTGTACTTGTTTCCTCCAGCATCTTCACACGGTCCTTCGCTATTGTTCTGGGATTGATTTGCACTTTTCGCACCGAAGTACATTCATCTCTAGGAGACAGAACACGTCTCCTTCCTGAGTGGTATGATGGCTACGTGGTCCCATGGTGTTTATACTTACGTACTATTGTTTGTACAGATGAATGTGGTACCTTCAGGCATTTGGAAATTGATCCCAAGGATAAGCCAGACTTGTGGAGGTCTGCAATTTTTTTTCTGAGGTCTTTTGATTTTCCCATGATGTCAAGCAAAAAGACACTGAGTTTAAAGGTAGGCCTTGAAATACATCCACAGGTACACCTCCAATTGACTCAAATTATCTCAATTAGCCTATCAGAAGCTTATAAAGCCATGACATCATTTTCTGGAATTTTCCAGTTGTTTAAAGGCACAATCAACTTCAGTGTATGTAAACCTCTGACCCACTGGAATTGTGAAACAGTGAATTATAAGTGAAATAATCTGTCTGTAAACAATTGTTGGAAAATGTACTTGTGTCATGCACAAAGTAGATGTCCTAACCGACTTGCCAAAACTATAGTTTGTTAAGAAAAAATGTGTGGAGTGGTTGAAAAATGAGTTTTAATGACTCCAACCTAAGTGTATGTAAACTTCTGACTTCAACTGTATGTTATGTCTGAAAAAGTCAGTTATAAATTATTTCCTGTCCTAGTTATAAAACAATTTATCATCTAGTAAGCTTTGATGAAATTTCCAATATCCTCGCCCACGTGGATATTCTGTAAGAGTAATATATATGCCAATTATGTAATGATCCAACCACATTCTGTCCCCTATCACTTTTTTTCACTTTTGGTGCCAGAGAGAACAACATAAGAAAGTAATCAAGACGACTAGCTTGATTAAGACTCCGCCATGTATATCTCACTAGGTCAGGGTATTTAAGCCTCCATATATCCACTAATTCCAATATATCGATGACATTCAGGATTTCCTTAATTGCCTGAGAGTGATAGATTGTAGTGTGATTTCCTTTACCGCCTATAGAGGTATTTAAGACAGTATTAAAATCTCCCACCATAATAATATAGTCTAGTGTTGCTTGTAGAGTTGATACATTCTTATATATATTTTCAAAGAAGCTTGGATAATCATTATTTGGACCGTATAGGTTAATAAGCCATATCTGCAATGATTAGGAAATGGAAGACATACAAGACCACTGATAATCTCCCTCGATCTGTGGCTCCACGCAAGATCTCACCCCGTGGGGTCAAAATAGCCTTTCATGTCATACATTGAAAGGCTAGTTCACAGACAACCCGGGAATATGCATGAAACCCAGTAAGTATTACATAGGGAGATTCTGCCCTCTCCTGGCAAGGAGACATTAACAGTATATCACTTTCTACAGTATATACCATCCCTGCTCAAAAAAGAAACATCCCTGTTTTACAGTTACTTATAAATGTAGAAGTTTAAAAAAAAAACGTAAAGCATGAGAAGAACATGTTACCTTAGCACAGTTAGTTGTTAGAGGACAAAACATGAGAGTAATCCACATCGTCACCAGACTGTGGCTAGAATATGTCAACACAGAACACTTTCAGATAATTCAGACCAACAGAATAGAGATGTTTTTCACACCCCTTTCCCTTTATTTTTTGTGACCAGACAGGGAGATATATTTATATTTGACCATAGGTAGTTCTATTTTAATTTCATTTCCCCCCTTTTGTCATTAAGCAGTCATAGTCTATGAGCCACCGGGGCTTCGGTATAGTGCGGCCCCTACGGGTCGTGCAAGGTGCAGCCACAGTGGCTCTGCACGGACTGTCCTGAGCAATATCCACAAGCGTTGCAGCCTGATGCAAAGGGGAACGGGCAGGAGTATCAGGGGACAAAGGGGCAAGGTCCGGTGCCCTGGGGGAACTCTGGGGAAGTGCTTGATCTCTCACATGAGTAGCTAACAGTGGGGTTGCCTGTCTCAAACCATGTCCATGAGATAGTGGGTAACGGAATGGTAATGCCCCTGAGAGGGCAGTGAGGGGGGGGGGGGGGGGTATGGGAAGGTACAGAACCTTGCTGACTCTTGTGGCTGAGAGAGAGGGAGAGAGAGAGAGAGAGAGAGAGAGAGCGAGAGAGAGAGCCTCCTGAGGTTGAAGAGGCGCTGTTGCACCTTCTTCACCACACTGTCTGCATGGGTGGACCATTTCAGTTTGTCGTTGATTTGTGCGCCGAGGAACTTAAAACGTTCCACTTTCTCCACTGCTGTCCCTTCGATGTGGATAGGGGGGTGCTCCCTCTGCTGTTTCCTGAAGTCCACCATCATCTCCTTTGTTTCGTTGATGTTGAGTGAGAGGTTGTTTTCATGACACCACACTCCGAATGCCCTCACCTCCTCGCTGTAGGCTGTCTCGTCGTTGTTGGTAATCAAGCCCACTACTGTTGTGTCGTCTGCAAACTTGATGATTGAGTTGGAGGTGTGCATGGCCACGCAGTCATGGGTGAACAGGGGGTACCGTAGGGTGCTGAGCACGCACCCTTGTGGGGTCCAAGTGTTGAAGGTCAGCGAAGTGGAGACGTTGTTTCCTACCTTCACCACCTGGGGGTGGCCTGTCAGAAAGTCCAGGACCCAATTGCACAGGGTGGAGTTGAGGCCCAGGGCCTCCAGCTTGATGATGAGCTTGGAGGTTACTATGGTGTTGAATGCTGAGCTGTAGTCAATTAACAATATTCTCACTTAGGTATTAATCTTGTCTAGATGGGATAGGGCAGTGTGCAGTGGGATGGCGATTGCATCGTCTGTGGACTTGTTAGGGCGGTATGCAAACCAAACTGAAGTGGGTCTAGGGTGGCCGGTAAGGTGGAGGTGATATGATCCTTGACTAGTCTGTCAAAGCACTTCATGAAAACAGAAGTGAGTGCCACAGGGCAGTAGTAATTTAGTTCCGTTATCTTTGCCTTCATGGTTACAGGAACAATGTTTGCCATCTTGAAGCATGTGGGGACAGTAGACTGGGATAGGGAGCGATTGAATATGTCCGTAATCACACCAGACAGCTGGTCTGCGCATGCTCTGAGGACGCAGCTAGGGATGCGGTCTGGGCCAGCAGCCTTGCTAGGGTTAGCACATTTAAATGTTTTACTCACGTCAGCCACAGAGAAGGAGGGGGGGCACAGTTCTTGTAAGGGGGCCACGACAGTGGTACTGTATCCTCAATTTGTGAAAAGAGATCTTTGTAAAGAGTTTATGAATTTCTGCAATTGAAATTTCAGTCGCCGATGCTACGTGTCACTGAGTATGGTTACATGCACACAATAATATGATTATTGTGGATAGTCAAATTAATATAATACAGTAGTTCGATTAAAATGTTTACAGGCTTTGCAAGAAGAACGATTTCCCTAACAATCCTGTTACATGGACACATAAAAAATCAGGCTAACTGATGGCACTCTGATTAATGCTGAAAATCGCTAATCAAAATAAAAATTTTACCACAGTAATCATGTTATTTTTGGGAAGCATATTTGATTCTGAGTTCGGTCATTATAACGTTTGTATGTGAAAACTACTTCTAAGATGCATACATTCAGTTGTTCCGAAATTACCTCACTTTCAGTTGAAGTCGGAAGTTCACAACGAGTTATTAAAACTTGTTTATCAACCAGTCCACTAATTTATTGTTAACAAACTATAGTTTTGGCAAGTCGGTTAGGACATCTACTTTGTGCATGACACAAGTCATTTTTCCAACAATTGTTTACAGAAGGATTATTTCACTTATAATTCACTATATCACAATTACAGTGGGTCAGAAGTTTACAGACACTAAATTGACTGTGCCTTTTAAACAGCTTGGAAAATTCAAGAAAAAAATGTAATGGCTTTTGAAGTTTCTGATAGGCTAATTGACACCACTTGAGTCAATTGGAGGTGTACCTGTGGATGTATTTCAAGGCCTACCTTCAAACTCAGTGCCTCTTTGCTTAACATCATGGGAAAATCAAAAGAAATTAGCGAAGACCTCAGAGCAATTTCCTAACGCCTGAAGGTACAACGTTCATCTGTACAAACAGTAGCATGCAAGTATAAACACCATGGGACCACGCAGCCATCATACCACTCAGGAAGGAGACACATTCTGTCTCCTAGAGATGAACGTACTTTGGTGCGAAAAGTGCAAATCAATCCCAGATCAACAGCAAAAGACCTTGTGAAGATGCTGGAGGAAACAGGTACAACAGTATCTATATCCACAGTAAAACGAGTCCTATGACTCGACATAACTTGAAAGGTCGCTCAGCAAGGAAGAAGCCACTGCTCCAAAACTGCCATAAAAAAGCCAGACTACGGTTTGCAACTGCACATGGGGACAAAGATCGTACTTTTTGGAGAAATGTCCTCTGGTCTGATGAAACAAAAATTTAACTGTTTGGCCATAATGACCATTGTTATGTTTGGAGGAAAAAGGGGGAGGCTTGCAAGCCGAAGAACACCATCCCAACCGTGAAGCACGGGGGTGGCCGCATCATGATGTGTTGGTACTTTGCTGCAGGAGGGACTGGTGCACAAAATAGATGGCATCATGAGGCAAGAAAATTATGTGGATATATTGAAGCAACATCTCAAGACATCAGTCAGGAAGTTAAAGCTTGGTCGCAAATGCCTCTGCCTGTGGAGTAAGAAGAAACCTGTCAACTTGGACTGCCTTTTGAATCATGGTGTGGATCATCCTGCCTCTGTCTTTGCATTGACAATCCCTGTCCCATCACCTGTTGTCCTTTACGTAGTCCGGGGAGAATGTCACTTCGCACCGATTTCATGTCGGTTGTAAGGTCCTCTATTATTTTCACGAGCCGCTCATCACATTAAGTGGTTGCAGCACCTGAGCCTGGCACAAGGGGTTAGATGTGGCAGACATGTTAACCATTAGACTTGGGGAGTTCAAATGCATTTTCTTCTGTGCTCGCGCCCAGCAATTACAAATGCCTGTTTCAGAGTAACAGCCCCATGTTCGTGGCGTGTAAGCCTGAAGCACTGGGTACAGTCCAGCTTCAAAACGTTTCATTTGGATGGCAGCATCATTGTAGCCTGGAAAAGCTTCCTGTGTTAGACGTGTGATTTCAGCTGCATACACCTCTAATGCTGATCTTGGGAGTCTGGGCCCAATATTTAACAAAGCTCTGAAAAGGAGTATTGCTTTCCACCAAAAACATCACTCCACTTTTCCATAGTCCAATTCAATTGCTTGTTGCAGGGAAATCCAACAAGACAGTGCATCATCACTCAGTTTAGTTGGAAGACTTGTGGCTAAACAATTGTCTGTTGTGCCAGCACAAGCTTTGACAGCTAATTCCCAAACGTTTTTTCCTTTGAGTAAAACTCTCCTTGTCCTTTCCATCGCCATGAAATGGTGGGGGCAGATCCACTTTGTAATGTAGCATGTTGTTAACAGTGGGATGCGCCGGGTACCAGGCAGTACTCACAGGGGCTCCAGTGGTTTCTGCTCGTCCCTCGGGTCCTCTCAGCGGTGCAACGACGTCCTCGCGCACCTCCTCAGAGTCCGACGTTCTCGTTTTAGCTGTTTGGTCCGTTTGTTATTCCACTCACTTGTATTTGTATAGTCTGTTTGTTAGTTTGTTTAGTTTTATTGTTATTGGTCATGAATAGCAAGCTTCACAGCAGAGACTCATTCATTCATATTCCATTTGCTAACTAGGTCAATGCTTTAGTAGGTAGCTATTGATGCAAAACAGCATAAAAGTCTGTAATTCCTAACAGAACCCACTGTCACCAACTATGTAAAGGCATGGATATAAAGATGAGCCGAACAACTTCTGTCGTCAATGATTCATATTTAATTTCCAACTGCTAGTTCCACATAAAACATGTCATACATCAAAAGGCTAGTTCAAAGACAGCCTGGGAACATGCATGAACTCCAATAACCTTTTCCCAAGACAAGTATTCTATGAAATGATTACATCCTCTCCTGGCAAGTAGACATGAACCATACATCACTTTCTACATTAGGATAACATGGCTTCATGGTTGGCCTAGCAAAACATTGAATTTGCAATGCTCCGGAGTTGAGAATATTGATAGCCTATATCCAGAGACCAAAAAGTTGAACAGGTAAACACATTTTAAAATTGCAGGAGGGGAATTGTAAATCAAACGATTAATTAACAATATTTCACAATATCACTGTACAGTTTTATCGACTTCATTGTAAACCTCAACACACACTATATCCCTTTACTCAAACATGATCACTATATCACCATTAACAATGTCACTGTGAAGGTTGGTCTACTTCATTGTACACCTCAACACACACTCTACAATGTCTCTTCAGTCATACAGTCATATTCAGATTATTTTGTAACCGGACAGACCCAAGCCTGGGTTTGCCACAGAGACAGATTGGTCCTAGATCAGTGTTGTGACACTCAGGAGGACAGAGAGCAGCAGGGTCACCAGGGAGCCAATCTGACCTGGGGCTCCACTCACTCTCTCTGATATTGGAATCGACATATCTGAGGAGAAATCAAAACAGATCAGAGATCAGTTAGTCCAAAAAATAAGAGCACTGAACAAAATAGGAATAATAATAATACATTTCATTTGTATAGCGCTTTTCATTACAGAGTTATCGCAAAGCTCTACTGAGGAAAAAAAACAATGATACAGAATAAAAACAAATACATTTAGAATCAAGGCAAGTAAAATATCAATAGTGAGCTTGGTGCTAAATACATTTAAGGGTGGGTTTTAAGACCAGTTATAGAAGTTCTGAGTGATGGAGAGAATCTCAGATGGTCAGGTGAGGGGCAAGGGAGCAGAAGGCTCGGTACCCCATAGTTTGGAGACATGTCTTGGGGACTTGAAATAGTAGAGAGTGGCTGGAGTGTAGAGTATGATGTAGTGAGGCTCAATCCATTTGAGGCTTTAAATACAAGCATGACCATTTTTAAGTTGATCCTGTAGTTGACCAGGTAGCCAGTGAAGTTGGGCGATGATTGGGGGGGTGTGGTCTGACTTCTTGGTCCTGGTCAGGACCCTGGCAGCACTGTTCTTGACTAGTTTGAGCCTCTGTAATAATTTGGCTGGGGGGCACCCAAACAGCGCATTGCCGTAGTTGATCCGAGAAACGATGTACACTACCATTCAAATGTTTGGGGTCACTTAGTAATGTCCTTGTTTTTGAAAGAAGAGCACCTTTTTGTCCATTAAAATGACATAAAATTGATCAGAAATACAGTGTAGACATTGTTAATGTTGTAAATTACTATTGTAGCTGGAAATGGCAGATTTTTTATGGAATATCTACATAGGCGTACAGAGGCCCATCATCAGCAACCATCACTCCTGTGTTCCAATGGCACTTTGTGTTAGCTAATCCAAGTTTATAATTTTAAAAGGCTAATTGATCAAAACCCTTTTGCAATTATGTTAGCACATCTGAAAACTGTTGTCCTGATTTTAAAAAAGCAATAAACCTGGCCTTCTTTAGACTAGCTGAGTATCTGGAGCATCAGCATTTGTGGGTTTGATTACAGGCTCAGAATGGCCAGAAACAAAGACCTTTCTACTGAAACTCGTTAGTCTATTCTTGTTCTGAGAAATTAAGGCTATTCCATCTGAGAAATTGTCAAGAAACTGCAGATCTCGTACAACGCTGTGTACTACTCCCTTCACAGAACAGTGCAAACTGGCTCTAACCAGAATAGAAAGACGAGTGGGAGGCCCTGGTGCACAACTGGGCAACAGGACAAGTACATTAGAGTGTCTAGTTTGAGAAACAGATGCCTCACAAGTCCTCAACTGGCAGCTTCATTAAATAGTACCCACAAAACACCAGTCTCAACATCAATAGTAAAGAGGCGACTCTGGGACGCTAGCCTTCTAGGCAGAGTTCCTCTGTCCAGTGTCTGTTCTTTTGCCCATCTTAATCTTTTATTTTTATTGGCCAGTCTGAGATATGGCTTTTTCTTTGCGATTCTGCCTAGAAGGCCAGACTGTTGTTTTGCGGGTACTATTTAATGAAGCTGCCAGTTGAGGACTTGTGAGGCATCTGTTTCTCAAACTAGACACTCTAATTAGAACGTGGTGTAGGTATGGATGAATTCCTCTGCATCTGGATGGGAGAGGGATGGTATGACCAAGGCAATTATGTTTTACATGTGCATCGATGGACAGAGAAGGATCAAACTTGACTCCTAAGTAGGAGATGACAGAGGACAGGTGGATGGCCTGGCCGTTGATTGTAAGGGAGATGTTTCCAGTACTGGTGACCTGCTTGGGTTTCCCAATAAGCATAGCCTCAGTCTTGCTACTGTTCAACTGGAGGAAGTTCTGTTTCATCCATGCCCTGATGTCCTTTAGGCAGCCGCTGAGTCTTGCTAGGGTCAGAGATGGTGTCTAGTTTTTTGTTGTAAACCTGGTTTCGTCAGTGTAGCAGTGGAAGTTAATGTTATAATATCTGACGATTTAGGGAGCATGTAAATTAAAAACAGGATAGGGACCAGCACTGACCCCTGTGACTGTAGACTCCTATGATCTGGACTCTCTAAAAAGGATGTATTGTTTCCTATGGGAGAGGTAGGAGGAGAACCAGTTCAGAACTGTTCCAGAGACAGTAGTATGCTCTCTGATAAGCCGCAGGAGGATGACGTGGTCTACGGTGTCAAAAGCAACACTGAGATCTAAGAGGAGGAGGATGCTGATCCATAATCATCAGCCATCAGTAGGTCGTTGGTAACTTTATCCAAAGCTGTTTCAGTGCCGTGCAAGAGCTGGAAGCCAGACTGGAAAACCTTGTGCAACTGCACTTTCTCCAGAACTTTTGATAGGAAGAGGGGGTTGGAGATGGACCTGTAGTTGGATAGGATGTCCTGGTCAAGTTTGGGTTTCTTCAGTAAGGGGGGGTTTTGAGAATCGATGGTACTTCTCCGGTCAGCAGGGACTTGTTGATCAGGGTGGTGACAAACATAAGCAGGATAGATGAGCAGTTTTTGAGTAGGGGTGTAGGGAAAGGGTCAAGGGAGCAAGTGGTGGCCTTCATTTGTGAGATGATTGAATGCACAACAGCGGATGTGACTTCTGTAAAGTTGCTGAAGGGAGGGGCACGTGGGGTCCTGGCCGTCTTAGAGGCCATTATATTTGTCCTGATGGTATCAATCTTTGTCTTTAAAAAAATCTCAGAAGCGATTGCACTGCTCAGAGGAGGCTGCAGGAGAGCATGAGTTTGCAGGGTTGAAAAGGCGGTTAATGGTAGGGCTAACTTTGTCATTGTCAACCGTGGCAGAGTAGAAGGCTGATCGTGCTGCTTTTAAGGCAGCAGAGTAGCTTGCCTTGTGGTCTTTATACATCCTTCCTCAGATGTCTCTCAATCTTACTGCCATGAGTCTTCATTCTGTGCAGTTCATGAGTGAACCAAGGAGACGAGCGTTAGAATGTTACTTCACATGTTTTTTATGGGGGAAGGATGTTCAAAATATTACTCTGTGCGCTGTTATACAGATTGACCATGTCATCGAGGGCCAGCTCACAGCAGTCAAACTCAAAGGTGGGCTGCATGTGTACCTGAAAGAGGGATGAGGTTAAGTTTCCTCAGGTTGCAGAATTTAATGGTCTTTCTTTGGGCGGTAGAGAAGAGTTGGGGCGGTTAGAGACAGTGTCACAGCGTTGTGGTCAGAGATGCCTAGCTCGATGACATCCAAGTCAGAGGCAGGGACATCGCATTTTCATTGCATGTTGGTTGGTCCACTGTGCTCTGTATGGACTGTATTGGCTTGGAGTGGGTGACGTCAATTGCCTGAGGGTCAGCTTGCAGAACTGGCAAGTGGTCCTTATTGTCCAACTCCAGTGTGCATGCTGTACTGCTCGCACTGCGAGTGCACACAATAGACTTTCATTTGTGGATCAATTTCCCATGGCCTATCGTCCTCGGCATCTGCATGTTTTCCGTAGGATCCCGTATTGCATAAGGCTGTTCTTGAGCTCCTTGCACAGAGTTGTTTTAATCTGTTCAAAACTGTGCATAATGGAGGAAAGTTGCTGCCATTTCTTAATATTTGATCCTGCCATGCTCGATGGCAACGTTCTTATCCCTTGCTTGCTAGCTAGCCAACTAGCCAGGGCTAACACAGTCACGGCCTCTGCAGAATAACAGCAAAGTACTTCCATTTGCATTTGCTTAAAACCTCTAAAAGTGGAAACTGTTGGGGGAGGGGGGTACTAACTTATGGAATTGTTTTAGGATGGTCATGGAATATTTAGCTAATATTGAATTTTAGGACTCCTTTAGGTACCCCAAAAAATATAGAACAATTACTGATTTTGGCCTTTACTACTATAGCCCATTGAAACGCATTGAATAAGACATTCATAATGGCAAAAAAATACAGTAAAAAAAGAAATGATAAGGAATAAGGTTTTGAAGTGTCTGTCCTATATCTAGGAGATACTGTATAAGAAAGCTCAGGAAATATACAGTACCAGTCAAAAGGTTTGGACACACCTACTCATTCCATTTTTTTTTTTTTTTTTTACTATTTTCTACATAAAGTGAAGACATCAAAACTGTGAAATAATGCGTATTGAATAATGTAGTAACCAAAAGTGTTAAACAAATCAAAATGTATTTTATATTTGAGATTCTTCAAGGTAGCCACCCTTTGCCTTGATGACAGCTTTGCACACTCTTGATTTGTATACTGTACACTGTTTTGTTTACTACATGATTCCATATGTTATTTCATAGTTTTGATGTCTTCACTATTATTCTACAATGTAGAAAATAGTAAAAAATAAAGAAAACCCTAGAATGAGTAGGTATGTCCAAACTTTGGACTGGAACTGTATATATTATAGTTTTCTTCTACACATACTTAACCCCATATTTTGGGGGGCAAAAAAAACACCTCCATACTTCCATTCATTTGTATGGGTCACCTTCAGACGCGTCCCGTGACACTTGTGAGGTCATATAGCAAAGCGGAGTAGTCTCCCCCATAATGAGGAAGGCCGACATAGGCGGATGCGGTGGATTGAGACTCAGCCCACGCAACAAAAAAAAACATGATATCGCTATCTTAAATTGATGGATTTTGATGGGGATTCTTTTATTATGTTACTTAGATTGATGCACGGGTGTGGCAATCAGTGGAGGCTGCTGAGGGGAGGATGGCTCATAATAATGGCTGGAACGGAGCAAATGGAATGGCATCAAAGACACACTATAGCCATTACCACGAGCACGTGCTCCCCAAACAAGGTGCTGCCAACCTCCTGTGGCATCAATAGACTCTTAAGGATTAAGCGGTTTTCTATTGACATTCATTTGGAGACATCCATAACAATGAGCTGATGATGCCCAATTTTGCCTGGACACTCGTCGACACTGGTCATCGCTGTTAATTATCTATGCATAGTCACATCACCCCTACCTACATGTACAAATCACCTTAAATTCATGTTCATCACTCACAACGTTATGTCATCAGATGCTCCAAAAAAATATATCTCTGCAAAAACAAATCTATTGCTAGCTAGCTAGCTACATTTTTCTTTGTTGGACTTGCATCTATGCAATTTAGTTTTGTGTGGTTGTTGGTTTAGCTTTCTGTAACTTTATAGCAAATACGGTCTGCATGTGTAGACGCATATTGCGTCATGATTGCAAGGTGTCCCGATATCTTTTCCAACTGTCCCAAAATCTTTTCCAACCGTCCTGTTATCTGGTTTTAATGTGTATTCTAGAATTCCCTTCTCGCCAGTCAGAAACGAGTATTCAACAATGCTGTAAGTTATTTTAAATTTGTGCAGTTGGTACGGTATACCATAGTGTATTCTGTATAAAATATCATATTCTAAGGCCAGAAATACACAGTGGTAAATATTACCTCTGTCTTTTCCATTCAAAACCAGAGGTCCCATGGAAATGGCAGCGCTGTCGTGGAAGGACACGTCCCTGCGTCCTCTGTGGTGGTGCCCAGGGTAGCAGTGCTGCAGGACACAGAAACCAGACGGAAGACTGTATTACCATGTTTAGGCTATGGACTACTAGAGTTTCCTCCAAATGACTACTGTTTGTAAACAAGTTCAACTTATCTAGGATGATTCCAGAACATATTTTTTTACATTTAACTATAAGTGGTTGTCTTGGCTATTTGACATTAACTCACAAAAGTGAGAGGATAATCTAACATCAGCTGATTTTAGAGAAAAATGTCAAAGTTCAATTTTTAAAAAACATCAAAGGCATCAACAGGATGCTTGACTTCCGGCGTGTGTAGGGCAGAGCTGGGTAAATTAACAAATAAAATAATTTAGTTGCATTTTAAAGGGGCAATCTCCAGTTGCTACATCCATTTTAGGATTTATAAATGAATGATATGTACCCATTGGTTCTTTACGAATATAACTTATTAATGTCTCATGAGATTAGTTCAACTGTTCTACCCCTTCAGAACCCCAAAATATACGTTTTTGTACACCAATTTTTTAAAACAAATTAAATGTAAAAAATACACTGTATAGCCTCAAACATGGTTAAACATATACTTTTTATATCATGGATGGTCAGTACTTGCATCCATTGCTCTGTTTATCAATTTGAGAGTGTTTACATTTCTTCAGCCCCATCCCTCAGCTTTTTACCGAAATAGTGGCAGGGCAAACACTTTGATATTGTTTCAACTGCGGATTGCCACTTTAACGTAAAGCTTTGAGCTTGCCTGGTACAATGGAATCAACAATGGAATAGTCGCAAAAGAGCAAACCACACACATCTGCCACTCCAGACAGGCTCAATTAAAAATGCCCAAAGTTTTTGAAAGTAAACAAATACTCTTTTAACCCTGGGACCTGTTTCATTTGTGCCTTACACAATGTTTTCAAACGTTTTGCAAAATGAACATGGCCCAGGTGTGTTGGGGAGGGGAGGAGACTCACAGTGGTGCAGTCGTTGAGGTGCAACAGGCACAGGTGGACCTGGCAGTGCAGGAAGACACTGGAGGAGTTCCTGGTGAAGGTGAACATCCGGAAGGAGAAGTGGGCCGATGTGGAGACGCCATTTTGGATAAGCTCCACCGTGCTGTCCTCAGGGTTAGGGCACCTGGAGTAAACAAGGAAGCAGGGGAGGAAATAGGAGGAGGAAGTGAAGGAGGAAGTAAATGATAAGTTATGCTGTTATTTTTGCTTTCTAAATGAAATGTCATTTTGGTGATTACATGTGATTACATTAGGATGGTTTAACAGTCAAGCATTTATCAATATCTCAACTATTTTGTTCCATCAAGTGTAGTTTCCTTGTTAGATAAATACAATTTTAGTTGACCAGGAAATGACAACCTGTTTAACTGCGCGGTTGTTTTGGACCTGGTACCAATTGCTAGCGTCATTTTAAGATGTCTGGCTTGAAAATCAGCAAGCCACTACCCAAACTAGATCAAACTAGACTCTGGCCAAGTCACATCATGTGATATTCTACTGCGATCTAGTGGATGAATTGAGAATCAGACATGAGATCTGATTACATCAGCGAAAAGGTTATGACTAAAGCTTTCTCATCACATGTATATAATTCCTGTAAGGCGAAAATGAAAGCATGGGACGTTGCACAAGTCCCGCACTTTTAAAATGGCTGTGTTCCCATTGGAATTTGTGCATGTTAAGAGCGTCACCCATAGCTGCAAGAAGTAGTTTGTCAGGGGGTGGGGGGTTGGGTTGCTGAGAATGTTTTGTTCAATTCTGATTATTCAGGACCCCTACTTCCCGTAGCTATGGCGCCATTTTCCCGTAGCTATGGCGTAGCTAAGTTATGACCATTTTTGTTTAGTTTTGATCCTTTTGGAATGGTAATTGGTGTCATTTTTATATCAAACCTACACTTTCAAATCTCTTATTTCCATCATGGGGACAATTTGTGGCTCTGAACATGCTAACATTTCCCTGGTAAACATAATGTCTCCATACTCTCTAGCAATAAGATTCCAGCGGACGGCGTAGTTTGGGTCGTTCACAGGCGTGGCCCAACAGGAGTCCAGCACAGTAGAGATCTGATGACCGTCCACTCCGTCCACCTGCACGGCCACATAGATCTGCTGGTCAATCTCCACGTTGATGTGAGAACCAGATAACGGGTAGCGGAAGCCGGCATCCTGGTATGGGATCATCCGCATTTGGTAGTGGCCCTTGCCGGAAGGAAGCTTCCTGGTCACAATGCTATGGAGCAGAGGAACAAAATGTTATTCAAATAACTAGACAAAACTCAAGGGTTGAAGATTAAAAAATCCCATGACTGAAACAGAAGTCGATCTCAAACCAATTGTCTGAGGGGCCTAGTTAACCTCCCCTGCCATGTAAAAAAGTAATGACCATCATACTTTTAGGGGAAGAGTACATGTATTGTACATAAACTGTAAATTTGTTCTATTCCAGTACCCTTGCTTAGGGGGTTCCAGCTTCCTCTTCTGGGATTTTTTTTGTGTAGACGGTCTGAGTAGCTCAGTTCTGGTGACTTTTTAGAAGTAGTTTCTACTCTAAAATAAAATATAATTTCCACCTCCAGAAATGAGCCCAATAACATATTGGTAAAAAGCATTATTTTTATGCATGGTCTGTCTATATTATCACATATGCTATAAATACATATGCTGAAGCATGGGGTTTGTCCATATGCATTTACCCGATTGGACACAACATCCTGATTGTTAATATTATTAATTATTATTACACACTCAAAAAGTTATATATTTTTGTTGTTTCTATTACGAAGTATGTCATTGCCCTTTTAAGATGACATTGCCTCTTTAAGAGCTCTGTTGCACAGTTGCGCCTTAAAACTACAATATTGAACTTTTCAGCGACCAGACCAAATTCACATAGAAATGTGAGTTATATATTTGTCATTCTCATTGAAAGCAAGTCTAAGAAGTGGTAGATCACTTTTATATGCGCTATTTCTATGCTTCTTGTTCTTAAGTTGTGTTTTTGCATCTTTTACTTTTGGTTTTGTACAGCAGCTGCAAAGAGCAGAAAATATGATATTTTTGGTTATGGGAAATATATTTCACAGCTGTTTAGATGGTACAATGATTCTCTACACAATGACTGCTTGTTTTGTCCCATAAACTGAAATTAGGCAAACTATTATAATTTTAGCAACCAGGAAATGGCAGAGTGATTTCTGCATATTGCACCTTTAAACAGGCTTGAAACTCTGGTTGTACCTGCATTTTTAAAATGATGCCACACATTTTAAGAAAACAGGAATAAATGGAAAGCTGGGATCCCCCAAAACTGCTTTCAAAACATAATTGCATAAAAAAATGATTGTGCATTGACTGCTTGTCAGAATACGTTTTCCTCCCTGCGGCTCTCGCAACCTGAATGAGCCTCGAGAATAATATGTATATTGCATAGAACACACAACAAGCCGACTAGGTGAATATGTCAACTATTGGGTTGTCTGATTTTGTTTAAATAATAACACTGGAAAGTTTCATCGTTAGTGATGAAATACAGGCTTTGAATTACTTTGCCAGCAGCTACAGTAGGCTACCCACCACTATTTGAGTTGAGCGCTGGGGTGGTGCGCGTAATAGACTGGTTATTTCCTTTCATCTGAACATCAGTGTCAGCAACAATCATGCATTTCAGTTCACAGCGTATGCACTGAACTCACCAGAATTCTCTTCCCCGCAGTGACAGAGAACTTTAACCATTGTAAGACTATTCAGCTAATTTGTCATAATTAACGGATACTGCGAGATTCTGGCTACCGTAACTGTAGACTTCAAGTCAATGCGCTAACACTAGTCAGTACTGTCTCGCGAAACTTGTTCCGAAATACAGCGCGCAGAGACATAAAAATGGTATCCACGAGTTCATCTACTCTGGGTAAATAGAAAAATGGCCAGAATACCGCCTAAAAGGCCTAAAATAAAGGTTATTTGTATAGCACATTTTATACAGGTGAAGCGCAACCTAAATTGTTGTACATAAAAAAAGTAGTTTATAAAAGGATTATAAAAATATACTTTTAATATGAAAGGATCATTTTGATAATAGGATAACATGAGCATAAAACAGAGTTTCACGCACTGACTACGGAATATTAACAATGATATACTGTACTAGCACACATAGCACTTAAATACATCCTCCAGCGATGTTATTTACTTTTCCTGTTGAAAAGCGATATCCCAAGTATAAATACAGTACACACACTAAAGGGTAAAAAATAAAAAAATAAATGTTTTGAGCAAAATATTTTTTTTTTTACACAACTGCAAACTTCAAGGAATAGGGCATTCAAGGAGTTGGTCTGATGGTCAGATGTGATGTCATCAGCCTCCCACTTGCTTGAGATACAACTTGTGTCATGTCATGTCTGACCTGGACCACCTATTGATGTGTCCTTTGTTAAGTAAATAAGGTGTTACTTGAGGTGAAAAGGAGACTGGAGGAGAACTTTAATGCTAAAATCAATTCAATTCCAGTCAGCATAGGCTGTTTGAGAGGGTGCTCTGACCTCTCTAGAGGGTTGAGATCCATGGTCATGGACAAGGACTGGTAGAGGGGGTACTCGCAGCAGAAGCGCAGGTTGAGGTGCCTCGCACGGCTGATGACCCCCATCGCCCCTCCGTGGGGTTCCACCTCACCCTGGATGTAGTTCTGATAGATGAAGTGAGTCCCGTTGCTCTGCGGAGAAAAAACAAACAAAATAAGAACATTTGTCTCATTCCAAAGAGTCTCATTCCAAAACGCTCTATGTCCCTTTTCTGAAATGTTGATAAATTAGCTTATGAAAAAACAATGGTGTGTTTTTTCACTATCTAATCATGGCATGGGGTTGTTCAATGACAGACATGTATTTGTTTGATATCTATCAGAGACAAATATGCATGTTTTTTTGCAAAACGCTATATACAGTACAGTAGCTCTCTCACTCTCAGAGAAATAAGTAGTCCTGCTTGGTTTTACACAGTTAAATGTGACAAACAACAACAAAAAAATATAAATAACTGTACAAATGACACATTTGTGAAGTCAACATTAAAAACAAATCTATGCAGTAATATGAGATCTGAATGTAAAACATTTACATTTGACATTTTAGCATCTTCTCCAGAGGGACTTACAGTTAGTGCATTGATCTTAACAAAAAAACATTTGAACACACATTAAATCGATGAATTAAAAATCTGAGAATATTCATATTTTAAACACACATGAAGGTACCCATAAGCAGTCATTTGTAGTGGAAAAACCCAAATGTGAAAAACTGGTGGATGTAGAATATTATAAATAAAATCTTCACTTGATGGGCACCTACTGTATGTAAGGATTTCATAGCACATTCATAAACTACAGTATACTGCATTTATGCAGTAAGAAGTCAGCAACACTCGACAATGAAAAGTTGACAAATATTTATAATATGAATCATTATTTGGACTATGATTTGTATTTGTTGAGCCTTTTTTGAGCATGGGGTTGTCTGTGAAGTGCACTATGAGACTACATAATCCCAAGTGATAATATCATGATTGAACTGTGAAAATACAGTACCATAAGAGTTGTCCCACAGAGTTGGTTGTCGTTGTCGAAGTGGAACTCCAGGCGTCCATCCCGGACAGACCCGTTGCAGGTGGAGTCAGTGAGGTGCAGGGCGTGGGGTGGGAAACCGGCTTCAAATAGCTGGCACCGGGACAGAGACATGATGCCTGAACTGCTGGAGCAAGACGTGACCGAATCTAAGGGCGGAGATGGACAAAGACCATGGATTAATCTCTAAACGTCCGTCCTCAGTTTCTCGTATCCTCTATACTCATCCTGAATTTGCACAGGAGACGTGGGTTTCGGACAACGTCGGTCACATTGGCGAAGTGCTAGGGAAGTCTCACCGTAGCTTTCGTTGTTGGGCCGATGGTGGTTCTCGTCACAGAAACAGCCGTAGACGCCGTCCTGATCCCCACACCACTCATCATCAGTACAGTCCAGATCATCACAAGGGTCCGACTCTGCTAGAGAGAGGGAGGGAGAGAAGGAGGGAGAGAGTGATAGAGAAAGAGGGGAGAGAGGGACAATTGGCAACAGTAACTACTACAGGGTTAACTAGAAATAGTATGGACAGACATTTGGAAAAGAACAGTAATGCCTACTAATTGCCAATTTCTCAATTTTTCCATTTAGACAAAATGCCCCCAAAGACACCCGGACACTCACCACACAGCAGAACCGCACGCCATTCTGGGATATCGAGACCCAGGACGGAACAGGACTCTTCATAGGCCGCCACGGCAGAACACAGCATCCCATTGGCTGGAGTGTATAAGCAAAGGTCGTAGACACAGGAAGTGAAGTAGGGCTGGGGGTCAGAGTGCAGGTGGCAGGCGCTGAAGGGGCCGGTAGTGTTGGTGATGATGCTACACAGGTCCGTGTATTCCACAATGAAGGGACAGTCGTCTCCGCCGCCTCTGTTATCAGAAGCCCCACATCTGGAAAAGGACACGTAGAAGAGTTAGTTAGTTATTTACCTGGTGAGTGAGTGGCTACATTACGATTCTGTACCCTTCTCCGACTAGTGTGAAGAATATGGTTGAAACTCCCTCCAGCCATGCTTGGACCAATCCAATGGTTTTAAATACATGAGGGCGAGTGAACGAGACCACACTTCTGGAGAAGGGTAGAGAGTCGGAAGGCAGTGAGTGAGTGAGTGAGTCAGTGAGTGAGTGAGTGAGTATAGCATAGCACTTTTATCTGTTAGGAAATAACGAAAACATTGCAAGGGAATAACAGTCACTGTACAATCATCTAATCCCTTGTGTTTCCGTTATTGATGAAAGTATGTATTTTCATTCTGCTAAAAACTTTGCTTCTGAATCATCTTCTTGTGTTTTTTTATGAAATTATACATTCTATGGCATATTTTGAATAAACTGAATTTCAATAGAGGTTGTTTCCCCAGAAGCCTTAGTTGTTTCAAAGCCTGACAACAACAGCAGCAGCAGCTCACCCTGGCCGGCTAGTGTCTGCCTTCCAACCGTCACCAAAGTCATAGTCACTCCGCGCCGGCGTGCCATTGGGCAGGACTTTGTCATCTTCCGGGTCACCGTTGAGGTTGCCACACATCCCGCACACTGCACCGTGGTGGCTCCGGCCCAGCCTGACCATCAGGGTGCTACGGCCGTCGAACTGGACCGTCAGGTCACTGGAGTTGAGCATCACGAAGCCCCGCTCCCGCACCACTCCGGCAATAGAGCCGATGGAGGAGGGGATAGAGACCTCACTCCCGTCCACCTGACCGAGAAAAAAGGGGGAATGTCGGAAAGAGATTTGAGGTTATTGGAAAAGACCTCAGGACTAAACTTGACTAGTTTGATAGAGGACAGTGGACGACAAAGAGACCTCAAGAAGCTTTTGTCCTTGTAAGCAAGAAAATAAGTATTTCTAGGTAGTGTGAACAAAGCAAAAGCAATGAGGACAAAAACTTGTGGTTGGGGAAGGCTAGGCGACTACCATCTTGAAGGGCTCTATAATAAAAGTCTCATATCATTGCTAAAAACTGACAGATTTGTCACATTTGCATCAACTTTAAAAGTGTTATTTGGATTTTAGTGCATTTACCATCACGCTCTTGCTCTGTCCAATGGAGACATGGGTCTCCTCCCCTCCATGGGACAGCCACACATCCACCAGCGACACAAACGAGACAAGGTTGTTGCCACGGTGACGGTTGGTGGCCACCACACGGAACGTGAGGCCATTAATGGAGTGGTTGGAACAGGTCCTAGCGATGTCATAGGAGCAGGTGCCCTGGAAATGGGCCACGGCCCCGTCAAAAGTGATGTAATGGGGGTCGCCCCAGACCGTGCAAGTGGACAAGGCGCTGAAGCAGCCCAGGCGGCCATTTTTTATGGCGCACTCCTGGTTGGGGGTGCAGGATGCGGCAGAGCAGCGGAGGTCATTTGGGGCGTAGCACTCACAGTGTCGTGAGCAGCCTTGGGTCCAGAAAGACTCACTAACCTGAAGTACAAAAAAACAGTGTGGATGTGTTGCAAAATATAGGCAACAGTACACCATGTTCATATAACAACGTCTCTACAGGTACACCTAGCTATTTTAAATTACAAAGGGATTAAATCAAAGAGTAATAACAGTTAAATGAATGAAGTAGGCCTACTTGCATAAAATAAACTGGACATAAAAATACTGATGATTTCTATCAACCTTTCGAAAATTTAGCAAGGTACTGTTTTTATTAATGATTCAGCAGTGATCTAACGGACTGGCCTGGGTCAATCAGGTCACTTTAGGGGTTATAATTTATTTCTGAATACATTTTCTACTTTAATATTGTCTTAATATTTTACCATGACTAGAGCTATGTTGGTATATTATTTCAAAAAGCACTGCAATGCAAATCCATCTGTCCCCTGAGTTTAGCAGAGTTGATATGAGAAAATATGACGATAAGAATGATAGAATCAGAATGGTTTGTTCCATTTCGGAACCTGTTGCAACCTTTCTCTCTCCTTCTGCATCAATGGGAAGTGGTTTGTATTTTCCAGCTCTGCTAATCCTGTCCTAAAAATGATGTAATTATCACTACAGAGTAGTGAAATATGTTCCTTGTCAACTTTATTAATATTTATTGTACCATCTACATTGGGAATTCCCTGTGTTTAGAATGTCATCTTTGTACTCGTGCTCAATGGAATGTTCACCTTAGTCTGAGCACGAGCTGCTAACTCTTGTGTTGTTTTTAGCATTTGCTGCAGCATAGAGTGCTATGCAACTTAGCATGTTCGTATATTAGCTATGCTGTAAGCTATTTCCTTTGGGAAAACGAGCAGTCATTGTATTCTCACTGGTCAGACACTGACTGAGGGTTATATGACTTTACCATCCAACAGGCACGGATGCAGTTGAGACACTGAACTGAAAGCCTGCTTATGCAGGCATGGTACTTTTTCTATTACACTGAGTGTACAAAACATTAGGAGCACCTGCTCTTTTCATGACATAGACGGACCGGGTGAATCCAGGTGAAAGCTATGATCCCTTATTGATGTCACTTGTTAAATCCACTTCAATCAGTGTAGATGAAGGGAGACAGGTTAAAAAGGTATTTTTAAGCCTTGAAACAATTGAGACATAGATTGTGTGTGTGTGCCATTCAGAGGGTGAATGGGCAAAACAAAATATTTAAGTGTCTTTGAACGCGGTATGGTGGTACCGTACGCGGTATACCGTACGCGGTATGGTGGTACCGTACGCGGTATGGTGGTACCGTACGCGGTATGGTGGTACCGTACGCGGTATGGTGCGCACCGGTTTGAGTGTGTTAAGAAATGCAATGCTGCTCGGGTTTTCCACACTCAATAGTTTCCCGTGTGTATAAAGAATGTCCCGCCACCCAAAGGACATCCAGCCACCTTGACACAACTGTGGGACACATTGGAGTCAATATCAGCCTGCATCCCTGTGGAACGGTTTTGACACCTTGTAGAGGGCCATGCCTTGACGAATTGAGGCTGTTCTGAGGGCAAAAGGGGGTGCAAATCAATATTAGTACGGTGTATCTAATGTTTTGTACACTCAGTATATATGGTGTATGTAATTTGTGGTGCCACGCACACATTGCATGTGCACAATTATTTACTTGATCTTGACTTCTGCTCTAATGGGAGAATGTTCCAGATGTAGTTGAGACACAATGAACTGAAAGAACGTTGTTTCATGTTTCTCTAACTCAATATGCAGGCGGGAAAAACTCTGATCCGTCGAGAAAGTCTTTGCGGTGTCACCCTTGATCCTTTACTCTGCATACAACACAGAGCGAAACCTATTCCCCTGGCATAAACTATGAGATGAGTAGCTCACATCGTAGTAGAAGCCATCGTACTGGCAGCCACAGCTCTCTACGGGGACACAGTGCCTCCCGCTCCTGAGGTAACCGTTGTCACAGAAGCATCCCTCGGTGCAGCTCTGCTCGCAGCTGGCATCAATGCTGCTGACACAGGTGTGCCCACAGTCTGATCCACAGAGCTCATAGTGGCTATTTGCTGGGCACTCAATATCTGCACATGCAGAGAGAGAGAGAGAGAGAATGAGAAAATCACCTGGAGACTACGTAAAGCCTTAGTCGTACAGTTGCAATCACTGAAAAGGTTTCCACACTGCGTGATGTTGACAAAACAATTGTTACAATGCGTGTTTAACTGCACCACCAGCAGTTTCTCTTAAGTGTTGGAGCTTATGTGATACTTTATTGTCCCCAATGTACATTCGATAAATACCAGACATTCTACAAATTTGATCATGTGAAAGCTTCACAACTTGAGACGTTGTTATTAAAACTCACGGGGCTGTCTTTAGAATGCAATCAAACTTGCAATTGTGCATGAAGTACATTCTTCAGAGAAAAAAAAAACTACATGAAACTGTATGAGGCTTTTCACTCTAAATAAAATGCAGAATGACGTATATACAGTACTGTATGAGGTCTTGGGTCTTACCATATTACCACAAAGATTACACCACAGAATATGTTAGGTCCTATCTACCAATCTAAAGTGAAGACAATTTGTCACTCACTACAGGTGGTGTTCTGTCTCCAGGGGTAGATCCTGACGTTGGTTGACTGACAGGTGCTCACATACGTCTGGATAGCCCTGCAAAGAACATCCTGCTCTCTGTTCCCCGACAGACACACGTCAAACACGCAGTCGCGGAAGTAGGGCTCGGGGTCCACCTGGCCGTGGCAGAAGCTCAGGGGTCCCTCAACGTCCTTGATGACCTCACACCGGGCGCGGGCGGGACTCGGGTTGTGGCATTGTGGACAGGAGGCTCCGCAGCCATCGCTGCAGGTGTAGTTGCCCTCCACCTTCCAAGAATTCCCAAACTGGGAGGGAGTGGACGCCAGCGTTCCGGAGGGGGTGAGGAAGTCGTCGTTGCGATTGCCATTAAAGTTTCCGCACAAGCCGCACGTCATTCCGCTGTTGTAATGATAATAGTGATACAGTGAATTACAGATATAAGAACCAACTGTTTAAAGCGGTTAAAAACGAACATTTCCATTGTTAGGTTTTATTACGTACTTTAGGCAGAGTTGGGGTCAATTTAGTTTTCTGAATTGAAAACTAAATTGACCACAACCCTGACATCAGAATTTTAAACATCAATCCGTTTATTACATCCATCAATTTTACATTCGCCACCACTACCACCAATGTGGACCTAACACACACCTGTAGTTGGAGGGGACAGAGATAGACACCACACTCGAGCCGTCGTAACTGACACTCAGGCCGAAATCGGAGTTGACAAACGTGCGGAGTCCACTCGCGTAGATGGACACCCGTCCACCATGCAAAAGGATAGGCAGGTTGCTGGTCACTCCATCAATCTGAAAAGACAATTGAAGTAATCAGTCTTTCGACATTGTTTACAATGTGGCATAACAGCAATAGTATTTCTCAATGTTGTTCATCATCATCATCATCTCTGGTATTTGTCAAATAGATGATGAATGTAATCAACAGAAATGTGGTAGATAACGTTTGTATTCCCCATGGCCATCATAACACCTGAAGTGAATACCGTCAATTATCTTCATCATGCCTTTGTTCAAGTATTTCCGCTGTTCTGCTAGTCTGGGTAAAAAGACATGGTACTCTTTCAAAAAAAGAAGATAAAACAAAAAAAATGGTCCGCAACTTTGACATGTTTCAGTTCATAGTACTATCTGTTGAAAAAGCTGGTGCGTTTCGGAAAAAAGGAGTACCACAAACTGAAAAATGTAATTTGACATAGTCTTTATCAAAGCTTGTTACCTTACCTCAACCACTCCATGCCTCTCCCTGGAAATGTGCACCCAGTGGCCCCACACATTGACAAACACCTCGGCTGTGATGGAAACTGTCAACCCGTTCCATGGCTCATTCCTGGCCTCCACCAGAAAATGCTGCAACCCTCTCGTGGTGTTACCACACAGGGTTGCTAGGACGTAGCGGCAGGTGCCCTGGAAATCAAATGCCCCTCCATCAAATGTGAGGTAGTGGGGGTCTCCAGAGGCGGAGCAGGTGCCATGGGGGTTGGGGTGGCACCCGTACTCACCCTCCACCACACGGCAGGACTCCTGGGGGTTGCAGGCATATGGGGTGCAGCGGACTGCTCCAGTGGTGCCGTTACAGGTGCACAGGCTCTGGCACTCCCCACCTTCCCAGAAGCGCTCACCGCCTTGGAGGTAGCGTCCCTGGTGGTGGCATCCGCAGGCCACTGGCGGAACGCATTGATTGGCGCTGAGTAGGTAGCCATCATTGCACTGGCATCCTTCCTGGCACGCAGTGACACAGAGGAAGGGGAAGGAGAGGCTAGGGCAGGAGGCGGGACAGGAAGTGCCACACAGCTCGTAGTGGCTGTTGGGGGGACAGGTTTGTTCTGAGGGGGAAAAAAACGTGGATTTCATTGAAGAACCCTTTCAGACACAACACTAACATAATACCATTAATAGGCTATAAAGCTGAACCATATCATGATTGCACACATGTATCATAGCTGAATCTCAAACCAAACACTTTGTCCCTAAGCCCTTTATAGGATTGGCCACTTGCTGTTGTGTACTATAGTGATCACTCAAGTCTGAAATTGTTTTTGCCAAAATTTGCATCAATATTCAAAAATTCTAAAACCATTTGCGAGCAGTCTTTCACAACCTGTCTTGGGGCATGACTCACTTGCCATGAAACACGGGCACTGGAGACTTGAGGCAGACACATACTCCGATAGACAGTGACAAACTTGTAAAAACAACATCTCTACTCCTGCACAAAATAAGTGCAAGCATTGTATAACAGTTGCCAGTGATTTCATCAGCTGGTTTTAGCTTGTTGTAGCCTGCTGCTAGCTAGATTCACTGACAAACACAGGGATGGAATTTGAACTAGCGCTAGCTAAAGATGTTAGGCATTGCACTGATAAAAGGGCAGAGTAAGCTGTTTGCTAATTCATTAAAAAAAATGTTCATTGTGATAAAATAATGTTAATACAGTAGCTAGGTAACTAGCTAGTTTGCTTATGGAATGAGCATTGTATTTAATACAGGGGTTAAAGCAACGAACAAAAAAAATTATATGACAGAAACTTAAGTCGATCTCAGATTGATCATCGGAGGCCAACTCACGCAATTGAAGGTGTAGAGAAAAGAATGTGGTAGCACTGGAAAACTGCTTTGAAACGCATTTTCCCTTGATAGCATTAAGAATTGTTGTGCATTGACTGCTTGTCAGAATACATGTTTCCCTCTCGCAACTTGAATGCACCTCGAGAGGAATATTTATCTCACATAGCTTGTTATTGTGTGTTCTGACTAGGTAAATAGGTAAACTATCCTACTATGGGGTTGTCTAACAACATTACATGGCGCTGGAAAGTTTCATCCTGAGTAATAAACTTTAGGCTTTGAATTACTTTGCCAAGAGCTACAGTACACTGCTGTTTGATTTGAGCGCATTATAGACTATCGTTATGAAGTATTCCCTTCTTCTGAACATAGGAGTGTAAGCAACAATCATGCATGTCAGTTCAGCGCAAATATTTCGTAGAACAGACATGCTTCTGTATTAGGCTGTCATTTCCAAACCCAATCCCCCTGAGATCGTTTTTTACGATCAGTGTAGATCCGCAATAAAACAACCTCTCCAGAATCTATATGACAGAAATCCGTCACAGTGACAGGGAACTTTAACCCCCTGATTTAGTGTTGCACTAGCTGGTTGGAAGGTTTCATATGAAGTGGCTGGCTCAAGCTTAGCTAACACGTTAATAATAGACAAGCTTCAGAAACATGAAACTCCTTAACTGGATTTAAAATTGAGCGACTGAGACCTCCTCCAAATCAAAGTTCAAAATTAATTACAGATTTCTTGATTTATTCAGACTATTTTTGAGGGTGACGTAGTAATAACTGTTGTTGCTAGTTAACATGCTAAGATTCATGGGAACAAGTTGCTTCCAAGGGCACTGAGACGCAATAGGATGCCAACTCGATAAATAGGCTTCCGAAGGGCGCAGGGCGCAGTGAGATTGACCTGATTGAGTCATGAATGCTCATATCGAGTGATTGTGTGATCGAAGTGCTCGTTTTGAGATTCAGGCTATATGTATTATGCCCGTCAATGCTAGTATTCTATACTTAATTATACTACACTATACTTCTTATACTATACTGGCATTGAAGGGCATAATAAGTATACATGAACCAGCTTGTGATATATGTGCATTTTAATGTAGGGGTTCAGTTGACGTGCAGCGTATGCAATAATGCTACTGGTGCTCACCACAATCAGCGACATCCCTCCAGTTTCCCACTGTGATGCCACTCTGTTGGCACGTTAGGGCGTAACCACGAAGAGCCTCACACAGGACTCCTGGGTCCCCACCCGCTTCAGTCAAATCCTCCACACACTCTTCCACCCGATCCCGTGGGCCCACCCTGCTCTGGCACAAAGAGAACGGCCCACCAGGCAAAGCCATAAGGCCACATGACTGGTCAGAATAGTAAACAGTGGTGTTCTGTCCAATTTGTGGCAGCAACCTATTTTCCGTTTCCACACAGTGCGCCGAGAGGGACCCGTCCCGCCAACTGTCTCCAAAGAGTTGCGAGTTGTTGACCAGAACACCGTTCGGGGTTCGAAAGTCATCGTGCCTGTGGCCGTTGTAGTTGCCACACAGACCACTGAGGGAGCTATTGTAGGTGCCTGGTGTGGTGACCCGGACCAAGTGAGGCCAGTCAATTTGGACGGTGACATCAAAGGAGGTGTGGATGACGATGCTGTTGACACTGCTGTGGAAGACCTGGATGTGGCCGGACTCGGTGCTAAAGGGCAATCGGATCAGCTGACCATTCACCTATGGTGGGATTCAATGGGATCAATTCGTTAGGAAATGTGGGATTTGAGATTTGACAAAAAAAATGGTTAAAGGGATTTGTAATTTGGGTGAACTATCCCTTTAAAGGAATTTAGTACATGAAGGAGAGGTTTTAAAAGCTTCTAGATTAAATCTCTCTCCCAGTAAAGTATTTAAAATATAATTGTATATATAAACTCAGCAAAAATAGAAACATCCTCTCACTGTCAACTGCGTTTATTTTCAGCAAACTTAACATGTGTAAATATTTGTATGAATGAAACAAGATTCAACAACTGAGACATAAACTGAACAAGTTCCATAGCCATGTGACTAACATAAATGGAATAATGTGTCCCTGAACAAAGGGGGGGTCAAAATCAAAAGTAACAGTCAGTATACAGTGCCTTGCGAAAGTATTCGGCCCCCTTGAACTTTGTGACCTTTTGCCACATTTCAGGCTTCAAACATAAAGATATAAAACGGTATTTTTTTGTGAAGAATCGACAACAAGTGGGACACAATCATGAAGTGGAACGACATTTATTGGATATTTCAAACGTTTTTAACAAATCAAAAACTGAAAAATTGGGCGTGCAAAATTATTCAGCCCCTTTACTTTCAGTGCAGCAAACTCTCTCCAGAAGTTCAGTGAGGATCTCTGAATGATCCAATGTTGACCTGAATGACTAATGATGATAAATACAATCCACCTGTGTGTAATCAAGTCTCCGTATAAATGCACCTGCACTGTGATAGTCTCAGAGGTCCGTTAAAAGCGCAGAGAGCATCATGAAGAACAAGGAACACACCAGGCAGATCCGAGATACTGTTGTGAAGAAGTTTAAAGCCGGATTTGGATACAAAAAGATTTCCCAAGCTTTAAATATCCCAAGGAGCACTGTGCAAGCGATAATATTGAAATGGAAGGAGTATCAGACCACTGCAAATCTACCAAGACCTGGCCGTCCCTCTAAACTTTCAGCTCATACAAGGAGAAGACTGATCAGAGATGCAGCCAAGAGGCCCATGATCACTCTGGATGAACTGCAGAGATCTACAGCTGAGGTGGGAGACTCTGTCCATAGGACAACAATCAGTCGTATATTGCACAAATCTGGCCTTTATGGAAGAGTGGCAAGAAGAAAGCCATTTCTTAAAGATATCCATAAAAAGTGTTGTTTAAAGTTTGCCACAAGCCACCTGGGAGACACACCAAACATGTGGAAGAAGGTGCTCTGGTCAGATGAAACCAAAATTGAACTTTTTGGCAACAATGCAAAACGTTATGTTTGGCGTAAAAGCAACACAGCTGAACACACCATCCCCGCTGTCAAACATGGTGGTGGCAGCATCATGGTTTGGGCCTGCTTTTCTTCAGCAGGGACAGGGAAGATGGTTAAAATTGATGGGAAGATGGATGGAGCCAAATACAGGACCATTCTGGAAGAACCTGATGGAGTCTGCAAAAGACCTGAGACTGGGACGGAGATTTGTCTTCCAACAAGACAATGATCCAAAACATAAAGCAAAATCTACAATGGAATGGTTCAAAAATAAACATATCCAGGTGTTAGAATGGCCAAGTCAAAGTCCAGACCTGAATCCAATCGAGAATCTGTGGAAAGAACTGAAAACTGCTGTTCACAAATGCTCTCCATCCAACCTCACTGAGCTCGAGCTGTTTTGCAAGAAGGAATGGGAAAAAATGTCAGTCTCTCGATGTGCAAAACTGATAGAGACATACCCCAAGCGACTTACAGCTGTAATCGCAGCAAAAGGTGGCGCTACAAAGTATTAACTTAAGGGGGCTGAATAATTTTGCACGCCCAATTTTTCAGTTTTGGATTTGTTAAAAAAGTTTGAAATATCCAATAAATGTCGTTCCACTTCATGATTGTGTCCCACTTGTTGTTGATTCTTCACAAAAAAATACAGTTTTATATCTTTATGTTTGAAGCCTGAAATGTGGCAAAAGGTCGCAAAGTTCAAGGGGGCTGAATACTTTCGCAAGGCACTGTATGATGTGGCCACCAGCTGCAGTACTGCAGTGCATCTCCTCCTTATGGACTGCACCAGATTTGCCAGTTCTTGCTGTGAGATGCTATCCCACTCTTCCACCACGGCACCTGCAAGTTCCCAGACATTTCTGGGAAGAAAGGCCCTAGCCCTCACCCTCCGATCCAACAGGTTCCAGACATGTTCAATGGGATTGAGATCCGGGCTCTTTGCTGGCGATGGCAGAACACTGACATTCCTATCTTGCAGGAAATCACGCACAGTACGAGCAGTCTGACTGGTGGCATTGTCATGCTGGGGTCATGTCAGGATGAGCCTGTAGGAAGGGTACCACATGAGGGAGGAGGATGTCTTCCCTGTAACGCACAAATCGATCCCGCTCCAGAGTACAGGCCTCGGTGTAACGCTCGTTCCTTCGTCGATAAACGCACCATCACCCCTGGTGAGACAAAATCGCAACTCGTCAGTGAAGAGCACTTTTTGCCAGTCCTGTCTGGTCCAGCGACGGTGGGTTTGTGCCCATAGGCGACGTTGTTTCCGGTGATGTCTGGTGAGGACCTGCCTTACAACAGGCCTACAAGCCCTCAGTCCAGCCAATCTCTCAGCCTATTGCGGAAAGTCTGAGCACTGATGAAGGGATTGTGCGTTCCTGGTGTAACTCGGGCAGTTGTTTTTGCCATCCTGTACCTGTCCCGCAGGTGTGATGTTCAGATGTACCTATCCTCTGCAGGTGTTGTTACACGTAGTCTGCCACTGCGAGGACGATCAGCTGTCCGTCCTGTCTCCCTGATGCGTTGTCTTAGGCATCTCACAGTACAGACATTGTAATTTATTGCCCTGGACACATCTGCAGTCCTCATGCCTCCTTGCAGCATGCCTAAGGTACGTTCATGCAGATGAGCAGGGACCCTGGGCATCTTTCTTCTGGTGTTTTTCAGAGTCAATAGAAAGGCCTCTTTAGTGTCCTAAGTTTTCAGAACTGTGACCTTATTGCCTACCGTCTGTAAGCTGTTAGTGTTAACGACTGTTCCACAGGTGCATGTTCATTAATTGTTTATGGTTCATAGAACAAGCATGGGAAACAGTGTTTAAACCCTTAACAATGAAGATTTGTGAAGTTATTTGGATTTTTACAAATTATCTTTAAAAGACAGGGTCCTGAAAAGGGGACGTTTCTTTTTTTGCTGAGTTTATATTAAAAAATAATTAAATCATACATTCGGGAGACAAAAACTAAATCTGATATATCTGATACAATTGAGCAATGTCATGATTCATGACACATTCAATACACATTGTGGTTGGCAAGTTATCTGTAGTTACATTGTATTACTGATGAATGGCACTGACCTGCACTCTGCTCCCACCTCCCATCTCAATGTGCACCTGTGTCCCCACCGCTTCAAATTTCAGCACCTGGGTGAAACCCTGCTGGCCTCTGGGTACCTTCTCTGCCGACACCACAAAGTGAGTGTGGGGGGACCACCCCATGACCCTGGCCAGGATCAGCCCACAAGCCCCGGGGTACTGGAAGGTCACTCCGTCAAAAGTGCGGTAGGACCTGGGTCCTTCCACCCAGCAGGTGGCGTAGCTGGTTGGTCTGCAGCCCCTCTCCCCATCCTCCACGCTGCAGGCCTCAAGTTCTCCACACCCATGGGAATAACAGGCCATGGAGCCACGGCTGCAGATGCAACGCCTGCCGCAGTTCTGGTCCAGTATGACGGTCGCTCCCGAGCTGTAATAGCGGTTTTCGAAGGTGCAGCCACACTGGGCGAGGGGTACGCACACCCCAGCGCTCAGGACGTAACCAAGGTTACAGATACAGCTCTCCTGGGAGGGGAGGGGGCAGCCATGGGAGGCATTGAGGTTGCTGCAGGTGGCAGGACAGCTTGTGCCCTGGGACTCAAAGTGACTGTTGGCTGGGCAGGAGATTTCTGATGGAATACAATGGAAAGAGAAATGGTGAAAACATATGTTAGTTGAATTTTTATGGTGCAATTCGGTGGAACAGAGACCATAGTTACAAGATTGATTGGCACATACAGTACATACCACAGAAGCCTTGCCTCCTCCATAATCCTGGCTGTATGCCATGCTGTTGGCACTGGGTGGCATACACGTTGAGGGACTGGCACAGAATGGGCTGGTACCCTCCCCCCACGCACAGATCATAGACGCAGCTCTCCTCATAGGTCTGGGGGGGAAGCTGAACGTGGCATGGGGCGAATGGTCCAGACGGGTCCTGGAGGATACCGCAGTGAGCTGTGTTGCCATAAAGACTCCTCTGGGAGGGGGTGCAGAAGGCACAGTCCAAACCAGCACACTGGACCCTCTCACAGGCTGGGTCGTTGTCCCCAGACGCCTGCCAGCTGTTGGCAAAGTCAACGTCAGAGGTCAGGATCTGACCCGTGCGAGAGCGGAAGTCATCCTCACGGTGGCTGTTGAAGGTTCCGCACAGACCGCAGGTGGCGTTGAAGTAGTTGAAAGGTACACTGATTCTCACATAGTGGTTGGCGTCATACATCACCAGCAGGCCAAAATCGGTGCTGACTGCCAGGGAGAAACCAGACTGGTAGACCTGGATGGTGCCATTACGGAGGGAGAACGGGGTGGAGGCAAAGCTTCCGTTGACCTGGATGAGCAGAATGAGTAGAAATCATAACATTGAGGAGTATGAGAGAGAAGGACATAATTAGGACACTACTACACTATATTTCCAAAAGTATGAGGACACTCCTTCAAATTAGTGGATTCGGCTATTTCAGCCAAACCTGTTGCTGACAGGTGTATAAAATTGAGCACAAAGCCATGCAATCTCCATACATAAACATTGGCAGTAGAATGGCCTTACTGAAGAAAGAGCTCAGAGACTTTCAACGTGGCACCGTCATAGAATGCCACCTTTCCAACAAGTCAGTTTGTCAAATTTCTGCCCTTCCAGAGCTGCCCAGGTCAACTGTAAGTGCTGTTATTTTGAAGTGGAAATGTCTAGGAGCAACAACTGCTCAGCTCACAAAGTGGTAGGGTACACAAGCTCACACAACAGGACCACCGAGTGCTGAAGCGCGTAGTGCATAAAAATTGTCTGTCCTCGTTGCAATACTTACTCCAAACTGCCTCTGGAAGCAATATTAGCACAACTGTTCGTCAGGAGCTTCATGAAATGGGTTTCCTTAGCCGAGCAGCCGCACACACAAGCCTAAGATATGGAGGGGTGTGAAGCTCGCCTCCATTGGACTCTGGAGCAGCGGAAACACGTTCTCTGTAGTGATGAATTACGCTTCACCATCTGGCAGTCTAACAAATATGGGTTTGGTGGATGCCAGGAGAACGCTATGCATAGTGCCAACTGTAAAGTTTGGTGGAGGAGGAATAATGGTCTGGGGCTGTTTTTCATGGTTCGGGCTAGACCCCTTAGTTCCAGTGAATATAAATCTTAACACTACAGCATACAATGACATTCTAGACGATTCTGTGCTTCCAACTTTGTGGCAACAGTTTGGGGAAGGCCCTTTCCTGTTTCAGCATAACAATGCCCCCATGCACAAAGCGAGTTCCATACAGAAATGGTTTGTCGAGATTGGTTTGGAAGAACTTGACTGGCCTGCACAGAGCCCTGACCTCAACCCCATCAAACACCTTTGGGATCAGAACGCTGACTGTGAGCCAGGCCTAATCGCCCAGCATCAGTGCCCGACCTCAATAATGTTCTTCTGGTTGAAGGGAAGCAAGTCCCCGCAGCAATGTTCCAATATCTGGTGAAAATCCTTCCCAGCAGAGGTGAGGCTGTTATAGCAGCAAAGGGGGGACCAACTCCATATTAATGCCCATGATTTTGGAATGGGATGTTCAAATGGGCAGGTGTCCACATACTTTTGGTCATGTAGTGTATATCATAAAAGTAAAAATAATACTTCCTACAGCATTATGAATAGACAGTTCAGTGAAGTGCAAGTTCACATTTTTGTCAACTATGTGCAATGTAATGTGAAATCAACAGTAATAAACATCAATCATGCTTGAGCGACAAAGAAACTCTTACATGTGTACCGGCACTGACCTTTGCTTCGGCTTGGTGACCTTTGACCAGCTCTATCTCCACGTCGTAAACAGATACCCTCACCAGACGGGTCCAGGACACCTGGGTGCTACCACGGTTCTCGTTCTTTCCCTCCACACGGTAGTAGGGCAGTCCATGGCCACACTCCTCTGACAGGACATAAGTGCAGGTGCCCTGGAAGTGGAACACGCTTCCGTCAAAGGTGTAGTAGTGGGGGTCGCCGGAAACGGTGCAGGTGCTGCGTTCAATCGTTTGGCAGGAGAACTGGAAGGCGTCGGGTTGACAGATTTGGGAAAAGGAGCAGGGTTGGCTCTGGCACTGAACGCCTGTACTGGTGCAGGTACACCTCTGTCTGCAGCTGTTGTCACTCCAGAAGGAGTCACCCAACTGGACAGGAGAACCTGAAGAGAGTGATAGAAGATGTTTCATGCAGCCAATATTATGGGGTAAGGACAGAAGCCTGGACAAGATGTCATGAATTTAATTTAAACCTAGTCAGAGTCTCTCAGTAACATGATGCGCAACCATCACTTAAAAAAAATATAGATTAATATAGTTTGTCTATTTTGGAGAAGAACAGTAATTCTTAACACAAATCAAAAATAATGGGGCTCCTATGTTTTGTATTTTTTGTGTTGTTCTTACCATTGAAAGTACAGCCTCTTGAGCCATGGTCTGTGCGAAAGGCCCAGCGACCTGCAACATTGACGTTACTGGTGGAGCTGAACATTGTAAAATTGCTTTGAAATGATCCAGGGATCGAGAAGTGGTGGATGGAGTTGATTGTGTCATAGCCAGCCTTGTAAAAAAAATAGACACAAATGTATTTAAAAAATGGAATTATGAAAAAACAAATTTACATCACCAGACAATATATATTTTTGTTGTTGTTGCAGAAATGCCTTCCTAAATGTGAACTTTCATGTTCCTTAATTACAAACTTGTAGGGGATCAGAAAATATTGAGTTTTGCCAAGGAGAAAGCACTGAGCTACAGTGCCTTGCGAAAGTATTCGGCCCCCTTGAACTTTGCGACCTTTTGACACATTTCAGGCTTCAAACATAAAGATATAAAACTGTATTTTTTTGTGAAGAATCAACAACAAGTGGGACACAATCATGAAGTGGAACGACATTTATTGGATATTTCAAACTTTTCTAACAAATCAAAAACTGAAAAATTGGGAGTGCAAAATTATTCAGCCACCTTAAGTTAATACTTTGTAGCGCCACCTTTTGCTGCGATTACAGCTGTAAGTCGCTTGGGGTATGTCCCTATCAGTTTTGCACATCGAGAGACTGACATTTTTTCCCATTCCTCCTTGCAAAACAGCTCGAGCTCAGTGAGGTTGGATGGAGAGCATTTGTGAACAGCAGTTTTCAGTTCTTTCCACAGATTCTCGATTGGATTCAAGTCTGGACTTTGACTTGGCCATTCTAACACCTGGGTATGTTTATTTTTGAACCATTCCATTGTAGATTTTGCTTTATGTTTTGGATCATTGTCTTGTTGGAAGACAAATCTCCGTCCCAGTCTCAGGTCTTTTGCAGACTCCATCAGGTTCTTCCAGAATGGTCCTGTATTTGGCTCCATCCATCTTCCCATCAATTTTAACCATCTTCCCTGTCCCTGCTGAAGAAAAGCAGGCCCAAACCATGATGCTGCCACCACCATGTTTGACAGTGGGGATGGTGTGTTCAGCTGTGTTGCTTTTACGCCAAACATAACGTTTTGCATTGTTGCCAAAAAGTTCAATTTTGGTTTCATCTGACCAGAGCACCTTCTTCCACATGTTTGGTGTGTCTCCCAGGTGGCTTGTGGCAAACTTTAAACAACACTTTTTATGGATATCTTTAAGAAATGGCTTTCTTCTTGCCACTCTTCCATAAAGGCCAGATTTGTGCAATATACGACTGATTGTTGTCCTATGGACAGAGTCTCCCACCTCAGCTGTAGATCTCTGCAGTTCATCCAGAGTGATCATGGGCCTCTTGGCTGCATCTCTGATCAGTCTTCTCCTTGTATGAGCTGAAAGTTTAGAGGGATGGCCAGGTCTTGGTAGATTTGCAGTGGTCTGATACTCCTTCCATTTCAATATTATCGCTTGCACAGTGCTCCTTGGGATGTTTAAAGCTTGGGAAATCTTTTTGTATCCAAATCCGGCTTTAAACTTCTTCACAACAGTATCTCGGACCTGCCTGGTGTGTTCCTTGGTCTTCATGATGCTCTCTGCGCTTTTAACGGACCTCTGAGACTATCACAGTGCAGGTGCATTTATACGGAGACTTGATTACACACAGGTGGATTGTATTTATCATCATTAGTCATTTAGGTCAACATTGGATCATTCAGAGATCCTCACTGAACTTCTGGAGAAAGTTTGCTGCACTGAAAGTAAAGGGGCTGAATAATTTTGCACGCCCAATTTTTCAGTTTTTGATTTGTTAAAAAAGTTTGAAACATCCAATAAATGTCGTTCCACTTCATGATTGTGTCGCACTTGTTGTTGATTCTTCACAAAAAAATACAGTTTTATATCTTTATGTTTGAAGCCTGAAATGTGGCAAAAGGTTGCAAAGTTCAAGGGGGCCGAAAACTTTCGCAAGTCACTGTATATAGGGAGAAAGACAGGATCCTTTCTGGCTAGCCATGATTGGCTGAGACAATGGAGAGGTTGATCATGCTGACGGTTGGCCATGCCGACATGTGAATTCTTAAAGAGATGGCTGGATCTATGGCTTAAGAGGGTGTGGACGACGAAATTCTCTCCAGCACTCAAAATCTTTCAAGGGTATTTTCTGCTACTTGTCTCCTAAGTGGGATAACAAGTTTACCAACTTTTAAAGTAGAATAACTTTCCCATGTTTCCTCCAATCACAATGAATTATATACAAGCTCTGAATCTAAACTTTTGTACATAAGCCCCCATTGGGATAGACCGTTACAAGTATGCATTCATTCTTCTGACCTGAATGCTGCGTTGTGCTAGTGCAATCTGCCCATAGTTCATCAGGACAAAAGAGGATTGGACACCAGCAATCAGAACCACTTGGAAGGTGGTTTCCTTACATTAAGGAAATGAGAGAAAGATTTTAATACATAGCCTACTGTATAACGTAACAATTTTGCCCACCATAAGAAATCCCATGTCATTTCTATTTCATATCATTGCTTCACAGGTGTATCGATTGCCTTTACAATAAGCATTACTTTTGATAGATATAGAACCACAAGAAAAGTCTTACCGTTCCTGAATTGGGGAAGTAGGCCACCCTATCCCACGTAGCAATGAAGACCAAATTAGCAGAGAAGCCCAGGTTTGGGAAGTACTGATTGATATCTTGTGTGGCCTGTTGAAGAACACTACCGCTGATGTACTGCTGGTAAAAGATGTTACCATTCCCTCGGTTGTCCAAATCGGTCCAAAATGGAGCTATGAGATCTATTGTGGAATGTGCAGGAAAACTGTATGGTGTGTAGCTGGACCATGCTTGGTTGAACGTCAGGTGTCCATTGTGGTTAACCTTAAATCAAATGAGTTCATTGAAAAATGGTAAATGATTACACAATTATTTTGTTTAGTTGTACTGTATATCAGAACAGGTTTTGAATTGCTTAAAGGAGTAGTTCAGGCTTTTACAACTTGATGTTAGATGGTTCCTCAACCTGAAAGTAGTCTATGGATCAGGAGAAACTGTGTTTTGTATACATTTCCAAACTCTGAGGTTGGAATAATACTGTGAAATTGTGAAAATTCAGATAATGTCCTTAGTGTGAGAGCTGTTTGAAAAGACCAGTTGAAATTTCAAAGTTTTTTGATGGGATGGAGTTTTGGTCTGTCTGGTGACATCACCAGGTGGTAAATTAGTTAATAGACCAATAAGAAGGAGAGTTCAAAACCTCTCTGCCTATAAGAGCTAGTTTTCCCCTCCCCACTCAGACCACTTCCAAACAATCCTAGCAAAATGATTGCGCTTGGCTAAAACGCTATTAATTGAAAACACGCACAGTAAGGTACTCAATTGTTACTCAAAGGCCAAATCACCTTTGAGTAACATTAAACAAAATATTCATATTTGAGTTGATTTCAGATGATGTGGACTTTGAAAAAATAAAACACGCTCACATAGTGAGCTATAGTGGCTGAAGTTAGTAGCAGCAACAACAAAAAACATGGATTACAGTTTCTCCTGGCCCATAGACTACTTTCAAGGTGAGGAACCATCTAACATCAAGTTGTATAATCTTTAACAACTCCAGGAGGCATCCCAGCATACTTTTTTGGGGCATGCAACACCGTAACAGCAGATTCTGATTGTAAAGTGGTTTACTGGTTGAACAGACATCATAGAACCAGATTACATCCAGGTAAACAATGGCATCTTGATTTTTGACAACCAATATTCAACCTGACCAGCAAAAGAAGTCATAATGCATTGCATACAGTTTTGCCCACAAAGATATTCAAAATACACAACAGGTTTCATGCAACAGAGATTAATAAATGTACATTTCTACCCACATATATCTGGTGGTACGTGTTTCCAAAATAGACAAATGGCCGGCTCAGGGGAATAAGAGGGGAACTTCCATCATCTGATCTGGAACTCATGGTGTCTCCAGCCCCAAATGGATAGAGTGGTCCTGAGATGAACAAAATGCCCCTCTGTCATAAAAAAGTTATTATCCAGCCATATTTGACCACACTGGCAATTATTTCAAGTGAGTTATTCGATCACCAACCAGTGATCAGGTCAGCAAAGTATAACCTGTCCATCAAAGTGGATCAACAATAAGCCAAGACAACTATTATTTTTTTTATTACTATTAATAGTAAAAAAAAAAAAAATTACATTTGATTTCACAAAGCATATCTAACTGTATTATATCTGGTAGGAATCTAAGAAATATTTGGAGTAATTATTCAAGTGTGATTAAATCACTCAGAAGTCTGGTTCTTTCACTTTTTAAATGCATGTGCCAATCAACAGAAATGGCTTCACTGGTTGGCAACAATCAATGCACACAACAAAGAGGACATGTATTTAGCCTGGTAGCCTCATCCTCATATTTCTAGCTAATCACATACAGTATAGCAAATTACCTGAAGGCCCACCTATTACCAGTAAGTCAAATGTTTGCGACTTCCTTTTCCTGGTGGGCAATGTAGGTTGGTAAGTGAACAAAAGCATTGCAGGTCATTTAGCAAATTACCTCTTCATTGTCAGGGGACATTTAAAACCTCTTAAGGATCCGCCCCTTTTTTTCCATTTTCGACTAAAATGACATACCCAAGTCTAACTGCCTGTAGCACAGGCCCTGAAGCAAGGATATGCATATTCTTGGTACCATTTGAAAGGAAACACTTTGAAGTTTGTGGAAATGTGAAAGGAATGTAGGAGAACATAACACAATAGATCTGGTAAAAGATAATACAAAGAAAGAATCAACCGTTCTTTTGTATTTATTTTTGTACCATCTTTGAAATGCAAGAGAGAGGCCATAATATATTATTTCAGCCCAGGTGCAATTTAGATTTTGCAGTGTATGTGCAAAGTTTTAGACTGATAAAATGACCCATTGCATTTTGGTTCCACATTTTGTGTCAATACTGCCCAAATGTGCCTAATTTGTTTATTAATAACTTTTCATGTTCAAAATTGTGCACTCTCCTCAAACAATAGCATGGTATTTTTCCACTGCAATAGCTACTGTAAATTGGACAGTGCAGTTAGATTAACAAGAATTTAAGTTTTCTGCCAATATCAGATATATCTATGTCTTGGGAAATTTTCTTGTTACTTATAACTTCATGCTAATCGCATTAGCCTACGTTAGCTCAACCGTCCCATACACAGGACACCGATCCCTAAGAAGGCAATTGAATGAACACCTGCTATGATAAATCAACACTTTTGGCAATAATGTTTTCATGGGGTACTTTTGATAAGCATATTTGTGGTCTGATTAGGGCTGTGGCGGTCACGAATTTTGTCAGCCGGTGATTGTCAAGCAAATAACTGTCAGTCTCATGATAATTGACCGTTAATTAACATAAACATATTTAGCATTTACTGGCTTCCACACATAGTCTACAAGCCACTGATGCACACCTTTGGAACATCTCAATTTTAAAAAGATTAATAGATCCATGTAATATAGCCTAAACCTTTAGACAGGTCTAAAGAAAGAAATGAAGAAATTGTAGTCTATTTCAGAAGAACAGAATAGCATACTCTGAGTTGTCCTTATGTTTGGTCCTGATCTGGCTAAGCCAAATGGCTGTGGGCTACACTAGTTCATTTAGCAGACAAGATTTGCTTATAATTCCCGTGGCATTATATTATATTATTTTATAGTATGAAGAATACAATTTCACAAAGTTGAATAAAATAGAAAGGATATTTTCTCCAACAATTTGAGGGAGTGCGCACATGCGGCTATTCTGTGTTGAGCGGTTAACAAAGCAGTAGGTACTCCTATGTGCTTAATTTAGAGGTATTAATGTAACTTTAGTTGTACTACAAATGTTGGGCTATATGTTTAGATTTTTTTACCCCCTTTTTCTCCCGAATTTTGTGATATCCAATTTTGATCTCGTCTCATTGCTGCAACTCCCCAACGGGCTCGGGAGAGGCGAAGATCGAGTCATGCGTCCTCCCAAACATGACCCGCCAAACCATGCTTCTTAACACCCACTCGCTTAACCCGAAGTCAGCATGCAGGCGCCCGGACCGCCACAAGGAGTTGCTAGAGCATGATGAGCCAAATAAAGCCCCCCTAGCCAAACCTTCCCTAACATGGGCCAATTGTGCACCACCTTATGGGACTCACACAGCTTGGGATCGAACCCCAGGCTGCAATGATTCCACTCGGGAAGCACGTTTAGATTTTTTAATACATTATAAGGCTGAATAATGCAAATCTAATGATGATTTGAAAATAGTTGGTTGAAAAGAATGAGCTCTGCTTTGTTTTTTTGCATAGACTGTACAGACATTCACAATTTTACAAGCACTTGCTAATGCCTCAAATTTCCTGGCGGCATCCCCTTTGTAATGCACCATAAAACAATCCATGCCTTTTTCGGCCAGTGGCAATTGTGCCCTTGGCCCGGAGTGCTGCGTTGTGCCCTTCTCTCTGAGTGCTACGTGATCCGAAGCACCTCTCACTCACATGGCTCTCCATCACGTGATCGGGTCTTTCTCACAGGCTACAAGTGAAGACCGACTGTGAGAGAAATTATAGGATCATGTTATAAATACTGTTATTGCATCAAATGGTTGTTTAATGCAACAGAATAGGGGGTTCTTAGAACACTCATCTGTGTGTGTTCTACTGAGAATGGGCATCTGGGGGTTTAATGCTGACAGTAGATTTACGATGCCTTAGGCCACATTCCATTCATGTGAGGGAGATTGCTCCGGTTTGATTGGAAGGTACCAGGGAGAGATGGCTCGGGGCCAGACCCTGGTTTCTACACAAAGAGAACGGTCTTTACAGCAGATACGGTCTGATGTGAATTATTATCTTTATTACAAATCTTAACCTCGTGACCCATTCCATACATATATTGTTTGTCATGAACATTCAGGAGGATGTAGTTTGCTATAAAAAAAGGTGTTATATTCTTTGTCTCCGGGCTCTCAACGAATCATCTGAGGGTTATTTGTCAACCAGCCCACATTATCGCAGAGAACTCAATCGATTCACTTTGTATGTGCGTGCTGTATTTACCTGCTCCCTTATTAATAAGTGAATAAAGATTTAGTTTCAGTTATAACTCTGACTTGTGTGATAAGTTTGTCTCTCCTCATTTGATAGTAAAGAAATTAACCACCCCAAGACACGTCGGGGACGCAACTGCAGACGTCCTTATCCAATTCCGAAGTGCATATTGAAGATATTGGAAGAACTGTCCACATTTACTTTTTGTCAGCCAACAAGATGTGTAGGCCTAACGAACAACAAAAGCACAAGCCTATATCAATCTACTATCCCCCACAGTATAAAAGTTAACCTATTCTATTCTGTGCGAGGAAACAAATATTCCAAACATAGTCTGGGACAGTTCTGGGATGCGATAGAGCCCAAACTAATACAACCACTAGCATTTTTTTTTCTTTGCAATGTGGCTGATGGAAAATATCAGAACCGTTAGTTTAAATGTTGATAAACTATTAGGCAATTACACGGCAGTATGTGTGCGAATGTTCCCCAAACTTGAAACTCACGTGCTGCTTATGTATTCCAGTTAGGCTCTACACCCCTTATAAAGGGGGTTAATGTTATTTGGCCACTTTAGTTGTGAAACAAACCTTATCAAAACGTATAGGCCTATGGGCTAGGCTACATGAGGTGTGCGACTATGATTAGAAAAAGTTGGAAAAAATGGTTTCTTGCCTTACGCTGGGCATCATTCACAAGTGATAATATATAATTCACAAGTGATAGGCTAATATTGTCACCCATCAGACTGTTCTTGATTTAATCTTGTCTTTACATATACCAAATAATATATATGACATTTGTTTTGATTTAGAATGGATCATTATCATGCACCTGTCTTGAAACAGGGGCAGGGGAAGAAAATACATGTCATCTATGCATTTAAATAGAAAATGGAGGACGCTTTTTTTTGGTTAATTTTCATGACAGCCAGGTAGGCTATACTCCTGTTGTAAAGATAAGCAATGTGCTTAATATTAGGAAAGTTGAGAAAAATATATAGTAGGCCTTTCCAAAAGAAAGCTGATGGGAATCCTCCTCTTTTTAATAGAGGCCATCACTGTTTTCTTGCGCAATTGGCTCTCGTGAAGTGTTTGATTTGATTTTCGATTACATTTGCAATAATGTCAGAGTGATTAGAGGGACAATATAGTGCTGAGTACCAGACAGTTAGCAAGTTTTGTAGACTACTAATGACCATCAGCAGAGTCAGAGCTTGGAGAAGCCTAATTACCGTGACTGTCACGTTCGTGGTAACGAGGAGACCAAGGCACAGCATGATGAGAATACATATATTTTAATGAACGATAAACACTTAAACTATACAAAACAATAAAACGAACATGAAGCTATAAATAATGAGAGCAGACACAGGCAACTAAAAATAGACAATAACCCACGAACTACCCAAAGAATATGGTTGCCTAAATATGGTTCCCAATCAGAGACAACGATAAACAGCTGCATCTGAGAACCAATCTAGGCAACCATAGACATAAAAACACCTAGACAAGTTCAACCCCATAAACATACAAAAACCCTAGACATGACAAAAACACATATATCATCCTCGTCACACCCTGACCTAACCAAAATAATAAAGAAAACAAAGAATACTAAGGTCAGGGTGTGACCTGTGGCCCGTCGTTAGAGGTTCCGGTCTGTGGCCCGTCGTTAGAGGTTCTGTAAACCGTCGCCGGACGCTCTGGACTGGGCACTGTCGCTGGACGCTCTGGACTGGGCACTGTCGCCGGAAGCTCTGGACTGGGCACTGTAGGCCTGGTGTGTGGTGCCGGCACTGGTGTTACTGGGCTAGGGACACGCACCTCAGGGCGAGTGCGAGGAGCAGGAACAGGGCGTACTGGACCCTGGAGGCGCACTGGAGGCCTGGTGCATGGTGCACTGGTGGTACTGGGCTGGTGACACGCACCTCAGAGCGAGTGCGGGGAGGAGGCATAGGATACACTGGACCGTGGAGACGCATTGGACATCCAGAACATAGAGCTGGCTCAATACATCCTGGCTGGATGCCCAATCTAGCCCGGCAAATGCGAGGAGCTGGAATAGACTGCACCAGGCTAGAATAGCGCACTGGAGACACCGTGAGCATCTCTTCATAACACGGTGCCTGACCAGTTACACGCTCCCCACGGTAAGCACGAGGAGTTGGCTCAGGTCTCCTACCTGACTCAGCCAATGTCCTCGTGTGCTCCTCCCCCCAAAAAATCTTGGGGCTGCCTCTCGGGCTTCCGTGCTAGTCGTGTACCCACATATCGTCACCGTTCCTCCATTCTCCTGTATCCCTCCTCGCACTGTTCCATTGAATCCCAACCGGGCTCTGGCACTCTCCCTGGATCGATCGACCACCTAGACAAGTTCGACCCCATGAACATACAAAAACCCTAGACACGACAAAACACATATATCACCCTTGTCACACCCTGACCTAACCAAAATAATAAAGAAAACAAAGAATACTAAGGTCAGGGTGTGACAGTGACTAAATGGTCATATGAAATTTGACTGCCTTCGTGACTCGTGACCGCCGGAGTGGCGGTAATACGTTCACCACAACAGCCCTGTCTGTTATGAACTGAAAAGAAGAATGACCCAGGGATGTGTTTGGGGACATTTAAAAGAATGTGACTGGCAGATCGGGTGCTGTATTTGAATAATCGACCCGGAGGGAATGGCTGCCGTTTTACGTGCTCCCAACCAACTGTGCTATTTTGTTTGTTTTTTCGCATTGTTTGTAACTTCTTTTGTACATAATGTTGCTGCTGCCTCTTATGACCGAAAAGAGCTTCTGGATATCAGAACAGAGATTACTCACCTCGAACTGGACAAAGATTTTTTCTTTAATGAGTCCAACGCAAAGGATATATTGCATCCCCAAGACCAGGCCCAAATCCCTGTAATTTCCAAGAAGAAAATATGGAAATACAGGGGGCGGAGATCAGGGTGCATTGTGAGAATTCTTTGGCAAGTGGGTAAACTGCCTCTAAACTGCCTCTGTTCTTTTGGCCAACGTGCAATCACTGGGAAATCAATTTGATATCTCCGTTCTATATTATAGTAACCAATAAAGTGTTAAACAAATGAAAAAATATTTTAGATGATAGATTCTTCAAAGTAGCCACATTTTGCCTTGAGGACACCGTTGCACACTCTTGGCATTCTCTCAACCAGCTTCACCTGGAATGCTTTAAAGGATTTCCCACATATGCTGAGCACTTGTTGGCTGCTTTTCATTCACTCTGCTGTACATCTCATTCCAAACCATCTCAATTGGATTGAGGTCAGGTGATTGTGGAGGTCAGCTCATCTGATACAGCACTCCCTCACTCTCCTTCTTGGTTAAACCTTACAAAGCCTGGAGATGTGTTGGGTCATTGTACTGTTGAAACACAAATGATAGTCCCACTAAGCACAATCCAGACAGGATGCGAATCACTGCAGAATGATGTGCCTTCAATTCAAAATAAATCACCAACAGCGTCACAGCAAAGCATGCCCAAACCATCACACCTCCTCCTCCATGCTTCATGGTGGGAATCACACAGAGATCATCTGTTCACCTACTCCGCATCACAAAGACACAGCGGTTGGAGCCAAACATCTCAAATTTGGACTCATCAGACCCAACAACAGATTTCCAACTGTCTAATGTCCATTGCCCGTGTTTCTTGGCCCAAGCAAGTCTCTTCTTCTTATAGGTGTCCTTTAGTAGTGGTTTCTTTGCAACAATTTGACCATGAAGGCCTGATTCATGCAGTCTCTTCTGAATAGTTGATGTTGAGATGTGTCTGTCACTTGAACTCCGTGAAGCATTTATTTGGGCTACATTTTCTGAGGCTGGTAACTCTAATGAACTTATCCTCTACATCAGAGGTAACTCTGGGTCTTCCTTTCCTGTGGCAGTCCTCATGAGAGCCATCTTCATCACAGCGCTTGATGGTTTTTGCCACTGCACATTAAGAAACTTTCAAAGTTCTTGAAATGTTCCGCATTGACTGACCTTCATGTTTTAAAGTGATGATGGACTGTCGTTGCTCTTTGCTTATTTGAGCTCTTCTTGCCATATTATGAACTTGTTATATTACCAAATAGGGATATCTTCTTTATACCACCCCTACAGTGCCTTGCAAAAGTATCTATCCCCCTTGGCGTTTTTCCTATTTTGTTGCATTACGATAATGTAATTTAAATGGATTTTTACTTGGATTTCATGTAATGAACATACACAAAATAGTCAAAATTGGTGAAGTGAAATGCAAAAAATAACTTGCTTCCAAAAAATGTTGTTTAAATTAAATAGAAAAGATCACATGATCTGTCACATGATCTCAGTATATCTACACCTGTCCTGAAAGGCCCCAGAGTCTGCAACCTCACAAAGCAAGGGGCACCACCAAGCAAGCAGCACCATGAAGACCAAGGAGCTCTCCAAACAGGTCAGGGACAAAGTTGTGGAGAAGTACAGATCAGGATTGGGTTATAAAAAAGTATCCGAAACTTTGAATATGGCACCATAATAAACCTGCCAAAAGAGGGCCGTCCACCAAAACTCACGGACCAGGCAAGGAGGGCAATAATCAGAGAGGCAACAAAGAGACCAAAGATAACCCTGAAGAAGCTGCAAAGCTCCACTGCGGAGATTGGAGTACCTGTTCATTGGACCACATTAAGCCGTACATTCCACAGACCTGGGCTTTACGGAAGTGTGGCCAGAAAAATAGCATTATTCAATGAAAAAAATAAGCCAAAAGGCATGTTGGAGACTCCCCAAACATATCTAAGATGGTACTCTGGTCAGATGAGACTAAAATGTAGCTTTTTAGCCATCAAGGAAAACGCTATGTCTGGTGCAAACCCAACACCTCTCATCACCCCGGGAAAACCACCCCGGGAAACCCAGTCCCTGCCGATGTTTATCCATCGGCAGGGACTGGGATACTGGTCAGAATTGAAGGAGTGATGGATGGCGCTAAATACAGGGAAATTCTTGAGGGAAACTTGTTTCAGTCTTCCAGAGATTTGAGACTGGGACGGGGGTTCATCTTCCAGCAGGACAATGACCCTAAGCATACTTCTAAAGCAACACGAGTGGCTTAAGGGGAAACATTTAAATGTCTTGGAATGGCCTAGTCAAAGACCAGACCTCAATCCAATTGAGAATCTGTGGTATGACTTAAAGATTGCTGTACACCAGCGGAAACCATCCAACTTGAAGGAGCTGGAGCAGTTTTTCCTTGAAGAATGGGCAGAAATCCCAGTGGCTAGATGTGCCAAGCTTATAGAGACATACCCCAAGAGACTTGCAGCTGTAATTGCTGCAAAAGTGGCTCTACAAAGTATTGACTTTGGGGGGGGGGGGGGTTGAATAGTTTCTTGTTTATTTCACAAAAGAATGTATACTTTGCATCTTCAAAGTGGTAGGCATGTTGTGTAAATCAAATGATTCAAATTCCAGGTTGAAAAGGCAAAAAAAAAAAAAAAAATACCAAGGGGGTGAATAATTTGCAAGCCACTGTACCTTGTCACCACACATCTGATTGGCTCAAACGCATTAAGAAGGAAATAAATTCAATAAATTAACTTTTAACAAGGCACACCTGTTAATTCAAACGCATTCCAGGTGACGACCTCATGAAGGTGGTTGAGAAAATGCCAAGAGTGCACAAAGCTCTCATCAAGGCAAAGGATGGCTACTTTGAAGAATCTAAAATATAAAACATATTTCGATTTGTTTAACACTTTTTTGGTTACTACATGATTTCATATGTGGTTATTTCATAGTTTTGAATTCTTCACTATTATTCTACAATGTAGAAAATAGTAAAAAATGAAGAAAAGTTCTGGAATGAGTAGGTGTGTCCAAACTTTTGACTGGTACTGTATATTATTCGTAGCTGTCTATTTACCACCACAAACCGATGCTGGCACTAAGATCGCACTCAGCGAGCTGTATAAGGCCGTAAGCAAACAAGAAAATGCTCATCCAGAAGCGGCGCTCCTAGTGGCCGGGGACTTTAATGCATGCAAATTTAAATCCCTTTTACCTAATTTCTACCAGCATATCACATAGCATATCATGTGCAACCAGAGGGAAAAAAAACTCTAGACCACCATTACGCCACACACAGAGACGCATACAAAGCTCTCCCTCGCCCTCCATTTGGCAGATCTGACCATAATTATATCCTCCTGATTCCTGCTTACAAGCAAAAACTAAAGCAGGAAATACCAGTGACTTGCTCAATACAGAAGTTGTCAGATGACGCGGATGCTACGCTACAGGACGGTTTTGCTAGCAGAGACTGGAATATGTTCCGGGATTCATCCAACGGCATTGAGAATTATAACACTTCAGTCACCGGCTTCATCAATAAGTGCATTGACGACGTTGTCCCCACAGTGACTGTACATACATATCCCAACCAGAAGCCATACAGGCAACATTAGCACCAAGCTAAAGGCTAGAGCTGCCGCATTCAAAAGAGTGGGACACTAATTCGGACCCTTATAAGAAATCCCGTTATGCACTCAGACAAACAATCAAACAGGCAAAGCGTCAATACAGGACTAAGATTGAATCCTACTCTACACTGACTCTGACACTCGTCAGATGTAGCAGGGCTTGCAAACTATTATGGACTACAAAAAAATCTGCCCAGTGACACGAGCCTACCAGACGATTTAAATGCCTTTGAAGCTTCGAGGCAAGCAACACTGAAGCATGCATGAGAGCACCAGCTGTTCCAGACGACTGTGTGATCATGCTCTCCGTAGCCGATGTGAGCAAGACCTTTAAACAGGTCAACAAACACAAGGTCGCAGGGCCAGATGGATTACCAGGACGTTTACACAGAGCATGCGCGGACCAACTTGCAAGTGTCTTCATTGACATTTTCAACCTCTCCCTGACCGAGTCTGTAATACCTATGTTGTTTCAAGCAGACCACTACAGTCCCTGTGCCCAAGAAAGCGAAGGTAACCTTCCTAAATGACTACTGCCCCGTAGCACTCACGTTGGTAGTCATTTAGTGCTTTGAAAGGCTGGTTATGACTCACATCAACGCCATCATCTCAGAAACCCTAGACCCACACAATCTCAATCGCACTCCACACTGCCCTTTCCCACTTGGACAAAAGGAACACCTGTGTGAGAATGCTGTTCATTGAATACAGCTCAGCGTTCAACACCATGGTGCCCTCAAAGCTCATCACTAAGCTAAGGACCCAGGGACTAAGGACCCAGGGACTAAACTCCCTCTGCAACTGGATTCTGGCTGCTGCCAGGTGGTAAGGGTAGTCAACAACACATCTTCCACGCTGATCCTCAACACTGGCGATTGTGCACTACAGGAAAAAGAAGGGCCGAAGAGGCCCCCATTAACATCGATGGGGCTGTAGTGGAGCAGGTCGAGAGTTTCAAGTTTCTTGGTGTCCACATCACCAACAAACTATCATGGTCAAAACACACCAAGACAGTCGTGAAGAGGGTACGACAACACACATTTACCCTCAGGAGACTGAAAAGATTTGGCACAGGTCCCCAGATCCTCAAAAAGTTCTACAGCTACACCATCAAGTGCATCCTGACCGATTGCATCACTGCCTGGTGTGGCAACTACTCTGCAATCCGATCGTAAGGCGCAACAGAGGGTAGTGCATATGGCTAGTACATCACTGGGGCCAAGCTTCCTGCCATCCAGGACCTACTGTATATACTAGGCAGTGTCAGAGGAAGGCCCAAAAAATTGTCAAAGATGAATCTAATGTCCACCCAACTATCTACATTAAATTATTGTTAATATACTCTAACTGAAGTGTCCAATTTACAGTAGCTATTACAGTGAAAAAATGCCACGCTATTGTACCATGAAAATTGAAAAAAAGGTTCCGATCCTTAAGAGGTTTTAACTATTTCTTGAACTGCATTGTGGGTAAGAATTTCATGGTAAGGTTGTTGTATTCGGCGCGTTGTGACAAATACAATTAGATTTGATTTCAACGCTGCACATTGGTCCGATATTTCCTACTCCTCCTCAGAAGAGGAGGAAAATCACTACAGAATCACCCACCACAAAAGGACCAAGCAGCGTGAAAACCAGGAGCAGAAGGTTCTGGACTCCTGGACTTGGGAGGAGATATTTTACGGCAAGGGACCCTGGGCACAGGCTGGGGAATATCGCCGCCCCAAAGAAGAACTGGAGGCAGTGAAAGCTGAGCGGCGGCGGTATGAGGTAAGGCAGCGCAACAGGCACGAGAGGCAGCCCCAAAACATTTTTGGGGGGCGGCACACGGGGAGATTGGTGGAGTCAGGCGATAGACCTGAGCCAACTCCCCGTGCTTACTGGAAGAAGCGCAGTACTGGTCAGGCACCGTGTTATGCGGTCAAGCGCATGGTGTCACCAGTACTCGCTCATAGCTCGGTGCGCTAAGTTTAAATCTGTGTAAAAGCCTAAATACTCATAAAATGTATACCATTTCTACACGTTTCATTGAGTCCCAATACTAATATAAACCAGTTCGAGGACTACACCTGCATCTAAGCCCAAATACTCATACAAACCAGGTTTACACATGTCCCAATACTCCCAACCAAAACTCACAAATCTGGGTCTACCCTTGAGCAAGGGGTGCTGATCTAAACTATTAACATGAAATACAGTACGTTTTATGTTATTACACTAATTGAGTTTATGGCCTATACATTGCCAATTCCACCTGAATTTACAAAGTAGATGTTTTACAGCCAGAATCACAGATTTATGCATGTGTAAAGGCCAATGAATAATGGTCAAACTGTGTTCTTGGGGACCTTCAATGTTGCAGAAATGTTTTGGTACCCTTCCCATATCTGTGCCTCGACATAATCCTGTCTCGGAGCTCTACGGACAATTCCTTCGACCTCATGGCTTGGTTTTTTGCTCTGAAATGTATTGTCAACTGTGGGACCTTTTATGGATAGTTGTGTGCCTTTCCAAATCATGCCCAATCAATTGAATTTACTACAGGTGGACTACAATCAAGTTGTAGAAACATTTCAAACATCTCAAACAGCTCAATTTCGAGTCTCATAGCAAAGCGTCTGAATACTTATGTAAATAAGGTATCTGTTTTTTATTCTTAATACATTTTCAAAAATGTCCTAAAAACCTGTTTTTGCTATGTCATTATGGGGTGTTGTGTGTAGATTGCTGAGGATTAAAAAAAATCTACTTTAGAATAAGGCTGTAACATAACATTTTGAAAAAGTAAAGGGGTCTTGAATACTTTCTGCTGTAGAATGAAAAATCTACTATGATTAAATACATATAACAATATGCAAATATTTTTTGTGCGTGCTGGTTTTGCATGTTATTGTGGCATTAATTCAAGTCACATATCAGTTTGCAAACAATGTAAAAAAAATGTATGTGACTTAATAAAGCTACATATAAACATGGCCTCATTCTTAAAGTAAATAAAACAGCTTCAAAATGCAGATGTTTCAGCCTCGCTCAGTGCTTTCAGTGTGTCACGCACTGGTCTTAGTATTTTGTGTTTTCTTTATTATTTTGGTCAGGCCAGGGTGTGACATGGGTTTTGTATGTGGTGTGTTTTGTCTTGGGGTTTTTTGGTACGTACTGGGATTGTGGCTTAGTGGGGTTTTCTAGGTAAGTCTATGGCTGTCTGGAGTGGTTCTCAATCAGAGGCAGGTGTTTATCGTTGTCTCTGATTGGGAACCATATTTAGGCAGCCATATTCTTTGAGTGTTTCGTGGGTGATTGTTCCTGTCACCAGATAGGCTGTTTAGGTTTTCGCGCGGTTATTATTTTGTTAGTTTATTCATGTATAGTTTTCTTCATTAAAAAACATGAATAACCACCACGCTGCATTTTGGTCCGACTCTCCTTCACCGAAAGAAAACCGTTACACAGTGGTGGAGGGGCAGCCAGCCGAATATAGAGAGCATAGGGTTTGGTAATCTTCTCTAGTTCCACCGTGTTCGGTCACTCATGGGGACACTACATCACCGCAGAATTTACAGGGAGAGCTAGGCAGTTCAAGCCCCCTTGGGTGCTACCATAGATTATCATTAGTGTCCATCCAAGAAGCCTCATTGGCCACAGATTTTTTTTTTTTTTTACCTCAAATCACATTATCTACCGTGGTTTTGAATGGACTGATCATGTAACTTTCAAAATCTTAGCTAGCAAGCTAGACAAGCAGTCATCATCATGAATCACGTCGACAATCTACTGTCAAGTCCTCTTCAATCCTTGTCATATGAATTTTAATTATAGATAAAAGGTGTAGGTGCTCATCGGCCATTGGACATAAACATTACACAACAAGTCTGTCACGGGTGATGAAAGGAGAGGACCAAGGTGCAGCGTGGTGAGCGTACATTTTCTTTTAATTGATCAAAATGACAGCGACAAAACAATACAAAACCGTGAAGCTCAACAGCAAAGCGCCATTTAATTTTTTTTTTTTTTTAAAGACAGGTGGGAAAGGGGTACCTAAGTATGGTTCCCAATCAGAGACAACGAGAACTATATCCGGCCAAACACAAAGAAATAGAGAACATAGAACACAAAACAGAATGCCCACCCCAACTCACGTCCTGACCAAACCAAAATAGAGACATAAAAAGGATCTCTAAGGTCAAGGCATGACAAAGTTGGAAATCGCAAATTCAACAAGGAGTGGTTTGGAAGGAATCAGTGGCTAACTGCAAGCGTTGCAAAGCTATTACTATTTTGCTTCTCCTACCTGTTATTCGGTGGAGAGGGTGTGGTCCAAATCTGGGTTTAAGGATTTAAAACAGCTGGCTGAATTGGTCTTATTTCCAAGCTTAAAAGGATAGAAATAACCTCGCAACACAGAAAAGGTTGAATACATTGGCCATGCTGTCAATCCAGCATGACTTCAGCCGCATTTAAAACAACTGGGAACTAGGAACTGGAGAATCTCAGACTTCAGTGAGCTAAAGACAACTGGGAACTCTGGAAAAAAAACTAGCTCCGACAGGGAAAATATGTTTTGAACTGTAATCCAACTCGGAATTCCAAGTCGGGAACTTGGGCCTCTTTCTAGAGCTCCGACCTGAAGATCACTGATGTCATGATTCAACCTTATTTTTTTTCAAGGTTCCCAGTTGTCTTGAAAGCACCTTTGATGACAAAACTTGCCTACAAGAAGGACCACCGCTCCACCTTCCTGTTCAAGTGAGCACAGCACAACTGTCACACCCTGATCTGTTTCACCTGTCCTTGTGATTGTCTCCACTCCCTCCAGGTGTCGCTTATTTCCTTGGTGTATTTATCCCTGTGTTTCCTGCCTTGACACAATCCTGTCTCAGAGCTCTAAGGACAATTCCTTCGACCTAATGGCTTGGTTTTGACGCTGACTGTGGGACCTTATATAGACAGCTATGTGCTTTTCCAAATCATGTCCAATAAATTGAATTTGCCACAGGTGGACTCCAATCAAGTTGTTGAAACATCTCAAGGATGATCAATGGAAGCAAGATGCACTTGAGCTCAATTTCGACTCTCATAGCAAAGGATCTGAATACTCATGTAAATAAGGTATTTTTGTTATTTTTTGCTTTGTCATTATGGGGTTTTGTGTATAGATTGATGAGGAACATTTTTTATTTATTCCATTTAAGTATAAGACTGTAAGGCAACAAAATGTGGAAAAGTTCAAGGGCTCTGAATACTTGTACTGTCCTGCATTGTACTCTCCCGCAAATTACCTGAACGCACATGTTTCTAGGAAGTCATGCCTTATTGGCAGTCTTTCAGCTATGTTTCTGGCAAGATTAGGAATGTGTCGCAACAAGGGGTGTGTCATGCAGAGTTATGCAGGTTCTTTTAATGGGTTATTTCTAATCGTTGAGATTAAAATACAGTATCTTTGACAAGAGCAACCTGGCCGAATGTGTTGGGCAAACAAAATATTTGCAGACTTCTTTTGCCAAGAGGGCAATGAAGGTTGGCAAGTAAACAAAAGCATTGCAGGTCATTGTCAGGGGACATTTAATACCATTGAATGAACACCTGCTATAACAAATAAACACCTTTGGCAATAATCTTTTCAGTGGATAGTTCGAATGCTAAGTATTGTGGTGTGATATTATACAATCTGCTGTTCAAACAACAACAGTGGACACCCCGGCACTGTTTTGGTTAAAAGTTGAGGGATGGGGCTGGAGAAATGTAACCACACTCAAATTAATAGACAGAGCTATGCATCATCCATGAGATCAAAATTATAATTTTAACTGTTTTGAGTTAATAAAAACATTTTGTTAACGTTCAAGCTATTGCACATGCAACACTGAGCTAGAGTTCAATCAAAGAGACCACCGATGATTGCATGGGGCACTGAAACATTTGCTCTACCTTTTTGTCTGGTTTACATTTGGCCTATCGACATGTCTGTAGACAGTTGTGTGGTGACATCATGAACATTCAATTGTCATCTGACATCAAACTTGTCGTTGTCATTGTGAAAAAGTATAAACACAAAGCGACAGTCTGAATGGCATCAGCAGCCCAGAGCTTCAAATAGCATGCTTGCTCTATTTTAACACCAATAAACCCATATGTCAACCTATACTATCTGGCAAGGCAACTAAAAGCACCTTTCTAAACAATGTTTTGGTTTCTTTATATCCTTAATATTGTTGGACCCCAATGGGGATCCATAATAAAATACAAAACATGTCATCTAGCTAAAGTTAGCTGGCTAGCCAGTTCAAATAATGAACTAAGTATAGCTGATAAAGTCTTAATTTTACAGGAAAATAACATTATTATTACTTACAAAGTAATAGCGAGCATACAGAAAATAGCTTATAGTTGTGAGTGTGACTAAATAAAAGTAGTTCATTCTGAGGATTTTAGAACTCCGGAACTGTCTCCTCACAGATGGATTTGGTCTTGTTGCTGTACCAGCCCAGTAACCAAGACAAGGAAACCAACAGTCGCAGCAACGGTCTACAGTCATTCCACCGGAGTATAAATGAAATATAGTTTTGATCAGTGACACTTGTCACATCCTAATTATCTACAGACCAAGTATTTACTCTATCACATGCATTGTCTACACCTTGTCATAATGGATTTTTTGTCAAATAAAATAAAACAATGACAATTTCGAAGTGTGCAGACAGCATTATGCACATTCAGAACAACGTGCTCTTACTGAAGCAAATGTTCACTTAATCTTAATTGTTTTCTTACAGGAGTTTTAAAATTATTAAACACAGTTATGTTCCAAAACATTTTCTTCAAAGTCAAACAGATTTTCTTGAGTGATATTGTTTCAATATAAATTGAATGGAAGAGTGTGAGCTATTTTGGGGTGACTATTCATACATGAAGTAAACTATGACATTGTAGGAATAGTTTACTTCACAGGGCATTCCATAAAGCTTGTATTAAAAATATAATAGGGTCGCATAGAGCTTGTATTAAAAATATAATACAGTCGCATGACTCCACTCAAGGTAAGAAAACAATTACGATTAGATCGTCATTTTGAGAAACTATCCTTTAAAGGGAATTGTTTGTTTTGCTAACAAACAATTTGGGTTTTTGGGGGGTTGAAATCAGTTATTGGACATGATAAACTTACCAGAAACAGCATTGGTCACCCTACCTGTTGAGATACCAAAGATAAAATGTTTACGCAAGGGAAATGAATATGGAAAAATAAGTTGGTTGTATAGCCTTATAGACTAAATAGAAGTGGGGACAAAGGAAAACGTGTGCAATTCAACACCAGCTTTTCTCATCAGCGTCATATTGAGAAGAGACAATACTTACTCATCATCAACAAAAGCAGTACCAGAAGCATGGTTTGGTTCCCCATTGTCAATAGCTCCTTGGCCAAGATAATTCAAATCTATGAGAAAAGATAATCATTTTTACCATATTCGTCAGAAACCATTAATATTATTATCCCATCCTTAAAATGTATTTTACGCATGTTTTACATGTTGTATTGATGAGCTCACCTATTTCTGTTGATTCACCCTCTCATGTATGTGGTACAATTTGACACTAGGCTTATATACTGTTCATTTCTGTGATGGAATGCACCTTGATCGAAAGCTCTACAAACCGGTTGTCTCACCAGTTACAATAATTCCTTAACCATTTATGTGAAACATTCACGTGACAAAGGCAAAAACTAATTGCTTCCTCATATGTGTACTGTATTGAGAACGGCTTTATGGTAAGATTTAAGAAATATTCTATGGGGTTAGATTTGTTTCGTTATTCTGTAAGAATGTCTATTCAACATAACTCAAAGAAATCTATGATCTGTGAATATATACAAATATTTCACAAGGTAAACCATAATCTGCGAATACCGTATGTAAAAATAAATCACACATAAATCCATGATATGTAAATATAGTCAACATAGCTCACAAATAAAATTACAAATGTAAAATTATTTGTGAGCATATGTTCAGAAATCCTGACGTATTTGTATCCACAAATATGTGGTTTAAGATGAGGAGTATATGTCCATTCATTGGGATAATCTTTGTGTCACATTACTCTCTAAAGCTGATTTTTAGGGGCAATGTAACGTGTGCGCTGGGAGTCGGGAAGCAAGTTCAAGGAGTGAATCGTTTAATAAATAAATGAAACCAAGATACACGAACAACGCACAGACATGAAACAGAAACAATGACGACTGGGGAAGAAACCAATTGGAGTGACAAATAAAGGGCAGGTAATCAATGATATGATGGAGTCCAGGTGAGTGTTTTTATGTGCAAACGCGCGCCATAACGAGCAGCCTGGTGATCTAGAGGCCGGAGAGGGAGCACACGTCACAGTACCCACTCTGCGACGCACGGTACCAGCCGCCGAATAAAGATGACGATCCCGGGGATCAGGAGCGGACTGGCCACCTCTGCTAAGGCGCGGAAACCTGTCGATCCGTCTGAGGCGCGGAAGCATGACGACCTAGAGCGCCGGAGAGAGAGCATACGTGACAGTACCCTCTCCCCAGCGCGTTCGTCTCCGGCCGCAGGACGCCGACCACAGGGACGGTAGTGACAGTGTTGGTAGTGTTAATGATGTCACTCATCAGCATAGCTTCACGTCTCTCCTCTTCTTTACCATTAGCAAGCTTGTGGAATGTAATTCACCTAAAATTCAGCCTATGTGCATGGCGCCCTAAGGCAATTCCAGCACGCTTGCTGATTAACCTATGAGCACACTCATGCTCTCATCACTTCCCTTTCTTTCAAACAATGGACATAAATCTACGGGAGTATTTATACTGTATGTCAACTCACCACTTTTGTCTCTCCCCTGCTGTTTGCGTCATCAGTCTTCCAACAACCTTCTACCTCCCCACCACCACCAACTGATGGGTAACCTGTTATCAGCATCGGGTCTCCAAGGCGCGTTTGTTAATTGTGGTGGGAAATTGTATCTCAGGTGCCGCTTCAGCATAAGGGTTCAAATGTAATCAATTCCATGTAATCTGGAGAAAAAACTAACTAATCAGTTACGTTACCAGCTAAAATATTGCAATCAGATTACAGACACTAGAAATACTAGATGATTACGCCTTGGTTTGCTTTTAAATTCAGAAAGGATGTTAAAAAAAATAACACATTATGACCCCTTTCTGTTTTCTCAATGACATTCAATTCAGCAGTGACCGCACTCAGTCGGGGTCTCAATTTACTGTTGAAAGTTGGAATAATAGAATACACAAAGTGCAATTTCGAAACTTGGTTGTGCATCAGCAGTTTTCCTCTAGTTAGTGTCACTCACTGACAGTCGCTTAGTTAGCCCGTGTCGATAAAAACACGTGATTGATAAATTAGTCTAGTTAGTCTAGACAGCTATTTAAACTTAAAAATATGCACTATGCAGAAATCGCTCCGCTATTTTCTCGTTGCAAAAAAATGTTAATAGTTTTCCTAATTTCAGTTTGTGACAAAACAAGCAAGTATAGTGTAGAGAATCATTGTAACATCTAAACCGCTGCAAAATATCTTCCCCTTAACCAAAAATATTGTATTTTCATCGGTTTGAAGCTGGTGTACAAAACCTAAAGTAAAAGAGGCAAAAACTAAACTGAAGACCGGGAGCATAGAAATAGTGCATATAGAACAGATCTACAGCTTCTTAGACATCCATTCAATGATAATGACATATCTTTAACTTACATTTCTATGTAAATTTGGTTGGTTGCCCTAAAAGTTAAGTATTGCAGCTTTAAGTGGTAACCATGGCCAAGTTATCTGACAGGCAAAAGATGACGGTGGTGGTGGTGGTGGGGGGGGGGGGGGGGGGGGGGGGGGGGCTGGCCTCCAGTCACTCTCTCGCTCAGATATCTTATTAACATGCCAGAAGTCTTGGAAAAATGTGTAGAATTGCAGGAAATTAACTGTAAAACTGCAAAAAAAAAAGAAGTTATTTACAGCAAGCGTATTTGTTCACTTTTGTTAATAAAATACTTGTTCTACTAACGGATCATTCTGTATGTAGTAAATTACTATTTTTAATCCCAGTGCCGAGTTAATGTGTAGTGTATAGTTTGTGTCAACTGAGGTGAATGGTGATTTTTCCATTGAAAGAAGTGTACTGTACTTAATCTTCCACTCCACTCTTCCGATACATTTATTTGCTGCAGACAAAATGATATTCAACAGGTAGGCATTTTGAAACAGTTCAGAGATTACTCCAAGTAATGGGAGTCTTTGGGATCTTTGCCAGGGAACATTTCAATACATTATCAATGGCAAATACTGTTTTCTATGCTTGATTTCACTTAATATTTTTGGGTGTTGCGCTCATTGCAGTCAGAAAACAGATGTTTGCCGATCAAAACCCTTGCAGGTGATGTTGCTTTCTCTCCCCAAGTCGTACGAGAAAACTGACCCAAGATCAGTAAAGTACATCTGCAACTTCCGCAATCGGCTGCAGGGGAGGTTACTTTCTGTGTTGTTCAGTTTATATAAGTATATCAAATTAAACAAATCTAAGAAACGCTTTTCCAGGCAGTTTGAATGTATATTCTTATTCTTATTCTTTGCAGACTCTGTGTAATTTGACCTACAACACAAATGCGCATCATGACTTCAACTAAGAAGGCAACTTGGAACGTACCCGATCCTCCCATTCTCTTTCCCGGTAAGTGAAGTATGCAAATAAACCATGTGGTTGTAATCGTTAGTATGTGTTGGATCCTGTGTTTTACATTATAGCCATTACCATATATATGATTGAATATTATCTGCTGTTGGCTTGTGTGGATGTATGTATGTGTTATGCAACATAGCTGACTTGAAACATTGTTAAAAGCTTCAGGGCCATGGGCCTTTCTCATGATGGAAAAATACAGAAGACAGGAAATGTGCAATGAGTTGGGGGGGGCACATTCAGAGCTTGGGGTTGCAGAACAAGCGGTGTTTTGTTAGATAACAGGAGCCAGGTGCGAGATAACGGTATGGCGCATGAGCGCATGATGTTCTTCACAGCAACAGTTACATCTATCAACAGAAGCGCCAAGAGGCGGGGACCCTCCTGAGCGCCTGCAATAGGCTGAGCAAGTTTAAACCATGCCCAGCCTCTACTGTGATAGGCCAACAGACGGGTTGGAACTGTATCACAGTATAAAGAATACTGTTTACATACATCTTGTCAGTTCTCTGTTCTGCCCTGCGTGGTATTACAGTGAACCCGTAAATACGAAAGTTGCATTTGCCATTTATTACTTAGCTAATAAAAAATACATAGTATACAATTGGTGACTCATTGTTATATTTATCCTGATACCAGATTCTAATTTACGCAACTCTACATGGTGACCACCGACGTGATCTGGTAAAGGACATCGCTGGACATTGGTGTGCCAGCCGATTGGCCAGTACTGTCGTCGGACGGTGTGTCTCACAAATCCTGACCGGTCAACTAAAAAAGGTAAGCAGACACCTGTTGTGAAAAAGTAAAGTTCTGCACATTGGAGTTATCCAAATGTAGTTTTGTGAGACACCTGTTTGATGTAAGTTACTAAATTTAAACTATTATGATGTGTGAGATTGGAAAATAGTTGAGAAAGTAATATCTCCATTGGCAACTGCAATTTTATTATTGATCAACAATACTTAATGATGCATTGTGTATGGGATGTACTAGTATGCCTGGCTGGTAGGTGGTAACAGAGAACACTTACTGCATGTATGAATGCTGGGTAACGGGTGACCACCAAAGTGTGAATGGAAAGCCATATGATGCGAATGTGATGTACTAGGCAGGGCCAAGTGTGAATGACGGATAAATAAATTGATTACTTGGACTTGAGACCGATTTAGCCTTAAGGAAAGGGTACCACTTGGGTTTGAGTAAAGGCATAGGTTGTTGACAGTATTGTAGTGTACATAAAATGTCATTGGAAATAGACAAGGTGTTGAAAACGCTGAAGTCCACTTTAGAACTGAATGGAGGAAAAGAAAGTAAAGAGTGGAAGATACGGGGTGACAATCTGTACAGAGAATGGATAGAAGGCAGGGCCATTGTGTCTCCTACTGGTCTGCTTACTGCGGTGAATGAAGATTTGTGTGTGTATGGTGTAAGTTGAAGCTTACTGACATGAATGAAGATTTGTGAGACTCAAATTGTGTGCATGAAATACGCTTGATATTCAGTCGGGGACTAATATCGGTATGAATGAGGTCGGGGACCTTCAGATGAGATGTCTGAGTTGTATTAATTTGAGCCTGCCAAGCTGAGTGTGGTACATTAGGTATTTCAGTTGAAGCTGGTACCGGTGAGAATGTTTAAAAAGTCACGGGCTTACTGATGAGATGTTTGCACAGAGTTATATCATAGAATATTGAGGGGGTGTGCATGACTGTTGGAAAAAGTGTTAAACTCTGTTAACGTAAAATTCTGTGTGTAGATTTATATTATGAGGTTTGAACTATACTAATATTGTAGAATTACATAATCAACATCTGAACATACTTACGTTAAACATTAATTGAGCCACTGAGTAATAGATAAGATATACACTAGGTATGGGAGACGGGGCGAAGGGTGTGGTCGATGTAAGACGGGAGGGGTGTTCTAACCAAGTGCTGAGAAATAAGGTAGAATTATTTTGTTCTTTTAATTAATTTACACAAGTACTTCCCGGTTATTGATTTTGGTTTGATTGTTCAGATAACACCATTGAAATTAAACAGGAGGTTAAGGTATACTAACATTAGAATCTGTTTTCATTATGGGGAACAATGAAAGGCCCGCAGAGTGGATTGCAGGCTGATTTTATTTTATGTTAAAGGGACAGTGTATGTTTATCACAGTTGTGTGTGTGTGTGTGTGGGTCTAATGGCTGGGTATTTAAGAAGTATTTTGGGGAGACAATTTGGAGAAACACGAATGTAAGACATGAAACATCGAGACAAATTATTAAATTATATATTATCGTAATTATTAGGTTTTGTTTTTGTAGTCAACGTTTGAGTTAAGGGGATTTCCCTGTTCCCAGAGACAAGATATCTTAAAGGGGTACACTCACATATGGAATATTAGGATTTTTTTATTTTCTGAGTTTTAATTACACAAGTGCATTTAAGATAAAGGGTTCTTTAATATGTCTAATATGGTATGGAACACGAATGTAAGGGGATGGTGTAACCTTTGACCTGCTTTCATGGCTCCCCCGGGTGGTCTGATCAGCCACAGGGGGATGCCATTTGAATAATGAATTTGTGGTCATGGGTAATACTGTTTTTATTTTTTTATTTAATTTATTTTTAAGGTAAATTAATTATAGTGGAGTTTAATTAACCTATATAAGGACTTTAGAAATTGCCACCATAGACATGTTTTTCTAAAAAAAATCCATGAGTTTAGATAAAGCCAAACTGTGAGACATTTAGTTAAAATGTGGAAACATGAGAAAAAGAGCTACAGACAGAAAGGGGGGAAAGGCAGACAGAACAGCCCTCCCCGCGCTGCGGAGACCTTGAAGGTTGGAGAGCAGAGAGGAGAAGTTTTAGAAGGGGCGCCAGGACGTGCAAAGATAACAGTTACTGAGTGGAGACAAAAGGGAGAATTGGACATGTGGAGAATGAAAGGGGCGCTCCTACATGATAATGTCAGAACAGAAGGAAAATATTAGTATATTATCCTTCTTACTTAAGTCATTATTTAGAGTAGGTAAGGTTGTTACCTGGGCAGAGCCAGGTATTTTTTTATTATTTTTTTTACCTTTATTTAACCAGGTAGGCAAGTTGAGAACAAGTTCTCATTTACAATTGCGACCTGGCCAAGATAAAGCAAAGCAGTTCGACAGATACAACGACACAGAGTTACACATGGAGTAAAACAAACATACAGTCAATAAATACAGTATAAACAAGTCTATATACAATGTGAGCAAATGAGGTGAGAAGGGAGGTAAAGGCAAAAAAGTAAATACAATATAGCAAGTAAAACACTGGAATTGTAGTTTTGCAGTGGAAGAATGTGCAAAGTAGAAATAAAAATAATGGGGTGCAAAGGAGCAAAATAAATAAATAAATTAAATACAGTTGGGAAAGAGGTAGTTGTTTGGGCTAAATTATAGGTGGGCTATGTACAGGTGCATGACAGCTGGTGCTTAAAGCTAGTGAGGGAGATAAGTGTTTCCAGTTTCAGAGATTTTTGTAGTTCGTTCCAGTCATTGGCAGCAGAGAACTGGAAGGAGAGGCGGCCAAAGAAAGAATTGGTTTTGGGGGTGACTAGAGAGATATACCTGCTGGAGCGTGTGCTACAGGTGGGAGATGCTATGGTGACCAGCGAGCTGAGATAAGGGGGGACTTTACCAGGGTCTTGTAGATGACACGGAGCCAGTGGGTTTGGCGACGAGTATGAAACGAGGGCCAGCCAACGAGAGCGTACAGGTCGCAATGGTGGGTAGCATATGGGGCTTTGGTGACAAAACAGATTGCACTGTGATAGACTGCATCCAATTTGTTGAGTAGGGTATTGGAGGCTATTTTGTAAATGACATCGCCAAAGTCGAGGATTGGTAGGATGGTCAGTTTTACAAGGGTATGTTTGGCAGCATGAGTGAAGGATTCTTTGTTGCGAAATAGGAAGCCAATTCTAGATTTAACTTTGGATTGGAGATGATTGATATGGGTCTGGAAGGAGAGTTTACAGTCTAACCAGACACCCAAGTATTTGTAGTTGTCCACGTATTCTAAGTCAGAGCCGTCCAGAGTAGTGATGTTGGACAGGCGGGTAGGTGCAGGTAGCGATCGGTTGAAGAGCATGCATTTAGTTTTACTTGTATTTAAGAGCAATTGGAGGCCACGGAAGGAGAGTTTTATGGCATTGAAGCTTGCCTGGAGGGTTGTTAACAGTGTCCAAAGAATAGATGTGAAGCAGCCTGTTGGGAGGGCCATACCAAGTGCTCCTGGTGACAGCCTTTGCGGTAGCTACCTGGGGACATATCACACATTGTTGGAGGGTAGGACACACTGACGACACTGCCGAACCATCACAGAGTTAGAGAGAAAAACCGAAACCAATATGGCTCGGGGTTTCACCCTCTTAACGAAGCTTCCCTGACCCCGCCCTCCCATCACTGTGTAGCGTTCATAGAAGTGGAAGTGTGATTTGGCCTCTGGCTGCTGATGTGTTCTCTGGGAGAGGGTGGGGCTTTACAGGAGTGTCAGTGTACCTGTGTAATGGGGGAGGGTGTCTGTTTGGGGATTACATGATAACCAACTTGGGACAGTTCTGGGATTGGAGAAGAGGGTATCCTTATAGCATAGGGGATCCCACAAAGGTGGATAGGTTTTCCATGATATGGGGGAAACCTGGGAGCACTGTTGAACTTTGTAAAGGTGATGAAATCCTACTAACCATCAAAACTATTAAGCTCTCTGATGCAGGCACTTACACCCTCGGACTACAAAGGACCGGGACAGACACGATGGGTGTGTTTTCTATTAAGGTGCTGCCAAAACCACAGAGGTCCCAGACGAACCAGAGCCAGACACACTCCTCTACCACCACTGGACCGAACCTGCCACCTACCACCACTGTGTTAAATCCCATTCAGGTAATTAATGTTAGACTATTCAGCTATTGATCAATTAGGCACTGAGACTGGTTTTGATGGTAGTGACAATTTGTGGCTATCCTATATGAGGTATACAGCTAAAACCCTGAAAAGAAAGGACTGCATTATTTGTAGTCATGCTAGACCTGTTCTGGCTACACACCCATTTTCTCCCATTATGGGAGATTGCCTGAAGCTGATTGTAGTAGTAACATAACCATTAATGCCACTTGGCCAGTTACAGGCCTAAACCAAACTAGTGGTCTGGCTGATGTGTGGTGGATCTGTGGACCCAAAAGAGTGCTGAGACCCATTCTTAGAGGAGACTGGCAAGGTACGTGTGCTCTGACCAGTTTGATAATTCCACTGACCATTGTTGATGTTACTGCTGAGCAGCTGTTGGGTTCTGTATCCAGGGGACCTGAAAACATTCCATCCCATGGGAGACATAGACGTAGTGCTCCATGGACAGAGGATGTAGTTGACATACACACTAACCTGTTGGGAGTGCCAGTGGGGGTTCCTCATGAGTTTCAGGCCTTGGGTAGGAATGATGGACTCTGGCACTTACTACCTATTATAGGTCCAGCCATAGTGGATGCTAGACAGACTGCATGGATTAATTACATCTACTATAATCAACAGCGTTTTGTGAATTACTCCCGTGATGCACTCACTGGTATGTCTGAACAGCTGGAGGCCACATCTAGGGTTGCCAGACAGAATAGACTTGCTTTGGATATGCTTCTTGCCAGTCAGGGGGGTGTCTGCAAGATGTTCGGTGAACAATGTTGCACGTATATTCCTAATAACATCAGTCCAGATGGTAGTATATCTAAGGCCCTTAATGGGCTTGATGCACTATCTGCTGAGATGAGGACCATGGCGGGGGTGGAGGAGTTTGGACTGTTCTCTTGGTTGGGAGCCTGGTTTGGTAAGTACACTGGTATGGTGGTTACTGGATTTCTGACCCTAATTCTTGTATTTTTGTTATTGATGTGTTGTGCTGCTTGCATCATACCGTGTTTTAAGAAGTCTGTTACAGATGTGGTGAAGGCTTCAGGCATGATGCCTTTGCTTGATGCTCCAGTTGGAGATGCTGATACTGAATCATGCTTTCAGGGGAGGATGGGACTGACTGAGGATGACCCATGGTATGCTGTGGGTGAGGTAGTAGAATAAATATTACACCACCACAGTTCCTTGTTTTACATTTTTGTTTTAAGTTCTTTCCAGTATGTTTGTTCTCCCTGTTGTGAAAGTTTGGAGTCCCTGGGTGGCATGGTGCCCACCTGGTGCAGGATAGGAGTAGCTGAGAGGACCAGATGGTTTATAATAATGCTTTGCTCTGCTTTACTCTGTTTTCCATGACCAAAGTTTTATCCTACATCTTACATGTCAATAAACAATAAAGTTTTATCCTGTTTTTGACAAAAGCATATATCACTTGTTGCTTTTTATTTTTTCTTGTATGATTTTTCTTTTCTGTTTTTCTGTAAAAAAATAAAAATGTTTTATTAATAATAAACATTTTATTTTCATGAAATGCTATTAACATATTACTATGTTGGGACCGCTGAAATAAAGGATAATGAGTGACACCCTAGCGGGTGTCAAAAGGGGGACACAATTTAACACAATTTTATTTTATTTATTTAGCCAATCTAGTACATAGTGGGATTGAATGGAGGACATGAAGGTGTTTTAAACTTTAACTGTTACATGATTCATTGCTGAATTTTTGTTCACACCCTTGGATGTGTGAAAAGGGGGGATTGTTGGATCCTGTGTTTTACATTATAGCCATTACCATATATGTGATTGAATATTATCTGCTGTTGGCTTGTGTGGATGTATGTATGTGTTATGCAACATAGCTGACTTGAAACATTGTTAAAAGCTTCAGGGCCATGGGCCTTTCTCATGATGGAAAAATACAGAAGACAGGAAATGTGCAATGAGTTGGGGGGGCACATTCAGAGCTTGGGGTTGCAGAACAAGCGGTATTTTGTTAGATAACAGGAGCCAGGTGCGAGATAACGGTATGGAGCATGAACGCATGGCTGTTCTTCACAGCAACAGTTACATCTATCAACAGAAGCGCCAAGAGGCGGGGACCCTCCTGAGCGCCTGCAATAGGCTGAGCAAGTTTAAACCATGCCCAGCCTCTACTGTGATAGGCCAACAGACGGGTTGGAACTGTATCACAGTATAAAGAATACTGTTTACATACATCTTGTCAGTTCTCTGTTCTGCCCTGCGTGGTATTACAGTGAGCCCGTATATACGAAAGTTGCATTTGCCATTTATTACTTAGCTAATAAAAAATACATAGGATACAATCGGTGACTCATTGTTATATTTATCCTGATACCAGATTCGAATTTACGCGACTCTAACATATGTAATGTTATGGAGATTGATTTATTGCTTTTTACGACATTTCTCAAACTACTATGCATTTTCACTGATCTGTCAAGGTTTTCAATCAAAATCTTAGCTATAGGCCGACTCAAGTTTCAGCTAGCTTTAGCGAGCTAGGCTACAGTCTATGGAGTTTCATGGTGGGCGCAGGGCTTTGTTCTGGGCAACATCTACACACCTGATTAAACTAGTTTGAGTGGTTAATTACTTTAATCCACGGGTCAAACTCCTATGGGAGGTCTGATTTTCTGCAGGTTTTTCCTCCACCCTTGATTGATAAATGAAGGTTACAAATGACTAAGGAACTCCCCTCATCTGGTTAGGTTGTCCATGTGTTCTCTGTGGAATGATTTTGACACCCCTGCCTAATAGAGCTAGTTCAACTTGTCTTTGCAAAGCCTTTCTAAATTAGACAGTTTTAGATCTTATGGAGAAAATAATTCCAAACAATGGATGGATTGGGTCAACAAGACAGCGATGCTCCCGTCCACAGTGAATGTGTATCTATCCAATGGTCATCTTGTTGTGCATCATTCACGTCAATTAAAATTTTGTACACCACCTGTATTTTTTTGTGATGTAATCCACTTACAAATTAAGTACATTTTAATGCTCAGTTAATTTTTAAAATTAAAATAAGTATCCTACATATACAGTGGTGAAATACAATTCTAAACTTGTTCTATTCTCCTTAATTTGCAGCTCCAAATTCTATTCAGACCACTCAGACCTTCACCTACCACCCTTCTATTCAGACCTACACCTACCACCCTTCTACTCAGACCTACACCTACCACCCTTCTATTCAGACCACTCAGACCTACACCTACCACCCTTCTATTCAGACCACTCAGACCTTCACCTACCACCCTTCTATTCAGACCTACACCTACCACCCTTCTACTCAGACCTACACCTACCACCCTTCTATTCAGACCACTCAGACCTACACCTACCACCCTTCTATTCAGACCACTCAGACCTACACCTACCACCTTTCTATTCAGACCACTCCGACCTACACCAACCACCCTTCTATTCAGACCACTCAGACCTACACCTACCACCTTTCTATTCAGACCACTCAGACCTACACCTACTACACTTCTATTCAGACCACTCAGACCTACACCTACCACCCTTCTACTCAGACCTACACCTACCACCCTTCTACTCAGACCTACACCTACCACCCTTCTACTCAGACCTACACCTACCACCCTTCTACTCAGACCTACACCTACCACCCTTCTACTCAGACCTACACCTACCACCCTTCTATTCAGACTATTGCAACTCACTCCCCCCACGCACCAACACAAACTCCCTCGATAAGCTCCAAATGGTTCGAAACTCAGCAGCCCTTCTAACCCACTAAATCATCCTGGCAGCCCGTCGTCTAACCCACTAAATCATCCTGGCAGCCCGTCGTCTAACCCACTAAATCATCCTGGCAGCCCGTCTTCTAACCCACTAAATCATCCTGGCAGCCCGTCGTCTAACCCACTAAATCATCCTGGCAGCCCGTCTTCTAACCCACTAAATCATCCTGGCAGCCCGTCTTCTAACCCACTAAATCATCCTGGCAGCCCGTCTTCTAACCCACTAAATCATCCTGGCAGCCCATCTTCTAAATCATCCTGGCAGCACGTCTTCTAAATCACCCTGGCAGCCCGTCTTCTAACCCACTAAATCACCCTGGCAGCATATCACCCCCATCCTCTGTGAACTCCACTGGCTCCCTGTCTCCCACCGCATTAATTACAAGATCCTCTTGACCTAAAAAGCTCTCCCCCCACCTTGCTACCCCTTACCTCTCTGACCTTCTTCTCTCCTACCAGCCCCCATGCTCTTTCCGCTCAACCACAGTTGGCCACCTTGTCATCCCCAGGTCCAAGCTCCAGAGTTTCAGTGACAGGGTCTTCTCCAGGTTTGCTCCTAGGCTCTGGAAGTCCATCATCTTTCAGTCCTGCCTAAAAACCCACCTCTTCACAATGGCCTACCCTTACCTCCCCCTCCACCATTCCCACACACCTCTTCTGTTTCACACACTCGTACACACCAATACGTGCAACATCTGCTCGCTCACTCACCTGCTTTCTCACTCACATACTCACACATCACACCCTTTCCTTGAGCCCTTCTTACCTCTATTTGCCCCGTTTATACCTGGTTCTAACATGCATTATACAGTGGCGAGAACAAGTATTTGATACACTGCCGATTTTGCAGGTTTTCCTAATAACAAAGCATGTAGAGGTCTGTACTTTTTATCATAGGTACACTTCAACTGTGAGAGACGGAATCTAAAAGAAAAATCCAGAAAATCACATTGTATGATTTTTACACCCTCATCCTCAACCAGGTTGAACCCCCGATATCCCTCACCGCCCAGGGGACCAGCTTCTCCCCCATCCTCAACCAGGTTGAACCCCCAAATGACAGCCAAATAACAATTTCTAAGAGTGTAGTCTAAGGCTAGGCATAGATGTAAAAATTAATAATGCAATTGACTGTCCTGCTAACTTTATTCATGTTCTGGTGGGTGGTGATTAAATATATTAATGCATTTATTGTTTCAGAGTGTCCAGTGCATCCGGGGCAACCGATTTTCCCTATTCTCAAGATTCTTGCCAATAGACCTTCAAAGGAGGTACATCTGCAGAACATTGACATTCCTGTGACTGTATTTACAGGCTAATCCTAGTGCAACACCAATTGTAGTTAACTTGCAGTGCACAGACCTTGTAGTTAGTGGCAATATGTAACTTTCTGGGTGGCCCGACCAAATTCACATAGAAATGTTAGTTACAGATCATCATTCTACTTGAAAGCAAGTCTAAGAAGCGGTAGATCTCTCCTACAGTGTGCGTTATTTCTATGCTTCCCGTTCTTAAGTTTTGTTATTGAGTTTTTTACTTTGGTTTTGTACAACAGCTTTAAACAGCTGATATTAGCTATCATGACATTGTGGAGCGATTTCTGCATAGTGCAGCTTTAAAATAAAACAGACATTTCTATTTGTTTCATAATAAAGGGTCAGGAGCAGAAAGTGAGGTGGAAGCCATGCTCTGGATGGTTTGTTCACTTCAACTAATCTCCTAGAATGTATTGAGGATATACTGTACAGTCAACACCATATGTATTGAGTATATACTGAACACTCTACACCATATGTATTGAGGATATACTGTACACTCAACACAATATGTATTGAGTATATACTGAACACTCTACACCATATGTATTGAGGATATACTGTACACTCAACACAATATGTATTTGCACAGTGAAGTTAAAATGTACAATTTAACTCTAAACTCCAGCAATTTGGATTTGAAATCAAATGTTTCATATTAGGCAATAGTACAGGTCACCTTTTCACAATTTAGATAGGAAATCATTTTATATAGTCCCCCCCAATTTGAAGAAGCCATAAGTATTTGGACAAATTCACTTAGTGTATTAAAGTTATTGTAAATTAAACCTTTTATTTAAAATACAAAATGCTGGAGTATAGATCCAAATTTCAAATTTTTGCTTCACACTCGAAATACGGCTTTGGCTGTACCTTGGTATTGGATGTTACAGTGCCTTGCAAAAGTAGTCAGACCCCTTTGGAAACGCCTTTGACAGTGATTACAGCTGTGACTCTTCTTAGGTAAGTCTTTTAGAGCTTACCACACCAGGATTGTGCAAAATTACCCCATTTATTATTTTTATAATTCTTCAAGCTCTGTCAATATGTTGGGGATCATGCCTAGACAACAATTTAAAAGTCTTACAATAGATTTCAAATCAGATTTAAGTCTAAACTTGAACTTGGCAACTCAGGAACATTCACTGTCTTCTTGGTAAGCAACTCCAGTGTAGATTTGTTATTGTGTTGTAGGTCATTGTACTGCTGAAAGGTGGATTCCTTTCCCAGTGTCTGGTGGAAAACAGGCTTTTAGGCCAGAAAGTATATTCCTTTGCAGTTTTTTTCAGTACTAACTCCAGTGCCTTGTTGCATACAAGATGCATGATTATATTTGTGATGAGAATGTTGCATTTTGGGACAGCATTTTGGCCAACTGACGATGAACTTCGCAATTCATATCCAAGTTTATTATATGCCCATAGGCTAGGCGCAGCTAGGCTATTTATTATAATACATAGGCCTACGTGTAAATCAACATAGCATTATATATAATCTATTACATATATTACTTTACCTGCATTAAATATGTTGGATATAGGTCTACCCCAGAGTGATATTGGCATGCAACATGTTTAGCGCATAAAGGCAGACCGTCTATCTGCTCGGTCTCTAGGCTAGTTGTCCACGGAAAATATTTAGTGAAGGTGAAAGGCAAATAATTTCACAACTGCTTTTTTTGAATAGGCAGTGAGAGTTAATTTTCATCATTGTTGCTTAACAGGAATATGATGTGCCGAGGACCATGGCAATAGAGGTGCGGTTATGCGGCTATGTGGGTCATGGGTATTGGGGTTGAAAGGCCACATATAGACTGTTGAATGTCTATTTTTTAACTTCTAGAAGCGTCAATATCGATGTAACAATGTTTATATAAGTATTTCTATACACACACTTTTCTGCCATGAACCTTTATACACCCCTCGGAAACCTTTGGAAGAGTTCAACTCTCATCATAGAGTCCCCCCCACCCCAAAAAAATTATATATTTTTTTGTTAGCTTAGATTTATGGCTTGGCACAAATAATCCTATGCATGAATTAAACATAATTATGCAATCCCATACCCCTGGTGGCCATCGAGTGCTCAGTAGCACCACCAATAGTTGACTTTTCCCCAAACTTTTATGATTTTTTAAAATCAACAATCGATAAACATATCCGAACATTATTTGACATGAAGGTTTAGTAAGGGGTCCTTATTAAATCAAAAGAATCGCACATGTCAAACTTAAATAGTTATGACGAAAAACACATTTCAGAAAGTGCACTACTTCAGACATTGAATTGGCATGTGTTGATGCAGTACATCGTTATGTATGTCCTAATGAATGTACAGATCATTCTACACATCAATTAGAATGATATTGGTCGAAGATATTGATAAAAAACAAACTGGTTAGGGTTAGTAAAAAACTACAAAATGGCGCCACATTTGTAGTTTTCAGGTTTCTGTAACATAAGAATTTATCTGTTACATCAATTATTTAATAGAATCCGACAATGTTTACGACATTCAAATTAATGTAACATTGCGCAAGAATAATTTGAATAGCTTAAAAATGTAATCAGAAAATTTAGAAACAGTCTATTACGTCACGGGCATTGCGATGCACATAAACTCTGAGGGATTGAGGTGCCAAGATGGCGGCTTGAACAGACGCTTTTTTTACCGAGCTCCGTACCAAACTTCAGAAAGATTTTGAAAAAAACAAGTTTACAGTCATTACTATTTTTATTTGTTCAAGATATAAGACCTTTCCTGTGACTGGAATAATAATTGGATAATTTATTTTGGCATGTCCAGGCAAAATCGTGACAAAAAAAGAAAGGAAGAAGTTAGTCGTTCTATTGCTAATCAACGAGAGAAACGTGCTTATAGACAACTGCCACAACTATGCTTGGCCTATGGATAATATCATGCTTTCGAATGCTGCTGAAGATGACAAATTCCCCTCTTTACCTGTTACTCCGTGCAAACCACCCTCCAAAAAACCCAACATGAACTCTGACATCGTGGCTATCCTCTCCTTACTCATCAACTCCAGGTGTGACGCCATTGAGAAAATGGTAGGCGCGAACACCATGGTTATCGAAGGCTTGAAAAAGACTGGAGTTTGCATGTGGTGAAATCAAGGATGTGAAAACGAGAGTGGCAAAAAAAAAGGGTGGAAAAGAATAACAATGTCTACCATAGATGTCTCACTGATCTGGAACAATACACAAGAAAATGGAACCTGAGACTCTACGGTTTGCCAGAGGTGGAGAATGAAGATGTGCGAGGAGAGGCTATCCGCATCTGCCAAGAAGTTTTGCCTGCAGAGAAGAACAAAGTTGGTGATACCATCAACGTTGTGCATCGCCTCGGCAAGAAACAACAGCAAAATTATTCAAGACCTAGGGGTATCATCGTGCTCTTCACTGCCAGATTCTACAGGGATGCAAGCTGCTAGGATGAACGCCTTCCTTCAGAGCCATGGTATGCGTTTCGCCGAGCATCTCAGCCTGGAGGACATAGAAAGAAGGAATAAGTTGTGGCCAACGGTCAAGATAGCACGAAATGACGGAAAAGCTGCTTACTTCGTCGAAGGACGAGGCTTCATCAACGGTTCAGAAATCCATATTCCTCCCTAAAATCTCACTAGAAGGAACAGGTTGCCATGGTTGAAACCATCATTCTCATTTTCCTTATGTTGTTTACCTAACAAGCATCTGGTGACTATTTTTCAGGAATACTCAGGTATTTCAATTTATTAGTTTGTTCTTGAATGACCAGAAGACCTATTTTGTTTACAAACTTACGAAGAAGATTGAAAGCTGTATTTATTTTGTATGTATACAGTAACTAAGATACTGTTTTAAAGGGCATACAGGTCTGCTATGACTTTACATGGTTATTGTTCTATTTAGTTATTAATACTTATTTCCAAAAAAGGTCTTAGGAACATTTATGTAAAACATTTTTTATTCAATTATTTTATGATCAGTTTCATATGCACTTAAAATAGTAGGTACCCTTTTATGTAAAAATAGTTCCTGATTACACTAAAGAGGGTTTTTAGTCACTCTTACTACAATAACCCTTGGTTTGGTCTTGAACATAATTTTCAGTTGAGTTGAATTTCAAAGCCGGATAACGTCTAGCTCAAAGGTTATGGAATAAGCTATTTTCACTTTAAATTGACTTAAATGGTGCAGATCTCGGTTCCTTATCGTTTACGTTCACTGCTCCTACATCTTTGACTCATCCTACTACAGTTTGGATGCAATCATTGATGAAACACAGTCTGGCTTCATGAGGAACAGACATATTTCTAACAATGTCAGACTAGTATTAGACATACTTGACTACTCAGACCTAATAACTGAAGATAGCTTCATATTTTTAGATTTTTATAAAGCATTTGACACAGTAGAGCATCAGTTTCTCTTCCACTCCCTTGAGAGACTTGGCTTATGGGATTTTTTTATGTAAGGCTATTAAGACACTCTATGCAAATGGTAACAACTCTATCAAATAGAAATATGGCACCTCACCTAGATTTGAGTTAAAGAGAGGAATTAGGCAAGGTTGTCCTATCTCTCCGTACCTGTTTTATTAATCACCCAACTACTTGCAAATTCTTTAAATAATAGTCCTGTACAAGGTATTTCCATAGCTGGTAAAGAAATTATTATAAGCCAGCTGGCAGATTCTACACTTTTTCTGAAAGACGCTAACAAATTCTCATATCGATCAATGTGATACAATCCTTTTCCAAAGCGTCTGGTCTATATCTTAACATTAATAAATGTGAACTCATAGCTGTCAAAGATTGTGTGAGACCTTCATATTATGGTATTCCAGTAAAAGAAGAACTTACATATTTAGGCATAGCCATTACAAAAGATCAGAAGTCTAGAGGCGTACAAAATTGTAACCCTCTTATTAAAAAACCCCAGAAGAAGCTAAATCAATGGCTACAGAGGGACTTATCTTTAAAAGGTAGAGTCCTAATAACCAAGGCCGAAGGTATCTCTAGACTAACATATGGCGCTCTATATCTTGACAGTAAAATAAGCAAGGAGATAGACCAGATGCTTTTCAACTTTCTTTGGAGAAACCGTACCCATTACATTAGGAAAACTGTTGGAATTTATGAGAATGGTGGACTGAATTTTCTGGATATGACTACTTTAAATAATACTTTTAAGATCAATTGGATAAAACAATTTCTAAGACCCACTTCTATCTGGAATTTTATTCCTCATCATGTCTTCTCTACTTTTGGTGGCCTTAACTTCATGTTGTTTTGCAATTGTAATATTGACAAAGTTCCAGTGAAACTTTCTGATTTTCATCGGCAGGTTTTCTTGTCATGGTCCTTAATTTATAAACCAAATTTTTCTCCACACAGATATTATATCTGGATCACTTCAATCATTCTGTGTCCATACTTTTGATGATTCATTGGGAGTGCCTGTAGATTCTAGGCAACATTTTTCAACTAACCGGTTTCATCTGCAGCTGATGGGAGTCAGTTCTTGTACTCAAGTACAAGTAAAGCTCCTTGAGAGTAAATAAGTAACTGGTCAAAGTACTCAGTACTAGTTAATCACTTGTACATCTCATACATACATAAGGAATCGTTGACTTAAAAGCCCATGACTGATGTAGCTCCATCAGGATGCAAACGATTACTTGAAGACAAGGATAACCTTTTTTTTTTTTTTAAACTAAACTAATACAATACTAATATAAACTAACAAGCACAGTACATTACAGTTTAACAAAGTTTAAATCGGAAATCACCAGGTGAAACAATAAATCGTTCTCCCCACCAGTGGTTCTGTAAAAAGCAGAGGGATGGGGCTGGAGAAATGTAACCATAGTTTAAACCATGTTTCACGGCTATAGTCCAGTGGTGTCAATCTCATTCCATGGAGAGCCTAGTGTCTGCTGTTTTTTTCTTTTCTTTTTCAATTAAACCTAACCAACCAGGTGAGGGGAGTTTCTTACTAATTAGTGACCTTAATTCATCAATTATGGGAGGAGTGCAGACACTCTGCTCACCCGTGGAATGAGTTTTGACACACGCTCGTATGTTTACATTTACTTTGTTTACAAACATTAGAGTAGAAAAAAATATATATTTTGGGATCTGATGGGGTACATGTGATGGGGATGTGTAGGGTAAATACATTCATGAGCTATATTCATGAGGCATTTATAAATTATATTCTTAAAGAATCCAAAGTGGATGTAGCAACTGCAGATTGGCCATTTTAAAGGGGTGCATTGGACCTGGTCATGTAACCCTTCTCAAATCTGTGCCACATGATCACATTGTCAACAAGGAATAAACATAAAAGTTTATTTTCCATAAAATGTTCAAACTATTTTTCCTTAGGAAGGCAGATAAAGCACATATGCAAAACAAATGGAATCACTTTTTACCCCGTGCAAACTGCACCCACCCAAACGAACACCTTCAGTCTGTGATAGATTCCTCGTCATCAGAGCTGTAGTGGATGCTGTCATAGATGTCATCTATGAAGTTATTTTCTAGGAGGGAGGTGTCTTGGCCCATAGCTTTGCTGTACATCAGTTTGACAGAGTCCTGGTGTCTTCTGAGGCTGCTGACTCTCCTCTGAAGCATGGAGAAGAGACCTCTGCTCACAGCTTCCGACTGATTCAATTGCCAGCCTAACACCAACAATCGTAATGTGTAGGATAAATACAATGACGTATTCCTTAAGTACAATAGCAATTACAAGGTGCCAACATCAATTGTACATATTAATGAACGTTCCCCTACTTTGCCTGCTTAGGTCAAGTGCCACATGTGAAGCAAGGTCTTGCACATTTTCCGATTCCCTCTTTAGGCTTTCCCAGTGCTGCTAGACTTTCTTTAGGACAATTAACTCTTCCTCCTTCAGCCGTCTCAGGAGCATCACCCGGTCAAAGGCTATTTTCTTTGTGAGTAGGTCAGCTGTAAATTCATAAGAATGCAATGTGGATTTGTAACTTTAGCAGTGCTGTCTGTGGTTACGCAACTGAACAAACACAGATAACAAAACATCATCTCATCAAAACAAAAGGAGAATGGAATTATTTGCTACATTGCATGGCTTTGAAATTAATGAGAAATGAAGTGCGTGCAATTCAGGAAATGTAACAAACCTGTCTGACGGTAGAGGTTCTGTTTCCTTTGTTTGATGCTAAGAAACAGGACTTCAATTGTTATCTGTAGTACCTGGGGACCGTCCCATGTTCTCATTTGTTTCCTCTGAAATACAGTACATCTATAAATTAACAACGTATCTCCAGCACTGAGAAGTTGCACTCACATCCTGGAGGAACATAGGGCCTGTGAAGGTTTCTGTAACAAAAGACTTGTTATGTGGGCGGTGAATGAGCCCCAACCTGGATAACCAGGGAATGTTTAGTCTGCCTCCTACCCGTCCGGCTTGATTGCACGTGTCGGTGGAATACACCCTCTGAAGGTTAGCTCTGAGTCATTGGAGTACACAAGCCTCTCCACTACGTCAAGGTGACAGTCCAGGAGAGTTACATTTAGGATTATTTATATTTTGTATTAATTTACCTGTACTATCCCATTGCTGAACTTCTGTTGTACAGAGTCTCATCGCTTAACACCCAAATCACTCTTAAACTTTGAGAGTCTGGGTCTCTTCCTGGATTTTTGCTGTTGTCTGAGAACTATGACAAAAACTAAACAGAATAACTAATTGTTTAGTTTAAATAAATTAAATCCATAGATATAATACTTCTAAAATAAATGTATTGATCTACACAATACACCTTCAAATATCTTCTGGACAATACTCTGTGCAGGTTTTTTCTTCCTTCTGTTCCACCCCATAGCCTGGATGGTTAGCATGTCTGTTCTTGCTAGAAATGCCAAATAGAACTCCTTATTCCAGATAAGTATTAACATAGCTGAATAGAACAACCTTAAACAAAATGTTTACCTCCTTTGGACATTTGCTTGGAACAGATTGCAGCCCTCGACAAGAAGCTGTTCCCTTGTTCCACTTCCTCCCCCAGAGTTGTGCCAGCTCCTTCCTGATTCCGTCCTCCCCACTTAATCTTAATTTACATTTAAAAAAAAAAAATAGACTTGATATTGCAATTATGTGAATAACAAACATCTAAATGGGAAGCCTTGTAAAGGACTGACGCTGGAAATTCTCTTTGACCAGCTTAATAAAGAAAAACTGACCTGGCATTTCAAACGATGTGCCTTTGCATGCATGACAGAAAGAAGTGGCTTCATGTTTAAGAAGAGTGGCGAGCTCTGGACAATGACGGGCAACTTTGGTCAGGTATGGCCAAAATTTGCAGATCACATACACATGAATTGTATGTTCCTGCTTCCAGACAATTCCTTCTGCAAGAACAGTGGGGACGCAAATATCACTCCACGCATCATGTTGAGGCTCCTTAGAAGTATTCCATGGCGAGAGACGGCTACTTCGAGTCCCTCTTCATCAAGTTTGTCGTTTGTTTTCCTTGATGACTCTTTAGCTGCTGTCCACTGGGATGCTCCACATACTCCTTTTCCATAACCTTAGACAATGAAGTAGAAGAGTATAGGAAGAAATAATGTTTTGGGGGGGGGGGGAGTGTTAATGGGACAGTGGTTAGGTTTTTTAAAATCTAGCTGAGGGCACTGAGCTACCCCCTGTGTTCGCTACAATGGAGATCAGAAGTTGGAGATTGACTGTCAACGCCATCAAAGAATCCTTTGTCATTAAAGGATTGAAAGGATACGTGAAATACATTAAATATATGACATATGGAATAGCAATCAAACTCAATAACTGATTGTGGGACACTTGACAATGTTGATAATTAATTTCATTACAAACTCAAAATATTTGAGCTAAAAATGACCTAAACTGCATTTGAAAACGTTCACACTGGACAAGGAAAAGACAAACCTTGTTTGGATTGTTTAAATGATATAGAGTACGGTGTTATTTGATAAATTATGAATACTTTTACATACCCTTTTTTGAATCGATACAGCTTCTTGTTCCCGTCCACTGACACTGCAAGCATGCTGGGTGAACAGACTGGGCAGTCAAAGTCCTGTATATCACAGACCAGGCTGGGCAGTCAAAGTCCTGTATATCACAGACCAGGCTGGGCAGTCAAAGTCCTGTATATCACAGACCAGGCTGGGCAGTCAAAGTCCTGTATATCACAGACCAGGCTGGGCAGTCAAAGTCCTGTATATCACAGACCAGGCTGGGCAGTCAAAGTCCTGTATATCACAGACCAGGCTGGGCAGTCAAAGTCCTGTATATCACAGACCAGGCTGGGCAGTCAAAGTCCTGTATATCACAGACCAGGCTGGGCAGTCAAAGTCCTGTATATCACAGACCAGGCTGGGCAGTCAAAGTCCTGTATATCACAGAACTAATCAGAGCGGCAGTACGTCCACTCAAATAAGCTTTTTTGAAAAGTGTCCCCACAGATCATTCCGTTCTGGTAAGGGAAAAATACATATAGAAAATATATGAAATAACTTACAACAATAGTATAAACAAAACATACTATCATTCACTATGGCTGACTGGATTTGAGATAAAGCAGGGCCAGTACATAGTATTGACAGCAAAGCAGGTGAAAGCCAATGCAAAAGTAGGATGAGTACTTATGTTGTAAAGAGCAGGAAATATTGGATGCAAGAGGGGCACAGATAAGGTGCATGGCCGGACAGTGGTGCAGGAGGCTAACACATACTGTAGCAAGAGTTTTAACATAGTTATAGTACTGGAAATAAAGTTACGTTACACAAAGTGTTGTAACAAAATGTAACCTAGTTAACCTGAAGTCATACATTGGTAAAGCTGAGTATAATTGATTGTTACCCTGCCAAAGAAGTCAGTTCGCTGCTCCAAAATCCGCATAAACGCCAGACGGGACATTCCTGGGGCTGACACTTCCAGCTCCTCAAAAGAGCTGAACACATCTACCTGGTATATGGTGTCACAGTTGACAGTGGCAGGCCAGTACCCATTCTTTATCAGATCTGCCAAGTTTGCTGTCCAGGTGCTAAGACAAGTTGTGCAGGTAAGCACAGGCACTGTGACATTGTAGCGACCTTGAGGAAATAAATGTAATCTGAATTAATGTTGTTTTACATTGCTACATCACTGTTTGGTTCTTATATTGCACATACCATTTATTCCTACGAGTATTATATGTTTCCCAGGGCCAACATGGATGGTGCTTATCAGGCAACCACATATCACCTCTGGTACATCCAATGGTAAGAAACAATCTAGGGACAATATTTATATACAACAATAAACAAGAATACATTTGAACTTTGATATAATACATTCAGCCGCAAATTTTTTTAAAGCACACCCTGTTCATGAAGTGTATATTTGCCATCACTGTGGAGAGATATGGCTGTAGTTGGAGGAAGGGGCGTGTAGAACCCCTCGATCATGGACTCTCTGTTGTGTAGGGGGAACTTTGCATGTGTAGAGACATCGCAGCCTTCGCAGTAAAGCTGTTTCGGCAGAGTCTCTACATCGCAGAATAGCCCTTTTCACATTGCATGACTGACAGATCTTCTGAGAAACATGCTCTGCAGCCAGCAGAAAATCTACAATCTCAGGCCTGGACTCCCTCCTGTGAGAGTTCCTTCCTCACTCTCCAACTGTGTGATGCACCAGGCACAGCAGGATTTGAACACTCAGGGTCTTCTAAGTCAACTAGGAGGATGTTCATTTCTCTATGAAGTATTGCTTTTTTGAAAACACAAAAATGGGAAAAGGATTAAAGTAAGAATGTGATATAATTAATCTATTAAAACGCATATTGGGCTGTCAGTAGGTGACAGCAAATATATCTATGCACAATCTATGGTGTGACAAGCCAAAAGCCTCAGCTTTGATTCTACAGTAAATTCAATTACAAGGCAGACCAAAATGTTGAGTAAAGTCTAAATTGGAATATCACACAATAGAACTTGATCCCATCATCAAAAATAAATTCTGAATGTTCTTAAAACAGCAACAACACACTTAGTACAAAACATTCTCTTTCCCTGACAGACTGACCAGGTGAAAGCTATGATCCCTTATTGATGTCACCTGTTAAATCCACCTCAGTGTAGATAAAGGGGAGGAGACAGATTAAAGGAGGATGTTTAAGCCTTGAGACAATTGAGACATGGATTGTGTATGTGTGCCATTCAGAGGGTGACTGGGCAAGACAAAATATTTAAGTGCCTTTGAAAGGGGTATGGTAGTAGGTGCCAGGTCCAACGGTTTGTGTCAAGAACTGCAACGCTGCTGGGTTTTTCACGATCCGCATTTAATCGTGTGTATCAAGCATGGTCCACCACCCAAAGGACATCCAGCCAAATTGACAACTGTGGGAAGCATTTGAGTCAACATGGGCCAGCATCCCTTTGGAACACTTTCGACACCTTGTGGAGTCCACACCCTGACGAATTGAGGCTGACCTGAGCGCAAAAGGGAGTGAAACTCAATATTAGGAATATTTTGTACACTCAGTGTATTTTGACGACAGAGTAAACTCTCCTCAAAGGCAAATGCTTCCAGCTTCCACAATTACAGACAGTGGTTACAAAAAGGAACAACACTGTGTAAACATTCCAATAGTGGATTTGAATGAATTCAACTAAGACTAATTCCGTAATGTGGAACGGCAGATTGCTTCATATTAAAGGAAATGTGGAGGAAAAACCTCTGCCAGGATGTTGTTGTTGCACTCCCCTACAGAAGTATTTGGACAGTGATGCTAAAATGTTGAATTCGTCTCTATACTCCAGCATTTTCAATTGCTTTGTCGAGAAGCTACCTGCAAGTAAGCATTTCGTTGGATCGTGTTACCATCCGTATCCTGTACATACGACTAATAAAACTTGCAACTAGACATACAGTGCATTGCGAAAGTATTCGGCCCCCTTGAACTTTGCGACCTTTTGCCACATTTCAGGCTTCAAACATAAAGATATAAAACTGTATTTTTTTTGTGAAGAATCAACAACAAGTGGGACACAATCATGAAGTGGAACGACATTTATTGGATATTTCAAACTTTTTTAACAAATCAAAAACTGAAAAATTGGGCATGCAAAAATATTCAGCCCCTTTACTTTCAGTGCAGCAAACTCTCTCCAGAAGTTCAGTGAGGATCTCTGAATGATCCAATGTTGACCTAAATGACTAATGATGATAAATACAATCCACCTGTGTGTAATCAAGTCTCCGTATAAATGCACCTGCACTGTGATAGTCTCAGAGGTCCGTTAAAAGCGCAGAGAGCATCATGAAGAACAAGGAACACACCAGGCAGGTCCGAGATACTGTTGTGAAGAAGTTTAAAGCTGGATTTGGATACAAAAAGATTTCCCAAGCTTTAAACATCCCAAGGAGCACTGTGCAAGCGATAATATTGAAATGGAAGGAGTATCAGACCACTGCAAATCTACCAAGACCTGGCCGTCCCTCTAAACTTTCAGCTCATACAAGGAGAAGACTGATCAGAGATGCAGCCAAGAGGCCCATGATCACTCTGGATGAACTGCAGAGATCTACAGCTGAGGTGGGAGACTCTGTCCATAGGACAACAATCAGTCGTATATTGCACAAATCTGGCCTTTATGGAAGAGTGGCAAGAAGAAAGCCATTTCTTAAAGATATCCATAAAAAGTGTCGGTTAAAGTTTGCCACAAGCCACCTGGGAGACACACCAAACATGTGGAAGAAGGTGCTCTGGTCAGATGAAACCAAAATTGAACTTTTTGGCAACAATGCAAAACGTTATGTTTGGCGTAAAAGCAACACAGCTCATCACCCTGAACACACCCTATCCCCACTGTCAAACATGGTGGTGGCAGCATCATGGTTTGGGCCTGCATTTCTTCAGCAGGGACAGGGAAGATGGTTAAAATTGATGGGAAGATGGATGGAGCCAAATACAGGACCATTCTGGAAGAAAACCTGATGGAGTCTGCAAAAGACCTGAGACTGGGACGGAGATTTGTTTTCCAACAAGACAATGATCCAAAACATAAAGCAAAATCTACAATGGAATGGTTCAAAAATAAACATATCCAGGTGTTAGAATGGCCAAGTCAAAGTCCTGACCTGAATCCAATCGAGCATCTGTGGAAAGAACTGAAAACTGCTGTTCACAAATGCTCTCCATCCAACCTCACTGAGCTGGAGCTATTTTGCAAGGAGGAATGGGAAAAAATGTCAGTCTCTGGATGTGCAAAACTGATAGAGACATACCCCAAGCGACTTACAGCTGTAATCGCAGCAAAAGGTGGCGCTACACAGTATTAACTTAAGGGGGCTGAATAATTTTGCACGCCCAATTTTTCAGTTTTTGATTTGTTAAAGTTTGAAATATCCAATAAATGTCGTTCCACTTCATGATTGTGTCCCACTTGTTGTTGATTCTTCACAAAAAAATACAGTTTTATATCTTTATGTTTGAAGCCTGAAATGTGGCAAAAGGTCGCAAAGTTCAAGGGGGCCGAATACTTTCGCAAGGCACTGTATAAAGTGCTTTCATTTCGAACCGGTAAGTCAGAAAAGTCTGAAAATACCCTGAAATAACCTCATATCAAACATTTGATCTCAAATCCCAAATTCTGGAGACTTGAGACACATTTAAAAATGTTGCATCACTGTCATAATAAAGATGTCGTGCAGTATAATTCAGTAACACCAAGATGACCCCAATTTTGAAAGTAAAACAATATTAACATACCTATTTCTTCATCAATGTTTAAAACTGGAGTGGATTCCAATCCACTGGTCCTTGTCTCTAAAATAAGATATGCAAAAAAGGAAAGGATTAGACTTAAAAGGGGCATTCAGAAGTTGATAAAGCCATTTTTGGATTTATATTAATGATATATGGTTAAAACTATTCTTTTAATAACAATGATGGTAAGTTATTGCACTAATAGCTCTGTCAATAAATTGAAAGTGGTTACAATTCACCAACCCCATCACTCAGCTTTTAATAAAAACAGGGGAGGGAAGTGTGCTTTGTTATTGTTTCAACTACCAATTATAGATTTAATAAAAATACAATAAATGAATTACAAGGCCACTGAATAACAAGGAATTGTGTAGATTAATATATCCAATCGCTCATCAATACCTGATTCTTCCTCCTCAGTGACTGGTCCAGAAGGTTGCACTAGTCTGGCTCTTGATGTACTGGCCCTTGGAGCTGAAAAAAAATGAGAATAAAAAGCTTTTTAATACAAAAGATTTGCTGGAGTTCTGACTCTCCTTTCGTTAAATATGTATTTTCATCAGAGACAGACAACAGTTAGAGACAGGGAAAGGTGGGATCAGACCTGCATGTAATGTATTATGTGCTGTGGGTAGATGGTACTAGACCGGCCTATGGCACGGCAACAAACCTTTGATATGCTATGATACAGTATGTTTGAAAGGAAAAAGTCACATCAGGGACCAATAAAATTAAACACCTAGACGGGATGAAACTTACCAACAGAAGTGGATGTAGTTGCCTTCCTGGTTTGAGGAACAATCTGTCCTCTCATCCCTTTGTCTCCATCTGAACCTAATCCCTGGAGGCTTGTTTGTCTTTTTCTTCTTATTTTCCTAAAAAAGTGCATTTCAATTATCATGGCTGGCCCACTAATAAAAGTCTCCCACAAGCATGGCTTGCTTGTGCACATATGGAGCACAAGCAATAATTTTATTGAGGAAAGGCACCTGCAGTAGACCCACGTTCTGGCTCACTCACACAGCTTAAATGTGTAGAAGTTCACACGGATGCTAACAAGTGCACCCTTGTGCCTCATGCTCAATGGGCACTACTCTGGACGGCTCTGACTTAGAATACGTGGACAACTACAAATACCTGGGTGTCTGGTTAGACTGTAAACTCTCCTTCCAGACTTACATTAAGCATCTCCAATCCAAAATTAAATCTAGAATTGGCTTCCTATATCGCAACAAAGCATCCTTCACTCATGCTGCCAAACATACCCTCGTAAAACTGACCATCCTACCGATCCTCGACTTCGGTGATGTCATCTATAAAATAGCCTCCAACACTCTACTCAACAAACTGGATGCAGTCTATCACAGTGCCATCAGTTTTGTCACCAAAGCCCCACACACTACCCACCATTGCGACCTGTACGCTCTCGTTGGTTTGCCCTCGCTTCATACTCGTCGCCAAACCCACTGGCTACAGGTTATCTACAAGTCTCTGCTAGGTAAAGCCCCGCCTTATCTCAGCTCACTGGTCACCATAGCAGCACCCACTCGTAGCACGCGCTCCAGCAGGTATATCTCACTGGTCACCCCCAAAGCCAATTCCTCCTTTGGTCGTCTTTCCTTTCAGTTCTCTGCTGCCCATGACTGGAACGAATTGCAAAAATCTCTGAAGCTGGAGACTCACATCTCCCTCACGAGCTTTAAGCACCAGCTGTCAGAGCAGTTTACAGATCACTGCACCTGTACTTAGCCTATCTGTAAAGAGCCCCTCTACCTACCTCATCCCCATACTGGTATTTATTTAGCTCCTTTGCACCCCAGTATCTCTACCTGCACATTCATCTTCTGCCGATCTACCATTCCAGTGTTTAATTGGAATTTGTAATTACTTCGCCACCATGACCTATTTATTTCCTTAACTTACCTCATTTGCACTCACTGTATATAGACTTTTTGTTTTCTTTTGTTCTACTGTATTATTGACTGTATGTTTTGTTTATTCCATGTGTAACTCTGTGTTGTTGTATGTGTCGAATTGCTACGCTTTTATCTTGGCCAGGTCGCAGTTGCAAATGAGAACTTGTTCTCAACTAGCCTACCTGGTTAAATAAAAGGTGAAATAAATAAATAAAAAATATCATTGATGCCCGTGTTCAGGTCATATCACGGAGTCTACGTTTAAATTCACATCTGTGCCAGGTGGGGTCTACTTTGACAAACAAAAAGCAATGATAAATCATAACGCTGTGGTGCTGGGGTTGTGTTGGGAATATTTATGCACGTATGGGAGCTGTAGGGGTTACATTACCGGTAATGTACGACTTGTTACATTACCCGTTCTGGGTTGAGCTCCTCAGCCAGTCTTTTTGCCTCGTTAATGGCCTCGTCCAGTTGGGCTTGTGGGTCCTTCTCTTGGTTGAGCTCCTCTGCAAGGCGTTCTGCCTTTTTAATAGCCTCATCCAGTTGGTCTTGGGGGTCTTCAAAGGACTTACCATCTCAAAAGAAACACAAAGAGAAAACTTCCAATCCTAACACATTCCTTCACATAGTAACCTCCCCCGTCTATGAGAAAAGCTGCATGTCATTGATAGCGTGTGTGTTTTACGATGTCCTGTACGTCACTAAAGGTCATCATCCTCCCGTCACTAAAGGTCATCATCCTCCTCCACACACAGACTGACTGATCTACAAATCACTTTGCATAACAAATACATATCTATTATTACTTGCAGATCAGTCAGTCTTTACCAACAATGCACTATTAGTCTGTCACTTCCTTGTTCATGTTGTTCTATGGCATGTGTGCAACTCCAGTCCTTAAAGGCTACAGTGTCTACAAGTTTTGATCAATTTAGATCATTGACTAGTTAGGCCCAACTCTCACCTGATTGTCTGTCTAAACAGGATTTCATCAACTCCTTTACGTCCCTCCTAGGCTCCCTCTCACCTTCTTCCAAGGAGAAGTCGCAAGATGAATACAGATTAAGTGGCAATGTATAGGTATAGGTGGCTAAAATAATAAGTGAGAATGATATCCAAATATACGCAAGTAATGCAACAAAAATATCAAAACATTCTATGTTGTGTATGCAACTTTCCTAATTCACCTTAGTTACGTAACCTTCCTTACTGGTTTGGTTTAACACGTTTTTTTTTAAACCAAACACTTTAACAAACACAAAACAAATGTGTATGTATGCTGTATTTCTGACAAGGGACGAACTGGCGACCTACCTGTTATCTGTCCAGGGTCGATGTGTGGGCGAAAAATCTACAAACAACAAATGTCACATGGCCGAATGTCATGTAACCATTCTTGTTCTTCTTGTAACATTCCGGTAGGCTAGACACTTTCCGGTGTTTTTCTGCCAGTCACAGGTCGACGCAGGTATTACACATGATTGATCGTTCTCATAACCGTAGGTGCAGCCAAGTTGAAATACGAACGCTTTCTAGCTATTTCGCACTGACGGTAATTTGAACACAAGATCGTTTCTTGTGAAAAGGTGCTTACACTCAGAGCCATGTATTTACACTCAGCCACCCTAGCCTTAGTACGGGTTAACGTTTTGGTCATTTTGGTTGGCCAACTAAATTTAAGACTACAATAATGACAACATTGGTTTCCCCAAATGTTATAAGAAAATAAATGTTTTGGTATTTATGGACAATGGCAAGGCTGCTATTGTGTTTCAGTTACATTCTGGTCAATAAAAATGTTTTACACGTTTGTTTTTTGTAAGAAATACATGGACATGCATTGCTTACATTCATTCTATACTGAAAGTCTGTTCATAAAAATCGATAACAGTACATACAACCACAATGTTTTAATAGGGATTAAACAAATACAAAATATCTACATATTCATAACGTTAAATAAATAATGAAATACAGGCTATCGCGTCTACGGTTGTTGCAAAGGCTTGTGTGTCGCCTACTGGTTGAATTCGTGTCTTGTCGCACCAATTAAGTTGCACACAAATTCGTATATTTTCGAACGAATTGAACCACACAAAAATGCACAAAAGCGCACGAAATCTACTGAAATACATTTTGTACATATATGCGCGAATTGAATGTGAGGTTGGGCTGAAAACACAGGCAAATAGCCAACAACACAGGAATAGACATAACAAAACAATAATGTTTACAACACTTCCAGCAGTGAGGGAATGCAAAGTAACGAGATGACTGGCGAGACTCTCTCTCTATGCTGCACAAACACTTAATGTTAAGTGGGATAAGTGAAAGTGAAGTTGGCAAGCCCCTGCGAGGGGAAAGATACAGACACAGAGACACTAGCTGTGCTCGAATACCCATACTGTATACTACATACTTGAGAGTATACTACATACTATTTGTTCACAGGATACTGAAATAAACTAACATTATTCTTCCTGTTGAGCATACTAGCGCTTCGCCTGTTTACCGGAAGTTGATGCTGTGTTGCTATGCAACTTCTTGCTTGCATGTTAGCAATATATATTACGACTTCATTAACAATGTCCATTAAGAACGCACAGCGACTATACAACTTAACTAAGCTAAGAATGACATGAATAATCAAGTCAATAGGTTGCGTTTGTATATTCACTCCGGCTAGCTATTCCGACGATTTCAGAGCACACTCGTCTATGTGCCGAATATACAAACGCTCAACACCGTTGAATACAGCTGGTGTCAGTAAACATCAGCAAAAAGCGTAATTATATTATTGCCAGCTGCACTGTTAGTCACCAACGCTCTGGATACATGAAAACAGCCTAACCAGCTCTGCTAGGGAGAGTAAAATGGTCAGAGTGAGGTGTTCTCTAATTTGTATCTGGAAGTAGCTAGCCAACGTTAGCCAGTTAGCTTAGGTGCTTGACTGTCATTGTGAGTTCAGAATGCTCGGATCAACCAGAGCGCGCTCTGAGAGTGAAACGGAATTCACGGACACAGAGTTGGGTAGTTAGTTAGATAGCATATAGTTAATATACAGGCACGTTCGATGTATTAGTGGCCAACTAACGTTAGGTAGCTAGCTGACATACTGGTACATGCTGCTGTAATGATACATGTGTGGTTCATAAGGATAGCGTAGCTAACAAATTGTCAGCCAACATACTGTAACTTGTTACTTATTTGAAAAGTAATTACTTTATTACATTGCTCAACATTTGTCATAATTAGTTAAAGCAATTAATTTGTCTCTGCATATTTTCTGCCATTTTCTTAAAATCTGAAAACGTTGTGATGCCACCCCTATTTTCGGAAGATTTGCCTTATGGGCCTTCAAAGCACGGAAATAGTGTTCACTGCTTGTATACTTTGTATTTTGGCGATCATCCGGTGCGTCTTGCATGTCCCTGTCCGGTAACTTCTTGCATACTATATCCATGCTATGACCAATAAGCATACTACATACTCAATTTACGTCACAAATAGTGCGGTTAGTATGAGTGTTCGAACAGCTACTGTTAATAGCTAGCTAAATAGCCAACCTATAATTGTATCAGACAATAGCGGACTCAAATCCCGGTGGGCTGGTCAACCTCTGGGCCGGTGGGCTGCCTGCCTTATACATTTTTCACTACTAATAAAAAAGTTGGCAGAAGGTAGAGCGACACGGGCCAACCCCCTCTTTCCCCCAGGCCGGTTTGTCTATTCCAAACCAACGTCTATGCAACCATTAGCCCCGCCCCCTTTGTCTCACTCCACACACTTTAACACAGCTCGAAAACTAGCTACAATAGAAAATGGAAAAGCAGAGTAAAACATGTAAGGGTGGGGCTGAAAAGTTAAGAGACGAGTCAAAAGTCTTCACTCAAATGCAAGTAAATGTAAAAAACGAACCAACTTATTTGGTAGTAGTAGTACCAGTGCCACAGACACTAACATCAAGTGCTAGACCTGGCAAGAGGAAGATGCCACAACCCGGTTCACAGATAAAAGAGTAGACGGAGAGGACAGCACAGCCGAAGCGGTAGACATGTGCCTAAATGTGTTACAAATACTACATGTTATATAATAATGTATTTTTATTTGACCTTTTATTTAACTAGGCAAGTCAGTTAAAACTTCTTGCGGATCAGTGGGACGCTAGTGTCCCATTTTGACAACTTCCGGTGAAATTGCAGAGTGCCAAATTTAAATTAAATTACTATAAATATTAAATTTCATGATTTCACAAGTGCAATACATCAAAATAAAGCTTAACTTGTTGTTAATCCAGCCGCCGTGTCAGATTTCAAAAAAGCTTTATGGCGAAAGCAAACCATGCGATTATCTGAGGATAGCGCCCAGCACACAAATGCATAACAAATCATTATCAACCAGGGAGTTGCGACACGAAAGTCAGAAATAGCGATATAATATATGCCTTACCTTTGAAGATCTTCTTCTGTTGGCACTCCAAAAGGTCCCAGTTACATGACAAATGGTCCTTTTGTTTGATAATGTCCTTCTTTTATATGGTGCGCTTCCGTCAATAATCCACTCGTTTCCCCCCCTTCAAAATGCATACAAAATGAATCCCAAACGTTACCAATAAACTTATCCAAACAAGTCAATCAACGTTTATAATCAAACCTTAGGTACCCGAATACGCAAATAAACTATCAAATTTAAGACGGAGAATTGTTATTGTCTTTAGCGGAGAAAAATACCAAAGAATGCGCTCTCATTTACGTGCTTGGGAACACTACAACCAAAATGGGAGCCACCTAGAAAAACTACAATTTCTGGCTCATTTTTCCAAAAACCAGCCCGAAACTCTTTCTAAAGACTGTTGACATCTAGTGGAAGCCCTAGGAACTGCAATCGGGCACGATTTCGCCCTATTAGAAAAGTGCCAGCCATTGAAATCAGTGGTAGGATGATTTTTTTTTGGAGGGGGGGGGGGGGTTGTCCTCGGGGTTTCACCTGCCATTTCAGTTCTGTTATACTCACAGACATTATTTTAACAGTTTTAGAAACTTTAGAGTGTTTCCTATCCAAATCTACCAATTATATGCATACCCTAGCTTCTGAGTCTGAGTAGCAGGCAGTTTACTTTGGGCACGCTTTTCATCCGGACGTCAAAATACCGCCCCCTATCCCAAAGAAGTTAAGAACAAATTCTTATTTTCAATGACGGCCTAGGAACAGTGGGTTAACTGCCTTGTTCAAGGGCAAAATTACAGATTTTTACCTAGTCAGCTTGGTGTTTCGATCTTGCAACCTTTTGGTTACTGGCCCAACACTCTAACCACTAGGCTACCCTGCCACACCCATGAATGAAATGAGTGAAATGCAAATATTTGTGCCACGGGCAGGGGAAAGGGGACACCGGAGCTCAACCCGCTTGATGAGCGACTTGCTGGTATTATAGGGGATTCCCTCCTGAGTAGAGTAGTGACGGAGGTGGAAGGGGACAGGGACATGCAAGACGCATCGGATGATCCAGGTATGTAATTAGTATTCCCTCGTTTGAAAAGAGTAAACAAAATGCATTCAAGTTGTGTTTAAAAGTTTATTTACACAAACAATTGTGACATTTTCTATTGTTTTTGTCGCTGCGTGTTCCTGCGGGGTCGGTGGTGCTGCAGCTGAGCAGGAGCTGACTGCGCCCAGCCCCGGCGTCTCCACTGCACCACATGCGTCACAACCCTCCGGAAGCCGTGTCCTCATAGATGTAGTCCTGCAAACGCAAAGAGACACCATCTACGCTATTAACGAGGTTGCCAAGGAGTTGAAGTGGAACAGGCACGGCTTGGTTTTTGCGGGTGCTTCTCTGTAAAGCTGGGCCCACTACAGCACAGAAATCTAAGAGAACAGCTCTTGGTAATCGGACCGGCTCATAAGCCACTCATCATCGTTGGCAAGTAAATCTTGCTGGTCTCTGAAAATTTGCTCTCTCCGCCGAATTCTTCCATTTGCCAAATCTTCCAACAGTGCCAAAGCAGCCGTTGTGCGTCATTACACGTTGTAATTGCATCCCATTTTATACCCACCCATTTGATTGTCAAAGCCAGCCAATTGCTTAACACCTTCAGGTGTTGTAATTACCCTGATTGTAACTGGCAATGACAGGCCCATTATCACATTGACAGTTCAGCGCAACGAACATGTGATAACAATATATGAAACTGTGCACTCGTATCTATCTGCCCAACTGAGGCATCGAAAACGACATCAGTTTAAACTAATTTGTCCTACAGTTGACCTTATTTAAGAGAATACATTTCATTACATGCAAGTATTGTTTAATAATTACAAATCCAATTAAATATGATTCCGATTAAACTGTACAACATATTTGAGGGGGTTATTAGCAAAAACAGATTTATTATCCTAAATCATGTTTTTTATGGGTTTTTTTTGTGTGCACTCCAGGGAACTCCTCATATATAATACGTGAGGTAATATTTAAATGTATTTTACACAATGGTATCAATTTCAAAGCGTTTCTCGAGTTTCATCCTTCTGTTTCATCCCTCTGCCATCTGAGTTGCAATTTCTCATTTCTCGAGTTAATGTGCATACCTATGGGTCAAAGTGTCCGTGGAGGACCGCACATTCTCCCATCAAGTTAGTTTTTTATAAATCCCAAAGTTTGCTTAGAAGGTGGCAGACGCCTTTTGTGCCTACGCAACATTTATAACTGAGGCCCCAGGACACCATATATTATAGTCTCTAAAAGGAACAATATTACCACCGTCTCTTGCGCATGTCATTTTCCATATGGATCCATAACCAATTACTATGAGAATAAAGATCACTGAAAGACAAACATTGAAACAAAGTAGGCTAATGAAGGTAAACAAATTATTGGAAGGGGAAAAAGACACCATTCAGAGGTCAAGACAAGGCTGCTCTGAGACAAACATGGTCTTGATAAATCAATGACATTTCTATTTTCAGTTTGGGTATTGGTTAGACTACAATTATGGTGTGGAAATGTATTTCTTAGTTAGATTGGCTGTATCACAACCGGCCGTGATTGGGAGTCCAATACTGCGGCACACAATTGGCCCAGTGTCGCCCAAGTTTGGCCGGTGTAGGCCATCACTGTAAATAAGACTTTGTTCTTAGCTGACTTGCCTAGTTAAATAAAAGGTCATGTTGTACAGCACCATATTTTCCTAATGGAAACCCTGAGGGTTTTGTTGTTCTTGCGATAGAAACACAATAATATGAATCAAATGAATTAACCTACATTTCTTAAAATCAATCCCAATCCCATATACTCTGTTCTTTAAAAAAAAGGGTTTAAATTCTCTAGTAGAGCCAATAACTTTAGGTTATTTGAAAACGAAATAATCTCCAAAATATCGTTAATGTTTTCAAACACTTGTTTTTCACAAGGGCTATTAGCAGGACAATAGACACGATGTGGTCCCAAAAACACCTCTGACAAAGGGTCCAGCATGTCTCTGGATGATGATCGAGCTCGGTCCGACACGGGCTGCTTTATTTATTATTAACATTTATTTTTTTTATTATTTTCTTCTTCATATTTTCACATTGTGTAGCCTACAGTAGCATACAGTGATGACTCTAGCACATGTCAGTGCAAGAGGCATCACTACAGTCCCTAGTTCGAATCCAGGCCGTGATAGTTCACATCTGGCCGTGATAGGGAGTCCCATAGGCTGGTGCACAATTGGCCCAGCGTCGTTTTGCCGGTGTAGGTCGTCATTGTAAATAAGAATTTGTTCTTAACTGAATTGCATAGTTAAATAAAGGTTAAAAAAAAATTGTTGCAATTTTGTAATGTGTTTTGTTTGGTAAATTGTTTTGTAAACATTAATTCACATTTGTGGTGCCACTAAATAAACAATGAAAAAAAAATGGTTTTGTTTGTTTCTTCCTTATCAGAACACGCTGTAACTGGACTGTAGAATATTATTTACTAAAACTGTTGTTACACTAAAGTTTTTATTTTAAGAGAAACGAAAATGACCTGGATGCTATGTACAGTATTATAGTCTCTAAATGGAAAAATATTCCCCCTGTCTCTTGCGCATGTCATTTTCCAGATTTGCCCTAATGAAAAATGCCCCTTAGATATTAATTTAGAATCCTCTAAATGTAATTATTGTCATATAGAGCCATATACAGTGCCTTGCGAAAGTATTCGGCCCCCTTGAACTTTGCGACCTTTTGCCACATTTCAGGCTTCAAACATAAAGATATAAAACTGTATTTTTTTGTGAAGAATCAACAACAAGTGGGACACAATCATGAAGTGGAATGACATTTATTGGATATTTCAAACTTTTTTAACAAATCAAAAACTGAAAAATTGGGAGTGCAAAACATATCCAGGTGTTAGAATGGCCAATTCAAAGTCCAGACCTGAATCCAATCGAGAATCTGTGGAAAGAACTGAAAAGTGCTGTTCACAAATGCTCTCCATCCAACCTCACTGAGCTCGAGCTGTTTTGCAAGGAGGAATGGGAAAAAAATTCAGTCTCTCGATGTGCAAAACTGATAGAGACATACCCCAAGCGACTTACAGCTGTAATCGCAGCAAAAGGTGGCGCTACAAAGTATTAACTTAAGGGGGCTGAATAATTTTGCACGCCCAATTTTTCAGTTTTTGATTTGTTAAAAAAGTTTTAAATATCCAATAAATGTCGTTCCACTTCATGATTGTGTCCCACTTGTTGTTGATTCTTCACAAAAAAATACAGTTTTATATCTTTATGTTTGAAGCCTGAAATGTGGCAAAAGAGCGCAAAGTTCAAGGGGGCCGAATACTTTCGCAAGGCACTGTAGATTGCAAAATAGTTGGAGATTTTTGATGGTTTATGAATTGACACGCAATTTTACATTCCTCCTGAACATTCCCCCCTCCCCCCCCAAAAAAAATACACTTATTTTTAAGTTTCAACTTGATCAGAACAAGCTGTAACTGGACTGTAGCATATTACTTGCTAAAACTGTTGTTCTACTAAAATATTATTATTATTATTAGATATTCTCACAGCGCACATTTGTCAATCCCAAACTCTAAAAGTACAATGAAGAATGTAAACAAGATACTGTGTTTTTGTTTACAGTAGTGATGGACAGCTGGAGGCATTTTGAAAGCAGGTTTTCACAAGTGTACTGTAGTTCTGTAGCAGGTGTAGCCCATCATGCAAACAATGTTTCCTATTAGCAGGACAATAGACTCTTCATAGCCCGGCTACTGTAGGTGTGAAAATCCCCCAATTTGCAATGTACTCAATGCTTAAGTACTCTAAAGTGTTACATTTCTAACTCAGGACCTCAAGCAACCGCACAATGTCAGAAAGCCATATAGATTGCAAAATAGTTGCGAAGAGATTCCATGGCACATGGTTTATGAATTGACACACAACTCTTCCATAGCCTAGCTGCTGTAGGTGTGTAAATCCCCCCATTTGGCCCTAACAGTTCTTGCTCAACATCTTTATGCTTTCATTAATAAAATAATGAGAAAAAAGACAGTCAAAATGCAGATGTTTATTTAAACAAAATTTTAGTTGAACTTTCCCCCAGCTCCACGACCATGGGTAAAACCTTGCTGAGATGATCAATGTATTTTTGCATTGTTGTATCGTCAATTTCTCAAGCCAAAACGTCTTGATGGCCTTCACCAGTTCATTTTTGCTTGTAGGCTTGGCAGAGTTACGGATTAATGTTTTCAGTTGATGCCAAACAAGTTAGATCGGGTTTTAAATCATGAGACCAATACATATAGAGATTAAAAATATATATTTTTAGATATACTGTAGGCCTACCGTAGGTGTTGTAGGTATTTTATTTATATTATTTTACTACATATTGGTCTACTTACTCTGCTGGCGTCTTGACCCAGTTTATGCCCTCAATTGCGATGCAAACCCGGGCGGCAGTGTGTTTTGGGTCGTTGTCTGCATTTGGAGAAGAATAAAATACATTTAGCGTAACAGCCAACGTAAGGAACAATACTAGAAATATACATGTAAATAGGTCTAAACATAAAATATTGCTATAATCCTACCTTGAAAGAAACAATGTAGTCCCCAGAAACACCTCTCTGACATAGGGTCCAGCATATCTCTTGATGATTTCTTCCTCAAAGAAATCTCGAGCCATGATTCCTGAAAAAGGAGGCAACAGTGAATTATTGTGGAATACATAGCAGTCTGTGAGGTGTAGGGAACAATATTGTATGTATCTTTTGCTTTGCAAATAGCTAAACTTTACCATCAAAAATAAAATATGGGCCTGGTCCCTGGCGAGAAATTGCCTCCAACACATGGAGTTTGAACGGATGCTTGGGACTCGGCTTGCTTGATCTTCTTCCTTTTATTCCGTAGCAATTCTGAGCAAATTGCTCAAGGGCCACGGTTGATTCGTCTGTGAAATGATTCGCCAGCTTTGATCCATGCCTGGGCCTGCAGGATGAAAAGTAATTTTGTTGTCAGACGAATCATTGGGTCGAAACTACAGAAAAGTACAAAACAGGAGAACACACATTGTTAATTTTCTCAAAATAACAACAAATTATATATATATATATATATATATATATATATATATATATATATATATATATATATATATATATATATATATATATATATATATATATATATATATATATATATATATACACACACACAGTGGGGCAAAAAACTATTTAGTCAGCCACCAATTGTGCAAGTTTTCCCACTTAAAAAGACGAGAGAGGCCTGTAATTTACATCATAGGTACACTTCAACTATGACAGACAAAATGAGAAAAAAAATCCAGAAAATCACATTGTAGGATTTTTTATGAATTTCTTTGCAGATTATGGTGGAAAATAAGTATTTGGTCACCCACAAACAAGCAAGATTTCTGGCTCTCACAGACCTGTAACTTCTTAAAGTCTTAAAGAAGTAGGACGATTCTAAGGACCTGTGACTGGGGCCCATTTTTTTCAATATTAAATTATTAACCGATCATATAATAGTTTTATTAGTACATTGTAAATAAAATAACGAAAAGACAGGAGAGAGAAAAGAAAGGGTGACAGTATGTCACCCAATTGTTCACAAAAGAAGGTGGGTGTAGTCCGTGAAATGTGTTAGCTTAGTCCATAGTGAAATAGGCTCATTTTGCTCCACTAACATTAGTTACTTTACAGAAAATTCTGTGTGTTTACATTTCGCTCCTCTTTTAGCCGACATTTAATCACTTTTAGCAAGCTATTCGTACTAAATCAGTTGTCCCTGCCCCTGCCTGGTGCCAGGCCCAAGAGATGCAGCTTCAGGCCCATCCCCATACCCCTGAACCAGCCCTACTCCCAACTGAAGAAGGAGGTGAGCTGCATTGTGTTGAATGACATGTCAGTTGGCATAATTGCAGGTACTGCAATGCATTGAGGACAGGAATAGGATTCTCCAGTCAGAAAAAATCTCCCTTGACACAGAGCCAAAGATTCCATGATGAGACCTCTCAAGAGGAGACAGCTCGGCCTCCCGGGTGGCGCAGTGGTTAAGGGCGCTGTACTGCAGCGCCAGCTGTGCCATCAGAGTCCCTGGGTTCGCGCCCAGTCTCTGTCGTAACCGGCCGCCACCGGGAGGTCCGAGGGGCGACGCACAATTGGCCTAGCGTCGTCCGGGTTAGGGAGGGATTGGTCGGTAGGGATCTCCTTGTCTCATCGCGCACCAGCGACTCCTGTGGCGGCCCGGGCGCAGTGCCCTCTTTGGACTTAAGGGCTGTCTTTTGGTTCTCTTCGAAGGCTTTATGCATCTAAACTACACCTGCAGATTCCCGAGTACTGTATTGCACAACGACAACACAACACAGAATAAGAATGGACTGGACATGACATTTCTTCAATGTATTTCTATATCTGCAATGCAGTGGCGCTCGGTGCCGTTTAAGATGAGGGACGACAATTTTTTGAGGCAGCACGGCCTTATTTCTATTTAGCATATTGGATGACTGTGATTCATATTCCATTCATCCAGCTCAATGTAACATTACGCTACTACACGATACAACGTTTTTCCCTATACCCATCATTAGGATGCTACAACCTAGCTTATGAATGAAAGTTTACAACGCAGGTGCACAGGTCGAGAGAAATTTGAGTAATCAAGCTGACAGACATTGACACGCTCAACACTGCCTTGCACACTTTTGCTGCATCTAGTTTATTTGGGGTGTAATCTTAGTCCAACAGTTGCAAAAAACGTTTTCTATTGGTCAAATTACGGTACGTTTGTCCCTGTTTCGTTCCGTTTGCTTCCTTTTATGATTTTTCTTTCCTCAACAGAATCGGCGATATGAATACACCCCTGATCACACGCAAACACAGTTGACTTTAATAGCAGCCACATACAAACAGAATGATCCCTTTGATCGTTGTATAATTAGTTCTCGCATCTACGCGCTCTCCTCCTCTCAACTTTTCCCTTCGCTTGTGGACTTCAGTGCACAACACATCAGCTGTCTATGACCAGGCAATAAAACCTTTCAGAGCCAAACCTTCATATCATAACAGCTACACACAACCTACATCATTGTCACCATATTAAAGTCAGAGTCAACATATCTAATAGAACTAACTCATTAGTAAACACAATCATGCAGTAGTGTACTGTCAGCAGTTAGCAGTTTAGCAGTTACACCGGCAGGCCCCGGTGGCAATACATTTATAAAACCAAAAGTTTACCTTGACTTGGAAGACTTCCAGTGTTGAATAACCATAGCTTCCTAGCTAACATAGCGTCCCCCTGTTTGAGCAATGTTTGAGTAGGCTAAACTAGCTAGCTGCATTTGCTAGCTAAGTAATTAAAACTTTGTCACTTTTGTTTTATCTCTCTCGCTTCTTCATTTTGGAAGAAATTAATTTGTTCAAAACTGTTCAACTATTGTCTCTCTATCTCTTTGAGTCAAATACTCACAACATTTTATATACTGCTGTGCTAGCCAGCTGTAGCTTATGCTTTCAGTACTAGATTGATTTTCTGAACCTTTGATTGGTCGGACAACATGTCAAGGCCAGGCACCACAGGCAAAAATTGTGATTTTGTTTCCATCTGTTCATTTTCAGATTTGGGTATATTTTGCAACGATAACTTCCATACTTTCATAAAATGTACAAATAAATCGGCAATAATGTATATAAATACTTTATTTGTATAATTTTATCCCAACTCCGTCAACTACACCAACCATAAATGTCGTTTTTGATAGCATGTTTCGTGTAGAACTTCAACCGCTACTTTCAAAACTCTTTATGTTGAATCATATATCGTTCAAAAGCTTGTTTTCCGGAGCATATTGTTAGCTAGTCCATACATGGCTATATCCATTGGAGACGGAAGTGCTTCGTGTTGAAAGATGAGTAATTTCCTGACATCCGATTGGTTACTGGCATTTAAAGGCCCTTTCCGGCAACCTGATTGGTTAAAATGTCTCACAGGACTCCATTGTTTGAAATGATCTCACGTGAAGAATCAACGTGAAGAGAGACCAAATGAGAACATCTCGAAGAATATACCTACAATATGTGAATAAAAATAGGCGATCTCAGTTAGCCAAAACAATTAGCCTGGTCTGCCGATCGAGGCAGCGGCAGTACAGATAGAGGAGGAAAAGGAGGTAGCCCGCAGCATCTCAACGCAAATTAGTTGAGATGAAGATAACTAGCAGCGACCAATAGAAGCCAACAGTGGCTTTTATTCCACGTCTCAAATAAACCAACGTGTACATTATTTGATTTGCCCTAAGTGTCTAAACACTGGACTGAAAATCACCATAGACTTCACCAACCAGTGATTCTGTCATGATAAAATGGGCAGACTGTAAAAGTGACCGTGATGCATTTAGGAGTGTTTACACTTCCTCCAGGCTGCAGGAGTGCTCCAGGGGAGATGTGGCATTTGAATTGCCTAGTTAAATAAAGGTTATTAAATGATTTTGTGATGTGAATATATTTACTATAGTTTTGTCTAAAACGGATCACTTTTTTAGTGTTTAACTATTTAATGTGTTTCACTGAGGATGGTTCCCCCCCTTCCTCTTCTGAGGAGCTTCCACTGCTGCAATGATTTGAGTCACTACCTTCGATAGTGTTGACATAATGCAACAACTACAGTATTATCTATATCCCACTGGGCACAAACTGGTTTAATCAACGTCGTTTCAATGTAATTTGTCAACGTATTGTGACGTGAAATACATGGAAAATAGTACATTGGATATGAAAAAAGTCCTCAACTTTTTTTCTGTTTTGAGGATGGAATTTCAACCACAGGATTAAATTAAATATATTCACTGTTGTAATCAAAATCATTCCATAAGGGTAGGATTAACAGAGCAAATGAAATGTAACCATAGTGTAACGGTTTTCTTCCTCTTCTGAGGAGGAGTATGAAGGATGGGACCAATATGCAGCGTGGTAAGTGTTCGTCATTTCATTCAATAGCACTGAACACTAAAATACAAAGTAACAAAAAGAACAACCGAAACAGTTCCGTCTGGTAACTAAAACAAAGACAGAAAACAACTACCCACAAATCATAGTGGGAAAACAGGCTGCCTAAATATGGATCTCAATCAGAGACAACGATTGACAGCTGCCTCTGATTGGGAACCATACCAGGCCAAAACCAGAAATACAAAACATAGAACAAAAACATAAAATGCCCACCCCAACTCACGCACTGACCAAACTAAAATAGAGACATAAAAAAGGAACTAAGGTCAGGACGTGACACATAGTTCATAAATCATGCATCATCAATGATACGATTTCGGCCTATAACATATTTTACTGTTTGTTATTGTATTTTTTAAATCAACTTTTTTTGTTTTTGATAACTTGTTGATAGATTCAATCAAATGTATTTATAAAGCCCTTCTTACATCAGCTGATGGCACAAAGTGCTGTACAGAAACCCAGCCTAAAACCCCAAACAGCAAACAATGCTGGTGTAGAAGCACGGTGGCTAGGAAAAACTCTCTAGAAAGGCCAGAACCTAGGAAAGAACCAGGCTATGAGTGGTGGCCAGTCCTCTTCTGGCTGTGCCGGGTGGAGATTATAACAGAACATGGCCAAAATGTTCATAGAATGACCAGCAGGGTCAAATAATAATAATCACAGTGGTTGTCGAGGGTGCAACAGGTCAGCATTTCAGGAGTAAATGTCAGTTGGCTATTTCATAGCCGATCATTCAGAGTATCTCTACCGCTCCTGCTGTCTCTAGAGAGTTGAAAGCAGCAGGTCTGGGACAGGTAGCACGTCCGGTGAACAACTCATGGTTCCATAGCCGCAGGCAGAACAGTTGAAACTGGAGCAGCAGCACGGCCAGGTGGACTGGGGACAGCAAGGATTTATCAGGCCAGGTAGTCCTGAGGCATGGTCCTAGGGCTCAGGTCCTCAGAGACAGAGAGAGAGAGAGAAAGAAATAAAGAGAAAGATAATTAGAGAGAGCATACTTACATCCACACAGGACACCGGATAAGACAGGAGAAGTACTCCAGATATAACAGACTGACACTAGCCCCCCCCCCGACACATAAACTACTGCAGCATAAATACTGGAGGCTGAGACAGGAGGGGTCGGGAGACACTGTGGACCCGTCCGACGATACCCCCGGACAGGGCCAAACAGGCAGGCTATAACCCCACCCACTTTGCCAAAGCACAGTCCCTACACCTCTAGAGGGACAAAACCCACTGAGATGAACTGAAATATCTGGTGGTGACCCATGGAATTGCTGGACTGATTATGGCAAGTGGGTTTATATTTGGCTTGGAGCTAGTTTGCTATTACGATTTGAATTATGCAGCAACACCAGATTAACAGCATCAGTTTTTTTTTGACCCCCTGCCCCATTCCTAGAGGAAAGTGGACTTCGGTGTGAGGGGATGCAGAGGCTCGCTTTTTGGGGTCTTTTCTGGACCACTCCTGAGGTGTGGTGGTCTTATTGGCACTTTTACAGTCGCCGGTGCTACATTTCAGTAGTCGACGATCCAGCCTACCTACGCAGGAGGAGCTATGGCTATCAAAGACGAGGATGTGCCCATGGCCTGTCTGTCAGATGTCTCTACCTCCCAGCCTGGCTGTACCATCTATGCTCCCTCTTCTCAAGATACTATCTTTCTGAATGACTTATCATCTAAATATATGGAAGACCATCGCCCAAATACTACCAGATCCCTATATTTGTTTTGTGAAATTATTTTCGGTTTATTTTGTTTTTAAAGCGACAGACTCGACTTGCAATGAAAAGTGCTATAAAATAAATCAATTATGATTATTATCATGATTATTATGTAGCATTTGCACAGTCATAAACAACTATTGTTTCAATTCAGTCCAGAGTTCAACTAAAAATAGACAATACATAGTCCTAGGGTTTCAAGCTCTATTTCAATTCAAATGGAATCTTCTTAGTTAATCATTAATATGTTGGATTCACCTCACCATCAAATCCAAAAATCTAAGAATAGGACAAAAATCAGATCAAACTTTATTTAAAGTTAAGTTATGTTAACAGTCTGATGGCTTTGAGATTGAAGCTGTTTTTCTAGTCTCTAGGTCCCAGCTTTGATGCACTTGTACTGACCTCGCCATCTGGATTGTAGCGGGGTGAGCAGGCCGTGGCTCGGGTGGCTGAGATCCTTGATGATTTTCTTGGCCTTCTTGTGACACTGGGTGCTGTAGATGTCCTGGAGGGCAGGCATTGTGTCCCCGGTAATGTGTTGGGCAGACTGCACCACCCTCTGGAAAGCCCTGCGGCTGTGCTCGGTGCAGTTGCTGTACCAGGTGGTGATACAGCCCGACAGGATGCTCTCAATGGTGCATCTGTAGAAGTTAGTGAGGGTCTTGGGGTCCAAGCCGAATTTCTTCAGCTTCCTGAGGTTCAAGAGGCGCTGTTGCACCTTCTTCACCACACTGTCTGTGTGGGTGGACCATTTTAGATTGTCAGTGATGTGTACGCCGGGAACTTTAAGCTTTTCATCTTCTCCACTGCGACCCATTGATGTAGATGGGGGCATGCTCCCTCTGCTGTCTCCTGAAGTCCACGATCAGCTCCTTCGTTTTGTTGACCTTGGGGGGGGAGGCTATTTTCCCGGCACCACTCTGCCAGGGCCCTCACTTCCTCCCTGTAGGCTCTCTCTTTGTTGTTGGTTATCAGGCCTACCACTGTTGTGTAGTCTGCAAACTTGATGATTTAGTTGGAGACATGCGTGGCCACGCAGTCATGGGTGAACATGGAGTACAGTAGGGGGCTGAGCATGCACCCTTGTGGGGCCCCTATGTTAAGGATCAACGTAGTGGAGGCGGTAGAGCGTCAAAACAGATGCCAGATATATAATTTTAATTACACTGCTCAAAAAAATAAAGGGAACACTAAAATAACACATCCTAGATCTGAATGAATGAAATATTTTTATTAAATACTTTTTTCTTTACATAGTTGAATGTGCTGACAACAAAATCACACAACAATTATCAATGGAAATCAAATTTGTCAACCCATGGAGGTCTGGATTTGGAGTCACACTCAAAATTAAAGTGGAAAACCACACTACAGGCTGATCCAACTGTCCTTAAAACAAGTCAAAATGAGGCTCAGTAGTGTGTGTGGCCTCCACGTGCCTGTATGACCTCCCTACAATGCCTGGGCATGCTCCTGATGAGGTGGCGGATGGTCTCCTGAGGGATCTCCTCCAAGACCTGGACTAAAGCATCCGCCAACTCCTGGACAGTCTGTGGTGCAAGTCTGTGGTGCAAGTCTGTTGGTGGATGGAGCGAGACATGATGTCCCAGATGTGCTCAATTGGATTCAGGTCTGGGAAACGGGCGGGCCAGTCCATAGCATCAATGCCTTCCTCTTGCAGGAACTGCTGACACACTCCAGCCTCACTCCAGGTCTAGCATTGTCTTGCATTAGGAGGAACCCAGGGCCAACCGCACCAGCATATCGTCTCACAAGGGGTCTGAGGATCTCATCTCGCTACCTAATGGCAGTCAGGCTACATCTGGCAAGCACATGGAGGGCTGTGCGGCCCCCCAAAGAAATGCCACCCCACACCATGACTGACCCACTGCCAAATCGGTCATGCTGGAGGATGTTGCAGGCAGCAGAACGTTCTCCACGGCGTCTCCAGACTGTCACGTCTGTCACATGTGCTCAGTGTGAACCTGCTTTCATCTGTGAAGAGCACAGGGTGCCAGTGGCGAATTTGCCTTATCTTGGTGTTCTCTGGCAAATGCCAAACGTCCTGCACGGTGTTGGGCTGTAAGCACAACCCCCACCTGTGGACGTCGGGCCCTTATACCACCCTCATGGAGTCTGTTTCTGACTGTTTGAGCAGACACATGCACATTTGTGGCCTGCTGGAGGTCATTTTGCAGGGCTCTGGCAGTGCTCCTCCTGCTCCTCCTTGCACAAAGGTCGAGGTAGCGGTCCTGCTGCTGGGTTGTTGCCCTCCTACGGCCTCCTCCACGTCTCCTGATGTACTGGCCTGTCTCCTGGTAGCGCCTCCATGCTCTGGACACTACGCTGACAGACCCAGTAAATCTTCTTGCCACAGCTCACATTGATGTGCCATCCTGGATGAGCTGCACTACCTGAGCCACTTGTGTGGGTTGTAGACTCCGTCTCATGCTACCACTAGAGTGAAAGCACCGCCAGCATTCAAAAGTGACCAAAACATCAGCCAGGAAGCATAGGAACTGAGAAGTGGTCTGTGGTCACCACCTGCAGAACCACTCCTATAATGAGGGTGTCTTGCTAATTGCCTATAATTTCCACCTGTTGTCTATTCCATTTGCACAACAGCATGTGAAAATTATTGTCAATCAGTGTTGCTTCCTAAGTGGACAGTTTGATTTCACAGAAGTGTGATTGACTTGGAGTTACATTGTGTTGTTTAAGTGTTCCCTTTATTTTTTGAGCAGTGTATTAAGTGGCATTGTTTAAAGTGGCCAGTGATACATTTCATCTCATCAATTCCCATCAATTTCCATTATTAAAGTGGCTGGAGTTGAGTCAGTATGTTGGCAGCAGCCACTCAATGTTAGTGGTGGCTGTTTAACAGTCTGATGGACTTGAGATAGAAGCTGTTTTTCAGTTTCTCGGTCCCTGCTTTGATGCACCTGTATGGACCTCGCCTTCTGAATGATAGCGGGGTGAACAGGCAGTGGCTCGGGTGGTTGTTGTCCTTGATGACCTTTATGGCCATCCTGTGACATCGGGTGGTGTAGGTGTCCTGGAGGGCAGGTAGTTTGCCCCCGGTGATGCGTTGTGCAGACCTCACTACCCTCTGGAGAGCCTTACGGATGTGGGCGGAGCAGTTGCCGTACCAGGTGGTTATACAGCCCGACAGGATGCTCTCGATTGTGCATCTGTAGAAGTTTGTGAGTGCTTTTGGTGACAAGCCGAATTTCTTCAGCCTCCTGAGGTTGAAGAGGCGCTGCTGCGCCTTCTTCACAACGCTGTCTGTGTGGGTGGACCAATTCAGTTTGTCCATGATGTGTACACCGAGGAACTTAAAACTTACTACCCTATCCACTACTGTCCCGTCGATGTGGATAGGGGGGTGCTCCCTCTGCTGTTTCCTGAAGTCCACAATCATCTCCATTGTTTTGTTGACATTGAGTGTGAGATTATTTTCCTGACACCACACTCCGAGGGCCATCAGCCCCTCCCTGTAGGCCGTCTCGTCGTTGTTAGTAATCAAGCCTACCACTGTAGTGTCGTCCACAAACTTGATGATTGAGTTGGAGGTGTGCATGGCCACGCAGTCATCGGTGAACAGGGAGTACAGGAGAGGGCTCAGAACGCACCCTTGTGGGGCCCCAGTGTTGAGGATCAGCGGGGTGGAGATGTTGTTACCTACCCTCACCACCTGGGGGCGGCCCGTCAGGAAGTCAAGTACCCAGTTGCACAGGGCGGGGTCGAGACCCAGGGTCTCGAGCTTGATGACGAGTTTGGAGGGTACTATGGTGTTAAATGCTGAGCTGTCGTCGTTGAACAGCATTCTCACATAGGTATTCCTCTTGTCCAGATGGGTTAGGGCAGTGTGCAGTGTGGTTGCGATTGCGTCGTCTGTGGACCTATTGGGGTGGTAAGCAAATTGGAGTGGGTCTAGGGTGTCTGGTAGGGTGGAGGTGATATGGTCCTTGACTAGTATCTCAAAGCACTTCATGATGACGGAAGTAGTCGTTTAGCTCAGTTACCTTATGCCACAATGGTGGCCCTCTTGAAGCATGTGGGAACAGCAGACTGGGATAAGGATTGATTGAATATGTCCGTAAACACACCAGCCAGCTGGTCTGCGCATGCTCTGAGGACGCAGCTGAGGATGCTGTATGGGCCTGCAGCCTTGCGAGGGTTAACACGTATACATGTTTTACTCACATCGGCTGCAGTGAAGGAGAGTCCGCAGGTTTTGGTAGCGGGCCATGTCAGTGGCACTATATTGTCCTCAAAGCGAGCAAAAAAGTTATTTAGTCTGTCTGGGAGCAAGACATCCTGGTCCGCGACGGGGCTGGTTTTCTTTTTGTAATCAGTGATTGACTGTAGACCCTGCCACATACCTCTTGTGTCTGAGCCGTTGAATTGCCACTCTAATTTGTCTCTGTACTGACGCTTAGCTTGTTTGTTTGCGGAGGGAATAGCTACACTGTTTGTATTCGGTCATGTTTCCGGTCACCTTACCCTGGTTAAAAGCAGTGGTTCACACTTTCAGTTTCCCGTGAGTTTCCCGTTTCCCATCAATCCACGGTTTCTGGTTTGGGAATGTTTTAAATCGTTGCTGTGGGTATAACATCGTCGATGCACTTTCTAATGAACTCGCTCACCGAATCAGCATATTCATTAAAGTTGTTGTTGGACGCAATGCGGAACATATCCCAATCCACATGATCGAAGCAGTCTTGAAGCGTTCAACAGACCAGAGCGCGAGCTTCTCGTTTTAGGCTCTGTCTGTAGACTGGAAGCAACAAATTGGAGTCGTGGTCAGCTTTTCCGAAAGGAGGGCGGGGGAGGGCCTTATATGCGCCGCGGAAGTTAGAATAACAATGATCCAGGGTTTTACCAGCCCTGGTTGCGCAATCGATATGCTGATAGAATTTAGGGAGTCTTATTTTCAGATTAGCCTTGTTAAAATCCCCAGCTACAATGAATGCAGCCTCAGGATATGTGGTTTCCAGTTTACATAGAGTCAAATAAAGTTTGTTCAGGGCCATTGATGTGTCTGCTTGGGGGGAATATATACGGCTGTGATTATAATCGAAAATAATTCCCTTGGTAGATATTGCGGTCGACATTTGATTGTGAGGAATTCTAAGTCAGGTGAACAAAAGGACTTGAGTTCCTGTATGTTGTTATGATCACGTTTACAAATTAATAAAAAATGTTAAGTATTCAACCCCTTTATGTTATGTTATGGTAAGCTTAAAAACGTTCAGGGGTAAAAATTAACTCAACAAGTCACACATTGCATGGACTCACTATATGCAATAATAGTGTTTAACACGATTACGATTGATGATTTTTTACATTGACTCGGTACTGGTACAACGTGTATATCGGAAAGTTAGTTACTCATTGTGTATTCATTCTTCATACCATTTTTCTATTATTTCAAATTTTTTCCTCACTGCATTGTTGGGAAGGGCCCATAAATAAGCATTTCACACCTGTTGCTAATGAAGCATGTGACAAAATAAATGTGGATTTGATTACCTCATCTCTTTACCGCACACATGCAAGGTACCTCAGCAGTGAATTTCAAACACAGATTCAACCACAAAGACCATGAAGGCTTTCCAATGCCTCACAAAGAAGAGCACCTATTGGTAGATGGGGGGGTAAAAAAAAAAAAAAAAAAGATTACATTTAATGTCCATTTGAGCATGGTGAAGATATTAATTACACTTTGGATGGTGTACCAATACACACGGTTACTACAAATATACAGATGTCCTTTCTAGAGGTCGACCGATTATGATTTTTCAAACGCCAATACCGATACCGATGATTGGAGGACAAATAAAAGCCGATGCCGATTAATCGGCCGATTTTGATATATATATTTGTAATAATGACAATTACAACAATACTGAATGAACACCTTTATTTTAACTTAATATAATACATAAATACATCTATTTAGTCTCAAATAAATAATGAAACATGTTCAATTTGGTTTAAATAATGCAAAAAAAAACAGTGTAAGAGAAGAAAGTAAAAGTGCAATATGTGCCATGTAAAAAAGCTAACGTTTAAGTTCCTTGCTCAGAACATGAGAACATATGAAAGCTGGTGGTTCCTTTCAACGAGTCTAAAAATATTCCCAGTTAAGAAGTTTTAGGTTGTAGTTATTATAGGACTTTTTCTCTCTATACCATTTGTATTTCATATACCTTTGACTATTGGATGTTCTCATAGGCACTATAGTATTCCCAGCTTAATCTCGGGGGTTGATAGGCTTGAAGTCATAAACAGTGCTGTGCTTCAAGGATTGCAAAGAGCTGCTGGCAAATGCAGGAAAGTGCTGTTTGAATGAATGATTAGGAGCCTGCTGCTGCCTACCACCGCTGTCAGACTGCTCTATCAAATATTCAAATAATATACTTAATTATAATATAATAAACACACAGAAATACGAGCTTTAGGTCATTAATATGGTCAAATCCGGAAACGATCATTTAAAAAACAAAACGTTTATTCTTTCAGTGAAATACAGAACCGTTCTGTATTTTATCGAACAGGTGGCATCCATAAGTCTGTTGCACAACCTTCAATGTTATGTCATAATTATGTAAAATTCTGGCAAATTAATTATGGTCTTTGTTAGGAAGAAATGGTCTTCACACAGTTCGCATATACCCTGACTGTGTGCAAAGAACGCAAGAGAAGTGACACAATATTTCTAGTTAATATTGCCTGCTAACATGAATTTATTTTAACTCAATATGCAGGTTTAAAAAAAATACATACTTGTGTATTGATTTTAAGAAAGGCATTGGGGTTTATGGTTAGGTACATTGGTGCAACGACAGTGCTTCTTTAAAGAATGCGCTTGTTAAATCATCACCTATTTGGCAAAGTAAGCTGTGATTCGATGATAAATTAACAGACAAAGCATTGATTATTTGCAACGCAGGACAAGCTAGTTAAACTAGTAATATCAACCATGTGTAGTTAACTAGTGATTATGTTAAGATTGATTGTTTTTTATAAGTAAAATTTCATGCTAGCTAGCAACTTACCTTGGCTCCTTGCTGCACTCGTGTAACAGGTGGTCAGCCTGCCATGCAGTCTCCTCGTGGAGTGCAATATAAATTGGCATCCAAAAATGCTGATTACCGATTGTTATGAAAACTTGAAATCGTCCCTAATTAATCGGCCGACCTCTAGTCCTTTCTAACTCAGTTGCCGGAGAGGAAGGAAACTGCTCAGGGATTTCACCATGAGGCCAATGGTGACTTTAAAACAGAGTTTAATGGCTGTGACAGGAGAAAACTGGAGGATAGATCAACAACATTGTAGTTACTCCACAATACTAACCTAAATGGCAGTGAAATAAGTACAAATATTAATCCTGTTTGTAATAAGGCACAAAAGTAGAACTGCAAAATAAATCACTTTATGTCCTGAATACAAAGTGTTATGTTTGGTGCAAATCCAACACAACTCATTACAGTGTACCCCTTCATATTTTCAGGCATGGTAGTGGCTGCATCATGATATGGCTATGCTTGTCATCTGCAAGGATTAGGGACTTTAGGTTAAAAATAACAAATAGTGCTAAGCACAGGCAAAATCCTAGAGAAAAACCTGGTTCGGTCTGCTTTTCAACAGACACTGGGAGACAAATTCACCTTCCAGCAGGACAATCCCCTAAAAAGTAAGGCCAAATATATACACTGGAGTTGCTTACCAAGAGGACATTGAATGTTCCTAGTTAACAGTTTGGACTTACATTTCCTTGAAAATCCATGGCAAGACTTGAAAATGGCTGTCTAGCAATGATCAACAACCAATTTGACACAGCTTGAAGAAATGTGCAAACATTGTACAATCCAGGTGTGCAAAGCTCTTAAGAGACTTACCCAGAAAGACTCACAGCTGTAATCACTGCCAAAGGTGATTCTAACATGTACTGACTTACGGGTGTGAACTTATGTATAGGAGATATTTCTGTATTTTATGTTCAATAAATTTGCAAACATTTCTAAAAACATGTTTTCACTTTGTCATTATGGGGTAGTGTGTGTAGATGGGTGATAAAAATCAATTTAATCCATTTTGAATTCTGACTAACAAAATGTGGAATAAGTCAAGTGGTATGAATACAAAACATGTTATCACACAATGAACCAAGACTGTGCTGCATTCATTACAAAATAGCTGTGGTTTATTCCTTTGGGAAGAAAAAAAAAACAGTAAAAACTAAGCATTACCAGACATGTCTACAGGAAATAAACTGTTAATTTGCAGCCAGGTAAAAACCATAGTGAAATATTAGATTTTATACTTCGTTTTCACATTCTGGTTATTCTCTCCCAGGGCCAAGCCCCAAGAAAGATCTACTTTTCAATTTTATGGTTGAAAATGTTTGTTTACATTGTTCAAAAATAATTTGTGTGTCTGTACAAATTCCTATGAAAAACAATGAGGACAGTTCTGAGGAAAAACAACTAGAAAGTAAATCACACACAAAAAAAAATATATATATAAGCCTGATTGAAGCCTAATGTAAAATTGTAACTGATGCACAACATCTTCTCTGGGTTGTTTTCCAACAGAAATCCCGAGATTTCAAGACAGATCCACACACAAAATTACAATTAAATCATGACCCCCCAAAAACACTTTACATTGTGCATTGCTCTTTTTCATCCACTCTACTTTCTTTTCGATTGATAAAATAAGATGCAGATCAAGCAACATTCCATATGGGAGAGGTTTCCTTTTCTTTTTGTGTCTCTTGCAGAGAATTCAGCTTTAATCCTCAAACTTCCAGCTTATTTTACATATGTGGATTACCAACTGTTAGCGAAACAATGGGAGTGGTAGGGGTTAATGCATGCTTAAAAGAGTAAGCACAAATCCTCAAAGTCACATGAAATCAAATTGTATAGCAACCAAAATATCTTAACAAGTGACACATTTAAAATATTATACAGATGTAGGATCTTAATTTGATCACCCTGTTGTTGCAGGACACTTCCTGCACAGCAGGTAATGTTAACTTGTAGAGTATTTGAGGTTTAAAAAGGATTCTAAAGTTCATAATTTACACATAAAAATTCAGACTTGATTTGCTTTAAAAGATTTATCAACCCCTACAAAAATGTCCATTAATTATAATCCACATAATAATTCACATTTCCTGTTGCTGCAGGATCACTTTCCTGATGTAGCAAACCATCTCAAATTAAGATCCCATATCTGTAGGAATTCTGGTATTCTGGTATAGCATTTCCATTGAATTTTTTTTTCTCCAGAGAATACACACCAATACAGCACTATATGTACATTCAGAGAATAGCTGGTTTCTGTATTACAGTTCTACCAAGTATTCATACCACTGACAGACTTTTATAAAAATGTGTTTTGACTGCAACTATATCAATTGTCATTTGGATTTTGTATATGCGCATACCTAGGAATAACCAGTTATAACCAAGGTGAGTGCATAAGGTGCTCCATCTCTGCAGGTGATCCGTCTTTCAGGACAAGATCCCTGCAACAGGTCCCCTTCCACCCTATGATGATATGCATTACTTAATATTATGTTTCTAGAGAAACTTGATATCACAACTTTTTTTTTTTTAAAGATTTTCCCTACAATAACTACTTTTTTTTGGGATAATACACCAATACAGCTCTCTGTGTAGATTCAGAGTATCTGAGTTCTGTATTACAGTTCTATCAAGTATGTATACCATTGGCAGATTTGTATTATGCACAAAAATAAGGAAATTTTGGTTTTGTACAGTCATAAGATACGTGGTATAGAAAAGTACAATCTTAGGTGAGTACATGGAGAGCTACAGGAAACTGCCAAAATAAAAAGGAAACACTTGAGCAAATGAGGAATACAAAGTATATTGAAAGCAGGTGCTTTTACACAGATGTGGTTCCGGAGTTAATTAAGCAATTAACTGCCCATCATGCTTAGGGTATAAAAGGCCCAGTTGCCTATTATTTTGACTAACATGGCTAGAAGAGATTTCAGTGACTTTGAAAGAGGGGTCTCAAAAGGAGCATAGGACGATAAACCTAAAATTAGACACCGACATTGCTTTCCTCTTTCTGAAGCATTTTGCAGACGGAGGTCATTTTCTGCAGCTTGTTCTAAAACCGTTATTTGGACAACAGTAATAGCCTATGCATTATGCTGATTCCTGCTATGAAAGTATCTGCCTGTCCACTCACTCTCCCCATTGTGCGCACGGAGGAAAGAGAGATGCATTCAGAGAAGCACAAGCATATGACCAATGCCCAAACAGCAATTGTGGGAAAAATAGTTTTCAACGCATCTACTATCATTCTAGTTAGAGAGGAGAGACAGAGCTTTGTGAGTATATCATTCATTTCTCACTCCTTAATATTGAGTTCAAGGCACCACTTTACAACCGGAGGAGGCTGTAGTATGGTTTTGATGCAGAGCACGCAATGTGCAGTAAATAGGCCAACATCACATAGCCTAGGCCTAGTGCTGGAAAGTTTTTGTAGGACATTAGCTGATGTTTACTGCTGTATTAATAAATAAGCCTAAATGGCTATATCGCAACAATATCATATTTAGAGTTAGCAATCTAGCTAAGTCTTTTGAGTCCCCACTTCCTCAGTTGGTGAATAATATAGCCTATAGGCCAATATGCACAAAAATGTCAGCAAATTCTCTGATGAGCCTAAAATAAATCTGATTATTCGGGATCCTATTTTGACAGGTTGCAAATAAAAATATAAATCATGCAATTCCCTGGATGTTAAATCAAATAGCATACTTTTCGAATCATAGGGTACCAAGACAGGCAACTGAGATGGGCACCCTATACCCTATCTTGACACCCTATGAAGACATGTTATGCTGGTGTTTTATTTTGGCAGTTACATGTATACAGCATTTCTGCAAATGATCTGTCTATCTGGTCAAAATCACAGATACAGGTCTCCCTCCACCCTCTGATGGTATGGCTAACTTGTTAAAAAAAAAAAAAAGACTCCAAAGCAGTATAATTTTTTTAAAGAGTCCACATTGACACAGAAACACTAAACAATGATTTAGATTTTTTAAGAACAAGTTGATTGACAAAGTCATGAAAAATCTAAAGAATTTAATAAACCATCTCTGGGCTATGATAAAAAATATGCCTCAGGGGTCAAAATGACCCATTGCTAGCTTGAAGGTTAAAGGGTATTTGTCCTTGGCGGTCCAACGGTTTCGCCCACTAAGCTTGCGTTATGTGTGCTTCTCTACTACAGTACTCTGTATCGCTGCTGCTGCAGCGGCATTTGACAAAGGGCTGACCTGTAACATTAGTGCAACATTTTCCCCACTACTTTCAAAACAGGGTTTCCACAGTCTTTGAACAGGCCCTTGGCCCCTAGGTCATCGTGGTAAACAGGCCCATTCCTTCATGCTGCCTCTACCTAACCAGTCTATCAAATAGGCCCTTTTTTAGATTGACACCTGCACCTATGGTTGTCAACCAATGAGAACAAAGAAAGGGACAGACGAAGCTAATCTACACATGTGCAGTGAAGGCCTTGCTTTGCATCGCTCCACTTTGCTCTCATCCTCTTGTATCCTCCATGTTCGAAAGAGTGTTTCTTGTGGGCTTGGTTGGATTTGCCAATTTCTCCCTCCCCCCAATCTCCTATGCAGTTGGTAGACTCCACATCCTGGGAAGTGGCTGACCCATGTCATCGAAGGACGCAGGTCTTCTCGTGGTTACGGGTTCACAACAACAAACACCGACCTCATTAAGCCAGAGCTGAGGAGAAAGAGGGTTTTTAGCATAGCCTAGCAGCTCATTGTAAACAAAACATCCCCTTCTTATCCTGACTGTTGGCCTTCTCCTTTTTCTCTTCCATTTCCCCCCTCTATCTCAGAAGACAAATACAGCAGGTTCAGATATGGGACGGAGGGGTTGAGGGAGAGGCGTTAATTGTGGTGGGGAGGGATTTCCCCTGTGCGTGCGAGGAGGGTGGGTGGTGGTATGTGTGTTAAGACTGTTTGAGGCGTTTCCGGGGCGGTCCCAGGAAGGGGCACTGGGCCGAGGCCAGCGAGCGGTAGGCTTCGGCTACCAGGTGAGGATGGGATGCCACCATGGACTTCCAGCCCGCCGTCTCCATAACTTCGGCAGCATGGCTAGAGAGAGAGAGGGAGGGGGGGGGGGGACAATTTCAAAAACTAAAATGTGCACTGGGTACCCTGGACCAAGATTAAGAAACACTGGTATAGGAGACAGCTAGCTCCCCTCAAACACACACAGTAGTTAACTCACTAGTTGATGAAGTCCACAGCCTGTGTTTTGAGCTGGTCGGCGCTGTGTAGGTCTGCCAGGATGAGGATCTCTGCAGCGTTCTCCACAGACAGACTGGTGCACAGCGCATCCTCACACATCACCTTCAGCCTCTCAAGAGCATACTGAGACGCACAGAAAGACAGACAGAGATGGATGGTGGGTGGGTTAGGGAGAGAAGGGAGAGAGAAGGAACATGAAAACGAGGACAAACAGATTAACAAAATACTAAGAAAAATGTAGCTTCTATGAAAATTGTTCTTCCAAGTGGCAGGCAATGTACTCAGGTGGAAGCATAGGGTTTTTACAGACACAATCTTTCCATTAGAACATTTCATGGGTATTGTACAGGGCTCAACAACCCTCCAGACCAGTCAATCACCCATGTCAGAGGCCCGCTAAATAATTGATGAAGAAAATACAATATTCCTGAAGCCATTAGTTCGTTAACCTCTCTGGGATATGTGGGACGGTAGCGTCTCGCCTCGCCAACAGCCAGTGAAAGTGCAGGGCGCCAAATTCAAAACAAAAATCTCATAATTAAAATTAAAATTAAAACAAAGCATACAAGTATTTTACACCATTTTAAAGATAAAATTATCGTTAATCCAGCCAGTGTCTGATTTAAAAAATGGTTTACAGCGAAAGCACCACAAATGATTATGTTAGGTTACCACCAACTCACAGAAAAACACAGGCATTTTTCCAGCCAAAGAGAGGAGTCACAAAAAGCACAAATAGAGATCAAATTAATCACTAACCTTTGATGATCTTTATCAGATGACACTCATAGGACTTCATGTTACACAATACATGTATGTTTTGTTCAGTAAAGTGCATATTTATATAAAATCTAAATTTACATTGGAACGTTACGTTCAGTAGTTCTAAAACATGCGGTGATTGTGCAGAGAGCCACATCTATTTACAGAAACACTCATTATACATGTTGATGAAAATACAAGTGTTATACATGGAATTAGAGATATATTTCTCCTTAATGTAACCGCTGTGTCAGATTTAAAAAAAACTTTACGGAAAAATCAAACCATGCAATAATCAGACAACAAAGCAGCCAAAAAGATATTGGGTAGTCAACATTAGTCAGAAATAGCATTATAAATATTCACTTACCTTTGATGATCTTCATCAGAAGGCACTCCCAGGAATCGCAGTTCCACAATAAATGTTTGTTTTGTTCAATAATGTCCATCATTTATGTACAAATAGCTTCTTTTGTTAGGGCGTTTGGTAAACAAATCCAAAAGCGCGTTCAGGTCCACCCGAACGTCGGACAAAAAGTTTAAAAAGTTCCGTTACAGCCCGTAGAAACTTGTCAAACTAAGTATAGAGTCAATCTTTAGGATGCTATCATAAATCTTCCATAATGTTCCAATCAGAGAATTCCTATGTCTGTAGAAAAGCAATGGAACGAGAGCTAACTCTCTCGTGACCGCGCCTCAGAGCCTGTGGCCCTCTGCCAGGCACCTGGCTCATTCAGTCCCACTTCACAGTAAAAGCCTCAAACAAAGTTCTAAAGACTGTTGACATCTAGTGGAAGCCATAGGAAGTGCAACATAACCAATATCCCACTGTATCTACAATACGGGCTGAGTTAAAATACTACAAGCCTCAGATTTCCCACTTCCTGGTTGGATTTTTCTCAGGTTTTCACCTGCCATATGAGTTCTGTTATACTCACAGACATCATTCAAACAGTTTTAGAAACTTCAGAGTGTTTTCTATCCAATACTACCAATAATATGCATATATTAGCATCTGGGACAGAGTAGCAGGCAGTTTACTCTGGGCACCTTATTCATCCAAGCTACTCAATACTGCCCCCGTCACCAATAAGTTAAGTAGATTCTTTATCACACTCGCGCCTCACACATAACCTAGTTTGAGCGGAATAATCTGTCAGGTAGCCAGAGAGTGGAGCTCTTAACTGGTTGTCACATGGAGCAGCTCACAGAATTCGAAAAGTTTGGTCTGAAGTTTGGGTGAGTTTTTACGATGCGCAGTGTCTGCCTGTCAGTTGAAAATCTTGTGTGTGTGAGCATGTGTAGGCAACGTGGATTATCTTTTTTCAATGCTAGTTAACGATACTATAGTTTTCACATTTCACATTGAATTTCTTAACTATAGAAATGCAAGACGTGTTTTTAATTTGGGTTCCGCTCTGCACACACACAAGCTTGTTAGCTCTAGTCCAACTCTCGGAAGTTCAAAGACATTCTAAAAAGTTCACCCATAGAAGCCGCTCCTCCGTATGTATAATTCTGTGGGCCTAATTAAGATAACGTATGTCATAACAAGATCCCTAGCCCTTCAAGCCAAGCCTCCTACTCCTCCACTCGCTACCCGCAAAATTTCAGTCGCAACTCGCACATGTAAACAACTATAGCCTAGGCAGCCGATAGCGCCCACGCCAAGGCTAAAACAACTATAGTTTGCCCGCTCCATAGCAAGCTGCTCTATCCCCGGTGAAGTAATTTAATGTTGAGTGAATGTATTCTATTATATTCTGAATTATTGAGCTTACTAATGCACTGTATCTACTGCTGTAAATTTCATTCCTAGTACATCTTGTGTAAACGCAATAAATGGGGCGGCAGGGTAGCCTAGTGGTTAAGAGCGTTGGACTAGTAAACCCCGAGCTGACAAGGTACAAATCTGTCGTTCTGCCCCTGAACAGGCAGTTAACCCACTGTTCCTAGGCCATCATTGAAAATAAGAATTTGTTCTTAACTGACTTGCCTAGTTAAATAAAGGTAAAATAAAAAAAATGCATCTGGTGTAGATCGAATTTTGATTACTGTTAGGGCTATTCGGGTTGTTAATTGGATTCGTTCTGACATTTGAGGAGTTGTTCTTTCTTTTTTTGTTTTATTTAATTGCTTATTTGTGTACCTGTCTTGACATTTTACTGCATTGATAGGCGCTAGTAATATAAGAATTTTGCTGCACACGCTATAACATCTGCCAAACTGTGTACGTGGCCAATAAACTTTGATGCTTCCTTGTTGCTATGGGGTGAAGTTCCGCCTAGGTACAGATCTAGGATCAGCTGCACATTTAGTTTTTGCCCTAGCAATACACAGTGGATTCAAATAATAAAAGCTTAATAACGAGTTGATTATTTGAATCCGCTGAGTAGTAATAGGGACAAAAACAAAAAAATGTGCAACCCTTAGGATGTGCAATCCCCAGGACCAAGTATGGGAACACTGGTCAAGGGTCAACTTCACCCTACCTTGTCAGCGGCTGCTAGAAGGTCGTCAGCCATCTTGTCCAAGTTGGGGGCCTTGTCTGTGTAGATGAAACACATCATCTCCTTGAAGACCTCTGGCTCCACGTCATTGATCTCCACTCGGTTCTAGAGAGGTAGAGAAAGCAGGTCAGAGAAAAGCGGTGAGGCAGAGAGAGAAAGGGGGAAGGAGAAAGCCAGAGAGAGAGATGCGATACATGTAAATTGCACATGTTTTTAGTAGTTTAATATTGATCCACGTGAGAGGAAGCCGAAGTGGAATAATGTACAACATGTGCATGATTCATGTTTGTGGGGAACTTTGAGAGATGCCCTTTCAATTACAAAACAGGAAATACAACAAAAACATCAAAGAGAAAATAGATTTCTGCATATTCCCCCTCATCGCTGTTCAGTGACCATTGTGTGTCTGAAATTGTAAAGTTGGACCAAAAAAGTTCAATTTGAAGATGAAAAAAAACAAAAAAAAACAGAAATCTTTTAAGCCAGGAACAAAAAAAACAGGACTTTGATGTCAATATTATAAAAGGGGATAATTTACCTGGCTAAATAAAGAAAATAAATTAAGAAAAAAGTTGACCTGCACTGATATATTTTTGGACGTACAAACATGTTAAGAGGATCCAAGTGAAGGAAGATTGAGGAAAGGGGCCCCTGACTCACCTTTTTGCTCTCCTCCATCTCATGCTCAAACATGGCACTGAAGACAGGAGAGCGTGCTGAGGAAAATACAAAGATTTCTTTAGATTAAAAGATTAGATCAAGCCACTGGGCCTCAATAGAAATTGGAGGCGTCTGCATTTTATGAATGTGTGTGTGTGTTCTGTCTGTACCTGCTAATATGGCTTTGTGGGCCTGGAACTCCTGCCCGGCCACACACAGGGAGCAGTCGGTGAAGCGCGAGTTCTCCCACAGCCCGCCCAGCTCATCAGCCAGTCTGCAGTCAGGCACCTTCACCATGTTCATGGTGTTCTGACCCGAGATGTTCACAGAGTCCTGCACCACACTCACCTTGAGAAAACAGAGGCTACGTTTAGACAGGCAGCCCAATTCTAATATTTTTTTCCGCTATTTGGTCTTTTGATATCAGATCTTTTCAGATCTTTAGACCAGTTAGTGATTTCTTTTTTTTTGCCTGCCTGCCTGCCTAAACACAGCCAGAGTAAGCCCACCAAACCAACCTGGTCACAATTATCAACAATGTGAAGCCACTAAAGCTGCTCTGTCTAAATAGATACAGCCTTAAGCATAAATTAAAGTCCACAAATGATGAGAAGCGATAGTCCGGCGTCCCATTGTGACATATCTACGCGGCTCTGAGACCACCACCTGTGGGGGACGCACAGCCCAAACATCCACCTCCCCACAATTCCCAACCATCATTGCTTCGGTACGAGTCCTGTTAACAGTTGGAAAAATAGCTTGAGCTGCACTGAGAAATCTAAAAGTATGAAAGCCAAAAGGTCCAATATTTTAGAACATTGCTGTGTGTACATGTTTTGGACTATGATAGACGCTTTGCCCAACGATCAAAACGGATCCCATCAAAAAGAGACGTTTATATTAACTAAGCCTTCCAATGTGCTCCAATGAAACAAAGACAACCACATCAACCCCCCCCCCCCCCCAAAAAAAACAACTAAATCATTTAAAACACTGACAGCCGCAGCAGCCCACCCAACCTCAGAGACATGAATAGCTGAGATACAGGGGGAATGTAAACCAGGCCACCTGAAATTAACACAAAGGACAGTCTGTACACTCTTGAATTTTCCCCATCTTCTTGTTTAAAGGAACATTTCACTACAAAATCAAAGTTTGTCAGATGTTTTCAGACCTGAAAAATAGCCTTATGTCTAAAGATGATTCATTGATTTGACATGAGAAATTTCCCCTTTTAAGCCTCTCTCATTTAGTGGAATGGGGTCTTACCTCACAAAACAAGGTGAGCTTGTCGTCAGGCAGAAGACCGTTGGCCTCGTCCAACAGGAAGTCTCGGCGGATGAACTTCTTAAAGCCCCAGTCCTTCCCCTGGACAAACCGATATGCTCTCTGGCTTTCTGCAGAGTCAAGGAGAGAGGAAACGTTTGTGAGAAACACTTCTATTTATACATAGACTCATGTGTTGAACTAGGGTAAGGGTTTTCAACAGGCAGGCGGCCGACGAGCCAAATCTGGCCGGTGAGCCGATTTGATCCGCTAAAGGTTGTCTTGATAATACTTAAACAATTTGCAAATCTACTTTAGTTTATTTCATGATGTACACATTTGCAGCTAAAAGCTGAATTGCAATGCAGACAAGAGAGACCAATGACAAAAATGTTCAAGCATACTATTCTATAGGGGTTTGCCGATCTGGCCATACTCGTATTTGTAATCGTATCGTATACTCGTAATAGGAAAAACGTAAGTGCTTCAAAATGATTCTTGGCAATAGCCTAGACCTACCTAATAATCTCCTTGCATGTTTATGGACCACAAAAAGCTCCAGGAACAGCGGAGGTGTGTGTGTTCTCAGAACATGCAGCAGGCATGTTTGCTGTCACTCAGAATGCACATCATGGTTTCATCTTTTTTTTCCCTACATCCTCGCCCACTGATTCTTTATCATATAAACAGCTGGCAGCAACAATCTAAATGACCAGAGCAAAACATGCGAGGAGAACTGACTGAATGAGGAGCTGAAGAGCGTTACAGCTGCGCTCTATCCAATCGTAGCAGCATCAACATACAGACCACCCATATCTTTTTTAGACAGCTGAACTATCCAATTGAGTCCTTAAGAACATGCAGAATCTCTGACTTGAGAAAGATGCGTGCTGGCAGCTGAAAATGACTTACTCCGATCACAAAAATACTTGTATCACAATTGTATATATATGTTACGATACTTGTTTTATCCGAGTACTCGGCACACCCATCCTATTCTTTCTATTTCTCAAAGCTCTCCATCAGAGTGGTTACTGCTAACCCCACTCACCCATGGCTTTGGTCTCCTCTCCCTTGGCGTTGAGGATGGAGAACTTGAACTTGGCACGCACCTCAGCCTTGGGACAGCTAACCAGGAGCAAGTAGAGGGACAGGTAGTCTTTGCTCTCCTCATCTAGCCCTTTAGGGTTCACCCGCAGACACCTGTTAGAATTATGAGCGAGTAAACAGTCAATATTCAACAGTTAAACACAGCACTCTCATCAAAGCGGTTAGCTACCATTGACACAAGAGTTGGGCTGCTAGCAGCAAAATGTGCACTGGTGCCATTGCCAACTCTCCAACCAACAACATCTGGTGATAATGCCTTAGTCATTGTGTAGAATTTTGATGTTGTATTTGTTATGAAAGACCATCTTGAAACATTTAAAGAAAAGTCTTATCCACCACGCACCATTTGAGCTTGTCATTGGCTCCTGAGGAGAAGGTGGAGCTCTTAATGACCTCGCCCATCTCCTCACGACAGAAGCTGAAGTTGTTGATGGTCCACATGTAGGAGAATTTTACCACTTTGATCTGTAGGGGGGAAAGCCGCCAGAGATGGGAGGCAATATAATGAAGAGATGTGTGCTTTGACCTGAGAAAATAATTATTCTAATCCCCAACCCCACACTTAAACTCATCCCTTACCTGAGTGTAGCACCAGCTCTCCGCCACAGGCCCGCTGGACATTTCCGCAGGGGGAGGGGGACTCGGGACTCTTGACATCGCCAGGGTGGCAGCAGGTCGTGGCGGAGTGTGGGAGAATCTGTTCTTTCAGAGGTCCAGAATCACTCCAGAGTCCAAGATGTTGACAAACCTCAGACGGTAACAATTTGTGCCCTGAAAAGACAGGGGACAGGTCTGAGCAGGACTTTCAAACTAACATGTTCCAACTTGTGACACAGCCTTATGTTTCTTTTTTAATTACTGAATTATATAGACCACTTTCCCCATCTAAAAATAAAATAAAAAATGCTAGCCTAGGCTAGCACACACACGTAAATCAGCAGTCTGAAAAATATGCAATTGTTTGGCCTTACCAGAAGCCTAACCACCATGCAACATCCTCCATAAAATGACCAACAAGGATAGAAGACAAGAGTTTGGTAAACGCTGGTCTAGATTCATGTAAACTCAATATAATTTCAATCAATTCTCCCTAACTCTGTATGAGGCTGTGCTGCACGCCTAGAGGTTGCCAGTGAGGGCCATGGTTCAGGCTGGATAAATTGTCCACGACCCTTTGGGGACAGCGGACGATTGATGCCCATGGCGGGGCCACTCCAGGATCTATAACCTTCACAATGGCAATTAAGTCTCAAAATGAACTGTAAATTAACAAGGGAGAGAGCTACTCCTGTCTGGAATTCGCTGCCGACAGATTGTACACCTCCCAAGCGCTAGCAAGCCACACAAACAGTTTGTTGGCCTACTGCTCATTGGATGAGAAATTATGGACAATTAGCCTACCTAACAAATTGACCGTGTTTTCTAAGCACTCTGACAGTATACACACTACATGACCAAAAGTATGTGGACACCTGCTTGTCGAACATCTCATTCCAAAATCATGGGCATTAATATGGAGTCGGTCCCCCATTTACTGCTATAACAGCATTCACTCTTCTGGGAAGGCTTTACATTAGATGTTGGATCCTTGCTGCCGGGACTTGCTTCCATTCAGCCACAAGAGCATTACATGCTGACCACACAGGTAGCGTCGCATGCACGAGCGTTGAAAAAATATATGTACACATACATGTTATTCAATCATTGCACCCACACTGCTCACGAGCGTCTGCGTTGCCAGGTGCTAAAGTGGATTCTATTTGTGGACGAGCTGCAAGTCCTGCCTCTCCAATCTCCTCATTGGCTTTTAGAAGCATATACCCACGTGCCATCTCCTCATTGGTTATACCTACGTGGGTGATTGAAAGATGAACTGAAAAGGGGCCTCCCGGGTGGCGCAGTGGTTAAGGGCGCTGTACTGCAGCGCCAGCTGTGCCATCAGAGTCCTGGGTTCGTGCCCAGGCTCTGTCGTAACCGGCCGCGACCGGGAGGTCCGTGGGGCGACGCACAATTGGCCTAGCGTCGCCCGGGTTAGGGAGGGCTTGGTCGGTAGGGGTGTCCTTGTCTCATCGCGCACCAGCGACTCCTGTGGCGGGCTGGGCGCAGTGTACGCTAGCCAAGGTGGCCAGGTGCACGGTGTTTCCTCCGGCGCATTGGTGCGGCTGGCTTCCGGGTTGGATGTGCGCTGTGTTAAAGAAGCAGCGGCTTGGTTGGTTGTGTATCGGAGGACGCATGACTTTCAACCTTCGTCTCTCCCGAGCCCGTACGGGAGTTGTAGCGATGAGACAAGATAGTAGCTACTACACAATTGGATACTACGAAATTGGGGAGAAAAAGGTAAAGGTAAAATTAAAAAAAAAAAAAAGAAAGATGAGGTCGTTTATGGTAATACACCTTATGAAAGCCAATCGCCATATAAAGTCCAAAGAAGAAAAAGCCTGGAAGGAGGAGAGATGACTAGAAACGATGCAGTTGACAGTTGTGTGTGGATTAATTGTCAGAGTAGAGGATTTTATTTTATAAAGTAAGTCAATGTGTATATTCCAGGACAAATTAGCTAGCTATCTAAATACAATGTGTCCATGGTATCGCAACAGGACAAGTAAACCAAATATCTTGTTTGTATTTTTCCCAGGATTCAAAGCTGATGTCAAAGACTTGTCAGTGTCCGCTAAAGTGACTCATCAGCAGGGCTCTACACTGACCTTTTTTTGTGTCGGAAAGAAAGGCTGAACAGTGTTGGTTGTAGCCAAATTGACACTCAAATAATGGCTGACCAATGGAGAAGCATCATCCACACCTTCCACTAAAGCCCACCCGCAGCTGTGAGGTCAAAAGTGCACACGAAGAACAAAAATGTTTAAAAAGCAACAACAACAAAAAAAGTACTGCAAGCAAAGGGGGCAGTCTTTCCAAAATGGAGTGTGGTTGATAGCGAAATTAAAATTGGAGTTTTGTTTTCAAATACATTTTTTGTTTGAAATATTTTTGGAGAATAAAATGCATAAATGCTCTATTACAAAATATTTGATTGCAACAATTTTCTTTTACTTTGAAGCCTGGTCGACCTCTAGTTTACATAAACTCAATTAGTATTTGGTAGCATTGCCTTTAAATTGTTTAACTTAGGTCAAACATTTCAGGTAGCCTTCCACAAGCTTCCCACAGTAAGTTGGGTGAATTTTGGCCCATTCCTCCTGTAAGGGAACACCCCCCTGAAATGGACAAAAATGAATGGGAAGTAATTGGCACTGGACAAACCATATACACGGTGTCCAATACCACTCAATTCGGCGTTGTTTCGTTCAAAGTTGATTGCAAATGCCATATGGCAAATGCCAGGTGTAACACTTTAAAAATCCAACAGGTGGCGAGCACGCTCCACCGTGGTTTTTCATATTGCAAATGCAACACAAGTCAACATCCAAAAGCAACATTTTGAAAAAGTGAATTTTTTTTCAAAAACTTATCGCCCCCTTAAAGTGCTCTCTGGACCGTTTTTCTAAATTCTTTCGAATTTTGTGTCAATTACACACATATAAGAACTGTATCAACATACTTTAGTCATATTTTACTATCATCATTTAAAAAAAAATGAAATTTAAACTTGTGCATAAGGCATATGTTTTGTCCATTTGCAATATGACTTCATAGGAAGTCAAAAGCCAAATGCCATAAGAAATTTGACATGCTCAAAATTACTGCAGAAATGCAAAATTGACTGGCCTGATGAACACAGGATGGCCGGGCAGTGATAGTTGTTCCTTTCCATCACTCGTTGTGTTGATTTCATCATGTCCATTTGGTGATGTTTTTTTCACTATTGAATCATATTGCAAATGCATCGACCTTGTGCCATTCTGGGATATTCGGTGCTGCACAACAGTGAGTGAGTGACTCACAAGGCTCTGGTCTCTCGTCATTGTGTGCTTGTAAACAAACACACAATGGGGATTAGCGGTAAGCTTCATAATGAAAAACTAACAGGTGAAATGAAGGCGGCGATTTTGTTTATCTCCTAACGTATTGCACAAGTTAACTGCAGGAATATCCTTAAAAAGGGATACCATGGGATTTTGGCAACGAGGCTCTTCACTTCCCCAGAGACAGATGAACTAGTGAAAACTATTTTTAATTCTGTGTCCAGTATGAAGGAAGTTGGAAGTAGTTTCACAAGCCCATCGATGGTGCGCTTAACGGCTACTGGATGTTTTCACGTTTCTAGGCGTCAGCTTGGACACCTAGTCCACTGTGCACAATTGTGTAGGCGATTGCGCAACACCCAACGGTATTTTCCTTTCCATTATTCAGGACATTTAGAATGACAACAAATTAGTTGCCTTGTGGGCTTATAAACAAAATGATCTGGTAATCAGGTAATGAAGTGTCATGACAAAGAAATATTAAATTATAGTCCTCGATCTATTGTTGTTAGACCCAATGTGTCTCTCCTCACAGATGTCAATGAATGAATGGTGGGTGATCAAATTGTGCATGTGACTTGAATGAATTATGTGAATAGCCTAATGTTCATGGTGAAAGCCTATTAACAGATTGACTGTTGTCCCCTTAAATCATAGGATATTGTTATACTGTGTCTCTAAAAATCACAATGTTACAATTTCTATAGTCATGTGACAGTCTTTTAAATTGAAACATCCAAAATGTCAGGGGGGGGGGTAGTACCTTCCCAAAGCTTTGCTCGACAAAAATACACATAAACCTATTTGACAGATCCCATAAAACCATGCAAAATTAGAGGTTAGAGCAGTACTGCCGGAACAGTTTCCATTAGGAAAATGTGGTGCCTGTAGCATTTTAATTTACCCGACATTCAAGACATTTACTGGACCCATAGGCATTGGGTGCGTAACCTGATTAGGGCATCCACCCACGATGCTCAGAAAGACAGAAATCACATGTAGATTATGGTAATTCATCTTAATAGAACATGCAACTCAAGGATGTTAAGGCGTGCGCCCTTCTTACCAAATTGTGATGGACAATTATTGGATTTTCAAATTGTGCACGTTCACTTTTCCCTCATCCAACAAGACAAGTAACCAACAGCAAAATAACTAGCCGATGTCAATCTACTATCCTCCATAGTGGAAAAAAAGTGTACTTATTCTATTGGTCAGCTTGTCGTTCTGTGCGAATAATAAAATAGCCAATTCCAAAACAGACTCTGGGACAGTTGTGGGACGATGGATCCCAAATCCATAGGCTACATAAAAAAAACATTAAAGCCTCCCGAGTGGCCCAGTGGTCTAAGGCACTGCATCGCAGCGCTAGCTGTGCCATTAGAGATCCTGGTTTGAGTCCAGGCTCTGTTGCAGCCGGCCGCGACCAGGAGACCCATGGGGCAGCACATAATTGGCCCAGCATCGTCCGGGTTTGGGGACGGTTTGGCCGGCAGGGACGTTCTTGTACAATCGCGCACTGGCGACTCCTGTGGCGGACAACACAAGCTGACACAGTCGCCAGGTGTACGGTGTTTCCTCCGACATATTGGTGCGGCTGGCTTCCGGGTTAAGTGAGCATTGTGTCAAGAAGCAGTGCAGCTTGGCTGTGCTTCAGAGGACGCAAGGCTCTCGACCTTCACCTCTCCCGAGTCCGTACGGGAGTTGCAGCGAAGGGACAAGACTAACTACTAATTGGATACCATGAAATTGGGGAGAAAAAGGGCAAATTGTTTTTTAATAAAAATACAATAAATAAAAAATACATTAAAAGCAGTGAGGCTCATGCAATAGATCAGAACGTTTAGCTTAAAATGTTGATAAACTATTATTCACATTATAAGCGCAGCAATGCGCAAAAGGCAATAAGCAACATGCAAATGTTAGTTCCATAATGCAATTAGCACCGCACCTGCGAGCGGTTTCGTGAGACAAAGATTAAAATATCTGTTCAAAATTTTAAGAGGGGAGAGCTAAAGATGCAACAACCAGCATGGGTTGCTAATATCACTAGGATTATGCCTTTGGCTACTAGACAATGAAAGAAAGTTGATTTTGAAAACCAATAGAACATGAGAGAAATAGGCTACTGGTTTTAATGGCATCTGGTAGTCTTAATAAAATAATTGCCTGCAGGTTTGGTTGGATTTTGCCAAGGCTACTTTGAAGCAAGGTAAGACATGTCTCAATGTAGTAACACATTCAGGTTTCAAACCATTAACGATATGTTTTCAAAATCCAACTCCAACTAATTGCAAAGGAGTGTGTGTCACGCTGAAGTCTGCTTAGTTGCATATGCACATGAATGGCGAATGGGAAATGTGCTTCAATTGCCAGTTGACAAAATAAAAAGAATAACTCTTTAAAAAGAGGACCATCAAAACTGTTAACACACGATTGCATTTAGAATTGTTGCGCAATGATTTGACTTATAAAACCCGTTTCACTCCAGCAGCAACAGGAGCTGTAGCAGGAGCTCTCACACTACATAAACTGGCATTTCAGTCAATAAATAGGTTAAAACACATCATTTTACAGTGATTTTTCTATTATACAATGACAATTGACCGGCGCCAATTATATTTATCAGCTTTTCATTATTATTATTTTTGGCCAAAAGCCGGCTAACAGAAACCCTGCACCTGAACAGGTTTTGTGGGATATGTCTAAATCTGGGGTGGACAATTCCAGTCCTCGAGTGCCTGATGGGGCAAAACTGTGACACCTATCCCCAGCTAACACAACTGACTCCAATGATCACTTAATCATGATCTTCAGTTTAGAATGTAATTTGATTAAATCAGCTGTGTTTGCTAGAGATGGAGAGAAAGTGTGACACCAATCAGGCCCCCCCTGGTCTAAATCAAGCAGCCTTTATCAATGGCTGTTTATACACAGGCAGCCAAATTCTGATCTTTTGTCCAAAAATCTAGAGCTGATCGGACAAAAGTAAAATTCGTGGCAAAAAAAATCTGAATTAGGCTGCCTGTTTAAATGCAGCCAGAGAGACCTTGTATAGGCTAATTCACAAACATGTGATATAATGTAGGCAAGTTTTGGTCACCTAATAGGATATAGGGTCACATTGCCTTATATTGAACTAATTCCTCCACTAAAACATTTTTAGGAAGAGAAAAGGTCCTTTCCTTTAAGCCCCAAATAAATATTAGTTGAAAACATAGAAATGCCTCAGAAAAGCAATAGTCAATTGATTGTGCAATTGCAATTAAATCAGGAACAAAATGCCATTTCAAAAACCAATTTCCTGTACAGATTAAAGAGTAGAAGAATACAGGCATTTTTGGTGGCAATGTCCAGCAATAAATCTAACTTGTCTAACTGTTAGCGAACACAAGGTCTGTCAGTGTTCACGCTGCATTCATTTAGCAGTGGCGATACGCCACGGCAAAATCATTGCCGCCACCCGTGGAGACCCATAATTCAGGGCAGGTGGGTCAGAAGCCCACCAGTTGAGCCCCACCTGTTTCTTCCCAAAAATAAGTTTTTTGGGCATTAATACATGCTCAGCTCTTCTGTGGGGGTGGGGCAGCCAGCAGAAAATACAGAACGTATGGGTTAGGAATGTTCTTTAGTTGTACCGTGATTCGATTAGTATTCTGTCACTCATGGGGACACTACATCGACCTGAATGCCAAGCATCAAGACTGGAGGATGGTGATGGCAGCATCATGCTGTGGGGATGTTTTTCAGTGGTAGGGACTGAGAGACTAGTCAGGATCGAGGGAAAGCTGAACGGAGCAAAGTAGATCCTTGATGAAAACCCGCTCCAGAGTGCTCAGGACCTCAGACTGGAGTGAAGGTTCACCTTCCAACAGGACAACGACCTTAAGCGCACACGTCTTTGAGTGGCCAAGCCAGAGCCCAGACTTGAACCTGACCAAACATCTCTGGAGAGACCTGAAAATAGCTGTGCAGCGATGCTCCCCATCCAACCTGACAGAGCTTGAGAGGATCTGCAGAGAAGAATGGGAGAAACTCCCCAAATACAGGTGTGGCAAGATTGTAGTGTCATACCCAAGAACACACGAGGCTGTAATCGCTGCTAAAGGTGCTTCAACAAAGTACTGAGTAAAAGGTCTGAATACTTATGTAAATGTGTAGATTGATTAGGGGGAAAACTATTTAATCAATTTTAGAATAAGACTGCAACGTAACAAAATGTGGAAAAAGTGAAGGGGTCTGAATACTTTCCGAATGCACTGTTACTGTAGCTAAGAAAGTAATACTAAGTGTATGTTGTGTAGTAAGCTGTTAGTAGCCATGTGCCTCACCCTAATAATTTGGTCCCTCAAAACTTAGCCTACTGTTCTGACTTGATGGTGCACGTGTAGCCTATAGCCTGTGTTAGAGAAATGTAATCATCAAATATTGTAAGAGCTTTCATTGTCTGCTTATATGCCCCCTTTATTTACATACACACTACCAAGTAGGCGCTATTTTTCAGATGTTGCCCTACCGGAGTTACACAGTATTGTTGAAAAGCACATCAATAAGCTACTCGCTATGGGCTTCACGACTGACATTTGGACCAGCGATGTCAGCCCCATGAGCATGCTGAGTCTGACAGTACAGTGGGTCGACAAGGATTTGGTACTGAGGAAAGCCGTATTGCATGCTCTAGAATCGGCTGGTTCTCATACCTCTGCTTTTGAGAACATGATGGCATTTGAGAACATGATTGAAACATGAACACACTCCTAGCTCCATTCGAACAACTGATTCGAGAAATAAGCTCAACTGCGTTAGCAGCAGATGCGATACCCTCAATCATGGCACTGCTCAACAAAACTGCCGACATACCGTGGGGTTAAAACTTGCAAAAGTACTCTACTAGAGGCTGTGAACAAGCGATTGGGTGGCATTCTCTCTGAGCCTCTTTAATGTGTCGCCACCATGCTCGATGCTAGGTACAAGGACTGCTACTTCGATGCAGACAAGAAACAGAGTTTACGTGAAATGTTAGACACAGCTGGACAAGATGGAAACAGTAACAGTGCACACCGAGGAAGAGGACTCACGACAGAAGAGGCCACGGACAGACAGAGCTGAAACTGAGACTGAACAACGAAACAGCACAGCAAGTAAGTGGAAAAATAGGTTATGATTATGTTTTACTGGTAATGGGGACATGTAAATGCGAACAAAATAACATTTTGGTCAGTGTATGTTGGTTAACTATTTAACTGTACTAGAATACTTAAAAGGCCGCTAAAATTTTAAATATCGGTATTGTTTATTTTGTCAAGGAAAATATCCGAATCGCCCAAAAATGTAATAGCGGTGCATCCTAATTCTGAGACTTAGTGTACAGGGAGAATACTATTAGAATGGCCTATGTCCTGAATTGTGTCGCTGCTCCTCATTGTCTTATTGAAATTATAGATTGCCTCTTATCCGCTCGTCGTAGTCTTACGCCATAGTTTGTACATCTCAATTGTCAGTAGAATCCACATTTGTTTAAGCAAATCAGCCATATTAGCTATGGTTTTTAAAGTAAGTAAATTATGCTGAATGAACTGTTTCGCTGCCAGACAAGACTCTGCTGATAGCCAGGTGTAGCTAAGGATTCACTCCATGGTGCTGAAAAGAAAGCTCTGCTGTTGGGACAGCTAGAGTTGAAGTCAGAAGTTTACATTAGGTTGGAGTCATTAAAACTTGTTTTTCAACCACTCCATAAATTTCTTGTTAACAAACTATAGTTTTGGCAAGTTGGTTAGGACATATACTTTCTGCATGAGAAGTAATTTTCCCAACAATTGTTAACAGGCAGATTATTTCACATATAATTCACTGTATCACAATTCCAATGGGTCAGACGTTTACATACACTAAATTGACTGTGCCTTTAAACAGCTTGGAAAATTCCAGAAAATGATGTCATGGCTTTAGAAGCTTCCGATAGGCTAATTGACCTAATTTGAGTCGATTGGAGGTGTACATGTGGATGTATTTCAAGGCCTACCTTCAAACTCAGTGCCTATTTTCTATTCATGGGAAAATCAAGAAGAAATCAGCCAAGACATCAAAAAAAAAATTGTAGACCTCAACAAGTCTGGTTCATCCTTGGGAACAATTTCCAAATGCCTGAAGGTACCACGTTCATCTGTACAAACAATAGTACGCAAGTATAAACACCATGGTACCACGCAGCCGTCATACCGCTAAGGAAGGAGACGCGTTCTGTCTCCTAGGGATGAACGTACTATGGTGCGAAAAGTGCAAATCAATTTCAGAAGAACAGTAAAGGACCTTGTCAAGATGCTGGAGGAAACAGGTACAAAAGTAAATATATCCACAGTAAAACAAGTCCTATATCGACATAACCTGAAAGGCCGCTCAGCAAGGAAGAAGCCACTATACCTCAACAGTCAGGCCTACATTATATTCACTGTGTTTATGCAAGTTTTTGGGAACATAAAATGCATCTATATAATGCTACTTAGTGAAAAGAACACGTGGGATCTAGCTAATGATTAGCTCAACAGGCTAAATGCAGATATGCCGAAGCATGGGGATGCCCATTTATAGCCACTATGGTGCTATCAGTTGGGTTACAGGTGATAAAGTGTATTGCTAATAACATAGCTGATAATATGGACCATGCATAGTAAAACTGGGCCACATGGACAAAAATCCATGTCGAGATGAATTGTCTGAATTGATGTGACAACGATACATTTATAACATTAATGTTCACCAGTTTTCTTTGTGTTATCCTTAACTTCTACTGCACTGAACACAACAGGCAACAATTATGAAGATTTTACTGAGTTACAGTTCATAAGGAAATCAGTCAATTGAAATAACTTTATGGCCCTAATCTATGAATTTGACATGACTGGTAATACAGATATGCATCGGTTGGTCACAGACACCTTAAAAAAAAAAAAAATTAAGTAGGGACGTGGATAAAAAAAAAACCAATCAGTATCTGGTGTGACCACCATTTGCCTCATGCAGCGCGACACATCTCCTTCGCATAGAGTTGAGCAGGTGATTGTGGCCTACGGAATGGTTTGCCACTCCTCTTCAATGGCTGTGCGAAGTTGCTGGATATTTGCAGGAACTGGAACACTGCCGTACACATCAATCCAGAGTAACCCAAACATGCTCACTGGGTGACAGACCATGGAAGAATTGGGACATTTTCAGCTTCCAGGGGCTGTGTACAGATCCTTGCGACATGGGGCCGTGCATTATCATGCTGAAACATGAGATGATGACGGAAGATGAATTGCACGACAATGGGCCTCAGGATCTCATCAAGGTATCTCTAAATTCAAATTGCCGTCGCTAAAATTCAATTGTGTTCGTTGTCCATAGCTTATGCCGTAACCCCACCATGGGGCACTATGTTCACAACATTGACATCATGCAAACCGCTCACCCCCACAACGCCATACAATGTCTCCCGTCTGCCCAGTACAGTTGAAACCGGGATTTGTCCGTGAAGAGCATACTTTTCTCCAGCGTGCCAGCGGTCATCGAAGGTGAGAATTTGCCTACTGAAGTCGGTTACGACAAAGAACTGCAGTCAGGTCAAGACCCCGGTGAGGACGAAGAGCACGCAGATGAGCTTCCCTGAGAGGGTATCTGACAGTTTGTGCAGAAATTCTTCGGTTGTGCAAACCCACAGTTTCATTGGCTGTCTGGTCTCCCACGATCCCACAGGTGAAAAAGCCAGATATAGTGGTCTTAGGCTGGCGTGGTTACACGTGGTCTGCGGTTGTGAGGCCAGTTGGGCATACTGCCAAATTCTATAAAACAACATTTGAAGTGACCTATGGTAGAGAAATGAACATTAAAATGATCTGGAAACAGCTCTGGTGGACATTCCTGCAGTCACCATGTCAATTGCACACTCCCTCAACACTGGAGACATCTGTGGCATTGTCCCCAGAACCAAGCTTCTCAATCCTGAGCGTCTCAGAGGAAACACTGGTCTATCGCCAATGCATCAGTCATTAAAGACTGCACTAAGTCACAGACAAAACCTTAAAACAATAATTGGGAAATTCCACACCAGGAAGGCCAGGAAATAGTTTTGGTATCTCAGATTGTTCTGGATATTTTCACATATAAACTTAATAGGGAGGTAGGATGTTTGATATGCTTTTTATATTTAACACTATCCATTTTTTGTTAGACCCTTTTTAAACCTATACATGCCTCCTACATTAAACGTACATGATACAGACATCTTGGTGTCATACTTCTAATAGTGTGCTCTAAAATATGTTTAGATTATTGAATAAATTAAAGTAAAATTTATTTCGTAGTCAATATTAATATGAACCTCAAAAGAACCCTTTGAGTTAAATTTGTTTAAATATATTGTTTTAAAACATACTCTACAAGTAGGCTACATAAACCTTCCAAGGTGGGTGCTGTGATACTTTTGAAGTTAAGATCAGTTTTATGAGCACCACCAACACAGTAAATGGGAGAATGTACTTGAAGGAAACTTCCTCTGCTGGTGATTTGCTGAAAGTGATTGATTAATGACCTATAATGTCAATTTCTATAATGGGTCAAATCTTCAAAAGTAGCAGAGCACCCACTCTGGAAATTTGACGTGTTTGAAGTAGAGGTTGACCGATTGTGATTTTTCAATGCTGATACCGATTATTGGAGGACCAAATATATGACAATTACAACAATACTGGAAAAAATATATATTTTTATTTTAACTTAATACATAGTCTCAAATAAATAATTAAACATGTTCAATTTGGTTTAAATAATGAGAAAACAGTGTTGGAGAAGTAAAAGTGCAATATGTACCATGTAAAAAAGCTAACGTTTAAGTTCCTTGCTCAGAACATGAGAAAGCTGGTGGTTCCTGAGTCTTCAATATTCCCAGTTAAGACGTTTTAGGTTGTAGTTATTATAGGACCATTTCTCTCTATACCATTTGCATTTCATATACCTTTGACTATTGGATGTTCTTACAGGCACTATAGTATTGCCAGCCTAATCTCGGGAATTGATAGGCTTGAAGTCATAAACAGTGCTGTGCCTCAAGCGTTGCTAAGAGCTACTGTTTGAATGAATGCTTACGAGCCTGCTGCTGCCTTCTACCGCTCAGTCAGACTGCTCTAACAAATCATATACTTAATTATAATAAAATAAAAGCAGAAATACGAGCCTTAGGTCATTAATACGGTCAAATCCGTAAACTATCATTTCGAAAACGTTTATTCTTTCAGTGAAATATGGAACCATTCCGTATTTTATCATAAGGGTGGCAACCCTAAGTCTAAATATTACTGTTACATTGCACAACCTTCAATGTCATGTCATAATTATGTAAAATTCTGGCAAATTAATTACGGTCTTTGTTAGGAAGAAATGGTCTTCACACAGTTTGCAACGAGCCAGGCGGCCCAAACTGCTGCATTTACACTGACTGCTTGCACTGAACGCAAAAAAAGTGACAATTTCCCTAGTTAATATTGCCTGCTAACATGAATTTCTTTTAACTAAATATATAAAACATATTTTTGTATTGATTAAGAAGGCATTGGTGTTTATGATTAGGTACATTACTGCAACGATTCTGCTTTGTTTGCGAATGGGCTTTTGTTAAATCATTACCGGTTTGGCTGTGATTCGTTGATAAATTAACAGGCACCGCATTGATTATATGCAACACAGAACAAGCTAGTTAACCATGTGTAGTTCACTAGTGATTGTTTTTATAAGATAAGTTTAATGCTAGCTAGCAACTTACCTTGGCTCATTGCAGCCACAAGGTCCTTTTGATGCTGCACACGCGTAACAGGTGGTCAGCCTGCCACGCAGTCTCCTCGTGGATTGCAATGTAATCGGCGTACAAAGGCAGATTACTGAGTGTTATGAAAACTTGAAAATTGTCCCTAATTAAATCGGCCATGCCTCTAGTTTGAAGAGTATATTACTCCAAACAATATCTCTAAAAATAAGCTAAATCAAAAAGTATACTTTTGAGATATTCATTATGTTGAATAAATGTAAATTTATAAAAATTTTCCTTCAGAATCTAGACATACTCCCTACTTTATAGCACACTACAAGGATTATAATGACACCAAAATGTAGTTTGTATCATGTGCTGTTATCAGATCATAGGGTGTTACAAGAGGCATGTTTAATAGGGGCATAAAATGGTCACTTTCCACATGTGGAATTGCCCAATTGGTACAGGGACCAGAAATCGATAGCCCAGTCCACATTGGACCTCTATGGGAGACATTTTATATTCTTCCCCTTATCCTATGACTCATCCTTTCCTAAAAATTAAATCTCAGAAAACATTTGAACTGTTCATTTTCTAAAAACTGATCATCTGGACTCTCTTTCATCCCTGACTTTACGCAATTGTACTTCCTCACACAAATCCCACCACCTTTACCAAGCAAAGGAGGTTATGGGGAGGTGGAAGGGAGATTAATTCATACAGTGCATTCGGAAGGTATTCAGACCCCTTGACTTTTCCCACATTTTGTTACGTTACGGCCTTATTCTAAAATGTATTATATCGTCGCCCCCCCCCCCCCCCCCTCTTCAATCTACACACAATACCTCAATGACAAATCAAAAACAGTTTTAGAAATTTTTGCAAAATTGGAAAACCTGTAAATATACATTTACATAAGTATTCAGACCCAATACGCAGTACTTTGTTGAAGCGCCTTTGGCAGCGATTACAGCCTCGTGACTTCTTGGGTATGACGATAAAATCTTGCCACATCTGTATTTGGGGAGTTTCTCCCATTCTTCTCTGCAGATCCTCTCAAGCTCTGCCAGGTTGGATGGGGAGTGTCGCTACACAGCTATTTTCAGGTCTCTCCAGAGATGTTTGATTGGGTTCAAGTCCGGGCTCTGGCTGGTCCACTCAAGGACATTCAGACTGCTGCGTCTACCTAGTCTCCCAGTCCCTGAAAAACATCCCACAGCATGACGCTGCTGCCACTACGCTTCACCATAGGGATGGTGCCAGGTTTCCTCCAGACGTGACGCTTGGCATTCAAGCCAAAGAGTACACGCTTGGTTTCATCAGACCAGAGAATCTTGTTTATCATGGTCTGAGATAGAGGTCAATGATTATGATTTTTCAACAACGATACTGATACCGATTATTGGAGGACCAAAAAAGCTGATACCGATTAATCTGCCAATTTTTATTTATTTGTAATAATGACAGTTAAAACAATACTAATAAACACTTATTTTAACTTAATATAATACATCAATTAAATCAATTTAGTCTCAAATAAATAATGAAACATGTTCAATATGGTTTAAATAATGCAAAAACAAAGTGTTGGAGAAGTAAAAGTGCAATATGTGCTATGTAAGAAAGCTAACGTTTCAGTTACTTGCTCAGAACATATGAAAGCTGGTGGTTCCTTTTAACATCTTCAATATTCCCAGGTAAGAAGTTTTAGGTTGTAGTTATTGTAGGACTATTTCCCTCTACACCATTTGTATTTCATTAACCTTTGACTATTGGATGTTCTTATAGGCACTTTAGTATTGCCAGTGTAACAGTATCGCTTCCGTCCCTCTCCTCGCTCCTCCCTGGGCTCGAACCAGAAACACAACGACAACAGCCACCATCGAAGCAGCGTTACCCATGCAGAGCAAGGGGAACAACTACTAGAAGGCTCAGAGCGAGTGACGTTTGAAACGCTATTAGTACGCACTAACTAGCTAGCCATTTCACTTCGGTTACACCAGCCTCATCTTGGGAGTTGATAGGCTTGAAGTCATAAACAGCTCAATGCTTGACGCACAACATAGAGCTGCTGGCAAAATGCACGAAAGTGCTGTTTGAATTAATGTTTACGCGCCTGCTTCTGTCTAACACCGCTCAGTCAGATACTTAGATACTTGTATGCTCAGTCAGATTATATGCAAAGCAGGACACGCTAGATAATATCTAGTAATATCATCAACCATGTGTAGTTAACTAGTGATTATGATTGATTGTTTTTTATAAGATAAGTTTAATGCTAGCTAGCAACTTACCTAGGCTTACTGCATTCGCGTAACAGGCAGTCTCATTGTGGAGTGGAACGAGAGAGAGGCAGGTCGTTATTGCGTTGGACTAGTTAACTAAGGTTGCAAGATTGGATCCCCCGAGCTGACAAGGTGAAAATCTGTCGTTCTGCCCCTGAACGAGGCAGTTAAACCACCGTTCCTAGGCCGTCATTGAAAATAAGAATATGTTCTTAACTGACTTGCCTAGTTAAATAAAGGTATTCAAATTATATATATATATATATATATATATATAGTGCCTTGCGAAAGTATTCGGCCCCCTTGAACTTTGCCACCTTTTGCCACATTTCAGGCTTCAAACATAAAGATATAAAACTGTATTTTTTTGTGAAGAATCAACAACAAGTGGGACACAATCATGAAGTGGAACGACATTTATTGGATATTTCAAACTTTTTTAACAAATCAAAAACTGAAAAATTGGGCGTGCAAAATTATTCAGCCCCCTTAAGTTAATACTTTGTAGCGCCACCTTTTGCTGCGATTACAGCTGTAAGTCGCTTGGGGTATGTCTCTATCAGTTTTGCACATCGAGAGACTGACATTTTTTCCCATTCCTCCTTGCAAAACAGCTCGAGCTCAGTGAGGTTGGATGGGGAGCATTTGTGAACAGCAGTTTTCAGTTCTTTCCACAGATTCTCGATTGGATTCAGGTCTGGACTTTGACTTGGCCATTCTAACACCTGGATATGTTTATTTTTGAACCATTCCATTGTAGATTTTGCTTTATGTTTTGGATCATTGTCTTGTTGGAAGACAAATCTCCATCCCAGTCTCAGGTCTTTTGCAGACTCCATCAGGTTCTCTTCCAGAATGGTCCTGTATTTGGCTCCATCCATCTTCCCATCAAATTTAACCATCTTCCCTGTCCCTGCTGAAGAAAAGCAGGCCCAAACCATGATGCTGCCACCACCATGTTTGACAGTGGGGATGGGTGTTCAGGGTGATGAGCTGTGTTGCTTTTACGCCAAACATAACGTTTTGCATTGTTGCCAAAAAGTTCAATTTTGGTTTCATCTGACCAGAGCACCTTCTTCCACATGTTTGGTGTGTCTCCCAGGTGGCTTGTGGCAAACTTTAAACGACACTTTTTATGGATATTTTTAAGAAATGGCTTTCTTCTTGCCACTCTTCCATAAAGGCCAGATTTGTGCAATATATGACTGATTGTTGTCCTATGGACAGAGTCTCCCACCTCAGCTGTAGATCTCTGCAGTTCATCCAGAGTGATCATGGGCCTCTTGGCTGCATCTCTTATCAGTCTTCTCCTTGTATGAGCTGAAAGTTTAGAGGGCCGGCCAGGTCTTGGTAGATTTGCAGTGGTCTGATACTCCTTCCATTTCAATATTATCGCCTGCACATTGCTCCTTGGGATGTTTAAAGCTTGGGAAATCTTTTTGTATCCAAATCCGGCTTTAAACTTCTTCACAACAGTATCTCGGACCTGCCTGGTGTGTTCCTTGTTCTTCATGATGCTCTCTGCGCTTTTAACGGACCTCTGAGACTATCACAGTGCAGGTGCATTTATACGGAGACTTGATTACACACAGGTGGATTGTATTTATCATCATTAGTCATTTAGGTCAACATTGGATCATTCAGAGATCCTCACTGAACTTCTGGAGAGAGATTGCTGCACTGAAAGTAAAGGGGCTGAATAATTTTGCACGCCCAATTTTTCAGTTTTTGATATGTTAAAAAAGTTTGAAATATCCAATAAATGTCGTTCCACGTCATGATTGTGTCCCACTTGTTGTTGATTCTTCACAAAAAAATACAGTTTTATATCTTTATGTTTGAAGCCTGAAATGTGGCAAAAGGTTGCAAAGTTCAAGGGGGCCGAATACTTTCGCAAGGCACTGTATATATATATATATATTTTAAACGGCAAATCGGGGCCCAAAAATACCGATTTCCGATTGTTATGAAAACTTGAAATCGGCCCTAATTGGTCGACCTCTAGTCTGAGAGTCCTTTAGGTGCCTTTTGTCAAATTCCAAGCGGGCTGTCATGTGCCTTTCCCTGAGGAGTGGCTTCTGTCTGGCCACTCTACCATAAAGGCTGGATTGGTGGAGTGCTGCTGAGATGGTGGTTCTTACCATCTCCACAGAGGTGGTCACTCTGTCAGAGTGACCATCAGGTTCTTGAACAACTCCCTGACCAAGGCACTTCTCCCCCTATTGCGCAGTTTGGCCGAGTGGCCAGCTCTAAGAAGAGTCTTGGTGGTTCCAAACTTCTTCCATTGAAGAATGATGGAGGCCACTGTGTTCTTAGGGACCTTCAATGCTACAGAAATGTTTTGGTACCCTTCCCCGGATCTGTGCCTCGATATCTTGTCTCGGAGCTCTACAGACAATTCCTTCGAGCTCATGGCTTGGTTTTTGCTCTGACATGCACGGCCAACTGTGGGACCTTATATAGACAGGTGTGTGCCTTTCCAAATCATGTCCAATCAATTGAATTAACTACAGGTGGACTCCAATCAAGTTGTAGAAAGCTCAAGGATGATCAATGGAAACAAGATGCACCTGAGCTCAATTTTGAGTCTCATAGCAAAGTCTGAATATTTATGTAAATAAGGTTAAAAAAAATCTATATACACACATTTGCAAAAATGTCTACAAATCTGTTTTCACTTTGTCATTATGGGGTATTGTTTATAGATTGATGAGAAAATATTTAATACATTTTAGAATAAGGCTGTAACGTAACAAGATGTAGAAAAAGTCAAGGGGTCTGAATACTTTCCAAATCCACTGTATCTAATGTCTCCAGTCACCTTCTATTTGATGCTATTACTAACAGTGCAGCTGCACCAAGAGGTTACACAGGTAAATCCATTTGAATTCAATCACTTTTTGACAGCATCCCTTTGGATTTAAACAAAAACTTTCCATACATGGTTTCCCATGGAGGAAGTAGTCAGAAAGTGATGTTTTGGACCCAAATACCAAAACATTAAGGAGATATAGGTTTCTTAGAACATTTTTACAATTTACATTAAAGCTTATAAAAAAGTATCTAAAAACGTGTAAACGCCAATTTAGCTGGAACACCATTGAAATTTAAATGGATGAAATTGTACTTCTAATTACTACCACAAATATGGCCGCTGGACCATACACCGTTGAATGTCAACTTAAATAGACATGTCAATTTTATTATCTATATTTTTCAATGTTTGCAATAGTTTTCCTATGGAAGACAGTATGATTTAATACAGATATTCCCAATCAAGCCAACATCATCTGATGTGTGGACCTCCAACCATCTTTGTGGTACCATTTGAAAGTTGTTTGAATTGTATTCCCATTTTAATAAATATATCAGACAAAACATGACACCCACCCTGTATTGAAGAGCATGTATCTCAACCAATGGCAGGCACAACCCAAAACCCTCAGATGATGTAAAATAGGGTCCAAGCTACAACATATGCGAATATGAAGAAAAAATAGTTTTTGTGTAATATAATTTATGTTTAAGGTAATATATATTTTAAAATTATACCAATCACAATCATTCAAGACATGGATGTCTCATGGTATAGTGGGGTATGCACAATACACTGAGTGTACAAAACATTAGGAACAGCTTCCTAATATTGCGTTGCACCCCCTTTTGCCCAGAGAACCGCCTCAATTCAATGGGGCATGGACTCTACAAGGTGTCAAGTGTTCCACAGGGATGCTGGCCCATGCTGACTCCAAATGTTTCGCACAGTTGTTTCAAGTTGGCTGGATGTTCTTTGGGTGGTGGGTCATTCTTGATAAACACAAGAAACTGTTGAGCATGAAAAACCAAGCAGTGTTGCATGTTCCAGTGCACTTGGCACCTACTACCATACCCTGTTCAAAGGCATGTACACCTTTTGTCTTGCCCATTCACCTTCTGAATGGCACACATACACAATCAAGGCTTGAATATCCTTCTTTAACCCATCTCCTCCCCTTCATCTACACTGATTGCTTTCAGATCTCACCTGGTCAATCTGCCGTGGAACGAGCAGGTGTCCCAAATGTTTTGTATACTCAGTGTGGCCACCATCATTATCTCTCTAAATGTTTTGGCATTTGGAGCTACCGGCTTAATTTGTCCCTTCATTTGGGGACTGTGGGCAGTTTATGTCATATTGAGCTGTATAAACTGTCTGGTCTAGGAAGTTAGAGAAGAAAATGTGTCATTGGGGAATATGGGTCCAAAAGATCAGTTAATTTCTAAATGTCATTATCAAGATGGAATGTTTGATGTCAATCTACTGCACTAACTAAGCCGCTACTATTGTTCTTGTGAGGTGCAATGCAGTACCTAACTGCACAATGGATGCAGGCTGGTACTACCTAATAGGTAGCTAGCTAAGTGCTAACCGTACTTTGGGTTGATGGATTAGCCAGACAGCCCCCGACTTGTGTTGTGGACGAACATCTGCCATAAACTTTTCCTACAGTTGTCATTTCATGTTGGCTAATGCACATGCCATTCTGCCTGTTTGAAATTGGCAAGTTGAAGATGTTGATTTTAATACAATACAGACAGTATAGCTGAGAAGGGAACGTTTTCAGGAAATGTAGCTAACGTTAGGTACATGGCCAGCTAACGAACGACCTAACGTTAGGCTCATAGCTAGCTAACAATACTTGAACGCCAAACCAAAGCTTTGGATGGATGGGTGGGTGGCTAGCTAGCTAACGTTACGGATGACTAACACAAACTTGAAGAGCAAGTTAGCTAACGTTAGCTAATTGTGCTAGCCATATTTGTCGATACGTCAACAGTTAAAAATAAAGTACCTTGCTAGCGAACTACTTCATGCATTTGAAACTCATGTATAACTTGGCTAACAAATAGCTGCGGTACATTTAATCAGCCCATTTTAAACCCCATACAGTTTGCTAGCCAGTAAGTTGGTGCCAGCTAACTAGCGGCGGTAGCTAACGTTAACTTCAAATTCCCATACTAACGTAGCTACTGATTGCAACTCATTGTTTATTTTAGGAAATGGCAACATTGTTTTTAATTTCGACAAAGAGATTAATTCATATTTCCATTAAATCTGTGTAACAACCTGTCTTGTTAGCTACATTTTCGGTAAACTCACCTTTTAACTGGCTGTATTTGCGCAGATCTTATGTTATTAACGTTAGCTGCTGCAACATCGACAAGATTCCATCATTGGATTTCAGCCAAAGCTATTTGCATGCACAGCGCTATCTACTGTTTTGGAGTGGAAGTCCGAGGACTTTGCAACCAGGCCCTAATGTCCATGTTCAGGACCAAAAAAAGAGTACAAGTTTACAGTGTTGATTGATTGAAACACCAAGTTGCACTTTGAATTTGCTGAAAATGAATCAACATTTCAGGTTTTGGTATACACTAACATTTGGGAGTCAGTGTTTATACTTAATTGGACCAATTTATCTTAATTCAATCTGCAGATTTGGTGGGCTATTCCTTCACTTTAATTACAATGCCCCAAGATTAAAGCACTAAGAGAGGCTGATATGGGTGTATTTAATTTGCACATGGATTAGAATTAATAGCAGCATCTCCCCTCTGTTGACACTCAATTACTCAAATGTTAATGTTCAAGGTTAGCAACCAACTAAGCCTCAGGAGACTGAAAAGATTTGGCACGGGCCATATGATCCTCAAAATGTTATACAGCTGCACCATCAAGAGCATCTTGACTGGCCGCATCACTGCTTGGTGCAGACGGTCCAGTACATCACTATGGCCAAGCTCCCTTCCATCCAGGACCTCTCTCTATATTAGGCAGTGTCAAAGGAAGGCCCAAAAAATTGCCAATTACTTCAGGCACCCAAGCTGTAGACTGTTCACTCTCCTACCGTCCAGAAAGTGGTACCAGAGCATCGGCTCTCGGACCAACAGGCTCCGAGACAGCAGTCTTATGGCTTGGGAGTAGAAGCTAAATAGTTATTTAAATATGAACACATACACACATACTTTCATAATCATCACATGCTGCTGCTACTCTGTTCTTTATTTTACTCTTATTATTATCTATCCTGATGTCTAGTCACTTTACTCTGCAAATAAAACTGTATTTGATTTAAGCTGCATCTATGCTGATGGACTCCTGAGTGACACCGCGGTCTAAGGCACTGCATCTCAGTGCAAGAGGCGGCACTACAGTACCTGGTTCGGATCCAAGCTGTATCACATCCGGCTGTGATTGCGAGTCCCATAGGGCGGCGCACAATTGGCCCAGCGTTGTCGGCGTTCGGCCAGTGTAGGCCGTCATTGTAAATAAGAATATGTTCTTAACTCACTTGCCTAGTTAAATAAAGATTCAACAAAATTATTTTAAAAAATATATAATTATTTCATTCAAGCCCTCCACAATCTTGTGAAAATTACAAATCAATTTTTTGTTTTGTTTTGAATTTTACCCCTTTTTCTCCCCAATTTCATAGTATCCAATTCTTGTCTCATCGCTACAACTCCCGTACGGGCTCGGGAGAGACGAAGGTTGAAAGTCATGTGTCCTCCTCCACCAACCAAGCCGCTGCTTCTTTAACACAGCGCACATCCAACACGGAAGCCAGCCGCACCAATGCGCCGGAGGAAACACCGTGCACCTGGCCACCTTGGTTAGCGTACACTGCGCCCAGCCCGCCACAGGAGTCGCTGGTGCGCGATGAGACAAGGACACCCCTACCGACCAAGCCCTCCCTAACCCGGGCGACGCTAGGCCAATTGTGCGTCGCCCCACAGACCTCCCGGTCGCGGAAGGTTACGACAGAGCCTGGGCGCGAACCCAGGGACTCTGATGGCACAGCTGGCACTACAGTACAGCGCCCTTAACCACTGCGCCACCCGGGAGGCCCTACAAATCAAATTTTATTGGTCACGTACACATACACATGTTATTGCGAGTGTAGTGAAATGCTTATGCCTCTAGATCCGACAGTGCAGCAGTATCTAACAGGTAATATCAAACAATTCCACATCAAAACTTAATACACACAATCTAGTAAATGGGATGACAATATACAGTGCCTTGCGAAAGTATTCAGCCCCCTTGAACTTTGCAACCTTTTGCCACATTTCAGGCTTCAAACATAAAGATATAAAACTGTATTTTTTTGTGAAGAATCAACAACAAGTGGGACACAATCATGAAGTGGAACGACATTTATTGGATATTTCAAACTTTTTTAACAAATCAAAAACTGAAAAATTGGGCGTGCAAAATTATTCAGCCCCTTTACTTTCAGTGCAGCAAACTCTCTCCAGAAGTTCAGTGAGGATCTCTGAATGATCCAATGTTGACCTAAATGACTAATGATGATAAATACAATCCACCTGTGTGTAATCAAGTCTCCGTATAAATGCACCTGCACTATGATAGTCTCAGAGGTCCGTTAAAAGCGCAGAGAGCATCATGAAGAACAAGGAACACACCAGGCAGGTCCGAGATACTGTTGTGAAGAAGTTTAAAGCCGGATTTGGATACAAAAAGATTTCCCAAGCTTTAAACATTCCAAGGAGCACTGTGCAAGCGATAATATTGAAATGGAAGGAGTATCAGACCACTGCAAATCTACCAAGACCTGGCCATCCCTCTAAACTTTCAGCTCATACAAGGAGAAGACTGATCAGAGATGCAGCCAAGAGGCCCATGATCACTCTGGATGAACTGCAGAGATCTACAGCTGAGGTGGGAGACTCTGTCCAGAGGACAACAATCAGTCGTATATTGCACAAATCTGGCCTTTATGGAAGAGTGGCAAGAAGAAAGCCATTTCTTAAAGATATCCATAAAAAGTGTCGTTTAAAGTTTGCCACAAGCCACCTGGGAGACACACCAAACATGTGGAAGAAGGTGCTCTGGTCAGATGAAACCAAAATTGAACTTTTTGGCAACAATGCAAAACGTTATGTTTGGCGTAAAAGCAACACAGCTCATCACCCTGAACACACCATCCCCACTGTCAAACATGGTGGTGGCAGCATCATGGTTTGGGCCTGCTTTTCTTCAGCGGGGACAGGGAAGGTGGTTAAAATTGATGGGAAGATGGATGGAGCCAAATACAGGACCATTCTGGAAGAAAACCTGATGGAGTCTGCAAAAGACCTGAGACTGGGACGGAGATTTGTCTTCCAACAAGACAATGATCCAAAACATAAAGAATCTACAATGGAATGGTTCAAAAATAAACATATCCAGGTGTTAGAATGGCCAAGTCAAAGTCCAGACCTGAATCCAATCGAGAATCTGTGGAAAGAACTGAAAACTGCTGTTCACTAATGCTCTCCATCCAACCTCACTGAGCTCGAGCTGTTTTGCAAGGAGGAATGTGAAAAAATGTCAGTCTCTCGATGTGCAAAACTGATAGAGGCATACCCCAAGCGACTTACAGCTGTAATCGCAGCAAAAGGTGGCGCTACAAAGTATTAACTTAAGGGGGCTGAATACTTTTGCACGCCCAATTTTTCAGTTTTTGATTTGTTAAAAAAGTTTGAAATATCCAATAAATGTCGTTCCACTTCATGATTGTGTCCCAATTGTTGTTGATTCTTCACAAAAAAATACAGTTTTATATCTTTATGTTTGAAGCCTGAAATGTGGCAAAAGGTCGCAAAGTTCAAGGGGGCCGAATACTTTCGCAAGGCACTGTATATACTACCATTCAAAAGTTTGGGGTCACTTAGAAATGTCCTTGTTTTTGAAAGAAAAGCAAACTTTTTGCCCATTAAAATAACATCAAATTGATCATTTAAATACAGTGTAGACATTGTTAATGTTATAAATGACTGGGCTGGTTTTCTTTTTGTAATCCGTGATTGTCTGTAGACCCTGCCACATACATCTCATATTTGAGCCGTTGAATTGCGACTCCACTTTGTCTCTACACTGACGCTTTGCTTGTTTGATTGCCTTACAGAGGGAATAACTACACTGTTTCCAGTCGCCTTGCCATGATTAAATGCGGTGGTAAGTGCTTTCAGTTTTGCGTGAATTCTGCCATCAATCCACAGTTTCTGGTTAGGGAAGGTTTTAATAGTCACAGTGGGTACAACATCTCCTATACACTTCCTTATGAACTTGCTCACCGAGTCAGCGTATATGTCAATGTTATTGTCTGAGGCTACCCGGAACATATCCCAGTCCATGTGATCGAAGCAATCTTGAAGCGTGGAATCCGATTGGTCAGACCAGCGTTGGATAGACCTAAGCACAGGTGCTTCCTGTTTTCGTTTCTGCCTATAAGAGCGGAGCAACAAGATGGAGTCATGGTCAGATTTGCCGAAAGGAGGGCTGGGTAGGGCCTTGTAAGCATCGCAGAAGTTAGAGTAGCAGTGGTCGAGTGTGTTACTCACTCGTGTACTGCAATCAATATGCTGATAGAATTTAGCTAGCCTTGTTCTCAGATTAGCTTTGATAAAATATCCAGCTACAATAAATGTAGCCTCAGGATATATGGTTTCCAGTTTGCATAAAGTCCAGTGAAGTTCCTTGTAGGCCGTATTGTTATCCTCTTGCGGGGGGATATACACGGCTGTGACGATAACCGAGGAGAGTTCTCTTGGGAGATAATACGGTCGGCATTTTATTGAGGAATTCTAGGTCAGGTGAACAAAAGGACTTGAGTTCTTGTATGTTGTTACAATTACACCATGAGTCGTTAATCATGAAACATACAACCCCGCTCTTCTTCTTACCAGAGAGATGTTTGTTCCTGTCGGCGCGATGCACTGAAAATCCCATTGGCTGTATGGACTCCGACAGCATGTCCCCAGCTAGCCATGTCTCCTTGAAACAGAGTATGTTAGAATCCCACATATCTCTTTGGAAAGCAACTCTTGCCCTAATTTCTACGACTTTGTTAACTAGGGACTGGACATTAGCGAGTCATATACTCTGAAGCGGTGGGTGGTGTGTGCGCATCCAAAGCCTCACTAGAAGACCGCTCCGGCATCCTCTTCTCCGACGGTGTTGTTTTGGGTTGGCCTCTGGAATCAGTTCAAACGCCCTGGTAGGTGCAGACAAAGGATCCGCTTTGGGAAAGTCATATTCCTAGTAGTAGTGCTGGTTGTGCTGGTAAGTTGACGTCTCTCTGATATCCAATAGTTCTTCCCGGCTGTATGTACTAACACTTAAGGTTTTCTGGGCTAACAATGTAAGAAATACTACATAAAAAAACTAAATACTTCACAGTTTCCTAAGGGCTTGAAGCGAAGCTGCCATCTCTATCGGCGCCATCTTGAAGAAGACCTTTGTTTGGTGATTTTACCCTAGTTTCACACTGTAGGTCATTTGAAATATGCTTAACCAGCTTCAAAGACATATTGCATGATGTGAACAGCATATTCAGTCAGAAAATCATGATAGTTAAGATTAGTCATAGACTGAAATACATGACATGCCCTTTGTAGACAGACTGCAAGAGGGGACAGGGAAATGGCGTCATGAACTTGATTTAGTAAGAAAATACGTAACATAAATGCAAAAATTGACAGGTTTGCCACCAAGGAACTACAGTTCCAGTTTAGAAGCAGGTTTGAACTGCTCCTATAGTCTTGCTTCGGTACTGCAGTTCTGACACCCGGACAAAAAATACAATTTCCATAGGCCACAGAGATGTCAGACTAGAAAATTCCTAATAAGACACTTTAGTCATCACCTTTGCGCACAAAACATCCATTGAATTTTTCTAAATAATAGTTTCTGAGGCGGATTTTTTCCCCCATCACTCACAGACAAAGATATTAATATTATATATTCATCCCAATGTCTGCCATGTTTTTGGATGACGTTGTCGCTGCTTGCGGTACTCACTGAGTGCTAGTGCGCATGTGATGTTGGTCTGGATGCAGCCCATTCCAGTCATTACTATGAGCCCATCCTCCCCAAATAACGTGCCACCGACCAACTGTGGTGAGTATATTACCTTGAAAACAACAGTTCTTTATACCTCAGTGATTGCCACAGATGAAGGGGGAAACCATGATGGGTCACATGGTGTGGAAACCTGAAGCTTCAGATTCTGCTAACAGCAGTGTTGGCTTATACGCCTACAGGGAGATACTGTTGAGGATGGATGGTTTATTGGCCAGTAATGTGGAGTGAATGCAACGTTGATCATCTGTATTTTCAAGTATTATGCTGGCAGCATAACGTTATGGGTATGCTTGTCACTGGTAGGGACTGGGGAGATTGTCAGGATCAAAATAAATATGAAAGGAGCAAAGCCCACGTGAAAAGTAAAAGGTGTTTTGGTTCAAGTTGGTTCCCAGCGTGACCCGAAACACATTACAGATAGACTGCTTAGAGAGACACAGCTGCATGTGAGTTCTCGCATTTTTTAACATGTTTTTTACAATAAGATAGTTTTGGAGTTAGATGAACTTGGATTTTTCGGCAGGGACATATACAGGATGCTACCCTCCACAACATAACCTTCACTTCAGATCAAAACTCCCACTCTCTTCTCAATTTACATAAACTACATAGCTCAGGCAGTAGGAAGCTCTCTTATCCATTTATATGCAGATGATACTTGCCTACCTGGTTAAATAAAGGTGAAATAAAAAAAATACAGTCTTATACTCAGCTGGTCCCTCCCCGGATTTTGTCTTAAAAACTCTTCAACAAAGCTTGTAGAGCTTTCTCTGCCCTTAATCTTGTTCTGAACACCTCCAAAACAAAGGTCATGTGGTTTGGTAAGAAAAATGTCCCTTAGAGCTTGAGGTCGTCACATCTTACAAGTATGGCTGGACGGTACACTGTCCTTCTCTCAGCACATATCAAAGCTTTAGGCTAAAGTTAAATCTAGACTTGGTTTCCTCTATCGTAATCGCTCCTCTTTCACCACAGCTGCCAAACTAACCCTGATTTAGATGACCATCCTACCCATGCTAGATTACAGAGATGTAATTTATAGATCGGCAGGTAAGGGTGCTCCTGAGCAGCTAGATGAGATGTTCTTTACCATTCTGCCATCATATTTGCCACCAAATCAAATCAAAGTTTATTTGTCACGGACGCCGAATAGAACAGGTGTAGACCTTACAGTGATATGCTTACTTACAAGCCCTAACCAACAGTGCAATTTAAGTGAAAAATAGGTATTAGGTAAACAATAGATAAGTAAAGGGGGAAAAGGGGGGAAAAAGTAAAATGACAGTGAAAATAACAGTAGTGAGGTTATGTACAGGTGGTACCGGTACAGAGTCAATGTGCGGGGGCACCAGTTAGTCGCACTAATTGAGCTAATATGTACATGCAGGTATAGTTAAAGTGACTATGCATAGATGATAAACAGCGTAAAAGAGGGGGTTGGCAGGTGGGGGGGTGGCGGGACACAATGCAAATAGTCCAGGAAGCTATTGAGAAGCCTTTTGGTCCTAGACTTGGCGCTCCGGTTCCGCTTGCCATGTGATAGCATGGAGAACTGTCTATGACTGGGGTGGCTGGGGTCTTTGACAATTTTTAGGGCCTTCCTCTGATACCGCCTGGTGTAGAGGTCCTGGATGGTAGGCAGCTTAGCCCCAGTGATGTACTGGGCCATAATCACTACCCTCTGTAGTGCCGAGCAGTTGCCATACAAGGCAGAGATGCAACCAGTCAGGATGCTCTCAACGTTGCAGCTGTAGAAACGTTTGAGGATCTGAGGACCCATGCCAAATATTTTCAGTCTCCTGAGGGGGAATACTCCTTATAGGACACATCCCTGCACTCTATACTCATCCCTGTATACCCGTCGCAAGACCCACTGGTTGATGCTTATTTATAAAACCTTCATAGGCCTCACTCTCCCCTATCTGAGATATCTACTGCAGCCCCCATCCTCCACCTACAACACCCGTTCTGCCAGTCATATTCTGTTAAAGATCCCCAAAGCACACCCATCCCTGGGTCGCTCGTCTTTTCAGTTCGCTGCAGCTAGCGATTGGAAAGATCTGCAACAAATACTCAAACTGGGCAGTTTTATCGCAATCTCTTCATTCAAAGCCTCAATTATGGACACTCTTACTGACAGTTGTGGCTGCTTGCGTGATGTATTGTTGTCTCTACCGTCTTGCCCTTTGTGCGGTTGTTTGTGCCCAATGTTTGTACCCTGTTTTGTGCTGCTACCATGTTGTGTTTGTAACGGCAGATTTCCTCTTCGTCTGAAGAGGAGTAAGGATCGGACCAAGATGCAGCGTGGTAAGTGTTCATGACAATTTATTAAAATGAACTGAACACTGAAATACCAAACAATAAACGATGTGATGAAAACCGAAACAGTACCGTGTGGCGACAAACACTCACACGGAAACAAACACCCACAAGCCAACAGTGAAACCCAGGCTACCTAAGTATGATTCTCAATCAGAGACAACCAACGACACTTGCCTCTGATTGAGAACCATACTAGGCTGAACACAAAAACCAACATAGAAAAACAAACAGACTGCCCACCCAAACTCATGCCCTGACCATACTAAATAAAGACAAAACAAAGGAAATAAAGGTCAGAACGTGACAGTGTTGCTACCATGTGTTGTCATGTTGTATTTCTATCATGCTATGTTGTCATGTGTTGCTGCCATGTTATGTTGTTGTCTTAGGTCTCTCTTTATGTACTGTTGTGTTGACTCTCTTGTTGTGATGTGTGTTTTCTACTATATTTTATTTAATTAATTTATGTTTTTATTCCCAGCCCCCAACCCCGCAGGAGGCATTTTGCCTTTTGGTAGGCCGTCATTGTAAATAAGAATTTGTTCTTAACTGACTTGCCTAGTTAAATAAATAAAAAAATACATCAGTTGCAGGCACCATCAGCCTGTAATTAGCTAATAATTTAAATGTATGCTCACTCAGCTGTGCTTCCCTAGAATGGATCTATTACCGATGTGATCATATAGCCTACCTCAAATGTTGAAATATAATTTTTTTTAAAAGCCAATATGCAGATGCAAAGCCAATATACAGTGATAATGTATTGGGCCAATAGCTTACTGCACTAACCTCATTGCTACAGTACTGTTTTTAATTGGTTAATGCTGCATAGGCTTATGTTTTTTTAAGTCAAAATCAGCTTGTATTTTGACTCAAAATGATCTTGACTCAGAAAAGGTTGGTGTCCACTGTTCTAGAGTTTTCCCTGTTAACCCTATCAACCTTTCCCTTTACTGTATCAATTGTGACCAAATCTAAGCAATATTAGCCACATTCAATGTAACACCGAAACAAAACAAACTATGTAGGATATTTTTTTTTTATGCAGAACGCATCAGTGTAGGATTCTATTGCATTGACATGCACTACTCAGCCCGTACTTTACATAGACTGGTGTGGCATAAACCGAGCTGCAGTAGGCCAATATGCAAATAGACCATCGCAATATATGGATCTGTGTCATTTACTTTGAACTGGACTGTGTTTACAGCATGAGCGGTCGTGAGTAGATGTGCTTGTTTTGAGATCAATGCGAGAGTTGCATGTAGCCATATGTGCACATCCATTTAACTTTGCTAGTTGGTGACATTTTAGCCCAGTTTCGATAATTTGAAGTCAGCTGCAGTGGAGTGATTGCTTCCTACAAAAGCACAAAACGTGTACATTTCTAGACATCTTTGAAAAATGAGTCAGGTTAATAAGCTTTTTTTTTGTCTTAAAGGGACAGTGTTGTATTTTGAATAAGCTAAGTAACCAATAGGCAGAGGGTAGCATAATTTGTCTGATTCTCTGTAATAATGGCATGGTAATAATAATGCATTTTATTTTGTAAAGTGGTTTCTTGCATCAAACAATACTACTGAACGCTGAACGATAGAACAGCTAATTAGAATGTTAAAATGTTATGGGATGGGCCTACCAGGTGACGCAGTGCCAGCTGGGCCACCAGAGACTCTGGGTTCGCGCCCAGGCTCTGTCGCAGCCGGCCGCGACCGGGAGGTGTGTGGGGCGACGCACAATTGGCATAGCGTCGTCCGGGTTAGGAAGGGTTTGGCCAGTAGAGATATCCTTGTCTCATCGCGCACTAGCGACTCCTGTGGCGGGCCGGGCGCAGTGCACGCTAACCAGGTCGCCAGGTGTTTCCTCCGACACATTGGTGCGGCTGGCTTCCGAGTTGGATGCCTGCTGTGTTAAAAAGCAGTGTTTCGGAGGACGCATGGCTTTCGACCTTCATCTCTCCCGAGCGAGTACAGGAGTTGTAGTGATGAGACAAGATAGTAACTACTAACAATCGGGGAGAAAAGGGGGTAAAATAAAATAAAAAATGTTATGGGATTGCTTTCTCAATTTTTTCTGATGGTAGGCTGCTCTGCTCTATATTATGATTAAATAGCCACAGTAGCCTATATGGCCACTGTTAAAATTGTAACTTAAAGTGGGTACAGCCTCAGTGTTCACGGTAAATGCGAGCTGGAAGTTGCATAGAATTTTCACAACATTCAAGTTTGAGCTCAACAGGCCTGAAATTTGCTCAGTGTCAACATTTTTTTGAGGAAACATTGGCTGCAACCCTTCTAATTTAGTGTACCCTGCACGCACAACCCATGTGGAATTCCGGGTCTTTGGTAGTGTTTGGAACTGCCGAGCTGCTGTCAAGATTGCAGAGTTCATCTGCCCTTCAGTCCCTTGACTTTTTGGCCCTGAAGGAGACATGGATCACCCCAGAGAACACTGCTACTCAAGCTGCTCTCTCTTCATCTGACTATGTTTTCTCTCATAGTCTAAGAGCATCTGGTCATCGTGGTGGTGGCACAGGGCTACTGATTTCTCCTAACTGGAGGTTCTCTCTTTTCTCCCTCTCTCACCTGTCCTCCTCATTTGAATTCCATGTGGTCACTATCACTTGTCCACTCAAGCTTAACATTGTCACCTATCACCCACCAGGTGCCCTTGGAGAGTTCCTTGGCACCTTGATAAGCTAATTTTCTGATGATGGTTCACTGCTTTTTGTACTTGGTGACTTCAGCCTCCCGATGTCTGCCTTCAATTAATTTCTTTCCAACTCTCTCTTTCCTTTCCTTTCCTTTCCTTTCCTCTTTTGACCTCACCCTTTCCCAATCCCCTCCAACTCACAAGGCAGGAAATACACTTGACCTCATCTTTACTAGTGGCTGTTGTCCTACTAATCTCATTGTAACCCTCCTCCAAGTCTCCCTAGCCAGTCAGCCCCTACCCAGATGGTAATGCACTGTCCCAATCTTTGCTCTCTCTCCCATTACTCTCTCCTCTTCTATCCTATCATCTCTCCCTGCTAAATCTTTCTTCCTCCTGTCTCCTGATTCTGCCTATTCGACCCTACCCTCCTCCCTTTCTGCGTCCTATGACGCACACTGTCCCCTTTCCTCCCGGCCGGCTTGGCTCTCCCCTCCCCTCCTGCTCCATGGCTGAGTGACTCATTGCGAGCTTACAGAACAGGGCTGTGGGCAGCAAAGCGAAAATGTAGGAAAACTACATTTCCAGAGGACCTATTATCCTTTCACTTGCTTCTCGTTACCTTCTTTTCCACTGTAACCGCTGCCACTTTCTATCACTCTAAATTTCAAACTTCTGCAACTAACCCTAGGAAACTCTGTTCCACATTCTCCTCTTTCTTTAATCCCCAAACCCCTCCCTCCTCCCTCTCTGTGGACGACATTGTCAACTACTTCCTCATTTGTCAACTACTTCCTCATTCACTCAGTCTATTGAGTCCATTGGCCCCATTTATCCAGAACTACCCTACGCCTTAACCATTTTCTCCCCTCTCTCTCCAGATTAAATCCTGAAACTAGAGGTCTGGCCGCCCAACAACCTGCCCACTCAACCCTGTCCCCTCCTCCCTTCTCCAGACCATCTCTGGAGACCTTCTCCCATTCCTCACTTCCCTCATCAACTCATCCCTGACCATTAGCTGCATCCCCTCAGACTTCAAAATCGCTTGGGTCGCTCCCCTTCTCAAGAAACCAACACTCGACTCATCTAACGTAAAAAACTATAGACCTGTATCGCTTCTTTCTTTTCTTTACAAAACACAAAACGATCTTCTTGACCCTAAACGATCAGGCTTCAAAACGGATCAGTCAACCGAGACTGCTCTTCTGTGTGTCACGGAGGCTCTCCACACTGCCAGAGCTGACTCTCTGCTCTGTTCTCATCTCTGTCTTCAACACTGTGAACCATCAGATCCTCCTCTCCACCCACTCAGGGCTGGGTGTCTCAGGCTCTGCACACTGTAGGGCGTTCCTACCAGGTGATGTGGAGAGAATCTGTGTCTGCACCACATACTCTCACTACTTGTGTCCCCCAGGGCTCGGTACTTGGCCCTCTCCTCTTCTCTCTATACAGCAAGTCACTCGGCTCCGTCATATTCTCACATGGTCTCTCCTATCATTGCTATGCAGGTGACATTTTTCTCCTTCCCCTTTCTGACACCCAGGCGACGATCCGCATCTCTGCATTGGCCCACCACCTCAAACTCAACCTTGACAAGACGGACCTGCTCTTCCTCCCGGGGAAGGCCTGCCCACTCAAAGACCTCTCCTTCACGGTTGACAACTCCACAGTGTCGCCCTCCCAGAGTGCAAAGAACCTTGGCGTGACCTTGGACAACACCCTGTCGTTCTCTGCAAAGATCAAAGCTGCGACTCGCTCCTGCAGGTTCATGCTCTACAACATCCATAGAGTACGACCCTATCTCACACAGGAAGCGGCACAGGTCTTAATCCAGGCACTTGTCATCCCCGTCTGGACTACTGCAACTCGCTGTCGGCTGTGCTCACTGCTTTTGCCATCAAACCCCTGCAACTTATCCAGAACTTATGCAGCGTGCCTGGTTTTCAACCTTCCCAAGTTCTCCCATGTCACCCGGCTCCTCTGCACACTTCACTGGCTTCCAGTCAAAGCTTGCAACCATTACAAGACCAAGGTGCTTGCCTAAGGAGCAGCAAGAGGAACTGCCCCTTCCTACCTTCAGGCTGTGCTCAAACCCTACACCCCAACCCGAGCACTCCGTTCTGCCATCTCTGGTCTCTTGGCTCCTGCTCAGCCCAGTCCAAGCTCTTCTATGTCCTGGCTCCCCAATGGTGGAACCAGCTTCCCCCTGAAGCTAAAACAGCAGAGTCCCTGCCCATCTTCCCGAAAAGCACCTGAAACCCTACTTCTTCAGAGTATCTTAAATAATCCCCCTCCTCACCTCGACCCCCCCACCCCCCAAAAAAATATGAGTTTCCTGAACCAGCACTTGACCCCCCCCCACCCCACCCCCACTTTCTAGCTCGGACTTTGCAGATAGCTACTTTATTGAGGGAAAAGTGTACTTACTATGCCTGTGATATGTGGTTGTCCCACCTAGAGGATTTTCAGTATGGCTCAGATGTGACTACCACAAAATAAATTAAAAGGGACATTTTAGGTGCAGAATTGTATATCCCATCAAGGTGTGCCATGCTTCATAAAAGGTTGGGAACCACTGCTCTAAGGGCATTTCAAAGTTCCAGAGTGGGATCTCTGCTAGGTTATGGCCCATTTTATACAGAGAAATTGGCATAGTAGGCCCTCCTTTTACTTGTATCATTGCACATCTTGCAAATCACCGGCAGATGGCGACCATTTTGAATCCATTTTCACATTCAATATATTGACAAATTACGTTGAAACAATGTTGATTCAACCAGTTTCCATTGAACTGAAGCTGAAATTCAAGGTTGAAATTGGTCTGGGTTTGTATATCCCTGTGATCATAAAGGACTAGTCTGACTGGTTAAACAACCATTTTTGATTTTTGATACACTGTTATTGCAACTAATCTGTTATAAAAATATCAGATTTTCACCATGCAAGAGCTTTAGAAAAAAGACAATAATGCACAGATGACACACTGACTGCAGTGATGTAGTGCAATGTTTTTTAGGTGAGGGAGCACAATGCACTTTTTTAAATGACTCCATAATTTCCTCAAAGTTTGCACCAACAGATGTAGCCAATTTAATAGCCTATCAATATAGAACATGCATAAAATGCATCCTCTAATTGCAACGTCTGCCTATGCCCCCACATATTGTCTTTAATACCTTCAAACACCAAGTTAGGCATAGGCAACCTAATTTCAAAATAGGCCATCAATCATGAATGATAATACTTCACATTTTACGGTGAAACATCCAAACTGCTTCTCCATGCCAATCATGTGATTGGTCTCAATCAGTTTCATGGGAATATGCATTTAGATCTTTTTTAATGACTGTTTCGTGAGTGAATTAGTGCGGATGGTGTTAACAAACTATTAGCCTTTCTTGTATTTTGTTTCAATCAAAGCATATATCCTGCCTAGTGGTGCGATCTGTTGAGCTTTGGCGCATGAGAAAACAAATTTGACAATTCAGCTTCAGCTAACCACCCTAAAATCTCATTAGAAATGAGGTGTTTTTGGTGCAACAGTAACATTATAGGCCTACTATGCAATGGTATTACAGTGCCCCTGGAAAGTATTCAGACCCCTTGACTTTTTCCACTTTTTGTTCTGTTACAACCTTATTCAAAAATGTATTAAATACAGTGGCTTATGAAAGTATTCACTCCCCCTTTTGGGGGGTTTGTATCATTTGATTTACACAACATGCCTGACACTGAAGATGCTACATATTTTTTATTGTGAAACAAACCAGAAATAAGACAAAAAAACAGACAATTTGAATGTGCATAACTATTCATCCCCCCATAGTCAATACTTTGTAGAGCCACCTTTTGCAGCAATTACAGCTGAAAGTCTCTTGGGGTATGTCTCTATAAGCTTGGCACATCTAGTCACTGGGATTTTTGCCCATTCTTCAAGGCAAAACTGCTCCAGCTCCTTCAAGTTGGATGGGTTCCGCTTGTGTACAGCAATCTTTAAGTCATAACACATATTCTCAATTGGATTGAGGTCTGGGCTTTGACTAGACATTTAAATGTTTAGACATTTAGATGTTTCCCCTTTAACCACTCGAGTGTTGATTTAGCAGTATGCTTAGGGTCATTGTCCTGCTGGAAGGTGAACCTCTGTCCCAGTCTCAAATCTTTGTATTTAGCGCCATCTATCATTCCTTCAATTCTGACTAGTTTCCCAGTCGCTGCCGATGAAAAACATCCCCACAGCATTATGCTGCCACCACCATGCTTCACTGTGGGGATGATGTTCTCAGGGTGATGCGAGGTGTTGGGTTTGTGCCAGACATAGCGTTTTCCTTGATGGCCAAAAAGCTCAATTTTAGTCTCATCTGACCAGAGTACCTTCTTCCATATGTTTGGGGTGTCTCCCACATGCCCTTTGGCAAACACCAAACATGTTTGCTTATTTATTTCTGGCCACTCTTCCATAAAGCCCAGCTCTGTGGAGTGTACCGCTTAAAGTGGAGTGCAGCTTCTTCGGGGTTATCTTTGGTCTCTTTGTTGCCTCTTTGATTAATGCCCTCCTTGCCTGGTCGGTGTGTTTTGGTGGGCGGCAGGTTTGTTGTGGTGCCATGTTCTTTCAATGTGGGATGTTCAAAGTTTCTGGTATTGTTTTATAACCCAACCCTGATCTGTACTTCTCCACAACATTGTCCCTGGCCTGTTTGGAGAGCTCCTTGGTCCTCATAGTGCCGCTTGCTTAGTGGCGTTGCAGACTCATGGGCCTTTCAGAACAGGTGTATATATACTGAGATCATGTGACAGATCATGTGACACTTAGAGTGCACGCAGTTGGACTTTATTTAACTAATTATGTGACTTTTGAAGGTAATTGGTCGCACCAGATCTTATTTAGGGGCTTCATAGCAAAGGGGGTGAATACATATGCACACACCACTTTTCCATTTTGAATTTTTTTGAAACAAGTTATTTTTTTCATTTTACTTCACTAATTTGGACTATTTTGTGTATGTCCATTACATGAAATCCAAATAAAAATCAATTTAAATTACAGGTTGTAATGCAACAAAATAGGAAAAACGCAAAGGGCAGTGAATATTTTTGCAAGGCACTGAAGGCACCTCATCAATCTACACACAATATCACATAATGACGTTTTTTAGTTTTTTTTGCCAATTTATAACTGATAATAAACTGAAATATAACATTTACATAAGTATTCAGACCCTTTATTCAGTACTTTGTTGAAACAACTTTGACAGCGATTACAGCCTCGAGGCTTCTTGGATATGACGCCACAAGCTTGGCACACCTGTATTTGGGTAGTTTCACCCATTCTTCTCTGCAGATCCTCTCTAGCTCTGTCAGGTTGGATGGGGAGCATTGCTGCACAGATACTTTTAAGTCCCTCCAGAGATGTTAGATTGGGTTCAAGTCCGGGCTCTGGCTTGGCCACTCAAGGACATTCAGAGACTTGTCCTGAAGCCACTCCTGCATTGTCTTGGCTGTGTGCATAGGGTCGTTGTCCAGTTGGAAAGTGAACCTTCGCCCCAGTCTGAGGTCCTGAGCGCTCTGGAGCAGGTTTTCATCAAGGATCTCTTTGTACTTTGGTTCGTTCATCTTTCCCTTGATCCTGACTAGTCTACCAATCCCTGTCGCTGAAAAACATGGATGATACCAGGTTTCTACCAGACGTGACGCTTGGCATTCAGGCCATAGAGTTCAATTTTTGTTTCATCAAACCAGAGAATCTTATTTCTCATGGTCTGAGTGTCTTTAGGTGCCTTTTGACAAACTCCAAGTGGGCTGTCATGTGCCTTTTACTGAGGAATGGCTTCCATCTGGCCACTCTACCATAAAGGCCTAATTGGTGGAGTGCTGCAGAAATGGTTGTCCTTCTGGAAGGTTCTCCCATCTCCACACAGGAACTCTAGAGCTCTTTCAGAGTGACCATCGGGTTTGGTTGTTCCAAACGTCTTCCATTTAAGAATGATGGAATCCATGGTGTTCTTGGGGACCTTCAATGCTGCAGAAATTTTTTGGTACCCTTCCCCCAGATCTGTGCCTCGTCACAATCCTGTCTCGGTACTCTACGGACAATTCCTTTGACCTTACGGCTTGTTTTTTGATCTGACAATCCCTGTCAACTTATATAGACAGGTGTGTGCATTTTCAAATCATGTCCAATCAATTGAATTTACCACAGGTGGACTCCAATTAAGTTGTAGAAACATCTCAAGGATGATCAATGGAAACAGGATGCACCTGAGCTCAATTTCGATTCTCATAGCAAAGGGTCTGAATACTTATGTAAATAATCTATTTTTCATTTTTAATACATTTGTAAAAACTTTGGAAAATCTGTTTTTGCTTTATCATTGTGGTTTGTGTGCAAATTGATTAGGAAAACAATTACTTAATCAATTTTAGGATAAGGCTGTAATGTAACAAAATGTGGAAAAAGTCAAGGGGTCTGAATATTTTCAGAATACACTGTATATTCGGTTCTGTTAAGTAAAATGCAAAATGAATCATTGTAATCTTGCAAGACATTGATTCAGCTTTGATCTAACTTTACCCAATGAGAAACATTGTGAGAAGTGATAATCTTAATAATCTTAAAATAATAAGTGATGAGTATGACTATTAGGCGTAGGCAACATATCTTGATGAGATGTCATTTTCATGGTGCTGAAAGGACAGCACCAGGATCGCTCAATGATGTTAAAGAAGTCGAACCAACTTGTGGTGCTGAAGGACAGCTCTGCCATTCGGACAGTTCAGGAACAAACAATAACAATTTGCAGCAGGCTTTTAGCCTAATAGGCCTACGACTAAGTGACATGGCTATTTGTAGGCTATACCCCAATGTAAATACAAAAACCTGTTGCTTAATATCATTGCACTGTTAGAGGAGAGCTTCATCGCAGGTACAGTGCCTTGCGAAAGTATTCGGCCCCCTTGAACTTTGCGACTTTTTCTTTGCGACATAAAGATATAAAACTGTATTTTTTGGGGGGACACAATCATGAAGTGGAACGACATTTATTGGATATTTCAAACGTTTTTAACAACTCAAAAACTGAAAAATTGGGCGTGCAAAATTATTCAGCCCCTTTACTTTCAGTGCAGCAAACTCTCTCCAGAAGTTCAGTGAGGATCTCTGAATGATCCAATGTTGACCTAAATGACTAATGATGATAAATACAATCCACCTGTGTGTAATCAAGTCTCCGTATAAATGCACCTGCACTGTGATAGTCTCAGAGGTCCGTTAAAAGCGCAGAGAGCATCATGAAGAACAAGGAACACACCAGGCAGGTCCGAGATACTGTTGTGAAGAAGTTTAAAGCCGGATTTGGATACAAAAAGATTTCCCAAGCTTTAAACATCCCAAGGAGCACTGTGCAAGCGATAATATTGAAATGGAAGGAGTATCAGACTACTGCAAATCTACCAAGACCTGGCCGTCCCTCTAAACTTTCAGCTCATACAAGGAGAAGACTGATCAGAGATGCAGCCAAGAGGCCCATGATCACTCTGGATGAACTGCAGAGATCTACAGCTGAGGTGGGAGACTCTGTCCATAGGACAACAATCAGTCGTATATTGCACAAATCTGGCCTTTACGGAAGAGTGGCAAGAAGAAAGCCATTTCTTAAAGATATCCATAAAAAGTGTTGTTTAAAGTTTGCCACAAGCCACCTGGGAGACACACCAAACATGTGGAAGAAGGTGCTCTGGTCAGATGAAACCAAAATTGAACTTTTTGGCAACAATGCAAAACGTTATGTTTGGCGTAAAAGCAACACAGCTCATCACCCTGAACACCCATCCCCACTGTCAAACATGGTGGTGGCAGCATCATGGTTTGGGCCTGCTTTTCTTCAGCAGGGACAGGGAAGATGGTTAAAATTGATGGGAAGATGTATGGAGCCAAATACAGGACCATTCTGGAAGAATGAAAGAAAACCTGATGGAGTCTGCAAAATACCTGAGACTGGGACAGAGATTTGTCTTCCAACAAGACAATGATCCAAAACATAAAGCAAAATCTACAATGGAATGGTTCAAAAATAAACATATCCAGGTGCTAGAATGGCCAAGTCAAAGTCCAGACCTGAATCCAATCGAGAATCTGTGGAAAGAACTGAAAACTGCTGTTCACAAATGCTCTCCATCCAACCTCACTGAGCTCGAGCTGTTTTGCAAGGAGGAATGGGAAAAAAATTCAGTCTCTCGATGTGCAAAACTGATAGAGACATACCCCAAGCGACTTACAGCTGTAATCGCAGCAAAAGGTGGCGCTACAAAGTATTAACTTAAGGGGGCTGAATAATTTTGCACGCCCAATTATTCAGTTTTTGATTTGTTAAAAAAGTTTGAAATATCCAATAAATGTTGTTCCACTTCATGATTGTGTCCCACTTGTTGTTGATTCTTCACAAAAAAATACAGTTTTATATCTTTATGTTTGAAGCCTGAAATGTGGCAAAAGGTCGCAAAGTTCAAGGGGGCCGAATACTTTCGCAAGGCACTGTATGTAGGTGGCATTCAAAACTATACATGGCATACTGTCAAATACTGTAAAAGGATCAATACCATGGGGTTCCACACTGGCACTGTGCCAACATCAATATGTTACAGTAGCCACCTCTTCTAGAACAACCAATTAAATCATATTTGACTGAATGTGCAGGTGTAATTATCATATCAAACCCATAAATATACAATTTTTCATTACTATAGGGTCTTCCTCAAATCATTTTTATTGATTCATTGTATTTTTATTATAGGGTTGTGGTCTCTAGTAACTTCTAGGATACATGGCTCTGATCTTAGAATAATGCATAGGCCTATTCATAGAAAGAGGCACAACAGTTATAGCCTATTTAAATAACATGGAAGCTTCCATTAAGCCGTTTCAACGCCTTATAGTCGATGTGAAATTCACTGCAGTGTTTGTCAGAGCAGGAGACATTCTGAATATCGGTCTTCTCAAGAAAACGTCTGTAGCGTCCAAACCTAATATGACCCATCTATGGAAAGATAAGACTCACGAACACAATTCTCGTCTGAAGGTAGCCCAGTAACGCTTAAAAAAAATAGTAGTATGCTGTTGCTCCAGATACTCAACTAGTCTAAAGAAGGCCAGTTTTATTGCTTATTTAATCAGAACAACAGTTTTTAGCTGTGCTAACATAATTGAAAAATGGTTTTCTAATGATCAATTAGCCTTATAAATTATAAACTTGGATTAGCTAACAAAACGTGCCATTGGAACACAGGAGTGATGGTTGATCATAATGGGCCTCTGTACGCCTATGTAGACATTCCATTAAAAATCAGCTTTTTCCAGCTACAATAGCCATTTACAACATTAACAATGTCTACACTGTATTTCTGATCAATTTGATGTTATTTTAATGGACAATTGCGTAACTTTCAAAAACAAGGACATTTCTAAGTGACCCCAAACTATTGAACGGTAGTGTATATGGAAGTAGTTTAGTGCCACAAAAATGGGGTTAATGGGGGGGGTCAATGCAAATAGTCCGGGTAGCCATTTGATTAGTTGTTCAGCAGTCGTATGGCTTGGGGGTAGAAGCTTTTAAGAAGCCTTTTGGACCTAGACTTGGCGCTCTGGTAACGCTTGCCATGCGGTAGCAGAGGGAACAGTATTTGACTATTGATAAGAGAATTTCCAATCCCAATGATAATAACAATCAATCAATAGCTCTGACCAATTCCCGAGGTTTGTAAGACCGTGGGTATAATAATAATGAGTCAAAGACTCAGCTTATACAAAAAGTTAGTACAGTTTATTCAGAGAACGTTCTAAAGTCAAGAATACAAAACAATTCATTTTATACTGACTTCTCAAACACAGACATACACACAAACATACGCACACACATGTCCTGCTACGCACACACTGTCTGTCTCACTACCCAGCCGACAGAGATAGTGACCTTGTCCTTGAGACGTACTCCCCGTTCTCTCCCAAATCTCTATTCAGGTCGGCACCAAGCTCAGACAGTCTGTGTTTAAAGTACCATAAAGACATTGTTTTACCCTAATTCTGACTAGGACTACACATTTATTGATTATGATTTTATACATTCTAATCAATTCCATACAATTATATGTTTCAGGGTGGAATATTCTAATCGTTCAATTAACAGACCATTCTCACCTAGTGGCTGAAGTCTTTGGTAATTTCTAGGGTCTTCCTCTGACACCGCCTGGTATAGAGGTCCTGGATGGCAGGAAGCTTGGCCCCAGTGATGTACTGGGCCATACGTACTACCCTCTGTAGCACCTTGCAGTCGGGGGCCGAGCAGTTGTCATACTAGGCGGTGATGCAACCAGTGATGCAACCATGCTCTCGATGGTGCAGCTGTAGATCTGAGGACCCATACCAAATCTTTTCAGTGTTCTGAGGGGAAATAGGCATTGTCATGCCCTCTTCATGACTGTCTTGGTGTGTTTGGACCATGACAGTTTGTTAATGATGTGGACACCAAGGAACTTGAAGCTCTAAACCCGCTCCACTACAGCCGCCTTCATGTAGCCCACGATCATCTCCTTTGTCTTGATCACGTTGAGGGAGAAGTTGTTATCCTGGCACCACACAGCCAGGTGTCTCACCTCCTCCCTATAGGCTGCTTCATCATTGTCAGGGATCAGGCCTACCACCGTTGTGTCTTTGGCAAACTTAATGATAGTGTTGGAGTCGTGCTTGGCCACGCAGTCATGGGTGAACAGGGAGTACATAGGGGACTAAGCATGCACCCCTGAGGGGCTCCCATGTTGAGGATCAGCGTGGCAGATGTGTTGTTGCCTACCCTTACCACCTGGGGGCGGCCCGTCAGGAAGTCCAGGATCCAGTTTCAGAGGGAAGTGTTTAGCCTCAGGGTCCTTAGCTTAGTGATGAGCTTTGAGGGCACTATGGTGTTGAACGTTGAGCTGTTGTCAATTAACAGCATTCTCACGTATTGTGTTCCTTTCGTCCAGGTGGGAAAATGCAGTGTGGAGTGCAAAAGAGATTGCGTCATCTGTGAATCTGTGGGGCAGTATGCAAATTGGAGTGGGTCTAGGGTTTCTGGGATGATGTTGTCGATGTGAGCCATGACCAGTCTTTCAAAGCACTTCATGGCTACAGACGTGACTGCTACGGTCGGTAGTCATTTAGGCAGGTTACCTTGGTGTTCTTGGGCACATCACACATGGGACCATGCACTATGTGCTTGCATGGCATGCACACATGGCTGGTGGCAGCATGTCGCTCTTAGACAATGTATTCTGAACAAAAACATAAACGCAACATGTAAAGTTTTGGTGCTATATTTCATGAGCTGAAATAAAAGATCCCCGAATTGTTCCATGATCACAAAAAGCTTAATTCTCAAACATGTTGTGCACAAATTTGTTTACATCGCTGACAGGTGTGGCATATTAAGAAGATGATTAAACAACACCTTGTGCTATGGATAGTAAAAGGCCAATGGCACAGATGTCTCAAGTTTAAGGCAGCGTGCAGTTGGCATACTGACTGCAGGAATGTCCACCAAAGCGGTTGCCAGAAAATGTAAATGTTAATTTCTCTACCATAAGCCGCCTCCAACGTCATTTTAGAGAATTTGGCAATACATTCAACCGGCCTCACAACCGCAGACCACGTGTAACCACACCAGCCCATTTGGTGTATAATTTTACTGCAAGAAATGTTATTATTTAGGCCCTATTTGCAGAGGACTAGTATTAATAGAGAACGTTGGTTATGTATTTATTACCGCAGAATGTCCATGTTCCAGAGGACGATTAAGACGGGATAAGATTTGTAAGTTTTCCTTCTTATATATACACACTACCAGTCAAACGTTTGGACACACCTCCTCATTCAAAGGGTTTTCTTTAGTTTTACTATTTTCTACATTGTAGAATAATAGTGAAGACATCAAAACTCTGAAATAACACATATGGAATCATGTAGTAAACAAAACAGTGTTATACAAATCAAAATGTATTTGATTTGAGATTCTTCAAAGTAGCCACGCTTCGCCTTGATGATGGCTTTGCACACTCTTGGCATTCTCTCAACCAGCATCATAAGTTAGTCACCTGGGACGCATTTAAATTATTAACAGGTGTGCCTTGTTAAAAGTTAATTTGAGGAATTTCTTGCCTTATTAATGCGTTTGAGCCAATCATTTGTGTTGTGACAAGGTAGAGCTGGTATAGAGAAGATGGCCCTATTTGGTAAAAGACCAAGTCAATATTATGGCAAGAACAGCTCAAATAAGCAAAGAGAAACGACAGTCCATAATTACTTTAAGACATGAAGGTCAGTCAGTCCGGACATTTTTTACAACTTTATTTTTGCATTAATACGTGTCACATGTCAGTTTGCAAACAATGTAAAAAAAAATTAATAATACTGTATATTACATACTTAATGAGTATATACTACATACTATTAGTTATTTTAGTATACTGTAAAGGAAACGGTATCCTTTCAGTTGAGCGTATTAGCATTTCGCCTGTCTACCGGAAGTTGATGCTGTTGCTATGCAACCTCTTACTAGCTTGTTAGCGTAAGAAATGACTAGCTAGACATCTTACAATTCCGGATGTGTTTGTAAATTTAAAATCTGGAGTACCAGAGTGCACTCTGGGCATTCGTCAATTCAGAGCATTGTCAGATTGCGTTGTCAGATTGTACATTTGTAAATTCAGAGCATTTTGCTCTCTGAGTGTTTAGAGTGCACACTGGATGCTCTGGCGGAAGTAAAGGGTTGATCTGAGAGTTCTGACCTCGCAACGGCAGTTAAGTACCCAAGCTAACTGCCTATAGTTGGCTAGCTTGCTAGGTACTTCCGGACACAAATGAGAGAACATCACACTCTGACCATTTTACTAGCCCTAGCAGAGCTGGTTAGGCTGTTTTCATGTTATCCAGAGCACAAACATTTCGCTACACTCACAATAACATCTGCTAACCATGTGAATGTGACCAATAAAATTTGATTTGGTGACTGCAACTGTGCTGTTGGCAACAATTGAATAATGTTTTTTTGATGATGTTACTGACACCGGTCATATGAAGAGAAATTATAGATAAAACGTGTTGGTGCTCATCGGACATAAACATTACACAAGTTGGAAATCAATTCAACAATGAGTGGATTGGAAAGAATCTGTGGCTAACAGAAAGCACTGCAAAGTAATCCCTAGCCTGCTATTCAGTGGATTGGGTGTGTATTCCAAGTAAGAGCTTTCATTGTCTGCATATACAGTTCAAGTCAGAAGTTTAAAAACAGCTTAGCCAAATGCATTTAAACTCAGTTTTTCACAATTCCTAACATTTAATTCTAATAAAAATTCCCTGTTGTAGGTCAGTTAGGATCACCACTTTATTTTAAGAATGTAAAATGTCAGAATAATATTTGAGAGAATTATTTATTTATTTCATCACATTCCCAGTGGTTCAGAAGTTTACATACACTCAATTAGAATTTGGTAGCATTGCCTTTAAATTGTTTAACTTGGGTCAAATGTTTCAGGTAGCCTTCCACAAGCGTCCCACAATAAGACATAGCTGGTGTAACTGAGTCAGGTTTGAAGGCCTCCTTGGTCGCACACACTTTTTCGGTTCTGCCCACAGATTTTCTATAGGATTGAGGTCAGGGCTTTGTGATGGCCACTCCAATACCTTGACTTTGTTGTCCTTAAGCCATTTTGCCACAACTTTGGAAGTATGCTTGGGGTCATTGTCCATTTGGAAGACAAATTTGCGACCAAGCTTTAACTTCCTGACTGATGTCTTCAGATGTTGCTTCAATATAGCCACACAATTTTCCTACCTCATGATGCCATCTATTTTGTGAAGTGCCCTCCTGCAGCAAAGCACCCCCACAACATGATACTGCCACCCTCATGCTTCACGGTTGGGATGGTGTTCTTCGGCTTGAAAGCCTCTCCCTTTTTCCTCAAAACATAACAATGGTCAATATGGCCAAACAGTTTCATCAGACCAGAGGATATTTCTCCAAAAAGTATGTTTTTTGTCCCCATGTGCAGTTGCAAACCGTAGTCTGGCTTTTTTATGGCGGTTTTGGAGCAGTGGCTTCTCCCTTGCTGAGCGGCCTTTCAGGTTATGTTGATATAGGACTCGTTTTACTGTGGAAATAGATACTTTTGTACCGGTTTCCTCCAGCATCTTCACAAGGTCCTTTGCTGTTGTTCTAGGATGGATATGACGGCTGCGGTATGACGGCTGCGTTGTCCCACGGTGTTTATACTTGCGTACTATTGTTTGTACAGATGAACGTGGTACCTTTAGACATTTGGAAATTGCTCCCAAGGTTGAGCCAGACTTGTGGAGGTCTACAATTTTTTTTCTGAGATCTTGGCTGATTTCTGTTGATTTTCCCATGACGTCAAGCAAAGAGGCACTGCGTTTAAAGGTAGGCCTTGAAATACATCCACAGGTACACTTCCAATGAACTCTAATTATGTCAATTAACCTATCAGAAGCTTCTAAAGCCATGACATAATTTTCTGGAATTTTCCAAGCTGTTTAAAGTCACAGTCAACTTAGTGTATGTAAACTTCTGACCCACTGGAATTGTGATACAGTGAATTATAAGTTAAATAATCTGTTTGTAAACAACTGTTGGAAAAATGACTTGTGTCATGCATAAAGTAAATGTCCTAACTGACTTGCCAAAATGTAGTTTGTTAACAAGAAATTTGAGGAGTGGTTGAAAAACAAGTTTTAATGACTCCAACCTACGTATGTAATCTTCTGACTTCAACTGTATGTCCCTTTTATTTATCCTACTGTTGGTGTACAGGGAGAATACTGTAAAAACGGCCAGTGTTGTGAATTCTGTCGCTGTACATTTCAAAAGTGCTGACCAAATAGTTATATTGACTACGTCCGTCCTAGCTCACTAATGTCTTAATCGAAAAAATGGATTGCCTCTTATGCGCTCATAGTCCCCTTATGCCATAATTTGTACATCTCAATTGTCAGTAGAAATCACATTTGTTTAAGCAAGTCATCTTTTTTAAAAGGCAGTAAATGAGTCTGAATGAATTGTTTAGCTGCCAGACAAGGCTCCACTGATAGCCAGGTGTAGAAGTCGGAAGGATTCACTCCATGGTGCTGAAAAGAAACCTCTGCTTTTGGGACAGCTTTATGTCAGCCCTAACAGTTTGTGGGCACTGTTTGTCACCAGTATAGCGCAATTAATGTATTGTTTAGTGTTGTGTAGTGGCTTTGCTGACATGAATCCCCAAAAATTTTAGGGGAGTTTGCCCAACCAAGATTTACATGCTTGGGTACTGAATAGACTGATACCTATGGATTGTGGATCAATGAAATGGGGTAAGGCTGTACAGTGCAATATGAATGTCAATACACACAATAGGGTGACTGGGGAGGTGACTCCCCACAGTCAAAGTCCAGCAATCAGCGCTACTACGGTTTTATTTGTGTAACGGCTTCAGTTGTGTTCTGTTGGTGTCACTGCATCACTTTCAAAAGAGGGCCTTTTATTTTGAAGGCAAATTACATTATTGTGGCTAGCTTCACATAAGCATGTCCTACTAATCAAATGAACTGACTTATAAATGTGTGGTATTTTAGACGACACCGAGCAAGATAGTTAGCTAGCTACCTATAGCTACTGAAATAGATTGTCATTTTGCTATTTTTGGTCTATTGTCTGCATTCATCAGCCAGCTAGCTTTCTTTCTGACCAGCACTGTCACAGAGCTTGGGGATGTGTATCTGCGCTTGTCGGACAACAATTGAATGTTCACGATGCCACTGGACAACCTTCTACAGACATGTTGGTTTACATTTGGTCTATCCACCTTTTTACCACGTTCACGTACTAGTTAGAACGTGGTCATTTTCGACTTGCTAACTAGTTGTAGTTAATTACGTGCCTCGTTCAATTTATTAACTAATCAGAAAAGTCTGACTTTATTTCCGACTGGCATATAAACGCGGAATTATTCCCATCAATACTTCTGTGTTGTGAAAGGCTATACATATGTAAAAATCTGAATTATTGTAGTTCACAAACTATATTTAATTCATTTGTCATGACCCGCCTTTTCTCTATAGTTGACATAAAACCTAGCAGCCATAGTGTGTAATGTATGTATTTAACAGAAACATGTATTTGTATGTTATGTTTATTATTACAGACCTGGGTGAAGCGCACATCTGCTTCTTCATTTATGCACCAAACATATCAGATTTGTGTCATCGTCGCAGGTTGCAGCACCTGTCTGTGTTAACAATAAAACCATGGGAGCTAGCCGTGTATAAATTCTTACAGTAGGCCAATGCCTACATTTGACTTTTAACTCGACAGCAACGTAAAGAAACCTTTAAAAATGTATTATAGCCTAGTATCAATATGCCTATCGAAAAAAATCTATACAGCAACAATTATTGGGCTTTCTTGAGGCTACTGGATTGTTTCAGCCATTAAAGTACACGAATCTCCTAAAATGAAAAATCGGAGCGCGCTTATAATGATGGGTGGCGGAGCAGCCACTACTCCAAAACCCAAAGGCACGTTTTAAATTCATCAACAGGTTGATCAAAAACCATACCATTTATGCCGGGTGGCTTTTCAGAGTCTTGGTCATAAAAGCAATGATTGTTGCGCTAGATGATCCGTTCACCCCCAAATATAGGTTTTAATAATGGGAGAACCAAACATGTTGGGAAGCGTGCGCTGCGCGCGTTACAGGTGGTCAAATTGCAGTGTACAAAGAGTGTCTAGACTGGCCGGTCTATAATCTAAAGACCACCTCTTATCGTCAATCACCTGTATAAGAACCAAGTAGGGGTACCATAGGCTTCTGTCCCAAATGGAACCCTATTTCATAAGAGGGTGCCATTTGGGATGTAACCATAGAAAAGATGACACCTGGGAAATTCCCCCAAAACATTGAAAACGATTTCAATAATAACTATAACTACACAGAAATGTGTTCAAACATAAAATAGCTGCCACGTAAAACCTTGTCCTTGAAGTAAATAATAATTCCCCCAAATACAATTTGCTTGTCAGTCCCCTAACATAAAACAGACAAGAGTGGGGAACTGAAATGAACATCCGAACATACTTTTGAACCTTCTTTAGCTTATGTTGCAGATAACTGAAAAATATACCAAAATACATTCATACACCAAAACAAGGTTACTCTAAAGTACAACATAAACAATAGAAATTGCAAATGGAAAGAAATAGCTGTCACTTTGTGCAAAGATTCTCAATTAACTTGATCTTGTAACCTTGGTAGAGGAAGAAAAAAAATAAACATCAAGAAAATCATCAACATTTACCAACGAGATCAGATGACTCTAGACCACTACATAGGTAGTCAGTGTCGTAAGAGTCCCCACAGAGCTATACACATATATACACACAACTAGAAGAGCTATGCTCTGATTAACATGTATACATCGCCTTATTTGAAACAAAAATAGAGGCACTAAACATTAACAGAAATAGCACCAAACTTCTATAAATGTCTTCTTTCACCATCAAGAGGAAAAGCAGGGGAAAAAAGGAAAAGTCACCAAGACTCATCTTATTACCTATATAAAACTAGGCTATTAGAAAAATAATTAAAAAGCATGCAAGAAAGAAAAATATAATTCATCGAGCACTATGTTCCACTTAACACAAATGTGGCAAACTGATTTGTCATGCCTTGTATGAGAACACTAAGATGGTTAAGGGGGAAAAAAAATACATCTGCATGTGTGTGTTACTTTAAGGTTAAAAAAGTTTTTTTCAATTGAAAATTCTATATAAATATCTTTAAATACTAAAAGCAACCAGATTTTGGTGAAGAACATTTGCCTCCTTTTCTAATAACTTAAATAATTAACTGGTATTTGACAGCAGCCTTTTTCTACAATACACAAACTAATCCAGAGCAGAACATTACATTTCCAAAGAGTACAAGCTTTCCCAAGACACCTTACATACAAAGAGAGGGAAAATCTGAATCACCATTAAAAGAGAAGTGGGCCAACAGGCTCCTAAAATCCAAAACGAGTTCAATGTCGAGTTCAATGTGCATAAAGTGAGGGGTGAAGCATCGTCCCCTAGAAAAATCATAGGAAACATTGCTCTTCCAGAGAATAAAAGATGGTTAGTAGTTTGGTCAAAGCGACAAGACTACCCTACACCATCCTACCAAATGTTGAAGCAACGCAGTGTCTTTTGAGCATCATAAGATAGGGACTAATGAACATTAATACAAAAGATCAGAATTGTTGCAAAAATGACTATAGCCATTGACAAGCCAATGACTCGCAGTGTTATATGTACCATCCTAACATAGAAAATCTAATTATGTTCCGATTCGAAACCCTTATGGACCGATCTGTTCTAAAAAAGCAAATGTCATCTTGGGGACTGATTCAAGCAAATAACATAACCTCACACATTGTCTATTTCTTCTTCATGTTATTTTTTTTTACATTTTCTTTTCTAACAAAAATGACCAAATAAATTGATCCTTTTATAAAAGTATGCTTGCCTCTCAGTGGCTATTGGTCCACAAGTTAATACATTTCAGACCACTTTCAATGTGGCAGCGACTGTGGTTGGCACCCAAGGTTAAAGGCCAAAAGTCAGCTGGTGTGTCATGTCTTTTCAATACGGATAAGGGGAAAAAAAGAAAAAAAAAAAGTCAGAGCACAGCCAATGACACTTTAAAAAAGCTATGATGAAGACAAGAGAAATGAAAATGGAAGCCACTACTGTCCAAAAAATATTCCCTGACATTTTTGGTCAACAGTAACAAGTTTGTAAACTCTTACTAAACTGGAGCATGGTTGGTAAAAAGGCTGTCTTCGAGCACTTTGAAACATTGTGTTTAATTTGGGAGGGCCACAATCAACAAGGCTGGGGAGAGTAGCCAAGAAGTCCTCATGATGTGTAATGTAGTTTTCAAAACATACCGCTGCCTTGACATTTCCCCCTTTAATGTAGCCTCTTTTACATGGCAGTGGTGACCGAGTCGGGGTGAGGCCCCAGGTACCCAGGCGAGGGGGCCTGGTAGGGGTCTGCACCCTGGCCAGAGCAGCCCGTGGCTGGGGCCACAGCCAGGCTGCGGAACAGCAGGTCCATGGATGGGAGCAGGGGCTTGAGCAGGCTGACCGGGCAGAATGCAGAGACGCCGTGGGGGGTGAAGTTCACCTTGTTGGGGTCGGGGCAGGAGGAGAAGAGGAGCGAGGACTGGGCTAGGTGTGGAAAGCTGTGGGACAGAAAGAGATGGTTGTTAGGAGCAGGATCACAAACTGTTCAAATATGTCAGTCAACATGATATCAGGGTTCATACACATTGACAAATGGAATTGAATGACTTTTCCTTTTAACCAAATTTCCATGACCAACAATTGACGGCGTCTCTGAAGTACAGTGTAAAAAAGTATGCGTAATGTGGTATCGACACTGGGAGGCTGCTCAGTGTCTGTCTGCTCTCTGATCCCATGTACTATCTCCTGTCGTTGAGTAAGGCACTTAACCCCCCACAAAGTAGAATACCTGTTAGGCAACCGTACGAAACATGTGGGCAACCCTCCCTCTGGAGAGCTACCTTGATGTAAAACAAATAATTAGCGTATTCAATATATCAAAGATCAAATGGCTATGGTAGGCTACAAATATTTTTGTTCAGCTGAAGCAAGCCCAGAAATGTTCCTTTTCTAGTTCAGTCATATTTATCTTAGTCAGCTTAGAAGTGTTTACTTTGCAGGCTGACTAGCATCTATTGCAACGTCCCATACGTTAAATGCCCAAATCAACTGGAAGCATATACAAGTTTTGAACCAACATAATCCAAAAGAAAGGCTACATTAATTATTTTTTACTAAAATGAATGTTCACAATTCAAATTATTTTGATTCAGATGATTAGATTCAATGCAATTAAACCGAATACCAACTAATACAAATGGTGAAGTGAATTGTTTGTTTCATCGAAAATAATTGTTTAAATGAATCATGTGAATCGTTCAAAAAAGTACATCAACTTTTTGTATGGCTTTATTCGTGAGTGTCGGTGATACGCTTTTTAAGGACATGAAAACATTTTAATACATGCTAATAGCTAAACACTTAACTAGAGGGTACAAGATATGTTTTGATTTGGCAACGTCACAAGACGCAGGCCTCCTAATTGTCCCTAGAATTTCTAAGCAAACAGCTGGAGGCAGGGCTATCTCCTATAGAGCTCCATTTTTATGGAACGGTCTGCCTACCCATGTCAGAGGCGCAAACTCGGTCTCAACCTTTAAGTCTTTACTGAAGACTCATCTCTTCAGTGGGTCATATGATTGAGTGTAGTCTGGCCCAGGAGTGGGAAGGTGAACGGAAAGGCTCTGGAGCAACGAACCGCCCTTGCTGTCTCTGCCTGGCCGGTTCCCCTCTTTCCACTGGGATTCTCTGCCTCTAACCCTATTACAGGGGCTGAGTCACTGGCTTACTGCGGCTCTCTCATATCGTCCCTGGAAGGGGTGCGTCACCTGAGTGGGTTGATTCACTGATGTGGTCATCCTGTCTGGGTTGACACCCCCCCTTGGGTTGTGCCGTGGCGGAGATCTTTGTGGGCTATACTCAGCCTTGTCTCTGGATGGTAAGTTGGTGGTTGAAGATATCCCTCTAGTGGTGTGGGGGCTGTGCTTTGGCAAAGTGGGTGGGGTTATATCCTTCCTGTTTGGCCCTGTCCAGGGGTGTCCTCGGATGGGGCCACAGTGTCTTCTGACCCCTCCTGTCTCAGCCTCCAGTATTTATGCTGCAGTAGTTTGTGTCAGGGGGCTAGGGTCAGTTTGTTATATCTGGAGTACTTCTACTGTCCTATTCGGTGTCCTGTGTGAATTTAAGTGTGCTCTCTCCAATTCTCTCTTTCTCTCTCTCGGAGGACCTGAGCCCTAGGACCATGCCTCAGGACTACCTGACATGATGACTCCTTGCTGTCCCCAGTTCACCTGGCCGTGCTGCTGCTCCAGTTTCAACTGTTCTGCCTTATTATTATTGGACCATGCTGATCATTTGAACATCTTGGCCATGTTCTGTTATAATCTCCACCCAGCACAGCCAGAAGAGGAATGGCCACCCCACATAGCCTGGTTCCGCTCTAGGTTTCTTCCTAGGTTTTGGCCTTTCTAGGGAGTTTTTCCTAGCCACCGTGCTTCTACACCTGCATTGCTTGCTGTTTGGGGTTTTATGCTGGGTTTCTGTACAGCACTTTGAGATATCAGCTGATGTACGAAGGGCTATATAAATAAATTTGATTTGAACCTAGTTAGTCTGTTTATCATGTTTTATAGGTTATGCCTATCTGCTGCTGAAATGTCTGACTCGTTCTCTCTCCTTGAGCAACGGCCCACTCGTCTCGCACACATGCAGGCGATGCGTGCAAATACAGACGAGCTAAAGTGTTATTCCGATCCAGGCAGATGTTGATTTTTATTTTATTGATAAAATTTTTAAAATAATAATTTCCATTACCTTTAGGATTTTATTATTTTCTAAAACTTTTCCAGGACTGGGAAACACCATTTTAAAATTCCATTACGTTTTTCAGGATTTTCATGATCATATGAACCCTGTGATATTGACACACCCAGTCTCCAATAACTTTGAAACCACTGGGGGTCAGTGCAGACTCAATCTAAGAAGCCATATGTTACTGTTCATAAGCTTTTTGGAATAAATGCATGCAAGTCAGAATGTTTTGTATTTATCTATGTACCAAAGCATACATCTGTCCATATACACACGTTAGTGTGTATTTACATTTGTGTGGGCATGTACGTTTCTGTGCACATCAAACAATTACGCATGTGTGTGCGTGTACTTGCGAGAACCTACCTGGTCTCCTCACACACGCGGACCTTCTCGCAGCCCTCGGGGGGCTCCCTCTGGAAGCAGTAGCTCTTGTTGGGCCGGGGCGAGGAGGAGAGCAGCAAGGGGGATGGCTCCCACCCACCCTGGGATGACAGGAGACACAGCTCTGCACCCTCCGCCACACCTGAAGCGTGGTGTGAGAATAGGTCCAATATCTGAATAGGTCCAATATCTGTGTTTCTAAATTCCTATCACTGATGCCTGTTCAGATACAGCACCCGAGACGGTTTTATGCAGTTTGCTTGATCTGAACGGTCTAGCTGGGGTTTCCAAAGTTCAACATGTGAAATCTTAGCTAAAGACTTGCGACTGGCCAATCAGAACAGTGCGCTGACATAATGTGTTTAGCAAAGCAGCTAGATAGCTAGCCAAGCAGACAGCTTGCTGATATCTCACAAAGTGTGCCCTGTTTCTGGTGCATGCATTTCGTGCTACAACAAGTGGAAATGTTGTATCAAAGTTGTATCACGTCATTGTAAAGAGGCACCATTACTGTGGAAACTGTCTCAACCATTTATAGCCAATTTAGCTTTTCCAGCCTGGTATTACTCAATTTTATGTTGATAAACCAAATGGGTCTTGTTCAGTATGGCGATAACGTTTTGAAACAGAAACCCGGGATGTACACCCTGAACCTGTCCAATAAAAACACAGTTTTTAATTACAAAACATTGTAACATTGCAGGTTTGTGTGCATCTTACTGAACAGGTTTGTGTGTACAGTACTGAACATAACACTGCACTGTTGATGTTACAGGGCTATATTAGGGAGAGACTGACCTGGGTCCTGATTCACAGGTAGGTCTTCTACAGAAGAGGGGGAGAAAGAGGAGCAGGGTGAGGGTGTGGGGGAGAGGGGCGTGGTGGAGGGGTCGCTCTGGGAGCCACTGCTGCAGCTCAGTGGTGGAACTGGAGCCCTGTGGCCGTCAGGAACCTCCAGAATCTGAGAGAGACAAATGAATGCAGTGAATACACTGGACAACAGGACGAGTGAATACCTCATTGTTTCTGATGGAATTCTTACTATTGTTCCACTTTTGTCACAATATCGCCATTCAGGGGTAGCACTCTCTCTGTCCTTCTCGTGGTCCACACATAGGACTATTACAAAATTATAAACTTCTAATTACTAGTCCAAAATTATAAACTTCTAATTACTAGTGTTTGCATAGCACATTTAGACCTCACCCAATGTCTCCAGTTTTTCTAGTGAGGGTGTCGGGCATCAACAGGAAGTCAGAACAAAGGCCATTCAACCCCATTAAGTGTGTTCTTTCCCTGTACCTCCAGAAACCATTTATAAATATTTCAAACATTTCCATCATTCTACGTACCCAGTTTATAACCAAATTAAAAAAGACCCCACACAATAAATCCAACATAGTATTAACACCACTAAACAAATATTCATAATAGGTGAGTTGTGTGTGCATGCTGGTGTGGGGTAAAACGTATGGCAAAAACAAATAAATGGCCAGGCATTACTTATTTGGGAGCTCCCCCTACGGCCGGATGAGGGACAACTGTCTAGTCTATTTTACCAATACTTTATGGGATATAATTATTTCCTTATGGAGTTATCAAGAGTTGTAATTCTAATTTGATCTAGTCGAATGTGTTTATTTTTTATTTAACAGGCAGTATTGTTTTTTTAAATACCGGTCCACTGGGGCCTGTCGGTAAATTAACAAATAGATTTTCTTCACATGCCTGCCCGTAAAAGGGAAAAATATATTGGTAATGGTTGACATTTACTCCAAATGGATTGAAGTTTTCCCCACCTTGAGTGATGGTTATTACTGTTGTTTTGGTTGTTCTTGTCTTTGTTTATATTCAACCTCACCAGATTGGGTCTGCTGTATGGTCGGGATGTCTCCCTAAGGATTGGCCCTTTAACTCCCTGACTCTGTAACATTGCAGCGAGATCGCCAAGATAATAGGAGTATAAGCCAATTTGGAGGGAAAATTGTTTAAACTGTGTATTCTTTTCACATTTGATCTAGAAATCTGTATAAATATATTGGTAGGATTAAGAATTGGTCATAGAGTAAATCATTTGTATGGATTAACAGTCTGGAAAATTCAGTTCACTACGGGGCTGTCCTGTACCACTTCTATAGAGTGCGACATGAGTCCATGTGGAGGGAGCATGGAGAGAGATCCTGGTCAAACTTCTCTCACACTGCTGGTGTACTTGTAGGAAAATGGACAAGGCATAATGGACTGTAAAGGACACTGGCAGCTTAGGTGAGAGACATTATCAAGGGCAAGGGTTGAAACTCAATGTCAACAGAAGTCATCTTCAATTGCAATATATTAAGTGTAAGGAAGTCTTTCCCTCGTGTTAATGCTTGTTTAATGAACATGTTTGGAAGTCATTTTCTATTAAGTTGAAACAGTCTCAAAATGAAGGAAATGTCATAGAAAATTCCATAAATTTAATTGAGAACACACATACAGTTGAAGTCAGAAGTTTACATACACCTTAGCCAAATACATTTAAACAAAGTTTCACACTTCCTGACATTTAATCCTAGTAAATATTCCCTGTTTTAGGTCAGTTAGGATCACCACTTCATTTTAAGAATGTGAAATGTCAGAATAGTAGAGAGAATAATTTATTTCAGCTTTTATTTCTTTCATCACATTCCCAGTGGGTCAGAAGTTGACATACACTCAATCAGTATTTGGTAGCATTGCTTTTGAATTGTTTAACTTGGGTCAAACGGTGAGAGTTGCCTTCCACAAGCTTCCCACAATAAGTTGGGTGAATTTTGGCCCATTCCTTCTGACAGAGCTGGTGTAACAGACAGGTTTGTAAGGCCTCCTTGCTCGCACATGCTTCTTCAGTTCTGTGCACAAATCTTCTATGGGATTGAGGTCAGGGCTTTGTGATGGCCACTCCAATACCTTGACTTTGTTGTCCTTAAGCCATTCTGCCACAACTTTGGAAGTACACTTGGGGTCATTGTTAATTTGGAAGACCCTTTTGCGACCAAGCTTTAACTTCCTGATTAACATCTTGAGATGTTGCTTCAATATATCCACATGCTTCCCTCCCTCATGATGCCATCTATTTTGTGAAGTGCACCAGTCCCTCCTACAGCAAAGCATCCCCACAACATTATGCTGCCACCCCCGTGCTTCACGGTTGGGATGGTGTTCTTCAGCTTGCAAGCATCCCCCTTTTTCCTCCAAACATAACGATGGTCATTATGGCCAAACAGTTCTATTTTTGTTTCATCAGACCAGAGGACATTTCTCCAAAAAGTACAATCTTTGTCCCCATGTGCAGTTGCAAACCGTAGTCTGGCTTTTTATGGCAGTTTTGGAGCAGTGGCTTATCCTTGCTAAGCAGCCTTTCAGGTTATGTCGATATAGGACTCGTTTTACTGTGGATATAGATACTTTTGCACCGGTTTCCTCCAGCATCTTCACAAGGTCCAAGGTACTTGCGTACTATTGTTTGTACAGATGAACATGGTACCTTCAGGCGTTTGGAAAATGCTCCCAAGGATGAACCAGACTTGTGGAGGTCTACAATTTTGGGCTGAATCCTTTTGATTTTCCTATGATGTCAAGCAAAGAGGCACAGAGTTTGAAGGTAGGCCTTGAAATACATCCACAGGTACAATTGACTCAAATTATGTCAATTAGCCTATCAGAAGCTTCTAAAGCCATGACATTATTTTCTTGAATTTTCCAAGCTGTTTAAAGGCACAGTCAACTTAGTGTATGTAAACTTCTGACCCACTAGAATTGTGATACAGTGAATTATAAAGTGAAATAATCTGTCTAAACAATTGTTGGAAAAATTACTTGTTTCATGCACAAAGTAGATGTCCTAATCGATTTGCCAAAACTATAGTTTGTTAACAAGACATTTGTGGAGTGGTTGAAAAACGACTTTTAATGACTCCAACCTAAATGCATGTAAACTTCCGACTTCAACTGTAATTAGTCATGCTATCCCATGTTACTGCTTAAAGAATAGTCTCGTTATATTCCAGTGTTTTTTGTAACCTGATGCAAACTTTTCTTTGAGTGACTTAGCTATACGCCCAGTCTTATGACTAAGAACCATTTAGGTGCGACCGCAGCATGCGAGACATACGGTTGAGCCCTCGTGCCATTTTAATCTGCACAGACAATCCAAATCGCCTTTTACACTATGTTCCACCCAGGTTTCCCCAATCTGCTAGACAAAATATGTTGTACTTTTCTATAAAAGCAGAGACCCAACTATGTTTGTTAAGCTTTTCAACTCTATACCATTCTTGGTGATGGTTGATTGCTTCATTTTTGCAAATCGTAAAAATTGATGTTTGAAAGAATCTGCAGTCTCTCTTCCTATAGAATTTCTCTGACAACCCTCAAACGTTAGACATCTTTGTATCATAAACATAAATGATTAAGGGTCAGCCCCGCCACCTTGTTACACATACAACAAAACGTAAGGAATACATTTTCCTCAAGGACCCATAAGATCTGCCATCTTGGATTTTTCCTAAAATCTTCTCACAAGCCGTACATACGATGGACTCCAAACTCAGAATAAGTTTATCATGTTAGTCTTTACTATGTTTGAAAAAAGCTATAGGATACAATATTAATGGTACCCAAACTATCTTGCACTGACCCGACGCACACCCACAAGACACATATATACAGTACCAGTCAAAAGTTCAGACACCTACTAATTCAAGGGTTTTTCTGTATTTTTACTATTGTCTACATTGTAGAATAAGGTTGAATACATCAAAACTATTAAATAACATATGGAATCATGTAGTAAACAAAACAAGTGTTAGACAAAACAAAATATATTTTATATATTTGACATTCTTCAAATAGCCACCCATTGTCTTGACAGCTTTTGCACACTTGGCATTCTCAACCAGCTTCACCTGGAATGTTTTTCCAACAGTCTTGAAGGCGTTCCCACATATGCTGAGGACTTGTTGACTGCTTTTCCATCACTCTGTGGTCCAACTCATCCCAGACCATCTCAATTGAGTTGAGGTCAAGTGATGGTGGAGGCCAGGTCATTTGATTTAGCACTATCACTCTTGTTCTTGGTCAAATAGCCCTTACACAGCCTGGAGGTGTGTTGGGTCATTGTCCTATTGAAAAAACAAATGATAGTCCCACTAAGCGCAAACCAGATGGGATGGCGTATCGCTGCAGAATGCTGTGGTGAGCGTAAATTGAATTCTAATTCAATCAGACAGCATCCAGCAAAGCACCCCCACACCATAACACCTCATCTTCCATGCTTTACGGTTGGAAATACACACGGAGATCATCAGTTCACCAACACCGCATCTCAATGACTATGGTGTATGCAGTCACCTGAGCTAAGCCATCAAGGAGACTAGCGGGCATCTTCTACTCCACTATCGGTTTGGGGGGGGGTTGACAGAGTGAGCTTCACTTCTCCACCCACTTCGACCGGGCTCACACACATGATTGCTGTCCTCGTCATGAAATTATCAACTTTACCCTGTATATCAAAAAAATGGCCATATACAGATTTTGTAAAACAAAACTGCTGGTGAAACTTAATAGAAATTAAATCTAATGTAAGCCCAGATTAGCAGGTAGGCTATAGCCAGATGAGTTGTCTCCGGTACCTTAATTGTATTCAGGTAAAACATTTTTAACAGTGCATTTGATAACTAACCTATCAAATTACATTGGTTGCATCTCAACTAATAAAGCCTAATATTGCTCAAGCCATTTGAATGCTTAACATGCCGCGCACCAAGCAGCACAGCTTGACTAGGCTACTGATACTGCCTGGGGTTGGTCGGCATGCAAAATGTCTTACAGATCAGCATAGCAACGCGCATGCCCCACCCACCTGAGGATCTGTCTACTATATCCATCCATTCCCTGTGTTTGATGGAATCAAATTCCACTTGTCACTTAAATCTCGCTGATTTATTGCTTTAATTTTTCTTCTGCGACTCGTTCACTCTTGCTTGTGCCTGTCATTTTCCCCCGCTAACATTAGAGGAAACGTTTGTAATGACCTGTCAAAAAAACAAAATGGGCTCAATGGAATACGTTCTCTTTTGTTGTATCTAAGAAACGCTAAAACTTGATCTGGGATTTAAAGCACCTACATCACAAGAAAGTGAAGATTACTTTTTTTCAATTGCACAAAATGGACACCCATCAAAATAAGTTATCATTTAGTACAGTTGAAATGCTTACAAATTAGATGCGCTGAATCGAAAGCAACTTCCGAAACTAAAACATTTGGATTAGTGATATGTCTGATCTCGCAAACAATGTGGAGTATGTGTCGAGCGTGTTGATTTTTAATTTGAGGGTATCCTGTTATTGACACCTCAGTTGAGTTACGAAAGAGCACGTGACAACAGTAATTAGAGGCAGTCTAGACGGCACAGGTGAATTCAGGTAGGGTAGACAGTGCAAGTGTTGGATGGTGGTAGCCCTGTTCCACCCCTTTATGTTAATGTATTTATATATGAAAATACACCAATATATTTATAGACGTCTTTAATTTAACATATACAATAAGAAAATGTATGCATTAGTGCATTTAGAAGAAAAAATGCTATTTGACAAATGTAATACTGAATTCCCACCAAATTCCCTAGTAGTAAAATATTTTATGTATTATAATTCAGTTAATATCTGATGGATCTTCATCCCTTGTCCAACTATTGAATTTTAGAATTGTTTTTTGGCTTTTTTCCACAAATGTCAATGCAGTTACATGCTTATTTTAATACTGAAGGAGAGGAAGCATCAGTTATAAATGATTAGGTATTTTAAGAAGGTAGAAAGAAAGTAATATGAGCTAAACTAATTTGGGAACCGACAATTCGTAACGTTTGAATGGGTTTTCTGACTGATGCATGCTACAGTTTGGGCTCCAGCGGACTGATGCACTCGTATCTTAAACATCTGAACCGGGAACCGATGAGTATCGTGCATCTTCAAACTAAAGAAAACAAGACTGAAAACAGGGCTAAACTAGCTGGGCATGACCATTAAGAAATGCTAATTTTCATTTGTTGCAAAACGTTTAAAACATTTTTGGGGCTGTGTGCCCTAATGAACACAACCCACTTCTACAGGCTAGCATCGGAAACAGTGTGTTCCACAGCTGGTGCAGAAAGCAGAAGTGGGTAGTGATATCGTCACTTTCCTGTTGCTTCACTAGTCGGCTAATTTGATTCACTTCCTCTGATATGCTGCTTTGCTTATTGACTGTGTGGTCCACCACTCAGTTCTGTAAAATTGACTGTGGTCCACAGCTCCTGTAAAAATCTGATATGGGGCTGGATAAATGTAACCACAATTAAATGCATAGACTGAGCTATGGATGCAAGGACTGACCATCCATCATATCAAAATGATTGTTTCTACCATGAGGCTACATTTTCATTTCATTTACTTTGTTTACAAACATCGGAGTAAAACAAGCTTATATTTTGGGTTCTGATGGGGTACAACAGTTGAAGTAAGCTCACGAGGCATTTACAAGTTATATTCTGGAAGAAACAATGGGTGAAGAACATTAATTTATAAGTCCAAAAATGTTATATGGCTTGAAAAAAGTTTGCATTGATTGAGTGGCTGGACAAAATGTGCACATTAACCAGGACCAGAATATGTTTACTTAAGTATATTTTTAAAAAGTATACATTTTTGTATTTCTTTATTTTAACACTGAGTATACCAAACATTAGGAACACCATCCTAAAATAAGTTTTACCCCCAGAACACCCTCAATTCATCAGGGCATGGACTCTACAAGGTGTTGAAAGCTTTCCAGAGGGATGCTGGCCCATGTGGACACCAATGCTTCCCACAGTTGTGTCAAGTTGGCTGGATGTCGTGCGGATGGTGGACCATTCTTGATACACGAGAAACTTGTGTGAAAAACCCAGCAGCTTTGCAGTTCTTGACCCGTTCAAGGGCACTAAAAGCTTTTGTCTTGCCCCTTCACCCTATCCATGCCTCAATTGTCTCACGGCTTAAACATCCTTCTTTAGTTCTGAAGACTGGGTATAAGCTGACATATAGAAGCTAACATAAGAAACTGTTTTAAGATAAATGATCCATGGAATGACTCATTTAATTTACACTGCATTCGGAAAGTATTGACCGCTTGACTTTTTCCACATTTTGTTAAGTTAGTCTTATTCTAAAATGTATTAAATCGTCCCCCCCATATCAATCTACACACAATACCCCATAATCACAAAGCAAAACAGATGACATTTTAAAAATAAAAAAAACTGAAATATCAAACTTACATAAGTATTCAGACCCTTTACGCAGTACTTTGTTGAAGCACCTTTGGTAGCGATTACAGCCTCGAGTCTTCTTGGGTATGACACTACAAGCATGGCACACATGTATTTGGGGAGTTTCCCACATTCTTCTATACAGAACCTCTCAAGCTGTCAGGTTGGATGGGGAGCGTCGCTACACAGTTATTTTTAGGTCTCTCCAGAGAGGTTCAATCAGGTTCAAGCCCAGGCTCTGGCTGGACCACTGAAGGACATTCAGAAACTTGTCCAAAAGCTTCTCCTGCATCGTCTTGGCTGTGTGCTTAGGGTCGTTGTCCTGTTGGATGAACCTTCTCCCCAGGTCCTGAGCAGGTTTTCATCAAGGATCTCTGTACTTGGCTCCATTCAACTTTCCCTGGTTCCTGGCGTAGGGATGGTGCCAGGTTTCATCCAGGCGTGATGCTTGACATTCAGGCAAAAGAGTTCAATATTGGTTTCATCAGACCAGAGAATCTTGTTTCTCATGGTCAGAGCCCTTTAGGTGTCTTTTGGCAAACTCCAAGCAGGCTGTCGTGCCTTTTACTGAGGAGTGGCTTCCGTCTGGCCACTCTACCATAAAGGCCTAATTGGTGGGGTTCTGCAGAGATGGTTGTCCTTCTGGAAGGTTCTCCCATCTCCACAGAGGAACTCTGGAGCTCTGTCAGAGTGACCATTGGGGTCTTGGTCACCTCCTTGACCAAGGCCCTTCTCCCCCAATTGCTCAGTTTGGCCAGGCGGCCAGCTCTTGGAGGAGTCTAGGTGGTTCCAAACTTTTTCCATTTAAGAATGGAGGCCACTGTGTTCTTGGGAACACTCAATGCTGCAGAAATGATTTGGTACCGTTCCCCAGAACTTTGCATCGACACAATCCTGTCTCGAAGCTCTAAGGACAATTCCTTGACCTCATGGCTTGGTTTTTGCTATGACATGCACTGTGAACTGTGGAACCTTATATAGACAGGTGTGTGCCTTTCCAAAATCATGTCCAATCATTGAATTTACCACAGGTGGACTCAAATCAAGTTGTAGAAACATCAAGAATGATCAATTGAAACAATAAACTAGAGCTCAATTCCGAGTCTCATTGCAAAGGGTCTGAATTGTTATGCAATTAAGCTATGTTTTTAATTTTTAATATATTTGCATCCATGACTATGTGCATAGGAGCAGCAGCCTCTAAGGTGCATGGTAAAGTAACAGGGTGGTAGCCAGCTAGTGACAGTGACTAAAGTTCAGGGCAGGGTACTGGGAGGAGGCCGGTTATTGATGACTATTTAACAGTCTGATGGCCTAGAAGCTGTTTGTCATGGAATGAGCAGGTGCTAATGTTTTGTATACTCGGTGTTTGACTCCAATAAGAGAAGTCTTACACTTGTCTAGAATACTAAGTTCATAATAAAATTCATACATTTGGACCAATTATGAATGAAGTGAGCAGATGCAGGACAAAGATCACCAATGGTAGAGTGTGGGAGTCATACCTGTGTGGTGCCTGGGGAGTAGCTGCCTTGAAGGTAGTGGTGGCGGACCTTTTCGGACCTTTGCAGCAGGTGTTTCAGCTTGGCAAACTGTGACAGGCAGAGTAGTGTCAGTCAACCTCAAAACACAAGAGCTGCATTCCCATGGAATCTTTTAGAACGGTTGTCTGTTTTGTAAGTGTTATCTATTGTTTTAAAATCCTCTGTCGCACTATTCACAAACTCTCATCACTTATTCTGTTTCAAGTTCAGTAGCCTACCTCTGCTCTCATGTTGGGTGTGTGAGATAAAATGCGCCTAGGCTTGGTCTCAATTAAAATTGCCTGTAGGCTATACGCATGGGCGGACTAGCACACGCAGTTGTCTTTCCATGGAAATTAACTTCTTAAATATGTTAGGCTATAGTTTAGGCTCCGACATTGACTGGAAACAAATATTGAGAACACATTTGAGTCTGCCTGCAAATTGTCCTGCTCCCATCAAAGTTATGCAAGATTATTTTTGATTAGTTCTTTGTTTTGTAGGTTATATGTTATCTATTGTATTAAAAGCAACTGTAGCAACATTCAAACTCAAAGCTTAAATCTTGCTGATTTACATTCAGTAGCCTACCCTTGTCTTTGTTGGGCGGGCGAGATCAAGAGCGACTATACAGTTGAAGTCAGAAGTTTACATACACTGAGGATGGTGTAATTAAAACTAGTTTTTCAACCAGTCTACAAATTTCTTGTTAGCAAACTATAGTTTTGGCAAGTCAGTTAGGACATCTACTTCATGCATGACAAGTAATTTTTCCAACAATTGCTTACAGACAGATTATTTCACTGTGTCACAATTCCAATGGGTCAGAAGTTTACATACACTAAGTTGACTGTACCTTTAAACAGCTTGGCTTTATAAGCTTCTGAAAGGCTAATTGACATAATTTGAGTCAATTGGAGGTGTACCTGTGGATGTATTTCAAGGCCTACCTTCAAACTCAGTGCCTCGATGCTTGACATCGTGGGAAAAATCAAACAAAATCAGCCAAGACACCAGAAGAAAAATTGTAGACCTCTACAAGTCTGGTTCAACCTTGGGAGCAATTTCCAAATGCCTGAAGGTACCACGTTCATCTGTACAAACAATAGTACGCAAGTATAAACACCATGGGACAACGCAGCCGTCATACCGCTCAGGAAGGAGAAGTGTTCTGTCTCCTAGAGAAGAACGTACTTCGGTGCGAAAAGTGCAAATCAATCCCAGAACAACAGCAAAGGACCTTGAAGATGCTGGAGGAAACGGGTACAAAAGTATCTATATCCACAGTAAAACGAGTCCTATATCGACAAAACCCAAAAGGCTGCTCAGCAAGGAAGCCACTGCTCAAAACCTAAAACAATAAAACAATTCAGACTACGGTTTGTAACTGCACATGGGGACAAAGATTGTACTTTTTAGAAAAATTTCCCTAGTCTGATGAAACAAAAATAGATCTGTTTGGCCATAATGACCATAGTTATTTTGGGAGGAAAAAGGGGGAGGCTTGCAAGCCGAAGAACACCATCCCAACCGTGAAGCACGGGGTGGCAGCATCATGTTGAGGGGGTGCTTTGCTGTAGGAGGGACTGGTGCACTTCCCAAATAGATAGCATCACAAGGTAGGAAAATGATGTGGATATATTGAAGCAACATCTCAAGACAGTCAGAAAGTTAAAGCTTGGTCGCAAATGGGTCTTCCAAATGGACAATGACCCCAAGCATACTTCCAAAGTTGCGGCAAAATGGCTGAAGGACAACAAAGTCAAGGTATTGGAGTGGCCATTACAAAGCCATGATCTCAATCCTATAGAAAATGTGGGCAGAAATGAAAAAGCGTGTGCGAGCAAGGAGGCCTACAAACCTGACTCAGTTACACCAGCTCTGGAGGAATGGGCCAAAAGTCACCCAACTCATTGTGGGAAGCTTATGGAAGGCTACACAAAACGTTTGACCCAAGTTGAACAATTCAAAGGCAATGCTACCAAATACTAATTGAGTGTATGTATACTTCTGACCCACTGGGAATGCAATGAAATAAAAGCGGAAATAATTCTCTGCTATTATTCTGACATTTCATTCTTAAAATAAAGTGGTGATCCTAACTGACCTAAGACAGGGAATTTTTACTAGGATTAAATGTCAGGAATTGTGAAAAACTAAGTTTAAATGTATTTGGCTAAGGTGTATATGTAAACTTCCGACTTCAACTGTGTGTGGTCTCAATTAAATAGCCTGTATACTATGCTACATGGGTGGAGAAGTTGTCTTTAACTTCCATAATATGGTAGGCTATAGTTTAGACATGGACTGGAAATAAATATGACAAGTGTTCAGTCTCCTATATTTCACTTCAACATTTTCAAACTACACTGAACAAAAAAGATCAAACGCAACAATTTCAAAGATTTTAGTGAGTTAGAGTTCATTAGGAAATCAGTCAATTGAAATGAATACAGATGCATACAGTCAGCATCTGGCGTGACCACCATTTGCCTCGTGCAGCGTGACATCTCCTTCGCATAGAGTGGATCAGTCTGTTGATTGTGGAACGTTGTCCTACTCTTCAATGGCTGGGCGAAGTTGCTGGATATTGGTGGGAACTGAAACACGCTGTCGTACACGTCGATCCAAACATGCTCAAACGGGTGACATGTCTGGTGAGTATGCAGGCAATAGAAGAACTAGGACATTTTCAGCTTTCAGGAATTGTGTACAGATCCTTGCGGCATGGGGCCGTGTATTATGCTGAAATATGAGGTGATGGCGGAGAATGAATGGAGCGACAATGGGCCTCAGGATCTCATTAAGGTATTTCTGTGCATTCAAATTGGCATGGATAAAAAGCAATTGTGTTTGTTGTCCGTAGCTTATGCCTGCCCAAACCATAACCCCACCATGGGGCACTCTTAAACTGCTTGCCCACACGACGCCATACACGGTGTGTACAGTTGAAACCGGGATTCATCTGTGAAGAGCACACTTCTCCAGCGTTCCATTGGCCATCGAAGGTGAGCATTTGCCCACTGAAGTCGGTTAAGATGCTGAACTGCAGTCATGTCAAGACCCTGGTGAGGACCACAAGCATGCAGATGAGCTTCCCGAGACGGTTTAAACCATTTGTGCAGAAATTCTTTGGTTGTGGAAACGCAGTTTCATCAGCTGTCTGTGTGGCTCGTCTCAGACCATCCCGCAGGTGAAGAAGCCGGATGTGAGGCCAGTTGGACTTACTAACAAATTCTCTAAAATGATGTTAGAGGGAGCTTATTGTAGAGAAGTGACCACTCAGTTCTCTGGCAACAGATCTGGTTGACATTCCTGCAGTCAGCCTGCCAATTGCACACTCCCTCAAAACTAGACATCTGTGGCATTGTGATGTGTGACAAAAACATTTTTTTTTTTGTATTTTACAGTCCCCAGCACAAGGTGTACCTGTGTAACGATCATGCTGTTTAATCAGCTTTTTAAAATGCCACACCCGTCAGTTGGATGGATTTTCTTTGCAAAGGAGAAATGCTCACTAACAGGGATGTAAACCAACTTGTGCACAACATTTGAGAGAAATAAGCTTTTTGTGCTTATGTAAAATTTATGGGATCTTTTATTTCAGCTCATGAAACATGGGACCAACACTGTACATGTTGCTTTTATTCAGTATATGTCAACGCTATTGGCTGATATAGCCCAATAATACAATGGGCCACATGAGAATCTCTGATATTTTAACCTATTTCTTAGTTATGATTTTCATACGCACATTTGTGGAACAGTTTACGGTTTTGTTTCTCAATTATTGTTGTGGTTAATCATAAAAATCTGAATTAATATGATAAAAATCTGAAAGTAAAAATGTAACTAATGTGAGAGCACCAACCTCTTGATAGCTGCCGATGGATCACGGTGTAAAGAAATGTGCGTATGGAACTCAGAGATAAGCCTACTGCTGCATTGGCCTATAGGCTATAAATTCCATTGTCAACTAAGTAAAATACATAAGCCTAACGCTGACAAATAAAAAAAAAACACTAGAAAATATTGATGAAAATTCAGGTTCTTTCATTCGAATTCATCTCTCTACTCCGCCTGTTTGCCTCCCTTTCTATCGATCTGTCTTGACTTGAGCCATCACTACTGAAGTGCAACGTATCAAATTTATCCAGCCCTCTAGCGAAGTGACAACATTGTATCAAAAGGATCCAGCCCGAATGCCATTGTTATGGAACTTGCAACATTGTATTAACTAGCCTATTCCGGGGGCTCAGTTTCCCTTGCCAATGAGCTTGGGACAGACAGCTATTTTTGCACAAGGGAAACATTTCAGGTATTTTATGACCTTTCCACTGGACATATGGGATCATCAGAACATGATATTTTGCTCTCACACTGAGGTTTGGTGATTATCGAAGCCGGGAGAGTATTTGTGAGACTTTTCAGATACTGTGAGGGACCTATTCGTAATGGATGTTGAAAAACAAACTTTGTTGACTTAGTTTATTAGTGGTGGACATGGTGAGTTTAGACAAATCAGACATTATCAATTGAGCACTTTCCTACATTTGTGCAGAGCAGGCCAGGTACTTCTATGCGTGCTCCCTAAACATTATCAGAAAAACCACACTCATTGCTCACAATAATTTTAGTAATTTAGCAGACACTTATTTGGAGTGACTTACAGGAGCAATTAGTTGGCTCGGTATTCGAAATCATTGACCTTTCAGTTACTGGCCCAACACTCTTAACCGCTAGGCTAACGCCCCAAAAAGAGCAGTACAATTATTATAATTTTTTTACAAAAAAAGCCTTCCTGTTGGAAGGTGAACCTTTGCCCCGGTCTGAGGTCCTGAGCACTCTGGAGCAGGTTTCATCAGGGATCTCTGTACTTTGCTCCATTAATCTTTCCCTTTGGCAAACTCATAGAGAGAGGCCTGTCATGTGCCTTTTACTGAGGGACTTCAGTCTAGCCACTCTACCATAAAGGCCTGATTGGTGGAGTGCTGCAGAGATGGTTGTCCTTCTGGAAGGTTCACCCATCGCCACAGAGAAACTGTGGAGCTCTGTCAGAGTGACCATCGGGTTCCTGGTCACCTCCCTTACAAAGGCACTTCTCCCCCGATTGCTCAGTTTGGCCAGGTTGCCAGCTCTAGGAAGTCTTGGTGGTTCCAAACTTCTTCCATTGAAGAATGATTGAGGTCACAGTGTTCTTGGGGACCTTCAATGCTGCAGAAATGTGATGTTACCCTTCTCCAGATCTGTGCCTCGACACAATCATGTCACGGAGCTCTACGGACAATTCCTCTGAATTCTTATTTTATACATTTGCAAACATTTCTAAAAACCAATTTTTGCTTTGTAATTATGGGGTATTGTGTGTAGACTGATGAGGGAAATGTTTTAAACCATTTTACAATAAGGCTGTAACGTAAAAATGTTTCGAAAAGGGAAAGGATCTGAATACTTTCCTAATGCACTGTAGGCAATGAATATATAGCACATCTTTGGATTTCACCCCCTTATCGCAAATCAACTGGTTCTGAACAATTGGAAGTTTTTACAGAGTGATATTGTCTGCTCCTCTCGCTTTGGCCACACAGAGCGCCTCTCAAAAGGGATTGCTGTCTATAAAATGTTGTAACTTTAACCTGTATATCTAAAAATGACCATATACACTGATAGTTTTGGTAGTTTTGCTTCAAACAATTGCTGATGGTGTACCTGAACATTCAAATAAAATGTATTGTAAGCCCTGTAAAGCAGGTATAACCAGATGACAGTTGTCTCTCCGGTAGCTACTTTAATACCGGCAAAACACAATTTCAACAGCACATCGATAACAATAACCTAGCAAAATACATAGGTTGTCAAAACTAATAAAGCCTAATATCACATAAGCCTGGGGTTGTGGGGCATGCAAAATTACTTGTAGATCAATGACTGAACACAGTTACATGCAGTTTGACGTCACTTGTCACAAAAGAGTAGGTATTTCCAGAAGGTAGAAATAATGTAATAGGAGCCAAAGAAAAATACGAACCGGCAATTCGTAACATTTGAATCCATTTTCTGACCAATGCATGCTACATTTGGAACGGTTTGGGGTCCACGGACCCACGCACTTGTATCTTAAACATTTAAAAATCGTGGACTAATGCGCAACGGTCAATCGTTACATCCCTAATTAATATATTTTGTTTTATTATTCAAATATAAATAACCAAAGTTTCCATAATTACCAAAATGTCCAAACAATGTGCTAACTTTGGTAAATTACCAGGAGTTTTGCAACCCGTCTGTCTTTTTGAGACCTAAGAGATTTCAACTCCTGTTCTCACACAAACACTTGTGATTTCATGCGATGTGAGTGGGTGTCAGTGTATTACATGCCTCCTGTAGGTGCTCAGCACTGCCCCACGATGCAGAGCGTTTGTGCCCTTCGCTGCCTTTCCTGATCGAAGCCTCGTCTGACCACGAGTCAGGCGTCTGGAGGAGGAAGAGCAGTGTCATCATTATTATCTTCCTAAGTCACACGTAATTCCATGTCATGAGGGGTTCACCACATGGAATCAAAAACATTTTATCCATGCCTAATGCAAGTTAAAAAACACATAAGTGCATTGGTGTCTTCAATTGTTTTTTTAAATGTTTAGGGCATTGAATAATGTCTAATAACGTGCAACATTGACCTTTTGACTAGGACAGAGGGGACATGTAAGACATTGTGTCATGTCCATCATCTATTACTAGATATGCTTTATGCTTAAGTGACATTACATCATGCATACGGTGTTGAAAACAAATCTTTGCACAGAGAGAGAGCAGAGCATAAGGGCTTGAGGTAAGAGACTCACCCCGTACCCTTACACACACACACCTAGTCTGTTTGCTGCCTCTCAAGCCTCAGAGAAATGGAGAAAGAGGGAGAGGATGTGGGCTAGTGGCGAGTCCCTGCAGAGCGCAAGCACACAGATAGGATGGGTGCAGCCTGCTGCGCAACAAAAAAAGGCCCTGTCAGCTGACTCCAGACATGTTCACACGACTGTGGTTCTCACTCCTTCAGAGAGCAGAACCACCACCTAACACTCATTTTTTTGTCTCTCAGTACTTGCCTTTTCGCTCACTCTCAATCCTCTGCTACAAGCCCAGACCTAAATGCAACCTCTCCAAAGCCTAGACAAATACTTTTACAGGTAATTTACGGTCACTTGTGCTGGCTATTATTAACCTCAAAACATGAGTCGAATGATGTAGGCATAGCCTATTGTAGATAATTTTGTCTGTTTTTAACTCTACATACATATAACTTAATGTTCCTAACAAAGCCTAACTAGCAGAACATCTATAACTACCATCCCTGAACTTAAATCAAAAACTTTGTGACTTTCCCCATTCAGAAACAAAATGGAGGAAATATAACAAAAGGATATTGTCAGATAATTCAATGGGAGGTAGTCACCTGGGTTGATTGGTTCTTCCTGCAGAGGCCTGCCTGGCCCTCTGGCTCTTTGGGCCAGTGGCCCTGCAGGTAAGGGCCCACAATGGCATCCAGAGAGAGTGTCCGCCGCATCCCAGGGGTCACCTGTCGCACTTTGGTCTTCTTCTCTGATAACATTGAAAGGAGGAGAATTTTAACATGCATAGAAACGCAACATGCAACAATTTCAGAGATTTTACTGAGTTACAGTTCATAAGGAAATCAGTCCATTGAAATAAATTAATTGGGCCCAAATCTATGGATTTCACGACTAGGCAGGTGTGTAGCCATTGGTGGGCCTTGGAGGGCATAGGCCCACCCACTTAGCAGCCAGTGCCAAACCACTGGGGAGCCGGGCCCAGCATTATAACTGACAGAAACACTCCTCAATGCCAATTGCAAGAACAGTTCGGCGGGAGCTTCATGAAATGGGTTTCCATTGCCGAGCAGCTGCACACAAGCCTAAGAACACCATGCGCAATGCCAAACGTCAGTTAGAGTGGTGTAAAGCTCGCCGCCATTGGACTCTAGAGCAGTGGAAACACGTTCTCTGGAGTGAAATCACACTTCACCATCTGGCAGGCCGATGGACGAATCTGGGTTTGGCGGATGCAGGAAAAATGCTACCTACCCCAATGCAGTGTGAAGTGTAAAGTTTGGTGGAGGATGAACAATGGTCTGGGGCTGTTTTCAGGCTAGGCCCCTTTGTTCCAGTGAAGGGAAATCCTAACGCTACAGCATACAACGACATTCAAGATGATTCAGTGCTTCCAACTGTGGCAACAATTTGGGGAAGGCCCTTCCCTGTTTCAGCATGACAATGCCCCATTGCACAAAGCGAGGTCCATAAAGAAATGGTTTGTCGAGATCGGTGTGGAAGAACTTGACTGGCATGCACAGAGCTCTGACCTCAACCCCATTCAAATCAGGCAATGCCCACATTATTCTGACAAATTTTAGAATGTAAAAATAATGTGAATGTCAATGCATTGGGTAGGCCTATAAAGAATATATATATTTCATATTTATTTAACTAGGCAAGTCAGTTCAGAACAGAAGTTCAGAACAAATTCTTATTTACAATGACGGCCTACCCCGGCCAAACCCTAACGACGCTGGGCAAATTGGGCGCCACCCTACAGGACTTCCAATCACGGCCAGTTGTGATACAGCCTGGAATCAAACCAGAGTCTGTAGTGCCTTAGACCTCTGCGCCACTCGGGAGCCCATATATATATATATATATATATTCTTAAAAGCGGTAATGCATACCATTTTACATAAATTTTTCCCCTATAGGCTAAAACAATTAGATATAAAATGAAAAAGTATTTGAAATTCCTTGAATTTGACTTGTCAATATTTATGAGCTCTATATAAATAAAATCACCTGCTATTGAAATGATGCACGCATCATTCACTTTCCAGTCAGATCTTGACCGGGCCAGTAATTAAATATTTTGGGGCCAGTATCTTTTAATTGCATGTGCAGTGAGCATAGGACCTATATGTCCACTACTTTGCGTAGCCATTAACAATGCTATTGATAGCCTAACCATTCTAGGGTAGATGGAAAGGCAATTAAAAAGGTAACTACAAAGTGCGCTACAGAAACACTGCTTGTCAAACAACTGTCTGGCTGGTGTGCACCTGAATTAAACGGTAACACACAACAACAAAAATAAGACATTTCTCCCAGACCTCATAAATGGTCACCTGATGTAGTTTTACGCACTGTTGTTGACACTGAAAAACAAAATTGTTTTTGAAATTCTGCTCTCTAGAGGATTTCGCAGAAAAGAACAACCGTCGACATCTGCAATAAATACATTTTGCACTTTATTTGAGTAGTCTCTTTTCTTTGCTGTTACAGTAAATCTATCCAAATCAATGTAAGAACAAGGGCATGGTCATTTAAAAGATGAATAGTCATTGTTAAGCCTGGTTCTGTACGGAATGAGGGCACATTATAGGACTCAAACTAGGTCAAGTATAATTTTTTTTGTTAAAACAAGTGTGTGGACCAAATCATGTGCTGGTGCCACCAGTGGAAAAAGTTAGTGTAGAACCCCATTACACTTCTTTTAGTTGTATTTGGTGATGGGGAGACTGATAATTCATGAAGCCCAGAAAGGTGTTCAACCTGTTTTAACTAGTAACTGTTGCCGGAAGGTTCCAACAGTACAGCTGTATTACTACCACTGTTATATGGCAGTTTCAAATTAAGTCATACAATCTAAGTTATGTAGCATAGAGTAATATTAGTCATTTCTGTATATTACAGCCATTTTGTCTGTTTTTGTTCATGTGACCTTATTCAGCATTGGATGGTTGAATGGGTGTAACATTGTTTCAACCATTTCCTTTGGGAGGCAATTATTAAATTGTTCTGTTGTACATTTCACTGGTTGTCATCAGATGAAAGCAAAACTTTTGAAAGCAGTTACCATAAATGAACAATTAACAGTATAATTGCAAGACCTTATTTTCTCACCCACGCTCATTTCTAACACTGTTTGTTTGGGTTTATGTTGAATGAGATACTCAATGAAAATCAAAACATGTAGGTAACCTTAGCTAGCTATATCTGTACTGTCGGTGTTTACCATACCGGACTTGCCATTTTTCAAGCTGGTCTGTGCTTTGCTGTGCAGCTGGAATGGAACTGTTGCTCTCAAAGGCTGTGGACCAGAAGTGTCTCCCCGGGTCTGGCTGACTCCGCTTCGGCAAGACATCTTCCCAAGACGGCTGCAACTCAAGGTTTTAGTTAGCCCTCGTTGGATTTCTGGTAAATGCTAGAATACCCAACTTCTAGAACTTGACTGGGGAGTTCTCACTCAAGCTAAAACAGCGGCTACCTGTTCCCTCTGAGATCTTAGCTACTTCACGTTGATAACTATTCAAGTCAGTGCGTGTTTTTAATGGGTAGCTAGCTAAATAGTGTTCTAACTGGGCTATGCCTAAGAAATAGTTAAATGGATCTTCTTTGCTCGTGCGAGTTAGCTAGCTAGCCAGCCAGCAGAGTTCCTTTGTGACGATACTGAGCAATTGCAGCACTTTTGTCAAAGAAGGAAGCAGTCCAACCTCAGTAAGTTAATAAACTACATATCACGAGTCTTCTTAGTCAACGATATATCATCATAATTATTCGCAGTGGAACTTATTCTGATCACCAACTAAGTTGAGGTGGTCACGGTGGAGTTTCTTGCGTTGTTGATTGACGCCAACTCAAACAACTTTCACGCTCGTGTGGATGTAATTATGCGGGGTGGGTCCAGTTTTGAATCTGAGATTTGGTTGGTTAGTGAAATGTATTACCATAAGTCCATTGAGCAACTCACTACCAATCGATCACTGTGACAGAAAAAACATGTCACTGCCCAATTAATTTGTCATATTGATTTGAACGTTCTCTTGTTTTTGTTTCAAGACTGGGATAATCAAACTGGACACTGATTCAACATTTTATCTCATAGCCTAGGCTATTCAAGCTTATACAATTTTGCATTTCAATATTGTTGTTTAAAATTACTTTTAACCTGAAATCCTGAAATAATATTTGTTGTGCACAATGGACAGTCTTCATATGACATTCATCTATACATCCATTATTAATTAATTAATTCAATGCATAAGCATTTCTTCATTCATTCTAATAACGGGCTCACTCTTATGTAATCAGTGTGTTAGTGTGTTTGTGTCTGAGGGTGGACAACGAGGTGTATCTCCGCAGAGGGGCGATTGTGGAACATGGGTGGTGTGTGACAGTGTGCTTTGTGATAGATAACTTTCCCTGAGCTGTGAGAGAGGGAGTGCCAATGCTGTGACCGGAGAGGGGATAGAGATAACACTCACACCAGAAGTACTAGCCTTTAACCACAAATTCTAGATCAGCATTAATCAACCAATATTTAAAGGTTACCCACTGGTAGGTACAAAGCAAAACTGACCCTAGATCAGCAATTCAAGTGGAACTTCAACCTACACCAGAGATAACAGGCTATTGCATCGGCTCCCTGAAATGGGAGGGAGTGAATGAGCAGCATTATCACAAAGGGTCACGCTTACTACCTCATGTCCACACACACAATGTACATACTGCATGTCTTGTGTTGCTGACCTCACAAGTCAAAAAGTGTCACGACAGAAAATCACTTACCCTTCGCAAACCTTCCATGACCAATAGCATAGCCCACATGGGGTCATACCATAGATGTGTGTGCGAGTGTGAGTGTGTGTGTATACATCATTGGGTTATACCTAGGGAACTAATCGGACAGTATGTCAACCAGGAATGTGTCCTCACTCCTCAACATCCTCTATTACCATCTTCCACGAGAGACCTACAGCAGTTGTTTGCTGTAGTCAAACAGACATAGAGGTCTGTTTGACTGTGCTAATGAATGAATGACTCTATCCTCTGACCCAGTCTTTGTTCGGCTGGTTCCTTTTTTAAAGGGGAGGGGTGTTGGTTTAATAAAAGTTAGAATACAAAAGGAGGAAGACCACAAAAGGGGAAGATCTGGTAAGTTTGGTGAAGTACACAACAGTATTGGTTCTCTTAGATCTTAAGGGTCTAATTTTGAACTTAATGGCAAATGGCGGAAACATAACAGAGCATTGTCTCATCATAGCATTTTGTACTTCCATTCAGGTCAAATAAGAAAATGCACTGAAAACAATGCAAGATAACTTTTAAATCAGGCTCGTACAAACTGGCACGTCTTTCAGAACTAGAACCCATATTTGAACCTGCATGACACAAAGACACATATCATTCAAGAAGAAGAATGGATATGGGTCATGCACTACAGTAGAGATAACATTATATTGTGACATAGCAAATGCAATAAGTCAACATATAGTACCTTCAAAATGTACGCATACCCCTTGACTTATTCCACATGTTGCTGTGTTACAGCCTGAATTCAAAATGTATTAAATATGTTTTTCTCACCCAACTACACACAACCCATAATGACATAGTGAAAACACGTTTTAATATTTTTTTCAAATGTATTAATAAAAAAACAACAGAAATATCACATGTAAATAAATAAGTATTCACACCCGAGTCAATACATGTTAAAATCACCTTTGGCAAGCGATTACAGCTGTGAGTCTTTCTGGGTAAGTCTCTAACATGCTGACCACACCACGAGCGTTGCAAAATAAATGTACATATATATGCATGTTATTCAAACATTGCACTGAGACCAACACTTCAGTCCAGTTGGTTGTGGTGATGCACCTTAACGTTGGTTGCCAACCGCCATATAAAGTCCAAAGAAGAAGCCTGAAAGAGGAGAGATTTCTAGAAACAAACTCGGTTCACCGTTTTATCTGTAGATTAATTGTCAGCATAGAGGCCCTTGTGCATTTCAAGTAAAATAACAACCTAACGTTTATATCCCAGGACAAATTAGCTAGCAACAGCAAGCTAGCTAGCTAAATTACTCTAAATGTTTAATGCTTTTTGACATGTCCCCAAATTAATATAGTTGGTTCAGAGTTTGATACTTCAACCTGAGTGTCCTGATTGCGGCTGGTGTGGGGGGCCAAAATCAACATGTGTGCGATGTCACCTGTGCCGTCTGGTCATCATGTAAGAGCTATGCACACCTGGATTGTACAATATTTTAACATTATTATTTTTTAAATTCTTCAAGCTCTGTCAAGTTGGTTGTTGATCATTGCTAGAAAGCCATTTAAGTCTTGACAGATTTTCAAGCCTATTTAAGTCAAAACTGTAACTAGGCCACTCAGGAACATTCAATGTTATCTTGTTCAGAAACTCCAGTGCATATTTGGCCTTGTGTTTTAGGTTATTGTCCTGCTCAAAGGTGAATTTGTCTCCAAGTGTCTGTTGGAAAGCAGACTGCACCAGGTTATCCTGTGGGATTTTGCTTGTGCTGTAATGGGTGCGTGTTGGTGGCAGGGAAGTCAGGCGCAGGAGAATGAACTTGGTATAAACGGAGTCGTTTAATAAGTGCTGACCAAACTTCAAAAAACAAAATTTATAAAAATAACAAAGTGGGTACAAAACCCGTTGCACACCAACACATACTAGCACAGTCACATACAATAAAACAATCTCAGACAAGGACATGAGGGGAAACAGAGGGTTAAATACACATGTAATTGATGGGATTGGAACCAGGTGTGAAGGAAGACAAGACAAAACCAATGGAAAATGAAAAATGGATCAGTGATGGCTAGAAGATCGGTGACATCGACCGCCGAACACCGCCCGAACAAGGAGAGGGACCGACTTCGGCAGATGTCGTGACATGGGTTTAGCTCTATTCTGTTTATTTTTATCCCAAAAAACTCCTTAGTCCGTGCCAATGACAAGCATAACCATAGCATGATGCAGCCACCATCATGCTTGAAAATATAAAGAGTGGTACTCGGTGATGTGTTGTATTTGCCCCAAACATAACACTTTGTATTCAGGACATGAAGTTAATTTCCTTTCCAATTTTTTTTGCAGTTTTACTTTAGTGCATTATTGCAAACAGGATGCATGTTTTGAAATATTTGTATTCTGTACAGGCTTCCTTCTTTTCACTCTGTAATTGAGGTTAGTATTGTGGAGTAACTACAATGTTGTTGACCAATCCTCAGTTTTCTCCTATCACAGCCATTAAACTCTGTAACTGTTTTAAAGTTACCATTGGCCTTATGGTGAAATCCCTGAGGGGTTTCCTTCCTCTCCAGCAACTGAGTTAGGAAGGACACCTGTATCTTTGTAGTGACGTTGTGTATTAGTACACCATCAAAGTGTAATTATTAACTTCACCGTGCTCAAAGGGATATTCAATGTCTGCTTTTTTTGTTTTTACCCATCTACCAATAGTTACCTTTATTTGGGAGGCATTGGAAAACCTCCCTGGTCTTTGGTTGAATCTGTGTTTGAAATTCACTGCTCGACTGAGGGACCTTACAGATAATTGATAAATGTGGGGTACAAAGATGAGGTAATCATTCAATAATCATGTTAAAAACTATTATTTCACACAGAGTCCATGCAACTTACTATGTGACTTGATTGTGGAATTGTGGAAAAGGTCAAGAGGTGTGAATACTTTCTGAAGGCACTGTACCATAAGTATCCCTACTTTAGCAACAACACAAGCAATGTAATGTTTAACAAAAAAGGTTGTTTTATTGCTGTTTTAAATTACATACATCCAAACTCCCAACACCTGGGATGAGATGGCTATCTACATGAAGTTAAATAAAACTAGTAAGTATAATGGGAATTCATCATAATACAAAATTAATAGCATACACCCCCCAAAAAATTGCAACATCCAATACTCATACAAGTAAGTCCTACACTCACACAAAAACGCACTCATAGACAGACAGACAATTCAATCAAAACAATTCAATTCAGGTCAGAAGGATAAGTGAAAGGCAACATCCGTCCTGCGCAGCAACACAGCCTTGAATTGATATGCAGTTATGTCTCTGTTTTTTTCCCCACACTTAAATTCCATGCATTCGTTCAGTACAAGAGCAATTTCATTTTCACCATATCCTGAAAACCTGGATAACTGAATTGACTGAGTCGGGCCCAAAGCTTCATTGATACTTACTTGGTAATTTGAAGCACTGCTAATTTATTCTTCACAATCAGAGTGGCCACTACTGTATGTTTAGAAATGATATAATACAAACCCTTTTGCATCCCTCAATGTTAGCTTGTGCTAACAGACTTGTAATAATGCCACGTCAGGTGTAATATGGCAACCAAAAAAAATGGCTGGGCTTCTGAATGGTGTCAAGGTGGCCCTGACAGTTCAAAGCCCTGCACTACAAGACTTCACAGTAGGCAGAAAGTAGATACTAGTACCGATACTACTACCGACAGACTTGCAAGACTGAAGACAGAGACAGACGAACACAGACAGATAGTTGTAATTCTACAGTACAACCCTCTAGGGAGGTGAAATGTTTTGGTCAACGGGAGAGATACATGTTTGTAGTTGCTGTAAATTGAAAATTACGATCTGTAATTGTATAATGGCTATGTTTTCAAGTAAGCAACCATATTTCCCATCTATAGGAGATGGTGCGCAGTTCAGCCGAGTAAAGACATTGAAAGACAGTGGAATTGAAGGGTTTGGGCAGGACTGCAGCTCTTCCGGTTGGTTTTCTTTTTTGACACGATTGGAGATGCATGTGATAGACAGGCTTTTCAGTCAGAGATGAGACGGTCATATAGAATGACAGTGTTTTGAAATGAGAGAGCGTTGGATTTGAGGAATGATGGTGGAATAAAGGGAATTTAAAGGTTTATTGAGGGGGAACATCGTCCTCCTTTTGACAGCAGAAGAAAAAAAGGAACATTTGTGTTTATTTTTTTGACAAGTCCAGGGAGTCCCTCCCTGTTTCAGTTTGTCTTCACCCATTTGGTGCTTAATGAACACGACCCAGGTTTCTCATGTTGGGTTGAGCTGTGTCTCCCAGTGTTTGTGAATGGCAGTCGTTCTTTGGTGCCCTCTAGCTGGGAGAGAGGGCAGGGCTGTTGTCTGTGCTGATGTGGACCAGGCACTCGCTGGACTTAAGGCTTGCCAGGGACTTGCAGCTGGGCAGGGAGTTTAGAGAACCACACAGGACCATCATGGAAGGGGTGTAGTCTTTATCTAGGGGAAGGACATATGTTGTCAAAACCAACATGAAATGTGTGTTAGCTGTAGGTGTGTTCATGGTTTTATATTTATGAGAGCACAGGAGTGCGTGTGCACGTGCATAATTTCTGCACGCTTGCGTGTGTGGCGATCTTATGCATGCATGTGTCCATGGCTCCATAGATGCGTTGCTGTCTGTGTGTGGTGTAATGGCATGTATCCTTATTTGTGAACAATACGGGTAGTGTGTATGAGTGTGTGACTACAGCACCTGCTGTGCACCACGCCTCTCCATTCTGCTGCCCTGCTGTATTCTGGGAGTCGGAGTCCAGGCTGACCACTGACAGCAGCTCTGTGCTGGGGAAGCTCCTCCTACAGGCATATGGGGACATAGTAAATATACTCTCGTTCTTTTTTTCACACTCCCTCACTCGCTCTCTCAGCGCTGACACGATCCCCGATTCTACATGACAAACAATCATATCTACCTCATATCGTTAATTTCAATCTGAAAGTTCTGTCGTGTTTCAAGGCCAAGCAGACAAATATTTAAAAAACAAACATAATTGGCTGCACCTTTTCCTCCTTATTTCAATTGACTGATCAACAAAATAACCTCTTTATGAATTTAGGAACTAATTAAACAAAATTGTTGCTACATAGATGCAGTACAAAGACAAGCATTTTGCTGGGAGGATGTAGTCACACCTGCGAAAGAGCTTGCCATCGTCATGATTGTTGTAGGGCTGTTGCCATTGGTTGACGAGAGGGATTGACAGGTTTTTGGCCAAAATGTTGGAGTCACACGGAATCAGGCTCGTCCTGCAAAACACAAGAATCCCAGTATAATCAAAGCATATGCAAATTGTGTCAATATGGTAGGCTTTTACAGTGATATCCCTGTACTTCACAGTGAATATGTGTACGCCACACCAAGCTAACAATTCTAGGGAGAGAACATTTTTTGTAAAGTTACCCGTAATGTTACCCTAATGTTTGAGTGTCCAGTTTTCTGTTAATTAGGGGAATATTCTATCTATGTTACAATGTTCTTAGAATATACAAGATGTAAGACATTACTGTTCCAAGCACATTTCATGAGAACGTTGCAAGAACATTCGCGTGTCCAGTTTTCTGAGGGTTAGGAGAATATTCAATTGATGTGACATCAAACATACACAGAACATGGTTGCCATGTTCTCAGAACGTAAGATATTAAAGTTTGAAACATGTTTCATGGGACCGTTGCAAGAACATTTCTCGTGTATCAGTCAGGATGTCACCTGATGGTCCCTTGTTTTCCCCAAAAAATAATCAATACATATCATGCCTTAATTACTACGGCCAAGCCCATCAAGGGCCTGATTGGTGATTCACAACTCTTTTTGTTTGTTGGCAAGGGATACTCACACACAGGGATTTTAACATAGTGTTTTTATCTTACATACTTGACACGCATGATTACATTGTGCATGTTCATTTAGAAAATGTTCAGACCCCTTGATTTTTCCACATTTTGTTACATTACAGACTTATTCTAAAATTGATTACAGTTTTTTTTCATCAATCTACACACAATACCCCATAATGACAAAGCAAAAACAGGTTTTTAAAAGTATATTAAAAATATAAAACAAATAGTTTATTTACATAAGTATTCAGACCCTTTGCTATGAGCTCAGGTGCATCATGTTCCCATTGAGTTTGCCAAAAGGCACCTAAAGGATTCTCTGGTCTGATGAAACCATGACAGAACTCTTTGGCCTGAACGCAAAGCGTCACGCTTGGAAACCTGGTACCATCCCTACGGTGAAGCATGGTGGTGACAGCATCATGCTGTGGGGCTGTTTTTCAGCGGTAGGGACAGGAAGCCACTCCTCAGTAAAAGGCACATGACAGCCCGCTTGGACAGACCATGAGAAACAAGATTCTCTGGTCTGATGAAACCAAGATTGAAGTCTTTGGCCTGAATGCCAAGCGTTACGTCTGGAGGTAACCTGGAACTATCACTACGGTGAAGCATGGTGGTGGCAGCATCATGCTGTGGGGATGTTTTTCAACGGCAGGGACTGGGAAATTAGTCAGGACCGTGGCAAAGTACAGAGAGGTCCTTGATGAAAACCTGCTCCAGAGAGCTAAGGATCTCAGACTGGGGCAAAGGTTCACCTTCCAACAGGACAACAACCCTAAGCACACAGCCAAGACAAAGCAGGAAGGCTACCCAAAACATTTGACTTAAGTTAAAAAATTTAAAGGCAAAGCTACCAAATACTAATTGAGTGTATGTAAACTTCTGACCCACTGGGAATGTGATGAAAGAAATAAAAGCTGAAATAAATCATTCTCTCTACTATTATTCTGACATTTCACATTCTCAAAATAAAGTGGTGATCCTAACTGACCTAAGACATGGAATTTACTAGGATTAAATGTCAGGAGTTGTGAAAAACTGAGTTTAAATGTATTTGGCTAAGGTGTATGTAGACTTCCAACTTCAACTGTATATAGCTGAGCATCTCAAAGAGAACTCCATAGTATTTTTGAACTCGACACCACATACCATGTCGAACAAACATCTGTCATTGAGAAACTTATTTTAATTAGATCAGATAGGTGCATCACAGGGGCCATAATGAATTAGTTGGATGGGAATTTGATTCTATAGAGGGGCACATTCTTTTCATGGGACCTTCTGCATGTGCACGCGCTTGAACTTGCACACATTTTTGATTGGATATTACAGTAAAGACCATAGGCGGCGCGTGAGTTTCAAGTTTGGGGAAGCTTACAATTTATAATACCATTTCTACCAATCTCTGTTCCAGTTATGATTTTCATATGCGCATTTTCGTGGAACAGTTTAATTTCAATACGAACATTTTAATTTCTCAATCCTTGTCACGTGGTTAATCGTTAAAATTTGAATTAAAATGGCAAATATCTAAAAGTTAAAATTCAACTAATGCAAGAGCACCAGCCATTTAACACATTGACACACTGATCGATTGGCGGTTCCAAAAATATTTTCCTATAGGCCAATGCAGCAGTAAGCGTTTAACTTCCATCGTCAACTAAGTAAAATACATAAGCCTAAAGACAAAAAAAATAAAAACAGCAGAGAATATCCTCATGAAAATTCCGGATCTTTTAACCACATTAATCTCTCTACTCAGTCTGTCTGCCTCTCTATCTGTCGTTACTTTAGCTAGCATTGTATCAAATCAATCCGAGAACTTGCAACATTGTATCAACTAGCCTATTCCGGGCCCTCAGAGTTTTCCATGCCAGTGAGCTCGGTACAGACAGCTGTTTTTGAGCAAGGGAGAAGTGTTCAGGTATTTTATGACGTTTACACTGGATATATGGGATCATCCGATCATGATATTTGGCTTGGTGATTATCGGGGCCAGGAGAGTGTTGGAAAGATGTTTAAAATACTGTGAGGAACTATTATCATTCTCAATGGATGTAAAAAATATATATACTTTTGTTGACTTACTGTGTGAGGTGAAGAAAAAATGACAGCGAAGCTCAGTTTATTAGCAGTGGACATGGTGAGTTATAAATGGCCAGAAATCAGATATTTCCAAAGGGGCACTTTCCTACATTTGTGTGCAGCAGGCCAAGTACTTCTATTCGTGCTCAGGTATGCACGCTCCCGCATAATCAGGACAGAGAAATCAGACATATGCTCATTGCTCACATGGAGCACTCCAAACAAAAGCCAATTACATTTTTATTTATTTTTACAAAACTTGGAATTGATGATTATGAAATAAACCAAAACTGATTTCTTAGAAGTGTAGCAGGTTGTGAACTCTGCAAATAACGTTTCCACCACAACAATGAGAATCATAAATTACTGTAATTAATACATGCATTAACAGAAATGAATGTAACCAAATGATGGGGATTAAAGCTACATTTACTGCTGGTGACATATGTAATGGGAAATTTATCAAAATAACCATTCAAAGGGAAAATAATTCCCACAATGAAACTGTGAATGCGCAAGGATTGGCTGTAGATATCGGAGCACATTCTGGAGAGCTGAGTGCATGCACTCTAGAGAGAGACACGTCATATCTTCACCAAACACCCATCCCCTTCGTGTCTCAACATTTCAATTATACTCAAGACACATTATCTTCATACACATTTAGATGCTTTTCACTGACCGCAAACCAATAATCACCTAGGCTGCCCAAATTGCTACATAGGCGTACATTAGGAGGCCCATTATCATCAACCATCACTCCTGTGTTCCAATGGCACGTTGTGTTAGCTAATCCAAGTTTATAATTTTAAAAGGCTAATTGATCATTAGAAAATCCTTTTGCAATAATGTTAGCGCAGGTGAAAACTTTTGTCCTGATTAAAGAAGCAATAAAACTATCCTTCTTTAGACTAGTTGAGTATCTGGAGCATCAGCATTTGTGGGTTCCATTACAGGCTCAAAATGGCCAGAAACAAAGACTTCTCTGATGAAACTCGTCAGACTATTCTTGTTCTGAGAAATGAAGGCTATTCCATGCGAGAAATTGCCAAGAAACTGAAGATCTTGTACAACGCTGTGTACTACCCCCTTCACAGAACAGCACAAACTGTCTCTAACCAGAATAGAAAGAGGAGTGGGAGGCCCCAGTACACAACTGAGCAAAAAGACAAGTACATTAGAGTGTCTAGTTTGAGAAACAGACGCCTCACAAGTCCTCAACTGGCAGCTTCATTAAATAGCACCCGCAAAACACCAGTCTCAACGTCAACAGTGAAGAGGCGACTCTGGGATGCTGGCCTTCTCGACAGAGTTGCAAAGAAAAAGCCATATCTCAGACTGGCCAATAAAAATAAAAGATTAAAATGGGCAAAAGAACACAGACACTGGACAGAGGAATTCAAAAAGGCCAGCCAATGGGGAACGAACTGAACACTGTCCCAATAAGGGTTATCTCATAGGCATGTGCTTATTGGGCCAGTAGAGTTAGGCCCTGTCCAGAAGAAACCCTAACCCCTCCTCCCTAGGCATTTACACTTATGTAGATGAAACAACTTGATAGGTGTAAGCAATAGGGTGAATGCACTTTGAAGTAAATCTCAGCTCTGTTAAAAGTGCACTCAAGAAAATATATTTTATTGATCATAGTGATTCAGGAGTATCATTAAAACATGTTAATATGCCCAACCAACATTAGACAACTATAGAGAAAGGCCTTAAATAGCTGAAATAGGTCAGAATAGTCATATTAACCAATACTTGACATGGACATGGTGTCATACCATAGCGGGAAAGATCAGAGTACCATGAACCAGGAGATTGTGAGTTCAAATTCCAGGTGAAGACAAATTGATTAATAATTACCGTATAAAATGCACAATGTAATCAAGTGTGAAAACGTCTAAAAACACTGTATGTTAAAAGTATCCCTTGCCAATAGACAAAGCGATATGAATGGATCAGTCGTTCACCAATCCGTGCCTTGATTGGCTCAGCAACAGTGACGTGATGTGTACATTTTTTTTGTGGGGGGACACAAATATTCTTGCAATGTTCCCATGAAACATGTCTAGAACATGAATATATTATGTTCTGAGAACATGGCAACCATATTCTGTGTATGTTTACAAAAACGGGAAATTCCATAATTTGGTGTGTCTCAGGTACCTCTCTAGAATGTCCCATAATTCTTAAATTGGTTTAAGATCTGGTGACTGAGATGGTCATGGCATACGGCTTACATCATTTATGCTCATCAAACCCTTCAGCTTTGTATTTACTGCAGTTTACGTTGCCCTCGAAGAGGTTGAGTGGACCTAAACCATGCCAGGAAAATACACCCCACACAATAACAGAGCTGCCAGAACCCTACCCAGCTAACAATTCTAGGGAGAGAGACATTTTTTGTTATGTTATCCGTAATGTTCCCCTAAGATTTTCCATTAGTTAGGGAAACTGCTAAGAATGTGAGAGTATATACTGTGGCCGTAAAATGTATATAGGTTCAGAACTTTTGTGAAACAGCACAGTTAAAAATATATGGCAAATATACAGTTGAAGTCGGAGGTTTACATACACCTTAGCCAAATACATTTAAACTCAGTTTTTCACCATTCCTGGCATTTAATCGTAGTAAAAATTCCCTGTTTTAGGCCAGTTAGGATCACCACTTAATTTTAAGAATGTGACGGGGGTGGCAGCAAACATTTGACTGGTACTCTACATATGGGGGATTGGAAATAATGTAGACCGTTACATTGATGGAAGCTACAATGTATCTGCAATGTTAAAGCTGATCTAACCCCCCCCCCCCCCCCCCCCCCCAGCAAAAATGTTTAAAATAAAATAAAAATGTGAGAGTAGGTAGTCTCCCTATCGAATCCAAGGGCATCAGTACCAATGCTAACCACTGTTTTAAAGTCACCATTGTCCTCATGGGGAAATCCCTGAGTGGTTTCCTTGAATCCATGCAACTTATTATGTGACTTGTTAAGCAAATGTTTATTCCTGAACTTATTCAGGCTTGCCATAACATTGTATTTAATTAATACATTTCAGCACTGTATTTAATTAATTAGTAAACATTTCTGAAAACATAGTTCCACTTTGACATTGTGTGTAGGCCAGTGACAGGTCTCAAACCCAGGCCACCAGCACCAAAGCAAATGGCCTAACCATTGTCCCAATAAGGGATATCTCAATACATGTGCCTATTGGGACAGTATAGTTAGGTCCTGTCCAGAAAAAACCCTAACCCCTCCTCCTCCCTATGCACTTGTGTAAATCTGAAACAACTTGATAGGTGTAAGCAATAGGATGAATTCCATTTGAAGTAAATCTCACCCCCCTTACAAGGACACTCAAGAAAATATGTTATTGATCATAGTGATTCAGGAGTAGGATTAAAACCAGTTAATATGTCCTACCAAATTAAACAACTATACAGAAACCCAGCTAATAATTCCAGAGGGAGAGAGTTTTTGTAATGTTACCGTAATGTTCCCCTAATATTTGAGTGTCCTGTTTTCTGAAGGTTAGTGGAACATTCTATCTATGTTAGCAAAAACCTTCTGAGAACATTTTTTTAATCATGTGGCATTAAAGTTAGTGAAAAATTATCGTAATGTTAAACACAACATACCCATAAATATTCCTGCAACAACCCCATGAAACATGTCTACAACATTAATATCTTATATGTATGTTTGGTGGGACGTTGACACGTATGTTTCTTGCCTAGAACACTAATATTTTACACTTAGAAAAAAGGGTTCTAATAGGGGTTTTCCACTTTTCCCCATAGCATAACCCTTTTTGGTTCCAGGTAGAACCCTTTTTGGTTCCAGGTAAAACCATTTTGGGTTCCATGTTGAACTCTCTGTGGAAAAGAGTTCTATATAAAACACAAAGGTTTCTACTTGGAACCAAAAGGGTTCTACCTGGAACCAACAAGGGTTCTTCAAAGGGTTATCCTATGGGGGACGGCTGAAGAACCGTTTTAGGTTCTAGATAGCACCTTTTTTTCTAAGAGTGTATGTTCTGAGAACATGGCAACCATGTTCTGTGTATGTTTTGTGGGACGTTGATGGAATATTCTCCTAACCAACAGAAAACTGGACACATGAGTGTTCTTGCAACGTTCCTATGAAACGTGTCTAGAACATTAATATATAACATTCTGAGAACATGGTAACCAAGTTCTATTTGACATTAAGGGAACGTTCTCTACAGTTGTGGGAATGTTTGTTGTTAGCTGGGTACCTGTATGTGTCTCTCTAGTTGTGTGTATAGTGTGTGTATGTTGTATGTCTACATGTACGTCGCATGCATGCTCGTGTCTGCACGTGCATGTGTGTGCGTGTGTGTAGCCACTCACAGTTGCTCCTGCAGCTCCAACACGATGGCCTCCAGCTCCCTCTTTTCCTGCTGGCTCTGCTCCTCCAGCTCCACCAGCCTCGCGTTCAGCTCCTTGTTCTCCGTCTCCACGTTTGTCAACTGGGATTCCCGCAGACGCACCAGCTCCTCCAAATAGCCCTGGAGACAAGCACACATCAGGGCTGTTTTTTTTTTCTGGAAGAAAACGGGCTGAAATGGAGTCAAATGGGGAGGTACTTGTCAAATAAGAAACTTGTTTTTGTTGTTGTTTTGAAACATTTTGCTACAGTGTGCCCTATGACCCAGCTACACATATCCAATGATGCCTTCCATCTACTTCTGTCTTATCAATGAGTCCTATGATAGACTACAGAGAACAATTTGTGAGCCACATTATCTCTTGCAGATGAGGCATTTCAAGTTATGGTTGGGCAGGAGCAGCATCTTCATAAGAACAAACTGTGCAATAACATTCAGCCCTGATCTCTGAGGTAACTGTCATTTGGGGCATGCCTGGGCACGTGTATACACCACAATATAGACCTAGTGTCTAGTTTGTGATTATATCAAGGGCTAGTGTACAAGGATACACCTATGACCTAGTGTACACCTAGGAGCAACCTACCCTAGGGAGCAAGTGAGCTGTGAATAGTTATTACAGTACTTGAAGACACCCAACAACAACTATCTTGTCCCCTGTACTTGAGTGCCACTCATAGGCTTACTGTGGGGATCTACAAAGATACAAAATGGCTACCCACCTTCTGAGCATAGACAATCTTGAACCTCTGCTCCATCTTGCGGCACTTGTTGGCCCAGCTCTCCTCGTCGGTGACCAGCGGGACGTAGGGGTGCTCAGGGACACTGTCATCGCTCGTGCTGCTGTCGATGCTCCGACGGTCGTCGTCGTCATCACTCAGGTAGTCATAGCTACACAGACAACAACAGATGACAATAATAGGCCTATTTATGCTATGTAATATTGGGCCCGTTTCCCGAACCCAGATTAAGCCTAGTCCTGGATTAAACATCTTTCTCTATAGAGGATCACCATTAAAAGCATGTTTTAGTGTTGGCCAACGCAGCTGTTTTTATCTCAAAATCAAATAATTTCTGGGTAACAATCAAGTATACAGTATAGTATACAGCCCCCGTGATATGCAGCTGTTCAGGGAAGCTAGAAACCATTATACACAGGCAGTTAGAAAAGCCAAGGCTAGCTTTTTCAAGCAGAAATTTGCTTCTTGCAACACTAACTCAAAAAAGTTCTGGGACACTGTAAAGTCCATGGAGAATAAGAACACCTCCTCCCAGCTGCCCACTGCACTGAAGATAGGAAACACTGTCACCACTGATAAATCCACCATAATTGAACATTTCAATAAGCATTTTTCTACTGCTGGCCATGCTTTCCACCTGGCTACTCCTACCCCTGTCAACAGCACTGCACCCCCAACAGCAACTCGCCCAAGCCTTCCCCATTTCTCCTTCTCCCAAATCCATTCAGCTGATGTTCTGAAAGAGCTGCAAAATCTGGACCCCTACAAATCAGCCGGGCTAGACAATCTGGACCCTTTCTTTCTAAAATTATCTGCCGAAATTGTTGCCACTCCTATTACTAGCCTGTTCAACCTCTCTTTCGTGTCGTCTGAGATTCCCAAAGATTGGAAAGCAGCTGCGGTCATCCCCCTCTTCAAAGGGGGGGACACTCTTGACCCAAACTGCTACAGACCTATATCTATCCTACCATGCCTTTCTAAGGTCTTCGAAAGCCAAGTCAACAAACAGATTACCGACCATTTTGAATCTCACCATACCTTCTCTGCTATGCAATCTGGTTTCAGAGCTGGTCATGGGTGCACCTCAGCCACGCTCAAGGTCCTAAACGATATCTTAACCGCCATCGATAAGAAACATTACTGTGCAGCCGTATTCATTGATCTGGCCAAGGCTTTCGACTCTGTCAATCACCACATCCTCATCGGCAGACTCAACAGCCTTGGTTTCTCAAATGATTGCCTCGCCTGGTTCACCAACTACTTCTCTGATAGAGTTCAGTGTGTCAAATCGGAGGGTCTGTTGTCCGGACCTCTGGCAGTCTCTATGGGGGTGCCACAGGGTTCAATTCTTGGACCGACTCTCTTCTCTGTATACATCAATGAGGTCGCTCTTGCTGCTGGTGAGTCTCTGATCCACCTCTACGCAGACGACACCATTCTGTATACTTCCGGCCCTTCTTTGGACACTGTGTTAACAACCCTCCAGGCAAGCTTCAATGCCATACAACTCTCCTGCCGTGGCCTCCAATTGCTCTTAAATACAAGTAAAACTAAATGCATGCTCTTCAACCGATCGCTACCTGCACCTACCCGCCTGTCCAACATCACTACTCTGGACGGCTCTGACTTAGAATACGTGGACAACTACAAATACTTAGGTGTCTGGTTAGACTGTAAACTCTCCTTCCAGACCCATATCAAACATCTCCAATCCAAAGTTAAATCTAGAATTGGCTTCCTATTTCGCAACAAAGCATCCTTCACTCATGCTGCCAAACATACCCTTGTAAAACTGACCATCCTACCAATCCTCGACTTTGGCGATGTAATTTACAAAATAGCCTCCAATACCCTACTCAACAAATTGGATGCAGTCTATCACAGTGCAATCCGTTTTGTCACCAAAGCCCCATATACTACCCACCATTGCGACCTGTACGCTCTCGTTGGCTGGCCCTCGCTTCATACTCGTCGCCAAACCCACTGGCTCCATGTCATCTACAAGACCCTGCTAGGTAAAGTCCCCCCTTATCTCAGCTCGCTGGTCACCATAGCATCTCCCACCTGTAGCACACGCTCCAGCAGGTATATCTCTCTAGTCACCCCCAAAACCAATTCTTTCTTTGGCCGCCTCTCTTTCCAGTTCTCTGCTGCCAATGACTGGAACGAACTACAAAAATCTCTGAAACTGGAAACACTTATCTCCCTCACTAGCTTTAAGCACCAACTGTCAGAGCAGCTCACAGATTACTGCACCTGTACATAGCCCACCTATAATTTAGCCCTATCAACTACCTCTTTCCCAACTGTATTTAATTAATTTATTTATTTTGCTCCTTTGCACCCCATTATTTTTATTTCTACTTTGCACATTCTTCCATTGCAAAACTACCATTCCAGTGTTTTACTTGTTATATTGTATTTACCTTGCCACCAAGGCCTTTTTTGCCTTTACCTCCCTTCTCACCTCATTTGCTCACATTGTATATAGACTTGTTTATACTTTATTATTGACTGTATGTTTGTTTTACTCCATGTGTAACTCTGTGCTGTTGTATCTGTCGAACTGCTTTGCTTTATCTTGGCCAGGTCGCAATTGTAAATGAGAACTTGTTCTCAACTTGCCTACCTGGTTAAATAAAGGTAAAATAAAAATAAATAAATAAATAAATCTTACTGTTATTATTTATTTTCAATTAAAATGGTCAAAAATATTTAAAAAATTGCTTCTTAGTAGAGAGGAATTTCTCAAGCAAGAAGGTTGCTAAGACTGTCTAGCTGTGGTCTGAGTGGGGAGGGGAAAACTGAAAACTAGCTGTTATTGACAGAGAGGTTTGGAACTCTCTTTCGTACTGGGCTATTATCTAAATTTACCACCTGGTGATGTAGGCAGGCAGGCCAAAACTCCATCCCACCCAAACATGCTGAAATTTCAGACAGTCATTTTAAACAGCTCTTACACTGTTCAACTTAATACAAAAATAGAAATTAAGAAAGTACAGTAAGTGCAAAATAAAGTAACATGGTTGACGATTTCATCTTAAATCAGCCATAAATCCCCTTGTGACAGGGGGAATGGAAGCTTGTTGTCTGTAACAGGGAGAGGCAATTGAATGCAAAATAATAATAATAATAATTGTAAGAAATTGTTAAAAACATTTCTAGCCTGTCCATCTATGGGTAACAGTGTTGACGTGTTATGGTCGACCCGCTCAGTTTTCCACCACAAAACACCAGAATATGGCCAAAAATAGTAGAACGAGCTCACCTGCTTTTGGGTCTTTCTATAAATAAAAGGGCCAATGTGTGACATCAGGGTCAACATTTTTAAATGTGATCTTCTGGCTTCACATGTGTAGTTACAGGAATAAGAGTCTAGATAGGTACAATGAGACCATAATTCTTACCAACAACAAAACATCTACATGTCGTTCAAAATGTCACATGAAACATGGACACTGCATGTTTCTTTTGCCTAGTAGCCAGGTCTGTTTGTGCTTTAGTCTACTTTTCTATATTTTATAGCCATGGTAAAGGTTGTAGAATAATGAAAACGATAAACAACAGAATTTCTATTTTTTTTTTTTTTTTAAATAGTTGATATAATAGAATAATATAATACAATGGGTTCTGTCAACAAAATCATTGACAATAATAATAACCAATAATTAAATCATTATAATCAATTAACTCTTCAAGCAGTGTATGTGTGTGCGTGTGGGTGCGCGTGCGTGTGTGTGAAAACTAGGAAAGAGGATGCAACAAATCAAGGAAATGCAAATGAGATTCTCTCAAGGAAGGAGGAAGCAAGTATTTGACAGATATTACATTTTTTGACAGTGCCAGACTGACTGACTGACTGAGCTTCCATAATACCCATGGCATGTCCAGAAACAACCCCCAGCCCCTACTGCCCAGAATCTAGACATGTGTAGATCTGAGAGGGATTAACTTGTGGTGACATGGTGAGAGCTCCACCTTACCCTCTGATAGGCTTATTGGAATGTTGGTGGTATTGCGTACACCTTTCCAATTCTCTCAGATCTCCACAAGTGTCTAGGGGTAAGGGCTAGGGGTTGATTCTGGACAGGACCCCACAACCCTTTGGGTGTGTGGTGGACCTACAGCACGACACTTGAGGCATTGGTTGAATGTTTAATTCCATTGGTATACGCACGCAGATTTGCACCGGTGTAAGCTGGACACACCCATGGCACTGTATCAAGCTGATCAAACAGGTCAGGGTAGCTGGAGACCTGCTGTAAACAGTTAAAGGATATAATGTCTACTATTCACACCCGTGCTTCATAGATATGCAACCACTGACTAACTATAGCTAGGGCATATCTCTAATCAAATCAGATCAAATCTTATTGTACACATACACGTGTTTAGTAGATGATATTGTGGGTGTAGCAAAATGCTTGTGTTTCTAGCTCCAACAGTGAAGTAATATCTAGCCAGTAATATCCAACAATTTCACAACAATACACACAAAACAAACAAATCCAAGTAAATTAATTAAGAATATGTAAATATATGGACGAGCAATATCAGAGCGGCATAGACTAAGATACAGTATATAAATATGAGATGAGTAATTTAAAATATGTATACATTATTAAAGTGACTAGCGTTCCATTTATTAAAGTGGCCAGTGATTTCAAGTCTATGTATATAGGCAGCAGCCTCTAATGTGCTAGTGATGGCTATTTAACGGTCTGATGGCCTTAAGATAGAAGCTGTTTTTCAGTTTCTCAGTCCCAGCTTTGATGCACCTGTACTGACCTCGCCTTCTGGATGATAACGCGGTGAACAGGCAGTGGCTCGGGTGGTTGTTGTCCTTGATTATCTTTTTGGCCTTCCTATGACATCGGGTGCTGGTAGCTTGCCGCCGGTGATGGGTTGGGCAGACCACACCACCCTCTGGAGAGCCCTTTGGTTGTGAGCAGTGCAGTTGCCGTACCAAGCGGTGATACAGCCCTCACCTCCTCGCTGCAGCCTGTCTCGTCATTGTTGGTAATGGTCTGAAAACTTGATGATTGAGTTGGAGGCGTGCGTGGCCATGCAGTCGTGGGTGAACAAGGAGTACAAGAGGGGGCTGTGCACGCACCCTTGTGGGACCACAGTGTTGAGGATCAGAGAAATGGAGGTGTTGTTTCCAACCTTCACTATCTGTGGGCATCCAGGCAGGAAGTCCAGGACCCAGTTTCACAGGGCGGGGTTCAGACCCAGGGCCTCGAGCTTAATGATGAGCTTGGAAGGTACTATGGTGTTGATTGCTGAGCTATAGTCAATGAACAGCATTCTTACATAGGGATTCCTCTTGTCCAGATGGGATAGGGCAGTGTGCAGTGTGATGGTGAGTGCATTGTCTGTGTATCTATTAGGGCGGTATTTTTTTTTAACTGGGTCTAGGGTGTCAGGTAAGGTAGAGGTGATATGATCCTTGAACTAGTCTCTCAAAGCACTTCATGATGACAGACGTGAGTGCCACGGGGCGATAGTAATTTAATTCAGTTACTTTTGCTTTCTTGGGTACAGGGACAATGGTGGCCATCTTGAAGCATGTGGGGACAGCAGACTGGGATAGGGAGAGATTGTAAACACACAAGCTAGCTGGTCTGCGCATGCTCTGAGGACGTGGCTAGGGATGCCGTCTGGGCCGGCAGCCTTGCGAGGGTTAACACCCTTAAATGTCTTACTCACGTCAGCTACGGAGAAGGAGAGCCCACAGTCCTTGGTAACGGGCCACGTCGGTGGCACTGTGTTATCCTCAAAGCGGGCAAAGAAGGTGTTTAGCTTGTTCGGAAGCAAAATGTCGGTGTCCGCGACATGGCTGGTTTTCCTTTTGTAGTCCATGATTGTCTGTAGACCCTGCCACATACATCTCGTGTCTGAGCCGTTGAATTGTGACTCCACTTTGTCTCTATACTGACGTTTTGCCTGTTTGATTGCCTTACGGAGGGAATAACTACACTATTTGTATTTTGCCATATTCCCAGTCACCTTGCATGATTAAATGTGGTGGTACGTGATTTCAGTTTTGCGCGAATGCTGTCATCCACGATTTCTCGTTAGGGTAGGTTTTAATAGTCCCAGTGGGAACAACATCTCCTATACACTTCCTGATAAACTCAGTCACCGTATCAGTATATTCGTCAATGTTATTCTCGGAGGCTACCCGGAACATATCCTAGTCCACCTGATCAAAACAATCTTGAAGCGTGGATTCCGATTGGTCAGACCAGCATTGAATAGTCCTTAGCACAGGTACTTCCTCCTTTAGATTATGTCTATAGGAAGGGATTTGCCGAAAGGAGGGTGGGGGAAGGCCTTGTAGGCATCCTGGAAGTTGGAGTAGCAGTGGTCGTGTGTTTTAGCAGCGCGAGTACTGCAGTCAATATGTTGATAGAACTTCAGTAGCGTTTTCCTCAAATTTGCTTTGATAAAATCCCCAGCTACAATAAATGCGGCCTCAGGATATGTGGTTTCTAGTTTGCATAAAGTCCAGTGAAGTTCTTTGAGGGCCGTCGTGGTATTGGCTTGAGGGGGAATATACACGGCTGTGACTATAACCGAAGATAATTATTTTGGGAGGTAATGTGATCGGCATTTGATTGTGAGATATTCTAGGTCGGGTGAACAAAAGGACTTGAGTTCCTGTATGTTATCACACAATGAGTATTTAATTATGAAACATACACCCTGCCCTCCTTCTTCCTGGAGAGATATTTATTCCTGTCTGCGTGATGAACTGAGAACCCAACTGGCTGTATATCAGTATATCCCGAGAGAGCCATGTTTCCATGAAACAGAGTATGTTACAATCTCTGATAACTTTCTGGAAGGACATCCTCGCCCTCAGCTCGTCAACTTTATTATCCAGAGACTGAACATTAGCGAGTAATATACTCAGATGCGGTGGGTGGTGTGCGCACCTCATGAGTCGGACTAGAAGTCCACTCCGAGTACCTCTTCTTCTGGCGATGTTTTGGGTCAGCCTCAGGAATCAGTTCAATTTCCCTGGGGGGTATGAACAAAGGATCAGATTCGGGAAAGTTGTATTCCTGGTCGTAATGCTGGTAATACTGGTGAGTTACCGCCGCTCTGATATCCAAAAGTTTTTCCCGGCTGTATGTAATAACACAAAAAAATGTCTGGCTTAATAATATAAGAAATAACACATAAAAAAACGAAATAGTGCAAAGTTGCCTAGGGGCTAGAAGCACGGCTGCCCTCTATTGCGCCAATCTAGCAATAGATACTGTTGCTTTGGCTGTATAGCATAATTTAATAAGATCCCCAATGATTAGCTAGGTAGCTAGTACTGATGCGCGGGTTGACTCGGTTATATCCGCGGGGCAGACGGGTTTAGGATCATTAAATATTGTATGACTGAAGGGCGGGTGGGTGGTGGGCAATAATACCTTTAAAAAGATCCATCAATGTATAATTATTGTGCAATTTATATAGGCTACATTAAGATTTTTCTTCAATTATTTTATCTGGTATTAATGCATTAGCCTAAACTTTAGGGCTACAGGCGCCAAATAGCCTACACAGCCAACCGCCAAATAATGCTTTCGGGACCTGCCAGAAAAAGTTCAGGTCAATCTATGGAGGCAAAAAGGACATGGTTTCATCCAATAAGACAAAAGGAGAAAGGAGAGTTGGAAATAAAGAGAAGGGAGGGCCAGAAAAGTAATGTTTGGAAAATATTTGGTGAAGTGGTAAAAGAGGATGATAGCAGTGCCGGCTATGTTATGTGTAATGATTGTGAGGCTTTATACACATTTGACAGTCACAAGACAAGACTTCAAATAGGCCTATAAGTTCATGTCAAGGGAACTGTACCATACTGGGTTGAATGGAATCTGAAATCTGGACATTGACTAACCCGAATAACCTACTGTTTTCTGGCAAACTCCCAAGTCCTCTGATAATACTAGTCCCGTGCGAATCGTCATCCCTGTGTTTTGAGAGAAATGTCTGAGTTCGACAGGTTTTGCTCGCGGTTTGAGCAAGAAAACAATAACTGATCTGATTAAATGAAAGGAGTGCTGCTCATAGCCTATATATGAAGGGCCAAAATGTGTCAACTTTCACAGTGAATGCTTTTGTGCGAATGAATGGAACATCACCAAATGCATCATTAAATGCATATTGTGCCGTGTTTTATACAACCTTGCTGTTAATAAATCACAAAGCAGCATACAACTGAACTAAACAAATGGAACAAGTTCACTTTCTCATCCATAGCCTAAAAAAGCATATCAAGTGCAAGTTAGCTGTTTAGCTCATATCTGAAGGCTGGGGGGCATTTAGGACGTATTCTACTCCGGATCGCTAAAATATTTGAATGATTATGATCACACTTCCTCAATTCCAATATTATGATGACACTATACCAAAGATGGTTTGGTATGATTTAAAAACTTGGGAACCAAACTTGAGTTATCCATGTAGCTAGCCTTTTATCGCCTGGACTTGTTGAAACATGTTCACGCCTTGAAAAATGTATTTAGTCTTCTAGGGCAACATATGACATAAGAGAAGCTACATGTATCTAATTATAGACACGTTTATTAACAAATAACCTCCCAAAATGTCGGATATTACACTTACGGGATCTCCATACAAAAAAAGAGTTGGACAGCAATATCCAGGAATTTCACAGGATCAAGGTCAAAGTGTAATTAATTTGTTAAATACTTAGTATATGATACAACAACAAACAACAGTATCATAAATGTAAGGAAAGAAACGTAGTGTTTAGTGTCACACGATTTTTGCTAAATCTGTGAAGACTCCAAGCATGACAAAGGGTTTAAACTAGGGCTGACCCCATTTAGTCGACTGGTCGATTGTTTAGTCGATGGGATGTTGGTCGACTGAGATTTCTTTAGTCGAGCAGTAGCAATTAAAAAATCTATCATGGTGTACAAGACTAATTCATTGTGGAGGCCGTGGGATGGCACAATCCATCACTCTAAGACATGTGCTACTGAAATTGTATATGGTGCAACACTAATAAAAATTATATTATTTTATAACAAATGCGCTTTCTCCCACATTGGATACTGGCCACTGTCTGCGGTTCTGAAACACATCAGTGCGCTGTTGAATTGGCATATTTTCCTAGACCATGTTGCTATGTGCATAATAGCAAAGTTAACCAGCATATTGGTGATGAGAACAATGCGGCGGAGGAAGCAGCAGAATGAAGAGACGGGAAAACAACCCTTGCCTTATTGTCTAAATATGACCCGTTTCAGGAAACTAAGCATACAGTGCCCTGCGAAAGTATTCAGCCCCCTTGAACTTTGCGACCTTTTGCCACATTTCAGGCTTCAAACATAAAGATATAAAACTGTATTTTTTTGTGAAGAATCAACAACAAGTGGGACACAATCATGAAGTGGAACGACATTTATTGGATATTTCAAACTTTTTTAACAAATCAAAAACTGAAAAATTGGGCGTGCAAAATTATTCAGCCCCCTTAAGTTAAAAGTTACTTTGTAGCGCCACCATTTGCTGCGATTACAGCTGTAAGTCGCTTGGGGTATGTCTCTATCAGTTTTGCACATCGAGAGACTGACATTTTTTCCCATTCCTCCTTGCAAAACAGCTCGAGCTCAGTGAGGTTGGATGGAGAGCATTTGTGAACAGCAGTTTTCAGTTCTTTCCACAGATTCTCGATTGGATTCAGGTCTGGACTTTGACTTGGCCATTCTAACACCTGGATATGTTTATTTTTGAACCATTCCATTGTAGATTTTGCTTTATGTTTTGGATCATTGTCTTGTTGGAAGACAAATATCCGTCCCAGTCTCAGGTCTTTTGCAGACTCCATCAGGTTTTCTTCCAGAATGGTCCTGTATTTGGCTCCATCCATCTTCCCATCAATTTTAACCATCTTCCCTGTCCCTGCTGAAGAAAAGCAGGCCCAAACCATGATGCTGCCATGACCATGTTTGACAGTGGGGATGGTGTGTTCAGGGTGATGAGCTGTGTTGCTTTTACGCCAAACATAACGTTTTGCATTGTTGCCAAAAAGTTCAATTTTGGTTTCATCTGACCAGAGCACCTTCTTCCACATGTTTGGTGTGTCTCCCAGGTGGCTTGTGGCAAACTTTAAACTACACTTTTTATGGATATCTTTAAGAAATGGTTTTCTTCTTGCCACTCTTCCATAAAGGCCAGATTTGTGCAATATACGACTGATTGTTGTCCTATGGACAGAGTCTCCCACCTCAGCTGTAGATATCTGCAGTTCATCCAGAGTGATCATGGGCCTCTTGGCTGCATCTCTGATCAGTCTTCTCCTTGTATGAGCTGAAAGTTTAGAGGGACGGCCAGGTCTTGGTAGATTTGCAGTGGTCTGATACTCCTTCCATTTCAATATTATCGCTTGCACAGTGCTCCTTGGGATTTTTAAAGCTTGGGAAATATTTTTGTATCCAAATCCGGCTTTAAACTTCTTCACAACAGTATCTCGGACCTGCCTGGTGTGTTCCTTGTTCTTCATGATGCTCTCTGCGCTTTAACGGACCTCTGAGACTATCACAGTGCAGGAGCATTTATACGCAGACTTGATTACACACAGGTGGATTGTATTTATCATCATTATTCATTTAGGTCAACATTGGATCATTCAGAGATCCTCACTGAACTTCTGGAGAGAGTTTGCTGCACTGAAAGTAAAGGGGCTGAATAATTTTGCATGCCCAATTTTTCAGTTTTTGATTTGTTAAAAAAGTTTGAAATATCCAATAAATGTCGTTCCACTTCATGATTGTGTCCCACTTGTTGTTGATTCTTCACAAAAAAAATACAGTTTTATATCTTTATGTTTGAAGCCTGAAATGTGGCAAAAGGTCGCAAAGTTCAAGGGGGCCAAATACTTTCGCAAGGCACTGTATATGTAGTGGGTCACTACTTCACAGGAGAGCCGTTTGAACATAAACTTTTTTTTAAATCAAAATGCATTTTTTTTGCAGAAACGCCTTCTCGAACATGTGAACTTTCATGTGCCTTAATAATGAACTTGTATACCATCTGTAAGCATGAATAAAATTGTTAAATTATTAGCTTAGTTAGTTTAGACACAGAAAAAGTCAGCAACCTTCCCGCTAGCCATGATTGGCTGAGATAATGAGTGTGCTGGAAATGCAGAGAGATTAGTTTGGATTGGTCTGCCATATAGCACACTTCTGTCTATTTGAGATGGTCAATATGTGTAGGTAATCCTGTCTAATTTGTCTTTTTTATAGCGTAGAAGTGCTGCATAAGTGTTGCTCTCCACTTTCTGGAGGACCGAGTTTTGAAATCAATGGAATTGGAGTATGATAGCTAAGGAGATGGAAAAAAACACCTGTCTCCGGATTACATCTTTAAACTAAGAGCAACCATGTCTGTAAAAATATCTGAACATTATGAAGTGGATATGAACACACACGTACTCATTTACATGCTTGCTTACACATACAGACGTATACGCACACGTGTGCACACACACACACACACACACACACACACAATCTCGCTCTCTTCTATTCTCTCCCTCTCTCTCTATTGTTGAGAACTGTTTTATAATTGAATATGTTTATTGTTTGTCTATATTTTTTATGTATTTGTCTACAAGTTTATATATGTTTACAACAAGCAAGGGGAAGATATCAGAATAGAGGCAATGGGGAATAATAACATATTGTATGGCATATATTTGTACTGTAGTGAAGCCGTCTCTAGAGTAATGCAAGGTCTCTTTCATGATCATGTGAAACGTCAATTGCTATGGAAATGCTGGGATGTGTATTTCAATTATGTTAAAAGTAATTATGATGCAACTATGATGGTGATACGATATGGATTACAATTATCATCATGAATATTAAGGCTATACACACTACGTTACACACATAGACACTTAACCATGCAAATTGGCAGAGATATTATTTATTTGGACAGTCTCACTCTTATACAGACATTGTACACACTCTTACTAAATCACATCCAATATCATACACATCAACCTACTCAGATTTACTACACACATAATATCTTGTCTGAATTTTCTAACATCTGTGGCATTGGCACACAGGAAAGGAAATAAAACAAGTCAGTTAAGAAAAAAATATTATTTTCAATGTCAGCCTAGGTACAGTGGGTTAACTACCTGTTCAGGGGCAGAACGACAGATTTGTACCTTGTCAGCTCTGGGATTTGAACTTGCAACCTTCCGGTTACTAGTCCAACGCTCTAACCACTAGGCTACCCTGCCACCCCTGGAACCTAATTCTAAATATCAGACATTTAAAAGCTCTAGTTTTGACCATCATAATACCTCTGTTGACAGTAACTTTACAAACACTAATTATGGTCAATTTAGGCTGAGAATAATATCTAGTTACGGTAAGGGGTGAAATAAGTATAGCCAGTTATAATTGTATTGGTTTAGCAGATTATAAAAAAAGAAAATCAGTCTTTACATGGCTAAACGGAATATAATATATACTGTTTACAGGAAACTCAATCTACATCCTTAGATGTAAAAAGGAATGGGGTGGTGAAATAATTTTCTGTCATGGACAGAAAATAACTAAAGGAATTTGCAGGAAGTCGTTACTGAAGATGGAGTCATCTATGATTCTCCGAATGATATTTTAAAAGAGGAAGCTAATTATTTTAGGCAGATGTTCTCTTTTACATCTCATCCTCTCCCACTGAATGAAGATTATGGTAAGGAATTCTTTCCAAAAAAATTAACAAATGTACAGAAAGATCAGTGAGAAGGCCAAATTACAGAGGGAGAACTTTTTGAGGCTATTAAATCGTTTCAGTCTGGAAAAACCCCAGGGAATGATGGCATCAAGTATTTTTTGATATACTAAAAGCTCCATTGTTAGATTGTTTTAACTACTCCTATAGAAATGGTAGTCTGTCAGGTACTCAGCAGGAAGGTCTGATTTCTCTATTATTAAACAAGACCCATATGGCAAATATAAAGTTTTATCTAAAAAACTGGAGGCCCCTTACACTTCAATGTTGTGATGCAAAAATACTAGTGAAATGCATAGCACTCAGAATTAAAAGGGGTTTACCAGGTATCGTTCATCCTGATCAGACAGGTTTTTAACATGGACGATACATTGGAGATAATATACAACAACTACTAGAAATAATAGAACATTGTGAAACATATAAGAAGCCAGGAATGGTATTTATAGCGGATTTTGAAAAGGCATTTGATAAAGTAAGACTGGATTTTTTTCAATTCTGGTTATGCTCTTACAAAATGGGTAAAAAATAATGTATAGCAACCCCAGGTGTAAAATAGTAAATAACGGCTACTTCTCAGAGAGTTTTGAATTGTCAAGAGGAGTTAAACAAGGATGTCACCATATCTATTCGTTATGGCCATCGAAATGCTATCTATTAAAATCAGATCCAATAACAACATTAGAGGATTAGAAATCCAAGGCTTAAAAACAAAGGTGTCCATGTATGCCGATGACTCACGTTTTATATTAAGTCCGCAAGCTAGATCCCTACAATGTCTCATTGAAGATCTAGATAATTTTTCTGTACTCTCTGGACTAAAGCCTAATTATGATAAGTGTACAATATTACGCATTGGATCTTTAAAAAATAAAACTTTTACATTACCCTGCAGCTTACCTATAAAATGGGCTGATGGTGAAGTAGACATACTCGCTATTCATATCACAAAAGATAGAAATAAGCTCTCACCATGACTTTCAATAGAAAACTTGTAAAAATAGACAAGATCCTGCAACCATGGAGAGGTAAATACCTGTCTAGTTATGGAAAAATTGCCATGATTAACTCCTTAGTCATATCTCAGTTTACTCATTTACTTATGGTGCTGCCTACTCCTGATGATTCGTTTTTCAAATCATATGAGCAAAAAATATTTAGATTTATCTGGGACGCTAAACCGGACAAAATAAAACATGCCTATCTATATAATGAATATGTATTGGGTGGGTTGAGATTATTAAATACAAAAGCACCAAACCTCTCTCTAAAAGCTTCACTCATTCACACGTTTTATTTGAACCCTAAATGGTTCTCAAGTAGATTACTAAGAAAAGCTCATCCATTGTTTAAAAATTGCCTATTTGTCTTTGTGCAGATTGCCATGTCTCATTTTCATTTTCCATCAATTGAACATTTTCAAACAAGCATTGTTTGCTTGTTTGGCAACAATTTCAATTCCACCCCCCTGAAAAGATAGAACAAATATTACAACATATATTATGGCTGAACTCAAATGTGCTGGTTGATAAAATACCTGTATTTATGGAAAATATGTTTGAAAAGGGTATTTTGTTTGTTTGGGAAGGTCTGCTCAATCCAAGAGTACAACCAATTCAATACAGCATTACCCCAAAAATGGAGGAGGCAGGTGGCAGCGAGAGGAGGTAGGGAACTGGTCTGTCTGCCCAATATAAAGGATCAAAACTGGCGGAGGAATAAAAATAGCATAAATAGGAAAGTATACCAGTTTCATTTGAGGACCAGGATGTTGACAACTGTGCCATACAGATTGCAAAAGAGTTGGGAAGAGATGTTTGATGTACCGATTTCATGGTACAGGGTGTATGAGATGATATATAAAACAACGCAAGATTCAAGACTTCGTGCTTTTCAGCTAAAATTATTATATAGAATTCTTGCCACCAACAAAATGTTGAATATTTGGGTCATAAAATCATGGAAGCTCTGCAATTTTGTTGTGAGGATACAGAATCAATAGACCATTTATTTTGGTATTGCCCTCAGGTAGCCTGTTTCTGGTCTCAGGTTCAGGAATGGCGGAAAATGCATAGCATTATTATTATTTTTTTTTTATAAAACATAATAAAAAGTACATTTGAATGGGATCTTGGTGGGTTCGGGTTCACGTTTTTTGGCCTGGTGGTAGATCGGTCAACGTGCCCTTGAGCAGGGCATTGACACTGGATGCTTCTGTGTGTCGCTCTGAATGGGAATCTGTTGGATGACTGGTATGATGTAGTTGTTGAGCGGCTTCACTGCAAGTATATTGTATGTTAAGAATATTCAATAAATACATTTTTACAAATATTTTTAAAAAGGGCAACCATGGCATCCATGACAGGAGACGTGTCCATCTATGATGTAATGTTAAACGGGTAAGATAGTCTAGCTAGCTACATTTTCTGATATTACGTGTTTCTAATTTTGACAGAAAGTGGTTTCATTTCAAGTTAGTGTATTGTTAGCTAGCTACCTAAAGTTAGCTGGCTGGCTAGCTAATGTTACATATATGATCTTATTATTTGTATCTCAGAGTCATTTGATTAGCTAGTTATATCATAATGTTAGCTAGCTAACATTGAACCTGGTTGGTTAGCTACCTGCAGATTGATGCAGGGTAGTAACGTCATGAGTTGGGATTATGGCTAATTGTTTAGCTAGCAGGCTAGCTAGCTACATGTCTTAACAAAAGACTCTACTATGCAAGTTTCGAGTGCGTTCGTAAATTCAGTCTGGCCAGTCTACTCTGATTTCAGAGCCCTCTCATCTGAGTGTGCCAGAGCGCAGAATAAATGATGAATTTATGAAAGCTCAACCCCCGCTGAATTTGGCCGGTGTCAGTAAAAAAGCGTAAATACATTGTTTTCAGCAGCACAGTTGCAGTCACCAACTCTGGATAACATGAAAACAGCCTAACCAGCTCTGCTAGGGCGAGTAAAATGGTCAGAGTTTGGGTGGGGGCTAAAGCTTAAGCGGGTGTGAATGATGCTGAATGGGTGTAGACAAAGAGGAGTTCTCAAGTAGGGGCAAAACATTCAAAGGCCATTTTCTCAAAAGTGAGGATACAAGTTTATCAACTTTCAAAGCAGAATTACTTTCCCATTGTTCCTCAAATGCAGTGTATGATATACCATTTTGTAGCTCTGTGTCTCTGCTTTTATCCAATGTCAAAAACACCATTTAAAATTTTGCTACATAAGACCGAATCAAGGCGGTCGGTCACAAATAGATAGATATTTGTGGGCTATACTCGGCCTAGTTTCGGCCTTGTCTCAGGATGGTAAGTTGGTGGTGGAAGATATCCCTCTAGTGGTGTGGGGGCTGTGCTTTGGCAAAGTGGGTGGGGTTATATCCTTCCTGTTTGGCCCTGTCCGGGCGTATTATCGGATGGGGCCACAGTGTCTCCTGACCCCTCCTGTCTCAGCCTCCAGTATTTATGGTGCAGTAGTTTGTGTCGGGGGGCTAGGGTCCGTTTGTTATATCTGGAGTACTTCTCCTGTCTTATCCGGTGTCCTGTGTGAATTTAAGTATGCTCTCTCTAATTCTCTCTTTCTCTCGGAGGACCTGAGCCCTAGGACCATGCTTCAGGACTACCTGGCATGATGTCTCCTTGCTGTCCCCAGTTCACCTGGCCGTGCAGCTGCTCCAGTTTCAACTGTTCTGCCTGCGGCAATGGAATCCTGACCTGTTCACCGGACGTGCTACCTGTCCCAGACCTGCTGTTTTCAACTCTCTAGAGACAGCAGGAGTGGTAGAGATACTCTTAATGATCGGCTATGAAAAGCCAACTGACATTTACTCCTGAGGTGCTGACTTGCTGCACCCTCAACAACTACTGTGATTATTATTATTTGACCATGCTGGTAATTTATGAACATTTGAACATCTTGGCCATGTTCTGTTATAATATACACCCGGCACAGCCAGAAGAGGACTGGCCACCCCTCATAGCCTGGTTCCTCTCTAGGTTTCGGCCTTTCTAGGGAGTTTTTCCTAGCCACTGTGCTTCTACACCTGCATTGCTTGCTGTTTGGGGTTTTAGGCTGCGTTTCTGTACAGCACTTTGAGATATCAGCTGATATACGAAGGGCTATATAAATACATTTGATTTGAAATTTGATTTGAAATTTATAAACCATGTATAAACAAACAATGTATTGTCCAATGTTTGTTTAATCAAGATTGTGGCTTTAACATAGCTAGCTCTACATTACCTCTGTGTGAACTTTAGGTATGGCGTGTAGTCGATGACAGCAGAGGATTTTCCATCCAGGGCCTCCCCCTTTAGACAGAAACTGTGGACAGAAAGTCATAACCCAATCAAACACGGACCTATGGACAGCAACCTTGTCATATGACTATGTCCATCACAGAATAACAAGGCCCTCTTGATTTCCTCTCCTGGTGCCTCTCTGCCATTGTTGCTGTAACTTCCTCAAACTTTCTCAAGGCCTTGTTTTTGAAAAGCATTTTCTGACAAATGCATTTTTTAAAAGCACTAGAAAAACAATTGATTTCTCTGATTTCATCGAGCATGTTCTCCCAGCCTCACCTGAAGTCTATGGCTCCGAGTCCAATAAGCATCCCTGTTAGGACCGTGGCTTCTTCCCTTAGCATGATGGCCCCATCACCATAGAACCTCCTGTAGCACACACACACATAAATATAGGTGTGTCAGGTACCCTAGGTGTTTGTTGGGATTGTTAGTTGTCGTTAAGGTTGTGGCGGTCATGAAATTTTGTCAGACGGTTATTGTTATGCAAAAGACTGCCGGTCTCACGTTAATTAACATGTTCAGCATCTCCAGGCCTCCACGGAGTCCACACATACAAGCCACAGATGCACGCATTTAGAACATTTAAAAAAAAGTCAAAGTAATCAATTTAATATACACCATCACAATAAATCAATTATTTTAGTCAGGTCTAAAGAAACGTTATGATGTGAAGAATGAACAGAATATGGAGGGCCTACTGTATGTTATCTGGCTATGCTCAATGCCATAGGCTGTAGGCGTGTTAATTTAGCTGACAAGTCCTGTGCCATTATTTTATATTATACGATTTATAGTAAGAACAATATAATTGAACTTTTCTGAATAAAATAGAAAGGGTTTGAAACAGGGCCTATATGCTTGATATAGAGTTATTTGGCAACTTTAGTTGTGAATGATACAAACCTTTGAAAGTCTTATAAATCAAAACATATATAGGCTATTGATGATTTGAGAAAGTCGCAAAAAAAGCTTGTGCTCTGTTCCTTGCCTCATGCTGCACAGCTGTTTTCTCTTCAAGAGATCATATATTAACCCACATGATGTCAGCTGGTCCTTTTGTGGCAGGGCTGAAATGCAGTGGAAATGTTTTTGGGGGATTCAGTTCATTTGCATGGCAAAGAGGGAATTCATCTGATTACTCTTCATAACATTCTGGAGTATATGCAAAATACCATCATACAAACTGAGGCAGCAAACTTTGTCAAAATTAATATTTGTGTCATTCTCAAAACTTTTGGCCACGACTGTATATCCACAGTAAAACGAGTCCTACATCAACATAACCTGAAAGGCCGCTCAGAAAGGAAGAAGTCATTGCTCCAAAACTGCCATAAAAAAGGTTTGCAACTGCACATAGGGACAAAGATCGTACTTTCTGGAGAAATGTCCTCTGGTCTGATGAAACAAAAAATAGAAATGTTTGGCCATAATGACCATAGTTATGTTTGGAGGAAAAAGGGGGAGGCTTGCAAGCCGAAGAACACCATCCCAACCGTGAAGCACGGGGATGGCAGCATCATGTTGTGGGGGTGTTTTGCTGCAGGAGGGACTGGTGCACTTCACAAAATAGATGGCATCATGAGGCGGGAAAATTATGTGAGGCAGGAAAAGTATGTGGATATATTGAAGCAACATGTCAAGATATCAGTCAGGAAGTTAAAGCTTGGTCACAAATGGGTCTTCCAAATGGACAATGACCCCAAGCATTCTTCCAAAGTTGTGCAAAATGGCTTAAGGACAACAAAGTCAAAGGATTGGAGTGGCCATCACAAAGCCCTGACCTCAATCGCATAGAACATTTGTGGGCAGAACTGAAAAAACATGTGCGAGCAAGGAGGCCTCCAAAACTGACTCAGTTACACCAGCTCTGTCAGGAAGAATGGGTCAAAATTGTAGAAGGCTACCCGAAATGTTTGACCCAAGTTAAACAATTTTAAGGCAATGCTACCAAATACTAATTGAGTGTATGTAAACTTCTGACCCACTGGGAATGTGATGAAATAAATAAATGCGGAAATAAATCATTCTCTCTACTATTATTCTGACATTTCACATTCTTAAAATAAAGTGGTGATCCTAACTGACCTAAGACAGGGAATGTTTACTAGGATTAAATGTCAGGAATTGTGAAAAACTGAGTTTAAATGTAATTGGCTAAGGTGTATGTAAACTTCCGACATCAACTGTATATATATATATAGGTCATGCCTCCCGGGTGGTGCAGGGGTCTGAAAATCAATCTGTAGTTTTTCCTAATTACATTTTGTGCCATGATGTAAAACGTCTGTTGTGTAGATTTGTGAACATATCAAAATACTTAAACTTACATGCAAAATACCTGCTGTTAACTTTTAAATGATTGGAATGAATTATCCAAAGAGAGTGTAAAGATTTTCACTGCATCTCAGTGCCAAGAGGCTTTACTTCAGTCCCTGGATCGAATACAGGCTGTTTCACATCCGACCGTGATTGGGAGTGCCATAGGGCGGCGCACAATTGGCCCAGCATCATCTGGGTTTGGCCGGGGTAGGCCGTCATTGTAAATAAGAATTTGTTCTTACCTGACTAGCCTAGTTAAATAAAAGGTTACATTTTTAAAAACAACTGGCGGCAACCGCGGCACAATCAATAGGAGATGAACAGTGGCTGGTGCTGAAAATATAGCTAACTTGTTATGCAAGTGTTGCACACCAACATATGGAGAAAACCTACACCAGTCGAGCAATTAATTTTAACAATAATCTTCATTTTAATTTGACTTTACAAACAACAAAATGGCTTAATTGGAGTCTATTTCTTTGGAGCCCAGACCTTTATAAAATAACAACTGGCTGAGGTAGTCAATGAGGCTTAACAGTCTATTAAAAGTTGGAATTGTTTTATTAGGCCTAGTTACAATTGCAACTGGTCAAAAATGTAGCATCCTACATAAAACAATCAGAAATAAGTCTGCACGTTCGAACTAAAACAATGTAACTAATAATGAAAAGCGTACATTTGTAAAGTAATTGGAAAGGTAGAGACAAATTATTTGTGACATTGTGGTTACAATAAAGAATGTAAACAAGATGTGATCAAGATGATGTGTTTTTATTTACAGTAGTGATGGACAATTGGAAACCGTTTGAAAACAATTTGAAAACAGGTTTTCAAACACTTGTTTTTCACAAGTGTACTGTAGTACTGTAGCAGGTGTAGCACATCATGCAAATGTTTCCTATTAGCAGGACGATAGAATTTTTATAGCGCGGCTACTGTTGTGAAAATCCCTCGACTTGCAATGTATTCGATGCTTAAGTACTCTAAAGTGTTACATTTTCTAACTCAAAACAACAGTACAGTATTTCTTCATCAACATCTTTATGCTTTCGTTAATAAAATAACGAGAAAAAATACATTCAAATGCGGACGCTTATTTTAACTACATTTTAGTCGCACTTCCACCCAGCTCCACGACCACAGGTAAAACCTTGCTGAGATGATCAATGTATTTGTTGCATTGTTGTATCGTCAATTTCTCAAGCCAAAACGTCTTGATGGCCTTGACCAGTTCATTTTTGCTTGTCGGCTTGGCAGAGTTACAGATGAATGTTTTCAGTTGATGCCAAACAAGTTAGATCAGGTTTAAATCAGGAGACCTACATGTAGAGATTAAAAAAATAGATATATACCGTAGGCCTACCATAGGTGTTGTAGGGCTTTCATTTATTTATTTTGTTTTTATTTAACCTTTATTTTACTACATAAAGGTCTACATACTCTGCTGGCGTCTTGACCCAGTTTATGCCCTCAATTGCGATGCAAACCCGGGCGGCAGTGTGTTTTGGGTCGTTGTCTGCATTTGGAGAATAATAAAATACATTTAGCGTAACAGCCAACATAAGGAACAATACTAGAAATATACATGTAAATAGGTCTAAACATAAAATATTGCTATAATCCTACCTTGAAAGAAACAATGTAGTCCCCAGAAACACCTCTCTGACATAGGGTCCAGCATATCTCTTGATGATTTCTTCCTCAAATAAGTCTCGAGCCATGGTACCTGAAAAACAAGGCAAGAGTGAATTATAGTTGAACACATAACAGTCCGCGAGGTGTAGGCTACAATATTTGATGTACCTTTTGCTTTGTAAATAGCCAAACTTACCATCAAAAATCAAATGTGGGCCTGGTCTCTTGCGAGAAATTTGAACGGATGCTTGGGACTCGGCTTGCTTGATCTTCTTCCTTTTTTTCTGTAACAATTTTGAGCAAATTGCTCAAGGGCCACGGTTGATTCGTCATGTCATTGAATGTCTTGCCAGCTTTGATCCATGCCAGTCAACACATATCTTAAGAACATCATGTTCAATTATTTTCCATGATATTCTTAAGATATGTGTTGACTGAATATAAGCAAGTGATGTCTGCTAAATAATCAAGTTAGGTTTCTCCAGAAATAAATATGCTAAATAACAAACTGGCTTTATTTACAAATTAGTGAGAATGTCTCACCCCATGTTCAAGAATTGCCTTTTTTTTTCTCGCTCACTCTAGGTTAAATGAAAACGAAATCTCCAAAATATCGTTACTTTTTAAACAAAGCGATTATTATTATTATTAATTCATTTAGAATTATATAAAAGCCCCTTAGATATTGTCACGGATCTTAACGGAAAATGCTCCTTAGATATTAATTTAGAATCCTCTAAATGTAATTATTGTCAGAGAGTCACATCATTGAATTTTTTTTATTTTTAGATATACTGTAGGCCTCCCATAGGCAAAATTAGTCTCACCAGTGTTGAGTAATGTGATGTTAAAAGTGGTGTAGGTCTTATTTATTTAAAAAGCATATTGAAGCAATAGTTGAACCCTGGTCTCCGGCGTGCCCTGCCCGCACAACACAGGGATTCTTTAGCTAAATAGCCCAGTACTGTACTGACGACCGTCACGTTGTACAGCTCCATATTTCCCGTTCCATCCTAACGGAAACCCAGAGGGTTTTTGTTTTTCTTGGAACAGAAACACCATAATATTAATCAAATGAATTAAGCAAGTACCAGTCAAAAGTTTGGACACACCTACTCGTTCCAGGATTTCTCTTTATTTTTACTATTTTCTGCATTGTAGTATAATAGTCAAGACATCACAACTATGAAATAACATATGGAATCAGTTAAAAACAAATTCGTACTTACAAGGACAGTCTACTCCTTCCTCCCCGTCGGGGGAATTTACACCGGTCTCCCGCATTCTCTAGTACAGACATGGCCTGCTCTCCCTTATGTAAGGAATTAGGCAATTTCCCATGTTTACTACAGTATGTATTGTAGGCTATGTTTACTTGTCAGACAGCACAGTAGCCTAATAAACAAATGCAGGTGGCTTATATCTTCAAAATGCTTTAAATGCTTTATTTTACAAATGTAAAAGCATATATTGTACAGTACTGTATTTCTTCATCTTTATGCTTTTATGAACAAAATAATGATAAAAATACTCTTTCAAAATACTGATGTTGATTTAGTTATGGATCCATAACAAATTACTGTGGGAATAAATCTCACTGATTTACAGAAATATTGGAACAAAGTTGTCTAATGAAGGCAAACAATTTAGAATCCTCCAATGCTGTAGCCTACTCCCAACTGTCACATTGTACAGCGCTATATTTTCCATTCAATCTTAACGGAAACCCTGAGGGTTTCATTTTTCTCGGAATAGAAACACCATAATATTAATCAAATTTATTAAGCCAAATTTCTTAAAATCAATCCCATGTACTATATTATGGCAAAGGTTTTATGTTCTCTAGTAATGCCAACATGGGAGACTATCAAATGCTTCTCAATGATGCCCTCTGGTGGTCAAACTAGCACTAACCTTGCATTAACATAACAAGTTACTGACAATTAAATAACGTGCCATAGAATGTGGTGTGTTGCAGTATGATACCACTTTTAAAGGAGGAATATGTAGATATTCCATAAAAAATCTGCCGTTTCCAGCTACAATAGTAATTTCGAACATTAATGTCTACACTGTAGTTCTGATCAATTTGATGTTATTTTAATGGACAAAAAATTAGCTTTTCTTTCAAAAACAATGACATTTATAAGTGACTCCAAACTTTTTAACGGTAGTGTATATTACTTAGTATATGTTTTCCCCATTTCCCCGGTTTTCCCCATTAAGCAGCGAGTCGGAGTCAGAGGCCGAGTCTTCTCTGGTCTCTACTCCTCCCGTTACGGGGTCTGAGACGCCGAAGCTTCCCACCATTAGCTCTGACAAATTGAAAACTCTAGTCATTGGCGACTCCATTACCCGCAGTATTAGACTTAAAACGAATCATCCAGCGATCACACACTGTTTACCAGGGGGCAGGGCTACCGACGTTAAGGCTAATCTGAAGACTTGCGAGTGTAGAGAGTATAGAGATATTGTTATCCACGTCGGCACCAACGATGTTAGGATGAAACAGTCAGATATCACCAAGCACAACATAGCTTCTGCGTGTAAATCAGCTAGAAAGATGTGTCGGCATCGAGTAATTGTCTCTGGCCCCCTCCCAGTTAGGGGGAGTGATGAGCTCTACAGCAGAGTCTCACAACTCAATCGCTGGTTGAAAACTGTTTTCTGCCCCTCCCAAAATATATAATTTGTAGATATTTGGCCCTCTTTCTGGGACTCACCCACAAACAGGACCAAGCCTGACCTGCTGAGGAGTGACGGACTCCATCCTAGCTGGAGGGGTGCTCTCATCTTATCTACCAACATAGACAGGGCTCTAACTCCTCTAGCTCCACAATGAAATAGGGTGCAGGCCAGGCAGCAGGCTGTTAGCCAGCCTGCCAGCATAGTGGAGTCTGCCACTAGCACAGTCAGTGTAGTCAGCTCAGCTATCACCATTGAGACCGTGTCTGTGCCTCAACCTAGGTTGGGCAAAACTAAACATGGCGGTGTTCGCCTCAGCAATCTCACTAGGATAAAGACCACCTCCATTCCTGTCATTATTGAAAGAGATCATGATACCTCACATCTCAAAATAGGGCTACTTAATGTTAGATCCCTTACTTCAAAGGCAATTATAGTCAATGAACTAATCACTGATCATAATCTTGATGTGATTGGCCTGACTGAAACATGGCTTAAGCCTGCTGAATTTACTGTGTTAAATGAGGCCTCACCTCCTGGTTACACTAGTGACCATATCCCCCGTGCATCCCGCAAAGGCGGAGGTGTTGCTAACATTTACGATAGCAAATTAAAATTTACAAAAAAAAAAAAATGGCGTTTTCATCTTTTGAGCTTCTAGTCATGAAATCTATGCAGCCTACTCAATCACTTTTTATAGCTACTGTTTACAGGCCTCCTGGGCCATATACAGCGTTCCTCACTGAGTTCCCTGAATTCCTATCGGACCTTGTAGTCATAGCAGATAATATTCTAATCTTTGGTGACTTAAATATTCACATGGAAAAGTCCACAGACCCACTCCAAAAGGCTTTCGGAGCCATCATCGATGGGTTTTGTCCAACATGTCTCTGGACCCACTCCCTGTCACGGTCATACGCTGGACCTAGTTTTGTCCCATGGAATAAATGTTGTGGGTCTTAATGTTTTTCCTCATAGTCCAGGATTATCGGACCACCATTTTATTACGTTTGCAATTGCAACAAATAATCTGCTCAGACCCCAACCAAGGAACATCAAAAGTCGTGCTATAAATTCACAGACAACACAAAGATTCCTTGATGTCCTTCCAGATTCCCTCTGTCTACCCAAGGACGCCAGAGGACAAAAAACAGTTAACCACCTAACTGAGGAACTCAATTTAACCTTGCGCAATACCCTAGACGCAGTTGCACCCCTAAAAACTAAAAACATTTCTCATAAGAAACTAGCTCCCTGGTACACAGAAAATACCCGAGCTCTGAAGCAAGCTTCCAGAAAATTGGAACGGAAATGGCGCCACACCAAACTGGAAGTCTTCCGACTAGCTTGGAAAGACAGTACCGTGCAGTACCGAAGAGCCCTTACTGCTGCGCGATCATCCTATTTTTCTAACTTAAATTGAGAAAAATAAGAACAATCCGAAATTCCTTTTTGATACTGTCGCAAAGCTAACTAAAAAGGATCATTCCCCAAGAGAGAATGACATACACTTTAGCAGTGATAAATTCATGAACTTCTTTGAGGAAAAGATTATGATTATTAGAAAGCAAATTACGGACTCCTCTTTAAATATGCGTATTCCTCCAAAGCTCAGCTGTCCTGAGTCTGCACAACTCTGCCAGGACCTAGGATCAAGAGAGACGCTCAAGTGTTTTAGTACTATATCTCTTGACACCATGATGAAAATAATCATGGCCTCTAAACCTTCAAGCTGCATACTGGACCCTATTCCAACTAAACTACTGAAAGAGCTGCTTCCTGTGCTTGGCCCTCCTATGCTGAACATAATAAACGGCTCTCTATCCACCGGATGTGTACCAAACTCACTAAAAGTGGCAGTAATAAAGCCTCTCTTGAAAAAGCCAAACCTTGACCCAGAAAATATAAAAAACTATCGGCCAATATCGAATCTTCCATTCCTCTCAAATTTTAGAAAAGGCTGTTGCGCAGCAACTCACTGCCTTCCTGAAGACAAACAATGTATACAAAATGCTTCAGTCTGGTTTTAGACCCCATCATAGCACTGAGACAGCACTTGTGAAGGTGGTAAATTACATTTTAATGGCATCGGACCGAGGCTCTGCATCTGTCCTTGTGCTCCTAGACCATAGTGCTGCTTTTGATACCATCGATCACCACATTCTTTTGGAGAGATTGTAAACCCAAATTGGTCTACACGGACAAGTTCTGGCCTGGTTTAGATCTTATCTGTCGGAAAGATATCAGTTTGTCTCTGTGAATGGTTTATCGTCTGAAAAATCAACTGTACATTTCGGTGTTCCTCAAGGTTCCGTTTTAGGACCACTATTGTTTTCACTATATATTTTACCTCTTGGGGATGTCATTCGAAAACATAATGTTAACTTTCACTGCTATGCGGATGACACAGCTGTACATTTCAATGAAACATGGCGAAGCCCCAAAATTGCCCTTGCTAGAAGCATGTGTTTCAGACATAAGGAAGTGGATGGCTGCAAAGTTTCTACTTTTAAACTCGGACAAAACAGAAATGCTTGTTCTAGGTCCCAAGAAACAAAGGGATATTCTGTTGAATCTGACAATTAATCTTAATGGTTGTACAGTCGTCTCAAATAAAACTGAAGGACCTCGGCGTTACTCTGGACCCTGATCTCTCTTTTGAAGAACATATCAAGACCATTTCAAGGACAGCTTTTTTCCATCTACGTAACATTGAAAAAATCAGAAACTTTATGTCCAAAAATGATGCAGAAAAATTAATCCATGCTTTTGTCACTTCTAGGTTAGACTACTGCAATGCTCTACTTTCCGGCTACCCGGATAAAGCACTAAATAAACTTCAGTTAGTGCTAAATACGGCTGCCAGAATCCTGACTAGAACCAAAAAATTTGATCATATTACTCCAGTGCTAGCCTCTCTACAATGGCTTCCTGTCAAAGCAAGGGCTGATTTCAAGGTTTTACTGCTAACCTACAAAGCATTACATGGGCTTGCTCCTACCTATCTCTCTGATTTGGTCCTGCCGTACATACCTACACGTATGCTATGGTCACAAGACGCAGGCATCCTAATTGTCCCTAGAATTTTTAAGCAAACAGCTGGAGGCAGGGCTTTCTCCTATAGAGCTCCATTTTTATGGAACGGTCTGCCTACCCATGTCAGAGACGCAAACTCGGTCTCAACCTTTAAGTCTTTACTGAAGACTCATCTCTTCAGTGGGTCATATGATTGAGTGTAGTCTGGCCGAGGAGTGGGAAGGTGAACGGAAAGGCTCTGGAGCAACGAACCGCCCTTGCTGTCTCTGCCTGGCCGGTTCCCCTCTTTCCACTGGGATTCTCTGCCTCTAACCCTATTACAGGGGCTGAGTCACTGGCTTACTGGGGCTCTCTCATGCCGTCCCTGGAAGGGGTGCGTCACCTGAGTGGGTTGATTCACTGATGTGGTCATCCTGTCTGGGTTGGCGCCCCCCCCCCCCCCCCCTTGGCTTGTGCGGTGGCGGAGATCTTTGTGGGCTATACTCAGCCTTGTCTCTGGATGGTACAGTGCCTTGCGAAAGTATTCGGCCCCCTTGAACTTTTCGACCTTTTGCCACATTTCAGGCTTCAAACATAAAGATATAAAACTGTATTTTTTTTTGAAGAATCAACAACAAGTGGGACACAATCATGAAGTGGAACGACATTTATTGGATATTTCAAACTTTTTTAACAAATCAAAAACTGAAAAATTGTGCGTGCAAAATTATTCAGCCCCTTTACTTTCAGTGCAGCAAACTCTCTCCAGAAGTTCAGTGAGGATCTCTGAATGATCCAATGTTGACCTAAATGACTAATGACGATAAATACAATCCACCTGTGTGTAATCAAGTCTCCGTATAAATGCACCTGCACTGTGATAGTCTCAGAGGTCCGTTAAAAGCGCAGAGAGCATCATGAAGAACAAGGAACACACCAGGCAGGTCCGAGATACTGTTGTGAAGAAGTTTAAAGCCGGATTTGGATACAAAAATATTTCCCAAGCTTTAAACATCCCAAGGAGCACTGTGCAAGCGATAATATTGAAATGGAAGGAGTATCCGACCACTGCAAATCTACCAAGACCTGGCCGTCCCTCTAAACTTTCAGCTCATACAAGGAGAAGACTGATCAGAGATGCAGCCAAGAGGCCCATGATCACTCTGGATGAACTGCAGAGATCTACAGCTGAGGTGGGAGACTCTGTCCATAGGACAACAATCAGTCGTATATTGCACAAATCTGGCCTTTATGGAAGAGTGGCAAGAAGAAGGCCATTTCTTAAAGATATCCATAAAAAGTGTCGTTTAAAGTTTGCCACAAGCCACCTGGGAGACACACCAAACATGTGGAAGAAGGTGCTCTGGTCAGATGAAACCAAAATTGAACTTTTTGGCAACAATGCAAAACGTTATGTTTGGCGTAAAAGCAACACAGCTCATCACCCTGAACACAGCATCCCCACTGTCAAACATGGTGGTGGCAGCATCATGGTTTGGGCCTGCTTTTCTTCAGCAGGGACAGGGAAGATGGTTAAAATTGATGGGAAGATGGATGGAGCCAAATACAGGACCATTCTGGAAGAAAACCTGATGGAGTCTGCAAAAGACCTGAGACTGGGACGGAGATTTGTCTTCCAACAAGACAATGATCCAAAACATAAAGCAAAATCTACAATGGAATGGTTCGAAAATAAACATATCCAGGTGTTAGAATGGCCAAGTCAAAGTCCAGACCTGAATCCAATCGAGAATCTGTGGAAAGAACTGAAAACTGCTGTTCACAAATGCTCTCCATCCAACCTCACTGAGCTCGAGCTGTTTTGCAAGGAGGAATGGGAAAAAATGTCAGTCTCTCGATGTGCAAAACTGATAGAGACATACCCCAAGCGACTTACAGCTGTAATCGCAGCAAAAGGTGGCGCTACAAAGTATTAACTTAAGGGGGCTGAATAATTTTGCACGCCCAATTTTTAAGTTTTTGATTTGTTAAAGAAGTTTGAAATATCCAATAAATGTCGTTCCACTTCATGATTGTGTCCCACTTGTTGTTGATTCTTCACAAAAAAATACAGTTTTATATCTTTATGTTTGAAGCCTGAAATGTGGCAAAAGGTCGCAAAGTTCAAGGGGGCCGAATACTTTCGCAAGGCACTGTAAGTTGGTGGTTGAAGATATCCCTCTAGTGGTGTGGGGGCTATGCCTTGGCAAAGTGGGTGGGGTTATATCCTTCCTGTTTGGCCCTGTCCGGGGGTGTCCTCGGATAGGGCCACAGTGCCTCCTGACCCCTCCTGTCTCAGCCTCCAGTATTTATGCTGCAGTAGTTTATGTGTCGGGGGGCTAGGGTCAGTTTGTTATATCTGGAGTACTTCTCCTGTCCTATTAGGTGTCCTGTGTGAATCTAAGTGTGCGTTCTCTAATTCTCTCCTTCTCTCTTTCTTTCTCTCTCTCGGAGGACCTGAGCCCCAGGACTACCTGACATGATGACTCCTTGCTGTCCCCAGTCCACCTGACCGTGCTGCTGCTCCAGTTTCAACTGTTCTGCCTCATTATTATTCGACCATGCTGGTCATTTATGAACATTTGAACATCTTGGCCACGTTCTGTTATAATCTCCACCCAGCACAGCCAGAAGAGGACTGGCCACCCCACATAGCCTGGTTCCTCTCTAGGTTTCTTCCTAGGTTTTGGCCTTTCTAGGGAGTTTTTCCTAGCCACCGTGCTTTTACAACTGCATTGCTTGCTGTTTGGGGTTTTAGGCTGGGTTTCTGTACAGCACTTTGAGATATCAGCTGATGTACGAAGGGCTATATAAATAAATTTGATATGCAAAGACACGATTAAATCAAGAATAGTCTAATGGGTGACAATATTAGCATATCCCTTTTTTTGCGTGACTATTTCAAATCAGTCGCATACCTCATGTAGCCTAGCCCATAGGCCTATATGTTTTGATAAGGTTTGTATCACAACTAAAGTGGCCAAATAACTTCTAAAAATGAAGCACATTAATCCGCTTTACAAGGGGTGTAGAGCCTAACTGGCATACATAAGTAGCGCGTGAGTTTCAAGTTTGGGAAGATCATTTTCACATAAAAATGCAAATTTATAATAAAAGCATTACATGCATAATCGCATTTGCAGTCACTTCTGATCATGTTTTTTTTACCACGAATGGAACATTTGCGCTTATAGCCTACTGCAGTGTATGCATTGCTGCTCTTATAATGTGAAGAAATAACCTAATAGTTTATTTCAAAAATTTGCTAAACGTTCTGATCTGTTGCATCAGCCACATTGCGGAAAAAGCGTTTTGGGATGCTAGTGGTTGTATTAATTTGGGATCTATCGCATCCCACAAATGTCCCAAACAATGTTTGGAATATTGATTTATTGCACTGAATAGAATAGGTCAATTTTTGTACTATGGGGGATAGTAATTTGACACAGGCTAGTGCTTTTGCTGTTCGTAGGACTACTCATCTTGTTGGCTGACGAAAAGTAAATGTGGACAGTTCTTCCAATATCTTCAATATGCACCTTGAAATTGGATAAGGAAGCGTTCAGTTGCATCCCCGATGTGTCTGTCTTCACTTCTAGCCTGTGAGAAAGACCCGATCGATCACGTGATGGAGAGCCATGTGAGTGAGCGGTGATTCGGATCACGCAGCACTTAGGGAGAAAGGCACAACACAGCACCCTGGGCCATGGGCACAACGACCACTAGCCGCAAAAGGCATGGATTTTTTAGGGTGCATTACGGCCACACACAGGGGATGACACCAGGAAATTTGAGGCAAAATCAAGTGCTTGTAAAATTGTGAATGTGAGACGGAGGAAGTATGTTCAGCCTGCGCAAAAAACATGCCTTTCAATCAACTTTTTTCAAGTCATCATTAGAGTCGCATCATGCAGCCTTACGGTGTATTAAAAATCTAAACATATAGCCCAACATGTGTAAAACAACTAAAGTTACATTAATAACGCTGAATTAAGCATATAAAAGTACCGCTTTCGCTCAACACAGAATAGCCGCATGTGAGCACTCCCTCAAGTCATTTGGAGAAAATATCCTTTTTATTTTATTCAGCTTTGTTCAATTGTATTCTTCATATTAAAAAATGATATAAAATAATGACATGGAATTATAAGCAAATCTTGTCTGCTAAATGAACTAGTGAAGCCCACAGCCATTTGGCATAGCCAGATCAGGACCTAACAACTCAGAGTATGCTATTCTGTTCTTCTGCAATAGACTACAATTTCTTCGTATCGTGTTTCTTTAGACCTGTCTAAAATAATGTATTTTTGTGAAGGTTTAGGCTATATTACATGGATTTATTAGACTTTTTAAAACGTAGATGTTCCAAAGGTTTGCATCAGTGGCTTGTAAACTATGTGTGGAGGCCAGGAGATATGAAATATGTTTATGTAAATTAACGCTCAATTACCTTGAGACCGACAGTTATTTGCTTGACAATCACCGGCTGACGAAATGTTGTGACTGCCACAGCCCAAGTCCTGACTCATGACTCCCAGTGCAGCGGTAATACAGTCAAAGCAACAGCCCTAGTTGTCATGCTATGCACCCAGTTTGTGTGCCTGCATTAGTTGTTTGTGCACACTGTATGGTTGTGGCTTAGTTCAGGTATGGTTGTATTGTGGACTTTGGTGAACATTGTATAGTCATAGTGGCTGTCAATAGTTGCTCATGATCATGTGAGGAGGTAGCCCCACCTGCGAACTTCAAAACCAGTCTCTGCCCTGAGGCCAAGATGGAATATCCTCTTGGTCTAACACGTTGGTTGTTCCCGTGGGTCACGTCTTAGACCGTTAGTCCAAGAGGAAATTCCCTCTTGGTCCGAGGGAAGACACTGGTTTTGACATTCGCAGGTGGGGCTACCTCATCACGTGACCATGAGCAACCATGCCAGACTCATATCCGCTACAATAGATTGGTTGAGGCATGGTTGCACTGTAGTCAGAGCATACTGCTGACCTGGTTGTCCGACTGTCCCTCAGGGCAGTGGATATGTATTCAGAGAGTCTCTTCTCCATCAGGGCTACTCGAATCCAGGCTCGACCCTGCAGAAGACAGACAGGCAGACAGCCAGACACTATTAATGACATTTATTTATTTGTTTATTTGTCAGGGACCATGTACAACATGCCATTGCACCAGATTTAGCTTGATAGCTACATTTAATCTGTATTCCCTGCCAAATGCCAGTGAGACAAACATAGTGCTACTAGGCTTTAAGTAAGTAAGTAAGTAAATAAGTAAGTAATAAGTAAGTAATAAGTCAGTCAGTTATTCAGTCAGTCTAAGTAAGTAAGGATGCCGATCTCTTGCCTTGGCCCGCGAGGTGCTGATGTTCTCCATGTTTTCAATGCTGCTGATGCAGCTGCCAAATGCCAGTGAGACAAACATAGTGCTACTAGGCTTTAAGTAAGTAAGTAAGTAAATAAGTAAGTAATAAGTAAGTAATAAGTCAGTCAGTTATTCAGTCAGTCTAAGTAAGTAAGGATGCCGATCTCTTGCCTTGGCCCGCGAGGTGCTGATGTTCTCCATGTTTTCAATGCTGCTGATGCAGCTGTTCTGGACCTTTCCGCAGGCCAGCCTGATGAAGTCCCAGTAACTGCGCTGTCCATCAAACCAGCTGCCCGACCCTGACCCCGCCCAAAGAAAGGGTCACTCTCAAAACACTGCTTTTTGGAATGCATCCCTCTTCTGATTGTGATACTTTAAAATGTTATGTCTTTGTGTACTGGCAACTATTCAAATGTATTTGATAGTATGTCAATGTTCTATGGTTTATGCTAGTTTTACCTGTGAAGCCGTGGCTGAGGATGTGCTCGAGGACAGCTGCGAAGTTGATGAACTCCTCTGATGAGTCATCGATGGGCTCGGCGGTGTACTTCTCCAACAGAGTCTTCACTGAAAACCTATCAGGAAGAGAGAGATGGTTAGTTAGTAGATGGTCACTACTAACTGATCCTTTTTCCACCAATCAACACAAAGACTGTTTCATGTGAATGTTGAGGGTGGTAACAGACAAACAATTACAAACTATACTTGAAGCAACTTGTTTTACCTTCATGAGACTATAATATCATTACAAATTAGGAAAATCAAATAATGATGCCAATAATTTTAGAAAGAACAGGAGTCTGTCAGGAAGCTCTCAAAAGAAGAGTCAATCAGCTTTTACAGGGTGGCTCAAATCAAACACTGCATGGATAAGACACTTCTAGGAAATTACTCAGTGTAGAAAGAAAACAGCACATGCTCCAACAAAAGTAATAACAGTATAATTTGTAAGTTCAATGTGACAAAGACAAGATCTGCCTATTGTAGGCCTATATGTTCCTCTACATACAATACGTTTTTCCTTTCACCAATATGTTATGGTAACTAAGAGATATTGCTTGCAGAGCAAAACACTCACGCACTAACTTTTACGCTAAATAATTCAGGAAGTCCTTTCACAGAATGTCCAATGAGACGGAGCTATATTACTGGGTGAAAATAGCCATTTGGTCGCACTGGCCCCTGCTGAATAACCATTTCAAACCTCCTACATTTCCTAAGGTCATTAGACTCTGATGGGTAGGCTACTGCAGAGCCAGATAGATAAGGATACTATAATAGAGTCTACAGTCTTAGTGTTTTGTCTTGTTTTGCACCCTAAAGCACTGCTCAGAAATATTAGCGTGCCTCCCGGGTGGCGCAGTGGTTAAGGGCGCTGTACTGCAGCGCCAGCTGTGCCATCAGAGTCCCTGGGTTCGCGCCCAGGCTCTGTCGTAACCGGCCGCGACCGGGAGGTCCGTGGGGCGACGCACAATTGGCCTAGCGTCGTCCGGGTTAGGGAGGGCTTGGTCGGTAGGGGTGTCCTTGTCTCATCGCGCACCAGCGACTCCTGTGGCGGGCCGGGCGCAGTCCGTGCTAGCCAAGGTTGCCAGGTGCACGGTGTAGCCTCCGACACATTGGTGCGGCTGGCTTCCGGGTTGGATGCGCGCTGTGTTAAGAAGCAGTACAGCTGGTTGGGTTGTGTATCGGAGGACGCGTGACATTCAGCCTTCGTCTCTCCCGAGCCCGTACGGGAGTTGTAGCAATGAGACAAGATAGTAGCTACTACAACAATTGGATACCACGAAATTGGTGAGAAAAATGGGTAAAAATATTAGCGTGAGACTGTATGTAAATGGAGGGCCATTCATGTTCAGGTGGTCAGTCACTGTGATGAATTTCAGGGAGGGGAGCGAGCGAGCGAGCAGGCAGTCAGGAGGTCAGCCAGTGACACACACACACATCACAATGCTTATTCTAACGGTAGTTTGGTAACAAGCCCAGGCAGGGAAGCAAGTGATTTCACTCTCCATTGTTCGGAGGGTAACAATGTCTCCTTCAGCTACACTGGGGCATCCCGGATACAAGAGAATAATTGGTTGACAATACGGGAAGCCAGCAGTGCATATATTCACCTGATTTTTCATTGTACTTAAAAGGAGCTAGGGCAAGACACGAGAATTTATATCCATCCGTTAGTTCAGGTAGTAATTTTTTCTTTAAATTCTAATGTGATCTGGATCATAATGTAGAATATGCTCTATATTTTTAGCTCTGATACAACTATAGGGACACTAGTGGCACGGGGGGGGGGGGGGGGGGGGTAAATCATTGGATCTGATTCATTTGATTCAATGCAAGTCGATCTTTGAGGACTGCAACCATAGAAATGCAATGTATTTATGCTACTAATAAGATATTGTCAACTTCCTGTCTATGGTTATTTTGCTCACTGCTCAATGTCAATTTCTCACTGTCAACCTATGAGTGCAACTATTTCTGATTTTGCACAGACATTTTTGGGGGTTTCAAATGCAACTGGAGCCAAGTCAATTTTTAGGCAACTAATTTCGAATTCACCGGTGGTATCTTGTGTGACTATAAAAGTCTGTCCGCGACCAGGCACAGTAAAATAATTTGTTTGCAAAAGTTACTGGCCTGCCTTACATCATAGAAGGCCCTTCAAAATATAATTACTATTGTGATGCATAATTGCTATGGTAATTTGGAATGTTCAGTCAATGAGCCCCACTGGGCACAGACGTCAATTCATTGTCTATTCTACATTGGTTCAACGTAATTTTATGAAATTAAATTACATGGAAACAACATTGACTGAACCAGTGTGTGCCCAGTGGAGCATTATGGGTAAGGTAGTCAGTCTACAGTTTCCAAATTGGCCCACAAATGCACACATCATATGCATTGTGACAGCACTGTTACCTAAGGCAACCGCGGCATTCCAAAAACAAAACCTGGGAAAAAAAACAATAATACAAAACATAGCGGAATATAAAGTGGCCAGTGGCATGTAATTGGGTGACGAGCTTCTTTTGAGCCTAAAATGAAGACAAATGCTGCAAAATTGTGGGAGGCGATTCCCCTGTTCTGTGGCTTACTGTATAACACTATAGAAGACTGGAACCTTAAAAAGACTAAGGACCACTTCTAAGGACATTGCATTTCCAATGACTCAACATTGCAATAGCCTATTACTCATCTTCCTATTGTAGGCAATTTTAATGGTCTCCTGAGCCTATGTATCCTGACTCCCTGGGGTACCAGCTGCTATGCTATGTCCTTGCCCATAAAAGGTTGTCGTCATAGCAACGACACCATCCGCGAGGAGACATGATGACATGAGACACTCTCAACTCACAAGAGCCAGGTCGATGGAAAGGATTCATTAACAACTTTAAAAAACAGTCAAGCTTGTGCTGTGTTAATATATTTGTAGTTTCGCTCATGAACATTTAATAATAACGATATGCCCCCATCCAAGTCATCTTGTTACAGTATAGGCCTATGGATGACGTAATTGCTTCACAAGCTACAGTATGGCTGCTGTAGCCTATCTTGCAAGTGCTCTGTATTGAAGGGGTGGTGGAAATGCTGGGTCTCTTAGTTTTGAAGGTTGAGTGTAAATGTCAAAATGATTCATAAGAAAAACAGGAGATAGCACATCACAATACGCTATTGTAGACCTAAACCTAAGGAGTGAGCGAAATCTATAGGCACACCCATTTTGTAATAGCCTACATCTTAAAAATGCGCACATTACCTGCAAACGGTGATGAGGTTCTTGCGCTCCACCGCAACACTCCGAGAAATAGAGGATGTTTTTTTTGAGACATCAAGCATAGCCATAGTTGCCTGCACACAACTCGGCTCCATACGGAGATGGCGGCACCGCTCAGCCCACTGTTATGAATCCTGCACCACAGGACCCCTCCCTGCCCAGGCGATGCTCCTCATCCACTTTTCTGTTGTTAGGGGTAAAAAAAAAAGATGACACTTTTCTAAAGACACCCTCGCATGCCTCCACGTTAAAGTCTACAAGCTGAACCTCGGGACCTGCATTGACAATAACAGAGAGCCGAATAATCTATACCGGTATTCCGCTCTCCTCCTGCTCTCTTCTCAGTCGGCGAAATGTCCTTCCGTAGGACGAGGGTCTCGACAAAGAACCGGTTGGGTGATTGGTTTAGCTTTCTTGAGTGCGTGACGTCACACAGACGCTATACTGTCTGTTATTATTTTATTATATATTTTTATTTAACTAGGCAAGTCAGTTAAGAACAGATTCGTATTTTCAATGACGGCCTAGGAACTGGCTTGTTCAGGGGCAGAATTACAGATATTTATCTTGTCAGCTCGGGGATTTGATCTAATGCTCTAACCACTAGGCTACTGTTTCTGTATGATATGTTGGATAAAGGAATAAAGACAGACACCAATTTCAGGTTCAATAGCCTTGTTTGTGCATTGTACAAATCCCTACAACTGGAGTCCGGGGAACAGTCCGGCTAGTCGATTACCTATCAACTAGACTCCGTAACAGCTACCTGCCGCCAAACCACTAGGCTACCTGCCATTAGCTAGCTCACCATTGTCATGAGCAGTAGCACATACCTAATGATCTGGGAAACCCAACTTCAGCTTTTGATCACTAAATTAATTGGGAAATAAATTAAAGCTTCCCCAGCTCTACCCATTAATTTTAGTTTCACTGTCCAATCATTCCCCCCAAAATGTGCCCACTAATTGCAATGTTTACCTTTCCATAAACTGTTTGGTATGCATTACCAACGTGGTATTGGAAACCCATTGTTCGAGACTGGTGTTTGCTTGTTTGCAGACTTTTTTGTTCATCTTTGACAGTGCTACTGATAGTCGTGGTGGTGCTTGGCTTGCACGTGCAAATTCCGAACACACAACATTCTATAATAGAGCTGTGTTATTTGAAGTGTCATTAATGCGTCAAATAGTGTAATTGTCAAATAGTGCTATTTGACATGTATCTTTTTTGACACGCAAAGACCCAAACAGGGTTCCATAGTATGTCATGAAGGCAATATCAGTGACGCAAATACTGTGTAACTCCGGTAGGGCAACATGATTGTCAAGGGCAATGAATTCCATTATCTTGGCGTTAATGGATTTCGCCTTTGAGTTGTCTCACTGAAATGTTCTTACTCTTTCAAATGACTGCTCAACTTGTTGACTGCTCGATCCACACAGCAGACATTGTGGGCTAGGTTAGGAATGCTGTGTTGCACATGTAGCGCAAACTTTTATGTGGTGTCATTGTGTCATGTACCTACATTATATAGGTATGCACGTAAGCTTTGACATCTCTTTTGCACATCGCCTATTAAACTAGACATCGGGCCGATACCGATGTTGGCATTTTTAGCTAATATCGTCCGATTCCGATATGCTCACCAATATATTGTGCATCCCCACACATAATGTAACATCACTGTTTGACTCAAGTGATAATACTGAGCCGTGCGACACATTAACAATCCCTCCACCTACTGAAAAAGCTCATGCAGTCACAGCTAGTACAGTTGATGCTACTCCACCTACTGACAAAGCTCATACAGTCACAGCTTGCACAGTCAAAACGACACCAAATACTGATTTTGCAAGCTATGAGAAGCTTAGCAAGACATTTCTCCCACATGTTCCCGTACCTACCTCACAGCCGGTGTGACACACCCAAAACACGTGAAGATGATCTCCTTAAGAGGCCTCTCCTACCTCCACCGTGGGGATTTGAAAATATAGAGTGGTCAAATTGGTGACTGCACATCAGACATCACCTACAACAGTGTGTGTAAGCAGTTAGAGGAAGGAATCAAAGAAGACTTCAGTGATTCGGAAATGGTCAGAGGCGTGCTCAGAATAATAAAACCAGAACATTTCAAAGACATGTTGATAAATAAAGAGGAAATGACAGTAGCGGAGCTCAAGGGGTTCCTCCAGGCCCACTTAAGAGAAAAGAACAGTACTGAACTATTCCAGGAGCTAATGGGCGCTAGACAAGATCAGCAAGAGACACCACAACAATTCCTCGACCATGTGATAGGGCTAAAACAACGAATCCTAAATTACCTGATGCAGGCATAAAATACAGTGCAGCCACTGTTCAAGATGTTTTCCTACACACTGTGCACAAGGGGCTTGGGTGTAAATGCACCGAAATTCGCTGAGACCTCAAACTCCTACTCTCAGGTAACGATGTCAGTGATGAGACAATATTGAGACTTGATGAGAATAGCGAGTGAAGGAAAGTGAAAGACAATGAAGGAAAGGCTCCATGCTTCGTCAAAACACATCACATGCACACAGATAGCAGTCAGGGGTAGACGCAGTACCAGACTCCAGTGTCAAACCAAAGGCATCTGGGCGTAAAAACAAGATTGACACCATGGAACAACTTTCAGCCAAAATAGATGCACTCACGAGTAGGGTTGCACATTTTTGGGGAATATTCAGAGGTGGAAATTTTCCGTGGGAATAAATGTGAATATATGGGAATTAACGGAAATATATACAAATTCATATTAATACCATTTAAATGTAGATGTGTTTTGCATAGGATATATTCTCCATTTCATATGGAGACAGAAACATAAACCTTTAACCTTATAATAAGTAGACATAATTGAAAATGATTCAATCATTCCAATTGAAATTTTAAAAACTATTTAGTTACGAATTGAACTTTAATTAAATGAGTTGACTCTTCACATGGGATGATTTCACTGAACAACAAAATAAAGGGTATATTGAATGATCCCCAATGATTCATCGCATCTCTCAAAAACGTTTTCAACATACATCTGTAAAATGATAGTCTAGAAACGAAAGCTTTGGTTGTCTTCCTCTCAGGTTTCCATGTCTTCTCCCTGGACCTCCTCAATGTCAACCTCTTGAACATCAGGCTTTGAGGACTCATCTTCACTGTCACTTTCCAACCTTGTTGAGGATGGCTCGTTATCACGCTCAAAAAGCCTCAAATTTGCCCGGATGGTCACCAATTTTTCAACATTTGTATTGGTCAGCCTGTTGCGTGCTTTGGTGTGTGTGTTCCCAAACAAGGACCAGTTACGCTCTGAGGCGGCTGATGTTTGGAGGATGATGGCGGGAACAGGGGAAAGAGTCTCAGATCCACAAAGTCCCTTCCACCAGGTGGCTGATGAGATATGTTGGCATGACTGCCAAATTGCAACTCCATTCCAAAGCCCTTGCTTGGAAGTGTACTTCGCCAGACTGCCAATAACCTTGCCCTCATCCAGGCCAAGGTGGCGAGACACAGTAGTGATGACACCGTAGGTCTTGTTGGTCTCTGCACCAGACAGGATACTCTTGCCAGCATACTTGGGGTCCAACATGTACGCAACATTGAGCTACAACTGGCTAGGCAGTTGGTAGTCTAAATCCTGTCTGATGTTACTGCTGTTCCTAAAGCCATTGACATATGTTAGCCTAATGTAACCACACACACAGTGTGTGTGTGTGTGTTAAGGTTGGGCGGTTGTGTACAAGCCTACATTGCCTAATTGTGCCCCATAGCGATCCTCGATAGTAGATCGCTATTGGGGGGGTCTTTCTTATGGCTACCCATGTATTATTTGTAAAGTAATAAATATATTTTTAAAAGCATTCATGACTTGCATAAACGTAATATACTAACTATTACTCCTGTTAAAAATATGAAATGGTATTACAATTGGTGAAGAGCACATTATGACTTGTTTAGGACTCGAAACTCAGAGTTTAGGACTTGAGACTTGACTTGAGACTTGTTGGTCTTGACTTGGGACTTAAGTGCTAAGACTTGAGACTTACTTGTGACATGTAAAACAATGACTTGGTCAATGACTCTGTCAGATAGTGCCGGTGGCATGTTCCTGTAAAGATGAGATAAAAAATAGCAAAAAATACCCATGGTTCAGTTAGATGAAACAATTCCTTTGTAAGATAAAAGTTTTAAAATGAAACATGTGGAAACAGGTGAATTAACACTCCTCAGTTAGCAGGCTCAAGTAAGCTAAAACCCACAGGTAAGCAAATACTAACTAGTTGAAATTGTTAACAAGTTTGAAATGATTTAAACACACTTTGCTCTAGGCTACTATTTACTAGTTAACCAAAAATCATATATGGCTTATGAAATATATTCACCCCACCCAGTATTGTAATCAAAACTTACCAGAAAGCATGTAGTCCTTGGCTCAGACAGTGTAGTAGTGTGGGCTCAATAGCATCTCATTAGTGTGTATGATCTTGAGAATCAGATGTTCATGTGATGGAAGAGTGCACTGCACATGTGATGGAAAAATGCACTGTGCATGCAGTGTCATGCCCTGACCTTAGAGATCCTGTTTATGTCTCTGTTGGTTTGGTCAGGGTGTGATTTGGAGTGGGTATTCTATGTTCTATTATTTGTATTTCTATGTTTTGGCCGGGTAGGGTTCTCAATCAGGGACAGCTGTCTATCGTTGTCTCTGATTGAGAACCATACTTAGGTAGCCCTTTTTCCCACCTGTCTTTGTGGGAAGTTGACTTTGTTTATGGCACATAGCCTAAAGCTTCACGGTTTGTTGTAATGTTTATTGTTTTGTTAGGCATCTTTTTCTAATAAAGAGAACATGTATGCTCACCACCCTGCACGTTGGTCCTCTTCATTCTCAACTGCCGTGACATGCAGAGTTACAATTCCATTGAATTGGGGATAGTTTCACCAAAATATGCCACAAGACCTAAAATTGCTTTATGTGTATCCCACAATTTTTTTTTTGTCTTTGATGATTTTAAGTAAAATTCCCCAAATTCCAGGGCTTAACTCCCCATGGAACATTTTTGGGAAAATTCTAGACATTTACCGGAAATTTTCCAACACTATGCAACCCTACTCACGAGCATAATCGATTCAATGAAACAGTCAATATTGCTTATTTTTCAGTGAGTAAGGTCACAGGGCCATGGGCTGTGAAGAAACCAAAGCACCAGGGAAACTGGAGCCGGTCGCTGTAGGGGGACGCCCATTGACCGGGCCCCGACAACCATCCCAGGCTAATAGTGCCCAAAGAACTGAGCTTAATACAGAGCCATGTGGTAATACCAATACTCCTCCCTGTATCACACCAGAAGTAGTCAGCGTACAACAGAAACGTAGGCTGAGAAAGATCTCCACTTTACCATCACCAGACCCACCAGCTGCTAAAAATGAACATGTTGTAAGACTCATAGAGAGAAGAGCCCTGACCCAATGTAACTTGAATGGCTTAGCAGTAAGTGCTTTGCTTGACACAGGAGCTCAAGTCAGCATGATAGATTGTATTTGGAAAGACATACCTGATCTTGATATCAGATAAAAAATGGAAATCATTAACAGTGATAAAGAGCTGGAGGTGTATGCAGTAAATGGAGACCTCATCCCTTTCGATGGTTGGGTTACCATAACAGTAAACTTACATGGGAATGGGGACCACAGCCTGTTAATAAACGTTGCTTTCCTAGTGAATAGTTTACCACTGGAGAGGCCATTGCTTGAGTTCAATGTACTTGAAGAACTGGTCCAAGGGCATCCAGAAAGACTCATACCTACCCTCATTACCCTACTCTGTGGGGCCATCTCTGTCCCGATTGACAAAGCAAAGGCCATTGTGAGCTGTATGCAGACCGTAAAACCCAATGTGCAACAAGGATGCCTGAGACATCCCCGCTGGCCAGGTAGCTTGGATTAAGTGTAGAGTTCCGCTCAGTATGGACCAATCCGATGCCCCAGTGTTGTTTGAGCTAGATGAAAACGGTATGTCGCTACAGCAACTGGATATGGGTGAAGGCTTGCTAGAAATCCAGGACCAATGGAGGCCATATGCTGGTAGGCAACAACACAAAACACATCATCATCCTGCCACGAAAGACAGCTCTGGGCAGTATTCAGCCCATTCAGAAGATGGTTGAAACAGTCTCATCCAGCAAATCAGAATTCAATGCGAATGTCAACAGTGTTACCAGCCCACCAGCTGATGTAAACCCATCACTGTGGCACCCGCCAGTTGACATCAGTCACCTAGACAAGCGGCAGAAAGAGACAGCCAAGAAGATGTTATATAAATAATCAGCAGTGTTTGCTCGAGACAGCAATGACCTTGGTTGTATTCCAAGCCTGCAATGTCACTCAACCTCAAAGATGACATTCCTGTGCAGAGAGTGTACTCATCAGTCCCGAAGCCATTGTTCCAAGAAGTTAAGGGGTATATTTAGCGCCTCTGTATTGACTACCGCTTGTTAAACCAGAAGACGGTACCTGACAGGCACCATTTTCCCAGAATCAAATACCTAACAGACACGCTTGGTGGCTACTCCTGGTTCAGCACCTTAGACCAGGGTAAAGCCTACCATCAAGCACATGGCTGAGCTCTTTAATCACCACTTCATTAAGTCAGGATTCCTATTTGACTCAGGCATGCCTCCTTGCCAGTCCAACATTTCCTCATCTCCCACCCCTTCTAATGCGACTATCCCCGATGCTCCTAACCTCTTTTTCCCCTGCCCCGCTACAAAGTTTCTCCCTGCAGGCAGTCACTGAGTCTGAGGTGATAAGGAAGCTCCTTAAACTTGACCCCCAAAAAACATCTGGGTCAGATGGTTTAGACCCTTTCTTCTTTAAGGTTGCTGCCCCTATCATCGCCAAGCCTATTTCCAAACTTTTTAACCTGTCTTTCCTTTCTGGGGAGGTTTCCATTGCTAGGAAGGCACCCACAGTTCGTCCTTTATTTAAAGGGGGAGATCAAGCTGATCCTAACTGTTATAGGCATATTTCTGTTTTGCCCTGTATATTAAAAGTGTTGGAAAAACTTGTCAATAATCAATTGACTGGCTTTCTTGATGTATATACAGGGCCTTGCGAAAGTATTCGGCCCCCTTGAACTTTGCGACCTTTTGCCACATTTCAGGCTTCAAACATAAAGATATAAAACTGTATTTTTTTGTGAAGAATCAACAACAAGTGGGACACAATAATGAAGTGGAACGACATTTATTGGATATTTCAAACTTTTTTAACATTGGGCATGCAAAATTATTCAGCCCCTTTACTTTCAATGCAGCAAACTCTCTCCAGAAGTTCAGTGAGGATCTCTGAATGATCCAATGTTGACCTAAATGACTAATGATGATAAATACAATCCACCTGTGTGTAATCAAGTCTCCGTATAAATGCACCTGCACTGTGATAGTCTCAGAGGTCCGTTAAAAGCGCAGAGAGCATCATGAAGAACAAGGAACACACCAGGCAGGTCCGAGATACTGTTGTGAAGAAGTTTAAAGCCGGATTTGGATACAAAAAGATTTCCCAAGCTTTAAACATCCCAAGGAGCACTGTGCAAGCGATAATATTGAAATGGAAGGAGTATCAGACCACTGCAAATCTACCAAGACCTGGCCGTCCCTCTAAACTTTCAGCTCATACAAGGAGAAGACTGATCAGAGATGCAGCCAAGAGGCCCATGATCACTCTGGATGAACTGCAGAGATCTACAGCTGAGGTGGGAGACTCTGTCCATAGGACAACAATCAGTCGTATATTGCACAAATCTGGCCTTTATGGAAGAGTGGCAAGAAGAAAGCCATTTCTTAAAGATATCCATAAAAAGTGTCGTTTAAAGTTTGCCACAAGCCACCTGGGAGACACACCAAACATGTGGAAGAAGGTGCTCTGGTCAGATGAAATCAAAATTGAACTTTTTGGTAACAATGCAAAACGTTATGTTTGGCGTAAAAGCAACACAGCTGAACACACCATCCCCACTGTCAAACATGGTGGTGGCAGCATCATGGTTTGGGCCAGCTTTTCTTCAGCAGGGACAGGGAAGATGGTTAAAATTGATGGGAAGATGGATGGAGCCAAATACAGGACCATTCTGGAAGAAAACCTGATGGAGTCTGCAAAAGACCTGAGACTGGGACGGAGATTTGTCTTCCAACAAGACAATGATCCAAAACATAAAGCAAAATCTACAATGGAATGGTTCAAAAATAAACATATCCAGGTGTTAGAATGGCCAAGTCAAAGTCCAGACCTGAATCCAATCGAGAATCTGTGGAAAGAACTGAAAACTGCTGTTCACAAATGCTCTCCATCCAACCTCACTGAGCTCGAGCTGTTTTGCAGGGAGGAATGGGAAAAAATGTCAGTCTCTCGATGTGCAAAACTGATAGAGACATACCCCAAGCGACTTACAGCTGTAATCGCAGCAAAAGGTGGCGCTACAAAGTATTAACTTAAGGGGGCTGAATAATTTTGCACGCCCAATTTTTCAGTTTTTGATTTGTTAAAAAAGTTTGAAATATCCAATAAATGTCGTTCCACTTCATGATTGTGTCCCACTTGTTGTTGATTCTTCACAAAAAAATACAGTTTTATATCTTTATGTTTGAAGCCTGAAATGTGGCAAAAGGTCGCAAAGTTCAAGGGGGCCGAATACTTTCGCAAGGCACTGTAGTATTCTCCCGGGTATGCAATCTGGTCTCCGCGCAGGTTATGGATGTGTCACTGCAACCTTAATGGACCTTAATGTCACCATTGCCCTTGATATTGTGCTGTTATTTTTATTGACTTGGCCAAAGCTTTTGATATGGAAGACCAATCCATTCTTGTGGTATTGATGTATCTGAGGGGTTGTTGGGCTGGTTTGCTAACAAACTCTCTCAACGAGTGCAGTGTATAAAGTCAGAAAATCTGCTGTCTCAGCCACTGCCTGTCACCAAGGGAGTACCCCAAGGCTCAATCCTAGGCCCCACACTCTTCTAAATTTACATCAACAACATAGCTCAGGCAGCAGGAAGCTCTCTCATCCATTTATATGCAGATGATAGTCTTATACTCAGCTGGTCCCTCCCCGGATTTTGTGTTAAATGCTCTACAACAAAGGTTTCTTAGTGTCCAACAAGCTTTCTCTTCCCTTAACCTTGTTCTGAACACCTCCAAAACAAAGTCATGTGGTTTGGTAAGAAGAATGCCCCTCCTCCCACAGGTGTTATTTCTACCTCTGAGGGTTTAGAGCTTGAGTACTTGGGAGTATGGCTAGATAGTGCACTGTCCTTCTCTCAGCACATACCAAAACTGCAGGCTAAAGTTAAATCTCACTTGGTTTCCTCTATCGTATTTGTGCCTCTTTCACCCCAGCTGCCAAACTAATCCTGATCCAGATGATCATCCTAGCCATGCTAGATTACAGAGACATAATTTATAGATTGGCAGGTAAGGGTGCTCTCGAGCGACTAGGTATTCTTTACCATTCGGCTATCATATTTGCCACCAATGCTCCTTATAGGACACATCACTGAACTCTATACTCCTCTGTAAACTGGTCATCTCTGTATACTCATCGCAAGACCCACTGGTTGATGCGTATTTATAAAACCCTCTTTAGGCCTCAATCCCCCCTATCTGAGATATCTACTGCAGCACTCATCCTCCACATACAACACCCGTTCTGACAGTCACATTCTGTTAAAGGTTCCCGAAGCACACATCCCTGGGTCGCTCCTCTTTTCAGTTCGCTGCAGCTAGTGACTGGAACAAGCTGCAACAAACACTCAAACTGGACAGTTAAATCTCAATCTCTTCATTCAAAGACTCAATTATGGACACTTACTGAGAGTTGTGGCTGCTTTGTGTGATATATTGTTGTCTCTACCTTCTTGTCCTTTGTGCTGTTGTCTGTGCCCAATAATGTTTGTACCATGTTTTGTGCTTCTCCATGTTGTGTTGCTACCATGTTGTTGTTATGTTGTGTTGCTACCGCACTGTGATGTCATGTGTTGCTGTCTTGCCTTAGGTCTTAGGTCTCTCTTTATGTAATGTTGTGTTGCCTCTCTTGTTGTGATCTGTGTTTGTCCTATATTTATATTGTATTTAAAAACAAAATATCTCAGGCCCCCTCCCATCATTATAAATAAGAATTAGTTCTTAACTAACTTGTCTTGTTCAATTTAAAAAATGACTCAATCTCGGTCTTCAAAGTTTGAATCTGATCCATATGCACCTTCATCAGATGAACAGAACGGTACCGCCCTGAGCCCCCATCGATTACAGTGGCCTATGAGAGAAATGGTAGACAAATTAAGAAATCAAAGTGACCCCAACACACAAATGCTGCGTACACATTTTAAGAATATAGCAAAGCATCTTGTTTACATTCTTTATTGTAATCACAATGTCACAAATTATTTGTATCTACCTTTCCAATTACTTTCAGAGTTTGGGATTTACAAATGTGTGCTTTTCATGTCATTTTTTGTTCAATCCAGTTCGGATTTAAGTACAACTTTTGAGTGACACCTTTAGTGAGAGGTCTAATGCTTTAATATTTAACTTCTTGGTGACAGGGGGGCAGTATTGAGTAACTTGGATGAATAAGGTGCCCAGAGTAAACCGCCTGCTACTCTGTCCCAGATGCTAATATATGCATATTATTAGTAGTATTGGATAGAAAACACTCTGAAGTTTCTAAAACCGTTTGAATGATGTCTGTGACTATAACAGAACTCATATGGCAGGCGAAAACCTGAGACAAATCCAACCAGGAAGTGGGAAATCTGAGGTTTGTAGTTTCACTTAGGTGATTGCCTATCCAATATGCTGTGTCTACGGGGCCAGATTGCACTTCCCAAGGCTTCCAGCAGATGTCAACAGTCTTTGGAAAGTTGTTTGAGGCTTCTATTGTGGAAGGGGGTCGAATAAGAGCTGTTTCAACAAGTGGACTAGGCTGAGGCCAATCAGTTGTTTACTGCGCGGTCACGCGGGCGCGCTGTTCCTTCTTTTTCCTCTGTAATGAATACGCTATTGTCCGGTTGGAATATTATTGAAGATTTATTATTAAAAGACCCTAAGGATTGATTGTAAACATTATTTGACATGTTTCTACAAACTGCAATGGAACTCTTGACTTTGTCTGGATTTTGCGCTCGCGTATTGTGCCTTTGGAATAGTGAACTAAAAGCGCAAACAAAATGGAGGTATTTGGACATATAGAGTGCCTTGCGAAAGTATTTGGCCCACTTGAACTTTGCGACCTTTTGCCACATTTCAGGCTACAAACATAAAGATATAAAACTGTATTTTTTTGTGAAGAATCAACAACAAGTGGGACACAATCATGAAGTGGAACGACATTTATTGGATATTTCAAACTTTTTTAACAAATCAAAAACTGAAAAATTGGGCGTGCAAAATTATTCAGCCCCCTTAAGTTAATACTTTGAAGCGCCACCTTTTGCTGCGATTACAGCTGTAAGTTGCTTGGGGTATGTCTCTATCAGTTTTGCACATCAAGAGACTGAAATTTTTTCCCATTCCTCCTCGCAAAACAGCTCGAGCTCAGTGAGGTTGGATGGAGAGCATTTGTGAACAGCAGTTTTCAGTTCTTTCCACAGATTCTCGATTGGATTCAGGTCTGGACTTTGACTTGGCCATTCTAACACCTGGATATGTTTATTTTTGAACCATTCCATTGTAGATTTTGCTTTTTGTTTTGGATCATTGTCTTGTTGAAAGACAAATCTCCGTCCCAGTCTCAGGTCTTTTGCAGACTCCATCAGGTTTTCTTCCAGAATGGTCCTGTATTTGGCTCCATCCATCTTCCCATCAATTTTAACCATCTTCCCTGTCCCTGCTGAAGAAAAGCAGGCCCAAACCATGATGCTGCCACCACCATGTTTGACAGTGGGGATGGTGTGTTCAGGGTGATGAGCTGTGTTGCTTTTACGCCAAACATAACGTTTTGCATTGTTGCCAAAAAGTTCCATTTTGGTTTCATCTGACCAGAGCACCTTCTTCCACATGTTTGGTGTGTCTCCCAGGTGGCTTGTGGCAAACTTTAAACGACACTTTTTATGGATATCTTTAAGAAATGGCTTTCTTCTTGCCACTCTTCCATAAAGGCCAGATTTATGCAATATACGACTGATTGTTGTCCTATGGACAGAGTCTCCCACCTCAGCTGTAGATCTCTGCAGTTCACACAGAGTGATCATGGGCCTCTTGGCTGCATCTCTGATCAGTCTTCTCCTTGTATGAGCTGAAAGTTTAGAGGGACGGCCAGGTCTTGGTAAATTTGCAGTGGTCTGATACTCCTTCCATTTCAATATTATCGCTTGCACAGTTGCACAGTGCTCCTTGGGATGTTTAAAGCTTGGGAAATCTTTTTGTATCCAAATCCGGCTTTAAACTTCTTCACAACAGTATCTCGGACCTGCCTGGTGTGTTCCTTGTTCTTCATGATGCTCTCTGCGCTTTTAACGGACCTCTGAGACTATCACAGTGCAGGTGCATTTATACGGAGACTTGATTACACACAGGTGGATTGTATTTATCATCATTAGTCATTTAGGTCAACATTGGATCATTCAGAGATCCTCACTGAACTTCTGGAGAGAGTTTGCTGCACTGAAAGTAAAGGGGCTGAATAATTTTGCACGCCCAATTTTTCAGTTTTTGATTTGTTAGAAAAGTTTGAAATTTCCAATAAATGTCGGTCCACTTCATGATTGTGTCCCACTTGTTGTTGATTCTTCACAAAAAAAATACAGTTTAATATCTTTATGTTTGAAGCCTGAAATGTGGCAAAAGGTCGCAAAGTTCAAGTGGGCCGAATACTTTTGCAAGGCACTGTATATGGACGTAATCGAACAAAACTAACATTTCTTGTGGAATGTGGAGTCCTGGAAGTGCATTCCGACGAAGATCAGCAAAGGTAAGTGAAGATTTATAATGCTATTTATGACTTTTGTTGACTCCACAATTTGGCGGGTAACTGTATGGCTTGCTTTTGTGGCTGAACCTGTTCTCAGATTATTGAATATTGTGCTTTTGCCGTAAAGCTTTTTTGAAATCTGACACAGCGGTTGCATTAAGAACAAGTTTATCTTTAATTCTATGCAAAACATGTATCTTTCATCAAAATTTATGATGGGTATTTCTGTTATTTGATGTGGCTCTCTACAATTTCTCCAGATGTTTTGGAGGCATTTCTGAACATGGCACCAATTTAAACTGAGGTTTATGGATATAAATATGAACTTGATCGAACAAAACATACTTGTATTGTGTAACATTGAGTCCTGGGAGTGTCATCTGATGAAGATTGTCAAAGGCTAGTGATTCATTTGATCTATATTTCTGCTTTTTGTGACACTCTCTTTGGTTGGAAAATGGCTGAATGCTTTATGTTCTGCTTTCGCCGAAAAGCCTTTTTGAAATTGGACACTGTGGTTGGATTAACGAGAAGTGTATCTTTAAAATGGTGTAAAATACTTGTATGGTTAAGGAATTTTAATTATGAGATTTCTGTTGATTTGAATTTGGCGCCCTGCAATTTCACTGGCTGTTGGCGAGGTGGGACGCTAGCGTCCCGAACGATCCCAGAGAGGTTAACCTTTTTGGGATAGGGGGCAGAATATCGTCCCCAGAGCTAACTGCCTCATACTCTGTACCAGATGCCAATATATGCATGTTATTATTAGTATTGGATAGAAAACACTCTGAAGTTTCTAAAACTGTTTGAATGATACCTGTGAGTATAACAGAACTCATATGAAAAATCCAACCAGGAAGTGGGTCATCTGAGGTTTGTAGTTTTTCAAAGCTTGGCCTACCGAATACATATTGAGATATAGATGAGGTTGCACTTCCTAGGGCTTCCACTAGATGTCAACCGTCTTTTGAAACTTGAATGAGGATTCTACTATAAAGGAGGGGCTCATGAGACCTGTTTGAGTCAGTGGTCTGGCAGAGAGCCTTGGTCTCATGACAAGCGCTCCCGACACTGTTACCTCTCGTTCCAGTGCTTCTCTGAAGACAAAGGAATTCTCCGGTTTGAACATTATTGATGTTTTATGTTAAAAACATCCTAACGATTGATTCCATACATCGTTTGACATGTTTCTAAAGGACTGTAACGGAACTTTTCGAGTTTTTGTCTGGATGAAGTGCCTGCGCCTCATGAAGATGGATTACGGGACTGAACACGCTAACAACAAGTGGCTATTTGGACATAAATTATGGAACTTTATGGAACAAATCAGCCATTTATTGTCGAACTGGGATTCTTGGGAGTGCCTCCTGATGAAGATCATCAAAGGTAAGTTAATTTTTATGGTGTTGTTTCTAACTTTGTTGATTCCAAAATGGTGGATATTCCTCTGGCTGTTTTGGGCTCTGAGTGCCGATCTCAGATTATGCTTTTTCCGTAAAGTTAAAAAAAAATCTGGCACAGGGGTTGCATTAAGGAGAAGTCTATCTTAATTCTGTGAATAACACTAGTATCTTTTATCAATGTTTATTATGAGTATTTCTGCAAAATCACTGGATGTTTTGGAATCAAAACTACACGTAAGGCACCAATGTAAACTGAGATTTTGGGATATAAATATGCACATTATCGAACAAAACATACATTTATTGTGTAACATGATGTCCTATGAGTGTCATCTGATGAAGATCATCAAAGGTTAGTGATTCATTTTATCTATATTTCTGCTTTTTGTGACTCCTATCTTTGGCTGGAAAAATGGCTGTGTTTTTTCGACTTGGTGGTGATCTAACATAATCATATGTTGTGCTTTAGCTGTAAAGTATTTTTGAAATCGGACACGATGGGTAGATTAACAAGATGTTTATCTTTCATTTGCTGCATTGGACTTGTTAATGTGTGAAAGTTAAATATTTCAAAAAATATTTTTGAATTTCGCGCACTGCCTTTTCAGCGGAATTTTGTCGGAACCCTGCGCTAGAAAGTTTAATGATATATGCCCTCCAAATTCATATCTAAGGGGAATTTTTCGTGACATTATTAGTTACATTGCATTGTTTTCATTTGAACGTGCAGACCGGCACTAAGAACAGCGGGAACGTTTCCCTAGTCTGCGCCATTATTAGTGCAATGCACCTTAAAGTGTTGCTCTGTGCTACCCCGTTGGGTGGGGTGGGGGTCCACAATATTTTGGAGATTATAACGTAAAATGAGCGAGAAAAAGGCCATTCTTGAACATGGGGTGAGACGTTGTTACTAATTTGTAAATAAAGCCAATAAAGTTTGTTATTTAGAATGATTTATTTCTGGTTTTAGAGGGAGATACCTAGATGTGTGGAGTCCAGGAAGTGGATCCCCAGGTGTCAACAGAACCCCCCTTCGGAGAGTGACTCGGGTGAAGCAAGACTGGCTGAAGGTGTGGCGAGTCTGGAAGACATGTTCCCGATGGACCATGAAGTGGCGCCAGAGCACGCCTCTCTAGTGGGCCGGTTCAGCACGGCCCAATTGGAGGATCCCAACCTGGCCAGCGCTCTCCAGCAGGTGACCATGGTGGACGGAAAGTCAGATCACCTACGCCCATTTTTCTTTAAAGAAGAAATTGCTGTATCAGGTTCTGAAGAAGAAAGACACATTTATGGAGTTGTTGTTGGTGCCCTGTCCCTTTGTACAACATGTCCTGCAGTTGGTGCACTCCCACCTTCTTGGGGCTCACCTAAGGATGGAGAAGACCTTAGACCGGATCAAGGCACGATTTTACTGGCTAGGTGTAACGAGAGCAATGGAAGACTACTGCCGCAGTTGCCCGGAGTGCCAGCAGGTGGTGCTAAAACCACACTTCTGCAGCCCCTTAATTCCCCTACCCATTGCTTCCGTCCCTTTCAGCAGGATCGCAATGGACCTGGTGGGACCTCTACCGAAGAGCAACCGAGGGCAACAATACATCATGTTGATTCTGGATTATGCCACCAGGTAGCTGGAAGCCATTCCCCTGTGCACCATGGCCACCAATGGAATTTCACATGAGTTAGTCATGCTGTTCTCCCAAGTAGGCATCCCCGACGAGATATCAACCAACCAGGGAACCCCGTTCATGTCACGAATCATGAAGGATCTCTTCAACTAATGAAAAATAACCCAGTTACGCACCTCAGTGTATCACCCGCAGACCGATTGGTTGGTGGAAAGATTCAATCAAAACCTGAAGCAGATGCTAAAGAAGGTGATAGAGCCGTATGGAAAGAATTGGGTCCAGCTGCTACCCTCCCTAATGTTCTCGATCCGAGAAGTGCCCCAAGTTTTAACAGGATTCTTTCCCTTTGAACTCCTGTACGGGAGACGACCCCGAGGACTGCTGGCCATGGCTAAAGAAGCCTGGGAACAGCAACCATCGCCCCATCAAACCATGGTGGAACACATAGAAGATATGAGAGACCAGATAGCAACCCTGTGGCCCCGGTACGGTAACACATGCTGGAGGTCCAAGTGTGGGGCACAACAACGAGCCTTCCAGCCAGGAGACAAAGTGTTGGTGTTGATCTCCACCTCATAATGTAAGTTTTTGGCCCGATGAAACGGCCCATACGAAGTCCTGGAGAAGGTGGGGGAAGTTAACTATAGGGTCAGACAGCTGGGACGTAGGCATCTGACCCAGATTTACCATGTGAATTTGTTAAGAAATGGAATGCACGTGATGTACTCTACTCTATATTCCCAAAGAAGGCAACCACAGAGACCAAGCCGGCGGAGGTGCCACTGGGGAACCAGGATGTGTTCTCCAGTGAACCAGAACACCGATCTGGTACAGCACAGTATCATCACCGAACCCGGGAAAAAGGTGTGGTTGAGACGATACCGCATACCGGAAGCAAGGAGAGAGGCCATCAGGACAGAAGGTAAAGAATGATGTTGGAAGCTGATATTATCGAAGAGTCGAAAGTGAGTGGTGCAGCCCCAGTGTTGGTGCCGAATCCAGACGGCACTATTCACTTCTGTAATGATTTTAGAAAGGTAAATGAAATGTCAAAATTTGACGCCTACCTCATCCCCCGAATTGATTAACTAATTGAACGGCTAAGGACCGCCTGATTTATAAGCACGCTCGACCTGATGAAGGGTTATTTGCAGATGCTCTTAGCTCCCGAGGCGCGGGAGAAAACTGCTTTCGCCCCCCTGACGGGCTGTTCCACTACAAGAAGCTGACCTTTGGGTTGCACCGGGCCCCGGCCACCTTCCAGAGGTTAATAGACCAGATTCTCCATCCCTATGTGGTGGCCTACCTCGATGATATTTTGATCCATGGGAGTGAGTGGGAGACGCATCTAAACGGTATTGCTGGCCTTACAGAGGGCGGGGTTAACAGCTAACCCAAGGAAATGTCGGCTCGGCCTGGGGGGTCTGGGTACCTGGGGTACATAATCGGGAGGGGATGTGTTAAACCCCAGGTGAAGAAAGTGGAGGTGATTTGGGACTGGCCCCGCCCCCTCAACAACAAGCAGGTACTCACGTTTGTGTGATTGACTAGTTACTACCGGAGATTTATTCCCCACTTTGTCTCCCTAGCCAGCTCCCTGTTAGATCTGACCAGGAGCCGTCTGCTCGCCTAGGTGACATAGACCGAGGAGAAAGACGGAGAAAGCCTTCCAAGACCTAAAGGGGGCATTGTGTTCTGGACCTGTGCTGGTGACAACGGACTTCTCGAAACCACTGGTGTTACAGACCGATACGTCCAAAACAGGGGTAGGTACCGTCTTATCACAGCTACAAGAAGGTGAGGAACACTCAGTCGTGCACATTAGCCGGAAGCTGTTGCCGCGGTAACAAAAATATTCCACGGTGGAGAAAGAATGTCTAGCGATCAAGTGGGTGCTGGACACGCTGAAATATTACTTATTGGGACGGCACTTCACCCTTGTAACGGACCATGCACCACTGGTTTGGATGTGACGGAATAAGGACAGTAACACCCGGGTTGGCAGGGAGATGTGAAGGGAGTGGTGATTGAAGGGTGATCTTGCAGCCCGCTGGCTCCACCCCCGAGCCTTATCTGGACTTCCTGTCCCAACGAGGCAGGCCTGTGTGTCATTAAGCCATGGAGTGCTTGGGGATGAAAGAGGAAGCGGGCTGCACAAACAAGGAGAGGACTGAGAGGGAAACCTGTGTTATGGAGAGTGTGAGAAGAGAGAGAATTAGCTGTGTGATTACCCATTGTGACCTGGACTGTCTGATTTCCCCCACTGTGTACCGAACCCGTTTGGCTGAGGACCCGTGTTTTAGGATTACTCCTGGAGAACGGAACGGAGAATGAGAACGCAGTGTGTACTGTGAACTGGTTGCTGAATTCCCCCCTTTCCCACAGTGTGCAAATCTACCCATGGTTATAATTCATGGTTCTTTAATAAAGAAACTATACATAAATAAACTACAAAAACAAGAACCGTGAAAAACCCGAAACAGTCCCGTGTGGTACAAATACTGACACAGGAGACAATCACCCACAAAACCCAACACCAAACAGGCTACCTATATATGGTTCCCAATCAGAGACAATGACTAACACCTGCCTCTGATTGAGAACCATATCAGGCCAGACATAGAAATAGACAAACAAGACATCCAACATAGAATGCCCACTCAGATCACACCCTGACCAACCAAAACATAGAAACATACACAGCAAACTATGGTCAGGGTGTGACATAAGGCCAAAGTTCCTCCGACGCATAATGGTCATATGGGCGGGTATTTCAACAATTTACAACATAATATTTTTTTTTACTGTTGCCTAGGTTTTTAACTTGAACCCATATGTGTGTATCTAATATTTTATGACAAGATGTACCTGTGATTAATTTGGATTGATTTTGCACACAAGGGAATTTAATTGTTTCCACACCCACCATGTGAGCAATGGTCATGTGAGGTGAAATGTGTATATTTTGGGAAGTGGGCACTTAGTTTGTTTGTTTGAACTGATGAAGATCCGTTTCAGATCGAAACGTTGTCAATAAAACTGGGATTTGGGAGATTTAACAGTGTCTGAGCCTCCATGTTCTTTACTGAAATAAAAGATCCCAGAAATGTCCCATACACACAAAAAGCTTATTTCACACAACCGGAGACCACGTGTATGGCGTTGTATGGGCGAGCCGTTTGCTTCTGTCAACGTTGTGAACAGAGTGCCCCATGGTGGCATTGGGGTTATGGTATGGGCAGGCATAAACTACGGACAACGAACACAATTTAATTTTATTGATGGCAATTTGAATGCACAGCGATACCATGACAAGATCCTGAGGCCCATTGTCGTGTCATTCATCCTCCGCCATCACCTCATGTTTCAGCATGATAATGCACAGCACCATGTCACAAGGATCTGTACAATTCCTGGAAGCTGAAAATGTCTCAGTTTTTCCATGATCTGCATATGCACCAGATATGTCACCCATTGAGCATGTTTGGAATGCTCTGGATCGACGTGTACAACAGTGTGTTCCAGTTCCCGCCAATATCCAGCAACTTCGCACAGCCATTAAAGAGGAATGGGATAACATTCCACAGGCAACAATCAACAGCCTGATCAACTCTGTGAAGGAGATGTGTCACGCAAAGAAATGGTGGTCACACCAGATACTGACTGGTTTTCGGATCCACGCCCCTACTTTTTTTTTTAAAGGTATCTGATACCAACAGATGCAAATCTGTATTCCCAGTTGTGAAATCCATAGATTAGGGCCTAATGAATTTATTTTAATTTACTGATTTCCTCATAGGAAATGTAACTCAGTAAAATATTTTAAATTGTTCCATATTGTGTTTATATGTTTGTTCCGTATGAATTAATTGCATTCATTATTACACCATGCCATCAATTGTCAGTTCTAAAAATGTGTTTTTCTTTTCTAGGCTCATCTATTTTCCTGCATGTTTATGACAGTTGGTGGTTGGAGAAGGTCTCTGTTGCCGCTGAGCTGAAGGAGCGTTTATTAATCCTGCTGTAGGGCTCATTGCGGCCAGCACTAGTAATTCAAACAAATGACTTAAATGAACGAGTCACTCAGATAAACAAATCATAACTCTCGAGTCAGTAAAAAGAGGTCGCGAAATGCACATCATTACAATGACCAGTTGTTTGCAGAAGTGGGAAATAGCGGCAAGGTTGCTGTAGACTCCCACATTCACCAGTTGTCTTTGACAGCTGATTTATGGGATACTAGGCCATACATATGCATGGTAAAATAAGGCTGAGCTTTAGGAGAGGAAAATCCATAGGCCTACAGTTGTAAGGGCAATTGGACATTGGACACAAATGTCAACACTCTTTTACAGGTTTACATATGAGGACTGAACCCTCGCCAGACCCTCGCCAGGCCATTCCACAGAAGCCAGAGGCATGTATGCACGATTGCACATTGAAACTGAGGGGCCATATGCCCATTCATTGGTTAGGAGGGAACTATACAAGATATAGCCTACACAAAAATGTATGCAAACCTATTGCTTTTGGATACCATTTAGAGCATTTGGAGCATGTGGCACTGACATCTCTATAAAACCTCAACTTCACACTATTATTTAACCTCTGCATTCAATTATTTCTTTAAAGCCTAATGCATTCTTATAGGAAATTATTCTAGGCTGTTTCACTGTGGCATGAATGTCATCAGACTTTTCCATTTGGCCTATTTGTTCTCATTGTTGGCCACCAGATGGTGTATGTAGACCATATTTTATCCATTCAGTTGCACAGTTTGAAACTATAGTATAAGTAAGAATTGAATCACATTCGAGAGAGACCATTTGGATGAAGTTAGATTGATTTATTTTTTAAAGAAATAAATGTGCATTATATGAAACCTACACAGCCTGACATAGTGTAGGGCAATTTACAACATTTACAGTTTTCCTTCTTCCAATAAGCTGGTAATTGAAATGTTAGTAGAATGTTAATTTCGGCTATAGGCTACACTATAGTGTGTAAGTATGACATGTGTAGACAGCCTGGAGAAGGATGTTCAGGAGGTCAGTGTGTCTGCTCTAAGCAAACAGGAAGAGACTAGACCAGAGATAGTTAAAGGGAAAGAGAACCACTATGTCTACCAACGTTTATGTCACTGACTGGGAAAAAATGTTACAACCAGGGTCAATATCACTTCAACAGTGCCTCTTCTTGTGTTCTCTCCAATGGTCTGGGAAATTAAAGTGAATCCAAAATGTTTTCAAAGGGCCATCCAACGTTGTTGTCTGTTAACAGTAATGGCAGTCCTTTATTTTCGCCCACTGATAATTAAGGAACCTCTATTATATCAAAGGAGAGCTGCAAGAATTTGACAAGAGTCATTTCAAAAACTTTCTAACCAATGAACTATTATTGGATTATTTGGAGCATTCAGTCTCTTGCCATGTTCATTCATACTCGCATGGGCTGAAATGTCCTCCTTGGCTTGCCAAGTGACCTTTGAATCCCCCATTTGTTCTAAAACAGGTATTATTAGATGTCTTAGCCACCACCACCATTTTGTGTTGGTATTTATCTTCGCTGTGCTATGTGGATGAGAGACACTGGCGGGTTATGAGTCAGGTTTTGCCACTGAGACTCGAGTCCTGCAGACACAGCCTGGCTAAGTCTTGCTCCGGGGACGAGACCTCATGGCCGGCTGTGAAATTCCAGACCCAGTCGCGAGGGTGTTTGGGACAGAGAAGGGTTTCGGGAGCGAAGGTCTTTAAGTTGCCCTTCCAGGTGCAGAAGCTTCCACTGACCACCTCTCTCGGTCCTCTTGTCTGTAAACCCAGTTTTCACGCACATTGGAGTTCTGAGGGCAGCACTGCCTCGAAGGCAGAAACAAATGTTGTCGATTGGTTAAAGTTAGTGTAAGGGGTTGGGTGAAGTTTAGTAAATAAATAAATTGGTTAAGTTTAGGGGTTGGGATGAGGTTAGAAAACAAAAAACAAACCAGCGACCTTGAGTATGGCAACCCACGTCTATCTGCAATTAATATTCAAGGTACACAAGCTTGTAACGAAAGGAGAGTTTAGACTGACCATTGTGGAAATAATACAGTCAACTGTGAGAGAAAAAAAGAAAGCGATGAAAAACTCTCTTTTTTTGCCATCACCAGCTTGGGTAAACCTTCCCTGAAACGTACAGGTCAATATTTGCCAGCGGCGGAAACGTGATCATCTCTAAAGCAGGCCTAGCAGGAATACAGTCAGTGCCACAGAATGCCTTTTGCGGTTAATGGCGAGAGAAGAGAGAAGGTGTGTGTGTGTGTGTGTTTGTTTACGTCCCACTGGGCAGCCCATGTATTTTCAACATTGGCATTTTGGTAATATTTGGTTGAGCTCTTGATCAAGGAGAATTCAACCTTTATTCACCCACTCAAAAAGACAGCCAGAAGTTAGCTGAATTCCCAGTGTTATCACTGCGCTTTCAACCATTTAAAAGCACAAAGTTCAAATGGGAATACAATGTCAAATATTTTGTATTTATATAACAGCTTAATGTTAGCACTGTGCTTCATCTAATAGCACATCCAAATGACATGGATTGCAGTTGAGATTGAATGAAAAGTATGATTATTATAGCAATTGTGAAAATCTACACCAATGCATGGAATCTTGAACATGCACACTTTTAAAGATTACACAAGAAGACATTGCTAGTTACATTAAGCCTTCTGTAATGTGGCCATGGATGTGTTACTCGTTTTAAGGTTGAATAAATACTGTTACATTAGTTTGTAAGATAGTGTTAACTTTCGGCTATTTACTGTATTACAAAAGTATTATTGAATTGTGTTTGGTTGACAACGCAAACAAATATCAACATTTCAAGGATATCTAATGCTTGGATAGATTCATCTGAACCACTGGTTAAATCATATTTTTTTTACTTACATTTTGGGTTTAGTTGGAGACGTGAATCCAACATATAGTTTGTTAAAACATGTCAACAAGTTAATAGGCTATTTACTGTGTTGCAAAAGTGATACTGAATTGTGTTTGGTTGTCAATTCAACCAAATATCAACATTAATTCCAGTTTTTCTACAAATTTATAATTGATACAGTACTTTTAGAAAGTATTCACACCCCTTGACTTTTTCCACATTTTATTGTGTTAGAGCCTGAATTTAAAATGGATTCAATTTAGATTTTGTGTCACTGGCCTATACACAAGTTAAATAAAGGTTCAACATTTTTTTAATAAAAAAAACAATACCCCATAATGTCAAAGTGTAATTATGTTTTTATACATTTTTACAAATTAATTTAAAATGAGAAGCTGAAATGTCTTGAGTCAACATGTTTTCAACTTCTTTGTTATTGCAAGCCTAAATAAGTTCAGGAGTAAAAATGTGCTTAAGTCACATACTAAGTTGCATGGACTCTGTGTGCAACAATAGTGTTTAACATGATTTTTGAATGACTACCTCATCTCTGTACCCCAGACATACAATTATCTGTAAAGTCCCTCAGTCGAACAGTGAATTTCAAACACAGATCCAACCACAAAGACCATGGAGGTTTCCAATGCCTCGTAAAGAAGGCCACCTATTGGTAGATGGGAGAAAAAAGCAGTCATTGAATATCCCTTTGAGCATGGTGAAGTTATTAATTACACTTTGGATGGTGTATCAATACACCCTGTCACTACAAAGATGCGGGCGTCCTTCCTAACTCAGTTGCCAAAGAGGAAGGAAATCACTCAGGGATTTTCCCACAAGGCTAATGTTGACTTTAAAACAGTTACAGAGTTTAATGGCTGTGATAGGAGAAAAGTGAGGATGGATCAACAACATTGTAGTTACTCCACAATGCTAACCTAAATGACAGAGTGAAAAGAAGGAAGCCTGTACATAATACAAATATTCCAAACATGTATCCTGTTTGCAATATGGCACTGAAGTAAAACTGCAAAGAAATTGGCAAAGAAATGAACTTTATGTCCTGAACACAAAGCGCTATGTTTGGGGCAAATCGAACACAACACTTCACTGACTACCACACATAATATTTTTAAGCATGATGTTGGCTGCATCATGTTATGGGTATGCTTGTCATCGGCAAGGACTAGAGAGTTTTTGGTGATACAAATAAATGGAATAGGATAACCTGGTTCGGTCTGCTTTCTAACAGACACTGTGAGACAAATCCACCTTTCAGCAGGACAATAACCTAAAACACAAGGCCAAATATACACTGGAGTTGCTTACCAAGACAACTCATGTTCCTGAGTGGCCTAGTTACAGTATTGACTTAAATCCACTTCAAAATATATGGCAAGACATGACAATGGCTGTCTAACAATGATCAACAGCCAACTTGACAGAGCTTGAAGAGTTTTTAAAAGAATGTGCAAATATTGTACAATCCAGGAGTGCAAAGCTCTTAGAGACTCACCCAGAAAGACTCAGGAGCCATAATCACTGCCAAAGATGCTTCTACAAAGTATTGACTGAGGGGTGTAAATACTTACAGTATGTAAATTAGATATTGCATTTTTTTAAAATGTGCAAACATTTCTAAAAACATGTTTTCACTTTGTCGTTATGGTGTATTGTGTGTAAATGGGTGAGAAAAAAAACATTTAGAATTCAGGCTGTAACACAACAAAATGTGGAATACGTCAAGGGTTAAGAATACTTTCTGAAGGCACTGTATATGTTTTGTCTATTTATTGTTGAACTCTAGGTTGAATTGAAACAATAGCTGTTGATGACTTTGCAAATCATCAAGTCAACTCAATCATCAAGTTTGCAGATGACACAACCATAGTAGGCCTGATTACCAACAATGACGAGACAGCCTACAGGGTGGAGGTGAGAGACCTGGCGGAGTGGTGCCAGGAAAATAACCTTTGCCTCAACGTCAACAAAACGAAGGAGCTGATCGTGGACTTCAGGAAACAGCAGAGGGAGAATGACCCATCCACATTGATGGGACCGCAGTGAAGAAGGTGGAAAACTTCAAGTTCCTCAGCGTACACATCACTGACGATCTGAAATGGTTCACCCACACAGACAGTGTGGTGAAGAAGGCGCAACAGCGCCTCTTCAACCTCAGGAGGCTGAAGTAATTTGGCTTGGCCCATAAGACCCTCACAAACCTTTACAGATGCACAATTGAGAGCATCCTGTCGGGCTGTATCACCGCGTGGTACGGAAACTGCACCAACCGCAACCGTAGGCCTCTCCAGAGGGTGGTGCGGTCTGCCAAACGCATCACCGGGGGCACACTGCCTGCCTTACAGGAAGTGGTGATTTTAGCATGTAAATCTTGGTGGGATAAAAAAAAGAAGTGGGATGCATGCCAGCAAAGCCACTACACAACACAACATTAAACAATACATGAATTGCACTATAACGGTGACAAACGGTGCCCACAAACTATTAGGGCCTACATAAGCTGTCCCAACAGCAGACTCCCAACAGCGGTTCCAACACCTTACCACTGCTACACCTGGCTCTCAGCGGAGTCATGTCTGGCAGCAAAACAGCTCATTCAGCCACATTTACTGCCTCTTAAAAAGACATAGCTGATATGGCTGACTTGCTGAAACAAATGTGGTTTTAACTGACAATTGACATGTACAAACTATGGCATAAGGGGATGACAAGCAGATAAGAGGCAATCCGTAACTTCGATTAAGACATAATGAGCGAGCTAGGACGGACGTAGTCAATATAACTATATGCTCAGCACTTTTGAAGTGTACAGCGACAGAATTCAGACATGGGCCGTTCTTACAGTGTTCTCCCTGTACACCAATTCAGAACCGTAGGATAAATAAAGGGGACATATAAGTAGACAATGAAAACTCTTTCAATATTCGATGATTACATTTCTCAAAAACAGGTTATAGGCTACATGTGCACCACCAAGTCAAAACAGTAGGTGAAATTAAGAGGTGAAAATATTTCAAATTATTAGGGTGAGGCACATGGGCTCCTAACAGCTTACTACACAACATACACTTAGTATACCTTTCTTAGCTACAGTATATATATCTCCCTGGCATATTACATCATTTATGCAGCAGCATACAAGACATTGTTGGACTCTTCTTGTTGTGCTGTGTTCACTTGAACAGGAAGGTGGCGCGACGGTCCTTCGTGGGCAAGTTTTGTCATCAAACTTTGTCATAAAAGTCTGGAATTCTCTGGATTTATGGTGCTTTCAAGACAACTGGGAACATGGAAAACAAGTTTAATCATGATGACGTCAGTGATCTTCAGGTCGCAGCTCTAGAAAGAGGCCTGTGTTCCTAATTACAATTCTGAGTAAGATGAAAGTTCAAAATGTATTTTCCCAGGAGTAGCTCGTTTTTCCAGAGTTCCAAGTTGTCTTGAACTCACTAAAGTCCGATTTTGCAGTTCTGAGTTAACAGCTGTTTTGAACTTGGCATAAATCATGCTTCATTGACAGCATGGCCAATGTTGAATGTTTATCATTTAAAACTAGGAAAAGAGACCCTTAATCTTAGACTTGGAACAGCACAGCCACTCCACTGAATAGCAGGCTAATGATTGCTTTACCCACTGATTCCTTCCAAACCACTCATTGTTGAATTTACGATTTCCAACTTGTCGTGTAGTGTTTCAATCCAATGGCCGATGAGCACCGATACGTTTTATCTATAATTTCTCTTCGTTATTTCTCTTCATATGACAAGGATTAAAAAGGATTTGCCAGTAGATTGTCGACTTGATTCATTATGATGACTGCTAGCTAAGATTTTGAAAGTATGATGTTGACATGATCAGTCCAATCAAAGCTACTGTTGATATAACGTGATTTGACGTCATTTTATCTGTGGCCAATGACCTTGAGCCTTCTTGGATGGGCACTTCTAATGTAACTCTATGGCAGCACCCAAGGGGCTAGAGTGCTTGTGCTCTACCCTATGAGTGACAGAACACTGAGTCAATCACAGCGCAAAGCTCCATATTTTCTGCTGGCTTGCCCCACCACCACAGAATTCACTGCATTCTGGAGCTGCATTTTGGAGCTCCCTTACTCAAGAAAACAAAAAAGAGACCATGTTTGTATGCAGCTTTATTTACCCAATGCAAACTAATATGTGACACGTATTAATGCCAAAATAACATGCTAAACAGGCAAGCCGTTTTATTTATTTTTTCTAAAAATGTGGGGCTCAAAACAGGGCTCTGAATGACGGGTCGCCACTGTCTCCAGGACACCTACAGCACCCGATATTACAGGAAGGACAAAAAGATCATCAAGGATATCAACCACCCGAGCCACGACCTGTTCACCCTGCTATCATCCAGAAGGTGAGGTCAGTACTGGTGCATCAAAGCTGACCGAGAGACTGAAAAACAGCTTTTATCTCGAGGCCATCAGACTGTTAAATAGTCATCACTACCCGGTTACTCAACCCTGCACCTTAGAGGCTTCTGCCGCATATAAATAGACATGGAATCACTGGTCACTTTAATAATGGAACACTAGTCACTTTAATACTGTTTACATACTGTACAGTATATCATGTATTCTATTCTACTGTATTTTAGTCAATACCACTCCGACATTGCTCGTCCTAATATTTATATATTTCTTAATGACATTATTTTACTTTTAGATTTGTGTGTATTGTTGTGAATTGTTAAATATTACTGCACTGTTGGAGCTAGGAACACAAGCATTTCACTACACCCGCAATAGCATCTACTAAATATGTGTGACCAAATAAATGTTATTTTATTTGATTTGAAATGCTATAGAGGCCTAAATAGTATCATTGATGATACATGACTCATAAAGTATGGGTTACATTTAATTTGCTCTTATGATCCTACCCTTTGTAATTACTTTGATAGTAACAGTGAATATATTTTCTTATTACGTAAGAGACCTCTTAAAACCCTAGATGGCAGACCAAAATAAAAGCTGTAGATAGATCAACTCTCCAGTAGGAGGTGCTGCCCAGTTTTTAGTTTTTTTCTGAGAGTGGATATAACGTTGAAGACCTGTTGTTGTTTCAAAGGTAGAAATTCAACATTTTATGTAAGGTTGGTCTATGCTGAAAATTGGTCACATGGATGACATAATCCCAGTGGTGGAAAAAGTACCCACTTGTCATACTTGAGTAAAAGTAAAGATACCTTAATAGAAAATGACTCAAGTAAAAGTGAAAGTCATCCACTAAAATACTACTTCAGTAAAAAGTCTAAAACTATTTGCTTATATCAAAAGTAAATGTATAAATAGTTTCAAATTCCTTATATTAAGCAAACCAGACGGCACCATTTTAATAATATTTGTTTTAATTTACAGATAGCTATGGACACACTCCATCCCTCAGACATAATTTACAGATAGCTAGGGGCACACTCCATCCCTCAGACATAATTTACAGATAGCTAGGGGCACACTCCATCCCTCAGACATAATTTACAGATAGCTAGGGGCACACTCCATCCCTCAGACATAATTTACAGATAGCTAGGGGCACACTCCATACCTCAGACATAATTTACAGATAGCTAGGGGCACACTCCATCCCTCAGACATAATTTACAGATAGCTAGGGGCACACTCCATCCCTCAGACATAATTTACAGATAGCTAGGGGCACACTCCATCCCTCAGACATAATTTACAGATAGCTAGGGGCACACTTCATCCCTCAGACATAATTTACAGATAGCTAGGGGCACAATCCATCCCTCAGACATAATTTACAAACGAAGCATGTGTCCGCCAGATCAGAGGCACTAGGGACGAAAAGGGATATTCTATTGATAAGTGTGTGAATTGGACCATTTTCCTGTCTTGCTAAGTATTCAAAATGTAGCGAATACTTTTGGGTGTCAGGGAAAATGTATGGAGTAAAAAGTACATTATTTTCTTTAGGAATCCAGTGCAGTAAAAGTAAAAAGTAATGTAAAGTACAGATGCCCCCCCAAAATTACTTAAGTAGTACTTTCAAGTTTGTTTCCTTAAGTACTTTACATCGCTGCTTAATCCTATGGTTGAAATTTCACCCTCAAAACAACAGTTGATGACTTTTTTCAAATCCATTATATTTTTACAAGTAGATTCACAATACATTGACAGAGTTGATTCAACTAGTTTGTGCCCAGTGTGTGTGTGTGTGTGTGTGTGTGTGTGTGTGTGTGTGTGTGTGTGTGTGTGTGTGTGTGTGTGTGTGTGTGTGTTGAAGGCTAGCATTGGGCATGGTAGTTGTCACTCACACACATTATGCAATATATAGTATTTTCAATGCTCCTATGATGCCCAGACTGTGTAATTGTTATTGTAATTGTGAGATGCAAGGCTCCCTTGCAAAAGAGAACTTGGTCTCAATGGGATATTCTGAAATTCAGCTCAAATCAGAACCTTCAAGAGACAACCAGGGAGCTCTCCTCAACCGATCATCCCACCCTCCTCCTCCCCTCCACCCTATACACCAGACAGCTGAGTCCAGTCTGGAAAAGACAACACAGAAGATCCAAGGGAGGAAGAATCACAAAGTCTCACTTTTTTTGCACATCAGAGCAACTGTTTAGGAGCCGCACTTTCCGATTGCTAATGGAATAAAGTGTTGCTGTTCTGACATTGGAAAGTTTCAGTGGCAACTAATTGCAATGTCTGGCTACTTCAAGGGGCACCATTCTTGCCCACCTAAAGTTGTGGCAGTGGCTCTGAAATTTCCAGATCAGGTCCATTTGTCTACAACAACAACAAAAATGTATATCAATCTGTCTGTCTAATGCATGTCTGTCTAATGCACCTTAATGCATGTCTTCCCTCATCATCTGGTTCCATTCAGCCCTTTAACCACCCATTCACCATGTATCCATTCCTCCATCCCCCCCATCCCATCCATCCATTCATCCACCCCCCCATCCCATCCATCCATTCATCCATCCCATCCATCCATTCCTCCATCCCCCCATCCCATCCATCCATTCCTCCATCCCCCATCCCATCCATCCATTCCTCCATCCCCCCATCCCATCCATCCATTCCTCCATCCCATCCATCCATTCCTCCATCCCCCCATCCCATCCATCCATTCCTCCATCCCATCCATCCATTCCTCCATCCCCCCATCCATTCCTCCATCCCCCCCATCCCATCCATCCATTCCTCCATCCCATCCATCCATTCCTCCATCCCCCCATCCCATCAATCCATCCCTCCATCCCATTCCTCCATCCCCCCATCCCATCCATCCATTCATCCATCCTCCCCATCCCATCCATCCATCCATCCCTTCTACCATTTACTTACTAACTCTAACAGAGGACACAGAAAGTCTCTGGGCCACCTGTAACAGTACCTAACCTGTGGGTATAAGAAGTTATTTTAAGAAAGCCTCTTTTCTCTCTTTTTGACTTCTCTTTTGAGGCAGCAGGACTGAAAATGCTCTGGGGCTACTTGTGCACATAATCTGTGCAGACACTGGCCCTGTTTGCCCAAGCCTGGCCTGGCATGCCTTGGCATGGAGTTAGACATTGGAGTGAAAACACATTCAGCAATGTGCAGTGGTGGAAAAACTACACAATTGTCAAAAGGAAAGATACCTTTAATAGAAAATGACTCAAGTAAAAGTCACCCAGTAAAACATCTAAAAGTATTTGGTTTTAAATATACTTAAGTATCGAAAGTAAATGTAATTGCTAAAATATACTTAAGTATCAAAAGTAAAAGTATAAATAATTTCATATTCCTTATATTAAGCAAACCAGACGGCACGATTTTCTTTTTTTTTAAAATTTATGGATAGCCAGGGGCACACTCCAACAGACATCATTTACAAATGAAGCATTTTTGTGTTTAGTAAGTCCACCAGATCAGAGGCAGTAGGGATGACCAGGGATGTTCTCGTGATAAGTATGTGAATTGGACCATTTTTCTTCTCCGGCTAAGCATTCGAAATGTAACAAGTACTTTTGGGTGTCAGGAAAAATGTATGGAGTATAAGTACATTATTTTGGGGGGGAATGTAGTGGAGGAAATAGTAATGTAAAGTACAGATACCCCAAAAACTACTAAAGTAGTACTTTAAAGTATTTTTACATAAGTACTTCACACAACTAGAAATGTGGCACTTTTATCTTCTCCAAAACGTTGTAGTGCCCACAACTGTACTGTACATCCCCAAAACCCCTTGACAAGCTCATCGAAAGGTGAGCAAGACTGTAGAGCAAAAATGCAATTCTATGGAGTAAGAGTTTGACAATGCATGGTTTATGTTATCAATACCACAATATACCGTACATAATCTGTCAACACTTTTCCCAAAAGATAAACAATGAAAATAGGTGTTACAACAGGGTGAGTGATCTTTAAGGATTGAAATATACAATTATTAATTTGATTATTTAAAAATTACAATACATACCTGACTGCCTAATATAGCCTATTACATGCGGTGCATTAATAAAGTATTCAGACCCCTTACCTTTTTCCATATTTTGTTACGTTACAGCCTTATTCTAAAATGAAAAAAATAAATAAAACATCTCACAATCTATAAGCAATACCACACAATGACAAAGTGAAACTAGTTTTTGTAATTTTTGAAAATCTATTAATAATAAAAAGCAGAAATACCTTCTTTACATAAGAATTCAGACCCTTTGCTATGAGACTCCAAATTGAGCTCAGGTGCATCCTGTTTCCATTGATCATCCTTGAGATGTTTCTACAACTTGATTGGAGTCTACCTGTGAACAATTAAATTGATTGGACATGATTTGGAAAAGCACACGCCTGTCTATATAACGTCCCACAGTTGACAGTGTATCTCAGAGCATAAACCAAGCCATGAGGTCGAAGGAGTTGTCTGAAGGAATTGGCCTCAGTAATTGGCCGCCCTGCCAAACTGAGCAATTGGGGGGGGGGGGGCTTGGTCATTGAGGTGACAAATAACCCGATGGTCAATCTGACAGAGCTCTTCTGTGGAGATGGGATAACCTTCCAGAATGACAACCATCTATGCAGCACTCCACCAATCAGGCCTTTATGGTAGGGTGGCCAGACGGATGCCACTCCTCAGTAAAAGGCACATGACAGCCTGCTTGGAGTTTGCCAAAAGACACCTAAAGGACTCTGACCATGAGAAACAAGATTCTCTGGTCTAATGAAATCAAGATTCTTTGGCCTGAATGCCAAGTATCACATCTGGAGGAAACCTGCCACCATCCCTAGGGTGAAGCATGGTGGTGGTGGCAGCATCATGCTGTGGGGATGTTTTTCAGCAGCAACGACTGGGAGTCTAGTCAGGATTGAGGGAAAGATGAACAGAGCAAAGTACAGAGAGATCCTTGATGAAAACCTGCTCCAGAGCGCTCAGGACCTCAGACTGGAGCGAAGGTTTACCTTCAAACAGGACAACGACCCTCAGCACACAGCCAAGACAACGCAGGAGTGGCTTCGGGACAAGTCTCTGAATGTCTTTGAGTGGCACAGCCAGAGCCTGGACTTGAACCCAATTGAGCATCTCTGGAGAGAACTGAAAACAGCTGTGCAGAAACTTTCCCCACCCAACCTGACAGAGCTTGAGAGGATCTGCAGAGAAGAATGGGAGAAACTCTCCAAATACAGGTGTGCCAAGCTTGTAGCGTCATACCCAAAATATTCAAGGCTGTAATTGCTGCCAAAGGTGCTTCAACAAAGTACTGAATAAAGGGTCTGAATATTTATGTACAGTAAATGTGATATTTACGTTTGTTTTATTTTGAATACATTTGCAACAATTGAAAACCTGAAAACCTGTTTTTGCTTTGTCATTATCGGGTATTGTGTGTAGATTGATAAATAAATAAAAACAATTTAATACATTTCAGAATAAGGCTGTAACGTAACAAAATGTGGAAAAAGTGAAGGGGTCTGAATACTTTCCGAATGCATTGTACATAGCAAGTGTGCTATCACTATCCAAAATAACAATTTCTTTACATCTGTAAAGAAGGTAAATCTGTAAAGAAGGTAAATCCTGAGCTGATATTTTACTGTTTTAGACATGTGTTTTTGTTATTTTATTAATCTATTATTGTTTTATGGTAAAGTGTATTGGGATTTTAAATGCACCAGTTTTGCTCATTGGGCGATGGGCCCCAGGTAAGGATGTCTTCAAATGCATCCTACTGCTGCTTATTCATTGCTGTAAAAGCTTAATTTCCATGTTTTTCTCAGATAAAAAATTACATCTCACTACAATAGACGAATAGTGCATGAATTGTTAGGCAGACAGAGAAGAGATCAGAGAAAGCAGACAAGCAGACAGACAGGCAAATATAAAAGGAAAAACAATAGTCTGTCAAACAAATATGGCACGTGTAGAAAGGCATGCAGGACTCCACATTCCATCATGGGTGCAGCAACTCACTAGTCATTGGGTTCTTTATTACAACCACTGATAAATTAAATCACCAATCATGCTACAAGTACATGTTTTTTCTTCATGATCCTTGGATCAATGTTCTACTGATAATCGTGTCATCAGACCAGTTTACACACAATGATTCTTTAACCCCAACTAAATGTACTTAGCTAAGTCTTCAGACATCAGTCAAACGAGGGATTCAGGGGAGATTCAAATAGGTCATTGGAGATCACTTGAATGGAGCCTTGATATGGATCCATGGCAGGAATCTGGATAAGTGAAGCCATCTGATACAGTGCTGCTCTCACTGTTAGAAGCCATAGATCTGACAGTTCCAGTTCACAAGATGGTCTCTAGTTCCTTTAGAGACAAAGAGCAGCAGGGGTCCTCGTCTCCCAACCGCTGGGGCACAGAGACTGCAGGCTCTGTCTTGGCTCCACCACCACCCCCTTGGATCCCCTCGCTAGCAGCCCTGGGGTTCCTGGGAAAGGCACTAACACCGGCCTCAGCCCCCACCCCAGGCCTCCAAATAACAAGTTTCTGCCTGGGGGTCTCCGTGTTGCTGGGCACGTAACCTGGCAGGTTGGTGAGGGGGTGGAAGGAGGAGGTGAGGCGTGGCTGCCTGCTTCCCCCTCCCCCATTGCTTCCCCCAGCTCCTCCCATCCCGGGGGCCCCTGCCCCATTCAGGGACATTCCTCTGGGATTGGCCACAGTCAGACTCACGCTGTGGGTGGTGGTGTGTGACATCATGCCGCCATAGTAGCAGCTGCCCCCGCCCCCACTGCTGGTCACCCGGGTCTTCTGTTTGAGGTCCAAGGCCAGGCTCCGCCGTAGCCATGCCTTCTTTACCTCCGCCTGCACCTGGGAAGACAGGAATTAAAGTGGAACTGACAGTGTTTAAGCAACATTAAATCGTATAAAAATCTGCTACACTTTCTGACAAGCGAGCACTTAGATATGCTCGTCTTCATAAATTCATTGATTGTTTGGGAATGACAGACTAAGGCAATTGTGAAAATTCTATGGCAATAAACAATGAGAAAGCGGCCGTGTGTTTGGACAAATAATAGACACTGCTGTAAATAAAACCTAATAAAAACATCTGTCTCATCCGGGACCGGAGTCTACGCCGACCGGTGCACCCTAACCAATCAGAGCTACAGTAGCCCTTTATGCAAAAAAGCTATTTGCCACACGGGCCTGCCATCATTCACTTTGAACCGGACTGTGTGTTTACAGGCAGTAGTAACAGCACGACTTTAGATTATTAGAACGCATTTTTTGCAAAAGCCACAAAAATATGTAAATATCACGGGAGTCTTACATTTGGGAACTTTACAGTCCTATTGATCAAACAACCATGAAAAGGTAGGCTCTCTCTCCCTCAGTTATGCACATCAACAACAATATCAAATACTAATAGCAAGAGCAAGATTAGCTCAAATCTAACAAGGGAACATTAGATAATTAGATTAGATGTTCGTAAATTCAGAGCATTGTCAGATAGTCTGTTCGTAAATTCAGAGCGCTTCTCTCTCCAAGCGTTCAGACTGCACACTTAAGTGATAATGCCCGAGAAGCCGGTGTTTGGAGGATATATTGGCACAGGTGTTGTTAGGCCCGAGACGAAACACCTGCTTCGAGGGCATTATCACTTTTATACAACGGGTTACCAACATATTCAAATAATAATTGACACATTTTCATTAAAAACGTTATTTTGTTAAATGTATTCATACTATTTCATCCTTCCACAAGATATAGTTCCGACACAAATCTAGGGTTGCTACCCAAGCCGGCTGGTCATTCATTCTATCGGTTTGGTTGCCAGAGACGCGACCCAGTCTTTTTTTTGTTTTTTTTGTTCTGTATCTATGGACGCGACCCAGTCATTTGTTCTAAGTGTTCCATTGACATACTGGCTGGCAACATTCTTATCCCTTGTTTGCTAGGTAGCCAACTATGGCCTTACAGTCAAGTCAAGCAGTGCAGCCAGAATAACAACAGTAGCTGCATTTACATTTGTTTAAGCTGTTTTCTCACAACATTTATTTCGATACATCCATAATAATGAGCTAAAGAGACACGATTTTGCTTGGCATTAAAATCACGTCAACCTGAAGCTGGAATGACTGCAAAGTAGCTGCACTTCATTTCGTTTGACCTTTTTTCAATTGACATTGCTTTGTATATATCTATAAAAATTATGGCAGCTGATTCATGATTTCGACTGGTTGAGAAATGCTGCCTGTTTGTCTGTTTGTCTCGTCCCGACTCCTGAGATTTTTGCAGTTCGTTCCAGTCATTGGCAGCAGAGAACTGGAAGGAAAGACAACCGAAGGAGAAAATGGCTTTGGGGGTGACCAGTGAGATATACCTGCTGGAGCACGTGCAACGGGTGAGTGCTGCTATGGTGACCAATGAGCTGCGATAAGGCGGGGCTTTACCTAGCAGAGACTTGTAAATAAATGCATAGTCACTTCACCCCTACCTACATGTACAAATTACCTCAACTAACCTGAACCACTGCACAATTATTCGGTACCGGTACCTCCTGTATATAGCCTCGTTATTGTTATTTTATTGTGTTACTTTTAATTATTTTTTACTTAAGTTTATTTGGTAAATATTTTCTCAACTCTTCTTGAACTGCACTGTTGGTTAAGGGCTTGTAAGTAAGCATTTCACGGTAAGGTCTACACTTGTTGTATTTGGCGCTGTGACAAATAAAGTTTGATTTGATGTCACGCCCTGACCATAGAGAGCTTTTTTATTCTCTATGTTGGTTAGGTCGGTGTGTGACTAGGGTGGGTCATCTAGGTGATTATATTTCTATGTTGGCCTGGTATGGTTCCCAATCAGAAGCAGCTGTTTATCGTTGTCTCTGATTGGGGATCATATTTAGGCAGCCATTTCCCCTTTGTGTTTTGTGGGATCTTGTCTATGTATAGTTGCTTGTGAGCACTATAGCAGCTTCACAATTTTGTTTTGCATTTATTGTTTTCTTTGAGTTTCACTTCATAATAAAGAGGATGGAACCATACCATGCTTTATCTTGGTCCACTTATTATAACAATCGTGACATTTGATTAGATTAGTTACATTCATCCGTTTTTGTCCAAAATATTAAGTCATTGAAACTGAAACAGTGCATCCCGAATTGGTGGAGGCAGCAAATAATGTACCAGGCCAGCTGTGATTCACAACCAGATAGCAATATTTTTTGGACTACCAAGAAATGTATTGGTGAATTATATTAATCATGCAATGAACTGCATATACCTTATAATGACAAAGCAAAAAAAGTTTCAGAATTCTTTTCAAATTTATACAAAAAATGCACTGAAATATCACATTTGCATAAGTATTCAAACCCTTTACTCAGTACTTTGTGGAAGCACCTTTGGCACCTCAGTCCCTGCCGCTGAAAAACATCTCCACAGCATGATGTTGCCACCACCATGCTTCACCGTAGGGATGGTGCCAGGTTTCCTCCAGACGTGACGCTTGGAATTCAGGCGTTTCAATTGTTTCTCATGGTCAGAGTCATTTAGGTGCCTTTTGGCAAACTCCAAGCCGAGCTGTCTAGTGCCTTTTACTGAGGAGTGGGTTTCGTCTCGCCACTCTAGCATAAAGGCCTAATTGGTGGAGTGATGCAGAGAAGGTTTTCCTTCTGTAAGGTTCTCCCATCTCAACAGAAGTACTCTGGAGCTCTGTCAGAGTGACCATTGGGTTCTTGGTCACCTCCCTGACCAAGGCACTTCTCCCCCAATTGCTCAGTTTGGATGGGCGGCCAGCTCTAGGAAAGGTTTGTGGTTCCTAACTTCTTCCATTTAAGAATGATGGAGGCCACTGTGTTCTTGGGGATCCTCAATGCTCCAGAAATTCTTTGGTATCTTTTCCCAGATCTGTGCCTCAACACAATCCTGTCTTGGAGCTCTACAGACAATTCCTTCAACCTCTTGGCTTCATTTTTGCTCTGACATGCACTGTCAACTGTGGGACATTAATAGACAGTGTGCCTTTCTTAATCATGTCCAATCAATTGAATTTACCACAGGTGGACTCCAATCAAGCTGTAGAAACATCTCAAGGATGATCAATGGAAACAGGATGCACATTAGCTCAATTTTGAGTCTCATAGCATAGGTATTTTGTTTTTTTAAATTCTTAATACATTTGTAAATATTTCTAAAAACCTGTTATCGCTTTGTCATTATGGGGTAGTGTGTGTAGATTGATGAGGAAAAAATGTATGTAATCCATTTAAGAATAAGGCTGTAATGTAACAACATGTGGAAAAAGTAAAGAGGTCTTAATATTTTCAGAATGCAGCGTATTCTGCCAACAATGTCTGCAAGGAGCCTTACATATGAAACAGCCTACAAGGCAGCATCCTGATTCATCAGCCTGTGAGCATTCCAGGAATAGAGCTCACCCACTCCATACGCACAAAAAGGTTATTTATCTCGAAATTTGTTCACAAATTTGTTTTCATCCCTGTTACTGAGCATTTCTCCTTTGCCAAGATAATCCGCTTCCTTCAACATCATTTTAGAGAATTTGGCAATATGTCCAACCGACCTACAACTTCCGACCACGTGTATTGTGTCATGTGTGAAAGAGGTTTTCTGGTGCCAACATTGTGAACAGAGCCCAACATGGTGGCAGTGAGGTTATGATATGGGCAGGCATAAGCTACGGAAAACAAACACAATGGCCTTTTATCAATGGCAATTTCAATGCACAGAGATACTGTGCCATCCTGAAGCCAATTTATCTGCCACCAACACCTTATGTTTCAGCCTGATAATGCACGGCCCCATGTGACAAGGATCTTTACACAATTCCTGGAAGCAGAAAATGTCCCAGTTCTTCCATGGCCTGCATACTCACCAGACATGTCCCCCATTGAGGATTTTTGGGCTCCACAAGCTCACAGAACGGGACTGCTGAGTCCTAAAGCATGTACTGCATAAACATCGTTTGTCCTTGGTTGAAACAGTCACTACCGAGTTCCAAACGGCCTCTGGAAGACATTTCAGCATAATAACTGTTCGTTGGGAGCTTCATGAAATGGGTTTCCATGGCAGAGCAGCAACACACAAGCCTAAGATCAACATTCGCAATGCCAAGCATCGGTTGGAGTGGTGTAAAGCTCGCCGCCATTGGACTCTGGAGCAGTGGAAACATCTTCTCTGGAGTGATGAATCAAGCTTCACCATCTGGCAGTCCGACAAACAAATCTGGGTTTGGCGGATGCCAGGAGAACGCTACCTGCCCGAATGAATAGTGCAAACTGTAAAGTTTAGTGGAGGAGGAATAATGGTATGGGGCTGTTTCACATGGTTCGGGCTAGGAGCCTTAGTTCCAGTGAAGGGAAATCTTAAACGCTACAGCATACAATGACATTGGAGAGACGATTCTATGCTTCCAACATTGTGGCAACAGTTTGAGGAAGCCCCTTTCCTGTTTCATCATAACAATACCCCAGTGCACAAAGCGAGGTCCATGCAGAAATGGTTTGTCGAGATTGGTGTGGAAGGACTTGACTGGTCTGCACAGAGCCCTGACCTCAACCCCATCGAACACCTTTGGGATGAATTGGAATGGCAACTGCGAGCCAGGCCTAATCGTCCAACATCAGTGCCCGACCTCACTAATGCACATGTGGCTGAATGGAAGTGAGTCCCTGCAGCAATGTTCCAACAGCTAGTGGAAAGCCTTTCCAAAAGAATGGAGGCTGCTGAAGCAGCAAAGGGGGGACCAACTCCATATTAATGCCCCTGATTTTGGAATGAGATGTTCGACGAGCAGATGTCCACATACTTTTGGTCAAGTAGCGTATCTGTGACCAACAGATGCAAATCTGTATTTCCAGTCCTGTGAAATCCATACATTAGGGCCCAATTTATTTATTTACATTTCCTTATATGAACTGTAACTCAGTAAAATCTTGGAAATTGTTGCATGTTGCGTTTATATATTTGTTTAGGATATTTATACACAGTTATGCACACTAACAACCAGTATAGGTAACAAGCTACTTAGCTAACTAGCTAGCTCACAAGACTAGCCAAGTTAGCTGCATTATTCCTTGCATGCGATTGGCTGTAGTCTTTGGGGCACGCAGCTAGGGAGACAATTGCCTGTCAAGCATTGCTCAAGGCTTAAAACATCAGCGCAGCCACAGCGCTCCTTGATTAAGTGATTGTTGTGCATCTGAACAAATTATTAGATGATGTGTGTAACTTTTGATTATATCTTGATCTTGACAAAAACAAGTTTTGTTATGTAGTGATTATGAGATAAGTCGTAACCTCGACATAGGGAAAAACATTTTTTATTCATATGTCCTCTCTGGACTTCCGTAGATATTCAAAATGAGGTAGATTGTTCTGCATTTACCTCCCCATTGCAGAAACAGTAGATGAATGCCACAAAGAATCCCTGAAAGGATAAAAGGGAAAAAGGCCAAGTTTAGATAAAGGAAATACATTCAGTGCTGTTCAATATTTATGAACAGGACATAGGACAGATTTTTAGGATATAACATAAATCTGTCATTAATAGTCATCAACAGTTGATGGACAATAGCCTGCATAAATTTGGCAGATTAGTCTTTTTTCGTCATTAATTTTGTTCTGGAGGCAGCTCTGCAGAGTGGTTTCTAACTGACACAGCCACACAAAAAAACACACTGCTAATCATAATGCCTAACCCTAACCCTTCTTAGGGCTAGGCCCATCTTTTCAAAATTTTTCTCAATTTCCACTTGAATGAATTCGTCAGGCCCTGAAGACAGGATATGCATATAATTGGTACCATTGGAAAGAAAACACTTTGAAGTTTGAAGAAATGTTAAAATAATATAGGAGAATATAACACAATAGATATGGTAGAAGAAAATCCAAAGAAAAACCAACCAGAATTTTTTTGAGAGAGAGACCATCCTCCTAGAATGGCAAGTATAAGGTCATATTGAAAATTAGCTCCCTGGATGCAATTCCTATGGTCTCCACAGGGTGTCAGCAGTCTATGTTCAATGTTTCAGGCTTGTAACTTCAAAAACGAATACGTAATATCAGTTTTAGTACAGGAACACAGTCTTGGAAATACGTGTTTGCGTGTGCCATGAAGACAGGACGCACCTGCTAAAATCGGTTACCTATTGAACATACTTCTTTCCATAAGAAGTATGTTATAGTTTGATTACATTTTAGGCAATCTGAGGAGTAAATAGAAACATATTTTGACTTGTTGAAACAAAGATTAGATTTTCGGATTCCTTTCTCTGCATGTTGAACAACTGGATTACTGAAATCGATGGTGCTAACTAAACAGAATTTTTGGGATATAAAGAAGGATTTTATCTAACAAAACGACACTACATGTTATAGCTGGAACCCTTTGGATGACAAATCAGAGGAAGATTTTCAAAAAGTAAGTGAAAATTTAATCACTATTTGTGAATTTATGAAACCTGTGCCGGTGTAAAAATATTTTGATGTGGGGCGCCATCCTCAAACAATCGCGTGACATGTTTTTGCTGTAATAGCTACTGTAAATCTGACAGTGCAGTTAGATAACAAGAATGTAAGCTTTCAAATCAGGAATTTCGTAAGGACACATATCCCACAGTATGGCATGAAGCCAAATAGTCCCACATTAGATTTTCTGGACATGTCCTAAGTTACATGTTTACTGGGCTCTCATTTTTGATTACTTATCTAGAGCCTTTCATAGAATTCTAGCCCCAGACCCATTGACCGCTCTGTTTGGTACAGTTGATGGGAATAACCACGAAGGGAAAGCTGTCTCTCTTTGTACTCTATTAGCCAAAAGGCTCATATTGCAATTTTGGAAACTGGAGACTGTACCTACCTTTGAAATGTGGTTACGGGATTTAGGGAATGTAATACATATGGAAAAGGATTTAGGGAATGTAATACATATGGAAAAGGATTTAGGGAATGTAATACATATGGAAAAGGATTTAGGGAATGTAATACATATGGAAAAGGATTTAGGGAATGTAATACATATGGAAAAGATTCGATACAATACCTCCAATAGAAGTTCAATGTGTTACAAAATATGGCAGCCGATACTGGATAAATGGTCTAGTCCCGCTTCATAACTGGGTTGACGATCTGCTGCTACTCTGTGCTGTACTCCACTCAATATTTATTTTTGGCTTAACTACACTGCTTGTAATGACTATATGCTGTCTTGTTATACATGTACCACCTAATAGGATTTAGTTTTATTTTGTGTATGTGTGAGTTAAGTTTTGTTTTGTCCTCTAAATTGGCCATCCCATTCAACAGTACAATGAATGTCATTGTTAGTATTGCTGTCTTTTTTCTTAGATTTTTTATTGTAAAATAATAAACATATTGTAAAATTAAAATAATGTAAAATTAAAATAATGTAAGCTTTCAACCGATATAAGACACTTATATGTACCTAAATGTTTATATCCATAACTTATGATTATTTATTTGAATTGCGCGCCCTTCAGTTTCACTGGAAGCGGGACGCCTATCCCAAAATTAAATTAAGACCAAAAATCAAATGTTTGTTTTCATACATTTTTACAATATAGGCAATTGTTACTTTTCAGCTGCCCTATCTATGGGGAAATCACTCAGTTCTGCCTCCAGGACAAGACTCATGACAATAAACGTCAACCTCAAAACACGATCAAAACACTGAAAAATATATGTTTTTCTCTCAGGGAGTATTTGCCCTTTGGGGTGTCTGACCTGGGAAGAGTTGAAGAACATCTCGTAGTGCATCTGCACCTGCCACAACAGGCCCGTAACCTCAGTGTAGGGTAGAGCCATAAACACCATATAGTGCACTCCAAACAAGGGCATCAGGACAAGGGTGGATTTCAACAGCTTCCTGTGGACAGGAGCAGACACAATTTTACAGATAATATTATAGCAGTGTAATATGCTATTTATCTATGTTTGAATAAAGTGGCCTTGATTTAGAGAAACGTGAAGCTATGTAAGACAACGTAGGATTTACCATCAAAATACAGCCAGTGTATTCCCATACCATGCATGGTGATTTCTGATTTCAAATTATATTTTTCAAAACACAAATTTACAGTCACATGTCATGCAATCGGGAAAAACTAGCCTAGGCTCTATCGCAAGTGAAGAAATTGTGGGTTGTATCATATGCATAAAGCATGTATGCATTAATTGATCCATGCTACTACTAGTGCTGTTTATTACAAGTGCATTACTAGTTTACTACTAGTCTATTGTCAGTCTTTTACTGTTTATTAGTCTAATGCAGCCCCTCACCTGTACTGCTGACGGGGGTCCAGTTTGCCTGTGTTGGTCTCCCACAGCTTAGAGGCCAACACTCGTATGATGTTGAGGAACAGGAAGAAGTTCACCTGTAGGAAGAGTTAGAAATACATGTAAGGTGTCCATATTAAGACAGCCTCAGAGTCACAAGGAGTTGGTGTGTAACAGTCACTCTGACTTCGGACACCGTATTCATGATATGAATACCAATAAATAGTACCTTTCAGCTTTTGAGTTGATTTGGATTGTGTCAAATACAATGTTTGATGTGAAATCAAGGATGCTATCAAACAATAAAAAAGGGACAAGAGACCAATGCTTGTGAAGTGCATGAGTCTAGGTGAAAATGAAATATTTGCTTACTACAATGGCTGCAAGAATTGGGACTTGATAGATCCACTTCAGATTTCCCGCACTGATGTCCCAGCACCTGCAAATGTGTGTAGAATAGCTGCTGTTAAGTGTGATTATTCACTTAATTGTGATGTACAAACAATTATGTATAAAGGGACTCACTGAGTGTCTGCCAGTGATGCTCGCGCACTGACCCAAATAGACACAAACACTGCAGGGACACCTATGAGAGAGGGAGGGAAAGCGGTAGGTGGGTGAAATAGATGAATGTTGAATAATGTTGAATTCCCATCTGTGCTATCTTACATACACAACAAAGGTATCTTTCCAGGGGGTCTTTTCCAGAAAAAGTACCCAATTGTCATACTTGAGTAAACGGAAAAACACTTTAAAAGAAAATGACTCGAGTAAAAGTAAAAGTCACCCAGTAAAATCCTACCTGAGTAAAAGTCTAAAAGTATTTGGTTTTAAATATACTTAAGTATTAAAAGTAAATGGAATTGATCAAATATACTTAAGTATCAAAAGTAAAAATCATTTAAAATTCCTTATATTAAACAAACCAGACGGCACCATTTTCTTTGTTTTGTTTTATTTTACGGACAGCAAGGGGCATGCTCCAACACTCAGGCATAATTAGCAAACAAAGCATGTGTTTAGTGAGTCCACCAGATATTTTTGTTATTTTCTATTGAACTTTTATTTAACTAGGCAACAGATCAGAGGCAGTAGAGATGGCAAAGGATGTTCTCTTGATAAGTGTGTGAATTAGACTATTTTCCCGTCCTGCAAAGCATTCCAAATGTAACAAGTACTTTTGGGTGTCAGGGAAATGTGTAAAGTAAAAAGTACATAATTGTCTTTAGGAATGATCTCGCAACACATGGAGGAGTGTTTAAAGAGGCAATCTGTGGCTGCTTTTAAACCCTTTTTTGGATTTTTAGATTAATGATATATACCCAGTGGCGACTAGTCATTCAGAGCATTTTTAGCATTAACGTGTTTTGCATGTTCTTTTGGCATTAATACATGTCACATATCAGTTTACAAACATTGTAAAAAATAATACATATCATTGAGTTAATAAAGCTGCATACAAACAGGGTCTCTTTTTTGTTTTCTTGAGTAAGTCAGCTCCAAAATGCAGGTGTTTCAGTCTAGCGCAGTGCTTTCTGTGGTGGTGGTGGGGCAGGCCAGCAGAAAATACAGGGTGTTGCGCTGTGATTGGCTCAGTGTTCTGTCACTGGGGACTTCACTTCACTGCCAAGTGTAAGAGCAGACCTTGAAAATTCTAGCCCTTCGGCTGCTGCCATAGAAGTGCCCATCCAAGAAGGCTCAAGGTCATTGGCCACAGATAAAATTATGTCAAATCACGTTATATGTACAGTAGCTTTGATTGGACTGATCATGTCAACATCATACTTTCACAATCTTAGCGAGCAGTCATCATCATGAATCAAGTCGACAATCTACTGGCAAATCATGTTTAATCCTTGTCATATGAAGATAAATAATGAAGAGAAATTATAGATAAAACATATCGGTGCTCATCGGCCATTGGACATAAACATTTCACAAGTTGGAAATCGCAAATTCAACAATGAGTGGTTTGGAAGGAATCAGTGACAGTGGCTCTGTGATCCCAAATCTGGGATTAAGGGGTTCTTTTCCAAGTTTATAATGATAAACATCTAACATTGGCCATGCTATCAATGAAGGATGATTTGTGCCGCGCTCAAAACAACTGTTAACTCGAAGGACTACCACGCCACCTTCCTGTTCAAGTCAGCCGAGCACAACAATGTGAGTCCAAAAATATATTGTTTGTTGCTTCATAAACTATGTAATGTGCCAGGGAGTTATGTATACTGTAACTAAGAAAGTAATGCTAAGTGTATGTTGTGTAGTAAGATGTTAGTAGCCCACTGTTCTGACTGTTCTACTGTAGTCTATAACCTGTTTTAGAGAAATGTAGTCATCAAATATTGTAATTGTAATGTAAATCATTGTCTGCTTATATGCCCCCTTTATTTATCCTACGGTTCTAACTCGGTGTACAGGGAGAGCACTGTAAGAACGGCCCATGTTCTGAATTATGTTATTGTACATTTCAGAAGTGCTAAACAGATAGTTATATTGACAAATATAACAGTCCTAGCTCGGTTGTTGTCTTAATCGGAATTATGGATTGCCTCTTATCCGCTTGTCGTCCCCTTATGCCATAGTTTGGACAATCTCAATTGTCATTAGAAACCACATTTGTTTAAGCAAGTCAGCCATATCAGCTATGTTTTTTTTAAAGACAGTAAATGAGGCTGAATGAACTGTTTTGCAGCCAGACAAGGCTCCGCTAATAGCCAGGTGTAACAGTGGTAAGATGTTGGGACTGCTGTTGGAACAGCTTTATGTAAACCCTAACAGTTTGCGGGCACCGTTTTCCACTGTTATAGTGCAATTAATATATTGTTTAGTGGCTTTGCTGGCATGCATTCCACTTTTTTAAATGTTTTGCCCCACCAACATTTACATGCTAAAATCGCCCACTGTATATACCCATTGATTTTTGAAGAATATCACTAATAAATGCCTCATTAGTTTAGTTCAACTGTCATTCCCCGTCAGATCCCAACATATACAGTAAGCTTGCTTTACCAATTTTTTTGTAAACAATGTAAATGTGAACAAACACTGTATTGCCTCAAGATATGACTCAAACTATAATTTGAAATCATGGACGGCCAGTCCTTAGTATGGCCTGTCCTTGCAGCCTTAGCTCTGTCTATGATTTTGAGCGTGGTTACATTTCTCCAGCACCATCCCCAGCAGTTTACTGAAACAGTGATGGGGTGCACGCGTCGTTATTGTTTTATACTGCAGATTGCCACTTTAACGCCCCAGGAACCAAATTCATACGATAAATCAATCTTCTGAAATGGCTGCAAAAAAGACAACTTGAAAAGTCAATGGGCTGAATCACTGGTCTACACTCTTAGAAAAAAAGGTACCATAAAACCTTAAAGGATTCTTTGGCTATCCCTGGAGAACCATTTTTTGGTTCCTTAGTAGAACCCTTTTTGGTTCTAGAACCTTTTTAGGTTCAAGGTAAAAACCGTTTCATCATAAAGAGTTTTTTGAGGGTACCTCGTTAGGTAAAATGGTCCTACCTGGAACCAGAAAGTTGTATCCTGCAGGGTGTGTAGAAAAACTCACCCCAGCCGATGATGGTGAGCGCCCACAGGTAGTTCTTGTCTGAGAGGAAGGCCATGAAGATGAGGCTGTGCAGGTACAGCCCCTCCACCAGGATCCAGTAGTGATTGGTCGCCAGGAAATACAGGAAGAGAGTAACGGCCACCTTACAGCCCACCTATAGGGTGCCAGAGAGAAGAGAGGTGTCATGTTCATATTGTTTATAAGGGACTTGGGACATTCAACATATCATCAGATAATGGTTCCAATGGATCAATGGGTTAGAGCAGGTGGGGCAAACTACGGTTTCAATCCGTAGCTTAAACTACATATATGTCGAAAGTATGTCGAAATTATAATGGACCTATATATTTTCCAATAACTGCCCTTTTTCTGGCCCCCTGGGATAGAGCACGGTGTAAAGAACATCGAATTGTGCGATTGAATCCCGCATGGGCCACATATACTGAATGTTTGTGTCACTGTCAATGTTGACATTTCTGTAATTAACTTTGGATAAAATCCTCTGCTAAATTAATATCTTATTTTTACTTGACATTCTCAGAGACATCAAGACTTGGGAGGAGTTTCATCACAGGGCCTATCACCAAGGGCAACTGAACACAAAAACCAACATCTCTAGTTGAAAACTGTGTCATCGATATTGGTCAGAATTATTTATTCCAGTGCCAAAACTGTCAAAAAAGTGTAAGTAGGATAACGTTGTTCATAAAGTCAATATATTCCAAAACAGAGTTTTGTGAGATTAGTGTAAATGCAATGACTTACATGAGGGCTGGGTTTTGATTTTGATCATTCCCACTTGCCCACTAACACAGGATGGTAACGCCTAGGGAGAATTGTCATGCACGGAGTTTGCACACTATCCAATCGTATTGCCATACCAGATGGTGATGCTCTCGAAGGTGCAGCTGTAGAACTTTTTTAGGATCTGGGGACCCATGCCAAATCTTTTCAGTCTACTGAAGGGAAAAGGTGTTGTCGTGCCCTCTTCAAGACATTCTTGGTGTGTTTTGACCATGATAGTTTGTTGGTGATGTGGACACCAAGGAACTTGAAACTGTCGCCCTGTCAGGTGCGTGAATGAGGACCCAAAAGCGAATTAACAAACAGAGTTTCTTTAATGATGAACACACGTGGGCTCAGATGGACAGGTAGATTCCGACAGGACAGGACAAGGTTGCAGCAAACACGATGATAGTCTGGTTCAGGCATGAGACACACAAACAAGAATCCGACAAAGACAGGAGCAAAAACAGAGAGAGATATAGAGGACTAATCAGAGGGAAAAAGGGAACAGGTGGGAAAAGGGGTGACGAGGTAGTTAGGAGGAGACAAGGAACAGCTGGGGGAAAGAGGGGGAGAAAAGGTAACCTAATAACGACCAGCAGAGGGAGACAGGGTGAAGGGAAAGGACAGAAACAAGACACAACATGACAATACATGACAGTACCCCCCCACTCACCGAGCGCCTCCTGGCGCACTCGAGGAGGAAACCTGGCGGCAACGGAGGAAATCATCGATCAGCGCACGGTCCAGCACGTCCCGAGAGGGAACCCAACTCCTCTCCTCAGGACCGTACCCCTCCCAATCTACTAGGTACTGATGACCACGGCCCCGAGGACGCATGTCCAAAATCCTACGGACCCTGTAGATGGGTGCGCCCTCGACAAGGATGGGGGGGGGGGGAAGACGAGCGGGGGCGCGAAGAACGGGCTTGACACAGGAGACATGGAAGACCGGGTGGACGCGACGAAGATATCGCGGAAGAAGAAGTCGAACAGCGACAGGATTAATGACCTGGGAAATACGGAACGGACCAATGGACCGCGGGGTCAACTTGCGAGAAGCGGTCTTAAGGGGAAGGTTCTGAGTGGAGAGCCAAACTCTCTGACCGCGACAATATCTAGGACTCTTAGTTCTACGCTTATTAGCAGCCCTCACAGTCTGCGCCCTATAACGGCAAAGTGCAGACCTGACCCTCGTCCAGGTGCGCTCGCAACGTTGGACAAAAGCCTGAGCGGAGGGGACGCTGGACTCGGCGAACTGAGATGAGAACAGCGGAGGCTGGTACCCGAGGCTACTCTGAAAAGGAGATAGCCCGGTCGCAGACGAAGGAAGCGAGTTGTGGGCGTATTCTGCCCAGGGGAGCTGTTCTGACCAAGACGCAGGGTTGCGAAAAGAAAGACTGCGTAAGATGCGACCAATAGTCTGATTGGCCCGTTCTGCTTGACCGTTAGACTGGGGGTGAAAGCCGGAAGAGAGACTGACGGAAGCCCCAATCAAACGGCAAAACTCCCTCCAAAATTGAGACGTGAATTGCGGACCTCTGTCCGAAACGACGTCTGACGGAAGGCCATGAATTCTGAAAACATTCTCGATGATGATTTGTGCCGTCTCTTTAGCAGAAGGAAGCTTAGCAAGGGGAATAAAATGAGCCGCCTTAGAGAACCTGTCGACAACCGTAAGAATAACAGTCTTCCCCGCTGACGAAGGCAGTCCGGTGACAAAATCTAAGGCGATGTGAGACCACGGTCGAGAGGGAATGGGAAGCGGCCTGAGACGGCCGGCAGGAGGGGAGTTACCGGACTTAGTCTGCGCGCAGACCGAACAAGCAGCCACGAAGCGACGCGTGTCATGCTCCCGGGTGGGCCACCAAAAACGCTGGCGAATGGAAGCAAGCGTACCCCGAACGCCAGGGTGGCCGGCTAACTTGGCAGAGTGAGCCCACTGAAGAACGGCCAGACGAGTAGGAACGGGAACGAAAAGAAGGTTCCTGGGACAAGCGCGCGGCGACGGAGTTTGAGTGAGTGCTTGCTTTACCTGCCTCTCAATTCCCCAGACAGTCAACCCGACAACACGCCCCTCAGGGAGAATCCCCTCGGGGTCAGTGGAGGCTACTGAAGAACTGAAGAGACGAGATAAAGCATCAGGCTTGGTGTTCTTAGAGCCCGGACGATAAGAAATCACGAACTCGAAACGAGCGAAAAACAGCGCCCAGCGCGCCTGACGCGCATTAAGTCGTTTGGCAGAACGGATGTACTCAAGGTTCCTATGGTCAGTCCAAACGACAAAAGGAACGGTCGCCCCCTCCAACCACTGTCGCCATTCGCCTAGGGCTAAGCGGATGGCGAGCAGTTCGCGGTTTCCCACATCATAGTTACGTTCCGACGGCGACAGGCGATGAGAAAAATACGCGCAAGGGTGGACCTTGTCGTCAGAGAGGGAGCGCTGAGAAAGAATGGCTCCCACGCCCACCTCTGACGCGTCAACCTCGACCACGAACTGTCTAGAGACGTCAGGTGTAACAAGGATAGGAGCGGATGTAAAACGATTCTTGAGGAGATCAAAAGCTCCCTGGGCGGAAACGGACCACTTAAAGCACGTCTTGACAGAAGTAAGGGCTGTGAGAGGAGCTGCCACCTGACCGAAATTACGGATGAAACGACGATAGAAGTTCGCGAAGCCGAGAAAGCGCTGCAGCTCGACGCGTGACTTAGGGACGGGCCAATCAATGACAGCCTGGACCTTAGCGGGATCCATCTTAATGCCTTCAGCGGAAATAACAGAACCGAGAAATGTGACGGAGGAGGCATGAAAAGTGCACTTCTCAGCCTTCACAAAAAGACAATTCTCTAAAAGGCGCTGGAGGACACGTCGAACGTGCTGAACATGAATCTGGAGTGACGGTGAAAAAATCAGGATATCGTCAAGGTAAACGAAAACAAAGATGTTCAGCATGTCTCTCAGGACATCATTGACTAATGCCTGAAAGACAGCTGGAGCGTTAGCGAGGCCGAAAGGAAGAACCCGGTATTCAAAGTGCCCTAACGGAGTGTTAAACGCCGTCTTCCACTCGTCCCCCTCCCTGATGCGCACGAGATGGTAAGCGTTACGAAGGTCCAACTTAGTGAAAAACCTGGCTCCCTGCAGGATCTCGAAGGCTGAAGACATAAGAGGAAGCGGATAACGATTCTTCACTGTTATGTCATTCAGCCCTCGATAATCTATGCAGGGGCGCAGGGACCCGTCCTTCTTCTTAACAAAAAAAAACCCCGCTCCGGCGGGAGAGGAGGAGGGGACTATGGTACCGGCGGCAAGAGCTACAGACAAATAATCTTCGAGAGCCTTACGTTCGGGAGCCGACAGAGAGTATAGTCTACCCCGGGGGGGAGTGGTTCCCGGAAGGAGATCAATACTACAATCATACGACCGGTGTGGAGGAAGAGAGGTGGCCCTGGACCGACTGAACACCGTGCGCAGATCGTGATATTCCTCCGGCACCCCTGTCAAATCACCAGGCTCCTCCTGTGAAGAAGAGACAGAGGAAACAGGAGGGATAGCAGACATTAAACATTTCACATGACAAGAGACGTTCCAGGAGAGGATAGAATTACTAGACCAATTAATAGAAGGATTATGACAAACTAGCCAGGGATGGCCCAAAACAACAGGTGTAAAAGGTGAACGAAAAATTAAAAAAGAAATGGTTTCGCTATGATTACCAGAAACAGTGAGGGTTAAAGGTAGCGTCTCACGCTGAATCCTGGGGAGAGGACTACCATCCAGGGCGAACAAGGCCGTGGACTCCCTTAACTGTCTGAGAGGAATGTCATGTTCCCGAGCCCAGGTCTCGTCCATAAAACAGCCCTCCGCCCCAGAGTCTATTAAGGCACTGCAGGAAGCTGACGAACCGGTCCAGCGTAGATGGACCGACAAGGTAGTGCAGGATCTTGAAGGAGAGACAGGAGTAGTAGCGCTCACCAGTAGCCCTCCGCTTACTGATGAGCTCTGGCTTTTACTGGACATGAAGTGACAAAATGACCAGCAGAACCGCAATAGAGACAGAGGCGGTTGGTGATTCTCCGTTCCCTCTCCTTAGTCGAGATGCGGATACCTCCCAGCTGCATAGGCTCAGCTCCCGAGCCGGCAGAGGAAGATGGTAGTGATGCGGAGAGGGGGGCAACGGAGAACGCGAGCTCCTTTCCACGAGCTCGGTGACGAAGATCAACCCGTCGCTCAATGCGAATAGCGAGTTCAATCAAGGAATCCACGCTGGAAGGAACCTCCCGGGAGAGAATCTCATCCTTTACCTCTGCGCGGAGACCCTCCAGAAGACGAGCGAGCAAAGCCGGCTCGTTCCAGCCACTGGAGGCAGCAAGAGTGCGAAACTCAATAGAGTAGTCTGTTATGGATCGATTGCCTTGACATAGGGAAGACAGGGCCCTGGAAGCCTCCTCCCCAAAAACAGATTGATCAAAAACCCGTATCATCTCCTCCTTAAAGTCCTGATACTGGTTAGTACACTCAGCCCTTGCCTCCCAGATTGCCGTGCCCCACTCACGAGCCCGTCCAGTAAGGAGAGATATGACGTAGGCGACACGAGCAGTGCTCCTGGCGTAAGTGTTGGGCTGGAGAGAAAACACAATATCACACTGGGTGAGGAACGAGCGGCATTCAGTGGGCTCCCCAGAGTAACACGGCGGGTTATTGATTCTGGGCTCCGGAGATTCGAAAGCCCTGGAAGTGGCCGGTGGATCGAGGCGGAGATGGTGAACCTGTTCTGTGAGGTTGGAGACTTGGGTGGCCAGGGTCTCAACGGCATGTCGAGCAGCAGACAATTCCTGCTCGTGTCTGCCTAGCATCGCTCCCTGGATCTCGACGGCTGAGTGGAGAGGATCCGAAGTCGCTGGGTCCATTCTTGGTCGGATTCTTCTGTCAGGTGCGTGAATGAGGACCCAAAAGCGAATTAACAAACAGAGTTTCTTTAATGATGAACACACGTGGGCTCAGATGGACAGGAAGATTCCGACAGGACAGGACAAGGTTGCAGCAAACACGATGATAGTCTGGTTCAGGCATGAGACACACAAACAAGAATCCGACAAAGACAGGAGCAAAAACAGAGAGAGATATAGAGGACTAATCAGAGGGAAAAAGGGAACAGGTGGGAAAAGGGGTGACGAGGTAGTTAGGAGGAGACAAGGAACAGCTGGGGGAAAGAGGGGGAGAAAAGGTAACCTAATAACGACCAGCAGAGGGAGACAGGGTGAAGGGAAAGGACAGAAACAAGACACAACATGACAATACATGACACGCCCACTCCACTATAGCCCAGTCGATGTGAATGGGGTCGTGTTCAGCCCTCCTTTTCCTGTAGGCCACAATCATCTCCTTTGTCTTGCTCATGTTGAGGGAGAGGTTGTTGTCCTGGCACCACACATAAAAGGCATTTAGCTCATCTGGTAGGCTCGTGTCACTGGGCAGCTTGCAGCTGGGTTTCCCTTTGTAGTCCGTAATAGTTTGAAAGCCCTGTCACATCCAACGAGTGTCAGAGCCGGTGAAGTAGGATTCAATCTTAGTCCTGTATTGAAGCTTTGACAGTTTGATGGTTCGTCTGAGGGTATAGCGGGATATCTTATAAGCATCTGGATTAGTGTCTCGCTACTTGAAAGCGTCAGCTCTAACCTTTTGGTGTGGAATTTGCCTGTAATCCATAGCTTCTGGTTGGGATATGTACGTACAGTCACTGTGGGGACCACATCATTGATGCACTTATTGATGAAGTCAGTGACTGAGGTGGTATACTCCTCAATGCCATTGGATGAATCGCGGAACATTTTCCAGTCTTTGCTAGCAAAACAGTCCTGTAGCGTAGCATCCGCGTCATCTGACCGTTTCATATTGAGTGAGTCACTGGTACTTCTTGCTTTAGTTTTTGCTTGTAAGCAGGAATCGGGAGGATAGATGACGCAGATTACTTTTTGAAAATGTTCAGATTTTTAAAAAGGAGGGCGAGGGAGAGCTTTGTACGCATCTGTGTGGAGTAAAGGTGGTCTATGGTGATTCAAGAGGGACAAACAACAATAGCAAACATAACACACCCACATTGAACCGCATTTCTTAATAAGCAGCAGAAAAGCCACGGGAAAAGTTCAGCCACACTTTAAGAAGAATAATATGTAGCTTCCTCCTATATGTGCAGGTGTGGGGGTACTAATTATATCTTACTGTTTACTGTTGTTTGTTTCCTGCTGTGTTTTTCTATGCGGTTTATGTATGTGTGAGCTGTGGGAAGATGTTCCTCGTGTAAGACAATAAACTTCAATCTAATCAAATTTTAGTCAGTACAGAAGTGCACAGTACCATATGGGGTCTCTCTGCCAATTCCTCTGCTTCAGTCTTTCCGTCGTCAGACATGGCATAGAGGACAGCATCCTTCACAAAGATACTGATGGCCCGAAACACAAAGGAGGTGAAGAGGTGAATGTGGATGTAGTTCCGTGTACAGTGGAGACGCCTGGAGGGAAGAGAGAGAGCAATGCTTCTTTCACTAAATCAAACAACAGCTCAAATGAACTTTTGTCATAGTAACCATCCAGAACATGTGAAACAAACAAGAAAAATAATCATACAAAACCACCCACTGAAGACACATCAGATCTCATCCGTCTGATAACATTGTTGAGCAGTAATTCCAGTGCAGATTACAATAGGTTCAGAGACCCCAACAGCTACCTATGAGGCCTACACTTGCCACATGCTCATCACATGAAAAACAGATAGGTATCTTAGTGTGCATTGTTAAATTATGAGACTACTTGGTTTAGCCACAGAAAAAGTCAGCAACCTTCACGCTAGCCATGATTGGCTGAGATAATGAGTGGGCTGGACATCCCAAGAGATGAGTTTGGATTGGTCTACCATGCAGCACGCCTCTGTCTATTTGAGCTGGTCAGCATTTGTTGGTAATCCTGTCTAACGTGGCTTTTTTATGTATCACGTAGTAAAACTGCATAAGTGTTGCTCTCCATTTTCTGGGGAATCGAGTTCAGTGGAATTAGAGTATGCTAGCTAAGGAGATGGAGAAAACACCTGTCGCCGGATTACATCTTCAAATTAAGGACAACCATGGCACCCGTGAAAGGAGACGAGTCCATCTATGATGTACACAGGGAAGAAAGTAGTTTCATTTCAAGTAAAAGTGTACCTTTAGCTAGCTAACGTTAATCAAAATCAAAAGAAATCAGCCAAGACCTCAGAAAAAAATTGTAGACCTCCACAAGTCTGGTTCATCCTTTGGAGCAATTTCCAAACACCTGAAGGTACCACGTTCATCTGTACAAACAATAGTACGCAAGTATAAACACCATGGGACCACGCAGCCGTCCTACCTCTCAGGAAGGAAACATCTCCTAGAGATGAACGTACTTTGGTGCCAAAAGTGCAAATCAATCCCAGAACAGCAAAGGACCTTGAGAAGATGCTGGAGAAAACAGGTACAAAATAATCTATATCCACAGTAAAACGAGTCCTATATCAACATAACCTTGAAGGCCGCTCAGCAAGGAAGAAGCCACTGCTCCAAAACCGCCATAAAAAAGCCAGATTACAGTTTACAACTGCACATGGGGACAAAGATTGTACTTTATGGAGAAATGGGGGAGGCTTGCAAGCCAAAGAACACCATCCCATCCATGAAGCACAGGGGTGGCAGCATCCTGTTGTAGGGGTGCTTTGATGCAGGAGGGACTTGTGCACTTCACAAAATAGATGGCATTATGAGGTAGGAAAATGATGTGGATATATTGAAGCAACATGTCAAGACATCAGTCAGGAAGTTAAAGCTTGGTCGCGAATGGGTCTTCCAAATGGACAATGACCGCAAGCATACTTCCAAAGTTGTGGCAAAATTGCTTAAGGACAGCAAAGTCAAGGTATTGGAGTGGCCATCACAAAGTCCTGACCTCACTCCTATAGAACATTTGTGGGCAGAACTGAAAAAACGTGTGTGAGCAAAGAGGCCTACAAACCTGACTCAGTTACACCAGCTATGTCAGGAGGAATGAGCCAAAATTCTCCCAATTAATTGTGGGAAGCTTGTGAAGGCTACCTGCAACGTTTGACCCAAGTTAAACAATTGAAAGGCAATGCTACCAAATACTAATTGAGTGTATGTTGTAACGTTCTCATGGGTTGAAGAAGGAGACCAAGGTGCAGCGTGGTAGGTGTTCATGATTTTTAATAAACTGAACACCGCAACAAAATAACAAAGTAGAAAAAACTAAAGCGCACAGTTCTGTCATGCAACAAAACAGCTTAACAGAAAATAACTCCCCACAAAACCCAATCGGAAAATCACAGCTTATATATGATCCCCAATCAGAGACAACGATAGACAGCTGCCTCTGATTGGGAACCACACTAGGCAAGAACAATAAAGAAATAGAAAACATAGATTCTCCCACCCGAGTCACACCCTGACCTAACCAAACATAGAGAATAAATAAGGATCTCTAAGGTCAGGGCGTAACATATGTAAACTTCTGACCCACAGGGAATGTGATGAAAGAAATAAAAGCTGAAATAAATCTCTCTCTAATAATCTCTCTCTACTATTATTCTGACATTTCACATTCTTAAAATAAAGTGGTGATCCTAACTAACCTAAGAAGGGGAATTTTTACTAGGATTAAATGTCAGGAATTGTGAAAAACTGAGTTTAAACGTATTTGGCTAAGGTGTATGTAAACTTCAACTGTATACAAACAAGAGTACATAAACAGACGGGTATTACATATCGAGATACAATTTCAATTTGTCAAGAAGTTTTATGGTACATATTGCTTTTTTGTTTTTACACTTACCAATCATTTCAAAATCATTTAAATTCTATCTTAAACAATGTGAAGAGGGGTTTGTTCTCTGCTCACTTCATTTTATGAGTAAAGAATCTGGCATGAAAAATAAACAAATTAACAATGATAGTTAAATCAGGGTCTATATAATTTGGATCAAAATAAAACATAATATCAGAGTCTTTCAAATTGACATTAATAGCAGTTTAAAAAAATCTTATCAAAATCATCTGACATAAGAACAGTCCCAAAATAAATGGTCAAGAGCCTCTGGGTCACAACCACAAAATACACGTTTGTTATCAGTAGCTATTTCGAATCTGTGTATAATAAAGGTCTTTACATGGGTGCTTGTCTGCTGTTAGTACAGAACGCTCAGATAAACCCTTAAAGAGATGGGTGGAGATAAAGGTTAAGAGGATGTGAACGATGCTGAATGGGTGTAGACAAAGAAGGGCTCTTCAGTAGTAGTACCAAATTTTTTTTCTCAAAAGTGAGTTTACAAGTTTATCAACTTTCAAAGCAAAATTACTTTCCCATTGTTCCTCAAATGTAGTGTATGATATACCATTTTGTAGCTGAGTCTCTACTTTTATTCAATGTAAAAAATACAATTTCACATTTTGCTACATAAGCCTGTCAGTCACATTTTTGGTGTACAGTGAGACTGCCCCTAGACACTGATCTTAGGTCAGTTTTGAATATCCCCCACTAAATGGGTAGTTACACCCACAACCCACACATAAAACACCAGTCTCAACGTCGACAGTGAAGAGGCGACTCTGGGATGCTGGCCATCTAGGCAGAGTTGCAAAGAAAAAGCCATATCTCAGACTGGACAATAAAAATAAAATATTAAGATGGGCAACAGAACACAGACACTGGACAGACGAACGCTGCCTAGAAGGCCAGCATCCTGGAGTCGCCTCTTCACTGTTGATGTTGAGACTGGTGTTTTGCGGGTACTATTTAATGAAGCTGCCACTTGAGGACTTGTGAGGCGTCTGTTTCTCAAACTTTGTTTCTAGCCATTTTGATCCTGTAATCAACCCCACAAATGCTGATGCTCCAGATACTCAACTAGTCTAAAGAAGGCCAGTTTCATTGCTTCTTTAAACAGGACAACAGTTTTCAGCTAGAATAACATAATTGCAAAAGGGTTTTCTAATGATCAATTAGCCTTTTAAAATGATAAACTTGGATTAGCTAACACAAAGTGACATTGGAACACAGGAGTGATGGTTGCTGATAATGGGCCTCTGTATGTCTATTTAGATATTCCATAAATAATCTGTCGTTTCCAGCTACAATAGTCATTTACAACATTAACTATGTCTACAATGTATTTCTGATCAATTTTATGTTCTTTTAATGGACAAAAATGTGCTTTTCTTTCAAAAACAAGGACATTTCTAAGTGACCCCAAACTTTTGAACGGTAGTGTAAGTATTCAGACCATTTGCTCTGAGACTAGAAATTAAGCTCAGGTGCATGCTGTTTCCATTGATCATCCTTGAGATGTTTATACAACTTGATTGGAGTCCACCTGTAGTAAATTAAATTGATTGGACATGAATTGGAAAGGCAGACAACTGTCTATATAAGGTCCCAGATCTGGGGAAGGGTACCAAATAAATTCTGCAGCATCCCCAAGAACACAGTGGCCTCCATCACTCTTAAATGGAAGAAGTTTGGAACCGCCAAGACTCTTCCTGGAGCTGGCCACCTGCCCAAACTGAGCAATAGGGGGAGAAGAGCATTGGTCAGGGAGGTGACCAAGAACCTGATGGTCACTCTGACAGAGCTCCAGAGTGCCTCTGTGGCAATGGGAGAACCTTCCAGAAGAACAACCATCTCTGCAGCACTCCATCAGGCGGAAGCCACTCTTCAGTAAAAGGCACATGACAGTCCATTGGGAGTTTGTCAAAAGGCACCTAAAGATCTCTCAAACCATGAGAAACAATATTCTCTGTTCTAATGAATCCAAGACTGAACTCTTTGGCCTGAATGCCAAGCGTCACATCTGGACAAAACCTGGCACCATCCCTATGGTGAAGCATGGTGGTGGCAGCATCATGCTGTGGGTATGTTTTTCAGTCGCAGGGACTGGGATGAAAACATGACAACAACCCTGAGCACACAGCCAAGACAGCGCAGGAGTGGCTTCGGGACAAGTCTGTGAATGTCCTTGAGTGGCCCAGCCAGAGCCCGGACTTGAACCTGATCAAACATCTTTGGAGATACCTGAAAACAGCTGTGCAGCGACGCTCCCGATCCAACCTGAAGGAACTTGAGAGGATCTGCAGAGAAGAATTGGAGAAACTCCCAAAATACAGGTGTGCCAAGCTTGTAGTGTCATACCCAAGAAGACTCGAAGCTGTAATCACTGCCAAAGGTGCTTCAACAAAGTACTGAGTAAAGGGTCTGAATACTTATGTAAATGTGATGTGTTTTTATTTAGAATAAATTAGCAAAATGTTTGCTTTGTCATTATGGGGTATTGTGTGTAGATGGATGAGGGGAAAGAACAATTTCATCAATTTTATAATAAGGCTGTAACGTAACAAAATGTGGAAAAAGTCAAGGGGTCTGAAAACTTTACGAATGCACTGTATATAGTGCAAACTAATAGGGCGAACTCAGTGAAGTTCAATCTCTTGCATCTCTGCACAGCATGGCATTTCTTCTGCGCGGCAATCCTGGAGAAAGTGTGCTGCCATGTAGTACGGGCGCAGTTTAGAGGAAACATTGCATACCAGTGTGGCAGATTCATCTGATATCATGACAGTAAACAAACTGGAAATACTGGTCTTTTTAAGGGGGTCCTAATTGTGCTTATGTCACCGCATCTAATTATAACCACATCATAATGCTATATAGCATTATTAAGTAAAGTGCTATTAATTACTTTCTACTTACCAAATGTTATCTTTGGTATTACACGTGCAATAAATCACCTATGTCTTAACTGAGTCTTTTAGATTTTTATGAATGGTGGACTAGTGTATTGGTATTACTATGGTAATACTACTGAAGAGGAGCATTAAAGGGGTCTTACTTGAAGTAGCAGAGAATCGAGACAGCCACCAGTAGGGATACCAGAGAGATGGAGTAGCCAATGGTGTACATCAAGTGTAGCCGCTCAAACACCTCCTAAAAATGGAGAACAAATACACTCAGCAAATGAGCGTGCGTGCGTGCGTGTGTGTGTGTGTGTGTGTGTGTGTGTGTGTGTGTGTGTGTGTGTGTGTGTGTGCAATTGTGCATACTTGTCTCTGCATGTGTGTGTGTGAATGTGTGTGTGTGTACGTGCTTGTGTGTGTGTGCGTGTGAACAGGAACAAAGTCAAGAACATGCTGTTCACAAATGGCTACGGTCCACTGCTGAAGACCACAGCTCGTAGTGGGTGAGTGTCATGATGGACTGATGAATTCCACATAGGGTTTTGATGTGATTCTTTTTTTTTTATACCTGAAAAAGATTCTTGCCACAAGCAAAATGCTTGGTCAACACAGGGTTACTAATTCATGCATTATGGTTGACACTGTGATAACTGTTCACTTTAAATAGACAGAGAGGGCTTTGTTCAGGTGAAAATCCCCCCTCAAAAATAACACACACTACCATTTTAGTCATTTAGCAGCCACTCTTATGCCTTTTCATACTTTTTCCTTACTGATCTCCCGTGGGAATCAAACATCCAACCCTGGCATTGCAAGCGCAATGCTCTACCAACTGAGCCACACAGGACTGACACACACAAGCGCACAAATGTGCCCACACACGCACAGCACAACTACACACACAACCACAACCACACACACACACTCTTGTACAGCTAACCTTGTGAGGACACACAATTCAGTCCCATTCAAAATCCTATTTTCCCTAACCCCTACCCCTAACCCTAACCGTAACCCTAACCCTAAACCTAACCCTCTCCAGACCAGCTCAATCTGGTTTTGTATATTTGTATATTTAATTGTATTATATATATATAAAGCACATTAACATAGCACTTATCTTTGTCGCACTTAATCCCTTCATCCCTTGGTGTGATTTCCAATTATTTGCTCACTTACTTAATTGTTTATCTATTAATTTATTGATCCAGTTTGTATGTTTTTTTACGATGAATTATATAACATTTGTTTCAAAATTAAACTTGTTTACCCCCACCACTTTATCAACAATTGTCTTCCTCCTGTTGTTGAACTGTCACTGTTCAATATAGAAACAGGGCAGAAAGCTGCAAGAGGCCCGTACAACCCAAAGTTTGATACCAGCAAAAACAGAAATCCTCTTAAACCTAACCCCAATTCTAACCTTAACCCTATTAAGTAATAGCATTTGACCTTGTGGAGACTACTAAGATCTCCCCAGTAGGTCAAATTGTGTCCGTTTAGTATTCCACACACACACACACACACACACACACACACACACACACCTCTTCCTGGCTTCTATGGCTAGACAATAGGTAGGTGGTACACTCAGTGTAGTTGGCCCAGGTGCGGTTGATGCTAGGCACCTGCTCCCAGTTCCCTGAGGCATCACACTGACGATAGGCCTGACCTGGGGGATGGGGAGAAGAGGGATACCATCAGCATTAGTACAATAGCCTTAAAAAGGGCAAAACAGAGATTTTGTCTCAGGAGGGGCTCTTGAGCCAAAATAGATCCCTTAAATGCCACAGAAATATTGCCCAGAAATGAAAAAGACTCACCTCCCAAGCCCATGAGCAAAAGCATACACCGAGTGTACAAAACATTAGGAACACCTTCCTAATATTGAGTTGCACACCTTTTGCCCTCAGAACAGCAGAAGGTGTCGAAAGCGTTCCACAGGGATGCTGGCCCATGTTGTGTCAAGTTGGCTGGATATCCTTTGGGTGGTGGACTAAATGGTAAATTGTTGAGCTGGAAAAACCCAGCAGTGTTGCCTTGCACCTTAATACCCCCCCCCCCCCCCCCCGTTCTAAAGGCTTTGGTCTAGCCCATTCACCATCTGAATGGCACACAGGGTGAACATTGAATCCATGTCTCAATGGTCTCAAGGCTTAAACATCCCTCTGCTAACCTGTCTGCTGCCTTCATCTATTTAACAGGTGACGTCCATAAAGGTTCCTAACTTTCACCTTGATTCATCGGGTCAGTGTATGTCATGGAAAGATGTTTTGAGGCGGCAGGGTAGCCTAGTGGTTAGAGCGTTGGATTAGTAACTAGAAGGTTGCAAGTTCAAATCCCCACACTGACAAGATACAAATCTGTTGTTCTGCCCCTGTTCCTAGGCCATCATTGAAAATAAGAATTTGTTCTTAACTGATTTGCCTAGTTAAATAAAAACAGTAAAAGAAAGAGCAGGTGTTCCTACTGTTTTGTACACTCAGTGTATATTGTTAGACTAAAACTGAGGATTGTGTGCTTCTGTTGTATCTTATGTGTATGAACCATACAGACAACATTCAAGCCAGAGTGTGATATTAACAACTACTGTAGCTACTAAACTTTCATACTGCATATTTAAAGCAAGGCTGATACGTGTTACATCTAATGTAATGTGGAGTTAAGACACCTTATGGTAAAGCTTGGGACTGTTGTAAACACATGAACAAACTTGAGTATGCATGCTGTAAGTACTGTGCAAAAATAGTACTCGATTTGGGACTGGTGAACTGCATGAACTGAATTTGCTTTTCACAAGGTGCACTTTATAAGGAATCGACTGTTATTAGACGGTTGGATGAAAGGGTCAGTTTCCCAGCTTGCTAGCCGTGAGGCTGCTGGTTTTGTTTGGTGGCCATGGGGCCTTTTGTTTTTTTGTTTTTTGTTTTTTGGGCATGCCTTTGGTATTTTTCCTTTTTCGTACATATTTATGTTTTGTCACCAATTTAACAAAGAATAATCAGCTTGGACTGGCTGACCAAAAGGTCAAGAGAGACAGAGCTGGCCAAGGTTAGCTTACTGTTTCCCTGGGAAAATTGACATTCAACACTTAGGCTTATACGCTGATTTCTCACATAGATGCACATAATTCATTCAAGTTACATAATGTAACTTGGCCTATGACCCTTAGACAAAGCGAGTGCAACAATATCCGTAGGCTAGTTGTTGGTTTCGTAACACAATACATTTTACATTTACAAAACCAGTGTCTGCTGGTGAACACAATCTATCACTGACTTGTCATGATTACGTAAGTGATCGATGTATGTGGACAATGTACTGTATTTCCTTCTACTGTCTGGGGTTTGTCCATTAGTGTATTTAAAAAGAACAAAGCAGCTATTGAGCTTTAGGTTAGTGATCTTGTCATGAGCCAGCCCACCTCTGTGGTTGAAGTCGTAGATGTATTCTGGACATAGAACCGAGACCAGCTGACTAGGCTTCCCTCTGGGCCAGCAGATAATCCCATCCCACTCCGGTACACAGTCATCTTCTGCAAAAATACAACAGCACAGATGGCCATTTTGTATGAGTCATTGTGCTCTTTCTTAATCAGTAGAAAATTCAACCAACATTTCATTTCATAATGTACAATGCATTCGGAAAAACTCAGACCCCTTGACTTTTTCCACATTTTGTTACGTTACAGCCTTATACTAAAATAGTTTTTTTCCTCATCAATCTACACACAATACCTCATAATGACAAAGCAAAAACAGTATTTTATACATTTTGCAAATTTATAAAAAATGAAAAACAGAAATATCACATTTACATACTGTAACTATTCAGACTCTTTACTCAGTTCTTTGTTGAAGCACCTTTGGAAATGATTACAGCCTTGAATCTTCTTGGGTATGATGCTACAAGCTTGGCACACCTGTATTTGGGGAGTTTCTCCCATTCTTCACTGCAGATCCTCCAAGGCTCTGTCAGGTTGGATGGGGAGCGTTGATGCACAGTTATTTTCAAGTCTCTCCAGATATGTTTGATCGGGATCAATCCCAGGCTCTGGCTGGGCCACTCAAGGACATTCAGAGACTTGTCCCAAAGCAATTTCTGCGATGTCTTGGCTGTTTGCTTAGGGTTGTTGTCCTGTTGGAAGGTGAACCGTCACCACAGTCTGAGGTCCTGAGTGCTCTGGAGCAGGTTTTCATCAAGGATCTCTCTGTACTTTGCTCTGTTAATCTTTCCCTCAATCCTGACTAGTCTCCCTGCTGCTGAAAAACATCCCCACAGCATGATGCTGCCACCACCATGCTTCACCGTAGGGATGGTGCCAGGTTTCCTCCAGATGTGATGCTTGGCATTCAGGCCAAAGAGTTCAATCTTGGTTTCATCAGAATCTTGGTCTGAGAGTGGTCTGAAAGTCCTTTAGGTGCCTTTTGGCAAACTCCAAGTGGGCTGTCATGTGCCTTTTACTGAGGAGTGGTTTCCATCTGGCCACTCTACCATAAAGGCCTGATTAGTGGAGTGCTGCAGAGATGGTTGTCGTTCTGGAAGGTTCTCCCATTGCCACAGAGGCACTCTGGAGCTCTGTCAGAGTTATCATCGGGTTCTTGGTCACCTCCCTGACCAAGGCCCTTCTCCCCCTATTGCTCAGTTTGGCCAGGTGGCCAGCTCTAGGAAGAGTCTTGGGGGTTCCAAACGTGTTCCGTTTAACAATGATGTAGACCACTGTATTCTTGGGGACCTTCAATGCTGCAGAATTTTTTTTGTTGTACCCTTCCCCAGATCTGTGCCTCGACACAATCCTGTCTCGGAGCTCTACGGACAATTCCTTCAACCTCATGGCTTGGTTTTTGTTCCGACATGAACTGTTAACTGTGGGACCTTATATAGACAGGTGTGTGCCTTTCCAAATCATGTCCAATCAATTGAATTTACCACAGTTGGACTCCAATCAAGTTGTAGAAACATCTGAAGGATGATCATTGGAAACAGGATGCACCTCAGCTCAATTTCACGTCTCATAGCAAAAGGTCTGAATACTTATGCAAATAAGGTATTTCTGTTTTTATTTGTAATAAATGTGCAAACCTATTTTTGCCTTTGTCATTATGGGGTATTGTGTGAAGATTGATTAGGATTTTTTTTTCAATTTAATCCATTTGAGAATAAGGCTGTAACATAACACAATGCGGAGACACTTTCTGAATGCACTGTATCTCAGATGATACGATGCATCTGTAATTACGTTTCTAACAGATGGCCAATCACATTCTGTATCAAGACTCTGCATCATAACTCTATGCCCCGTGACCGTGAGTCGAGCTGGTTTTTCCTATCATTCATCTACACATCTAACCTTCCGTCACTGTGGAAATACTTCACTCCAGGATATTGGATTGATAGCGCTTTTGACTGCACTTGAACAGGAGGAAGTGACGAACAATCTTATTTGTCATCAATTACACTTCGTCCCATATTGGACTGATGGTGGTTGACACAAGGCAAGCTGATTTGACACTTTAACAAATCATTCATAATCTGGACAACCACTGCACCAGAAACCTTTTCTGTCCCTTGATTTTCAGTTGGGTGCATTACTTTAGCCAAAGGGGATCCCAATGAAATCATAAAAAAGTATAGGCTATGTCCTGTAACAGTGTTTCCCATACCTCTCCTCCAATACAACCAGACGTTCCATGTATTTGATGTATTCTAGAAGTATACCTAGGTTTGGGAAACACTGTCCTATGACTTGCGATGTGGTTGAAGTAGTTAACACACCTTTGACTGTGGCCAGCTGGGAATGGATTATCCTCTCACACTTGGCACGGGGACCAATCAGGAGGTAAATCTGCTCGTCTCGTGTGATGACATCATCAGAGTCTATCTATGGTAGAAGGACAGGAGAAGAAGAAGAAGATCATATTACCAGGTCAGGACTGATGACTTGACACCAACGTGACACATGCCATGATTTAGGCGAGACAGTTGGCTAGCAGCCAGCGGTATCAACCAGTAAATGGTCAGACTGTCCACCGCTGTGTGTGACATGACATTAAAAAGTTGTTTGTCTCAAATGATGTGGCTCTCGAATGACAGTTGTCATGTCGTGTTCATGAATCACTGCATTATGTCGTGTTTGTTTAACAAGTAGGAGTGTGTGTGCAGACAGGGCGACATTTGTTTTATCCTTCAGGTGTGAAGTCTAAGGTCTATCTTCTTCTTACATTACCCTTTGTCTGATCATGCCCGCATGTCCAAGACCTTCACCAATGAAATCTGAGGGACAATTAACCCCTCAAACCAAGCCTGGGAATCCAAACTGAATCGCTCTGTTTCCCAGTTGTTTTACTTCACTGATTCAGTATGGCCATCTTTTCATTAAAACCGTGTGTGCCTGTAAAGAGCGGCATTGTTCAAAACTCATTTGTCAGTGATTAGATCACCTTTAACCAATCAGAAAACAATCTAATCCAAATCTTTTGGACTCCTGGAAGAGCAGCTGTTGTGATTGTTTATTTGGATCCCCATTGGCTTTTGCAGAAGCAGCAGCTACTCTGCCCGGAGTCCACAAAAACACAAAAAACACTGAAACAAAACACTGATAAACTGATAAACAAGGAAAGTCACACAAATGTCAAATATATAGCTAGATACAAACAATGCAACTAAAAAAATTATGCAAACAAGAAAGCATAACAAAATGTGTGTGTTAGTGTCTGGGTGTGCCTGTGTGTCCCCTGACAGTCCCCGCCGTTTCCATGAATTGTTTCTCTTGTCTGTTTTTTAAAGGCTAGTTTTGCTGTTTGCTTGAGCAATTGCAGATGGAAGGGAGTTCCATGTGATCATGGTTCTGTATAAAACTGTGCATTGCTGTGAAATTGTTTTGGACTTGGGGACTGTGAAGAAACCCCTGGTGGTATGTCTTGTGAAGTATGTATGGGTGTCTGAGCTGAATGTTATTTGACTATGCAGACAATCTGGCATTTTCAGCACAGTGATATTTCTCATAAAAACTAGAAGTTAACCTCTCGTCAACTCTCAACTATGTGCAGTTAAGGGAAAGGCGTGCAGATCTTTATTTTCTGCAGTTGACCATATTACCGGACAGTAATCAATATGGGACAAATCCAGAGCGTGAATAACTAGTACAGTTGATTTTTGTGTAAAACATGCATGACATCTTTTTATAACAGACATACCCCCACCCCAACTTCAAAACAAATTTGTCAATATAACTTGTCCATGATAATTGACCAGCCAATGTTATAGTAAAATCTAATGGGGATCCAAAAAAATAAATTCAGCATTTGGGTTCTTGCTAAAGCTATCTATAGGTCCTGTGACGACCCTCCCTCTCTGTCTGCCGAATTCTTTCTCTTTGTTCTTGTTTTCCTTAGTGGAGTGTCGGTGGGTCGAGCCGGAAGGCTCGTCAGCGAAATGGGGCACATCTGGGCCGAGTGTGTCCAGGGATAAATTCACCTTTCCCCATTCATGGAGGGGACTCTCTCCATGCAGACAAGCTGTTGGATTTTGGTTGTGGCATTATTATATATATATATATATTTTAAATGTATATAGAATCAATTGTGGCTTGTCTGTCTGTGCAGCCACTCACTGACACTACTGACACCATTGTTGATTGTATATACAGTTGAAGTCGGAAGCTTGCATACACTTAGGTTCCTAGACATTTTGGCGTAGAATACTTTGTTGCATTATGATGGGCTAATGCTAATTGGGATGTGCTTTGGTTGGTATTCACTGCATAGTCTTATAAATGTTTTGGTATAGTGCCTTAGAGTTACCAGTGATTTTGGTTGTTCGGTGATGTCATCAATGTGTTGCCTGTAAAAGTATTCCAGTAGGACCAATACAAGTGTCATTAGGCTAACTGATATGAGTATTTTGTTTTGGAGAAAATGTTATTGTTCGATAAACTCTGTAGGTGCTTTGTGTGCATCTTTTTTGAGTTGTAATATTTGTTAGGCCCAGTGTTGGTTGCCTTTGTTTGTTTGGTAAACTTACCACTGTGGTGGATAGTTGGTTGTGTGCTGCATTGGAAAGAGGAACACTGGTTAGTTTCCAGGCCCCTGCCCAGGCTGGCAACTTTTGCTCTACTCGCTGTTGGGACATCAGTCTGAGGTGAGTGCAATCTGCTGTGTACCTCATTGGGTATTGCAGTGTCATTTGCTACCTGGACCTATAGCCTTTCTTTTCCCCGTTAGGCTTAGCGACGTGTTTCACTTTGGAATACGTTTGGCATGGTTATTTCGTTATTTTTGTGTGGTGTCTGTGGACTGAGCAGTTGTCTCGGGGGCACATCCGTGGCTTGGGGGAATCTGCCAGCATGCTGGGGGGGTTTTCCTTGCCAGAGGGCTACAGCGCCTAATTGCCCACCGCAAATCCGCACAAAGGTTAGGGTTGAGTTATTGTAGGATTTGGGGAAGCTCCTTATATACAGTGCCTTGCGAAAGTATTCGGCCCCCTTGAACTTTGCGACCTTTTGCCACATTTCAGGCTTCAAACATAAAAGATATAAAACTGTATTTTTGTGAAGAATCAACAACAAGTGGGACACAATCATGAAGTGGAACGACATCTATTGGATATTTCAAACTTTTTAAACAAATCAAAAACTGAAAAATTGGGCGTGCAAAATTATTCAGCCCCTTTACTTTCAGTGTAGCAAACTCTCTCCAGAAGTTCAGTGAGGATCTCTGAATGATCCAATGTTGACCTAAATGACTAATGATGATAAATACAATCCACCTGTGTGTAATCAAGTCTCCGTGTAAATGCACCTGCACTGTGATAGTCTCAGAGGTCCGTTAAAAGCGCAGAGAGCATCCTGAAGAACAAGGAACACACCAGGCAGGTCCGAGATACTGTTGTGAAGAAGTTTAAAGCCGGATTTGGATACAAAAATATTTCCCAAGCTTTAAACATCCCAAGGAGCACTGTGCAAGCGATAATATTGAAATGGAAGGAGTATCAGACCACTGCAAATCTACTAAGACCTGGCCGTCCCTCTAAACTTTCAGCTCATACAAGGAGAAGACTGATCAGAGATGCAGCCAAGAGGCCCATGATCACTCTGGATGAACTGCAGAGATCTGCAGCTGAGGTGGGAGACTCTGTCCATAGGACAACAATCAGTCGTATATTGCACAAATCTGGCCTTTATGGAAGAGTGGCAAGAAGAAAGCCATTTCTTAAAGATATCCATAAAAAGTGTTGGTTAAAGTTTGCCACAAGCCACCTGGGAGACACACCAAACATGTGGAAGAAGGTGCTCTGGTCAGATGAAACCAAAATTGAACTTTTTGGCAACAATGCAAAACGTTATGTTTGGCGTAAAAGCAACACAGCTGAACACACCATCCCCACTGTCAAACATGGTGGTGGCAGCATCATGGTTTGGGCCTGCTTTTCTTCAGCAGGGACAGGGAAGATGGTTAAAATTGATGGGAAGATGGATGGAGCCAAATACAGGACCATTCTGGAAGAAAACCTGAGGGAGTCTGCAAAAGACCTGAGACTGGGACGGAGATTTGTCTTCCAACAAGACAATGATCCAAAACATAAAGCAAAATCTACAATGGAATGGTTCAAAAATAAACATATCCAGGTGTTAGAATGGCCAAGTCAAAGTCCAGACCTGAATCCAATCGAGAATCTGTGGAAAGAACTGAAAACTTCTGTTCACAAATGCTCTCCATCCAACCTCACTGAGCTCGAGCTGTTTTGCAAGGAGGAATGGGAAAAAATGTCAGTCTCTCGATGTGCAAAACTGATAGAGACATACCCCAAGCGACTTACAGCTGTAATCGCAGCAAAAGGTGGCGCTACAAAGTATTAACTGAAGGGGGCTGAATAATTTTGCACGCCCAATTTTTCAGTTTTTGATTTGTTAAAAAAGTTTGAAATATCCAATAAATGTCGTTCCACTTCATGATTGTGTCCCACTTGTTGTTGATTCTTCACAAAAAAATACAGTTTTATATCTTTATGTTTGAAGCCTGAAATGTGGCAAAAGGTCGCAAAGTTCAAGGGGGCCGAATACTTTCGCAAGGCACTGTATCTCTCTCCTGTGGTGCCCAGTGTGATTGGTGTTTCTTTTGTTGTGGTCTGGTCTGGTGGGCTCGCAGAGGAGAAGAGCACCGACAGAGGGGAAGAGCGCCGACAGAGGGGAAGAGCGCCGACAGAGGGGAAGAGCGCCGACAGAGGGGAAGAGCGCCGACAGAGATGGCCGCCTCGCTTCGCGTTCCTAGAAAACTATGCAGTATTTTTTTTTAATGTGTTCTTTCTTACATTAAAACCTAAGATTACCTGGGGTTCCATTACATACAGTTGGGAGGAACTACAGGATATAAGAGCAACGTCAACTCACCATCATTACGACCAGGAATACAACTTTCCCGAAGTGGATCCTCTGTTTTGCCCACCACCCAGGACAATGGATCGGATCCCAGCCAGCGAACCAAAACAAGGTCGCCATAAAAGGGGCAGACGAAGCGGTCTTCTGGTCAGGTTCCGGAGACGGGCACATCACGCACCGCTCCCGAGCATACCACTCGCCAATGTCCAGTCTCTTGACAACAAGGTTGATGATATCCGAGCAAGGGTAGCATTCCAGAGAGACATAAGAGACTGTACCGTTCTTTGCTTCACGGAAACATGGCTCACTCGAAAGACGCTATCGGAGTCGGTACAGCCAGTTGGTTTCTTCACGCATCGCGCCGACAGAAACAAGCATCTTTCTGGTAAGAAGAGGGGCGAGGTGTATGCCTTATGATTAACGAGACGTGGTGTGATCATAACCTTCTGTTCACCTGACTTAGAATTCCTCACAATCAAATGTCGACCGCATTATCTACCAAGAGAATTCTCTTCGATTATAATCCCAGCCGCATATATTCCCCCCCAAGAAGACATATAGACTGCCCTGAACGAACTTTATTTGACTCTATGTAAACTGGAAACCACATATCCTGAGGCTGCATTCATTGTAGCTGGGAATTTTAACAAGGCTAATCTGAAAACAAGACTCCCTAAATTCTATCAGTATATCGGCTGTGTTACAGATTTACAAATTGGTTCCTGAGGCTTACCGCCAATGATTTAGAACTTTAGAAAGGACAGACAAACAGACTCATGTTGAGTTTGCGCAAGAGTTATCTTCAGTTTAATCGCTGGTGTTCCGCCTCTGCGGTTATCCAGGTGATCTGATTATGCTAGAGCAATTTAAGGACACAATCCCTGATCGTGGCTGACGAGTATGTTTTGACACAGAAAAGCGTCTTTGCAGAGTCCCGTATTCGGAATGAGTGGGGGTTTCAGAGAGATTTGTGCCTCGCCCACCGAGACACTCTGGTTCACTGGCAGAGTTTCATTCAACTAGGGTGGAGCCTGGCTCGCATGGTAAAGCTGATTTTGGTCAAGAGTGTTACTACTGTTAGGGTTCAGGTCATTGGAAAAATGACTAAGGCTAAATTCAGGACTCACGCTTACATTAAACCTAAGCCTATGGTGCTAGCAGCGCCTGTCCCACATCAGTTCACTCTGTGTCATGCCCGGGGGCATGTGAAAGTCCATATTGAACCAGATTATTTACCTTTCATTATGGAGGGTTTTGTGTCAATCTTAGGAAGTAACAACTTTGTGCCAGTGAAGATCCTGAAAGACACAGGTGCCTCTGAGTTGTTAGTGTTTGTCTGTGTTACCCTTCTCTGCTGAGACTGATTCGGGGAATAGTGTTTTAATTAGGGGAATAGGTTTGAACACTGTCAGTTCCATTGCATAAACTGATGTTGGATTCTGAACTGGTGATGTGTTCTCTGCATGTTCGTGTGACGCGTTCCATGAAGCGTGGCGACCTGGTCACTGCTCTGGCTAACGATGATGGCACAAAGAAATATGTCACTACTTTCCCTGTTATCCAGTTCTGTACCCCGCTCCAATCTAATCAAGAAGCAACGGGCTGACCCCACATTAGAAGAGTTGTGTGACCAAATTGTACCTCTGGAACAGTTGGGAGATGTCGCCCATGGCTATTTTCTCCAGGATGATGTCCTGATGAGAAAGTGGGTGTCTCAAGGTAGTTGTTTTGTGGGGGAGGCTATTAGTTAGGTTGTTGTACCATTTAAGGTTTGTGAGTTGTTGCTGAAAACTTCCCACAACGATGTTGCTGGACATCTGGGCATGAATCGCATTCTAGGCCCTTTCTTTTGGGATGTTTCTGAGTTTATCAAAACCTGTCACACCTGTCAATTAACTGGTAAACCTAATAAAGCTATTAAGCCGTTCCCGTACTCAGCCAACCTTTTGAGTATCTGATTATTGACTGTTGGTCCTCTGCCTCGCTCTAAGAATGGTAGTAGTTACCTGTTCACTCTGATGTGTCAGACCACTAGGTTTCCTGCTGCCTATCCTCTCCGGTCTATCACGACTAAGTCTGTGCCAAAAGCTTTGACCCAGTTTCTCACTGTTTGGAATCCCTAAGGTCATTCAGAGTGACCAAGGATCTAATTTCACCTCTAATCTGTTTGGTCAGGTTCTCCAACAGCTCCATATTAAACACAATTTGGCTAGCGCCTATCACGCGCAGAGTCAAGGAGAGCTGGAACGTTTCCATTAAACACTTAAGTCTTTGTTGAGAGCTTATTGTACGGAGATCGATAAGGATTGGGAGGAGGGGTTGCCTTGGTTATTGTTAGCCGCCAGGGAGGTTTCACAGGAGAGCACGGGTTTCAGTCCGTTCACTGGTTTCAGTCCGTTCACGGGTTTCAGTCCGGTACCGTTATTTCGTTGGGCTCTTGTCATGCTAGGTCCTTACATGATGAGGAGGATGTTCCTGGTCCTGATGATTGCGTACTGCAGGGTAGATTGAAAAATTCAGAGACACTGGATGTTTGGATAGCCTTCTCACTCATCTACCTGCTGATAGGCCAGACGAGATGGTCGGTCTGATTCAGGGTTTTCCAGTTTTGTTTTCTGATCCACCTACAAACTTAATAGAACACGATATCGTCAGTGGTTCTATAGAGTTTCTTCAGAGAGATGGCGTTGTCTGGATGCTGAGATTGGGTACATGCCGTATAGTGATATAGCAGAGCCTTCTTTCTCCAGTTGGGCTTCTCCCTGTATCTTGATCAGTAAACTGGATGGGACACACAGATGTTGTATGGTCTACCGTAAGGTAAAGTATCACTAAACCAGATTAATTTCCTCTTCCTCGGATGGAGGACTGCGTTGATCAGGTCGGCGCAGCAAAGTTTGTGAGCAAATTTGACCCGTTAAAGGACTATTGGCAGATGCCATAGACGAGTAGGGCAAATCTCTGCCTTTATTACACCCTCCGGTCTGTACTCATATTCAGTTATGAGTTTTGACCTGCGTAATGCACCTACCCCTTTTCAGCGACTTATGAATAGGGTAGTCTCCGGTCTGGTTGGGTGCTCTGTTTATCTGGATGATGTAGTGGTATATGCAGATACTTGGGAGGAGCTTCTGTCCCGTATTCAAGCCTTGTTCGACCGCCTGGCTGCGGGTCGCCTTACTATCAATCTGACTAAATGTGAGTTTGCTCAGGTGACCGTTATAAATCTTGGTAAGTTGGTTGGGCAGGGTGAACTGCATCCTGTTTGGGCTAAGGTGATAGCTATTGATGCTTTTCACCGCTGACTACCAAAAAGGAACTGATGCGTTTCTTGGGAATGATTGGTTATTACTGTAGTTTCTGTAGGGACTTCTCTACTGTGTTCGCTCCCTTAGCTTTCAGTAAATCAGTCAAGGCGATTTACGTCTGGTCTCCTCTCTGTCAACAGGCTTTTGAGGATGCAAAGAGGTTGCTTACCTCAACTCCGGTGCTGGCTGCTCCTCACGTGGATTTGTCAATCGCCTTGCAGGTGAATGTGAGTCATGTGGGAGCAGGTGCAGTCTTGCTGCAAGCAGAGGTGTCTGGTGTTCAGAGGCCTGTTCGTTTATTTTCCAAAAAGTTTAACCATTATCAGTTGAACTATTCAGTGGTGGAAAAAGAAGCGCTAGCACTCATATGGGCGCTACAGCACTTCAAGGTTTATGTCGGGTTGGGTGTAGTACATATTGTGGTCTTTATTCTTACAAGCATTCCATCTCGATGTGCGGCACATCAGGGGGACTGATAATGTCTTTGCTGACATGCTCTCTTGTGTGCCCTGTTCCTGAATGTCCACGTGACTGACTACAGTTTATTTTGTGTTTGGCATTGTCCTGTTCTGTTTCTCCTGTCCGTTCCCTTCTGTTCTCGTTTTCTTCGTTCCTCTTAAAGGTTGTTTCCTGTGTGCAAAGGTTGCTGAGGTCTGGGGAGGACGAGGTTGGCTAGTGCAGTGGGATAGGGGTAACCAGGGCAGTATTTTGTTGTTTATGTGTGATTGGTGTAGTGTCAAATGCGTCCTGGAAGATAGAAATGTGGCGCCAGTAATATGGGGCAGATCTTTTGACCTGGTTGGGTTAGAAGCAAGTCATTTTCACCGTAGTAACGGTGCAACCGTAGCTAGGTTTCCATCCAATTGGCGACAGATTCGTGCAAATATGGTTTTTAAATGCATAAAGAAAATATGTGCATTTCCCCACCAATGATGTTTCCACCGAACGGACCCGCTGTGGATAAAAATGTGCGATGAAGTTCAACGTGTTTCTATCACATTTTCAACTCTACTGATAGTTTTGTCACAGAAACCTTTGTGTTAAATACCAAATGTCCCTACTTATGGTCTTGCACATGTGCTGTAGCCAACAGCTTGCTGATACAGTGCGGGTAGGCTGTGCGTAGGCCAGTCTAAATGATGAGATTATTATGAATAGCCTAAGAGCATCGATCAGTCATGCATGCATCATCAAGATCCTAGATATTTATTGGAAAGTTGCATCGAGATCGCCGTGCACTTTCACCACCCTGTGAAGTTCATCCTAATAAACTGCATGGTTTCCCGAGTCATAGTAGAAGGACCACACACACCATATCACCGCGTGACTCCAAGTTGACTTTGATATGATGGTTATTATATCAATATTTGCGCATTAGAGTTTCTACCGGCATTTCTTACATGAATTTTACCAACACAAAATGATCCCACCGTGTTGAACAAAAAATTCTGTCGGCATTTAAAAAATTGTACAGAAATTTCCTGTTTTCATCCTAGCTATCATGACGATTTTTTTATATACGGTGAAACTTTACTCACATAGAAACTGTGAAAGGAAACGTGGTTCATGACGCTAATGAATCTGCACAAATCGTGTTTCACTAAGGCACTTGGAAACAATGGCACAGCAAAGCCTGCATCAATTATTATCTGGGAGATTTTTCTCATAGTTACACAGTGCTCCAAAAATAAAACTCCTGGTCTCACAGCAAAATATTAGCTAGTTTTCCATCCAACTGTCAACAGATTTTCATGCAAATATTCTCAAATCTGCATATATCAAATAAAGTAAAGCCCTTCCCTTGGCTATCTAGCTTGCTTTGTTTGACCCCGATTGGTGCTTATTTGATAAAGTTAGAGTCGTTTAAGTGAATACTGCCTGCGTCATCGGCGTGCCATGATGGCGTCACTCTATGACCAAATATATATAATGATATAGTGAAGTCTGGTTACGTTCTAGGATCTCTGAGGAATACATACAGACATGATTTGACTGGTTGAAACAATGTTTAGGGTTAGATTTTCACAGATTCCTTTCTTTGCAAATTTAATCAGTGGAAATACAAAATCTGTTGTGCATGCTATATGGACCTTTTTAGGATATGAAAAAGGTATCTAATAAAATGACTCTTCATCTTATCTCTGGGACCCTTTGGATGATAAATCAGAGCAAGATTTCAGAATGTAAGTACACATTTCATCTTCAGAGGTAAATTTATCAAACCTATCAAGTGGAAAAATGTGTTTTGTTGTTAGAAGCTCTCCTTAAACAATAGCATGGAATTTTTTTCTCGCAGTAATAGCTACTGTAAATTGGACAGTGCAGTTATATTAACAAGAATTTAAGCTTTCAGCCAATATAAGATGTACCGACATTTGTTGTTTCTCTAAAATCTGCGCTGCATCCCTAAGAAGCTCTAGTTTACATGGTGAGATTATGGATAAGAGAAGGAATATTTGTATTTGTCAAACAACAGTCAAGCATCAATCATCATGTCACCAGAATAAGAACCTTGATATTTATTGGAAAGGAGCATGAAGCTCATAGCTTGCAACAAACACCCTGTGGAGTTCCTCATAATTTACTTCATCTTTAGCCTTAAATTGCATGGTTTCCCGAGTCATAGTGGGAGGACCACACACCATATCACGTGACTCCAAGTTTACTTAGATATGAGGGTTATTAGGGGGAGTATTGGTAAAGTGGGATACTTAAGCTTTGTAATGGATATATTCAATTGTGTACAATAACATACCCAAAAAATGTATGCCTGTGTGTTAGTGAAGTATGTGATGATAAAAAATGGGTTCAAACGTTATGAAGTCATCATTGTGGGCGTGGCATCCCGTGTAATAACACATGTCTCTAGAGGCATAATGGTAAGTAAAATGACATAGGGTTCTGAGGAAAATAATGTAGGTTTATATAAAAAAAAAACTAAGGATATTCAAAGTTTCATCATAGCATACATGTATTTTGTAATGGGATGTAATTGTAAAATAATTACTCTAAATGGTTTGCTTACTACTTTCACCTTTTTAGAACACTGACATTTTGACTGTGTTCCAGTTGCCAATCGCCTGCTGTCAAACTGGGACACCCTGTTACTGTTAAACTGGGACTCTCCTCTAGGCCATTTTAATGCAGATTTTTTTCTTCTTCTGAGGATTGTGAAATACATGTTTTCTTAACAGAAATCCATTTTCTAAATAGGATCAAACCAACGTAGAAAATCCTGGCAAGCTAAAGTATATTCATAGGTATATGATGACAAAAATATTATAGTTTGCTGTATTCAACTCTGGTGACAATTAAACAGTCATTGAAATTGTTGAGGGGCGAGGTCCACTAGAGTGTAGTGTTGAGAGTGTTGAGCTGATAGGCCTAGATGAAGTTCATTTTATTTTATTTATAGGCTATACAATTACATATAGGCTACATCATATAATTATAATCAAGTATGATGATGATAATAATAATTGATAATTCTTAATGTTCCACAAAAATACCTAAACGTTTTAATACATTTAATTTGTAATTATAATTTAAGTTTATCATTAAAATATTGAAATGACTCATACTCATTAATTTATCCTTCTTTACAATAAAGAATGAAGTGTCCCACTTTGTCAATCAAGGTGTCCCAATTTACCAGTATCAACTGAAAAGGACAATTTGTGTTTGAAGAAGAGTCATTCATCCTGTGTTTAATTTATCTTCTTTTGTATAGTGTAGTAGAGTTCCAAAACTGTTTAGAATGGTATCATGATGGGAGTCAATGGGATGATTCTGTAAGGTGTTCCGGAAAGCACATTTTCAGAAAGTGTCCCACTTTACCAATACTCACCCTATCAGTATTTGGGCATAAAATAATTTCCACCGCCATTTCTCGCGCGATACATTTTACAGACTCAATAAGATCACACCATGTCGAATGAACAAATTATCTGTCGGCATTTATAAAATTGTACCAAAACTTCCTGTTTCCATATGTGGTTTATATCGCACTTTAGAGCCATGCTCCCGAGGAGCTGATGTGCTGCCTCCAGGTGTTGTGAAATAGTTGTACTGGGGTGCAGTATGTGTCGATCCCTCTTGAACCCTTTTTTTCTGTGGCTCCTGGGTGCCTTGTCCTCAGGGCCCTTGCCTTGCGAGTGATGGGCAAGCGCAAAACAAAGACGCTTTGTGAGCCCGGTACATTTCACAACCACACAGCAAAACTAGCAGCTAGTCAGCTAGCAAAGACTAGCTATACTAGCCATCAGAGAGAGAGCAAGAGAGAGTTATTGACAGAGAGAGATATACAGTCTATTCGGAAAGTATTCAGACCCCTTCCCTTTTTCCACATTTTGCTATGTTACAGCCTTATTCTAAAATTGATTAAACTACAAAAAAAAACATTTCTAATCAATCTACAAATAATACCCCGTAACATATGACAATGCAAAAATGTTTTTTTAGACATTTTTGCACATACAAAAATTAAAATAAATACATAAATATCTTATTTACATAAGTATTCAGACCCTGTGTTATGAAACTCAAAATTGAGCTCAGGTGCATCCTGTTTCCATTGATCATCCTTGTTGATGTTTCTTCAACTTGATTGGAGACCACCTGTGGAAAATTCAATTGATTGGACATGAAAAGGCACACACCTGTCTATACAAGGTCCTACAGTTGACAATGCATGTCGGAGCAAAAACCAAGCCAGGAGGTCGAAGGAATTGTCCGTAGAGCCCGAGACATGATTGTGTCGAGGCACAGATCTGGGGAAGGGTAACAAAAAATGTCTGCGGCATTGAAGGTCCCCAAGAACACAGTGGCCTCCATCATTCCTAAATGCAAGAAGTTTGGAACCACACAGACTCTTCCTAGAGCTGTCTGCATGGCCAAACTGAGCAATCGGGGGAGAAGGGCCAGAATCTGATGGTCACTCTGACAGTGCTCCAGAGTTCCTCTGTGGAGATGGGAGAACCTTCTCTGCAGTACTCCACCAATCAGACCTTTATGGTAGAGTGGCCAGACGGAAACCACTCCTCAGTAAAAGGCACATGACAGCCCGCAATGAGTATGCGAAACAGCACCTAAAGGACTCTGGCCATGAGAAACAGGATTCTCTGATCTGATGAAACGAAGATTGAACTATTTGCCTAAATGCCAAGTGTCACGTCTGGAGGAAACCTGGCACCATCCCTGCGGTGAAGCATGGTGGTGGTGGCAGCATCATGCTGTTGGGATGTTTTTCAGCGGCAGGGACTGAGAGACTAGTCAGGATCGAGGAAAAGATCAACGGAGCAAAGAAAACAGAGATCCTTGATGAAAATCTGCTCCAGAGTGCTCAGAACCTCGTACTGAGGCGAAGGTTCACCTTTCAACAGGACAATGACCCTAAGCACACAGCCAAGACGATGCAGGAGAGGCTTCGGGACAAGTCTCTGAATGTCCTTGAGTGGCTCAGCCAGAGCCCAGACTTGAACCAGATCGAACATCTCTGGAGAGACCTGAAAATAGCTGTGCAGCGACGCTCCCCATCCAACCTGACAGAGCTTGAGAGGATCTACAGAGAAAAATGGGAGAAATTCCTCAAATACAGGTGTGCCAAGCTTGTAGCTTCATACCCAAGAAGATTGTCATCACTGCCAAAGGTGCTTCAACAAAGTACTGAGTAATGGGTCTGAATACTTATGTAAAAAAAAAACTTCTTTGTTTTTGTTACTCTGTAACGTAACAAAATGTGGAAAAAGTCAAGGGTCTGACTACTTTCCAAATGCTCTGTAGCTGATAATATAACACTTGAAATGTCTATATCTTTATGAAACCTTTTTGAGAGAAATATTTACTGTTAAATTCTAATAGTTTTTCGTTGATGTTGTTTTGTCTTCTCACTTTTGTTTATTGTTTATTGCACTTGCTATGGCAATGTAAACATATTTCCTATGCCAAAAAAGCCCCTTTGAATTGAATTGAGTGTTTTTTGTTGAGTTTTTATAATACATTTGATTTTATACTGAATTATTAACACAAATAATGGCACACTGTGCCTTTTTAGAAAATAAACAACAATGTTGTCATTCCTAAATATATATATATATATATATATATATATATATATATACACAACTAATTTCCTCAACAAAAAATAGTTTTCCCTCCTACACAAAACAAACTGCTCCTTCGTAAGCCCACTGCTCCTCAAACAATGGGAGATCTTTTACAGCCGAGAAGATCTCAAAATCCACTTTTATTCTGGCAATCCTTTCAAAACACGTCTTACATCCTGCCAATATCCTGTGTCTATTTTGTTTACAACTCATCTTAGCTTGTCCAAAAAATGAATTGTAACAGTCTGGGGTAGCCTAGTGGTTAGAGTGTTGGACTAGTAACCGGAAGGTTGCAAGTTCACATCCCCAAGCTGACAAAGTACAAATCTGTCGTTCTGCCCCTGAACAGGCAGTTAACCCACTGTTCCTAGGCCGTCATTGAAAATAAGAATTTGTTCTTAACTGACTTGCCTAGTTAAAACAGTGTTATTGAAAATCTCCCCTACAGCTGTAAACAAAGACTCCAGTATTTCAAATAGAGACTTTATCCTATAACACTCCATAAAACAGTGAAAATTGTTTTGTCTTATGTTACAAAATAGACATCCATCTCCAAAATCTGAATTAATAACAGACACAAAAGCATGAACTGCAATGATGCCATGCAAAACCCTCCATTGCATGCCACCAGTGCCCTTTTGTAATGGTGGCTTGTACAATACTCTCCATGCTGGCTTTACCTTGTCACCAATGTCCAGTTTTACCCTCCAAGGAGTTTTCTTTTCAATTCTTCAATTTATCTTTATTCAAAACCTTGATATAAGTATATCCCATTCACCTCATCCAAACCCACTTCTTCCAACCCTCTCAAATCTAATAATAACACATTTCTTTCTGACTCTGGGATGTTGGGTGTAATCCCTAGTTTTGGAAATGGGACGTTTTCATCTTGTACCTTCTTCTTGTGACTATTAAGCATGAACCACTCTTCTACTGACAAAGCCTACCTGTAACTCCTTTTTAACCTCAACCCCAAATCTTCAGCCACTCATCCTCCATCCATTAAGGTGGGCCCAGCCATGACCATCAACTTAGAGTGATGATTTTGCCCTTCACCAGAATCTTGGAGAAATGTGGAACAGCTGCAGTTGTACAATCCAGTCTTGCCCCATACACTCTGCTGGAGTGCATCTGGACACCTTCATTATGCTCCAAACCTTAAGAATGCCTCTGTAAAATGGAGGTAATCCCTCCCTAGAAATATGTCTACTATCAACCAAAAATAAAGTCTTATTTAAACCTAATACCCCGACCTGCTGTAATACAACACCTGCCACCCCTCTCCAAACCACATGGTCCGGACCATAAAGCAACCTTTGAATAAACTTAAACCGGAAAGCAGCAGCCCTACTAGCAAGATATACAAGACCTTGTCCTCCCTCCTCTTTTGACAAATACAAAAAACTTTGTCAAACCCAATAGTATTTATCCCAAAATAAATCTGCAATAATCACCTGTATCTTAGCCAGAAGGCCAGATGGTGGCTCTATACATGACAACCGATGCCACAGTGCAGACCAACCACATTGTTAACAATAATAGTATGACATACGAGATAACAACCAATAACATATCCTCATCCTCCCTCCCACCATTTCAAGCACCCCGTTCAAATTTTTTTCATTGTCCCCACATCCACTAGGTACACTCCAAGATACTTAAACCCTCCCTTACACCATTCCAGCACCCCTGGCAAAGCAATGATCTCTCCAGACCATTTCCAATCTGTAAAGCACAACTTTTTTCCCAATTTACCTTTGCAGAGGATATTCCCCTTGAGACGAATAGGAGGAATATCCTCTGAAAGGTACACCCCTTCAATGTGACTTCTAATGGTGGCTCTATAGCGATGGCATATAACATTCCTGACAAAGAACACCCCTGTCTAATACCTCTACAAACTTTAAAAGGAGCACTCAAGCCACCATTAACTTTCAGTACACTTTCAATGTCAACATATATCACTCTGATCATGGCAATAAAACCAGAGCTGAAACCAAACACCTCAAAAGTGTTCAACTCGGTCAAATGTATTTTCCAGGTCAATCGAAATTAGACCAGTATCCAACCTAATAGCCCTAGAGATGTCCAAAAAAACTGAATCAAAGAAATGTTTTCCCCTATCTGCCTGCCGAGAACACGGTAGGAATGGTCCGTATGTATGATTTGCCCCATGAACTCCCTCAGCCTATTGGACAAAGCCTTGCACAATAAAGTTACCGGCCTGCAGTTCTTCACCTCCCTAGGGTCACCCTTTTTTGGCAGTAAGGTGAGGACAGCCCTCCATCAGCTTATCGGTAGTAGCCCTCCGGTCAAAGTATTGTTAACTACTGCTAGCCAATCCTCTCCCCAGAAAGTCAACGGGAAACCCATCAAAGCCTGATGCCCTTCCATTTTCCATGCATTTTAATGCAGTGTATAGCTCCTGCAAAGACAATGGTTGCTCTAGCTCAACCTGAACTTCTGCAACCACCTGTGGGAGCCCATCAAGGAACTGCTGTGTCACTGTTTTATCCTCTGTGTACTCAAACCCATAGAGCTTAGCATAGAACTCTACTGCCCTCTTTCTAATTTCACTAGGGCTAGTGAGCTCTTGTCCAACAGCTGATTTGAGGCAATTAATAATTATTTTTTGTTCATTTTTTTTCTCTAAACCGAAGAAAATGTTGGATGAGACATCCATTTCAGAGATTCCCTGAAACGTACTTCTCACCAATGCCCCCTGGGCTCTGATACCCAGCAGGTCTGCCAATGTGGCTTTATTTGTGTTTTTTCATACAAAACTGGTCATTTTGAGACCGCTACCTCTCCCAGAAAAAAACTAAAACATTTCCGGAAGTGAGCATCACTCAATAAAGTTGTATTAATATGCCAGTTTGTGCTTTTGGGTTTTACAGCGTTAATGAAACTGTTATGAAACAATGATCAGAAAATCCCACTGGGGTTATCACACTTGATTTACAGACCTGTGGCTTTATTGTTTTGAGCAGCAATCTATGTAACCTAGCCAGAGAGATGGTGTTCTCTCTCACATGGGCCCATGTGTACTGTCTTGTGCCTCCATGTTGGCTCCGCCAAATATCACACAGTTCATGTGTTAAAATAAGGCATTTTTAAAAAGTCCTTGAGGCTATATGAGGTTCTTTGTGGTTTCTGGGGCATATACATTTATTAAACACATAGTGATGTTTTCATACCTCGCTCTAACTTGTAATAACCTCCCTTCAACTATATCTTCAACTTCACATGACAAAAACATACACACACACACACACACACACACACACACACACACACACACACACACACACACACACACTCCTGTTGCCACATAATTACATTTTCAATATTACTTTGTGTGTCTTGTATAAAACTTATGTCACTTCCTTTTCCTTCATTAACTCATTCACCACGGCTCTTTTTTTAACATCTCTTGCCCCATTTACGTTTAAAGAAGAAATCTTAAAACTGCTCAAGACTGGGAAAAAATACAGAGGAAGAGACAGAAAACACATCTTTTTACAGATTTAAGGCTGCAACTGAACTCTTTCATTTCCCTTAGAATTTAAATCACTTGTCACTCTTGTGACAACTTTCTTGGGTCTAGTGATTTCAGGCCTTGTCAAACCTTCCCCCATTTTGTTTTCATTTTTAAAAATTCAATAAACATTATAATCCTGCATATAGTTCCTCCCTTTTGTAAATTTCAGAAATTGACGTACCTTCTCAATCCCATACCTCCCTTCCACCCCATTTCTCTCGCTGCTTTGTTGTGATGCGTCAGATGACTCTCTCTATCCTCCCCAGAGGAAAACTCCACCATCACTATAACCTGATTATCCTCAACTGATTTATCCATTTCTACCTTCCTCTTAGAATTAGAACTTTCATCACCACTTAAATTCATCCTCTTACTCCTCGGTACTTTTAAAACAGCTGCTTCATGTTCCATTGTTTCAATCTCCTCTTGAGCTCCAAATTCATTTTCCAGCACCGACTCAGCGACCCCAGTCGCTGTCTCACTGGCTGTTTCCCCTCCCTCTTTGTTCTGCTCCACCACAATTGCCCCTGTAGCCACACTGCTTTCCTTTCCTACTTTTCCAACCGTATCTACCCACCTTCTCCCTTCCCCTGAACCCTTAGCATGTTCATCCCTTCGCGGTGGTGCATTAGCTGCACCAGCGCTAGAGATAACACAGGGCTCTGCGCGCTCGTTCTTGGGACAATAATAATAATGTACCAAATGCACCTCTCTTCCGCAGCCAAAGCATTGAATTGATTCAGTAGAAGTGTTGAACACGTAATCAAATCCGTCAATCTTAAAACGGAATGCTAAATTCAGTTTGTCAGTATCCTTCTTTAAAATCATATGCACATGTTTCAGCAAAGAAGATTTGCATCCAAAAATAACCTTCTATTGTAGACACAAGTTGACTATGACGAGATAACTCTCGCCCTAACACTTCATCTCTAACAAATGGTGGCATGTTAGACCTTCTAACTTTCTTCGACGGATTAATTAGAGGATATACCGACGTCTGTGTATCCCGCAATACAACACCGCTCTCAACTATCGTATTCACCTTTTCAGTGGAATCTAAGAATATCACTACAGTGCTATTCATACTTGAGGCTGATTTTATGATATCATACCCAATGATAGCGCCAACTGCTAAGGTGCATTCTTCCAACTAACACCCCGCACGCGAGTGACCATTGCTACCAGAACCACCCGCTGGTTGCACCCTCGAGAAAAACATCCTCAACGATCACAATCCCCTATACGTGCTTACAGTGAGACAAGATAACCTTAAAACAACTAATTTAATCAATATGTATACACACACGCACACACACACACACACACACTGAAAACACCAAAACCCATTAGAGTGAAAAAGATTCAGTCGCTCCCACAATCGCTCCTGCTTCCCGACTCACTCCAGCATGCACTCCGACTAGAGAGAGAGAGAGGTCATCACAAGCTATTATGGTAAACAGGCATTAGAAGAGGGGGAGAGGGGAAGACGAGGTACTGTAGATACACCCCTGCGCATATTTTCATCAACTACGTCAACTTGGGAGTAGGGAATTTTGTGTATATAGTGTAGTTTCTTTCTACAAGACATGTACATACATTTCACAGCACTATAATGGCTGCCTCCCACAAAAGTGAAAGAAAGTCGTTTCTGTGTCTTCGAACAAACCAAGACCAACTGGAACAACTCATAAATGCAAAAATGTGACAATCACATTCTACGCGTAATTCGCATAAACAAACTGCCTGTGAGGGAACAGTATTTTAGATATAGAGCACATGATCAATATCACGCAAAATATGTTTACACGATATCATCTCCAAGTGTGACCAGGCAAATTATTTTCATAATTGACATTAACCAACTGCCTGGGAGTGAATTGTAGCTTAGATACAGCATAGAGCACATAATAATCAATATCACCAACAGTGATATCATCTCAACGCATGACTTGATGTTTGAGAGGCCTCAATGTTACTTTTACATCCCGGTCAAGCCAAAGTCAACACAGACACCTACGTTACTGTGAGAGTTTTACTGTTTTACCGTTAACTGTAGACACATACTGGAAGTGTTGACATTGCAATGCTGACTAATCCTCTGCTATGTGTATGGGCGTGCATGTGCGTGTGTATGGTGCACACCACCCTTGTGAGCGTGTGTGTGTACTGAACCCCCACCCCCCAATTGTCTCAAGGCTTAAAAAAATGTCTTTAACCTGTTTCCTATCCTTCATCAACACGGATTGAAGTGGATATAACAAGTGACATCAATAAGGGATCTTAGCTTTCATCTGGATTCACCTGGGCAGTCTGTCTTGGAAAGAGCAAGTGTCCTTAATGTCTTGTATACTCAGTGAATGATAAAAATAAATCAAATGCATAGAACCTATTAAATCCTTCGGCTCTGCAGGCATAATGTACACTACATGCCCAAAAGTATGTGGACACCTGCTCGTTGAACATCTCATTCCATAATCATGGGCATTAAAATGGAGTAGGTCCCCTCTTTGTTGCTATAACAGCCTCCACTCTTCTGGGAAAGCTTTCCACTAGATGTTGGAACATTGCTGAAGGGATTTGCTTCCATTTAGCCATGAGCACTAATGTTGGGCAATTAGGCCTTGCTCGCAGTCGGCGTTCCAATTAATCCCAAAGGTGTTCGATGGGTTTGAGGTCAGGGCTCTGTGCAGGCCAGTCAGGTTCTTCCACACTGATCTCAACAAACAATTTCTGTATGGACCTCGCTATGTGAATGGGGGCATTAGCATGCTGAAACAGACAAGGGCCTTCCCCAAACTGTTCCCACAAAGTCGGAACTACCGAATCATCTAGAATGTCATTGTATGCTGTAGCATTAAGATTTCCCGTCACTGGAACTAAGGAGCCCGAACCATGAAAACAGCCCCAGACCATTATTTCTCCTCCACCAAATTTACAGTTGGCACTATGCATTGGGGCAGGTAGTGTTCTCCTGACATCTGCCAAACCCAGATTCATCCATCGGACTGCCAGATGGTGAAGCGTGATTTATCACTCCAGAGAACGCGTTTCCACTGCTCCAGAGTCCAATGGAGGCGAGCTTTACACCACTCCAACCTACGTTTGCCATTGCTCAATGTGATCTTAGGCTTGTGTGCGCCTGCTTGGCCATGGAACCCATTTAATGAAGCTCCCGACAAACATTTATTGTGCTGATGTTGCTTCCAGAGGCAGTTTGGAACTCGGCAGTGAGTGTTGCAATCGAGGACAGACATGTTTTACGTGCTACGCTTTTCAGTACTCGGCGGTCCCGTTGTGTGAGCTTGTGTGGCCTACCACTTCGCGGCTGAGCCATTGTTGCACGTAGGCATTTCGACTTCAAAATAACAGCCCCTTACAGTTGACCGGGGAAGCTCTAGCAGGGCAGAAATTTGATGAATTGACTTGTTGGGAAGGTGGCATCCTATGACGGTGTCACGTTGAAAGTCACTGAACTCTTCAGTAAGGCCATTCTACTGCCAATGTTTATGGAGATTGCATGGCTGTGGCTCGATTTTATACACCTGTCAGCAATGGGTGTGGCTGAAATAGCCGAATCCACTAATTTCAAGGGATGTCCACATACTTTTGTACATATATATGTACATGTATATGTATATGTATGTACATATACAGTGCATTGATCTCTATCTAGATCATTCATTTCCAAAAACAATTAGTGCAGGACCTCTCCTTGGTATTGTCTCTTAATTAGTTTTTTTCCCAACCCAAGTGATTTTCAGGTTGGCTGAGCAGCATACGTCTGCCTCAGGTTGACACTGATCGACTTCAGGTGATGAAGAGAGGATGGAGCATAAATTAGTGGTACAGACATCAATTACAGAAGGGGTTAGAGGTCAGGGATGAGAGGTCATTTCAGAGCTGCTATGTGGTTTGATTCTGAGGTAAGCCAGACTTCAAGAGCTTTGGGGATATCGATGGCTATGTCTAAAAAAACAAAAAATTAAGATCAATGACTCGTTAAGAACAGTCGCAAGGGTTCTAGGAAATGTTGTGTTGAATTGATGGATCACTCATAACAGGGATATTGACTATTCACAATGACATAGGCACTACGATAAGCACAGACACTGTGGCATAAGCACTGTGTAAAAGCATAAGCACTGTTTATACTCCGTCGGTATTAGATAGAACGTCCACTTTGGGAGAAAACCAATGACTGTATATGCATGGACAAAGCCATCAATCCCGTGACACTTTTCATTCCTATGTGAAGATATAGCGCATTGAAGCCAAATGCAGTCTGTTAAGATGGCGTCTCGTGGAGACATGACATTCGCAGTTTGAGCTACTCCAGGAAGTGACTTTGCAGACTAGCTCAGTGCTGCTCCCTCTCAAGTTGAGGACCGACTGGGGTACTGCAGGTACCATTAGCATTACTTCTTCTGTGTTTGATTTTAACATAATCGGTTCAAGGACATACAGTACATGCAATTATTGGTACCATGTGTGTCTTTTTATTTTTTTAAATGAAGATTGACATTTTTCCATTCACTATGATGTGGGATCCTGTTTTCTTTTAACAATGCCTGCGGGGATTAACAATAGCAGGACCTAACCAAGATGGCGGACTGAACACAGCGGTGCAGATCGTATCAAGATACAAACATAACATTCAATATCTGTAAGATAGAGTAAATATTAGCACTTCACATACTCGTGGGTAATAACCTTCAATCTGGATAACAACACAAAGCAAATCATTAGGCTAGAGAAATGTATCGACAAATATTACGAAAACAGCAACACCCAAACATGACGGAGAGTAAACAAGGAGAACCAATCTACAAATGAAAACGTGACTCCTTGACGGACACAGACGATTTATGCTTTTCACCAGCGGGAATGGTAAGGGTGGTAAACAGATCTGTTAAAAATCGATAAATGACAAACTGGGCATACTTGAATTTGTCAGTAAAGATATAAAGGAGTTGAAAGCAAGCCTCAAGATGAGTGAAGAAAAAGCTGCGACAATGGAGGAAAAAGAGCTAAAAGGAACAGTCAATAAGATTGAAATGGATGTGAAAGAACTTAAAAAGGAGAACATCTTTCTGAGAGAAGCCTTACTTGACATACAGACTAGATCTATGAGAGAAAATCGGGTACTTACCGGTATCCAAGAAAAAGAAGGACAAGTTCCTGAAAGTGTGGTGAAGGAATTCTTTCTTACAGTGCTTCAGATCCCACACGAAGCTGTCGACAAAATCCAACTCGAATGTGTACACCGTTTCGGACAGAGAGGACAGAGATATGAGCGCCCAATCATTGCCAAATTTGCTTTCTTTTAAAGATAAAATTTGTAGCTCTCGTAGTCTAAAAACTGTACAGTGAGGGGAAAAAGTATTTGATCCCCTGCTGATTTTGTAAATTTGCCCACTGACAAAGAAATTATCAGTCTATAATTTTACTGGTAGGTTTATTTGAACAGTGAGAGACAGAATAACAAAAGAATACAGAAAAACGCATGTCAAAAATGTTATAAATTGATTTGCATTTTAATGAGGGAAATAAGTATTTGACCCCTCTCAATCAGAAAGATTTCTGTCTCCCAGGTGTCTTTTATACAGGTAACGAGCTGAGATTAGGAGCACACTCTTAAAGGGAGTGCTCCTAATCTCAGTTTGTAACCTGTATAAAAGACACCTGTCCACAGAAGCAATCAATCAATCAGACTCCAAACGCTCCACCATGGCCAAGACCAAAGAGCTCTCCAAGGATGTCAGGGACAAGATTGTAGACCTACACAAGGCTGGAATGGGCTACAAGACCATCGCCAAGCAGCTTGGTGAGAAGGTGACAACAGTTGGTGCGATTATTCGCAAATGGAAGAAACACAAAATAACTATCCATCTCCCTCGGCCTGGGGTTCCATGCAAGATCTCACCTTGTGGAGTTGCAATGATCACCTTACGGTGAGGAATCAGCCCAGAACTACATGGGAGGATCTTGTCAATGATCTCAAGGCAGCTGGGACCATAGTCACCAAGAAAACATTTGGTAACACACTACGCCGTGAAGGACTGAAATCCTGCAGCGCCTGCAAGGTCCCCCTGCTCAAGAAAGCACATATACATGCCCGTCTGAAGTTTGCCAATGAACATCTGAATGATTCAGAGGACAACTGGGTGAAAGTGTTGTGGTCAGATGAGACCAAAATGGAGCTCTTTGGCATCAACTCAACTCGCCGTGTTTGGAGGAGGAGGAATGCTGCCTATGAACCCAAGAACACCATCCCCACCGTCAAACATGGGGGTGGAAACATTGTGTTTTGGGGGTGTTTTTCTGCTAAGGGGACAGGACAACTTCACCGCATCAAAGGGACGATGGACGGGGCCATGTACCGTCAAATATTGAGTGAGAACCTCCTTCCCTCAGCCAAGGCATTGAAAATGGGTCATGGGTGGGTATTCCAGCATGACAATGACCCAAAACACACGGCCAAGGCAACAAAGAAGTGGCTCAAGAAGAAGCACATTAAGGTCCTGGAGTGGCCTAGCCAGTCTCCAGACCTTAATCCCATAGAAAATCTGTGGAGGGAGCGCAATGTTCGAGTTGCCAAACGTCAGCCTCAAAACTTTAATGACTTGGAGAAGATCTGCAAAGAGAAGTGGGACAAAATCCCTCCTGAGATGTGTGCAAACCTGGTGGCCAACAACAAGAAATGTCTGACCTCTGTGATTGCCAACAAGGGTTTTGCCACCAAGTACTAAGTAATGTTTTGCAGAGTGATCAAATACTTATTTCCCTCATTTAAATGCAAATCCATTTATAACATTTTTGACATGCGTTTTTCTGGATTTTTTTGTTGTTATTCTGATTCTCACTGTTCAAATAAACCTACCATTAAAATGATAGACTGATCATTTCTTTGTCAGTGGGCAATTGTACAAAATCAGCAGGGGATCAAATACTTTTCCCCCTCACTGTATATAGAAAACCAAATGTTCCGAGACACAAGACTACTCTATAGCTATTCTGAATATTACAAAGTTCCTATAGAGGAGTCAAATCATGGAACACCCAATACTAGCCATGGTAGGGATTGTAATAAAAAAATAGAAAAGCAATAAAATACAACAATTGTTAAAGAAATAAACTCCAACTACACTTTACCATTCTAAATAGGGAGTGTTTGTAAAATAATTAGTATTAGAATTTCCATGTATAGTATTTATAAATAGATAGACAGCATTTGAAGAAAGGATAATTTGTCAAATAATACATCTGGAACACAAAAGTACTCCATCAACACGGTAGAGATGAAACACAGCAAACAGAGGACATAGAAGGCACAGTACATGGGTGTGTGCGGATTCATTGTGATGGAAGGTGGGGTGTGTGCTTTTGTGTTTGGAAAAGTGTGGAGTTAAGTGAGTGAAAAAGGAACACGGTTGCAAATCCCAGAGCCCATGTGTATTTGTGAGCAGGGATTGTGAGAGAGAGAGATTTCAATTTTGTGCAGGTATGGGATATACATTTTTAAGTCAATTATAAATATAGTTTGTTTATTTATTGTGCTATCATGATGGAACCAGTCCCCAACCCTATACCCTTGACACCCACCTGTGCGACCTATACACTAAGTCCTTATCTGTGCAGTGGTTCATCCTTTAAAGTTGCGAGCTTGCGCCATGGGACTTAGAGGTCATTTGTGGTTTAGTACGGTACCCTGCGTCACCACTTCATTGCTCCAGACCAGCGCAAGGGGGAGTTAGAGCACTGATTATGCTTTTGGGTCCTATTGTGTCTCTGAATGGGCGACACAAACCTAAATAGAAACTGATAATTGTGCACAACTTCAGTATTACTCAGTGTAACAACAGTTTTAGTAAGGTTTTTATTATTTTTTATTTTGCTAGGATTATTTTGGTCTTACTGTAGTACTGTAGGCCACTCCTGACCGGTCACATTGTACAGTGCCTGAGTGGCGCAATGGTCTAAGTCACTGCATAGCAGTGCAAGCTGTGTTGCTACAGATGCTGGTTCAATATCTATGCTGGCCTCAACTGGGAGACCCATGAGATGATTGTAGGTTTTTGTTTTTGTCCCTCTAAAAACAGAAATAAATAATTCTACAAAACAAACTGGCTTTATTAACAAATTAGTAACAATGTCTCACCCAAAGTTCAAGAATGGCCTTTTTCTTGCTCATTTGACATTATTTGAAAACAAAATCATCTCCAAAATATTTAAGGGGCATTGCACTAATAATGGCGCTGAGTAGGGAAACGTTCCCTCTGTTCTTAGTGCCAGTCTGCACGTTCAAACTAAAACAGTGTAACTAATAGTGGCATCTTTATGCTTTCCTTAATAAAATAATTATAAAAATACTCTTTCAAAATGCCAATGTTTATTTAGTTATGGATCCATAACCAATAACTATGTGAATTACAGAAATATTGGAACAAAGTTGCCTAATGAAGGTAAACAAAATGTTTCACAAATGCTGATGCTCCAGATACTCAACTAGTCTAAAGAAGGCCAGTTTTATTGCTTCTTTAATCAGGACAACAGATTTCAGCTAGGCTAACATAATTGCAAAAGGGGTTTCTAATGATCAATTACCCTTTTAAAATGATAAACTAAGAGGAAGGTAGAAATTGATAAAGCTAACACAACGTGCCATTGGAACGCAGGAGTGATGGTTGCTGTTAATGGGCCTCTGTACACCTATGTCGATATTCCATAAAAAAAATCTGCCGTTTCCAGCTACAATAGTCATTTACAACACTAACAATGTCTACACTGTATTTCGGGGTCAATTTGATGTTATTTTAATGTACAAAAACAAGGACATTTCTAAGTGACCCCAAACTTTTGAATGGTAGTGCATATTTACAAAACAATAAATCGGGATTGAAAATGATGCAAACAATTACATTGATGGAAGCTACAAACCATCTGCAATATCAAAGCTGATCTACCCCCTAAAATAAAATAACAATGCCTGCCGTAATGCGTTCGGCCTTGTACTTCCGTGGCTTCAATGAGAGCAGACAGTTGTTCTCCCATGGGGAAAACAACCTGCGGTTACCTTGGTTACTCCATCAGCTCATCGCAAAAAAACTTGACCTTTTTCAAACACAACTTTCTTGTTGTCTGCTTGTTTTAGTCAAATGAATTTAAGAAAAGTACCATGTCTAAAGATGACTTTTCAACATTGCTAGCTCCCCAGCGCCCCCGCTACTTACAAAATCTTAATATTGTAGGGCTACCCTGTCCCTGATTAACCATTTTAATGACGACGCTAGCCACGTGAATGAGTGCTAGGTAGCTACCGACCACAACATTAGTAATCTAGCCAAGGCCAACAACACAAGCAAACGTTCTATACAGCTTCAAGTAGTGAATGTCTTACTTGTGATTATATGTTTTCCACACACATAGCTATGTGTACTTCCCCACTCTCCCTCAATGAATAGCCTGAAGCCACAGGGCTCTCCTTGCAGGAGAAGAAATTGGTTATTTTATAACGGGGGTCAATAGGGAAGACAGATTTTTTTCCGCCAAGATGTAGGTGGTTTAGGGGAAATCCTTCTTATTACGTGAATATCGACAGGGGAGTATAAGCACAAACACTATGACATAAGCACTGTGTAAAAACACAGGCACCATGATATAAGCATTATGCAGTGCCTTCAGACAGAATTCACACCCCTTGACTTTTTCCACATTTTGTTGTTACAGCCTGGATATAAAATGGATTAAATTGAAATGTTGTGTTACTGATCTACACACAATACCCTATAATATGACAGTGGAATTTTGTTTTTATAAATATTTACAAATTAATCAAAAATGACAAGCTCAAATGTCTTGAGTCAAAAAGTATTCAACTTATTTTATTATAAGCCTAAATACGTTCAGGAGTAAAAATCTTGCATAAACAAGTCACATAATAAGTTGCATGGATTCACTCTGTGTGCAATATTAGTGGTTTATTTTTGAATGACTACTCCAGCTCCGTAGCTCACACATACTGATAATTGTAAGGTCCTTCAGTCGAGTAGTGAATTTCAAGCAAAAATTCAACCACAAAGACCAGGGAGGTTTTCCAATGCCTCGCAAAGAAGGGCACCTATTGATAGATAAAAACAAGCAAATATTGAATATCCCTTTGAGCATGGTGAAGTTATCAATTATGTTTTTGATGGTGTATCAGTACACCCAGTCACTACAAAAAATACAGGCATACTTCCTAACTCAGTTGCCGGAGAGGAAGGAAACCACTCAGGGATTTCACCATGAGGCCAATGGTGATTTTAAAACAGATAAAGAGTTTAATGGCTCTGATAGGAAACAACTGAGGATGGATCAACAACATTGTACTCCACAATACTAACCTAAATTACAGAGTGAAGGACGCATTACTCAACCTTTGCTTCTCCCAAGCCCGTTGGGGAGTTGCAGCGATGAGACAAGATCATAATTGGATCACAATTGGATATCACGAAATTGGGGAGAAAAAGGAGGTACAAAAAATATGTATTAGAGCTAAGGACAGGCAAAATCCTAGAGGAAAACCTGGTTCAGTTTACTGTCCAACAGACACTTGGAGATAAATGCACCTTTCTGCAATACAATAACCTCAAACACAAGGCCAAATATACACTGGGGTTTCTTACCAAGACCATATTGTATGTTCCTGAGTGGCCTAATTCAAGTTTTGACTTAAATGAGCTTGAAAATCTATGGAAAGACGTGAACATAGCTGTCTAGCATTGATCAACAACCAACTTGACAGAGCTTAAAGAATTGTTAAAAGAATAAGGGCCAAATATTGTACAATCCAAGTGTGCAAAGCTCTTAGAGACTTACCCCAAATGACTCACAGCTGTAATCACTGCCAAAGGTGATTCTAACATGTATTGACTCAGGGGGTTGAATACTTTTCTAATCACGATATATTAGTGTTTTATTTTCCATAAATGCTTAAAAAATATTAGATTTGTTTTCTTCCATTTCACATTACAGATTGCTGTGTGTTGATCGTTGACAAAAATGACAATTAAATCCATTTTAATCTCACTTTGTAACCCAACATGATTTGGGAAAATTCTAGGGGTGTGAATCATTTCTGACGGCACTGTATAAGAACCGACACTATATAAGGTCAACACTGTGTATAAGCACAGGCATCATGATTTTGTACTTGTTTATGTATCATGATTGTGACTTTAAAGCAATGATTGGCAATGGACTAGCCTTGTGGCCAAATGCTAACATACTGTAGCAAATTTAGCTAACTGTAAGATACTGGAAATCCAGCCATTTCATTGTTATTCAAGATCCTTATAGTTCTGTTCCAAGCCCCCATTTACACAGTTAGCCATGTAAATCATGTTGGATAAAGACATTTCTTTCCTTTCCTTATAGTCATCTGTGTGAAAATACACACTTCACTACAAATTTGTGTTTAGGCTTAGCACAAAAAAGAGCCGCAGCACTCTCTTTGTTTGCATGGATAACTAACTAGTAAGTCAATTGACTATTTATTCATGTTTGCATGGATAACTAACTAGTAAGTCAATTGACTATTTATTCATGTTTGCATGGATAACTACTCAATTGACTATTTATTTTAATAGCAATCCACATCAATTATGTGAGTTATTGATTTTTGTCTTATTGATGACTGGCTTCCCAGAACATATGACATACTCAGGAGATTAAATGCCTCAGCAACGGTATTACACATCAAATTTAATGCACTTATCATTTTTTATGTCATTTAAATTTGGTCAATTAGCAGACGCTCTTATCCGGAGCGTACATTTTTCGTACTTGGTCTGCCGTGGGAATCAAACCCACAACCCTGGTGTTGCAAGCACCCTGCTCTACCAACTGAGCCACACAGGTCATCAAATGCAACGTAGCTACTTACCATTTTATGGCATTCAAACATGGTGTGAAATATGCATGATATTTTCTGTCATAGTTGTGAATGGAAGAGGTTGGGGTGAAAACTTGAAAAGTCCTTTCATAAGAGGTTTGTCAAAAGTGGAACAGCAGCAACGTGCAGCCTGTGGCATAATACAGTATGATCACTGACTACATTGTTTCAACAATGAGGCACTTCTCAATTATACAGTGGCAGCTATCTGAATATTTGTAAAAGCATATCCAACATAAGTCTATCTCCATCTCATGTGCGTTGTAGATAATCAGTTAATATCCCACATGATCAGTGTCTTACAGGAGAAAAACAAATTAGGCCTAATAAGCTTACTATTAATAAATATGTATTTCATTACTCTGAAACATTAATAAGCATTTGATAATGTGAGGTGGTATGTGGTAATATATAAAGCATTTATAACGTCTTACTCATATTATAAAGTGTTACCGAAATACATTGAATGCTTTCTTAAAAATTGCTAATACATGAATGACTGAATCGATCAATCAATTAAATTAATCAATACAAATTATTTAGCAGTTAGATAGATAGGATACTTACCACTGCACTGACATTCATCAATACGCAGCAGAAAACAATTCTGATTCTCCCCACGGACACCATGACTTCCTTTTGACCTTCAACCTGAACCAAAACTTTTAATCACCAAGACACCCCCTGCTCACAACTCCTTATCCTCTCTAGGGTGCAGCGAAGGGAAACGTCCCCCGAAACATGTAGAGTGGTGGTCCTCGAGGCTGTGTCCCATTGCCGCTCCTATTACCTTGGTGCCTGCACACGTCTCTCTAAACGCTTAGGCAGGAGGTGATCCTTCTATACTTCTCATGAATGGTACCACATGAACCATGGCATTGTTGAATGGGAAGTTATTCAATCAAAACGTCCAGCTTCTCCCGCACAGCTGAGAGTGAAGATAGAATCAGTTGTGGAAGTTAAGTAAAGGATTCTCTTTAACCACTGGTAGTCTTCCAATGCGAACTCTCTTCTCTTTTTGCAATCATCTGCATGTAGTGCTTCTCTTGTGAACAATGACCATTGGTAAGGTCAGGTCCCAGTGACTAGGTATGGAATTCCTCATGTATCTCAGGGATGAGTACCTTTGCCATGTTCCTTTGTGTGAGCATGATATTAGTTAGTAAAGGGAGGAGGGAAGACTAGGAGAGCTGCCCATCTACTGCAGCTCCTTCCATTGTTGACTGTGGGAATGGGCTGTCCTCTTGGCGTTCCACCTCAGTTAACTCTTTGCTGCCTGGTGCAGCCAACAATCCCCATCATGTATCTCTCTCTGTGTTTCTCTCTCCCTCCACACCTCATTTTCTGCTGTGTAGACTACTCTCCCTAGCTGCCTCTCCGGGTGACTCAGTATCTCAGGTTTGTTCTCTATTCCCTCAGTACATATTTTTCTCCTTCTCTAAATATGCTCTGTTCAATAGGCCATAGTTATCTCTTAGAATGTATATCATCAGAACAGCCATAGTCCATCAAAGACGAGGGCCACACACCAAAAACATACACCATGGAGCAAATGCATCCCATTACATTTTCACATGCTTAAAACAACAATGTCATTCAATGAGAACAATGTATTACTCTAAAAAAAGATTTGAAGTCATACAAATAATTAGCTTTTAAAGTTCTCTACAACAAAAACATTAACAATGAAGATGGTCCTTGTTTTTTATATCACTCAAAATCTATGTATTTAATGGAAATTAAATCTTAGAAACTGGCGTTAACATGATTATATCAAAACAATGTGCATTACTTTACCTCCAATGTTATCACAAAGACATTTTGAGAGGCTGTAAGAAATGTAGGCTTGTTTTTTTACAACCAAAAGACACACTTTAAATAATGTCTATACACATGCTGACGATAACATTTACTGTTGGAAATATTGTCTGTCGCCCTCTTGTGGCAACAGTAAAGCTTTAAATGGCGGACTTTTATTTTGAAAGGTCCGCTTCTTTCGTCACTAGACAACCCGGAAGCGTCAATTTGACCTCAAAGGACACCAACACTTACTCTTTATAAAGTGTACGTTTACGGAAAATGTGATACATTCAATAATTCATACGTTTTCCATTAGGAACAGGCATTATAGCTAGTAAGATAGCAGACATACTGTTATGTGGTCTTCTTAGCAGCAAGTAGTAACGTCAGCTAGCTAAGCTTATCAAATGTAAGTACTTTTTATGTGGTCTTCTTAGCAGCAAGTAGTAACGTTAGCTAGCTAGCTAAGCTTAACAAATGTAGTTTTTTTGTGTTACATAAAAGCGAGGCAACTGTCATAAGCTATTTTTTTCATTTGAACATACGTGTCCACGTGTTTATTCTGGTTCTCGCATGTATACCAAACATATACTACTGTTTGTCAATGCAATGCCCTTACGTTTTCGTTTTCTGACTCAGGGCAATGGGATGGGCAGTGGTGTTGAGGGGTTTCTTGCCTCTGTGTTTACGTCGACTTGCTCGCTTGACCGCCAACAATTACATGGGCGCAAGGATTCGTCCAGTCCGCACAGACCTGACGGTGACATGTCGCTACCCTCTTTGGACAACCCATCCTGTGAGAACACTGCATCTGTGCTCTAACTTGTGTGCTGGTCATAATAAGTGGTCTAAGGTGAAAAATATAAAAGGACCCAAAGATGCAGCCCGGAGTCGGATGTTCATGAAGTTTGGGATGATGATAAGAATTGCAGTCAAAGGTAAGCTTGACTGACAACTTGTTTACTCCAATTCAATGCACTATATGTGAGCATTATGGGGAATGCTTTGACTGGTGCTGCATCAACCATCAACCAGATTTGCTTGTTAATTCTGTTTTCTACAGAAGGAGGATCTAGTAATCCAGAATTCAATCTAGCCTTGGCAAATGTAGTGGAGCAATGCCGAGGCAAGAACATGCCCAAAGTGTCCATAGAAGCTGCCATCAAGGGAGCGGTAAGTTGACGGAATGATTAAACTGAAATGTTTTTGTAACACTTATAACACTCGGATATAATGCATTATGATACAATTACACTGAACAAAAATATAAATGCAACAATTTCAAAGATTTTACTGCGTTAATGTAAGGAAATCAGTCAATTTAAATAAATAAATTAGGGCCTAATCTATGGATTTCACATGAATGGGAATAAAGATGTGTATTTTTTGGTCACAGATACTTTTAAAAAAGTAGGGGCATGGACAGAAAACCAGTCAGTATCTGGTGTGACCACCACTTGCCTCAAGCAGCGCGACATCTCCTTCGCATCGAGTTGATCAGGCTGTTGATTGTGGCCAGTGGAATGTTGTCCCACTCCTCTTCAATGGCTGTGCAAAGTTGCTGGATATTGGCGGGAACTACCCCACCTCCACCATGGGGGACTCTATTCACATCAGCAAGCCGCTCAACCACACGACAACATACACGCTGACGTCGTTGAAACCGGGATTCATCCATGAAGAGCACACTTCTCCAACGTGCCAGTGGCCATCGAAGGTGAGCATTTGCCCACTGAAGATGGTTAAGACGCTGAACTGCAGTCAGGTCAAGACCCTGGTGTGTCTAAAGATTTCTTAGTTTGTGCAGAAATTCTTCAGTTGTGCAAATCCACAGTTTCATTAGCTGTCCGGGTGGCTGGTCTCAGACAATCCCACAGGTGATGAAGCTGGATGTGGAGGTCCTGGGCTGGCATGGTTACACGTGGTCTGCGGTTGAGGCCTGTTGGACGTACTGCCAAATTCTCTAAATTGACGTTGAGATATGGTAGAGAAATAAACATTCAATTTTCTTGCAACAGCTCTTGTGAACATTCCTGCAGTCAGCATGCCAATTGCATGCTCCCTCAACTTGAGACTTCTGTGGCATTGTGTTGTGTGACAAAACTGCACATTTTAGAGTAGCCTTTTATTGTCCCCAGCACAATGTCCACCTGTGTAACGATCACTTCTTGATATGCCACACCTGTCAGGTGGATGAATTATCTTTGCAAAGGAGAAATGCTCACTAACAGGGATGTAAACAAATTTGAGACAAATAATCTTTTGTGCATATGGAACATTTCTGTGATCTTTTATTTCAGCTCATGAAACATTTGTGATTCGAGTCATACTCAAGTCCAAGTCGTGTGACTCGAGTCCACACCTCTGCTTTTGTCCTCTTCTCAGGAAAAGTCCAAGGCAGGAACCCAGCACACGTATGAAGCCAGGGGGCCTGGTGGCTGCATGCTGCTCATCGATATGCTAACTGACAACAACACCCGAAGTCACCAGGACCTCAAACATCTGCTCAGCAAACACGGGTCAGACCAGGGACTTGGGGGGGGGGGGGGGGGGGTGTTGGTAAATGTTTTAAGTGTTTCTTATGTTCAGTTTAGATAATGCAATTACTCAAAACATAATGAAAACTATGTCAGAGAGCCAGAGTCTGTTTACTGATCCATAGTTTATTTTTCTGTGTTTGTCCACAGGGCAGCGCTGTGTGACGGGGTGCGTCATAACTTCAGCAGGAAGGGGGTGGTGGTGGCACAGGGGCAGGGTGTGTCGTCCGAGCGAGCTTTGGAACTGGCCATCGAGGCGGGAGCCGAGGACGTCCAAGTAACAGAGGATGAGGATGATAAGTCCCTCCTACAGGTGAGACGTGGTTAGGGTCAATACATGCAGGAGAGCACTGATTTGGCCCTCGAGGGCTGCAGACCTGCTGGACTATGGAAAATCCAGGGCTGTGTTCATTAGGCACCAAACATGGGGGGAAATTGATTGAAATAGGGGCTACCTGGATGATTATTCCATTGCAAACCATTTTAGAACACCCTAATGAACACAACCCAGGGGTTTTCACGTCAATGTATAACATAAGTTGAACAAGGAAACATTGTGCCAGGGACAAATTAAAACCTGACCTCGAGGGTCTGAGTTGTACACCCTTGAACTAGTGTCCTATCCAGCATCAATACATTACTTTCTCTCTCTCTGTAAGTTTGTGTGTGACATGACAGAGCTGAAGAAGGTGCGGACCTCGCTGGAAGAACTAGGTGTGCACACTGTGTCCGCTGGCCTGGAGTTTGTGTCCCACACACCCACGCAGCTTCCACAAGCCCAGCTGGAGGCAGCCTTATCTCTGATAGAAGCCTTGAGCGACTGCCTAGACGTGGTGCGGGTCTGGGACAACATCCAGGCCCATGACTGACAGTCATATTATGTACTATTGTCATATTACATATTATGGACATTTCATGTTAGGACATATTGCACGTTTGGAAATTTGAATTGAGCAGACAAATCTTAACACCAGATCTGCTCATCTATGGACTGTACAAAAGTCATGGTTGCAGTTATTTTAAGAAGACATTGCGTCTGTCAGTGCTAAGAAAAATGCATTTATCTGGAAGCTCGGGAGCAAGAGAAGTTGGACAGGATTCAGACTTGAGATCTGTGTGCTTAACTCAAATTCTCACCCAAGTCCGAGTTGCAGGTGCTTATTTCAACTCTGAATCGTCCCGATTGTGACTAGCCAGACTGAATCTGTGAGGAAAAAAGGAGTTTGTGTCAGGAAACCACGTAACACTCTGTGTACCTGCTTAAAGGATATCTTGGCTATGAATGTAAAAACAACTATCATGTCCAAATAAAACTATTTAATTTCTGTGTTAACTGCTCAGAACTCTGAAAGGACTTGGCTACAATGTCACTGCATGAATGTGAAGTTATCAAACACGCATTATCTGATACTGTTTGTTTCAGCACTGTTGATATGGTAAATCATCAACACTTAATAATTTCAGCCTTTCTTGGAACAAATATGACGGGGAAAACTATTTCTGAACAAAATGCATTTGATAGGTGTTAAAGATCAAATGTCCGTTTGGTTTTATTGTTTTCCATGATAAACATTACATCAGGAAGGAAAAGGCGCAACTCTCACTCGCAATTAAAAATGTGGTACTTTATTTTTCTAAATATTACAAATTGTGACAGCTTGGCAGTCAATGGCCTTCATCAGACTCATGATAAATGTTGCAAGTCTTTGTGCTCATACAATATAGAACATAAAACCCATCTATAATGTTCTCAATCATAAAGTGTGTGGAATTTATTTTTCATATTTCTATTATTAACATTTAATATAATCAACATATCTGATCTGGCAAAAAATGCTTATTTTTACAAAGGCTGCAACCTTTACAAAGGCTGCTCCCAGATATGTGTGTGCTTTTTCCCCACTCCATTGATGTCCTTGTCAAGCCAGACATGACAAGGAATTGTCAAGATTGCACAAACAGACTGGAACTGTGGATAAGTCCTCCATCCATCTCAGTGGCTTATCTTGTACACCACATCTCCAACCTGCAGGATCCCAGTCTTGCTGACGGTGTACATCTGTCCAAACAGTGGCGATGTCTTATAGATGTGCTTCTCGGCTTCATCACACAGTCTGTAGTTTTTTAGCGTTTCCAGTGGCTGTTTCCTACTGATGACCCCTGTTTCAGGGTCGACCGTGGTGAAGATGCACCTTCCGCACGCCATCACGCGGTGCATCCGCACATCACCAATCTGGATGTCTTCCCAAGAATCCTCATCAAAGGCTTCGCAACTGCTCACAATGATATTTGGTCGAAAGCGTGCAACTGTGACGTCATTCTCCAGCCTGCTGTTTAGATCCTTCACAGAGGCTTCAGACAGCAACATTATCGGGCCACAATCGGGGTACGCAATCTTTTCCCTCTGAGGATAGAGAGACTCTGTCTCTGCTGGCCTCCTGGGCTTCATGTGGGGCTCAAAGTGCACCAAGCGAAAGGTTTTTCCAGCAGCCAGGTAGCTGGTGAGCCAGTTAGACACTTCGTCGCCACAGTCCCTGCCTTGGATGTCACTGCTAAACACCCTGCAGTTGATGATGGGATTGTCAGGCTGCAGAACAGGGAACCTCAGCTGCTCCATGTCGGGTCCATTCAGACACATCTGTCCCCCCTTACTGGTCAACGACACCAGCACCAGGCGAGGCTCTTGCCTTCCCGTCACCATGTGGCCATCCTCAGTGATCACCAGCCAGTGCCTGCATTAAAACAAGGGCAGCCATTATCACCTCGCTTCAGTCACCTCAGTCAATAGGGGACTTTCTTTTCTATGCACACTCAGATTCACACACATACACGGACAGTCCAGCACACTACATACGCTCACACATCAAATACACAGCTACTCTGTTTATTATATTTCCTGATTGCCTAGTCAACTTTTCCCCCTACCCACATGTAAATACTGTATTACCTCGTACCCCTGCACATTGACTCAGTACTAGTACTCCTTGAAATAGTAACACAATAAGACTATATACCTTTTTTATTTAGCAAATATTTGTCTTTTTAATTCTGCATTGTTGGTAATGGGCTCGTAAGTATTTCACTGTAATGTCTACACCTGTTGTATTTGGCGCATGTGACCAATAACATTTTATTTGATTTAACATTCTACAAAACACATGTTATACAAGAACTAGCTGCTATGCACGAGCTCAGTATGGTATTAAAACTCTAGGTTCATGTCAAGACAACAGCAGTTACTTAACTCCCCCACCACTGTAAAAAAGTATTTTGGAAGCTAAAGAAATGCATTTATTAATGTCTACATTTGTTTTTGCCTCTTGTATTATATTACAGACACACTTTAATGCATACTCTTAAATTATATTATGGGAGCTAAACATAAAAATTATTTTAAAAAATCTATTTATTTAAAGTATATATTTTTTTCAAGTATTAATGTTACTGTCCCCACTACAACAACAACAAATACTTAAATACATACAATTTCTCCTTGAAACATTTAAATGAAATACTATGGAACTACATGTTGTGGGTTCAATTACTCTCACACCGCGCCCATGTAGGCAGGTTTTGCAATGGGTGAAAGTTGATTCCATTCGTTTTGGAACCGGGCTGCCTCCCGGGCGTGAGCCAGGTGCCCCGTTCAAAACCCATGGTAAAGTCAGCTAAAAACAATGTGAAGTAGGAGCACGTAGAGTAATGAGTAGATGTATGTGTTTTCACATGGAAAAGTGATTGCTTTTAAGCTTTATCAGCCTTCTCAATGAAAACGAGTAAGAAAATTCTAACATTTATTTTATGGAAAAGAGATATGATTCTGGATGATGCACTGTGCAGCCTTGTTGACAAAATGGCACAGATTACTGTTTGATTTGAGAAGGGCGCTCCTCCCTCCCCTCTTTTGTCCGATGACGTAACAGGCCTTTTATGAATGTAATTTAACCTATATTTAACTAGGCAAGTCAGTTAAGAAATAAATCTTATTTACAATGAAGGCCTAGCCCGGACGACACTGGGACAATTGTGCGCTGCCCAATGGGACTCCCAATCACGTACGGATATGATACCGCCTGGATTTGAACCAGGGACTGTAGTGATACTTCTTGCACTGAGATGCAGTGCCTTTACACCACTGTGCCACCTGGTGCTCTGCGGCACAGCATAATCGAATCCGCCCATTCATTCCTATGGAGGACTGCTTTTCTGAGGAATGCCAATATGGCCGACCGTGGCTCACATCTGCCATCGAGGGTTTATATTCATTTATATTCATCATTGGCTCTCCATAAAGCCAGCCAGCCAAACAAAGAGCGTTTCCTCCCTCCCCTCTGCTCCCAGAGGTCCGCATGGCCCTAAAATCAGCGTCTAGACTGCATTTGCCTTTTAAAATCAGGATTGGAACGATTTTATTAGCCTATTTTACAGAACAGAACATTCTGCCTCACTGACCTCCATTTAAAAAGTGCAAGGTGCCAATATATTTGACTGGATCTGTACATTGTTGAGTGGTACCTCATCAGAATCACCACCACAACATTTCCATGGCATGTTCTGATCTTTTACTTAAGTGATTCACTTGAATACTTGATAAATATACTATTTGTTATTGTTAGGGTTAGGCAACATGCAATTACTTCGAGCAATAAATGTGAGAAAGGATGATGACAACATAAAATACAGTTGCTGTTGACATGGCTTATGTAACGTTTGGGACCAGTACAAGGAGTGCATTAGCGACTTGTAAAAAAAAACATATTGCAATAATATTTAGGAAAAAGTCAGAATAAAATGTTACTAACCTATCTCGAAGTTCACCGTACTTCAACCCGATCGGTTGACATTCTGCAAGGGCCACGGACACAGCTCTACCCGACTTCAGTGGGTGAATGAGTAGCTGTGACACAACTCCCACACGGTTAAGTTTATTAGGCCTTAGTAAAAACTTATATCCAAGACCAAGTGCGACAACAGTAATACCACCACCTACAGCCCAGAGCTGGGCTTTCTTATATATAAATGTAAACGCATTTCTCAACACATCTACTAAGTTCATCTTTACTCTTAGAAGGCGCAACAGATATACATTGAACTTGACAAAAATAACACCTCAGTAAAGGGGGCTGGTCTGTGATGATGTCGGAGAACGACAAGTTAGGGCATATTGCCGCGTTCAAAACAACTCGGGAACTGGGAAATCGGAAATCTCAGACTTTTGAGTTCCGTGCTTTCAAAACAACTGCGAACTCTGAAAAAAAACGAGCTCCAACTGGGAAAAATCGACGTGAAAAGTCATCCAACAAGGAATTCCAACTCGAGAACCTAGTTGTTTTGAACTCAGCATGAATGCTGTGTTCATGCGCTAGTTGGAACTAGGAAACTCTGAAATGTCCGGCTTGATAACTGGCTGGAGCTAGTTGAAGACGGGAAGTTCAAAAAAACTTAGGTTGGAGTCATTAAAAACGCGTTTTTCAACCACTCCACTAATTTCTTGTTAACAAAATATAGTTTTGGCAAGTCTGTTAGGACATCTACTTTGTGCATTACACAACAATTGTTTACAGACAGATTATTTTACTTATCATTCACTGTATCACAATTCCAGTGAGCCATACACTAAGTTGACTGTGCCTTTAAACAGCTTGGAAAATTTCAGAAAATTATGTCATGGCTTTAGAAGCTTCTGATAGGCTAATTGACATCATTTGAGTCAATTGGAAGTGTACATGTGGATGTATTTCAAGGCCTACCTTCAAACTCAGTGCCTCTTTGCTTGACATCATGGGAAAATCTTAAAGAAATCAGCCAAGACCCCAGAAAAAAAATTGTAGACCTCCACAAGTCTGGTTCGTCCTTAGGAGCAATATCCAAACGCCTGAAGGTACCACGTTCATCTGTTCAAACAATAGTACGCAAGTATAAACACCATGGGACCACTCAGCCGTCATACCGCTCAGGAAGGAGAAGTGTTCTGTCTCCTAGAGAAGAACGTACTTTGGTGCGAAAAGTGCAAATCAATCCCAGAACAACAGCAAAGGACCTTGTGAAGATGCTGGAGGAAACCGGTACAAAAATACCTATATCCAGAGTAAAAATGAGTCCTATATCGACATAACCTGAAAGGCTGCTAAGCAAGGAAGAAGCCACTGCTCCAAAACAGCCATAAAAAAAGCCAGACTACGGTTTGCAACTGCACATGGAGACAAAGATTGTTATTTTTGGAGAAATGTCCTCTGGTCTGATGAAACAAAAATAGAACTGTTTGGCCATAATGAACATCATTATGTTTGGAGGAAAAATGGGGAGGCTTGCAAGCAAAAGAACAGCATCCCAACCGTGAAGCACGGGGTGCAGCATCATGTTGTGGGGGTGCTTTGCCGCAGGAGGGACTGGTGCACTTCACAAAATGGATGGCATCATGAGGCAGGAAAATGATGTGGATATATTGATGCAACATCTGAAGACATCAGTCAGGAAGTTAAAGCTTGGTCACAAATGGGTCTTCCAAATGGACAATGACCCCAAGCATACTTCCAAAGTTGTGGCAGAATGGATTAAGGACAACAAAGTCAAGGTATTGGAGTGGCCATCACAAGCCCTGACCTCAATCCTACTAAAATGTGTGGGCAGAAATGATAAAGTGTGTGTGAGCAAGGAGGCATACAAACCTGACTCAATTACACCAGCTCTGTCAGAAGGAATGGGCCAAAATTCACCCAACTTATTGTGGGAAGCTTGTGGAAGGCTACCTGAACCGTTTGACCCAAGTTAAACAATTTAAAGGCAATGCTACCAATTACTAATTGAGTGTTTGTAAACTTCTGACCCACTGGGAATGCGATGAAATAAATAAAAGCTGAAATAAATCATTCTCTCTACTATTATTCTGACATTTCACATTCTTAAAATAAAGTGGTGATCCTAACTGACATTTTTGGTTGTTTTTTTTAAATATCCTAACTGACCTAAGACAGGGGATTTTTACTAGGATTAAATGCCAGGAATTGTGAAAAACTGAGTTTAAATGTATTTGGCTAAGGTGTATGTAAACTTCCGACTTCAACTGTATATAGGTGCCGCGTTTAACCATTTAGAAAGTCAGACATGTCAGAGTTCCCTAGTTCCCAACTAGTTTATTACATTAAAATGGTGGAAGCCCTCAATGGCACTGCCCATGCTAAGATGGCCTTTTGGCCTAATGTGGCTCATTTCACAGTGGTTTCAGAGTCCTGCAATAAGAACTAGGATGCTAATATTTATGTAAACTCTACATGGTTGTGTTCTGTGGGTGTCATTGAGTAGGCTGATACAAATGAAAAGCTGACAAACTGTAGAATAAGTCAAGGAGTGCCATACAGGACCTCTATACCAGGCCGTGTCAGTGGAAAGCCCCAAGACTCCAGCCACACAATCCATAGACTGTTCTCTCTGCAACCGCATAACAAGCGGTACCAGTGCACCAAGTCTAGAACCAATTGGACCCTGAATTGATTCTACCCCCAAGCCATGACTGCTAAACAAGGCTGCTAAATAGCTAATCAAAAAGTTACCTGGACTATCTGCATTGACCCTTTTTTGAACGAACTCTATTGCACTGACTCTATACACACACACACTGAACTCTACCCCCCCCCCTCCACACACACATACTTACACTGACACCCAAACACACAGACACCCACACCAGTGGAGGCTGCTGAGGGGAGGATGGCTCATGATAATGGCTGAAACGGAACCATGTGTATGGTGTGTATATTTGATACCATTCCATTCATTCCGCTCCAGCCATTACCACGAGCTTGTCCTCCCCAATTAAGGTGCCACCAACCTCTTGTGGCCCAGACACACATAACACGGGCACATATTCATACTGACGCCACACACACATACTGTACACACACTTTTACACTCACCACATACGCTGCTGCTACAGCTCAGTCTATTATCTATCCCGTTGCCTAATCACTTTGCCCCAACCTTATATATACATAGCTACCTCAATTACCTCGTATCCCTGCACATCGACTCGGTACTGGTGCTCCCTGTATATAGCCATGTTATTAGTACTTGTTATTCACTGTGTTTTTATTTCTTGTGACACTATTTTTATTTGATATTTTTGTATCTTTATCTTTAACTCTGCATTGTTGGAAAATGACAGTTGTTTGCTTCACTTTCAATGAGGGACATACATTTTGAAAGCAAACACACACACACACACACACACACACACACACACACACACACAGAGGATGACAGTGGCCGGTGACCATAGCAATGGAGTAAATAAACATTGCTATAACACCAAAAGCATGCATAATAAGTATTTACAGTCAACATAAATTATTAACTGAAAAATAAATTAGAAACAATTATTTGTGTTGTTAGATGTGACTAAACCAATAAAGGCCATGTTAGCTGACTGATATTATCTCATTATTATCTCAGAACAGGGCTAACATTTTTCTAATATTTTTTTGTTAACTGTCCCTTTAATTGCACATTTTAGTTAATTGTCCTTTTAATTACAGGCACCTCTGAGCCATAGAGATGTATAGAAATCACAACGTATCAGTCCACAATGGTGCTGTCTTTCATAATAAAGGTTAAATAAATTATATATTGTTTTAAATAGGACCATATAAATGTTCTGTCAAAAACGTGTATTTGCCTTCCTCTGGTGGCCCGGCTGCATCATTACATCAATTTATATCACTTCACTTCAACATTATGTCAAACGGGCGGTACTTCGAAAAATATTTTTATCGAGCTCTACTGCTTCATGGCAAAGCAATCGCTGAATGTCTTGAGCAGCCGGATCTAAATACATAACTTTCATAGCGCTACAATAAAGAATGCAACCTACACACTTCCTTAAACCTAAAATAAATAAAGAGGTCATTTTGTGTGGAAGTCAAACATTTTGTTTTACGTCGGAGGTAGACACATTGCATAAGCTCAGAACGACAAATCGATCCCTTTATATAGCAGAGCTTTGTATGCATCTCTGTGTGTGGAGTAAACGTGGTCCAGAGTTATTTTTCCTCTGGTTGCACATTTAACATGCTGATAGAAATTCGGTCAAACGGATTTAAGTTTCCCTGCATTAAAGTCCTCGGTTACTAGGAGCGCGCCTCTGGGTGAGCGTTTTCTTGTTGGCTTTATGGCGCAATATAGCTCATTCAATGCTGTCTTAGTGCCAGCCTCTGACTGTGGTGGTATGTAAAATAGCTACGAAGAATACAGAATCATGAAGCTAGTTGAGAGAATGCCAAGAGTGTGCAACGCTGTCATTTGAAGATTCTCAAAAATAGACTATATTTAGATGTGTTTATTACTTTTATGGTTACTACATGATTCCATATGTGTTATTTCATAGTTTTGATGTCTTCACTATTATTCTACAATGTAGGGGGGGGGACGCTACTACAGCAATAAAATATTGCCCTCTTTGCTAAATTGACCAAAACCATATCGAAGCAGTGCAAAATGTCAACGGGTTAAACCAGCTCAACTGGTTAAACCAGAATGGTTAAAACGCTAAATCATAGAGGTGTAACAGTACAAATTTAGACCGTCCCCTCGCCCATACCCGGGCGCGAACTAGGGACCTTCTGCACACATCAACAGTCACCCTCGAAGCATCGTTACCCATCGCTCCACAAAAGCCGCGGCCCTTGCAGAGCAAGGGGAACTACTACTTCAAGGTCTCAGAGCAAGTGACGTCACTGATTGAAACGCTATTTAGCGCCCACGCTAACTAAGCTAGCCGTTTCACATCTGTTACAGAGGCAGAGGTGGGACCAAGTCACAAGATTCAAGTGTTAAGTCATGTCCCAAGTAGAGCATGTCGAGTCAAGGCCAAGTCATGCATTCTAAGAGCATGTCGAGTCGCAAGTTTTTTTTCAAGTCAAGTAAATAAAATTCTATACAGGCAATGACTTGTTTAACTACAGATATACATCAACAATCTTTGTCAATTTATTGAGGCTACCCGACAGCCCTTTTCATTATGTAGTCTAGAGCATACATGATTATTCAATAATACATTTGAACAAATTTCAAATGCAAGCTTCATAATTAAATGATTCATTTCATACAATTTTGACATACCAAAAGACCAGTAGGCCTATGCTAGTAATTGTTGCTTGATGGCCCATTGCTGGTGAGCTTTCAAGGTAAACAATTAATATTCTTGATCACCACTTTTTTGTTTTTTATTTATTTTGGAGCTGCATATATTTTGGAGCTGCCTTGACTCTCTAGCTACAATTTGACTGGTTTCAAACTTTTTGACCCGTGACATCCAAAAAAAGAGTGGTTCAAAGCTTGCAGCCCACACACATGCATGAGAGTGCAAATGTAGCCTGTCATTACAGCCATAAACAGTAACGCATTTTCAAAACTCAAGATACAGAAATAAACTGTGTTTTACACCGGCACATGACACCCAAAAGTACTTTTTACATTTGGAATGCTTATGTAACCGATGTGAAATGGCTAGTTAGCGGGGTGCGCGCTAATAGCCTTTCAATCGGTGACGTCACTCGGTCTGAGACCTTGAAGTAGTTGTTCCCCGCGGCTTTTGTGGAGCGATTGTCGATGTGTGCAGAGGGTCCCTGGTTCGGGGCGAGGAGAGGGACGGAAGGTATACTGTTACACTTAGCAGGACAGGAAAATGGTACACACACACAAAGAGAACATCTCTGGTCATGTCTTTTGCCTCTGACCTGGCAGACTCACTAAACACACATGCTTCGTTTGTAAATTATGTCTGTGTTTGAGTGTGCCCCTGGCTAGCCGTAAATGGGGAAAAAAAACATTGTGCCGTCTGATTTGCTTAATATAAAGAATTTTAAATAATTTATACTTTTACTTTTGATACTTAAGTGTATTTTATCAATTACATTTACTTTAGATACATAAGTATAGTTTAAACCAAATACTTTTAGACTTTTACTCAAGTAGTATTTTACTGGGTGACTTTCACTCTTACTTGAGTCATTTTCTAACAACAAGCAATGCAGATGTAGAAATGTTTATGCAACTTGATTGGAGTCCACCTGTAGTAAATTCAATGATTCTATTGTTCGAACTGCAGATTGTCCTGCTGATTCCAACAGCAGTCTGTTTTCATTAAAGACCCAGTGCAGTAAAAAACATGCTTTTCCTGTGTTTGAACTTATATAGTATTTCCACGCTATGAGGTTCGAATAATACTGTGAAAATGATAATAATGCCCTCTTAGAATAAGAGCTGTTTGAAATGACTGACATTTCTGCCTGTTTTGGTGGGATGGAGTTTTGGCCTGCCTGGTGACATCACCAGGCAGTAAATTAGTGAATTTATATATTTTTTATTTCACATTTATTCAACCAGGTAGGATAGTTCAAATCAAATCAAATCAAATGTTATTTGTCACATACACATGGTTAGCAGATGTTAATGCGAGTGTAGCGAAATGCTTGTGCTTCTAGTTCCGACAATGCAGTAATAACCAATGAGTAATCTAACTAACAATTCCAAAACTACTACCTTATACACACAAGTGTAAAGGGATAAAGAATATGTACATAAAGATATGTGATGACGTGGATATACACCTTAGATGACGAGTTTGGAGGGTACTATGGTGTTAAATGCTGAGCTGTAGTCGATGAACAGCATTCTCACATAGGTATTCCTCTTGTCCAGATTAGGGCAGTGTGCAGTGTGGTTGAGATTGCATCGTCTGTGGACCTATTTGGGCGGTAAGCAAATTGGAGTGGGTCTAGGGTGTCAGGTATGGTGGAGGTGATATGGTCCTTGACTAGTCTCTCAAAGCACTTCATGATGACGGAAGTGAGTGCTACGGGGGCGGTAGTCGTTTAGCTCAGTTACCTTAGCTTTCTTGGGAACAGGAACAATGGTGGCCCTCTTGAAGCATGTGGGAACAGCAGACTGGGATAGTTGAGAACATGTTCTCATTTACAACTGCGACCTGGCCAAGATAAAGCAAAGCAGTTCGACACACAACACAGAGTTACACATGGAATAAACAAACACACAGTCAATAAAATAGGCCATAGTGGCGAGGTAATTACAATATAACAATTAAACACCGGAGTGATAGATGTGGAGAAGATGGATGTGCAACTAGAGATACTGGGGAGCAAAGGAGCAAAATAAATAAATACAGTATGGGGATGAGGTAGTTGGATGGGCTATTTACAGATGGGCTATGTACAGGTGCATTGATCTGTGAGCTGCTCTGACAGATGGAAGCTTGAAGTTAGTGAGGGAGATATGAGTCTCCAGCTTCAGTGATTTTTGCAGTTCGTTTCAGTCATTGGCAGCAGAGAACTGGAAGGAAAGGCGGCCAATAGAGGAATTGTCATTGGGGGTGACCAGTGAAATATACCTGCTGGAGCGCGTGCTGCGAGTGGGTGCTGCTATGGTGATCAGTGAACTGAGATAAGGCGTGGCTTTACCTAGCAAAGACTTGTAGATGACCTGGAGCCAGTGAGTTTGGTGACGAGTATGAAGCGAGGGCCAGCCAACGAGAGCGACAAAACGGATGGCACTGTGATAGACTGCATCCAATTTGTTGAGTAGAGTGTTGGAGGCTATTTTGTAATGTGCTTAATATGGTTTACTGTGGGTCTGGAAGGAGAGTTTACAGTCTAAACAGACACCTAGGTATTTGTAGTTGTCCACATATTCGAGGTCAGAACCGTCCAGTAGTGATGCTGGACGGGCGGGCAGGTGCGGGCAGCGATCTGTTGAAGAGGATGCATTTAGTTTTACTTGCATTTAAGAGCAGTTGGAGGCCACGGAAGGAGAGTTGTATGGCATTGAAGCTCCAATAAGATATGTCTATATATATATATATATATATACATTCATACAGTGGGGAGAACAAGTATTTGATACAGTGCCGATTTAGCAAGTTTTCCTACTTACAAAGCATGTAGAGGTCTGTCATTTTTATCATAGGTACACTTCAACTGTGAGAGACGGAATCTTAAACAAAAATCCAGAAAATCACATTGTATGATTTTTAAGTAATTAATTTGCATTTTATTGCATGACATAAGTATTTGATCACCTACCAACCAGCAAGAATTCCAGCTCTCACAGACCTGTTAGTTTTTCTTTAAGGATCCCTCCTGTTCTCCACTCATTACCTGTATTAACTGCACCTGTTTGAACTCGTTACTTGTATAAAACACACCTGTCCACACACTCACTCAAACCTCTCCACAATGGCCAAGACCAGAGAGCTGTGTAAGGACATCAGGGATAAAATTGTAGACCTGCACAAGGCTGGGATGGGCTACAGGACAATAGGCAAGCAGCTTGGTGAGAAGGCAACAACTGTTGGCACAAATATTAGAAAATGGAAGAAGTTCAAGATGACGGTCAATCACCCTCGGTCTGGGGCTCCATGCAAGATCTCACCTCGTGGGGCATCAATGATCATGAGGAAGGTGAGGGATCAGCCCAGAACTACACGGCAGGACCTGGTCAATGACCTGAAGAGAGCTGGGACCACAGTCTCAAAGAAAACCATTAGTAACACACTACGCCGTCATGGATTAAAATCCTGCAGCGCACGCAAGGTCCCCCTGCTCAAGCCAGCGCATGTCCAGGCCCGTCTGAAGTTTGCCAATGACCATCTGGATGATCCAGAGGAGGAATGGGAGAAGGTCATGTGATCTGATGAGACAAAAATAGAGCTTTTTGGTCTAAACTCCACTTGCCGTGTTTGGAGGAAGAAGAAGGATGAGTACAACCCCAAGAACATCATCCCAACTGTGAAGCATGGAGGTGGAAACACCATTCTTTGGGGATGCTTTTCTGCAAAGGGGACAAGACGACTGCACCGTATTGAGGGGAGGATGGATGGGGCCATGTGTCGCGACATCTTGGCCAACAACCTCCTTCCCTCAGGAAGAGCATTGAAGATGGGTCATGGCTGGGTCTTCCAGCATGACAACGACCCGAAACACACAGCCAGGGCAACTAAGGAGTGGCTCTGTAAGAAGCATCTCAAGGTCCTGGAGTGGCCTAGCCAGTCTCCAGACCTGAACCCAATAGAAAATCTTTGGAGGGAGCTGAAAGTCCTTATTGCCCAGCGACAGCCTCTAAACCTGAAGGATCTGGAGAAGGTCTGTATGGAGGAGTCGGCCAAAATCCGTGATGCAGTGTGTGCAAACCTGGTCAAGAACTACAGGAAACGTATGATCTCTGTAATTGCAAACAAAGGTTTCTATACCAAATATTAAGTTCTGCTTTTCTGATGTATCAAATACTTATGTCATGCAATAAAATGCTAATTAATTACTTAAAAATCATACAATGTGATTTTCTGGATTTTTGTTTTAGATTCCGTCTCTCACAGTTGAAGTGCACCTATGATTAAAAAAAATTACAGACCTCTACATGCTTTGTAAGTAGGAAAACCTGCAAAATCGGCAGTGTATCAAATACTTTTTCTCCCCATTGTGTGTGTGTATATATATATATATATATATATATATGGGAATGAGGTAGTTGGTTGGATGGGCTATTTACAGATGGGTTGTGTACAGCTGCAGCGACCGGTAAGCTGCTCTGACAGCCGATGCTTGATGTTAGTGAGGGAGATAAATAATTGAAGTCGGAAGTTTACATACACCTTAGCCAAATACATTTAAACTCAGTTTTTCACAATTCCTGACATATAATCCTAGTAAAGAATACCCCGTCTTAGGTCAGTTAGGATCACCACTTTATTTTAAGAATATGAAATGTCAGAATAATAGTAGAGAATTATTTATTTCACCTTTTATTTCTTTCATCACATTCCCAGTGGGTCAGAAGTTTACATACACTCAATTGGTATTTGGCAGCATTGACTTAAACAATTTAAACTTGGGTAAAACATTTCAGGTAGATTTCCACAAACTTCCCACAATACGTTGGATGAATTCTGGCCCATTCCTCCTGACAGAGCTGGTGTAACTGAGTCAGGTTTGTCGGCCTCCTTGCTCGCACACTTTTATTCAGTTCTGTCCACAAATTTTCTATAGGATTAAGGTCAGGGCTTGTGATGGCCACTCCAATATCTTGACTTTGTTGCCAATTAAGCCATTTTGCCACAACTTTGGAAGTATGCTTGGGGTCATTGTACATTTGGAAGACCCATTTGCGACCAAGCTTTATACTGACTGATGTCTTGAAATGTTGCTTCAATATATCCACAAAATATTCCTCCCTTGTGATGCCATCTATTTTGTGAAGTGCACCAGTCCCTCCTGCAGCAAAGCACCCTCACAACATGATGCTGCCACCCCCATGCTTCACAGTTGGGATGGTGATCTTCGGCTTGCAAGCCTTACCCTTTTCCCTCCAAACATGATGATGGTCAATATGGCCAAACAGTTATATTTTGTTTCATCAGACATTTCTCCAAAAGGTAGGATCTTTGTCCCCATGTGCAGATGCAAACTGCAGTCTGGCTGTTTTATGGCTGTTTTGGAGCAGTGGCGTTTTCCTTGCTGAGCGGCCTTTCAGGTTATGTCGATATAGGACTCGTTTTCCTATGGATATAGATACTTGTGTACCTGTTTCCTCCAGCATCTTCACAAGGTCCTTTGCTGTTGTTCTTCGATTGATTTGAACTTCTTGCACCAAAGTACGTTCACCTCCAGGAGACAGAACGCGTCTCCTTCCTGAGCGGTATGACAGCTGCGTGGTCCCATGGTGTTTATACTTGCGTACTATTGTTTGTACAGATGAATGTGGCACCTTCAGGCATTTGGAGGTCTTGGATTATTTCTTTAGATTTTCCCATGATGTCAAGCAAGAGGCACCGAGTTTGAAGGTAGGACTTGAAATACATCCACAGGTACACCTCCAATTGACTCAAATTATGTCAATTAGCCTATAAGAAGCTTCTAAAGCCATGACATAATTTTCAGGAATTTTCCAAGCTGTTTAAAGGCACAGTCAACTTAGTGTATGTAAACTTCTGAATTGTGATACAGTGAATGATAAGTGAAAAAATCTGTCTGTAAACAATTGTTGGAAAAATTACTTGTGTCCTAACCGACTGGCCAAAACTATAGTTTGTTAACAAGACATTTGTGGAGTGGTTGAAAAACACGTTTTTAATGACTCCAACCTACGTGTATGTAAACTTTTGACTTCAACTGTAAGTCTCCAACTTCAGTGACTTTTGCAATCCGTTCAACTCATTGGCAGCAAAAAACTGGAAGGAAAGGCGGCCAAATGAGGTGTTGGCTTTGGGGATGACCAGTGAAATATACCTTCTGGAGCACTTGCTATGGGTAGGTGTTGCTATGGTGATCAGTGAGCTGAGATAAGGCGGGGCTTTACCTGGCAAAGACTTTTAGATGACCTGGAGCCAGTGGGTTTTGCGAGGAATATGTAGCGAGGACCAGCCAACGAGAGCAGACAGGTCGCATTGGTGGGTAGTATATGGGGCTTTGGAGACAAAACGGATGGCACTGTGATAGACTGCATTCAATTTGCTGAATAGAGTGTTGGAGGCTATTTTGTAAATGACATTGCCGAAGTCAAGGATCAGCAGGATAGTCAGTTTTATGAGGGTATGTTTGGCAGCAGGAGTGAAGGAGGCCGATTCTAGATTTAATTTTGGATTGGAGATGCTTAATATGAGTCTGGAAGGAGAGTTTACAGTCTAGCCAGACACCTAGGTATTTGTAGTTTTCCACATATTCTAAGTCAGAACCGTCCAGAGTAGTGATGCTAGGTGTGCGGGCGGGTGTGGGCAACGATCAGTTGAAGAGCATGCATTTTGTTTTACTAGCATTTAAGGGCAGTTGGAGGCCACATAAGGAGTGTTGTATGGCATTGAAGCTCGTTTGGAGGTTTGTTATCACAGATTCCAAAAAAGGGCCAAATGTATACAGAATGGTGTCGTCTGCGTAGAGGTGGATCAAATAATCACCCATCATTGAAATTTACAGAGAAAATAGTCGGCCCGAGAATTGAACCCTGTGGTACCCCCATAGAGACTGCCAGAGGTCCGGACAACAGGCACTCCGATTTGACACACTGAACTCTGAGAAGCAGTTAGTGAACCAGGCGAGGCAGTCATTAGAGAAACCAAGGCTGTTGAGTCTGCCCATAAGAATACGGTGATTGACAGAGTCGAAAGCCTTGGGGCCAGTTACTGCGGGGGGTGCAGATCTGTGGAAAAGGTTAAGTTCCTCGGCGTACACATCAAGGACAAACTGAAATAGTCCACCCACACAGACAGTGTGGTGAAGAAGGTGCAACAGCGCCTCATGGAGGATGAGATGCTGCACATGCACAAGAAAGTTTTAGTTTTGTCTGAGTTCAATAAGTAGCACACATAATCTCAATTTCTCTTTGTGTGTGTGTGCCTTTGTGGTTTTTGTGGTGTGTAAATGATTTTATAACTGCAGGGTCAAAAATAACCCTAAGACAATCTTTGTACCCTGGTGGTGTACAGCTTTCATGGAAATATGAACAAAGGCGATGTTTCACTTTTTCTAATGTTGGGGTCACTCTAGGAAAAGTCAAATGTGTTTTATGTGCTGTTTTTGAGGTTGAGTTCCCCACACATCACAACATTTTTCGGTGACTGCGTGATACTTATAGCAAAACTGAAAGAGTCCTTTGAATGTAGTGACAGGAATGTCCAATGTAATAACATTGAGCCCATTTCCTGTTGTTATCCGTGATTTGGGATTGATTTTATTTGTCGGCGGCTCTCTGCTGTAGTCATTGATCAGTTCACTGTGTTAGTGAATGAGGCATAGAGGCATAGCCACGTGTTAACGCTAACCCAGTTCACTGGCCTGTGGGAGTCAGACTCCGGAGGGGATGACCCTAAGAGAGGTTGTCATCTGCGGAGTTTAAAAGAGAGCAATCTAATGTATATTATTAGCAAAAAAGGAACCAGAAAACAACTGGCAAACACTTTGACGAAATCTCTTCAAAGTATTTACTCAAATCGCAATTTTGGCAGACATTTTCTGAGGGAACTGGTTTTATACCGGTAAAGTTTTTTGGGGAGGAGAGGAAGACCAACCGAGGACATTTTCTCAGAGGAGATACATTTTTAAAACTGTCTCTGACTTATATTTGTGGTGGAACAAGTTGCTGAACCAGTTGCTTGTTGGAACATTGTGTGGAGGACCATCTTAGTGGAACTAGTATCCTGAGGGGATATCCTTTCTGTCTCTCCCAGGGACATGAGGGCGGATTGGGGAGCCCAGGGTGGGGAAGTGCGCGTCACCACCAGTAAGTCCGTCTGCACTTGTTTTATTTGTATAATGTTTTTTATGGGCAAAAGTAGCATACGTAGGGAGTAGGGTGCCATTTCAGACATTCCCTCTGTCAGTGTTAAAATACATTCAAAATCAATTTTGTGCTTGCTCAACAGACCTGTGTTCAAATACTATTTCAAAAATCTCAATAACTTTCACATACATTTTTAAGTATGTATTCAGATATATTTTATTTGACAAGACAAGTAACTCAAATACACTCCCATGCATTTAACCCAGGTATTTCAAAATAGTATTTGAAATAAGTATTTGAACATACTAGTTGGTTTTGACAAATAACCATTCAAATAAGCAAATAAAAGTATATGTTTTGGGCTGTGTACACAGAAATTATTTGAAATACCAGGTATTCAAATACACACATATTTGAACCCAGGTCTTTTGCTCACAACATAATAATAAAGTTTCCTTTTTAAAATCAATTTTTCTAATGTTTGTTATAGTAATGTACATGAATTCTAGTCCTGAAATCAAGTCAAATATAGTCAAACATTTCCTCCCCCTACTAAAATGGAGGTCGGAATTAATTCAAAGGAGTGTTGTAGCGCTGCGAATGGCGCTACAGAAATTGTGCCTTTTAAAAGGCTATTTCCCTGACATTCTACAACGTGCCTTGAATGATTCCGACCGGAGGCCGGGAAAATAGGGATGTTTATGTGTATTCTGGTATGCATCTACATCAACAAGAAAATGGTGTGATGGGGCAACACCCCCCATTACCTCATTTAGCCGCCACAAATTAGGGGAGGGGAGATATGCACCTTAATTTAGGTAATTATATGGATTTTTATAAGCATCACAACACTCCAAACTTGTGGGGATTTTTTAAAAGAGAAGGGGAGCTGAAAGGTTGAATTCTGCAAACATAGTCACTCTTTTATAGCATATTTGTAAATTCTAATCTCTTGTGACAAACTGGGTTCTGGGTCAAGATAAGAAATCACATTTTGGTTCTTCATCAAAATATTAATAAGCAAATGCATACGTAACCACATTGGGACTCATGTCATTGTCTCTTTAACTAAACATGGGTGCCTGTTTTTCTTTGTCTCCTGTCATTGGCCCCGAATTACCTGTCTGGTGGGAACATTGGAGCTCCATCAGACCTCCAGCTTTGCCAGCTGAACTCCACGTCCGACTCGGACCTAATGAAGACTTGGGGAACAGCCAACCGGGCCCCCCCTCCCTTCAAACCTGACATGCTGTCCCCCCCGACCTCCAGGGTGGAGCTCCTTGCTCCAGCTAAGGTGAAGGAGCGCACACAGAATGTCACAGACAAGGTCACACAGGTAGGGTGGTGTGTGTGTATACATAAGAATAGTATAAAAATGTATACAGTGTATTCACACCCCTTTTCCACATTTTGTGTTACAGCCTGAATTCAAATTGATTAAATGTAGATTGTGTCACTGGCCTACACACAATACCCAATAATGTCAAAGTGGAATTATGTTCATTAAAAAAATGTCAAGCTGAAATGTCTTGATTCAGTAAGTAGTCATCTCCTTTGTTATACGACAAGCCTAAATAAGTTCAGGAGTAAACATTTGCTTAACAAGTCACATAATAAGTTGCCTGGACTCTCTGTGTGCAAGTAGTGTTTAACATGAGTTTTGAATGACTTCCTCCTCTCTGTTCCCCACACATACAATTTTCTATAAAGTCCCTCAGTTGAGCAATGAATTTCAAACACAGATTCAACCACAACGACAAGGGAGTTTTTCCAATGCCTCACAAAGAAGGGCACCTATTGGTAGATGGGTAAAAAAAAACTGACATTGAATAGCCCTTTGAGCAAGGAAGTGTGTCCTTCCTAACTCAGCTGCCATAGAGGAAGGAAACTGCTCCGGGATTTCACCATGAGGGCAATGGTGACTTTAAAACAGTTAGTTTATTAATGGCTGTGATAAGAGAGAACTGAGGATGGATCAACAACATGACCTAAATACAAACCTAAATGACAGAATGAAAAGGAGGAAGCCTGTAGCGAATACTCCAAAACATGCATCCTGTTTGGCCCTAAAGTAAAACTGCAAAAAAAATTAACTTCATGTCCTGAATATGAAATGTTATGTTTGTGGCAAATCCAACGGAACACATCACTGAGTACCACTCTTCAAATGTTCAAGCATGGTGGGGGCTGCATCATGTTATGGGTATGCTTGTAATCGGCAAGGACTAGGGAGTTTTTTGGGATAAAAATAAATAGTATAGAGCTAAGCACAGACAAAATCCAATAGAAGAAAACCTGGTATGCCTGGTATGGCATGACAACTGCTCAATCGGCCTCCGACCGCAAGGCACTACAGAGGGTAGTGCGTACGGCCCAGTACATCACCGGGGCCAAGCTTCCTGCCATCCAGGACCTCTATTCCAGGTGGTGTCAGAGGAAGGAACTAAAAATTGTCAGACTCCAGCCACCCTAGTCATATACTGCTACAGCATGGCAAGCGGTACCGGAGTGCCAAGTTTTGGTCCAAGAGGCTTCTAAACAGCCATTTTAAACCATTTTCTTAAAACTGCATTGTTGGTTAAGGGCTTGAACATTACCATTCAAAAGTTTGGGGTCACTTAGAAATGTGTTTTTTCTTGTTTTTGCAATAACATCAAATTGACATCAAATTGATCAGAAATACAGTGTAGACATTGTTACAGTTGTAAACAACTATTGTAGCTGGAAACGGCAGATTTTTTATGGAATATCTACAGAGGCCCATTATCAGCAACCATCACTCCTGTGTTCCAATGGAACATTGTGTTAGCTAATCCAAGTTTATAATTTTAAAAGGTTAATTGACCATTAGAAAACCCTTTTGCAATTATGTTAGCACAGCTGAAAACTGTTGTTCTGATTAAAGAATCAATAAAACTGGTCTTCTTTAGACTAGTTGAGTATCTGGAGAATCAGCATTTGTGGGTTTGATTACAGGCTCAAAATGGCCAGAAACAAAGAACTCCTCACAAGTCTCACAAGTCCTCAACTGGCAGCTTCATTAAATAGTAGCAGCAAAACACCAGTCTCAACGTTAACAGTGAAAAGGTGACTCTGTGATGCTGGCCTTCTAGGCAGATTTAATTCTGTCCAGTGTCTGTGTTCTTTTGCCCATCTTAATCTTTTCTTTTTATTTGCCAGTCTGAGACAAGGCTTTTTCTTTGCAACTCTGCCTAGACGGCCAGCATCCCGGAGTCGCCTCCAGTTGTGAGGCGTCTGTTTCTCAAACTAGACACTAATGTACTTGTCCTCTTGCTCAGTTGTGCACCGGGGCCTCCCACTCCTCTTTATATTCTGGTTAGAGCCAGTTTGCGCTGTTCTGTGAATGGAGTAGTACACATCATTGTACAAGATCTTTCTTGGCAATTTCTCGCATGGAATAGCCTTCATTTCTCAGAACAAGAATAGACTGACGAGTTTCTGAAGAAAGTTATTTGTTTCTAGCCATTTTGAGCCTGTAATCGAACCCATAAATGCTGATGCTCCAGATACTCAACTATTCTAAAGAAGTTTTATTGCTTCTTTAATCAGAACAACAGCTTTCAGCTGTGCTAACATAATTGCAAATGGGCTTTCTAATGGTCAATTAGCCTTTTAAAATTATAAACTTGGATTAGCTAACACAACGTGCCATTGGAACACAGGAGCGATGGTTGATGATAATGGGCCTCTGTACGCCTATGTAGATATTCCATAAAAATCTGACGTTTCCAACTACAATAGTCATTTATAACATTAATGTATACACTGTATTTCTGATCAATTTGATGTTATTTTAATGGACAAAAGCTAAATTCTCTTTCTTTAAAAAACAAGGAAGTTGTGACCCAAGACTTTTGAACGGTAGTGTATATGTATATTATATTTAAGCATATTATATTTAAGTATTCCTCAGGATTCAGTATCACTGTGTTTGTATATCTCAGATAGCAACATTTGAGTTGGCTTATCAGAGTTTGGTATTGTGAGACAGAGTAAGCACTTGGAATTATTGTCATCATGAACATCTTAATTCCATATGATGTCACACATAGCAGTCAATTCATCTAGTTAGTCATATCATATTTCATCATGTCAATAGTAGGCCTCATTTCCACTATAGGGACAGAGGAATAGTGTAGAAATGTAGAAACTAGTGTAGAAATGCCATAAATTAGAATAGAAAGGCAAAACATTCTAGGGGAAGGTCTCCACCTCTCCACACACATTTCTAATCAAAGTTACACAACTTGCATAGAGCTGTCTCCGATCGCTCACTGAATTTATATGCTCAATGCGGTGCTTTGTTGGTGTATTGAGATTTGTCCTCCAACCCGTGACTCATACTGACTTGGCACCCTACAGGGAAATCATTGATGCCTGGTATCAGTATTAGGGCACGTGGGAGGCAATGTGGTTGACCCGCTAGTGGAAAAATCACTACGGTGGTTGAATAGATGTTATGTCTCCTGGGTGTGGAGAATGGCTGGCTGCCACTGTCCAATCTATGCCTGCTGGAGCCCCAGGGACAGTATCCTGGTCCAGTGCCATGGTATAATGTGTGTTTGATATCAGTGAAGGACAACAGGGTGTAGTTTTGTACTGTGCTGTCTATAATGCATGTATGGGACCCATGGCCATGACTGTCAAAAGGTGCTTAGCACATTTAATTAAATCAAATTGAAATGGACATCAACTTAAAGGCTTCATAGAGCATTCATTGTCTTCATGAGCCCTATATACAGTACCAGTCAAAAGTTTGGAGACACCTACTCATTCCAGGGTTTTTATTTATTTTTTTACTATTTTCTACATTGTAGAATAATAGTGAAGACCTAACTATGAAATAACACATATTGGATCATGTAGTAACCCCAAAAGTGTTAAATCAATATGTTTTATATTCTTTAAAGTAACCTTGATGACAGCTTTGCACACTCTTGGCATTCTCTCAACCAGCTTCATGAGGAATGTTTTCCATCACTCTGTGGTCCAAATCATATCAGTTGGGTTGGGTTGGGTGATTGTGGAGGCCAGGTCATCTGATGCAGCACTCCATCCATCTCCTTCTTGCTCAAATAGCCCTTACACAGCCTGGAGGTGTGTTTTGGGTCATTGTCCTGTTAAAAAACAAATGATAGTCCCATTAAGCGCAAACCAGATGGGATGGCATATTGCTGCAGAATGCTTTGGTAGCCATGCTGGTTAAGTGTGCCATGAAATCTTAATAAATCACAGACAATGTCACCAGCAAAGCACCATCACAACTCCTCCTCCATGCTTCACGGTGGGAACCACATGAAGAGATCCTCCGTTCACCTATTCTGCATCTTACAAAGACACGGCGGTTGGAACCAAAAATCTCAAATTTGGACTCATCAGACCAAAGGATAGATTTCCACTGGTCTAATGTCCATTGCTTGTGTTTCTTGGCCCAAGCAAGTCTCTTCTTATTATTGGTGTACTTTAGTGGTGGTTCAGTGAAGTGGTCTCCTCTGAACAGTTGATGTTGAGATGCCTGTTACTTGAACTCTGTGAAGGATTAATTTGGGCTGCAATTTATGAGGCTGGTAACTCTAATGAACTTATCCTCTGTAGTTGAGGTAACTCTGGGTCTTCCTTTCCTGTGGCGGTCCTCATGATAGCCAGTTTCATCATAGCGCTTGATGGTTTTTGCGACTGCACTCAAAGAAACTTTCAAAGTTCTTAATATGTTCCGTATTGACTGACCTTCATGTCTTAAAGTAAGGATGGACTGTTGTTTCCCTTTATTTATTTGAGCTGTACTTGCCATAATATGGACTTGGTATTTTACCAAATAGGGCTATGTTCTGTATACCAACCCTACCTTGTCACAACACAACTGATTGGCTCAAACGCATTAAGGAAAGAAATTCCACAAGTTAACTTTTAACAAGGCACACCTGTTCATTTTGATTTGTTTAACACTTTTTTGGTTACTACATGATTCCATATGTGTTATTTCATAGATTTGATGTCTTCACTGTTATTCTACAATGTAGGAAATAGTCCAAATAAATAAAAACCTTGGAATGAGTAGGTGTGTCAACTTTTGACTGGTACTGTATATTGAACAAAAATTTAAAACAATATACAACAATTTCAAAGTTTTACTGAGTTACAGTTCATATAACGGAATCAGTCAATTTAAATAAATGAAATAGGCCCTAATCTATCGATTTTCACATGACTATGAATCAAGACATGCATCTGTTGGTCACAGATACCTTAAAAAACAAGGTAGGGGCGTGGATCAGAAAACCAGTCAGTTTCTTGTATGACCACAATTTGCCTCATGGATTCGCATAGAGTTGATCAGGCTGTTGATTGTGTCCTGTGGAATGTTGTCCTACTCCTCTTCAATGGCTGTGCAAAGTTGCTGGATATTGGTGGGAAATGGAAACACGCTGTCGTACACGTCAATCCAGAGCATCCCAAACAAGCTCAATGGGTGACCTGTCTGGTGAGGAAGAAGGCCATAGAAGAACTGGGACATTTTCAACTTCCAGGAATTGTGTACAGATCCTTGCGACATGGGGCCATGCATTTTCATGCTGAAACATGAGGTGATGGGGCGGATGAATGGCACGACAATGGGCCTCAGTGTTTCGTCAGGGTATCTCTCTGCATTCAAATGTCCATCCATAAAATGCAATTGTGTTCGTTGTGCGTAGCTTATGCATGCTCATACCATAACCCCACCGCCACCATGGGATACGATGTTCAAAACATTGACATCATCAACGCCTTACTTGTGGTCTGCGGTTGTGCCGCCTGTTGGACATACTGCCAAATTCTCTAAAACGACGTTGGAGGTGGCTTATGGTAGAGAAATTAACATTCAATTCTCTGGCAACAGCTCTGGTGAACATTCCTACAGTCAGCATGCCGATTGCACGCTCCCTCAACTTGAGACATCTGTGGCATTGGGTTGTGTGACAACTGCACATTTTAGTGGCCTTTATTGTCCCCAATACATATACATGTGTATTGATCATGCTGTTTAATCAGCTTCTTGATATGCCACACCTGTCAGATGGATGGATTATATTGGCAAAGTATAAATGCTGACTAACACGGATGTAAAGATTTGAGAGAAATAAGGTTTTTGTGTATATTGAACATTTCTGGGATCTTTTATTCCAGCTCATGAAACATGGGACCAAAACTTAGTATGTTGCATTTTATATTTTTGTTCAGTGTGGATGCTTCACAAATCATGCATAAACAAGGTCATAGTAGAAGGTGATGTAGCCTAAAATGTCATTACATCTGGTGCTTTTCCATATGGGCCAAAAACCTTTTCCCATTATTTTTATGCTTATTAATGATATCTGAAGCATGTAGGCCTTATAAATAATTTATGAAGGCCTCCTTCCTTTGTCTCTGGTTTCTTTGCCCCTTTTCCACATTTTGGTTTCTCTTACTGTGTCCCTCTTTCTTCCTTTCTCTTTCTCTCTCTTACGTTCTATTTTTATTCAAATGGGGTCAGTATTAGTGGTGGTCAGCTGCTTTTTCACCTGCGACTGCCCACAATTGCTAATTAAAATCGCTGGGGAAGCAAAGCCAGTAAAAAAAAGCCATATTGCAACTTTTGTTGTGATATTTGCGTTGTTTGCTCTATAACCATTTCATTCATACTCCACTGTGATATACAATAAGGCTGTGACAATAAAAAGACAAATCACACAGTGGCGGAATAAATTCAACTATGCATAAGTTTGTTTCATCATAAAACCGGAGAGCAACATCCAGAGAGCAACAACAAAGCAAATATTGCATGTAAAAAACAATTATATAACCTGCAGCATGTTCAAGCAAGTTAATGTTTGACAGTTTACTAAACAACTACTGATTTTAAACAACAGTTATCACAAGTCAGCACAAAGACAATTGGAGTACTGCCTCCGCTATTCCAGGACTATTTCAACTTTAACATTTAAAACATCATCAACTCAACAAGGCTATGTATGCTTAGTTTAATACTCTGAAAACAAACTTAAAGATACCAAAAACTTTTTGTTATAAATTGGGGACTCACCCTACTTGTAGACTACTTGAACACCAATGCCGTCCTCCTCTCATGTTGGCAAAACAGTCTATGGCTTTTTGTTTTCATAGGCTAGCAAGCATTTTACCTTGGTAGGCTAACTTCCTCATATGGGCAACAATGAACCAGCTAAGTTGGCTAGCTAGTTAACGTGAGCCTCCTAGGCTATGTCGTGTCTTAGGCTATGCCGGATTAAATGATATGACATGCTATTCTACAAAATAATTTCTCCGTAATTAATATCACCTGATTGAGCTAATCATGTAAATGTAATTAACTAGAGAGTCGGGCACCACGAAATAATATTTATGGAGCTGTTATCTTTTGAATAAACTCTTAAAGACCTAGTAATATTTTACATCAATAGCCGTCCATATCAATCGTCACCTTAATTCAGTCTCATCTGAAAGTTGTAAATCCTTTTATCTGCACGACCCCTGGTTAACAAGTTGAATCAGCAATACAAAATTGGGTTTAATTATATATTTACTAAATACCTAACTAATCACACAGAATCACACATGTACACAATTAATCATAACTTGATTACAAACTACGTCATAAAGGAAAACGTCCCTAGCGGGCGGAACAGATATGACAGCTTGTTACACAAAGGAAAAGGGGCTGGGTTGAGTGAAAGGCGGGAGACTGAGGAACAAAGGGAAAAAGCTGTGCTATCATAAATACAGTATCTTATGCATTCTAAATTATTTACTCTGAGCTTCAGTAGGTTGGTGGTAGATCAAGGCCGGGTTGCCAAACCGAGTCCTTTGAAGAATGTCTCTGGTGGTCAATTGGATACGTTGTAGTAACGTTGTTGTGTGGTAGACGGGATACTCTGTCTGTTCCTTCCTAACCTGCGTTTGCAGCTGCGGTTGCTAACACAACGACTAGGAGATATCACTTCTGTAGTGAATAAGAGTTCAAAGTTCATACCATTCGCAACCAACGCTCACGCTGATGTTGGCTTCGTTCTGTAGTTATTATCTGAACCATTCTGACATAGGACCGTCGTCCTACATTCCCGGAACAGAAAGTTATGTTGTCGTCAAGGCTTTATATAGGAAGGGAGAAAGGGGTGTGTTTCATAGTTTACAACCTCTGTCTCTTCACGTGGGCGGGCCACTGAGTGAGCAGCGCTAACTTATGAAAACCCACATCTCACATTTTAGAAGCTAAAATCACATTTCATCCCGTCACAAATAATTTCATATTCAAACATTTAAATTGAACAACAATTCCATGTGAATCCGATAACTCTGATGTGTAGACTTTCCACTGTAGAGTTTATGTCATCTTATCATTGATGAGAATGTCTCAGATGACAACCGAACTGACATCATATTCATTAAGTACCACCGCATATGTTCAATTGTTCGGATTACCAGAATATAGTTATTTTCCTCCCACCTACGGATGTTCCCAGAATCTCTATGTTAACCAAGTTTTAAAAAAAATGTAACCTCAGTAGGGTAGAGAGAGGAAAAAGGGGGGAAGAGGTATTTATGACTGTCATAAACCTATCCCCCAGTTCAACGTCATGACAGCTACATATCAAACTTTGTCTCAAGCCATTCGCACAATATATGAATTTATGGTTGGATCAGAATCTCCATCATAATCATTGTTATGTACAGAGAATTAAGTCAAAACCACAAGTCCAAATCCCCATCGCCATCCAAGGCTTTAGGAAAGGGATCATTTCAGCAAGCTAGCGACGCAGAACATCAACACAAGCAGATCAGAAATGGACACGTTTTTCTGACAATGATAACATTTGCTCAAAGATGTGATTTGATTGGTGTGAAGCCAAATCCAAACCGTTGTTTTACTGCTCCAGGACGACCCACAGTTGGGCACAGCTCAACTCTGATTGTCTAATTATTCGATTTTTTTATATAAAGGGAGGCCAAATGCTTGCTGGAATCTATCAAACGCTACGGAGGCAACATGTCATAATCTTTTGTTCCAGACAGCATCAGATACATGGCCTACACAGACATGGCCTACACAGACAGCGCTCTGATGATTTCTCCTGTGAGATTCAGCCACACAGACAAAATTAATTATTTCATCATTTTTTGGGGTGAAATATTTGGGGAAGCCTGCCTCCCCCTGGCATCCATGAATGCACACTGCTGCCGCAAGCCTGACTATATGTGATAAAGTGAAAATCTGAGGCTTACACCAACCCGCAAATATTTTTTTAATTTTATTTTACCAGATAAGTTGACGAAGAACACATTCTCATTTACTGCAACAACCTGGGGAATAGTTACAGGGGAGAGGAGGGGGGATGAAAGAGCCAATTGTAAGCTGGGGATGATTAGGTAACCGTGATGGTTAGAGGGCTAGATTGGGAATTTTGCCAGGACACCGGGGTTAACACCCCTACTCTTATGGTAAGTGTCATGGGATCTTTAGTGACCACAGAGAGTCAAGACACCTGTTTAACATCCCCAAAAAAAGAGACAAAGATGGTACCCCCTAGGGCAACTTCCCCAATCACAGCCCTGGGGGAATGGGATATTTATTTTTTGTTATTTTTTGTTGACCAGTGGAAAGGGTGCCTCCTACTGGCCACCACCACTTCCAGCAGCATTTGGTCTCACATCCAGGACCAACCCTGCTTAGCTTCAAAAGCAAACCAGCAGTAGGATGCAGGATGGTATGCTGCTGGCTTATAGAAATTGTGCTGTAGGCTACAGTCAGAGACATCAGATTTTTTTGGGGACAAGGTACAGAATATTTTTGGGCCTAATTTAGATATGTTTCTGCTTATATAATGAACATAAATACAGTTGAAGTCTGAAGTTTACATACACCTTAGCCAAATACATTGAAACTCAGTTTTTCACAATTCCTGACATTTAAACCTAATAAAAATTCCCTGTCTTAGGATAACCCCTTTATTTTAAGAATGTGAAATGTCAGAATAATAATAGAGAATTATTTATTTTTCATATTTTATTTATTTCATCACATTCCCAGTGGGTCAGAAGTTTACATGCACTCAATTAGTATTTGGTAGCATTGCCTTTAAATTGTTTAACTTGGGTCAAAAGTTTCAGGTAGACTTCCACAAGCTTCCAACAGTAAGTTGGGGGAATTTTGGCCCATTCCTCCTGACAGAGCTGGTGTAACTGAGTCAATTTTGTAGGCCTCCTTGCTAGCACAAGCTTTTTCAGTTCTGGCCACAAATCTTCTATAGGATTGAGGTCAGGGCTTTGTGATGCCACTCCAATACCTTGACTTTGCTGCCCTTAAGCCATTTTGCCACAACTTTGGAAGTATGCTTGGGGTCATTGTCCATTTGGAAGACCCATTTGCGTCCAAGCTTTACATTCCTGACTGATCTTGAAATGTTGCTTCAATATATCCACATCATTTTCCTACCTCATGATGCCATCTATTTTGTGAAACGCACCAGTCCCTCCTGCAGCAAAGCACCCTCACAACATGATGCTGCCACCCCCGTGCTTCACAGTTGGGATGGTGATCTTCGGCTTGCAAGCCTTCCCCTTTTCCCTCCAAACATGATGATGGTCATTATGGCCAAACAGTTATATTTTGTTTCATCAGACCAGAGGACATTTCTCCAAAAAGTACGATCTTTGTCCCCATGTGCAGATGCAAACTGCAGTCTGGCTTGTTTATGGCTGTTTTGGAGCAGTGACGTCTTCCTTGCTGAGCGGCCTTTCGGGTTATGTCGTTAATAGGACTCGTTTTACTGTGGATATAGATACTTTTGTACCTGTTTCCTCCAGCATCTTCACAAGGTCCTCTGCTGTTGTTCTGGGATTGATTTGCACTTTTCGCACCAAAGTACGTAAATCTCTAGGAGACAGAATGCGTCTCCTTCCTGAGTGGTATGACGGCTGCGTGGTCCCATGGTGTTTATACTTCCGTGCTATTGTTTGTACAGAGGAATGTGGTACCTTCAGGCATTTGGAAATTGCTCCCAAGGATGAACCAGACTTGTGGAGGTCCACAATTGTTTTGTTGGGGTCTTGGCTGATTTCTTTTGATTTTCCCATGATGTCAATCAAAGAAGCACTGAGTTTGAAGGTAGGCCTTGAAATACATCCACATGACTGTGCAGGGACGCAGCCATGGGTGGACGTGGGAGGACATAGGCTGGGCCTTGCTCCGCAGTGGGTGGGCCTATCAGAATGAGTTTTCCCCCACAAACAGGCTTTATTACAGGCAGAAATACTCCTCAGTTTCATCAGCTATCCAGTTGGCTGGTCTCAGATGATCTTGCAGGTGAAAATTTCGGATGTGGAGGTCATGGGCTGGCGTGTTTGAACATGGTCTGCAGATGTGAGGCCGGTTGGACGTACTGCCAAATTCTCTAAAACGACATTCAATTCTCTGGCAACAGCTCTGGTGGACATTCCTGCAGTCAGCATGCCAAATACATCTGTTGAATTGTGTTGCGCCTTAGTTGGTGGGGGTTCTTACAGGACTGCCCAACTGAAACTTTTTGGATTTGAATTTGAAAGGACAGCCGGTGCATTCACTTTAATTGAGATATTAAAATGTTTCAGTTAAGTGCCTGCACCTGCTGTCCTTTCAATTTCAATTCCAAAAGTTCAGTTGGGCAGTTAGGGTCCTGCAAGAACCCCCACCGACTAAGGCAGTTCCTCAATGAATCCCACCTCCTATGGTGTTCTTGGAAGAACCTTTTTGGGGCTATTTTCAGTGACAAGAACGTTGAGGACCTTAGATCTTAGAAGAACATTTGTTGAACCCCTAATTTGTAGAGTGTAGGAGACTAATACACCCTTGCCTACCAGAATAATGTCATAAATGATAGAATAAATGCTTCAATTTAGTTAACATCAGAAAAAACTTTGTCATCTCTGCTTCTTTCATGGAGCAAAGACATTTAGGGACCAGGGAGAAAATGCAATAAATAACAACAAAATAATATGAAACAGTAAGCTGTGAAAATGACATGTTTCTAATCAAATATGCATCTAGGCCCAACTGAAATCTTATGTGGTTAAAATACTATTAGCTTTTATGATGCTGATAAAGATATATACATCTTTAGAGGTGCTAACTGTGCATTCTTATTCTCTGAAGATGCTGAATGAAATACGTATTTCTCCACTCTTGTTCCCGAGTCAAATTCTTTACATTTGGTGTATCATTTTACTGCAAGAAATAGTTAATTCTGCAGGAGTTAATATTAAGGATTGGTTATAGACATGCAGTCAGTGTCCAGATTTCAGTTTCCATTTAACCCATTTGAACAGTAGGTTAAAGTTACCGTGGCGTGCCTTAGGCCTATTTGAAGTCCCCATCTTGTGACAGTCAAATGTGTATAGCGCCTCACAATCATCAAACATACTGTAAAGTAGGCATTGCTATCATCCTCTATTTCCATTACGCTAAATCTTTCCCAACCCTTACTTTTCTGGCCCTCCCTTTTCTTTATTTTCAACTCTCCATTTCACAGCTTTTCCCTTACTGAATTAAACTCAAACATTGTCCTTTTTGCTTCATTGGATCAAGGTTAACTTTTTCTGATGGTTCCTAAAAGCGTTTAGCGATTAGCATGTAGGCTATTTGGCACATGTAAAGTCAGGCCCTAAAGCTTATGCAGTAATGCTAGATAGCCTAAAAATAATGAAAGAAAAACCAAAATGATGGATATAAATTGCACAACAATTATACATTTTATGATTTTTTTTCATGTATTGTTTTCTCTTTATTCATCCCGCCCAGCACTCTCTTCATCCACACAATAATATTTCATGACCCTAAACCCACCGGCCCGCCAAACTGGTCTGAGTATTTTGTATTATTCTATACGTAAATCCAGGACACTCCATTTAGTAGGGTATGTATTCATTTGTGGATGTCCATCACCCATTTCTTATGATATGTTACAAATTACAATTCATATTATATGTTATAAATTTGCAAAACGTACAATGATTTGTAATTTGCTAAATGTATGATAAGTTATGAATTCTAGCTAGGTGGCTAACGTTAGCTAGCTGGCTAACATTAGCTGGGTTGGAGTTAGGGTTAAGTTTAAGTTTATCAATTAGATTAAAGAGTTAAGGCTTGGGTTAGCTAAAAGAGTTAGGGTTAGCTAACATGCTAAGCAGTGGCAAAGTAACTAAAAAAGTAGTAAGTAGTTAACGTTGCTAATTGACTAAAATGCTAAAGTTCTCCGTGGTGAGATTCAAAGTCAACCTTTGGGTTTCTAGACGTCGAATTTAATTTATTTTGGGTAACAGACATATACAACAAATGGTACAATGTGGACCCAGAGGATATCACTTGACTGCATTAATTCAAACGCTGGTTTCCAAAGTGGTCCTCAAAGTGGTCCTCAATTTTACAAACAACCATAAATACATTATTCACTGCACGTTTCCCTAACCTTAAATCAACCATATTTAAAATATATATATTTCACCTTTATTTAACCAGGTAGGCTAGTTGAGAACAAGTTCTCATTTACAACTGCAACCTGGCCAAGATAAAGCATAGCAGTGTGAACAGACAACAACACAGAGTTACACATGGAGTAAACAATAAACAAATCAATAACATAGTAGAAAAAAAAGAAAGAGTACATTGTGTGCAAAAGGCATGAGGAGGTAGGCATATTCATTTCACATTAAAACAATCTATTCATTTCATATACCTATCATTCAAATAAATACACCTGACCAGCAGTAGGGGGCACAAGGGGCAGTGGAGTTGTTTCTCTTACTTAGACAACCTTGTCCCAATCAAAACCTTTGCCTGCTTTTTTAAAGCTATTTCTACTTGCTTGATCTCCCGGGGTATGCTATTCCATAGACAAATGCCTGTACAGAAAAACGTGCTCCATGCATTACTGTTTACTCTTGGGATTTTACAAGACATAACACTAGCTCTGGTATTGTAACTGTGTTGGTTATAGACCAAATAAATGTGTTTTTCCATATAACCTGGGACACTATCATTTAAGATGTCAAACATATGATTAAGTTTAAAGGTCCACTCTAGTCTCTAAAGGCAACAAGCCCACCTCCTGTAACTCCTGTACCCCTATGTGGGTCCTAGGGGGGGACATTCAGTATACAGTGCCTTGCGAAAGTATTCGGCCCCCTTGAACTTTGCGACCTTTTGCCACATTTCAGGCTTCAAACATAAAGATATAAAACTGTATTTTTTTGTGAAGAATCAACAACAAGTGGGACACAATCATGAAGTGGACCGACATTTATTGGACATTTCAAACTTTTTTAACAAATCAAAAACTGAAAAATTGGGCGTGCAAAATTATTCAGCCCCCTTAAGTTAATACTTTGTAGCGCCACCTTTTGCTGCGATTACAGCTGTAAGTCGCTTGGGGTATGTCTCTATCAGTTTTGCACATCGAGAGACTGACATTTTTTCCCATTCCTCCTTGCAAAACAGCTCGAGCTCAGTGAGGTTGGATGGAGAGCATTTGTGAACAGCAGTTTTCAGTTCTTTCCACAGATTCTCGATTGGATTCAGGTCTGGACTTTGACTTGGCCATTCTAACACCTGGATATGTTTATTTTTGAACCATTCCATTGTAGATTTTGCTTTATGTTTTAGATCATTGTCTTGTTGGAAGACAATTCTCCGTCCCAGTCTCAGGTCTTTTGCAGACTCCATCAGGTTTTCTTCCAGAATGGTCCTGTATTTGGCTCCATCCATCTTCCCATCAATTTTAACCATCTTCCCTGTCCCTGCTGAAGAAAAGCAGGCCCAAACCATGATGCTGCCACCACCATGTTTGACAGTGGGGATGGTGTGTTCAGCTGTGTTGCTTTTACGCCAAACATAACGTTTTGCATTGTTGCCAAAAAGTTCAATTTTGGTTTCATCTGACCAGAGCACCTTCTTCCACATGCTTGGTGTGTCTCCCAGGTGGCTTGTGGCAAACTTTAAACGACACTTTTTATGGATATCTTTAAGAAATGGCTTTCTTCTTGCCACTCTTCCATAAAGGCCAGATTTGTGCAATATACGACTGATTGTTGTCCTATGGACAGAGTCTCCCACCTCAGCTGTAGATCTCTGCAGTTCATCCAGAGTGATCATGGGCCTCTTGGCTGCATCTCTGATCAGTCTTCTCCTTGTATGAGCTGAAAGTTTAGAGGGACGGCCAGGTCTTGGTAGATTTGCAGTGGTCTGATACTCCTTCCATTTCAATATTATCGCTTGCACAGTGCTCCTTGGGATGTTTAAAGCTTGGGAAATCTTTTTGTATCCAAATCCGGCTTTAAACTTCTTCACAACAGTATCTCGGACCTGCCTGGTGTGTTCCTTGTTCTTCATGATGCTCTCTGCGCTTTTAACGGACCTCTGAGACTATCACAGTGCAGGTGCATTTATACGGAGACTTGATTACACACAGGTGGATTGTATTTATCATCATTAGTCATTTAGGTCAACATTGGATCATTCAGAGATCCTCACTGAACTTCTGGAGAGAGTTTGCTGCACTGAAAGTAAAGGGGCTGAATAATTTTGCACACCCAATTTTTCAGTTTTTCATTTGTTAAAAAAGTTTGAAATATCCAATAAATGTCGTTCCACTTCATGATTGTGTCCCACTTGTTGTTGATTCTTCACAAAAAAATACAGTTTTATATCTTTATGTTTGAAGCCTGAAATGTGGCAAAAGGTCGCAAAGTTCAAGGGGGCCGAATACTTTCGCAAGGCACTGTATACCTGAACATTATTTTTGCATGACCTGAATTCTCTTTTCCAGCTTTTTTGATAGCCCACTATACCAAGCAGAGCAGGCATAATCAAAATTACAGTGAATCAAAGGTTGAAACTAACAGTTTCTTAAAACTTCTTATGGCTTGGGGGCAGTATTTCGGCATCTGGATGAGAAGCGTGCCCAAAGTAAACTGCCTGTTACTCAATCCCAGAAGCCAGGATGCATATATTTGGATATAAAACACTCTAAAGTTTGCAAAACTGTTAAAATAATGTCTGTGAGTATAACAGAACTTATATGGCAGGCGAAAACCTGAGGAAAATCCATCCAGGAAGTGGGATTTTTTTGATGTGGGTATTTTCAATTGAATGCCGATACAGTATCTAATGGGTTAGGACCCAGATTGCAGTTCCTACGGCTTCCACTAGATGTCAACAGTCTTTAGACATTATTTCAGGCTTTTTTTCTGAAAAATGAAGAAAAATGAGACTCTTTTTGTCAGTGGACTGAGGAAGAATGCAGAGCTGGTTTGTGCACGTGACCGATTGCGCGCCCTTCGTTGTTTTTCCTTTCTATTGAATACGTTATTGTCCGGGTGAAATATTATCGATTATTTAGACAATTGATAACCTGAGGATTAATTAGAAACATCGTTTGACATGTTTCGATTAACTTTACCGGTACTATTAGGATGTATTCGTCTGCATGTTTTGACCGCCTTGGAGCCAGTGGATTACTGAACAAAATGTGCCAACAAAACTGAGTGGTTGGGATATAAAGAGGGACTTTATTGAACAAAACAAACATTTATTGTGTAGCTGGGACTCTTGTGACTGCAACCATATGAAGATCTTCAAAGGTAAGTGATTAATGTTATCGCTATTTCTGACTTTTGTAATTCCTTTACTTGGTTGTAAAATGTGTGTATGCTTTTGTAAGCGGGGCGCTGTCCACAGATAATCACATGGTTTGCTTTCACCGTAAAGCCTTTTTGAAATCTGACAAAGCGGCTGGATTAACAAGAAGTTATTCATTAAACCAATGTATAACACTTGTATTTTTTATGAATGTTTATTATGACTATTTCTGTATTTTGAATTTGGTGCTCTGCAATTTCACCGGATGTTTTTGAGGTGGGTCGCTTGTGGAACGCCTGCGCCAGAAAGGTTAACTTTGATGTCAACATATCTAGTGTTATGATATAGAAATGTACATTTGTAAGTAAGTAACCATCTGTCTTATGTAACCATACCAAACGTATCAAGTCATACTAATTTGAGTGCCGGATTTATGTTTACTATGTTACTATGTCTAGTCCAGGCTGGGCCCGCAGTTAAACCGTTGGGACAGTGGGTTATGAGTCAACCCGAACATCACTAATCAGTATTGTGTGTTTGTCGGGGTGCGGCACTCATGAGAGGCAGGACCACATGCTGCTTTGAACAACAATTTATGCAAATTAGTCAGTTCACAGATGTCCACCAGATGGGACAGTATTTGAGGACTAGAGTCAGTTTGTAAACACAGGTGTTCCCCCGATCTCACGCCTGATTGATTATGAACATAATCACAGACAAGGTTATCAGACAGCAAGATCCCTTATTCCTCTCCAACTATAAATGTGAAAGGGAGAAAATACCTTACAGCTAGCTAGCTATCTGTTGTCTTTTCTATGTGATCTGGAGTTCATCAGCGACACTATTGCTATGCTGGGGTTGTGATAGACAATAGTTGACTACTTTGTCCATAAGAACTGGTCTGGATGGCTTTGTTAAGGTGGTAAATTAGTTAGTAGACCAAAAAGAAAGAGTTCCAAAACTCTGCAAATAAAATCTAGTTTTCCCCTCGCCACTCAGACCACTGACAGTCCTAGCAAAATTCTTGCTTGAGAAATTGCTCTTTGCTAAGAAGCTATTGTTTCTTTTTGACCATTTTAATTGAAAAACAATCACAGTAAGGTACTTAATTGTTACCCAGAAATAATTTGATATTGAGATAAAAACAGCTGCATTAGACCTTTAAAGAACAATATATATTTTTTTATATATATTTACATTTATTTTGACCCTGAAAGTGGGCTAGGAGAAACTGTAATCCAGTGTTGGTTTAAACCACCAACTTCAACTTACTTTAGTCATGGCTAACCAAAAACACAATAGGATAACATGGGGAAACAATTACAGAAGATATTTACAAATCCAAACCACAGATTAGTTTTTCTTACGCAGATTACTACGTTCAAGGTAAGATTAAACATTTTAAGTAACAAGTAAAAAAATAAAATAAAAAAACTTGTTCTTTGAGAACTGTTGTTTTTGTGTGTGTTTGTTATGTAGTACATGGTGGATGAAGTGCTTGAATATATATTTTTATGTTTTTGAATAGTGAATACAATAGACAGAAATGTACATCAATGCGAGTATAAATGAGCCTATTTCAATCTCACCCTCTATGTAACATGTCCCTTTAGAAAGTATTTATACCACTTGACTTACAGCTGTGTCTTTCTGGGTAAGTCTCTAAGAGCTTTCCACACTTGGATTGGGCAAAATTTGGCTATTTATTATTTTTTTAAATATTCAAGCTCTGTCAAATTGGTTGTTGATCATTGCTAGAGAACCATTTTCAGGTCTTGCCCTAGATTTGAAGTAGATTTAAGTCCAAACTGTAACCTGGCCACTCAGGAACATTCACGGTCTTCTTGGTAAGCAACTCGTGTAGATTTGGCCTTGTGTTTTAGGTTATTGTCCTACTGATGGAAAGCAGACTGAACCAGGTTGTCTAGGTTTTTTCTGTGCCGAGCACCATTCTGTTTCTTTTTATCCTCAAAACTCAAATCCTTAACGATACAAGCATACCCATAACATGATGCAGCCACATCAAACGTAACACTTTGTATTCAGGACAAAGTTAATTGCGTAGCAATTTTCTTTGGCAGTATTACATGCTGACCACACAGCTCACGTCTCGTGGGCTGCAAAATACATTTACACATACATGTTATTCAATCATTACACCCCCACTGCTCACGCGTGTCAACAAGCGTCTGTATAGCCAGGCGCTAAAATAGAACTTGGTTCTATTTGTGACGCGCTGCAAGTCCTGCCTCTCCCATCTCATTAGTTTTTAGGATCATATACCCAGGTGGGTGATTGGAAGCTGAACTGAGGTCCACACTCCAGTCTGTTGTGGTAATGCACCTTAGTTGGTTGCCAACCACCATATAAAGTCCAAAGAACAAGCCTGTAGAAGATTACTAGAAACTAACCCAGTTTAACGTTACCCTTTCATCTGTGGATTCATTGTCGGAGTAGAGGACAGATTAACTAGCAACAGAAAGCTAGCTAGCTATTGTCATAAATGTTTAATACTTTTCAACCTGTTCCCAAATGAATATAGTTGGTTCAGAGTTTGTTTTGATATTTCAACCTGTGTGTCCCGATCGCGTCTGGTGTGGATGGCGATCTGGTCAGCATGTTACTTTAGTGCCTTGTTGCAAACAGGATGCATGTGTTTGAATATTTCTATTCTGTACAGGCTTCCTTCTTTTCATTCTTCCAATTAGGTTAATATTGTGGAGTAACTGCAATGTTGTTGATCCATCCTCAGTTTTCTCATATCACAGCCATCAACCTCTAACGGTTTTAAATTCACCATTGGCCTCGGTGAAATCCCTGAGCTTTTTCCTCTTCAGCAACCGAGTTAGTGACTGGGTACATTGGCAACTGCATCTTTGTAATGACTGGATACACCATCCAAAGTGTAAATAATCTTCATCATGCTCAAAGGGGATATTCAATGTCTGCTTTTTTAAAAACCTATTTACCAATAGGTACCCCTCTTTGCAAGATATTGGAAAACTGCCCTGGTCTTTGTGGTTGAAATTCACTGCTCGGCCGAGAGACCTAGTTTATGGGGGTACAGAGATTGGGGTAGTCATTAAACAAATCATGTTAAACACTTATTGCAGACAAAGTGAGTCCATGCAATTTATGTGACTTCAGCAAAGTTTTACTCCTGAACTTATTTAGGCTTGCCATGACAAAGGGGTTGAATACTTATGGACTAAAAACATTGCAGTTTTTAAGTTGTAAAAATTCCACTTTGACATTATGGGGTATTGTATGTAGGCCAGTGACCCCCCCCCCAAAAAAAAAATATTTTAAATTCAGGATGTAACACAAAACGTGGCAAAGGTAATGGGGTGTGAATACGTTCTCAAGGCACCGTATCTGTTTACTGAGAAAAGCAATACATGGACATATACACAATCAATCAATAGGCTACAGCAGGTTGCACTAATTCAAATCGAATTAACAAAGTAATAAGTATTGATTAGTAATTGGTGTGCGAGCACTTGCTGAATGCCTCTGGCACCACTCTATGCTAATGAAACTCTCAAATATAATTTGGATCTCTGTTAGGTTCTGTCTCTGGGTGCTGACGTCCTGCCGGAGTACAAAATCGAGGCCCCGGTCACCCACGCATGGACCATGCTGCACTACAGCCCCGTCAAAGCGGCGTGGGACTGGGTCATCCTCCTCCTGGTCCTCTACACAGCCCTCTTCACCCCCTACTCGGCCGCCTTCCTATTGGATGAGCGTGGGGACTCGCTGCGGCGGCGTTGTGGCTATACCTGCAATCCACTTAACATGGTGGACCTCATGGTGGATGTGCTGTTCATCGTGGATATCGGGATCAACTTTCGCACAACGTTCGTCAACCCCAACGACGAGGTGGTGACCCAGCCGTGGAAGATCGCTGTGCATTACCTCAAGGGGTGGTTTGCCATCGACCTGGTTGCCGCCCTACCCTTCGACCTGCTTATCTTCCGCTCAGGGTCTGACGAGGTGAGAATAATGCAAGTTGGGATTAATATTAACCACTTTACTTGAAGCCAACAGGTATAATGCATTATAAAGCATTTTAGGCCTTTAATAAGAGATCAAAAGTGGGTTAATCTCTCAATGAGCCTGAATAAATACAAACCAGATAGGCATAAAATATTATAACCCTTATAAGACAATATAAAGGTTCAAGCTTATTTAGCGGTTATGAGTTGGTCACATGGTCTCGTGATGAGGTAACCATGTCTGCAATTTAAAAAAATTCAGTTGCCATCAGTCCAAGAAAGAATTCCCTTTTGATCTAATGGTCAAGATGCTGGTGTCTCCCGTGGGAGAGCAGGTTTCAGATCCCACTAGGGACAACAAGCATGAACATTTCCTGTGTTACTTATTTAAAAGCAAATTTGCTAGTAACCTGTAGCCATTTCCCATCAATTCATTCTGCATCTATTTTCCCATTTCCTCGCTACTATTCTCAATAAATGGCCACCTACTAAAGATGGCCACCTTGATTGGCCTGCTGAAAACAGCGCGGCTGCTTCGGCTGGTTCGTGTGGCGCGGAAGCTCGACCGCTACTCGGAGTACGGGGCCGCTGTCCTCTTCCTGCTCATGTGCACCTTTGTGCTCATCGCCCATTGGCTGGCCTGTATCTGGTACGCTGTTGGCTACGTGGAGAGGCCCTACACTGAGACGGGTTGGCTGGACAACCTGGCTGAGCAGCTGGGCAAGGCGTACAACGCAAGTGAACCTGGCTCGGGTCCGTCCGCTAAGGACTATTACATCACTGCACTCTACTTTACCTTCAGCAGCTTGACCAGTGTGGGCTTTGGGAACGTCTCCCCCAACACCAACTCAGAGAAGCTCTTCTCCATCTGTGTTATGGTTATTGGCTGTAAGTTCCTAAATGTTCAATTTACTCAGAAGAACATTCACAATCCATACACACTGCATTCAAATGTAGTACATTTCATAAATACTTATGTCACTTATGTCACAGAACTACAAGATATTTTTATTATGTCACGTATACTGCATTATCAACGTGCAATTGTTGACAGAAGCCTTTTTAAGCCCCAATTGGCTCCTCCTCATCCTCCAGCTCTCATGTACGCCAGCATCTTTGGAAATGTGTCGGCCATCATCCAGCGCCTATACTCAGGGACGACCCGCTACCACACCCAGATGCTGCGGGTCAAGGAGTTTATCCGCTTCCACCAGATCCCCAGCGGGCTTCGCAACCGCCTGGAGGAGTACTTCCAGCACGCCTGGTCCTACACCAATGGCATAGACATGAATGCAGTGAGTAGAAAACCGGCCACCAAACTCGTAAGAAACACTTTCTTCGGTAACACTTTACGTAAAACCTGCAGGTATAATGCATTATGATGCCGTTATAATGCATTGTAAGACTTATCTTGAGCATGTATGACCTCCGTATGTCTTATAATCCTGCCATCATGATCCTGACTAAACACCAGCCATTTTCAGTCAGTTAAGGTGTAGTACATTGAGAAATAACATATTATAAGCCTTAAGAAATTATAAAGGCTATGTGCTTATAACATGTTATAAAGCATTATACCTGTAGACTATCTTCTGGTCAACAAATCTATTCAAATCCCCAAGGCATCCAGCGTAATAAACTGCAGTGCTGAAAACTCAGTTTACAGTGAGAATGCCCTATTGCAAAATGACTGATTTTGACATTTATGTTGACTTTCCATCTTCCTCCCAAGGTGCTGAAGGGTTTTCCAGAGTGCTTGCAGGCTGATATATGTCTGCACCTGAACCGCAGTCTGCTGCAAAACTGCAAGGCTTTCCGGGGGGGCAGCAAGGCCTGTCTGCGGGCTCTGGCAATGTGCTTCAAGACTGTGCATGCCCCACCAGGGGATACACTCATCCACTCTGGAGACATCCTCAACTCTCTCTTCTTCATCACTCGTGGTACCATCCAGGTCACTCATGATGATGTCGTGGTGGCCATACTGGGTAAGGAAGGCTATGCAATCTATTGTTCAGTTCGCTGCAGCTGGCGACTTGAACGAGCTGCAACAAACACTCAAAACTGGACAGTTTTATCGCAATATCTTCATTCACAGACTCAATCGTGGACACTCTTACTGACACTTGTGGCTGCTTGGCGTGATATTGTTGTCTCTACCTTCTTGCCCTTTGTGCTGTTGTCTGTGCCCAATAATGTTTGTGCCATGTTGTGTGCTGCTACCATGCTGAGTTTTTGCCATGCTATGTTGTTGTCTTAGGTCTCTCTTTATGTAGTGTTGTGTTCTCGTAGTGATGTGTGTTTTGTCCTATATTATAATTTTTTAAAATTCCAGCCCCACGTCCCCGCAAGAAGCCTTTTGCGTTTTGGTAGTCCGTCATTGTAGATACGAATTTGTTCTTAACCTACTTGCCTAGTTAAATAAATATGTGTCAGATCTGCTGCATTGACTTTAGCTATATGTTAGTCATTGATGTCTTTCAAACTATTTTAGAAATGTAAATGTAGTTTCTGAAGATCATGCTCCTTCTCATGTCATGAATTATATACAGTAACTACATCCTATAGTTCGGAATTTAAAATAACAGCCATCTGTGATGAGATAAGTGATGCCATCCCCCTTCATTTACTCTCACTGTCTCCCTTCCTCTATCCTGTAGGGAAGAATGACATCTTTGGGGAGCCTATCAACATGTATGCAGAGCCTGGCAAGTCCAACTCTGACGTGCGCGCCATCACTTACTGTGACCTGCACCGGATTCAGAGGGATGACCTGCTCGAAGTTCTAGACATTTATCCAGGCTTTGCCGACAACTTTTGGGCAAACTTGGAGTTCACCTTTGACCTAAGAGACGTAAGAAGGAAAACACACACGTGGCTAAACTGAGAAAATGGACACATTTTATTTGGGATATTTATGGTATTGGTGAACAAGATCCTTTTGGTTCACTGTGTCCAATGAAATGGGATTGTTGGCACTGGATGTGTTCAGTTTGTGTCTTGCTATTTCTGTATGCCAGGCTGACCAGGTCCCACCAATACTGTTGGCTGATGATTCTGGTGATGATTGTGGATACAGTCGTAGTAAGCCACGACACAGGGGACACTCCCTGGACTGTCGCAACGGTCCTGGTAAGTTAAGTTGATTAGTTGAATCAGGGTCTGTATGTATCAAGCAAGCTAGCTGTATGGACTTATTTTTTACATTCTACATTGGACAGACGGCATGGACCAGGACGACCCGTACCCCTACCGCCAACGCCATTCGGTCCCACAGCCACACTGGGAGGAGGGCTGCAGCTGTGAGTCGCCTTGCTCCCAGTCCAGCGAGGACCTAAACAAGCCCCTAACCCAAGGGGGCAAGGTGGAGCTGTACCCTCCGGACGACGATTGGCTGGAATACTCCCCCTCAGTGGTGCAGCTGAAGCCCCCTAGTGGCGCCACAGTGGGCAGAGAGGCCCCCATGGACAGGGCTCAACCAGGTACAGTATGAGCAGTATGGTACCTCCATTTCAATTGTATGTTATGTAGCATTACTGGACCGGAGGGTTGCGGATTCAAACTCCCAAAAGAATCCAAAAGACATCAGTTGATCGACAACAATGTTCTGTTATTTTCACTCTGTAAATGTTTCCAGCCACCTCTAACCTCTCACCGAACATGTCTGGGTATGTTCAATACTGGCCAGAGAGGCAGTCGGTCCAGTACTCCAACAGGCAGTGGCGCTCCTCTTCGGTTCGGACCTCATACCACCCGCCCCCGTTCACAGAGGAGAGGCCCAGTGAGCTGGAGTCCCGACTGGAACTACTACAGTCACAGCTCAACAGGTGCGAGGAACAACACGCTTACTATTACAAAACTATTTTCAACAGTTGAGCCAGGCAAACAGTTGAGCCTGCACGTTTTAGCTTATTTTCAATTTACCTAGGGTGCAACGCTGGCTGATACCATCTGAAATAAAATGTTTCCTGAGCTGAAATAAAAGATTCCAGAAATGTTCCATATGCACAAAAAAGCTTATTTAGCTCACATTTTGTGCACTAATTTGTTTACATCCCTGTTAGTGAGAATCTCTCCTTTGCCAAGATAATCCAGCCAGCTGACAGGTGTGGCATATCAAGCAACTGGTTAAACAGCATGATCATTACACAGTTGCTCCTTGTGTGCTGGGGACAATAAAAGCCATAACACAATGCCACACATGTCTCAAGTTGAGGAAGCGTGCAATTGGCATTCTGACTGCAGGAATGTCCACCAGAGCTGTTGCCAGAGAATTGAAAGTTAATTTCTCTACCGTAAGCCACCTCCAATGTCTTTTAGAGAATTTGGCAGTACGTCCAACCGGTCTCACAACCGCAGACCATGTGTAACCACGCCAGCCCAGGTCCTCCACATCCTGCTTCTTCACCTTATTCACCTAGCTGATGAAACTGTGGGTTTTGCACAACTGAAGAAACTGTCTCAGGGAAGCTAATTTGCGTGGTCGTCCTCACCAGGGTCTTGACCTGACTGCAGTTCGGCATCGTAACCGACTTCAGTGGGCAAATGCTCACCTTGGATGGCCACTGTCACGCTGGAGAAGTATACTCTTCATTAATGAACCCCAGTTTCACCTGTACCGGGCAGATGTCACAGATGAATGGCCTTGTGTGGGTGAGCGATTTGCTGTTGTGAACAGTGACGCATGGTGGCGGTGGGGTTATGGTATGGGTAGGCATAAGCTACAGTCAATGAACAAAATTGCATTTTATCGATGGCAATGTGAATGCACAGAGATACCGTGACGAGATCCTGAGGCCCATTGTTGTGCCATTTATCCGCCACCATCACCTCATGTTGCACAGCCGACGTTGCAAGCAGCTGTATACAATTCCTGGAGCCTGAAAATGTCCCAGTTCTTCCATGGCCTGTATACGCACCAGACATGTCACCCATTGAGCACGTTTGGGATGTTCTGGTTCAATGTGTACAACAGCGTGTTCCAGTTCCTGCCAATATCTTGCAACTTTGCAGAGCCATTGAAGAGGAGTGGGACAACATTCCGCAGGCCACAGTCAACTTTATGCAAAGGAGATGTAGCGCTATAGGAGACAAATGGTGGTCATACCAGATACTGACTTGTTCGCTGATCCACACCCTTACTTTTTTTTTAAGGTATGTGACCAACAGATGCATATCTGTATTCTCAGTCATACGAAATCTGACTGATTTATGAACTGTAACTCAGTAAAATGTTTTCATTTATACTTTACCTTCAAAGGGACAATCTCCAATTCAAACAAAAGCAGTTGCTGTATCCCCACTCCCCACATTAACCAACTGGAGCTTATGGAGTTAAACTAACTTTGACAAGAGAGACATTCCAGTTGTCTTAGAAGGTCTGGAAGGTCTTTCAGGGCAACAGTGAATACATGGCTACTTAGTATTCCTCCTTTTCCTTCCCTCTTTCTGCCCCCTTTATCCCTCCATTACCAGACTGGAGATTCAAATGACTGCCGATATCAACGTCATCCTGCAGCTGCTCCAAAGGCAGATAACGCCGGTACCGCCCGCTTACAGCACTGTGTCAGCCATAGACTCACCTGGCCTATATGGGACAGGAGCACCAGTGTTGCACACCATGTACCAGATCCCACCCATACAGATAGACAACCAAGCATCCACGCAGGTAGGAATTCTGATGGTGAACACAAAAACAAAATCTGTCAAAGCACCTGAAACATTCACAGAAGCTGTGTTACTGCAGTTAAACCTCCAACCTGTGACTGAATACTCACCCTTGATTGTTTTGTTGTAGAGCTCTGCCCAGCCTGACCTCAAGTTACCCCTGAAATCCCAGGAGTCGCTGTCCAGCGGTATCCATCTGACTGTAGAGTCCGACGACACCATGTCCGTCACCCCGGAGATGGAGCCGACCGTGCCACTCTCCTCCCAGCCGATGGTCAAGCGGTCACTGTCTCTCATGGAAACGTCCAGACTAAGTGGCAGCCTCCGCTTCCCCTCGTTGCCCGGGAACCTGGACGCCTCAGGGCAGGCGGAGATCCAGAAACATCGCTCAGATCCTGTGCTTTCTGTGACCTGAGACCCCTGTCCCTAGTTCCCCAAACCTGGGATCCTACAGACTGCTTCCACTCATATACAGATTGCAAGATAGTAGCAAAACATGTATTTCCAGGCCCTGCCCTTTAACAGCCCCTAACCCCTACGTACTGAGATCGGAGTAGGTGGATGAGCTTAAACAGCCGTTAAAGTCCTGCTAACTTTAGCCATCACTAGCCAAAAAAATCTGAAATTGATGGGGACATGGCATGCAGAACTGTATGAAAAAGGTTAAATCAGGTAACGTCAAACCAAATAATGAGTTGATTACAGTTGTTTTGGCCATGTTTATACAAGTACTGAATGCCCCCATCACTTTCATAGATTTTTTGCTAGCGTCGGCTAGGGTTAGCTGAAGACTTTAATGGCTGTTCAGAGAAAACCGAACCATGAATACGATTCTCATGGCTCATAAAATACTTTCAGGGTGAAAAAACATCTAACATTAAGTTGGAAAACACTGAACTTCCCCTTTAAGATTAAGTGCCTAGGGGAGGGGGTTGAGGTTGTTTATGGAAAGGCTGAATTCCATGTCACCCCCATTCCCCTTGTCCTTCCATTTGCGCATTCACGCGCTCCTCCGACATATGCAAATGTCCCAAAGCAGAGGGAGTGAAAATTAGTGGGTATAGGGGCTAATTAGACCCTCCAATAGCCACTTCAAATCAAATCAAATGTATATGTCACATACGTGTTTAGCAGATGTTATTGTGGGTGTAGCGAAATGCTTGTTTCTAGCTCCAACAGTGCAGTAATATCTTACAATATACACAATCTAAAGTAAAGGAATGGAATTAAGACTAAATAAATATTTGGACGAGCAACATCGACTAAGATACAGTAGAATAGGATAGAATACAGTATATACAAATATGAGATGAGTAATGCAAAATATATAAACATTAAAGTGACTAGTGTTCCATTATTTAACTGGCCAGTGATTTCAAGTCTATGTATATAGGGCAGCAGCCTCTAATGTGCTAGTGATGGCTATTTAACAGTCTGGTGGCCTTGAGATAGCTGGTTTTTCAGTCTCTTGGTCCCAGCTTTGATGCACCTGTACTGACCTCACCTTCTGGATGATAACGAGGTGAACAGGCAGTGGCTCAAGTGGTTGTAGTCCTTGATCTTTTTGACCTTCCTGTGACATCGAGTGCTGTAGCTGTCCTGGAGGGCAGGTAGCTTGCCCCCGGTGATGCGTTGAACAGACCGCACCACCCTCTGGAGAGCCCTGTGGTTGCGGGCGGTGCAGTTGCTGTACCAGGCAGTGATACAGCACAACAGAATGTTTTCAATTGTGCATCTGTAAAAGTTTGAGGGTTTTAGGTGCCTTCCCCACCACACTGTCTGTGTGGGTGGACCATTTCAGTTTGTCAGTGATGTGTAAGGCGAGGAACTTGAAGCTTTCCACCTTTTCCACTGTGGTCCCGTCTGTGGATGGGTGGGTGGGGTGATCTCTCTGCTGTTTCCTGAAGTCCACGATCAGAGCTTTAGTTTTGTTGACCTTGGGCGAGGTTATTTACCTGGCACCACACTCCCAGGGCCCTCACCACCTCCCTGTAGGCTGTCTCATCATTGTTGGTAATCAGGCCCGCTACTGTTGTCATCTGAAAACTTAATGATCGAGTTGGAGGCGTGCGTGGCCACGCATTCATAGGTGAACAGAGGGTATGCATCCTTGTGGGGTCCCAGTGTTGAGGATCAGCAAAGTGGAGGTGTTGTTTCCTACCTTCACCACCTGGGGGGCAGCCCGTCAGGAAGTCCAGGACCCAGTTGCACAGGGCGGGGTTCAGACCCAGGGCCTCGAGCTTAATGATGAGCTTGGAGGGTACTATGGTGTTGAATGCTGAGCTACAGTCAATGATCAACATTCTTACATAGGTATTCCTCTTGTCCAGATGGGATAGGGCAGTGTGCAGTGCGATGGCATCGTCTGTGAATCTATTGGGCGATAAGGAAATTGAAGTAGGTCATAGGTGATATGATCCTTGACTAGTCTTTCAAAGCACTTCATGATGACAGAAGTGAGTGCTACGGGGCGATAGCAATTAGTTCAGTTACCTTTGCTTTCTTGGGTACAGGAACAATGGTGGACATCTTGAAGCATGTGGGGAAAACAGACTGGGATAGGGAGAGATTGAATATGTCTGTTAACACTCCAGCCAGCTGGTCTGCGCATGCTCTGAGGACGCGGCTAGGGATGCCGTCTGGACCAGTAGCCCTGCGAAGGTTAACAAGTTTAAATGTCTTACTCACGTCGGCCACGGAGAAGGAGAGCCCAGAGTCCATGGTAGCGGGCCATGTCGGTGGCACTGTGTTAGCCTCAAAGTGGGCGAAGTCAGCTGCGGCTTCAGAGCAAAGCGGTATCAAATGTATTTATAAAGCCCTTTTTACCTCATCAGATGTCATAAAGTGCTGATACAGAAACCCAGCCTAAAACCCCAAACAGCAAGCAATGCAGAAGCACAGCAGCTAGGAAAAACTCCCTAGAAAGGCAGGAACCTAGGAAGAAACCTAGAGAGGAACCAGGCTCTGAGGGGTGGCCAGTCATCTTCTTACTGGGCCGGGTGGAGTTAAGAGTACATAGCCATTAAGGCCAGATCGTTTTGAACATTTTGAAGAACTTTCATAGATGACCAGCAAGGGTCAAATAATAATCACACTGGAGAGGGCACAACAGGTCAACACCTTAGGAACAAGTCTGTTGGCTTTTCATAGCCGAGCATATAAACCTGGCATCCCATAACGCACCACTTTATTTTGTGAAATAATTGAGGCATGCTTAATTATGAGCCACCTTTATTTGTTGGTGTCTGATTGAGAATTGACACATGTAACATTTGAAATACCTCCCAAATTAAATGTTTAACTGTTAGAGTTTGTTTTTTGTAAAATTATAAGAAATTATTTCATGCTCATTTTCTTATTTAAATGTGGAACATGAACCGCATCATTCAAGTCACCAGTGTCTCCCGAACAGGGGAGAATGACTGCTCTCTCTCATTGAAGCCACAAAGTTCAAGGCTGATCGCAGTACTGCAGGCATTATTTGCAGAAAACAGGATCCCCCATTATAGAGAAGGGGAAATGGCGATCTTTGTGTAAAAAATAAATACAAATTTAAGACAATAATGGTACCTATTATTACCAATAATAACTACTACAACAGATGTATGTCCTTGAACTGATTATTTTAACGTCGTAGCCAATAGCCTGCAGTACCCAGTTGGCCTTCAACTTGACATACTCAATGAGAGGGGGAGGCACTGAGCTAGCCTGCAACGACACTTCCTGGACTAGCTCAAACTGCGCATGTTATGGGAGAATCTCAATACATACTCCTCGCGTCCTCGCCTTCTTAAAACCCATTAGATGAGAAAGCCAGAGGCCCATCCCAGAGCCCGAGGCCAGCTCTGACACTCGTTGGATGAGGCAAGCAAACTATCACAGATTACGAAAGGGAAACACAGCAGCGAGCTGCCCAGTGGTACGCCAGATGAGCTAAATGACTTCAATGCTTGCGTCGAGGCAAGCAACACTGAACCCTGTATGAAAGAACCAGCTGTTCCGGACAACTACGTGATCTCGCTCTCCGTAGTCGATGTAAGACATTTAAAAAAGGTCAACTATCACAAGGCTGCGGGACCAGATGTATTACCCTGACTGCACTGCTCTGATCAGCTGGAAAGTGTCTTTGCTGGCATTTTCAAAATTTTCAAGCAGACAACCATTGTCCCTGTGCCCAAGAATGCCAAGGTAAATCGGTCTAAATGACTATCACCATGTAGCACCCACATCTGAAATGCTTTGAAAGGCTGGTAATGACTTACATCAACTCCATCCCAGAACCACTACAATTAGCATATCGCCCCAACAGATACACAGATGATGCACTCTCTATTGCACACCACACTGCCCTCCCCACCTGGATAAGAGGAACACTACAGTGCCTTCGGAAGTATTCAGACCCCTTGACATTTTCCAGATTTTGTTACGTTACAGCCTTACTCTAACCTGACTAGTCTCCCAGACCCTGCCGCTGAAAAACATCCCCACAGATGATGCTGCCACCAACATGCTTCACTGTAGGAATGGTGCCAGGTTTCCTCCAGACATGACACTTGGCATTCAAGCCAAAGAGTTCAATCTTGGTTTCATCAGACCAGAGAATCTTTATTCTCATGACAGTGGAAGGCCTGATCACCAACTATGATGAGAAGCCTACAAGGAGGAGGTCAGTGACCTAGCAGTGTGGTGCCAGGACAAGAACATTTTCCCCAATGTCAGAAAGACAAAAAGGAGCTGATCATGGACTACAGGAAATGGAGGGCAGAGCACGCCCCCATCCACATTGACGGGGCTGTAGTGGAGCAGGTTGAGCGCTTCAAATTCCTCGGCGTCCACATCACTAAGGAATTAACATGGTCCACACACCAACACAGTTGTGAAGAAGGCACGACAATGCCTCTTCCCCCTCAGGAGGCTGAAAAAATGTGTCCGCACCATTTGAAAAACTGCACCGATACCGTAAGATAGCGTACTTTAGACAAATTAAACACACTAGGCAGACGGGTGCAGAGGTTAAAGGGCAATCTGTAGTTAACAGACGCTGGATAGGGGAGGAGAAGTGCAACCACTCACACAGTCATTTTTTACAATGTAAGTGTAAAACAAAATAAAAAACATGGCAAAATAAGCTCACATGTTAGGCTCTGATAGGGCAAGAGGAATATTATCAACATTATCAACCTCAATGTCCTCCCAAAATACCCACAAAGAAATGGTCCTCCAACCAGTAAGTCACAGGGTGTCAAATACAGACTGAGGCTGTGTCTAGCGCTTAAAGAGGAAGAGTGCACCCTGTGCAGCACAGTTTCCCAGGTGTCATCCCCAAGTTCCTCCCCCAAATCCTTTTCCCATCGAGTCTTTAAAGGCAATACAGAAGGGTTCTGTAAGTCATTAATGATTTCATACACATTTGAAATTTCACCCTTGGGAAGTTTGTTTTGCTCAAAGATGCTTTCTATAGCTGTACTCGCAGGGCTATTGGGACATTCAGGTGTGTTAGCTCTAACAAAGTTCCTAGTCTGGAGACAGCGGAAGAAGTGGGATTGGGGGAACTTTTCCTGTAACTGAGCAAAAGAGGCAAATGTATCAAAGAATAGTCGGGCTAGTGGATAGGCCCAGTGAGTGCCAGATGCCAAAATCCACATCCTTTAAAAAGATGGAGGAAATAGAACGTTCTGATTGATTGGGCCTGATGGAGAAAAGCCTCAAAGGCTAAACGGAACTGATTCCACATTTTAAGAGACTGCTTTACAATTAGGTTGACACACCTTTTGCCTAGGGACACTGGGAGAGAGGGGCACAACACAGAGGAAAGTGCAGCAGGCTTACATGATTCAAATTCTATCTGGACCCAGAGTGGTCCAGTAGAATCAGTCCGCAGCCAGTACAAAAGGGCTCTGAGATTTGCAGCCCAATAGTATGTCTGAAAATTTGGTAGCTTTAAACCCTCCAATGCCCTAGACTTCTATACATGTTTTCTACCAATCTGCGGTACCTTGCCATTCCAAATAAATGCATGAATGTTTGATCCAGTGAATTTAAAAAAAGATTGGAATAAAAATGGGTAAACATTGAAATAAATATAAAAATGTAGGCAACACATTAATTTTAATAACATTAACCCTTCCAATAAGAGAAAGAGGTAGAGATTTCCAAAAAGTGTTTCAACCTGCCTGCTAGAGCAACAATACTGTCCTTAAACAAATTGGAATATTTCCTTGTCACTAAATCCCAAGTAGGTGAATTGATCCCAGACATTCCTAAATTGAAAGCTTGTAAAAGAGCACATTTAAAGCAGCCTTATTTACAGGAAAAAATTAACTCTTGCCTAGGTTCATCTTGTACCCTGAGCTTGCTCCAAACTGTTTAAGAATAGATAAGGCATGTGGTAATGAGGTATCAGGGTTGGAGACGAACAAAAGGAGATCGTCAGCATATAGCGAGACCTTCTGCTCTAAACACACCCTGAGTATACCTTGAACAGCCTCAGAGCACAGTGTGACGACGAGGGGCTCGATTGACAAAGCAAACAAGGGGGAGAGTAGACAACCCTGTCTGGATCCACGGGGAAAGGGAAAATAGTCAGAGGACAAGTTAGTCTATACCGAAGACATTGGAGAAATAAAGAATGTTTATCCACACAATGAATTTAGGACCAAAGCCAAATTTATAAAGGGTGGCTGTTAGGTAGTCCCACTTAAAGCTGGTCATAAGCTTTTTCTGCATCGTGCAAGACAACCACCGCTGTGTCCCCAATGCTGGGGAGGACAGTATATTCATAAAGGTGTCTAATATTGAAAAACGAATGCCTAATTCTCAAGCCAGTTGGTCAGAATTTATTACTTGGTGCAGTGAGCCGTCCATACAGATGGCTAAGAGCTTGGCTAGGATTTTGTAGTCACAGTTTAAAAACAAGATCCACATTCCAGGGGATCCTTGTTTTTCTTTAATAGTATTGAAACCTCAATTACCTCGTACCCCTGCACATAGCAAAGTTATCGTTACTCAATGTGTATTTATTTGAGTTCTATTATTTTTCCATGTTTCTCAACATTGTTGGGAATAGCCCGAAAGTAAGCAATTCACCGGCTGTTTATGAAGCATGACAAATTAAAAAATGTTTGATTTGAGGTGGGGAGTGAGGACACGGGGTATGGAATTGAGATTCTCCCTGTCTACAGAAATCTCCCACCTTAACCGACTTCCTGGGTTTCAAATGCACTATTGAGTCTTCACATAGGAATGAATCATGTCATGTGATTCATGTCTTTATCCATTCACATACACTGAGTGCACAAAACATGAAGAACACCTTCCTTATATTGAGTTGCATCCCCTTTTGCCCTCAGAACAGCCTCAATTAGTTGGGTCAAGGTGTTCGAATGTGTTCCACAGGGATACTGGCCCATGTTGACTCCAATGCCTCCCACAGTTGTGTCTAGTTGGATGGATTTCCTTTCGGTGGTGGACCATTAACATTTTGTACACAATGTATACAGTCATTGGTCCCAAAGTTGATGGGTTTATTTGATACAATAGCCACTTTTGAAGTCAACCTCTAGTCATCAACACGTGACAACGGAGGCCCCACTGGGTAAGTTGGTAAGGTCGAGGGGCTGGTTTGGGATTCACCAATGATCTGACACCACTATCCTCTCTTTTTCGTCTGCTATTTTTCTGTTAAATACAGACTGCAAGACGGAAGTGGCTTATCGAGTCCATTCTCTTCCTTCCTGGCCTCCATGGTCTTCCATCACTTTTCCATGTAGCCAACCCATCTATCCAGCTAAACTGAAGTGTTGATGAAGTTGATGTACCTTGAAGGGATAGTTCTCAAAGTACAAAAAATTAACATGATTTCCACTTATCCTTCAAAAGCCTTTGTCACTTTGTGCTATAATCCACTTTGAGGGGTGGGGGGGGGGGGGGGGGGTGTTCACTGACCTCCGGATGAGCCAACTCTTCCCTGCATGTTTCATTAGACTACAATCAGAGTCAACTGCAGAAAATGATCAGCTTGGCAGGTTCAACACTGATGCTACATCTATAATGATGTAAAATATACACAATTAATTTTCCAACAACAGGTTTCTGTGCCAATGTACTACACAACCAATAAGCAAAGCATACAGACTTCGGGCGCTTCAACATCGTGGTGTGTTTTGAACACCACAATCAAATAGACTACTGTCAATCTCGACAAACAGAACAGGGTTACATCCCTCCCCATCTTGTAGGCCTACCCAGTATCAAAGGGTTGGCAATCTTGGTGTTTGGTAACAGATGTGTTTTTCCCCATTCTACACAGTTTGGATGAGGAAATTATATTTTGGATGAAAATGTGCACAGAACGCTTTTGAAGTAGCCTAAATCAGATGAAAACATTGACTGGTTGTGTTTATGCCACATGTAAAAAGGTAAAACATTTTACAAGTTAAATGACAAATATTTAGGCTACTTTAAAGAGATAAATTCTAGGTGTGTGAGGAATAGCCGCTCGGATTGGAGAGGAGGCAGAGCACGTTAAGCTTTCCTGAATAACTGGGCCTGCTGGGAGTATTCAGTGCATTCGGAAAGTATTCAGACCCCTGGACTTAATCCACATTTTGTAACAGTGTTGGGGTAGGTTCCTTGTTCCTTGTCAATTATTTGCTTATTGTTGAAATCAGTAATCAGACAATATCTTTAAGTAAATCAATCAATCATTCATTTATTAATGCAATTGCAGACAGAAGTTGACAACGGGAATGTACGCATGTTTCCGAATAAATTCTGCAAAATAGGAAAGGGTCCAAGTTGCTTTAATATGCTTGCAGTCAACCCCTAGTAATGTAACTGCCTATGTCAACACCTTCTACCCATGAGACCAAGCCTATGCATATACAGTTACACAAACTTGCAGGAGAGAACAATTGTTCCAGTGTTTAAGGGCTCAGCAGTAATTTTCCACTCCCTAAGTTGCTTTATGGTGGTATGTCTGACTTGTCTCTTTCACTCCCCTGCAGGGTTCTGTGTCTATGAATCTATTTTAGCCTTGAGGCGCTTTCTCACAGACACCCTGTTTTGACTGCAATAACACATCTCTCAGACCATTTCTTATAAGAAGCAGAGACTAGAAAAGAACTGTGGAAAAATATTAAACCTTGTAATGCATATATTGCTAATCTGTAGTCCAGGGCCCTATAAAGGTAGGTAGGAGGTGTCTTACAGCCCTTCCTTCTATTAATACAACATAAGCATAATCAATTATTATAATACATCAATCATTTGGTGCAGCCCCTATCATAACCCCCATCAACAGCCTTATTATAAAATGGATGCAATAGTTTTTCACCCCCACAATGACAAAGCAAAAACAGGTTTTTAGAAATGTTGACTAAATTATAAAAAATACACAGAAATACCTTATTTTCATAAGTATTCAGACCCTTTGCTATGAGACTCGAAATTGAGCTTAGGTGTATCCTGTTTCCATTGATTATCCTTCAGATGTTTCTACAACTTGATTGGAGTCCACCTGGGGTAAATTCAACTGATTGGACATTTATAAAAAAAAAAGGCACACAACTGTCTATATAAGGTCCCACAGTTGACAGTGTACAGTGTACGTCAGAGCAAACACCATGAGGTCAAAGAAATTGTCCGTAGAGCTCCGAGACAGGATTGTTTTGATGCTCAGATCTTGGGAAGGTAACCTTGAAGGTCCAACATAACACACTGTGTTAACACATCATTCTTAAATGGAAGAAGTTTGGAACCACCAAGACTCTTCCTAGAGCAGGCCGCCCGGCCAAACTGAGAAAGTTGAGAAAGAAGGGCCTTGGTCGGGGCCTCCCGGGTGGCGCAGTGGTTAAGGGCGCTGTACTGCAGCGCCAGCTGTGCCACCAGAGACTCTGGGTTCGCGCCCAGGCTCTGTCGTAACCGGCCACGACCGGGAGGTCAGTGGGGCGACGCACAATTGGCCTAGCGTCGTCCGGGTTAGGGAGGGGTTGGCCGGTAGGGATATCCTTGTCTCATCGCGCACCAGCTACTCCTGTGGCGGGCCAGGTGCACGGTGTTTCCTCCAACACATGTTGTTAAGAAGCAGTGCGGCTTGGTTGGGTTGTGTATCTGAGGACGCATGACTTTCATCCTTTGTCTCTCCCGAGCCCGTACGGGAGTTGTAGCGATGATGTTTCTTTAAGCACGACTTCTTCTGACAGACAAGTTTCGGGACACATCAAATGAGCTAGCTAATAACAGATCACGTCAATATGGCTTGTTAACAAACTGTCAGGTGATAAACTAGATGGCTATATTTTCTTGGATTGACGACAGGACTTTACCAGGACGAGGACTTGCCGATGTCAACCTCTTTCCAAAAGCCTAATCTACTAGCTAGCTACATGCCAAATAAGCTGAAAATACATGATCAAATGATGTTTACTGATTATGAGAAGCATGCAATTACTTGCTGCATAACTGATGTGGCCAAACGTGGAATAATCGGAAATGTGTAGTTCTATGCTCTTCAAGAGGTGATGATATTTAATAAAACAAAGCACACTGAAAAAAAAGATTAAAAACGCAACATGTTAAGTGTTAGTCCTATGTTTCATGAGCTGAAACATAACATTTCTGGGATCTTAATTCTCTCAAATGTTGTTCACAAATTTTGTTTACATCACTGTTAGTCAGCATTTACAGTTTGCCAAGATAATCCATCCACCTTACAGGTGTGGCATATCAAGAAGCTGATTAAACAGCATGCTCAAACAGGTGCATCTTGGCAATAAAAAGGCCACAAAAATGTGAAGCTTTGTCACACAACACAATGCCACAGATGTCTCAAGTTGAGTAATTGGCATGCTGACTGCAGGAATGTTCACCAGAGCTGTAGCCAGAAATTAATGTTAATTTCTCTACCATAAGCCACCTCCAGTCGTTTTAGAGAATTTGGCAGTACGTCCAACCGGGCCTCACAACCGCAGACCATGTGTAACCACGCCAGCCAGGACCTCCACATCCAGCTTCTTCACATGCAAGATTATCTGAAACCAGCCACCCGGACAGCTGATGAAACTGTGGGTATACAAAAACAAATAATTTCAGCCCAAACTGTCAAAAAGCCTATCTGTGTGCTCTTCATCCTCACTGAGTTCTTGACCTGACTGCAGTTCGGCATCGTAACTGACTTCAGTGGGCAAATGCTCACCTTCAATGGCCGCTGGAGAAGTGTGCTCTTCACGAATGAATCCCGGTTTCAACTGTACCGGGCAGATGGCAGACCGCATCTATGGCGTCGTGTGGGCGAGCGGTTTGCTAATGTCAACATTGTGAACAGAGTGCCCCGTGGTGGTGGGGTTATGGTATGGGCAGGCATAAGCTATTGACAATGAACACGGTTGCATTTTATTGAAGGCGATACCGTGACGAGATCCTGAAGCCCATTTATCCACCGCCATCACCTCATCTCTCAGTATGATAATGCACGGCCCCATGTCACAAATATCTGTACACAATTCCTGGGAGCTGAAAATGTCCCAGTTCTTCCATGGCCTGCATACTCACCAGACATGTCCCCCATTGAGCCTGTTTGGGATGCTCTGGATGTCCCGCAACCTCGCACAGCCATTGAAGAGTGGGACAGAAATCCACAACTCTATGCGAAGGAGATGTGTCGCACTGTATGATGCACATAGTGGTCACACCAGATACTGACTGGTTTTCTGATCCACAACCCTCTTTTCTTTTTTTTCCATATGTGACCAACAGATGCATATCTGTATTCCCAGTCATGTGAAAATAAATATAGATTAGGGCCTAATAAATGAATTTAAATTGACTGATTACCTTATATGAACTGTAACTCAAAATCTTTGAAATTGTTGCATGTTGCATTTATTTTTGTTCAGTGCAGTTCATATTTATTTAACAATCCCTTGAAAACAGCACGTAGGCTTAGCCGTCAATGGTTTTAGCAGAGCTGGGGTTCTCCTTGACCCAGAGCAGCCAAATCGAACGCTCTTCACCGTATTGTGACGTTTTATTGATAACAACCTATATGGGTTGCACGCAAGCAGATGACGAAATCTGTCTAGGATAGAATCAATTATATAGTAAAACCTGCAAAAAGAGTGTAAACAGAAAAAAAGCACTACCCTCCCCTGTGCCCAATAAAAACTAAGAAACAAAGCAACTTTTTTGGACAACCCTCCCTTATTCCCCTCCCCCCACTGACTAAGCCTATTAAATGGTTTGTGTCATTTTTAAAAGTTGGTTGCCATAAAAGGTGACCCCAGCTGTCATGGCTGTTCATGTCATTGTGACGGTGTTATGTAGGTAGCCCTTACGACCGAGGCTTGAAGTACAATGTAAAAAGTAGAACCACTTCTTGATATGACGTTTGCACCTCAACAATACAATATCCCCATCTGTACATTACAACAATTCATATACATTTACCTAATCTAGTTTATACACAAAGTGTTTAGGGTTACCTTTAGCAATAAGATCATTTTTTACAATATTTTACAGGCAGAACCAAGGAAGACAAATAGCAAAGCTGTATTGAAGTAGTGGATGAATAAGTTCAATGGAGAAATTTACTGTAATTTGTATTAAATAAAGATGTTTTTCATATCACAATTGTCACTATGTTCAATGGCAAAACTGTAAATGTGAAGATAAAAACAAACAATTGAATACCTGAATAGTTGAATTCAGTCCCGTTTTAAATATAACCATATGATCTGAAACTATGTGATTCAGACATAATGGGGTGTTAAGAGAACAAAGATATTGTAAATTACAATGGCCACTCAACTAATAACTACATACATTATACTGCATTTAAAATGTTAAAAAGAGCGTAAAAGCGGAATCGGCAGTAGAAACAATAACAAGAGAGACTCCCCCGCCCCCGCTTCGGTCAAAAGCTGAGGGGTTGGGGCTGGAGAAATCTAACCACTCAAATTCGTAGACTGCTATGGATGCAAGTACTGACCATTCATGATATCAAAACTATCGTTTTACCATGTTTTGAGGCTATATGGTGTTTACATTTACTTTGTTTACAAACATGAGCTTATATTTTGGGTTCTGATTTGGAACGACTTTGAACTAAGCATTTATAAGTTATATTCTTCAAGAATCAAAATGGGTACACATCATTAAATGTATACGTCCCAAAAATGGATGTAGCAACTGCTGATTCTACCAAAAACCACTTTAAAGAAACAGATCCATTCACATGTTAAAGCCTATACACTTATCAAACAACATGCTGAAAAGTCTCAGATTTAAACAAAGTGCCCTGGTAAGTGTGGGTATAATTGTGATGAGTCTTTTGGCTACTCTTGATTTGGGTTCTTGTTTTTCCTTCACAAAACATAAATCTCACAATGAACTGCATCTTATTCAAACATGTCTGTCAAAAAAATAACAGCTTCTGAGAAAATTCTAAATTGAGAGGCAGCCAGAGGGAGTCTTGAGCATTTCCGTAAATTACTCAGGAGGGTGTAAACATTGTCTGTGGGTAACGTTGTCGCCCCCCTTTGAGTGTAAAGGGCATCTATAACATTATCCTGAAATGAAAAGGGCAACACATACACAATCCAGTATCCTACAGTTCAGTCCTACATGAACAGGAGTCCCTGTTGACGTCAGATCATAAAAATGAAGTTGCCATGTCCGTTCTTGAGCGGGCCGGAGTTAAACTATCCCTCTATGTTTACCAACTGTATTAAAATAGGACATCGACACTGAGCTCAGATCAGATTCCAAGGATCACCTCAGACTGTCCCGCTAAGAGCTGAGCCCAGGTTATGTCAGACGCGGAGAATCTCTAGGCAGTTGTTGTAGCAGATTGCGATCCAGTCAGGCTGGGTGGATGCCCACTGGACGTTATTGATCTCGCCTTCGGCCGTGTAGGCCAGGATGGGGTCCTCGATGGCCCTGGGCATCTGCTGGATGTCCCAGATCAGCGCCTGATGGTCATCCGCTACTTTCCGGACAGGAAAGGGGACAGTAGTTAGTGTATTGTAGGCTGAAATCAATGCTTGTGTTCTGGGCTACTAGAGGGCAGATTTGATAATCAATGGTATATATTTTTTCAGCCCTGTGCTCTAGTTTCACTAAATAATTCCATGGGGATGTTATGGAACAATGATTTATAAAATCAAATCTCACCAGCGATGCAGATGTGCCATTTCATTTATATTTTCTGAGAATGTCTGATGTTTGTGTCAACAGAATCTTATGGATTAATTAATCAATAATATACATTAATTACAAATTGACATATGTTTCCATACCTTGTAAGCACTCTATTGAAGGACGGAGTGCATTGCAAGTTTTGAGTTTGTTCACCTAGCCACTGCCACCATCCGCAAACTTTAGCATTTTATAACCAAAAACCAATTTAAGTAAATGTATCCTATATTATCATGTTTTAATTTTCAAGTACAAATTATCCCAAAGTCCTTGGCATTTTCCATATACTGTTTAAAAAAAACAAAGGAAAAAGGATGGTTTATTTTTTTTACTTGGAAGGTTAGCACATTTGCACATGGATAATACTGTATAAGATAAGCGGGAGGAAACAGAGGGCTTACCTGCTGTACAAATGTGGCAGGAGGAGTGTGGCGCCCAGGCGATGCCGTTGACACAGGCGCGGTGGTTGTTAAGTCTGGCCACTGGGGTGCATGGCACACGGACGTCCAAGATCACCACCTGGGACAGACCGAGAGAAAAATGCACCTGCTAAGGTAGAATACATATAATCATAGACCACTAGAATTTTTGTTTAGCATAATTGACTGACTTTTACTGGTCCAATATTGTAGCCAGATAACCAAACAGGCATTTTTTGAATTGCTATAGCATTGATCCAATCACATACAGTACAATGAAGTATGGGACAGACATGCAGACGGACAGGCAAACAGATGCAGGGCTGACCTCCATTCCATCCATCGCCATGGTGGCCAGGTAGTTGGGGTCTTGTTTGTTCCAGCAGAGGCGGAGCAGCGGGTGGTGCTGGGGGTCCTCGTAGATGATGGTGCTGTGCTCCAAGTGGCGCAAGTCAAACATGCGCACAGAGCCATCTGCCCCCACCGACGCAAACATGTCCCGGCCACCACCGGCTCGGCTGAATGCGATGTCATAGACCTGCGACAAGGACACACACGACAGACATTTGGTGAAATAACAGGTGACATCTACTGTTCTGATAGAAAATATGGTTTGTTCATAGTCTACTGACTTGACAGATATTTTAGCCATACTTGCCTAAAGTACAACAACTGACAATGGGTGGAGGCGGTAATTTCATTGATCACTTGGAACATTGCTATACCATTACATTGACTATGCCCAATATCCACACTACTTAGCATGAATGGCCAATACATCACCACATACTTATAGTATGCAAGTGTGGATATTGGAACTTAATTTATTTCAGCTCTGGCCTAACCCCTGCAGTGTCTTTACCTCTTTGTCATGGGCGATGAGCTGAGTCTTGACATGGCCAGACACCAGGTTGACCCTGCCCAGTACCTGACCTGTCTCCAGGCCCCAGATAGTGCAGGTGGTGTCAATACTGGAGGTACCTACAGAGAAGAAACACAAGATTTATTGAACGGGATCTTAAGCACTTGTACATTTGTAACATGTTGTATGAATTGGAGTTTGTAACATATCATTTCAATTGCAGGGGACCCGTTTTGGCTTGTGAGAGATGAAACTACTAGCTGAAATTATACAAAAGCTTTACAACACATCTTTAAGGATGCTTTTCTATATCCTTTAAAGGACTATGTATCATTCATAAGCAAATGGCATGCTATATAAAGGGTGGCAAAAGGGTTATGCTGCATTTGGCAGCATAACCCTTTTGTATCTTTTATGTCACCTTTCATGTAGTATGACTTTGCTTAAAAAATGTAGAGTGAAGCGTCGATGTAGAGCTAATGTAGACATTATGAATGCTCTATATAAAGTTACGTTTTAAAAAAAAAATGAGACCAACCAAGGCTGTATAACAATGACACCTGGAGAGCTAATGGTATATGCTATTGTCTCTTGAATGTGAAGAGGCGTCAGGAGCTCATACTTGCTCAAGACTCAATTGTTTAGCTTGTTTTTAACACTAAATGTCAATAGCGATCTGGAAGAGGCATCCAGAGATTCTGGTAATGTAGTCTGTCCATAAAAAAAAGGATAAAGTTATTCTCACCCAGCAGGTTAGGGTCCACCTCATTCCAGTCAAAGGATGTCAGCGGTGCACAGAAGTCAGAGTTTTTGTTGTTGTTGAGCAGGCATTCCAGACGAGTCTCAGTGTCACTCACCTGTCAGGAACAACAAAAGTTTGTTTTTAAATCACCTCATCAAATGAAGCAGACATGTATCCCCCCCCCCCCCAGTGTTCTACCCTGGATAATTTGTATGTCCACCATGGATAAGTTTTATGTAGAAAGACGGAAGCTCAGTTCTGGTAACTTTTCAAAAAAGGGCATTCTACTCTAAAATGAATGAAAATTTAATTATGCTGACACCATCTAAAATATACATTTCCAACTCCAGAAATGAGCACAACATATTGGAAAAATGATTTGTTACAAATATTTATACATATTGGACCATACATCTAGACTATGCTTGGTCTATATTATCAGGTATGCCATTAGCAATAAGCATTATCACCTGTAGACCAACTGATGCAGCATTATGGCTATAATTAAATAGGCGGAAGCATGGGGTTGCCCATCTGCATTTACCCTATTGGGCTAAACACTAGACAGATCCCAAATGGGATCTCTAGATTTAAATTGGTGCAGTTCACGTATATTTAGGAGTTGAGAAATAAATAAAGTAGAAGTGGAAAGCTGGGATCCCCCACTTTTAAAAAAGGTAATTAAAACTTGTTTTCACCGGTGATTGCAAGATTTGGTATGCATTGAATGCGTGTCAGAATGCATGTTTCTCTCACATAGAACACACAACAAGCCGACTAGGTAAATAGATCAACTGTTTTACAATGGGGTTTTCAGATTTTTCTAATTCATTGCTTGTTTTCATTGCAGAGGAAAAGATAAATGTGGACTGTTTTAGCATCTTCAAAGTGCGCAGAAATATATATTTTTTTATTGGTCCTGGCGGCAACTGAATGCAGCAGAAACCAATACCCTGCTCCACCCTCCCCTTTTTTGCTTTCTATGCCAAGCCTATAAATAACGCCAACATGCAGCTATGAGCTTTTGACAGTTGTACAGAGATAAAGCAGGAAAGCAGAGACCAATCTCCATATACTAGTTGTAATAAAATTATTTCCCCAATTAAGAGGGTAGTCCCAGCCGGGACTCGAACCCGGGCCAAGTGACTGTCAACCCAGCACCTTAGCGTTTGCGCCAACTGATCCGAAACTCTTCACAAAGTCACTAGGTATTGGGGATAAAATTAGGATCCCCATTAGCGGTTGTAAAAGCAGCAGCTACTTTTCCTAGGATCCACAGAAAACATGACATAATACACAATATGACACAATTAGACGAGAACAGCTCAAGGACAAAACTACATACATACATACATACATACATATATATTTTTTTAAAGGCACACATAGTTTGTATGTATTGATATGTACTGTAAGCTATCTAGGTCAAATAGGGGAGAGGCGTTGTGCCTTGAGGTGTTGCTTTTAGTGATGCACCGATATTTCACCGTCATTTTTGGCCGATATCAATATCCGATATTTCTCTTGCCAAAAAAAAAAAACTATACCGATATTAGAAATTTTTGCAGCCTTTTAAGCATTCTAGTACAGTTAAATAGTTAACACACACGAAGCAGTTTAAGGCACTGCATCTCAGTGCAAAAGGCATTACTACAGTCCTTGGTTCGAATCCAGGCTTTATCATATCCGGCTGTGATTGGGAGTCCAATAGGGCGGCGCACATTTGGCCCCAGTGTCATCTGGGTTGGGCCATCATTGTAAATAAGAATTTGTTCTTAATTAACTGACTGGCCTAGTTAAATAAAAGGTTACACACACACACACACACACACACACACCAAAAAGTTTGGGCACTTATGGCCCCATTACCAAACCTATATTTCTTGCACTTACTTCCTGTGCCGTTTCATTGTTCGTTCGTTTCATTCTCAACCAGGATTTCTATGGAACGTCGTTTGTGTCTTTGCATGTCAAAAAAATATACTATTTAACATGAATTGACATGTCAAATAACTATTTGTCAAATAAAATCGTGTTAAATAGTATATTTTTTTGACATGCAAAGACAAACGACGTTCCATAGAAATCCTGGTTTAGGATTTAACATGTCAATTAAGCTTGTTGACCAAATCAGGACCTGAAAAGGACTGCACGTCACACAATAATTTCACGCGTTCATTAATTTTTTACGTAGTTATTATCCAGATTACCCATCACTCGTATTTCATATGTCACGACGATTCATCGATACGTATGCTATGATGCTGCTAAAGTTGTCTCGTGCACGCACCTACAGTGCTGGTCATAAAAAAAGCTAGCTAGCTCATGGATGCAAACAATGTTCTTCCCCAAAAACATAGCGAAACGACATCTGTTTCAGTAGCTATAGTTAGCTAGCTAACTATATAGCTAGGTGTCATCTAAAATAACCCTAATTTATAAGACCGTTCTTATTTGAATAAGGGTGGTCGGACCCATCTATGTGAAGCTATCCACTATAAGCATTTTAGCCACAACAGTGGACTTTGCGGTTAGCCTTCTGCATAAATAATTATACAATTTGTATTAATTTGCATCACTGTCAATTGCATACCTTTATTTTGAAAGCAAACTGCAAATTCCACTACTGTGCCTAATCCATTTTGTGGCTAGCTTCACAACAGAACCTGGTCCGGTCGCTGCTTATAACGTTAGCTTTGGGCAACAGGGTTAAGTAGCTGGCTAGCTATTTATTTAAGTTAAATTCAATTTGCGAACAACAAGTGGCAACCTGGCTAATACTTACAAGGATTCCTAAATCATTGTAAAGAATAATGAAAATGACGGCAGTTTCTACTTGTAATTTTTTTCAGGCTGGTTGTATTGGTGCTAGCTAGGTACCAAGCTAAAGCTAGCTACCCCAGAAGTTGCGGTCTAACAGATGCTTTATTACCAACGCGGTATTGAAAACACATTGTTCGTGGCCGGTGTTTGCAGACTTTTGTACAGCTTTGACAGTGCTACTGTATTTTTTTGACACAAAAAAAACAAACAGCATTCCATAGTACTTATGTCGTGAAGCTAATAGCAGTGACGCTATTACTGTGTAACTCCAGTAGGGCAACATCTGAAAAGAATAGCGCACTTGGTAGTGTGTACCGGTGCTCGACCAGTCGGCGAAAGCGAACATCACCCACGACAGAGAACGGTTGATTGTCAAGGGAAATTAATTCCATTGTCTTGGCTTTAATGGATTTCGCCTTTGAGTGATCTCGCCGAAACGTTCTTACTCTTTCAAATGACTGCTCGACTTGTTGACTGCTCGATCCACACAGCAAACATTGTGGGCTAAGTTAGGAATGCCGTGTGGCACATGTAGTGCGTAATTTTACGTGGCGTCATTACGTCATGTACCTACATTATATAGGTATGCACATCGGCTTTGAAATCGGTGTTGAACTAGACATCGGCCGATTACGATTTTGGCATTTTTAGCTAATATCGGCCAACTCCGATTTGTTCACCGATATATCGTACATCCCTAGTTGCTTTATGTGTTTTTTAAACCAGAGTTGCTGTTCATTTGAGCAATATGATATGGAACGGAGTTCCATGCAATAATGACTATATAATGCTGTACGCTTTCTTGAACTTGTTCTGAATTTGGGGACTGTTAAAAGACCCCTGGTGGCATGTCTGGTGGGGCAAGTGTGTGTGTGTGTGTGTGTGTGTGTGTGTGTAAATTGACTATGCAAACAGTTTGGGATTTAACAGTTTCTTATAAAAAGAAGTGGTGCAGTCAGTCACCCTTCAACTCTTAGCCAAGAGTGACTTGTGACTTGCATGCGTAGTATTTATATCAGCCCTCTGATTACAATGAAGAGCAAGACGTGCCGCTCTGTTCTGGGCCAACTGCAGCTTAACTAGGTCTTTCCTTGCAGCAGTCGACCACATGACTGGACAATAATCAAGATAAGACAAAACTAGGCCTCCCGGGTGGCGCAGTGGTTAAGGGCGCTGTACTGCAGCGCCAGCTGTGCCATCAGAGTCCCTGGTGGCACAGCCCAGCCTCTGTCGTAACCGGCCGCGACCGGGAGGTCCGTGGGGCGACGCACAATTGGCCTAGCGTCGTCCGGGTTAGGGAGGGCTTGGTCGGTAGGGATGTCCTTGTCTCATCGCGCACCAGCGACTCCTGTGGCGGGCCGGGCGCAGTGCGCACTAAACAAGGTTGCCAGGTGCACGGTGTAGCCTCCGACACATTGGTGCGGCTGGCTTCCGGGTTGGATGCGCGCTGTGTTAAGAAGCAGTGCGGCTGGTTGGGTTGTGTATCGGAGGACGCATGACTTTCAACCTTAGTCTCTCCCGTGCCCTTACGGGAGTTGTAGCGATGAGACAAGATAGTAGCTACTACAACAATTGGATACCACTTAATTGGGGAGAAAAAGGGGTAAAAAAAAAATCAAGATAAAAGAAAACTAGAGCCTGCAGGACTTACTTTTTGGAATGTGGTGTCAAAAAAGCAGAGCATCTCTATTACAACCATTGAATCTGTTTTGACTATGTTAGATTGTAAACTAAGGTAACGAACGCCAAGTAATTTAGTCTCCTCAACTTGTTCAACAGCCGCACCATTCATGACCAGATTCAGCTGAGGTCTAGTTCTTAGGGAATGATTTGTACCAAATACAATACTGTTAGATGTTCAGCACCAGTTTATTACTGGCCACACATTACAAAACAGACTGCAACTTTTTATTAAGTGTTTCAGGTGACTTCATTAGCTGTGGTTGCTGATGCATGTATGGTTGAATCATCAGCATACATGGACACACATGCTTTGTTCAATGCCAGTGGTAGGTCATTGGTAAACATTTTAAAAAATTAAAAGAGCTTCACATATTTGACTTTAGAGAAGCTTCCATTAAAGAAAACCCTTTGAGTTATATTAGATAGAAAGCTCTGAATCCCCAATATGGCAGAGGTTGAAAAGCCATAAGTTTTCAACAACAGGTTATGGTCAATAATATCAAAGGATGCAATGAAATCCAAAAGTACAACTCCCACAATCTTCTTATCAATTTCTTTCAACCAATCATCAGTCATTAAGTGTCAGTGCAGTATATGTTGAGTGCCCTTCTATATAAGCATGCTGAAAGTATGTTGCTAATTTGTTTACAGATTAATAGCATTGTATTTGGTCAAACAATTTTTTTCCAGCGATTTGCTTAGAGCTGGCAGCAAACTGATAGGTATGTTGTTTGAACCAGTAAAGGCTGCTTTACCACTTGGGTAGTGGAATGACTAGCTTCCCTCCAGGCCTGAGGACAAATACTTCCCTCTAGGGATCAATTAAAGATAAAAGATTAAAGATATGACATATAGTAGTTGAGTCCCCTACCATCCTCAGTAGTTTTCCATCTAAGTTGTCAATGCCAGGTTTGTCATAATTGATCGTGAATCATTTTTCCACCTCTGACACTAACTTCCCAAAATTCAAACTTGCAATGAATGTCATTAATTTATTTTTGTGCATGAATACGATGGCTCACTGTTCGTTGTTGGCATTTCCTGCCTAAGTTTACTTCATTGGCAAATTGGGCAATCATTAAAAACATTGTCAACATCAAATGGTTTTGTGATAAGCCATCTGATACGATAAAAGTTGTGGTTGAATGTCTTTCATTTAAAGTACGCCAACATTTTTTTATATTATTGATCTAGGCTTCATAACACAGGTTCTTCTTTTTTTGTTGCGTTTAGTCACACAATTTCTCAATTTGTAGTAAGTCGGGATGTGCAGCCAGACTTAGACACTCCTTTTGCCCCATCTCTTTCTTCCATAGTTTTTCAGTTCCTCATCAATCCATGGAGCCTTAACAGTTCCAAGTCAGTTTCTTAACAGGTGCATGTTTATCAATAATTGGAAGAAGCAGTGGCTGTTAGCGCTTGGTGGCCTATAGCAACACCGCAAAATAAAGGCTTCAGATGTGCTAATTGAACCTACAACCACAATTCCTCAATAACACTTGACATCATATCTTCTCTAAGCATTATAGGGTTATGGCTCTAAATACATACAGCAACGCCTCCCGCATAAGCATTTCTGTCTCTTCTATAGATGTTATATCCTTGTATTGCTACTGCTGGATCATCAAATTAATCATCTTTGTGAGTCTCTGAAAAGGCTAATATATTCTGATTTTAGCAAGTTATTGATTTCAAGAAACTTAGTTCTAAAGCTACATAGTGTCAAGTATGTGATGGCCTCCCGAGTGGCGCAAGGCACTGCATCGCAGTACTAGCTGTGCCACTAGAGATTCTGGGTTCGAGTCCAGGCTCTGTCGCAGCCGGCCACGACCTGGAGACCCATGGGGCAGCGCACAACTGGCCCAGCGTTGTCCGGGTTAGGGGAGGGTTTGGCCGTCAAGGATTCCTTGTCCCATCGCGCACTAGCGACTCCTGTGGCAAGCCTGGTGCAATGCACGGTCACCAGGTGTACGGTGTTTCCTCCAACACATTGGTGCGGCTGGCTTCCGGGTTAAGTGGGCCTTGTGTCAAGAAGCAGTGCGGCTTGGTTGGGCTGTGTTTTGGAGGATGCACGGCTCTTGACCGTCGCTTCCCCCGAATCCATACGCGAATTGCACCGATGAGACAAGACTACCAATTGGATATCACAAAATTGGGGAGAAGACCGTAGATTAAGAATTATTGACTTGCATAAAGCTGGAAAGGGTTACAAAAGTATCTCTAAAAGCCTTGATGTTCATCAGTCCACGGTAAGACAAATTGTCTATAAATGGAGAAGTTCAGCACTGTTGCTACTCTCCATAGGAGTGGCCATCCTGCAAAGACAACTACAAGAGCAAAGCGCAGAATGCCCAACAATGTTAAGAAGAATCCTAGAGTGTCAGCTAAAGACTTACAGAAATCTCTGGAACATGCTAACATCTCTGTTGACAGGTATATGATACATAAAACACTAAACAAGAATGATGTTCATGGAGGACACCACAGAAGAAACCACTGCTGTCCCAAAAAAAACATTGCTGTACGTCTGAAGTTCTTAAAAGAGCACTTGGATGTTCCACAGAGCTTCTGGCAAAATATTCTGTGGACCGATTAAAATAAAGTTGATAGGAAGGAACACACAACACTATGAGTGGAGGGAAAAAAAGGCACAGCACACCAACATCAAAACCTAATGCCTGTCATAGCGGAATGTCCCCACGCGCTCTGGCAGCTTTAATGGCTGGAATAAGTTTGTTCCTATTCTGGCACACAGCTTCGGGATATTCCACTGAAGAAGATATGTTCCACTCAAGTTCTTGGCTTACCAGAAAAGCTACCCTGCCCGCAAGCTGCCCAGTGGACCAGACGAGCTAAATGACTTCTATGCTCACTTCGAGGCAAGTAACACTGAAGCATGCATGAGCGCATCAGCTGTTCCTGATGACTGTGATCACACTCTCCGTAGACAATGTGAGTAAGACCATTAAACAGTTCAACATTCAGACAGATTACCAGAACATGTACTGCGAGTATGCGGTGACCAACTGTCAAGTGTCTTCACTGTCATTTTCAACCTCTCCCTGATTCTGAATACCATCATGTTTCAAGCAGACCACCACAGTGCCTGTGCCCAAGAACACTAAGGTAACCTGCCTAAATGACTACCGACCTGTAGCACTCACGTCTGTAGCCATGAAGTGCTTTGAAAGGCTGGTCATGGCTCACATCAACACCATTATCCAGAAACCCTAGACCCACTCCAATTTGCATACTGCCCAAACAGATCCACAAATTATGCAATCTCTATTGCACTCCACACTAGAGGTGTGGGCGATTAATTAGGGCCGACTTCAAGTTTTCATAACAATCGGAAACCTGTATTTTTGGACACCGATTTGGCAAAAAAACATTTTTTTACACCTTTATTTAATCTTTATCTAACTAGGCAAGTCAGTTAAGAACACATTCTTATTTTCAATGGCGGCCTAGGAACGGTGGGTTAACTGCCTCGTTCAGGGGTAGAACGACAGATTTTTACCTTGCCAGCTCGGGGGATTCAATCTTGCAACCTTACAGTTAACTAGTCCAATGCTCTAACCACCTGATTACATTGCACTCCACGAGGAATGCAGTAAGCCAAAGTAAGTTGCTAGCTAGCATTAAACTTTACTTATAAAAAACAATCATTCATAATCACTAGTTAACTACACATGGTTGATGATATTACTAGTTTATCTAGCGTGTCCTGCGTTGCATATAATCGATGCGTTGCGTATCATTGCTCCAATGTGTACCTAACCATAAACATCAAGGCCTTTCTTAAAATCAATACACAGAAGTATATATTTTTAAACCTGCATATTTAGCTAAAAGAAATCCAGGTTAGCAGGCAATATTAACCAGGTGAAATTATGTTACTTCTCTTGAGTTCATTGCACGCAGAGTCAGGGTACATGCAACAGTTTGGACCGTCTAATTTGCCAGAATTTTACGTAATTATGACATAACATTGAAGGTTGTGCAATTTAACAGGAATATTTAGATTTATGGATGCCGCCCGTTAGATAAAATACGGAATGGTTCTGTATTTCACTGAAAGAATAAACTTCTTGTTTTCGAGATGATCGTTTCCGGATTCGACCATATTAATGACCTACGGCTCGTATTTCTGTGTGTTATGTTGTAACTAAGTCTATGATTTGAATGAGCAGTCTGACTGAGCGATGGTAGGCAGCAGCAGGCTCGTAAGCATTCATTCAAACAGCACTTTCGTGCGTTTGCCAGCAGCTGTTTATGACTTCAAGCCTATCAACTCCCGAAATTAGGCTGGTGTAACCGATGTGAAATGGCTAGCTAGTTAGCGGGTTTCACGCTAATAGCGTTTCAAACGTCACTCGCTCTGAGACTTGGAGTGGTTGTTCCCCTTGCTCTGCATGGGTAACGCTGCTTCGAGGGTGGCTGTTGTCGATGTGTTCCTGGTTCGAGCCCAGGTAGGAGCGAGGAGAGCTATACTGTTACACTGGCAATACTAAAGTGCCTATAAGAACATCCAATAGTCAAAGGTTAATGAAATACAAATGGTTGAGAGAGAAATAGTCCTATAATAACTACAACCTAACACTTCCTACCTGGGAATATTGAAGACTCATGTTAAAATGGAACCACCAGCTTTCATATATGTTCTCATGCTCTGAGCAAGGAACTTAAACGTTAGCTTCCTTACATGGCACATATTGCACTTTTACTTTCTTCTCCAATACTTTAACATGTTTCATTATTTATTTGAGGCTAAATTGATTGTATTTATGTATTATATTAAGTTACAATAAGTGTTAATTCAGTGTTGTAATTGTCATAACAAAAAAAAGTTATTTAAAAATCGGCCGATTAATCGGTATTGTATTTTTTTGGGGTCCTCCAATAATCGGTATCGGCGTTGAAAAATCATAATCGGTCAACCTCTACTCCACACTGCCCTTTCCCACCTGGACAAAAGGAACACCTATGTGAGAATGCTATTCATTGACTGCAGCTCAGCGTTCAACACCATAGTGCCCGCAAAGCTCATCACTAAGCTCAGGACCCTGGGACTAAACACCTCTGCAACTAGATTGTGGACTTCCTGAGGGGCCACCCCCAGGTGGTAAGGGTAGGTAACAACACATCCACTGCTCTGATCCTCAACACAGGGGCTCCTCAGGGGTGCATGCTCAGTCTCCACCTGTACTCCCTGTTCACTCATGACTGCATGGCCAGGCACGACTCCAACACCATCATCAAGTTTGCCGATGACCCAAAAGTGCTGTAGGCCTGATCAACAATGACTAGACAGCCTATAGGGAGGTGGTCAGGGACCTGGCCATGTGGTGCAAGGACAACAACCTCTCCCTCAACGTGATCCAAGACAAAAGGAGGTTATTGTGGACTACAGGAAAAGGAGGACCGAGCACACCCCCATTCTCATTTACGGGGCTGCAGTGGAGCAGTTTGAGAGCTTTAAGTTCCTTGGTGTCCACATCAGCAACAAACTAACATGGTCCAAGCACACTAAGACAGTCGTAAAGAGGGCACGACAAAGCCCGTTTCCCGTGAGGAGACTGAAAGGATTTGGCATGGGTCCTCAGATCCTCAAAAGGTTATTCAGCTGCACCATCGAGAGGACTGGTTGCATCACTACCTGGAATGGCAACTGCTCGGCCTCTGACCACAAGGCACTACAGAGGGTAGTGTGTATGGCCCAGTACATCACTGGGGTCCAAGCTTCCTGCCAACCCAGGACCTCTATACCAGCCACCCTGGTCATAGACTGTTCTCTCTGCTACCGCATGGCAAGCGGTAGCGCCAAGTCTAGGTCCAAAAGGCTTCTTAACAGCTTCTACCCCCAAGCCATAAGACTCCTGAACAGCTAATCAAAGGGCTACCCAGAACGCTCTTTCATACTGCTGCTACTCTGACTATGCATAGATAATAACACTGACTCTACCAACATGTACATATTACCTCAAATAACCAGTGCCCTCACACATTGACTCTGTACCAGTACCCTCTGTATATAGCCTTGATATTGTTATTTTACTGATGCCGTTTAATTATACTTTACAGTGGCTTTCCAACGGATTCACCCCCCTTGGCATTTTTCCTATTTTATTGCCTTACAACCTGCTATTAAAATATATATTTTTTTTGGTGGGGGGGGGGGGGATTGTAACATTTGATTACACAACATGCCTACCACTTTGAAGTTGCTAAATATTGTAAGATGCTAAATAAGTTTTTTTTTTATAAAAATGACTGAAAAGTGTGCATAACTATTCACCCTATTCACACTTTGTAGAGCTACCTTTTGCAGCAATTACAGCTGCAAGTCTCTTGGGGTATGGCTCTGTAAGCTTGGCACATCTAGCCACTTGAATTTTTGCCCATTCTTCAAGGCAAAACTGCTCCAGTGCCTTCAAATTGGATGGATACCACTGGTGTATAGCTATCTTTAAGTCATACCACAGATTCTCAATTGGATTGAGGTCTGGGCTTTGACTAGGCCATTCCAAGACATTTAAATGTTTCCCCTTAAGCCACACAAGTGTTGCTTTAGCAGTATGCTTAGTATCATTGTCCTGCCAGGTGAACCTCCGTCCCAGTCTCAAATCTCTGGAAGACAAACAGGTTTCCCTCAAGAATTTCCCTGTATTTACCGGCATCCATCAATCCTTCAATTCTGACCAGTTTCCCAGTACCTGTCGATGAAAAACATCCCCACAGCATGATGCTGCCACCACATTGCTTCACTGTGGGGATGGTGATGAGGTGTTGGATTTGTGCCAGACAGAGTTTTCTTTGATGGCCAAAAAGCTCAATTTTAGTCTCATCTGACCAGAGTACCTTCTTCCATTTGTTTGTGGAGTCTCCCACATGCCTTTTGGCAAACACCAAACGTGTTTCCTTATTTTCTTTTCTTTATGCTATGGCTTTTTTCTGGACATTCTTCCGTAAAGCCCAGCTCTGTGGAGTGTAAGGCTTAAAGTGGTCCTATGGACAGATACTCAAACCTCTGCTGTGGCGCTTTCAAAGCTCCTTCAGTGTTATCTTTGTTGCCTCTCTGAGGGTTTGTTGTGGTGCCATGTTCTTTCTATTTTTGAATAATGAATTGAAATGTTGTTCCGTGGGATGTTCAGTCGAAGCAGTGTTAAGGTCGCTACACTACCACATTCAGGAGAGCGTCTCCCATGCTTCTCTATACCAAGCCCTTCACATGTATGAGCCTCTGATTGGAACCTCTTGACATTGACGCTAGATGTAGGGTTATGGTCGCTACAATATTCAGGGTAGGCACAGGTCTGGCAGTGGTAGGCTATTGGTTTCTTACCCTCCAAATGCGCAGGTAGTCTCCACTGGTAGCCAGCAGGTCAGGATACACCCCCTTGGTGTCGGGAATCCACATAATTTTTGTGGTGGGGTAAGGGTGGTCGAATGTGTTCCGGCAGACAAACTCTGAGCTCTCCTCCTCCAATCCAACTATCTGAACCTATGGGGAAAACAGACAATAACAACAGCATGGGGCAGTAGGTAATCTAGCGGTTAAGAGCCTTGGGCCAGTAACTGAAAAGGGTGCAGGTTCAAATCGTCGAGTTGACTAGTTGAAAACCCTGACGATGTGCCCTTGAGCAGGGCACTTAACCCGTATTGCTCCTGTAAGTCACTCTGGATAAGATATGAACATTTTAAATGTGCTGTCAAATCACAGCAAAAAGTTGACCCTATATTAACCCTGCCGTTTTCTGTGATGAGGATAAGTATAAGCCTGTATTATCAAATTTAATTTACTGGAACTGCCCAACAGTGACACCTTTGTTTTATTGACAGTGATGGATATTGTTGGAATTGTGCTAGTCTAATTAATCAGGCTGAAATAGACAATTAATTGGTATATACAGCCTGACACTAGCAGTCATTTCTCAGTGTAATAGTTAGGATAATGGAAAAATTCGGAGTACAACGAATTTCTAATCCCTGGATTGAGGTACATTTTCAGAGCCATATCTCACGGCGCCGCGGTGTCTTAATCTACACAGGAAGCCCATCTGACCCTAGTGCAGCTGTAAGCAAGCAGGTCAGATATGCTGGCTAGGCAAGGGTTTAATTGTAACAAATTACAAATCTGAATCTAATCTGACACCTCTTCTTACTGGTAAAAATGATATGGTTAGATACATGTAGAATGTTCCGTAGGTCAATAATCAAGAGGCGACAAGAATATTTACAATTTGACCTGAAGAAACGTTTGTCATCAGTAAAACAAAAGTGTTCATAGATTTAAACAAAACTTCCGAGGTATGTACATACACTAACCCAGCCTGGTCTCAGACAAACGTAACATAGTAAATATAATTCCTGGACACTCAAATAAAGACAGTTATTTAAAGCAAAAACTAATGTGGGGGGGGGGGGGGGGGGGGGGGGGATGGATGGGCATATAACCCAAACATCTAGCCACCAATAGGTTGCGAGATTGAATCGCATCACGGACAACTTTTCAACTACGTAGAAATGTTTTGCTACTTTGCAACTACTTAGAAGGGCTGGCAGTATATCGTATTTTACTATATACACAGGGTATTGATGCACGGACCGGTTTGGCTTTTTCCCTTTACCTTCTATAATTGTATTTGAATGTTTGGTTTGTTAAATATGCTGTGTGTAACATCCATTTTTATAGTTTACACTGCTACTTGAGTTCTCTCGCTCTTGGAGTGCATTTGTTGTTGCTTGACCACGAGACACTTGCGTTCAGTCTGCATGATTACTGCAGCACATGCAACAAATTTTCCAGTTTGCTTCTTAATATAAATCAACAAGTGTTATACAATTTGTTTGTGTTTCTTACATCTGCAAACAGCTAGTTTGTCTTTTCTTAGCAGAATTTAGCTAAATTGTGTTAGCCTCTAATGCTAATCGCTAGTTAACTGGCTAGCTAGCTAGCTAAAAAAAATGAGTCAGATCAAAAGTAGCAAGCTAATACAGCCTAATACCAGTGTTGGTGTAGGCCTATAGGGTCCCCTAGGAAACACTGACCATCATTTTGGTTCCAACCCTGTCACAATAACTCCTCCCTGGCATTTTCATTTGTCGTCATGTCAAACAATGTATTCAAAGAGCGCACTATTATTTATATTCTCACTATACAATTAGAATGAACATTCTTTTTCCATGATTCCAAGTGTTTTGATCTAAATCGCAAAGTGTTTCAAAATAAGGTGTTTTTTTGCCCATATCGTGGATCCCTAAGTGGCAGTGTGAAAATAATTTCAAATGAGTGCAGGAAATGCAAAAATATATGGAAATGCAGGAAATTATTTCAGGTTGAAGTTGAATTAAAGTGTAAAACAATCAGAATGGACCAAGACCCATTCAAATCACTTAGAATGGATGCGGTACCACCGTAGAGTTAGGCACTACTCAAAGCACATTTTCAACTTTTATTATTCAAAAACGTAAAATACCATTTAAAAAAAAAACATTTATACAGTGATGTATTGGACATGTCGCCCAGCCCCTACTACTTGGTATGTTAGCTAACCCTTCCCCTAACCTAGTTAACGTTAGCCAGCATTCATAACATAAAAGTTGACACACCTACTCATTCCAGGGTTTTGCTGTATTTTTACTAATTTCTACATTGTAGGATAATAGTGAAGACATTAAAACAATGAAACACATATGGAATCATGTATATTTTATATTTGAAATTCTTCAAAGTAGCCACCCTTTGCCTTGATGACAGCTTTGCACACGTGGCATTCTCTCAACCAGCATCATGAGGTAGTCACCTAGAATGCATTTCGAATTAACAGATGTGCCTGGTTAAAAGTTATTTTGTGGAATATCTTCCTTCTTAATGTGTTGAGCCAATCAGTTGTATTGTGACAAGGTAGGGGGGGTATACAGAAGATAGCTCTATTTGGTAAAAGACCAAGTCCATGTTATGGCATGAACTGCTCGAATAAGCAAAGAGACATGACAGTCCATTACTTTAAGACATGAAGGTCAGTGAATCCGGGAAATTAAGAACTTTGAAAGTTTCTTCAAGTGCAGTCGCAAAAAACATCAACCACTACGATGAAACTGTCTCTCATGAGGACCGCCACAGGAAAGGAAGACCCAGAGTTACCTCTGCTGCAGAGGATAAATTCATTAGAGTTACCAGCCTCAGAAATTGCAGCCCAAACAAATGCTTCACAGAGTTCAAGAAACAGACATCAACTGTTCAGAGGAGACTGTGTGAAATCAGGCCTTCATGTCAAATTGCTGCAAAAGAAACCACTACTAAATAACAGCAATAAGAATAGACTTGCTTGGGCCAAGAAACACGAGCGATGGACATTAGACTGGTGGAAATCTGTCCTTTGGTCTGATGAGTCCAAATATGAGATTTTTGGTTCCAACCGCCGTGTCTTTGTGAGACACAGTAGGTGAACGTATGATCTCTGCATGTGTGGTTCCCACCATGAAGCCCGGAGGTGGTGGTGTGCGGGTCCTTTGCTGGTGACACTGTCTGATGTATTTATAATTCAAGGCACACTTAACCAGCATGGCTACTACAGCATTCTGCAGCAATACAGCATCCTGTCTGGTTTGCGCTTATTGGGATGATCATTTGTTTTTCAACAGGACAATGACCCAACACACCTCCAGGCTGTGTAAGGTCTATTTGACCAAGAAGGAGAGTGATGGAGTGCTAAATCAGATGACCTGGCCGCCACAATCACCCGACCTCAACCCAATTGAGAGGAGTTGGACTGCAGAGTGAAGGAAAAGCAGCCAACAAGTGCTCAGCATTTGTATGAACTCCTTCAAGACTGTTAGAAAAGCATTCCAGGTGAAGCTGGTTGAGAGAATGCCAAGAATGTGCAAAGCTGTCAAAGGCAAAGAGTGGATACTTTAAAGAATATAAAACATGAAACATATTGATTTGTTTAACACTTTTTTGGCTACTACATGATTCCATATGTGTTATGTCATAGTTGATGTCTTCACTATAATTCTACAATGCAGAAAATAGTACAAATAAATAAAAACCCTAGAATGAGTAGGTGTGTCCAATCTTTTGACTGATACTGTATATGAAATAGGTATTGGACATCCAAAAATGAATTTACATAAGAATAATACGAAATGTTCTGAGACCAGGTTTACTAACCAAGTATTAGCACATTGAATAACAGGTTTTCTACGTTATTTCGAATTTGATTTACTTTGTTGTTACTGTGTTCCCCGTTCTACCCTAGTAGGATTAAATGTAGGCTAGTTTGATTCCTAATGGAATGTTTGGAGAGAAAATGCGTTACCTTGTTATTGTACTCCTCGACAAAGCTGCCAAGAGCGAGACGAAAGCGCTTGTCTGGTCGCACACTCCAATTCATTGCATATACCGTCCATGGCGCCTCGTATTTGTAAATTTCTTTGCGCTTACCGTGAAGCGACATGGTCAAGGCAGTGAAAAATCTATGTATTCAAAAAAATACCAAATAAGGCGAACTGTGACTTAATCTACAACCGGGTTTAAATTTCCGAGCTAAATGCGTCTTGGAGGCCGATGCTTTTTTTCCCCTTTGTAGTCAAATAAGATGGCACTCAACGTTTCAATGTAGCTACTTTGTATAATCTGCAGTAGCCTTATGTTGATGAAGAGCCCACCAAAACATTACAGTACGTTTACAAGGGTTAGCTGAAAACGCTACATTGAGCACACAGAATAAACTGCAACAAACATAGGACTATTCACCGAAGCAATGGCTGCTGTCTTGGACCACTTAAAAAAGACTACCACTGTTGTATCAATGGTGTTTATAACTAAACCAAGATAGATCACAGCTTGTTGTTTCCAATGGGAACAAATTAGTCATAGTGGGCTGAACAAGCAGGAGGTGGGTAGAGCTAAGCACGCGTTTACGATATCTCATTGGCGCGTACTCGTAACATCTGCATATTTCCGTTAGGGAACGCCTACTCTGTGAAGTACGCGTGTGCAATAACTCAATTCGCCTTTGCACTCCTGAACAATGCGATTTGTAAAAACATTTGCAAAGGGTAAAGTCTACAAAACGTTGTCCACTCTGTTAATACGATATTGTGTTTTTGAAACAGAAAACTGTAATGAGATCAAATGTTTAATAGATGAGAAAATGTGCAGAATTTCGGCCAAAGTCCATCTTCTTCCATCTTCTCCCACTGCCCGCCAGTGTGCTTCCTCTCACTACCATATTTGGAATTGAGTGGAAACGCCAACCGGATGCTTCACATTTATACATCCAGTGAAATATCTGTCTCATTGCTCCATCTGTGATGGTATGCTATGCACGTCAAAACGGTGCCGACGTTACAATTGAGGAGATTCTATTACTTTGGCCAAGGTAGGCGTGTTTTGCACCGGATGAAAGAGGATTCGTTTGGCAACCATAATGCCTACCAACGGCGAGACAGGTGCCCTGTTCAAAAGCCGGTGGCGAGGTAAACTCAAAACAAAGTGATGTAATTAATGTAATTAATCCTTCATCCCAAGATGGCATAGCAGTTCAGACGTATTTTTGTCCTCGTCCTGTCGTGTATATAAATATATAGATATATTTACAACTTTTTTTTCACATACATTTTTAATTTTCCAAAAACTCATCTTCAGAACACTCTCCTGCAATCCGCTTCACCAATTTATATTTATATAAACAAGTATTATTTACCTCAGATCTGTAATCCTCCGAGAGGCTAGCCAGAAATTAGCCAGAAGCTAGCCGGGAGCTAGCCAGAAGCTGGTCCAGAAGCTACTCTGAAGCTGGTTCAGAAGCTAGTTAGCTTATTTACTGGCTAATCGTTAGTACTCAGCTAACCACGGTTTGTGGTCATCGGCTGTCCTTTGGCTCGAGAATCTATCGGCAGTTTTGTACGGCGCGGTGCAGCGCAGCGCAGCGCGGCTCGGAACGGAACATACCGGATTTCGGCCGCTGGCTCTGGACATCCATACCTGGATCTCACAGCTAGCTAGCTGCTATCCGTGTGACTATCGGCTTTCGTCGATTCCGGAGCTAACATCAATTGTTCCGGAGCTAGCCAGCTGAAGAGTTCCATCAATCACTCCTGGGCTGCTCTCACCTATCCGGACCCGTTTTGCTGCCTACGCGGAGCCCCACCGGGCCTTCACAGTTGGACTGCCGACGTTGTCTACCCGAGGGAATTGTCCGGCTGGCTCCTCCGGTGCAACGTTGCCTGGGCGCCCATCTGCGGCCTGCTAGCCGTTGGCTATCTTATCGGCTGCTATCTGAATAGACAATCGGACAATTTTTATTTTATTTCATTTTTATTTATTTATTTATTTTTCTTCTTGGGCCTCTATAACTATATCTATTGTTTTTATTTTTGTTGTTGTTGTGTGATTTGGATTAATCCCCTCTACCACACGGAAACCCACTAATCTACTGACGGAACGCAAGAGTTGGCTAATAACAGACCTCCATTCTATGCTAGCTTGCTCCTATCCTAGCTTGCTACCGATTTAGCTGTCTAAATCGTCGTGACCCCCAACCAACCTCTCCACTCACTGGACCCTTTTGATCACTCGACTGAGCATGCCTCTCCTTAATGTCAATATGCCTTGTCCATTGCTGTTCTGGTTAGTGTTTATTGGCTTATTTCACTGTAGAGCCTCTAGTCCTGCTCATTATACCTTATCCAACCTATTAGTTCCACCACCCACACATGCAATGACATCTCCTGGTTTCAATGTTTCTAGAGACAATATCTCTCTCTTCATCACTCAATACCTAGGTTTACCTCCACTGTATTCACATCCTACCTTACCTTTGTCTGTACATTATACCTTGATGTATTTTATCGCCCCCAGAAACCTCCTTTTACTCTCTGTTCCAGACGTTCTAAACGACCAATTCTTATTGCTTTTAGTCGCACCCTTATTCTACTCCTACTCTGTTCCTCTGGCGATGTAGAGGTGAATCCAGGCCCTGCAGTGCCTAGCTCCACTCCTATTCCCCAGGCGCTCTCTTTTGACGAGTTCTGTAACCGTAATAGCCTTGGTTTCATGCATGTTAACATTAGAAGCCTCCTCCCTAAGTTTGTTCTATTCACTGCTTTAGCACACTCTGCCAACCCAGATGTTCTAGCTGTGTCTGAATCCTGGCTTAGGAAGACCACCAAAAATTCAGACATTTTAATTCCAAACTACAACATTTTCAGACAAGATAGAACTGCCAAAGGGGGCGGTGTTGCAATCTACTGCAAAGATAGCCTGCAGAGTTCTGTCCTACTATCCAGGTCTGTACCCAAACAATTTGAACTTCTACTTTTAAAAATCCACCTCTCTAAAAACAAGTCTCTTACCGTTGCCGCCTGCTATAGACCACCCTCTGCCCCCCGGCTGTGCTCTGGACACCATATGTGAACTGATTGCCCCCCATCTATCTTCAGAGCTTGTGCTGCTAGGCGACCTAAACTGGAACATGCTTAACACCCCAGCCATCCTACAATCTAAACTTGATGCCCTCAACCTCACACAAATTATCAATGAACCTACCAGGTACCTCCCCAAAGCCTTAAACACAGGCACCCTCATAGATATCATCCTAACCAACTTGCCCTCTAAATACACCTCTGTTGTTTTCAACCAAGATCTCAGCGATCACTGCCTCATTGCCTGCATCCGTAATGGGTCAGCGGTCAAACGACCTCCACTCATCACTGTAAAACGCTCCCTGAAACACTTCAGCGAGCAGGCCTTTCTAATCGACCTGGCCGGGGTATCCTGGAAGGATATTGATCTCATCCCGTCAGTAGAGGATGCCTGGATATTTTTTTTAAATGCCTTCCTAACCATCTTAAATAAACATGCCCCATTCAAGAAATGTAGAACCAGGAACAGATATAGCCCTTGGTTCTCCCCAGACCTGACTGCCCTTAACCAACACAAAAACATCCTATGGCGTTCTGCATTAGCATCGAACAGCCCCCGTGATATGCAGCTGTTCAGGGAAGCTAGAAACCATTATACACAGGCAGTTAGAAAAGCCAAGGCTAGCTTTTTCAAGCAGAAATTTGCTTCCTGCAACACTAACTCAAAAAAGTTCTGGGACACTGTAAAGTCCATGGAGAATAAGAACACCTCATCCCAGCTGCCCACTGCACTGAAGATAGGAAACACTGTCACCACTGATAAATCCACCATAATTGAGAATTTCAATAAGCATTTTTCTACGGCTGGCCATGCTTTCCACCTGGCTACTCCTACCCCGGTCAACAGCACAGCACCCCCCACAACAATTCGCCCAAGCCTTCCCCATTTCCCCTTCTCCCAAATCTGCTCAGCTGATGTTCTGAATGAGCTGCAAAATCTGGACCCCTACAAATCAGCCGGGCTAGACAATCTGGACCCTTTCTTTCTAAAATTATCTGCCAAAATTGTTGCCACCCCTATTACTAGCCTGTTCAACCTCTCTTTTGTGTCGTCTGAGATTCCCAAAGATTGGAAAGCAGCTGCGGTCATCCCCCTCTTCAAAGGGGGTGACACTCTTGACCCAAACTGCTACAGACCTATATCTATCCTACCATGCCTTTCTAAGGTCTTCAAAAGCCAAGTCAACAAACAGATTACCGACCATTTCGAATCTCACCATACCTTCTCTGCTATGCAATCTGGTTTCAGAGCTGGTCATGGGTGCACCTCAGCCACGCTCAAGGTCCTAAATTATATCTTAACCGCCATCGATAAGAAACATTACTGTGCAGCCGTATTCATTGATCTGGCCAAGGCTTTCGACTCTGTCAATCACCACATCCTCATCGGCAGACTCGACAGCCTTGGTTTCTCAAATGATTGCCTCGCCTGGTTCACCAACTACTTCTCTGATAGAGTTCAGTGTGTCAAATCGGAGGGTCTGCTGTCCGGACCTCTGGCAGTCTCTATGGGGGTGCCACAGGGTTCAATTCTTGGACCGACTCTCTTCTCTGTATACATCAATGAGGTCGCTCTTGCTGCTGGTGAGTCTCTGATCCACCTCTACGCAGACGACACCATTCTGTATACTTCTGGCCCTTCTTTGGACACTGTGTTATTAACAACCCTCCAGGCAAGCTTCAATGCCACACAACTCTCCTTCCGTGGCCTCCAATTGCTCTTAAATACAAGTAAAACTAAATGCATGCTCTTCAACCGATCGCTACCTGTACCTACCCGCCTGTCCAACATTACTACTCTGGACGGTTCTGACTTAGAATACGTGGACAACAACAAATACTTAGGTGTCTGGTTAGAGTGTAAACTCTCCTTCCAGACCCATATCAAACATCTCCAATCCAAAGTTAAATCTAGAATTGGCTTCCTATTTCGCAACAAAGCATCCTTCACTCATGCTGCCAAACATACCCTTGTAAAACTGACGATCCTACCAATCCTCGACTTTGGCGATGTCATTTACAAAATAGCCTCCAATACCCTACTCAACAAATTGGATGCAGTCTATCACAGTGCAATCCGTTTTGTCACCAAAGCCCCATATACTACCCACCATTGCGACCTGTACGCTCTCGTTGGCTGGCCCTCGCTTCATACTCGTCGCCAAACCCACTGGCTCCATGTCATCTACAAGACCCTGCTAGGTAAAGTCCCCCCTTATCTCAGCTCGCTGGTCACCATTGCATCTCCCACCTGTAGCACACGCTCCAGCAGGTATATCTCTCTAGTCACCCCCAAAACCAATTCTTTCTTTGGCCGCCTCTCCTTCCAGTTCTCTGCTGCCAATGACTGGAACGAACTACAAAAATCTCTGAAACTGGAAACACTTATCTCCCTCACTAGCTTTAAGCACCAACTGTCAGAGCAGCTCACAGATTACTGCACCTGTACATAGCCCACCTATAATTTAGCCCAAACAACTACCTCTTTCCCTACTGTATTTTATTTATTTATTTATTTTGCTCCTTTGCACCCCATTATTTTTATTTCTACTTTGCACATTCTCCCATTGCAAATCTACCATTCCAGTGTTTTACTTGCTATTTTGTATTTACTTTGCCACCATGGCCTTTTTGCCTTTACCTCCCTTATCTCACCTCATTTGCTCACATTGTATATAGACTTGTTTATACTGTATTATTGACTGTATGTTTGTTTTACTCCATGTGTAACTCTGTGTCGTTGTATGTGTCAAACTGCTTTGCTTTATCTTGGCCAGATCGCAATTGTAAATGATAACTTGTTCTCAACTTGCCTACCTGGTTAAATAAAGGTGAAATAAAAAAAATTAAAAAAATAAAAAATTAAGGACGTGGAGTAAAGAGTAGGATCAGGGGTGGGGGAAAAAATAAACATGTTTTAGATGAATGCCAGCAAAGCCACTACACTACACTAAACAATACATTAATTTCACTACAACGGTGACAAAAGGTGCCCACAAGCTGTTAGGTTCTACACAAAGCTGTCCCAACAGCGGAGCTTTCCTTTCACCACCATGGAGTCAAATCAAATCAAATGTATTTATAACCCTTCGTACATCAGCTGATATCACAAAGTGCTGTACAGAAACCCAGCCTAAAACCCCAAACAGCAAGCAATGCAGGTGTTGAAGCACATTGGCTAGGAAAAACTCCCTAGAAAGGCCAAAACCGAGGAAGAAACCTAGAGAGGAACCAGGCTATGAGGAGTGGCCAGTCCTCTTCTGGCTGTGCCGGGTGGAGATTATAACAGAACATGGCCAAGATGTTCAGATGTTCATAAATGACCAGCATGGTCAAATAATAGGTCTGGGACAGGTAGCATGTCCGGTGAACAGGTCAGGATTCCATAGCCGCAGGCAGAACAGTTGAAACTGGAGCAGCAGCACAACCAGGTGGACTGGGGACAGCAAGGAGTCATCATGCCAGGTAGTCCTGAGGCATAGTCCTAGGGCTCAGGTCCTCCGAGAGAGAGAAAGAAAGAAAGAAATAGAGAATTAGAGAGAGCATACTTAAATTCACACAGGACACCGGATAAGACAGGAGAAGTACTCCAGATATAACAAACGGACCCTAGCCCCCCACACATAAACTACTGCAGCATAAATACTGGAGGCTGAGACAGGAGGGGTCAGAAGACACTGTGGCCCCATCCGATGATACCCCCGGACAGGGCCAAACAGGAAGGATATAACCCCACCCACTTTGCCAAAGCACAGCCCCCACACCACTAGAAGGATACCTTCAACCACCAACTTACCATCCTGAGACAAGGCCGAGTATAGCCCACAAAGATCTCCGCCACGGCACAACCCAGAGCGGGGGATCACATCAGTGACTCAACACACTCAAATGACGCACCCCTCCTAGGGACGGCATGAAAGAGCACCAGTAAGCCAGTGACTCAGCCCCTGTAATAGGGTTAGAGGCAGAGAATCCCAGTGGAAAGAGGGGAACCAGCCAGGCAGAGACAGCAAGGGCGGTTCGTTGCTCCAGAGCCTTTCCGTTCACCTTCACACTCTTGGGCCAGACTACACTCAATCATATGACCCACTGAAGAGATGAGTCTTCAGTAAAGACTTAAAGGTTGAGATCGAGTTTGCGTCTCTCACATGGGTAGGCAGACCATTCCATAAAAATGGAGCTCCATAGGAGAAAGCCATGCCTCCAGCTGTTTGCTTAGAAATTCTAGGGACAATTAGGAGGCCTGCATCTTGTGACCGTAGCGTACGCGTAGGTATGTACGGCAGGACCAAATCAGAGAGATAGGTAGGAGCAAGCCCATGTAATGCTTTGTAGGTTAGCAGTAAAACCTTGAAATCAGCCATTGCCTTGACAGGAAGCCAGTGTAGGAAGGCTAGCACTGGAGTAATATGATCAAATTCTTTGGTTCTAGTCAGGATTCTAGCAGCCGTATTTAGCACTAACTGAAGTTAGCCGGAAAGTAGAGCATTGCAGTAGTCTAACCTAGAAGTAACAAAAGCATGGATTCATTTTTCTTCATAATTTTTGGACAGAAAGTTTCTGATTTTTGCAATGTTACATTGATGGACAAAAGCTGTCCTTGAAACAGTCTTGATATGTTAGTCAAAAGAGAGATCAGGGTTCAGAGTAACGCCGAGGTCCTTCACAGTTTTATTTGAGACGACTGTACAACTTAAAAATTAATTGTCAGATTCAACAGAAGATCTCTTTGTTTCTTGGGACCTAGAACACTGCTACACCTGGCTATCAGCGGAGCCTCGTCTGGCACCAAAACAGTTCATTCAGCCTCATTTACTTGCTTTTTAAAAATATTGTAGCTAATATGGCTGACTTGCGTAAACAAATGTGGTTTCTACTGACTCCTTGTGGACTTGTGTAAGTCGATAAGAACTGCATTCTCCTTAAATAAAAACTAACGCCATCATGAGTTTTGACATTTGAACCATACACAAACATTATTAAATGTATATTCAGAAAATGCATTGTTTGTTTTTATATTATTAACAAATAGCTCTAAGAATAAGCAATTGTATAAAGGTAGGCCTATTTGTTCAGCACGTTCAAAATCAACACCGACAGGAATTCGGATAGATGTTAGTACAGAAATTCAGCAAGATGTTGAGGCCTTAACTTACTCTTCTTTAAGTCAACAAAGAGAGAGAGAGAGAGAGAGAAGTTCTTAGCCTTCCATTTGAAGTGTTTTATTATGCCTATGTGGTCTAAAAGGGAAGGAAAATACAATCACCAGGATCCACATTTATAGACAATATAGACAATATACTGACGCACAGACAGCGCAAACAAAACAACCCTCGCAATATCAACTGGATTTACATGGCTCTATGACTGAACTTTTTTGTTGAAAACAAATATGGTTACAGAACCAACAACATTATATAGCATCCCCTCGTGGAGAAAATCACATGAGCTAATTATAATACACTAAGTAAGCAAAACAATTAAACAATTCCAACATTGCCTGAGATACAGTTCTAATGAGATAGACCTATATAAGCAATAGGTCTATAACAATTGAGATGTACAAACTATGGCATAAGGGAACGATGAGCGGATAAGAAGCAAGCCGTAATTTTGATTAAGACAATGAGTGAGCTAATACGGACGTAGTCAATATAACTATTTGTTCAGCACTTTTAAAATGTACAACAACAGAATTCAGAACATGAGCCATTCTTACAGTTTTCTCCCTGTGCACCAAGTCAAAACTGAATAATAAATAAAGGGGGCATATAAGCAGACAATGAAAGTTCTTACAATATTCGATGATGACATTTCTCCAAAACAGGCTATAGGCTACATGTGCACTACCAAGTCAGAACAGTAGGATAAATTCTGAGGGGGAGAGGAACCAAATTATTAGGGTGGAGCACATAGGCTACTAACAGCTTACCACTCAACATACACTTAGAATTACTTTCTTAGCTGCCGTATACATAGCTTACTGGCATATTAAAAAATGTATGCAGCAGCATAAAATACATTATTTGACTCACCGTTGTTGTGCTGTGCTCACATTTTTATTTTATTCTATCTTTATTTAACTAGGCCAGTCAGTTAAGAACAAATTCTTATTTACAATGACGGCCTACACCGGCCAAACCCAGAGGACACTGGGCCAATTGTGCGCCACCCTATGGGACTCCCAATCACGGCCGATTGTGATACGGCTTGGATTCGAAACAGGGTGTCTATAGTGACGCCTCTAGCACTAGAGATGCAGTGGGTGCCACTCGGGAGCCCACTTGAATAGGAAGGTGGCGTGGCAGTCCTTATTGTGGGCAAACTTTGTAATCAAACTGTGTCCTCAAAGTCTGGCACTCTCTGGACTGATGGTGCTTTCCAGTATGGCTTCTGCCGCTTTAAAAACAAATGGGAACTTGGAACTAGGAAATCTCAGACTTAAGTGACTTCGGTGAGTTCAAGACAACTGGGAACTCAGGAAAACTCAGGTTTAGCCTACTTAAACACCCAACTCCAACAGAGAGGGATGCTATGGTAGCTTGCTGGCTATGACTATCCAACACTGGAACTCTTCCAAGTGAAGGTAATGTTTTGTTCTTATAAATGTATTGCCACCGGGGCCTGCCGGTGTAACAGCTAAATGTCTTGCTGACTATACACTGTTCTGCATGATTGGAGCGGGTTTACTAGCGTGTTAGTTTTAGTAGCTATGTTGACTATGATGTTAGCTAATACGATGACAACGATGTAGGCTGTGTGTAGCGGTTAGCGGTTATGATATGAAGGTTTGGCTTGAAAAGATTTTTTCGCCTGGTCACATATCTGATGTGTTATGCACTGAAGTCCACAAGTTAAGGAAAAAGGTGAGAGGAGGAGAGCACATAGATGCGAGAAGGAATTATAGGAGCAACGTGATCATGCTGTTTGTATGTAGCTGCAATGAAAGTGAACTGTGTTGCGTGTGACCAGGTGCGTATTCATTCTGCCGATTCTGTTGAAAAATGTTTCTTAAACAGAAGCAAACGTAATGAAACAGGGATAAACATACCTCAATTTGTCCAATAGAAACTTTGGTTTGCAACTATTGGATGCAGGTGCAGGAAGCTAGATACAGCTAGATGCAGGCAAGAGTGTGCAAGGCAGTATTGACACCTTGTATCATCCATGCATGATGAATTGAGGCTGTTCCGAGGGCAAAAAGGGGTGCAACTCAATATTAGGAAGGTGTTCCTAATGTTTTGTGGACTCAGTGTATCTATATACTTAATAAAAATGAATGCAAGTCATTTCAATAATTTGTTAGTTTCATTTTACCAAAGAATTTTAAAATAAATTCATCATTTATAGACTTAATTATTATTCTACACAATGTTGTACGCATGTTTGAAGAAAGAAAAGTATAATCTATATTAGTATTAAGAAGCCTGTTGTGCCATGAGGTGTAGGCCTAAAGGATCATGATGAACGGATATCAAAACCTTCAGGCAAAATGCATTCAATGTTGAGATGACCCATTCCCACATTTTCAACTTTAAATGGTAGAGGGAAATACAGTACCCTGCCATGCTTACTGTAACACCTCTAGTCACTGCAGATGGTTGAGCACTGCTCAACAGTGCCTGCCAAAATGGGTTGAACTGGCAAATGATTAAATACATAAAACAGTGTTAAACATTAAAACACTCCATAAGTGATCGAATTCTGGATTTGAAACACCAAAGTAGTGTTTAGAAGTTATAGAGAAGGAAACGACACCAAAAGAGAATGTATCTAATTCTGCACTAAACAGAACTCAAAACACCAAAATAGTATTATCAAACTTTTCTGACAGTACTCCCAGTCCCTGTCAAGGTGTTGCCCAGCATGATTAAGTGGTGTTACAACACACCATGTAGTTTCAAAACAACTCATGGTGATGTGTTTCAAAACTTCAGCTGAGCTTTGTCTTCTTCACGTTGGTGGCAGCTCAGTTCCCACTAGTTTTGGTGTTACAAAGCACTCAAATTTAAATGAAGGCCTAGTGTCAACATACCTGAACTACTCATTGCTTCACGAGAACGTATCAATGGCTTATTAGCTATGGACAGGTCGCGTGTACGTGATCCTGTTTTCTAATGGTTGTCAATTTCAGAAAGTTTCCTCAAATATGCCCAACCTGCCTGGACAGTTTTGCATTTCCTCTCATGAAGTGGGGTGAATGAAGTGTAGCCGAGCTAGGATGATTATACTAATATTTTTTGTAGCATATTATTTTTCCAGTAGGCCTAGTGTATGATTTTTCTCTCATTACTGTGTCCTCTCTAGCCACTTTGAAAAAAAAAAAAAACTATTGCCATTGAGAATGATCACAGCAGCCTATACTTTGCGAGTGGCTGGGCGCTGACATATAACATTTTTGTAATCTAGATTTTAGGGGGGGAACGGGACGAACTCTGACCTTGATGGGGTCCAGAGAAACTGAGCATGCCCATGATGCGGGGGTTACCCAAGCAAATTACAAGTATACTAAAGTATACTTAAATACTAAAAAAAATCTAATAATATACTTCAATTATGAGATGTATTTTTATAGTGTATCTTAAGTATACTATAAATATAATATCATTACACTTCAACACACTTATTAAAAGTGTACTTTATATTAATTGTTTTTTCAGTCATTTAGTTTACTATAAATATTTGCTATCATCACACTTCAATACACTTATTAAAAGTGTACTTTAAATGAATTGTTTTTCAGTCTTTAAGTATAGTATATGTTCACTATAATTTAACTTAAACACACATTAAAACTGTACTTCAATTTCAAACGCTTTAATTGTAAAATAAATAAAATACAAATATTGTACCTTTATTTATACAGATTTTTCTCATTGAGATAAACTCTATTTTTCAAGAGAGACCTGGTTCAACAGCCGCAGGGGGAACCAAGTTTCAGACAAAACAACTTACATACACTAACACAACATTGAACAAAACTATAGACACACATACAGTAAAACAATGACATAATACATAAAGAAACACAAGTTTCATAACTAAAAACAGCTGTACTAAAGACAATGATATGATATTTACATCTTAACAAATGTTTAAACTCCACCAACGTGACTAGATCATCATATTAATGTTCAAGAGAATAGTCCAGGACCACGGAGCTGAGTAACTAAAAGTATTTCTACCATGACCTGTTCTAATTCTTGGCACTATTAAAAGTAAATGAGAATGGGACCGTAAAGGATATTTATTTACTGACCTGATCAAAAAAGAACAGCGATAAAGTGGGCATTTTATCCAATATGGCCTTAAAAATCAGTGTATACCAGTGTTTAAGCTTACGCAAGATCAATGACAAACAGCCAAGAGATCACGATTAGATTTTTGATTGGTAATGAACCTGTGGGACGCATGCCATACTGAATGAAGTTTTCTCAGAATAGTGGTTGAGGCCTGCATATACACAGTAGCAGTCAAAAGTTTGGATACACCTACTCATTCCAGGGTTTTTCTTTATTTTTACTATTTTCTACATTGTAGAATAATGGTGAATACATCAAATAAGACATATGGAATCATGTAGTAACCAAAATAAATGTTAAACAAATCAAAATATATGTTATATTTGAGATTCTTTAAAGTAGCCACCCTTTGCCTTGATGACAGCTTTGCACTTTCTTGGCATTCTCTCAACCAGCTTCATGAGGTAGTCACCTGGAATGCATTTCCATTACAGGTGTGCCTTGTTAAAAGTTAATTTGTGGAATGTCTTTCCTTCTTAATGAATTTGAGCAAATCAGTTGTGTTTTGACAGGGTAGGGGTGGTAAACAATCAGGAACATTTCAACTTTGAAAGTTTCTTCAAGTGCAATCACAACAACCATCAAGCGCTATGACTAAACTGGGTTTCATAAGGACCGCCACAGGAAAGGAAGACCCAGAGTTACCTCTGCTGCAGAGGATAAGCTCATTAGAGTTACCAGACTCTGAAATTGCAGCCCAAGTAAATGCTTCACAGAGTTCAAGTAACAGACACATCTCAACATCAACTGTTCAGAGGAGACTGCGTAAATCAGGCCTTCATGGTCCAATTGTTGCAAAGAAACCACTACTAAAGGACACCAATAAGAAGAAAATACGTGCTTGGTCCAAGAAACACGAGCAATGGACATTAGACCGGTGGAAATCTGTCCTTTGGTCTGATGAGTGCAAATTTGAGATTTTTGGTTCCTACCGATGTGTCTTTGTGAGACGAGTAGGTGAACGGATGATCTCCGCATGTGTGGTTCCCACCGTGAAGCATGGAGGGGAGGTGTGATGCTGCTTTGCTGGTGACACTGTCGGTGATATATTTATAATTGAAGGCACACTTAACCAGCATGGCTATATAACGCATGTGAAATGGCTAGCTAGTTAGCGGTGGTGCGATCTAAATAGCGTTTCAATCGGTGACGTCACTTGCTCTGAGACCTTGAAGTAGTGGTTCCCCTTGCAGAGGGGAACCGGCTTTTGTGGAGCGATGAGTAACGATGCTTCGTGGGTGACTGTTGTTGATGTGTGCAGAGGGTCCCTGGTTCGCGCCCGGGTATGGGCGAGGGGACGGTCTAAAGTTATACTTTTACAGCTACCACAGAATTCTGCAGCGATACACCGTCACATCTGGATTGCGCTTAGTGGGACTATCGTTTATTTTTCAACAGGACAATGACCCAACACACCTCCAAGGTGTGTAAGGGCCTTTGACCAAGAAGGAGAGTGATGGAGTGCTGCATCAGATGACCAGAGCGCTCAAGACTTCCGACTGGGGGCAAAGGTTCACCTTCCAACAGGAAATCGACCCTAAGCACACAGCCAAGACAACGCAGGAGTGGCTTTGGGACAAGACTCTGAATGTCCTTGAGTCATCCAGCCATAGCCCGGACTTGAACCCGATTTAACATCTCTGGAGAGAACTGAAAATAGCTGTGCAGCGATGCGCCCCATCCACCCTGACAGAGCTTGAGAGGATCTGCATAGAAGAATGGGAGAAACTTCCCAAATATAGGTGTACCAAACTCATCCCTAAACAGACTCAAGGCTGTAATCGCCGCTAAAAGTGCTTCAACGTACTGAGTAAAGGGTCTGAATACTTACACTACCGTTCAAAAGTTTGGGGTCACTTAGAAATCTCCTTGTTTTTGAAAGAAAGGCTACATTTTTGTCCATTAAAATAACATCAAATTGATCAGAAATACAGTGTAGACATTGTTAATGTTGTCAAGGACTATTGTAGCTGGAAACGGCAGATTTTTCATGGAATATCTACATAGGTGTACTGAGGCCCATTATCAGCAACCATCACTCCTGTGTTCCAATGGCACTTTGTGTTAGCTAATCCAAGTTTATCATTTTAAAAGGCTAATTGATCATTAGAAAACCCTTTTGTATTTATGTTAGCACAGCTGAAAACTGTCGTGCTGGTTAAAGAAGCAATAAAACTTGCCTTCTTTCGCCTAGTTGAGTATCTGGAGCATCAACATTTGTGGGTTCGATTACAGGCTCAAAATGGCCAGAAACAAAGAACAGTACATTAGAGTATCTAGTTTGAGAAACAGACGCCTCACAAGTCCTCAACTGGCAGCTTCAATAAATAGTACCCACAAAACACCAGTCTCAACGTCAACAGTAAAGAGGTGACTCCAGGATGCTGGCCTTCTAGTCAGAGTTGCAAAGATTGAGTAATATCTCAGACTGGCCAATAAAAAGAAAATATTAAGATGGGCAAAAGAACACAGACACTGGAGCTCAGATACACCCTCTACCCCTGAAACACACACACCATTTCCCCAAGCATCTCTGTGCAGTCAGACCTTTGATTATTGTGTGTCACCTGGGCCACAATAATTTGCCCCTCCCCATGGGTTACTGCAGCTAGAGTTGTCAGCACTGCCACTACCTGGGTGGGGGTCTCCGCCGGAATTCCCACCGGCTAGGTACTAGGTTGTCAAGGTTCTCATTAGCAGCTTTGAGAAATTCCTTGTATATTATGCTCACCCATCCGGGGGCTTTGGCTTTGTAGGACCAACCCTGCCAGGCAGGCTCAAAGTCTTGAGGGGGCGGTGCTGCTTTAGTGGGTCTCTGACCGCATTTATCTTTCTGTCTTGGCTGCATATAGTCTACTTGCAGTAGGCCTATAAAACAGATAAGGACTCCTCCTTAGTGTATGGGTCGCTCAGGTGGGTGTTTGGGACAGTGGTTCCCAACCTTTTTGGGGTACTGTACCCCTAAAACACTTTAAGTGTAGGATTTGGCCTCATTGTTGAGTTTGGATGAATGTGACCCGATTCAGGAAACTAGACGTATGTCGCAAGTCATGACTTCACAGGAGAGCGGTTTGAACGTAAAAAATGTTTTTATAGCCAAATGTGTTTTTTGAGCAGAAATGCCTTCCAGCCCATGATTTTATTGGGCTATTGTTCAGCTGCCTGTAACCGTTAAGAAACACAGTGAGACAAAACAATGCCAGAGCAATCAAACATAGTACAATACAGTAAAAGTGACTATTAAACTGAACTGTAAGAATAATTATTTCTACAGTACTTTATTGTATTTACAAGGGATTAGAGCAAGCAGGTTGTCTGTATTCATTTGCATATTAATGAATACTAGTTTTTTTTTTTATACAGTGTTGGAGAAAGCACCCAATCTTCATACTTGAGTAAAAGAAAATGACTCAAGTAAAAGTTACCCAGTGAAATCCTACTTAAGTATATTTAAAACACACTTTTACTCAAGTATTAAAAGTAATGTAATTGCTAAAATAGGGATGACTAGGGATGTTCTCTTGATACGTGTGTGAATTAGACCATTTTCCTGTCCTGCTAAACATTCAAAATAATTTATTAGGAATGTAGTTGTTACGGTGAGTGAATGAGGACCCAAAAGCGAACTAACTTAAACAGAGCTTCTTTAATAACCAAACATAGGTAGGCTCAGATAGACCGGCAGATTCCGACAGGACAGGACAAGGTTACAGCAAACATGACGATAGTCTGGCTCAGGCATGAAACACAAAAAACAAGAATCCGACAAGGACAGGAACAAAAACAGAGAGAGATATAGGGGACTAATCAGAGGGAAAAGGGGAACAGGTGGGAGAAGGGGTGACGAGGTAGTCAAGAGGAGACAAGGAACAGCTGGGGGAAAGCGGGGGAGAAAAGGTAACCTAATACGACCAGCAGAGGGAGACAGGGTGAAAGGAAAGGACAGAAAGACACAACATGACAATACATGACAGTACCCCCCCACTCACCGAGCGCCTCCTGGCGCACTCGAGGAGGAAACCTGGCGGCAACGGAGGAAATCCTCGATCAGCGCACGGTCCAGCACGTCCCGAGAGGGAACCCAACTCCTCAGGACCGTACCCCTCCCAATCAACGAGGTACTGGTGACCACGGCCCCGAGGACGCATGTCCAAAATCCTGCGGACCCTGTAGATGGGTGCGCCCTCGACAAGGATGGGGGGGGGGGGGGGGAAGACGAGCGGGGGCGCGAAGAACGGGCTTAATACAGGAGACATGGAAGACCGGGTGGACGCGACGAAGGTATCGCGGAAGAAGAAGTCGAACTGCGACAGGATTAATGACCCGAGAAATACGGAACAGACCAATGAACCGCGGGGTCAACTTGCGAGAAGCCGTCTTAAGGGGAAGGTTCTGAGTGGAGAGCCAAACTCTCTGACCGCGACAATATCTAGGACTCTTAGTTCTACGCTTATTAGCAGCCCTCACAGTCTGCGTCCTATAACGGCAAAGTGCAGACCTGACCCTCTTCCAGGTGCGCTCGCAACGTTGGACAAAAGCCTGAGCGGAGGGGACGCTGGACTCGGCGAACTGAGATGAGAACAGCGGAGGCTGGTACCCGAGGCTACTCTGAAAAGGAGATAGCCCGGTCGCAGACGAAGGAAGCGAGTTGTGGGCGTATTCTGCCCAGGGGAGCTGTTCTGACCAAGACGCAGGGTTGCGAAAAGAAAGACTGCGTAAGATGCGACCAATAGTCTGATTGGCCCGTTCTGCTTGACCGTTAGACTGGGGGAGAAAGCCGGAAGAGAGACTGACGGAAGCCCCAATCAAACGGCAAAACTCCCTCCAAAATTGAGACGTGAATTGCGGACCATCTTTCCGAAACGACGTCTGACGGAAGGCCATGAATTCTGAAAACATTCTCGATGATGATTTGTGCCGTCTCTTTAGCAGAAGGAAGCTTAGCAAGGGGAATGAAATGAGCCGCCTTAGAGAACCTATCGACAACCGTAAGAATAACAGTCTTCCCCGCTGACGAAGGCAGTCCGGTGACAAAATCTAAGGCGATGTGAGACCACGGTCGAGAGGGAATGGGAAGCGGCCTGAGACGGCCGGCAGGAGGGGAGTTACCGGACTTAGTCTGCGCGCAGACCGAACAAGCAGCCACGAAACGACGCGTGTCATGCTCCCGGGTGGGCCACCAAAAACGCTGGCGAATGGAAGCAAGCGTACCCCGAACGCCAGGGTGGCCGGCTAACTTGGCAGAGTGAGCCCACTGAAGAACGGCCAGACGAGTAGGAACGGGAACGAAAAGAAGGTTCCTAGGACAAGCGCGCGGCGACGGAGTGTGAGTGAGCGCTTGCTTTACCTGCCTCTCAATTCCCCAGACAGTCAACCCGACAACACGCCCCTCAGGGAGAATCCCCTCGGGGTCAGTGGAGGCTACTGAAGAACTGAAGAGACGAGATAAAGCATCAGGCTTGGTGTTCTTAGAGCCCGGACGATAAGAAATCACGAACTCGAAACGAGCGAAAAACAGCGCCCAACGCGCCTGACGCGCATTAAGTCGTTTGGCAGAACGGATGTACTCAAGGTTCCTATGGTCAGTCCAAACGACAAAAGGAACGGTCGCCCCCTCCAACCACTGTCGCCATTCGCCTAGGGCTAACCGGATTTTTATTTTTCACCTTTATTTAACCAGGTAGGCTAGTTGAGAACAAGTTCTCATTTGCAACTGCGACCTGGCCAAGATAAGGCATAGCAGTGTGAACAGACAACACAGAGTTACACATGGAGTAAACAATTAACAAGTCAATAACACAGTAGAAAAAAAGGGGAGTCTATATATACATTGTGTGCAAAAGGCATGAGGTAGGCAAATAATTACAATTATGCAGATTAACACTGGAGTGATAAGTGATCAGATGGTTATGTACAGGTAGAGATATTGGTGTGCAAAAGAGCAGAAAAATAAAAATAAATAAATAAAAACAGTATGGGGGTGAGGTAGGTGAAAATGGGTGGGCTATTTACCAATAGACTATGTACAGCTGCAGCGATCGGTTAGCTGCTCAGATAGCAGATGTTTGAAGTTGGTGAGGGAGATAAAAGTCTCCAACTTCAGCGATTTTTGCAGTTCGTTCCAGTCACAGGCAGCAGAGAACTGGAACGAAAGGCGGCCAAATGAGGTGTTGGCTTTAGGGATGATCAGTGAGATACACCTGCTGGAGCGCGTGCTACGGATGGGTGTTGCCATCGTAACCAGTGAACTGAGATAAGGCGGAGCTTTACCTAGCATGGACTTGTAGATGACCTGGAGCCAGTGGGTCTGGCGACGAATATGTAGCGAGGGCCAGCCGACTAGAGCATACAAGTCGCAGTGGTGGGTGGTATAAGGTGCTTTAGTGACAAAACGGATGGCACTGTGATAAACTGCATCCAGTTTGGCGAGCAGTTCGCGGTTTCCCACATCATAGTTACGTTCCGACGGCGACAGGCGATGAGAAAAATACGCGCATGGGTGGACCTTGTCGTCAGAGAGGGAGCGCTGAGAAAGAATGGCTCCCACGCCCACCTCTGACGCGTCAACCTCGACAACGAACTGTCTAGAGACGTCAGGTGTAACAAGGATAGGAGCGGATGTAAAACGATTCTTGAGGAGATCAAAAGCTCCCTGGGCGGAAACGGACCACTTAAAGCACGTCTTGACAGAAGTAAGGGCTGTGAGAGGAGCTGCCACCTGACCGAAATTACGGATGAAACGACGATAGAAGTTCGCGAAGCCGAGAAAGCGCTGCAGCTCGACGCGTGACTTAGGGGCGGGCCAATCAATGACAGCTTGGACCTTAGCGGGATCCATCTTAATGCCTTCAGCGGAAATAACAGAACCGAGAAATGTGACGGAGGAGGCATGAAAAGTGCACTTCTCAGCCTTCACAAAAAGACAATTCTCTAAAAGGCGCTGGAGGACACGTCGAACGTGCTGAAGATGAATCTGGAGTGACGGTGAAAAAATCAGGATATCGTCAAGGTAAACGAAAACAAAGATGTTCAGCATGTCTCTCAGGACATCATTGACTAATGCCTGAAAGACAGCTGGAGCGTTAGCGAGGCCGAAAGGAAGAACCCGGTATTCAAAGTGCCCTAACGGAGTGTTAAACGCCGTCTTCCACTCGTCCCCCTCCCTGATGCGCACGAGATGGTAAGCGTTACGAAGGTCCAACTTAGTGAAAAACCTGGCTCCCTGCAGGATCTCGAAGGCTGAAGACATAAGAGGAAGCGGATAACGATTCTTAACTGTTATGTCATTCAGCCCTCGATAATCTATGCAGGGGCGCAGAGACCCGTCCTTCTTCTTGACACAAAAAACCCCGCTCCGGCGGGAGAGGAGGAGGGGACTATGGTACCGGCGTCAAGAGCTACAGACAAATAATCCTCGAGAGCCTTACGTTCGGGAGCCGACAGAGAGTATAGCCTACCCCGGGGGGGAGTGGTTCCCGGAAGGAGATCAATACTACAATCATACGACCGGTGTGGAGGAAGAGAGGTGGCCCTGGACCGACTGAACACCGTGCGCAGATCGTGATATTCCTCCGGCACCCCTGTCAAATCACCAGGCTCCTCCTGTGAAGAAGAGACAGAGGAAACAGGAGGGATAGCAGACATTAAACATTTCACATGACAAGAGACGTTCCAGGAGAGGATAGAATTACTAGACCAATTAATGGAAGGATTATGACAAACTAGCCAGGGATGGCCCAAAACAACAGGTGTAAAAGGTGAACGAAAAATCAAAAAAGAAATGGTTTCGCTATGATTACCAGAAACAGTGAGGGTTAAAGGTAGCGTCTCACGCTGAATCCTGGGGAGAGGACTACCATCCAGGGCGAACAAGGCCGTGGACTCCCTTAACTGTCTGAGAGGAATGTCATGTTCCCGAGCCCAGGTCTCGTCCATAAAACAGCCCTCCGCCCCAGAGTCTATTAAGGCACTGCAGGAAGCTGACGAACCGGTCCAGCGTAGATGGACCGACAAGGTAGTACAGGATCTTGAAGGAGAGACAGGAGTAGTAGCGCTCACCAGTAGCCCTCCGCTTACTGATGAGCTCTGGCTTTTACTGGACATGAAGTGACAAAATGACCAGCAGAACCGCAATAGAGACAGAGGCGGTTGGTGATTCTCCGTTCCCTCTCCTTAGTCGAGATGCGGATACCTCCCAGCTGCATAGGCTCAGCTCCCGAGCCGGCAGAGGAAGATGGTAGTGATGCGGAGAGGGGGGCAACGGAGAACGCGAGCTCCTTTCCACGAGCTCGGTGACGAAGATCAACCCGTCGCTCCATGCGAATAGCGAGTTCAATCAGGGAATCCACGCTGGAAGGGACCTCCCGGGAGAGAATCTCATCCTTTACCTCTGCGCGGAGACCCTCCAGAAAACGAGCGAGCAAAGCCGGCTCGTTCCAGCCACTGGAGGCAGCAAGAGTGCGAAACTCAATAGAGTAGTCTGTTATGGATCGATTACCTTGACATAGGGAAGACAGGGCCCTGGAAGCCTCCTCCCCAAAAACAGATCGATCAAAAACCCGTATCATCTCCTCCTTAAAGTCCTGATACTGGTTAGTACACTCAGCCCTTGCCTCCCAGATTGCCGTGCCCCACTCACGAGCCCGTCCAATAAGGAGAGATATGACGTAGGCGACACGAGCAGTGCTCCTGGAGTAAGTGTTGGGCTGGAGAGAAAACACAATATCACACTGGGTGAGGAACGAGCGGCATTCAGTGGGCTCCCCAGAGTAACACGGCGGGTTATTGATTCTGGGCTCCGGAGATTCGAAAGCCCTGGAAGTGGCCGGTGGATCGAGGCGGAGATGGTGAACCTGTTCTGTGAGGTTGGAGACTTGGGTGGCCAGGGTCTCAACGGCATGTCGAGCAGCAGACAATTCCTGCTCGTGTCTGCCTAGCATCGCTCCCTGGATCTCGACGGCTGAGTGGAGAGGATCCGAAGTCGCTGGGTCCATTCTTGGTCGGATTCTTCTGTTACGGTGAGTGAATGAGGACCCAAAAGCGAACTAACTTAAACAGAGCTTCTTTAATAACCAAACATAGGTAGGCTCAGATAGACCGGCAGATTCCGACAGGACAGGACAAGGTTACAGCAAACATGACGATAGTCTGGCTCAGGCATGAAACACAACAAACAAGAATCCGACAAGGACAGGAACAAAAACAGAGAGAGATATAGGGGACTAATCAGAGGGAAAAGGGGAACAGGTGGGAGAAGGGGTGACGAGGTAGTCAAGAGGAGACAAGGAACAGCTGGGGGAAAGCGGGGGAGAAAAGGTAACCTAATACGACCAGCAGAGGGAGACAGGGTGAAAGGAAAGGACAGAAAGACACAACATGACAATACATGACAGTAGTGAAGTAAAAGTATAAAGTTATCAAAAATGTAAAAAGTATACCTAAAAAAAAAAGTAAAAATACTTGAAAGTACTACTTATGTTATTTTACATCACTAGTTTTATATTCCTTGCACTTCTAGAGGCCTAAACAAAGGCTTTCAAATTGGTCATGATTACAGGACATAACAGATAAAGTGGACATGGGTAAATATTCAACCATTAAAAAGTTTAACATTTACTACCACCCTGATCTCTTCCATACATTCAGTTTTCAATTGCTTAGACACAATTCATGGAACTCACCATTTTCAAATCTTCACACAATTTTAACACACCCAACGGTACAAACATCTAACTTCTGGGTCCCAATTCAAACGTTGCCCTCAGACAACACACAAGCTGTCAAAAACAGACTGTTTGTTACGCAATGGAGGGATTAAGTCAAAACACTGCTACCAAAGTGTTTAGAATAGGTTTTCAGAGAAATAATTTGGAAAAAAATCACAGCACTGACGATCCAGATAACCCATTCAGGAACACCCTGGCAAGAAAAATTCAAAACAGTACTGTAATAAATTCCTCTTACATTATTGGATAAGGGAATATACAGTGCCTTGCGAAAGTATTCGGCCCCCTTGAACTTTGCAACCTTTTGCCACATTTCAGGCTTCAAACATAAAGATATAAAACTGTATTTTTTTGTGAAGAATCAACAACAAGTGGGACACAATCATGAAGTGGAACGACATTTATTGGATATTTCAAACTTTTTTAACAAATCAAAAATTGAAAAATTGGGCGTGCAAAATTATTCAGCCCCCTTAAGTTAATACTTTGTAGCGCCACCTTTTGCTGCAATTACAGCTGTAAGTCGCTTGGGGTATGTCTCTATCAGTTTTGCACATCGAGAGACTGACATTTTTTCCCCATTCCTCCTTGCAAAACAGCTCGAGCTCAGTGAGGTTGGATGGAGAGCATTTGTGAACAGCAGTTTTCAGTTCTTTCCACAGATTCTCGATTGGATTCAGGTCTGGACTTTGACTTGGCCATTCTAACACCTGGATATGTTTATTTTTGAACCATTCCATTGTAGATTTAGCTTTATGTTTTGGATCATTGTCTTGTTGGAAGACAAATCTCCGTCCCAGTCTCAGGTCTTTTGCAGACTCCATCAGGTTTTCTTCCAGAATTGTCCTGTATTTGGCTCCATCCATCTTCCCATCAATTTTAACCATCTTCCCTGTCCCTGCTGAAGAAAAGCAGGCCCAAACCATGATGCGGCCACCACCATGTTTGACAGTGGGGATGGTGTGTTCAGCTGTTGTGCTTTTACGCCAAACATAACGTTTTGCATTGTTGCCAAAAAGTTCAATTTTGGTTTCATCTGACCAGAGCACCTTCTTCCACATGTTTGGTGTGTCTCCCAGGTGGCTTGTGGCAAACTTTAAACAACACCTTTTATGGATATCTTTAAGAAATGGCTTTCTTTCCACTCTTCCATAAAGGCCAGATTTGTGCAATATACGACTGATTGTTGTCCTATGGACAGAGTCTCCCACCTCAGCTGTAGATCTCTGCAGTTCATCCAGAGTGATCATGGGCCTCTTGGCTGCATCTCTGATCAGTCTTCTCCTTGTATGAGCTGAAAGTTTAGAGGGACGGCCAGGTCTTGGTAGATTTGCAGTGGTCTGATACTCCTTCCATTTCAATATTATCGCTTGCACAGTGCTCCTTGGGATGTTTAAAGCTTGGGAAATCTTTTTGTATCCAAATCCGGCTTTAAACTTCTTCACAACAGTATCTCGGACCTGCCTGGTGTGTTCATTGTTCTTCATGATGCTCTCTGCGCTTTTAACGGACCTCAGAGACTATCACAGTGCAGGTGCATTTATACGGAGACTTGATTACACACAGGTGGATTGTATTTATCATCAGTCATTTAGGTCAACATTGGATCATTCAGAGATCCTCACTGAACTTCTGGAGAGAGTTTGCTGCACTGAAAGTAAAGGAGCTGAATAATTTTGCACGCCCAATTTTTCAGTTTTTGATTTGTTAAAAAAAGTTTGAAATATCCAATAAATGTCGTTCCACTTCATGATTGTGTCCCACTTGTTGTTGATTCTTCACAAAAAAATACAATTTTATATCTTTGTTTGAAGCCTGAAATGTGGCAAAAGGTCGCAAAGTTCAAGGGGGCCGAATACTTTCGCAAGGCACTGTATATATGCTGTTTTGGTCAAAAACCTGACATTTGAAATGTCACACTGACAAAACACGCAAGAAAGAGTCCATGCACAGTAAAATACCCATTTCCAAAAGCTTTATTTCCAAATGCAACAAATGTACAGGTTACTCAGCATCAGTGTTCTCATCATCAATGTCACACATTATGTTTGCTCTTACCAGGCAGTGTGGGAAAAAGGCCGTTGTATGCCTTAGAAAACCCTGGCTAGACACCACAGGCACATCACCTCAGGCATCCACCATTGCCTCCAGGAGGTTTTGCTGTGCGTAGAGGTTGCAGTCATACACTCTCCACTGCCATGTTGAGAAAAATTCCTCAATTGGATTCAGAAATGGGGAATATGCTGGCAAAAAAAAGAACGGAGAACCTGGGTTGGTCATTGAACCAGGCACGAACCAGAACAGCCCGATGGAAACTCACATTATCCCAAATGAAAACATATTGGGCTTGCTCTGGTTGCCTTCCTGCTGAAGAATGTTATTGTGCAGCTGATCTAGAAATGGAAGGAGTTGTGCCGTGTTGTATGGACCCACTTTGACATGGCGGTGGAGGACGCCACGATTGCTGATGGCTGCACATAGGGTGACGTTGCCGCCCCTCTGACCAGGAACTTGTATGATGGCACGGTGACCAATGATGTTGTGCCCCCTTTTGTTCGGTTGAACCCTGCCTAGTCGATGAAAACGTACTACTGTGGGTCAGCCATGGCATCCATCTCAAAGATACTCTACAGAAGTACAAAAAATAAAATTAAAACACATTTTACTGTACTACAAATACAGTACTGTAGTGTACTACTGTACTGGTATGAAAGATTGTGTACTGCAACACATTACTATACAGTACTGTATTGATATGCTGGAGAGATGGGCCATACTCTAAAAATTATGCACAGTATAGCAATTACCTGCACATATTGGAATCGTTGCTCCTTATCTCTGAATTCCTTTCAAAAGGCACACGGTACAGCTGCCTTGTCCTTATGTGGTTCTTCTGAACGATCCGGTCAATTGTGGAAATGCTGATGCTGTCAAGTCCTTGAAGACTACCTGGTCTGCAACTATTTGGGTTTGAATTTCCCTCAAACGGATTGCATTATTGGCAATCGCCATATTCACCAGGGCAGTCTCCTACTCGGCTGTGAGAAGTCTCCGCCTACCTCCAATGGATGCCTCTCAGTTCTGCAAAAATGAAATTTGATCATTACTGACCTATGGTCATCCATTACTGTGGTAAAAACTACACTGAGAACAAAGTGGAGATCCAGTCCATATGCATTACAACATTACATGTATCACAGTAACAACAAGGCAAATGACCTGCTTTCCCTTCTGAAAGTACAGACAATGTATACAACCGTGTAACGGCTTAGGTTGGCTTGCGCTAGCTGTCCAGCTTCTCTAATAGTCCTCCCATGTATGAGCACATGATGAACTAGGGTGGCACGGATTTAATCTGAGATGACTTGTCTTTGTTGTTGTTGTTGTCATCCTCGACCTTGTCCTCTTCCTCTCTGTTGTCTTGCAACTTCGGCATTGTTAGGATCCATTCTTCCAAAGCACATGTAGATGCCTCTAGGCCCTATTTATTGATCCTGCAATTCTGATTGGTGAGTTAACAATTTTGAGGCCTAGTGTTTGCACCTGGAGAAAGGTGTGCTCTGAGTTTAGGTTGTGATGACTTGAGTTAATTATATTGAGAGCATGTGTTTGCTGAATGAATATATAGTGCAATTAATGATTTATTTGGCCACTTTTGTGTAAGGTTTTGCAGAAAGAGTTTTGAATATTGAAACGTGTGGAAACAGGTGAAATAGTGAAATAGTATTTATGGTTATGGAAATGTGTGTGTTTTTGGGAATGGCGTAAGGATATGGGTTTTTGTTCTACAGGAACCAGTTTTTGTGTTTAAGCAATCAAGAAAAACTGAAATAAATGTAGGTTATTGACACTTTTATACTATTACGTGGGGGAATTTAATTTCTGAAATTTCATGACACGGAAGTACTTTTTTAGTGTTGCTGACGAGACGCTGATCATGTGAAGAGTTTGGAAGTCAAATGCCCAATTGTGGTGCCACCAGACAGCAGAAAACAAGTAAGTTAACCTTTTATTTATTCTAATTTAAATGAGTTTGTAGTAGTTACGTGTTGAGTTAGATTACATACTGTGTACCCAGTCATTATTTCAAATAATTTTGGTGACTTCACAGCAATTGCTAGCTAGCCGAAACGTGGCTAGCTACCAGGCTCAGCTAAATAAAAAGCCACGTGGATTCATCCACGACTCATAGTCACGTCATGAGATTTGTAAACGAAAGAGGAATATAATAGGAAACTCCATTGGATTTGTCTTATCTCCCCATTTAGCGATTCTAGCGCAGCACAGAAATGCCCTTATCCAGATGGTGTGACACCGGCATTTCCAAATAGACCTGCTAACTTTGTTGTTTCTTTTAAGGTTGGTACCTCCAGCAGGCAGAGAGACAAGAACCATTCTTCCACCAGTTCAGGGACAAGCTACACTATTCATAATACTGTGTAATGCTCAATGTAATTGCAGTGCTGGTCTTTTTTAAACTGAATGTATTTGTATTGTTTAAAAAATGTACAAATAAAATGTATGCTTGAAACATGCCTTTAATGATTATTTGTTGTAGCTGTTTGTGATAATTCCTTTAGTATTAATACATTTGTTAACATCATTAAGCATTCAATGTGTTATGAATGACCAAAGGTGTCTGACTTTATATTAAGTACAGCGTCATATGTGACCCGTTTCAAGAAGCTAGGGGTATTTTGCACGTCATTACTTCACAGGAGAGGCATTTGATTTTTTTTTAATTATTATTATCAAAATGCATTTTTTAGGCAGAAGTGCCTTCTGGAGCATGTGAACTTTCATGTGCCTTAATAACAAACTTGTATGCCATCTGTAAATACGAATAAAATTGTTAGATTTACTAGCCTAGATGGTTTAGCCACAGAAAAAGACAGTGATGTTTTAAATGTATGTATTTGGGTCCTTGACTAGTAGTGTTCTGTACTATGTATTATGTCATGTTTCATGTGAACACCAGGAAGAGTAGCTGATGCTTTTACAGCGGCTAATGGGGATCCTGATAAATACCGAACCTTCCTGCTAGACATGATTGGCTAAGATAATGGGTGGGCTGGACATGCCGAGAGATGAGTTCCGATTGGTCTACCATTTAGCAGGCTTCTGTCTATAACATGAGCTGCTCAGTATGTGTAGATAATCTTTGCTACCACAGCTTTTTTGAAAGATATAACGTTAGCCAAGGAGATATGCAAAAGTGTTGCTACTGCTCTCAACAACATTGCTGCTCAGAATTTAGCAGGCACTATCAAGAAAGATCAGTCGGGGGAAAATGACTTCTTTCTGCACACGGTCAATGTGAACCTGGCCAAACAATCTGTAGCTAGCTACAGATCAAATAGAAAAGACACTGCCGTGAAGCTTTCATCCATGTATACGGGTAAGAGTCTAGCTACATTTTCAGATATTATACATATCTAATTTAGTCAATGTAATTTTCATTGCAAGTTAAAGCATACTGTTCACTAGCTAGCCAACGTTAGCTTGCTGGCTCGCTAGCTAATGTTACGTGTATGATCTGTGTAGTAGTATTATTCATACCTCAGAAATCCATTTGCATTGCTAGGAAAAGCCAAATATTTTTTTATTTGTACCTTTTATTTAACTAGGCAAGTCCGTTAAGAACAAATTCTTATTTACAATGACGGCCTACCCCGGCCAAAACCCTCCCCTAACCCGGACAATGCTGGGCCAAAATCTGCACCACCCTATGGGGCTCCCGATCACGGCCGGTTGTGATACAGCCCGGGATCAAACCCGGGTCTGTAATGACGCCTCTAGCACTGCGATGCCACTCGGTTAGCTAGTTAGCGAACATTGAACCTAGTTGGTTGGCTTTAGCTATCTTCAGATTCATACTCCAGCATTTTATGCACAGTGGCTAGCTATGACAATCCATTTGTATTCTAGCTATGGATTGGGGTTAGTGTTAATTGATTAGCTAGCTACATGTCAAAACAAAAGACTCCATTTCACAAGAGAATGATTACATGACCCATCAAGTTAGCCAGGTGTGGCTGGGGGTGATTACGACCATCTATTGAATTTCATGAACATGTGTACATGTCTAGACAATAGTGACCCACCCACTTAGCTAGATGTGGCTGGGGGGTGGTTATGGCATTTGGGTAAGGGTAAGCATCATGTCTGGGTAAGCATCATCTAATAATTATAAAACATGAATAAAATATTACTATCTGGACACTTTCAAAGTCGGATTAGGATTTAAGCCAAAGACTAGATAAAGTGTATTTTTATCTAGAGTTTTTCCTTATTGTAGGCTACTACTTTCACCACTTTTTTGTCTTGGAATCGTTGGTTGTTTACTACACTATCTTACTCACTCTGTTCAGGACATAGCCTAACATGTGAATTCTTAAAGAGATGGGTGGGGCTAAGGCTTAAGAGGGTGTGAACGATTTTGAATAGGTGTAGACAAAGAGACCTCCAGTAGGTGTACCAAAAGATTCAAGGGCCATTTTCTCAAAAGTGGAGTTACAAGTTCATCAACTTTCAAAGCAGAATTACTTTCCCATTGTTCCTTAACTGCAGTGTATGTTATACAATTTTGTTGCTGAGTCTCTACTTTTATCCAATGTAAAAAAAAACAAATTTTGCTACACAAGACCAAATCGAGGTGGTGGGTCACATATGATAAAATACATTTATGTATGTGTTATAAATGACCAAAGGGGTCTGACTATAAAATTGGGAGAAAAAAAGGGGCAAAAAAACACAGCATTTTTTATTTATTTAACAAAAATAAATAAATAAACAATAAATAAATAGGTTATCAACGTTCTGCTGATTTATATTCTCTTATGATCCACAGGTTACTGTAGGGTGTGAGAGGTATTTAAATGCTTGATGGACCTACAAAGCTTGTGTGTGTGTGTGTGCGTCAGAAACAAGATGATTTAGAGTAGTCCAACCTGAGACTACTGCACCAGGTATTCCTCTTCTGTTCCCATGCTTGAGACCGGGGCTTGATAACAACCTGTTACAATGGTGGCTGATCTTTCAGTGGGGGAGTGGGTGAATGTGTCAAAGACCTGATGGGCCCAACACCGCACGGTATGGCTCGTTTTTAACTTGGTTCCAGAAGAAAGCCACTTTCAATTTCTTTAGGTTGGCCTTTCAGCAAGGTACGTGTTTCTTGTTGTAATGTCGTCCCCAGGCTATTGCACACACAGCACATATAAGCCTGGGATATCAACCATTCAAAGTTGGCCTTAGTGGGAGTGAACATAGAACTCTATAGGAGTGACCTTACCGAGTAAAGTATGTGTCATCGTCACTAGTTAACAGAGTGAAAAAGTCATAATTATGGCTAAAACCTTTCAATTTCCACAATGTATCTTCTTAAAATTGGATTTTAAACCTAACCCTAACTAATGAAGGCCAAGTTTGATACGTTGTCTAGGAACGAGATTAGGTGTAATGTGACTAACATGACTTCACTTTAGAGCGCATTCCAATCCTTCAACCCAACATGTCATCCTTTATAAAGTGCATGTTTAAATCATATTCGACATAGTGGGTTATGTCACATTTGACATTGGTGATTATGTCACACAATTATGCCACATTTATGAACCCTTTATAAAGCATGAAATATGGTTATAGATACTTTAACACATTTACGTAGTGCTTATGAAGGTATTATGAAGGCTTTATAAACTGAATGTAATTTAAAGCTGGACTGGAATATGTTTTATAACAGGGCCATTGACCACAATCTGGCCTGGTCTCAAGGTCTGTGGACCATTGGATGAACAAAATATCTTATCAATAGTCTAATATATAATTTAGGTTATTTATCTGAGAATGGCCTCCCGAGTGGCGCAGAGGTCGAAGGCATTGCATCGCAGTGCACGAGGCATCACTACAAACCCGGGTTCAATCCCAGGCTGTGTCACAGCTGGCCGTGACCGGGAGACCCATGAGGCGGCGCTCTATTTGCCCAGCGTCGTCCGGGTTAGGGGTGGGTTTGGCCGGCCAGGATTTCCTTGTTAGAACAGAAGTGTGGTTTTGTCCACCTGATTTACAAGTCATTGTAGTGCTCTTACGCAACATAAATCAGGAATTATGTTTTAGCTAAATTTCAACTTTTAGGTGTTCTTGTATCAAATCAGGAGTCAGAAGGGCTAGTGGAGAAGGAGTCTAATTTATTATAAACAATTTGTTTCCTTGTTTCCTCACCTCCTCTCCTCGCTTTCCTCTGATGTTTTCAAAAGGAGAGAGGATGGGAGGAGAGGACGTGGGGAGTCGAGGAAATCCTCTAGCAGGTCATTTCTATGTCCAAGTATAAGATGCATTGCTGACGTAAAGGTGCAACACCTTTGTGTTACTAAGTGAGTCTGTATTATAGGACTGACTGTTTTGGAGATCAGTTTTACAGCTTGTTTATCTTTAATCAGGTGGCTTGAAAGATGTAGCTGGGAGATGGTCCTCATTGCCATTCAATTAGAGAGTCAAATTTGAGAAGGAGGCTAGGAAAGTCAGGGAAGCAGGTGAAGGTAACAGTGAAATGAAGCAGATGTGGGCTTAGCACCATAGCACCACTGCTGCTTCAGGCAGCTGAAGCAGCAGGTTATCGCTGTAACATCAATGCAATGGACATAATAATGCGTATTCAGTCACCAACCATAGAAGTAAGCATGATGAAAGTGAATAGTCAGGGAATACACACGCTTACAGTCATCTTGTTTTTATAGGCATTTTAGCAGGGATTTGTGCACATTAACATCTTGCAGTGTTAATTCTTCGATTAATACAACCCAATGGTTTTGTGTTATTAATATAGGTGTGAAAGCTGGAAAAGGAGGGAGTGGAGGTCATTGTTATGGTCCATAAGACAAATGACAGGGTAGTGAAGTAGTCTTCATTACAGAAGGCGATAATTACATGAAGGGGCATGGCGATGCAATGAGTGAATTTGTCGACCATTTAAAAGGTAAGGAAAATACATACAATTATATTTTATTTAATATGTACCTGAATTAACGTAATTGAAAAATGTATTGTTATGTGGTTTATTTTTTTTAGACAACAGCTAAAGGCAGAAGGAAAAGCTCCACCAGGAAAACAAATAACCTGATGAGAGAGCTTCAAGACCTCTTCAACAAGAACTACAGTATGTTTAAATATGCCTCCTGATGTAATGTGTTTTGAAAAACAGTAATAAAATAGAATTTGATATATATTTATGACCATAACAAACTCTCATAGTTTGACATAGTCCATGTGAACATTAAATTACATTTTTTTTTAAGAAGTGAAAATTCCGAATGTGTGTTTTGGTTAATCTGGTCATGGACCTATGTTTAGAGAAAATGAAACACTTTCATAAAATGTACTATAAAATATGTTTGTTGTGATGGGGAGAATTTAATGTCCATATGGCACTTGTAGTAAATATTGAAAGTACCAAATAAGGATGTTATGTCCGTTTGCAATGTATGATTATAGGAAGTCAGGTTCCAAATCCAAAAGTCAGAGAACCATGCCCAAATGGCATATATAACATCCAAATGGTACATGTAAGTATTGAAAGTGCCAAATCAGGATGTTATGTCCATTTGCCACATATGATCACAGTAAGTCAGGTTCCAAAAGCCAAAATCAGCATACCATGTCCAAATGGCCTATATAACATCCAAATGGCACATGTAAATATTGAAAGTACCAAATCAGGATGTTATGCCCGTTTGAAACATATGATTATAGGAAGTCAGGTTCCAAATCCAAAAGTCAGAGAACCATGCCCAAATGGCCTATATAACGTCCAAATGGCACATGTAAATATTGAAAGTACCAAATCAGGATGTTATGCCCATTTGAAACATATGATCATAGGAAGTCAGGTACTAAAAGTAAAAAGTAAATTAACCATGTCCATGTCCTACTGTAGGGGCAGTGCTCAGTGACATAATTTCCTGAAAAAGGAGGTAAAAATATACAATATAGGTTCACAATATCAACACTTAGTATATCAAAATATATATAACCATACATGAGGAATGTAATATATTTACAGTGATATATACACTGAGTGTACAAACTATTAAGAACACCTTCCTAAGTTTGAGTCCCTTTTGCCCTCAGAACAGCCTCATTTTATTGGGTCATGGGCTCTACAATGTTTCAAAAGCATTCCAGAGGGATGCTGGCCCATGTTGACTCCAATGCTTCCCACAGTTGTGTCAAGTTGGCTGGATGTCCTTTGGGTGGTGGACCATTCTTGATACACACAGGAAACTGTTGACCGTGAAAAACCCAGCAGCGTTGCAGTTCTTGACACAAACCGGTGCACCTGACACCTACTACCATACCTCATTCAAAAGCACTTCTGAATGATCCCTCTGAATGTCACACATTCACAATCCATGTCTCAAGGCTTAAAACTTCTTCTTTAACCTGTCTCTTAGTATGTATAAACTTAGTATATTCTTGTTCTGAGAAATGATGGCTATTCCATGTGAGAAGTTGCCAAGAAACTGAAGATCTCGTCGCACTGCTTTGCTTTATCTTGGCCAGGTCGCAGTTGTAAATGAGAACTTGTTCTCAACTGGCCTACCGGGTTAAATAAAGGTGAAATAATTAAATTTTAAATATCTCCATAAATCTCTGCCCTTGGTGTAATGAACACAAGGGGAGACAGAGAGCTGGTTTCAAGTGCAGGGAGCAGCAGATGTTTACTGCAAAGGACAACAGGAGGCAGGTTTCTGGGTCAGGCAGAAGGTCATACACAGGGGGTCCAAAAGGGCACAGTACAGGCAGGGAAAAGGCTAGTAACGTTGTCCAGGAGATCAGGCAATAAGTAGATAACAGGAAATCCGATAGGCTAAAGTACAGGCAGGGAATAGGCAAAAGGCGTAGTTAGTGAGGCAGGCAAAAACTATCCTACACAGGAGGAGAAAAACAGAGCTCAGAAAGACGTGTGTCACAAAACAAAAAATACCGCACAGTGATGGGATGCAAATAACTGAACTAAATAGTGTGTGATAATGACATACAGGTGATTAGAATTCAGGTGATTGGGATCTGGAGAGTGAGCTGCGTTCAGGGGATCTACGTGTTTGAGGGTGTGAGTTGGAAGCAGACGTTACACTTGGTAGATAGTAAAAGAACAGGATGGACTGAAGACCTGTGGTCACTCAGAGGCTCTATGTCTTATACCGTGTGACCAAGTTACTCAGAAGCAAAGATGATTGGGAACAATACAGGTATATTCTGTTCCTTAATTTATCTCTATCTCATGTACTTGGCTACACACCTAGACCAATTATGGGGAGTGAATGTGGAAGAGGGGAACCAACCTTCCTCAGAAGCACAGCATTGGTAGGATAGATATGTCTTACTATTGTTAAGCATATAATTGCCAACCATTAATATATAAATAGTTGGCAATTACAATATTAATTTGAATGTTTACATATCTTGCATAACTCATCTCATATGTATATACTGTATAACATTATTGCATCTTGCCTATGCTGCTCTGTCATTGCTCATCCATATATTTATATATTCTTATTCCATTTCTTTACTTAGATTTGTGTTTATTTGGTAGTTGTTGTGGAGTTGTTCGATTACTTGTTAGATATTGCTGCACTGTCGGAACTAGACTGTCTAAAACCAGCCACCCGGAGAGCTGATGAAAATGTGGGTTTGCACAACCAATGAATTTCTCCTCAAACTGTCAGAAATCGTCTCAGGGAAGCTCATCTGCGTGCTCGCCGACCTCACCAGGGTCTTGACCTGACTGCAGTTCGATTTCAGTGGGCAAATGCTCACCTTTGATTGCCACTGGCATGCTGGAGAAGTGTGCTCTTCACGGATGAATCCCAGTTTCAACTGTGCTAGGCAGATGGCTAACTGCGTGTTGTGATAGAAAATTTACATTTACCTGATTTGTTGGATATTTGACGATAATACACTTAACTAAACAGTGAGACATTTCTGTTCTATTAAATGTCTGCCTAAAAACCGACAGCTGGCATTCCATAGATAAGATGTGGTGTGTGTCACCGAGATGGCCTGGAGGAACAGAACAAAGGCCTCAGTATTCCTAATTATCCTGCCATCTGGGAGACAACACCAGAGGCAGATGACCACAGGATGAACCCAAAGTGGCTTATGGTGCCCCCCAATCTATATGGGAGGGGTTGAACCAGCCATGACTGAGCATTCTTGGTATCAGCTATATAAGGAACAGCATGGTCTGTAAAGGGTAGGCTCTCGGACCATTCTAATTATTGCAATAATTAATCAATATTAAATAAAGATGATTGCTTGAAGAAATGACAGTCTCTCTCTACTGAAATTTCCACGACAGTGTATGGTATCATGTTGGCGAGCGGTTTGGTGATGTCAACGTTGTGAACAGAGTGCCCCAAAATGGCGGCAGGGTTATGGTATGGACAGGCATAAGCTATGCACAATGAACACAATTGCAATTTATTGATAGCGATTTAAATGCACAGAGATATCGTGATGAGATCCCGAAGCCCATTGTTGTACCATTCATCCGCCACCATCACCTCATTTCAGGATTATAATGCACTGTCCCCCATGTCGCAAGGATCTGTACACAATTCCTGGAAGCTGAAAATGACCCAGTTCTTCCAAGGCCTGCATACTCACCAGACATGTCACCCATTGAGCATGTTTGGGCAAAATGAGCAACTAGGGGTCAGGAATATAATGTGAATGGTGGTCTACATATCACATTTTCAGAGTTGTATTCATTAGTGCGCACTGTGGCAAAACTTTTAAAACAGAAAACATGAGTTTGTTGTTGGACAAGTTTAAGGTAGCCACTCCCTGTTTCAGTCAGTTTTCTTCTGTGCAGTGTCTAATAAGTACAACCCATTTGCACACGCAATGAATGAATGAGCACACATTGGAATATTCAACAAGGATTATTTTCCAAATTAAATGTAAATACCATATCCCTTAACAATATATATTTTAAATGTCCAATGCAGCCTTGTTTTATATCAATATTAAATCATCTCCGAGTAACAACTAAAGATGCAATATGCAGAAATCGCTACGTAATTTCCTGGCTGCTAAAATTGGAATAGTTCCGACTAATTTTAGTTTGTGACAAAACAAGCAAGTATAGTGTTGAGAATTCTTGTACCATCTAAACTTTCCATAACCAAAAAAAGCTGTTTGAAGCTGGTGTGCAAAACCAGAAGTAAAAGTAAAACAAGACTTAAGAACAGGAAGCATATAAAGAGCACACATAGACCAGCTTTACTGCTTCTTAGAAATCTGTCATTTTCATTGAAAGCAAGTCTAACTCACATCTTTATTTAAATTTGGTCGGGTTGCCCAAAAATTTTAATATTGCTGCTTTTAATTGCCTTACTGTAATTGTTTTCATTGTTTTGGTCACCATAAGGAAACTAACCAGCAAAGAAAAATTGGCACTTGCAACGTCCATTGGATTCCAAGAGTGTTTTCTCATGAAAAAAAATGTGCAAGCACCTCAATCCATGATGAACCAACATAGATATTGGGAACAAACATTTGGCTGAATAGGGGCAAAATTGTGATTTCCAGTCGAAAGCGATGCAGCTATTCATTCCTTTCACGTCTCATGTTTTAAAAAAGCAGGAAGTCTCTGTGAATCCATACAACCACTCAAGTCCCCATTGACACGTTGGATAGTTCACAGTCCCTCCCTTCAAAACTTTCACACCAGAAAACCCAGAATTGCTTCCTCTTAAAGCAGAGACATGTTCACTGGTGGTGGGGACAGTTGGTAGGGGAGTTGTTGACCTTCCCACACGTTAACAGAGAAACAATGACTCCATTGACTTGGCTGTATCCCGCCTCACAGCCAGAGCAGTTAAAGGTCCGAGGCAGCCGTTTTTTAATCCCAATATTAAATAATTTCTGGGTAACAAGTACCTTACTGTGATTGTTTTAAATTAAAATGGTTAAAAAAAAGAAACCAAAAATAGCTTCTTAATTATCAAAGAGCAATTTCTCAAGCAAGACTTTTGCTGGGACTGTCTGGGAGTGGTCTGAGTGGGGAGGGGGAAACTAGCTGTTAAGAGAAACACTTTCTTATTGGTCTATTAACTCATTGCCGGGTGCTTTCACCAGGCAGACCAAAACACCATCGCACTGAAACAGAATTTAATTTCAGGCAGACTTTTTAAACAGCTCTTACACTAAAAAGGGCATTATCATAACTTTCACAATATTATTCCAACGTCATAGTGTGGAAATATATAATAAACGGAAAATCACATTTTTGAAGATCCATTTAGCTTTATTTTTACTATTTTCTACATTGTAGAATACTAGTGAAGACATCAAAATGATTAAATAACACATATGGAATCATGTAGTAACCAATAAAGGAGGGGGTGTGATGGTGTGGGGGTGCTTTGCTGGTGACACTGTCGGTGATTCATTTAGAATTCAAGGCACACTTAACCAACATGGCTACCACAGCATTCTGCAGCGATAGGCCATCCCATCTGTTTTGCGCTTAGTGGGACTATCATTTGTTTTTCAACAGGACAATGACCCAACACACCTCCAGGCTGTGTAAGCTCTATTTGACCAGGAAGGACCTGGCCTCCACAATCACCCGACATCAACCCAATTGAGATGGCAGAGTGAAGGAAAAGCAGCCAACAAGTGCGCAGCATATATGTGGGAACTCCCTCAAGATTGTTGGAAAAGCATTCCAGGTGAAGCTGGTTGAGAGAATGCCAAGAGTGTGCAAAGCTGTCATCAAGGGAAAGAGTGGCTATCTAAAATATATTTGGATTGTTTAACACTTTTTTGGTTACTACATGATTCCATGTATGTTATTTCATAGTTTTGATGTCTTCACTATTATTCTACAATGTAGAAAATAGTAAAATCTTTGAAAAACCCTTGAATGAGTAGGTGTGTCCACACTTTTGACTGGTACTGTATATCATTGCATGGTTTCCCCATTACTCCCAATGGTGTTGGTTAGCAGTGACGAAAGTTAGCTGAAGTTAGTACTGGCTGTTTTAAGAAATCCGAACCGAGGATTACAGTTTCCCTTGGGAGTAAGAAACAATATAGCTGCAATGTCTAAAATACCGAACCTATCCTTTAAGTAATTATTTTAGGCATTGTTATAGATCAATTGATACGAACTTCTGACTTAAATCTAAAAGCTTGGTTAGTAAAGTGTAATTCTTAGATTCTGTTATTCCATGTTTTCCCACAATATTTATTTATTCTGTTTAAGAATGCATTTCACACAGACACAAAATATTGAAGGATTTTTTTCCCATGTATTAAGGCACACGTAGTGTATATAACCAATCATTACATTAAAAAAATACACATTTTCTTCATAAAATATTTTCTTACATATGGACTCCTCTCTGCACTGTCGCCAGCATAGCTGCATGGTTAGTACACATACAACCATATTTCGTACAAAAAGCTTTTGTTTTCTTCCTTGCAAGTATTGTGCATGTTTACGTCATGTTTCTTTGGCTCACTGATAGGTAGAAAACATCCCAATCGGACAAACCCTCAATGTACAATACCAGTCAAAAGTTTGGACACATCAACTCATTCAAGGGTTTTTAGTTATTTTTACTATTTCTACACTGTAGAATGATAATGAAGACATCAAATCTATGAAATAACACATATGGAATCATGTAGTAACCAAAAAAGTGTTAAACAAAATCAAAATATATTTTATATTTGAGATTCTTCAAAGTAGTCACCCTTTGAACACGCTTGGCATTCTCTCAACAAGCTTCATGAGGTTGTCACCTGGAATGAATTTCAATTAATTGGTGTGCCTTGTTAAAAGTTAATTTGTGGAATTTCTTTCCTTCTTAATGTGTTTGAGCCAATCAGTTGTGCTGTGACAAGGTCGGGTGGTATACAGAAGATAGCCCTGTTTGGTAAAAGACCAAGTCCATATTATGGCAAGAACAGAGCAAGTAAGCAAAAAGAAAAGACAGTACATCATTACTTTAAGACATGAAGGTCAGTCAATTCAGAAAATGTCAAGAACTTTGAGGCGCTATGATGAAACTGGCTCTCATGAGGACCGCCACAGGACAGGAAGACCCAGAGTTACATCTGCTGCAGAGGATAAGCTCATTGGAGTTAACTGCACCCCAGATTGCAGCCCAAATAAATGCTTCACAGAGTTCAAGTAACAGACACATCTCGACATCAACTGTTCAGAGGAGACGGCGTGAATCAGGCCTTCGTGGTCAAATTGCTGCAAAGAAACCACTACTAAAGGACACCAATAAGAAGACAAGACTTGCTTGGGCCAAGAAACATGAGCAATGGACATTAGACTGGTGGAACTCTGACCTTTGGTCTGATGAGTCCAAATCTGAGATTTTTGGTTCCAACTGTCATGTCTTTGTGAGACGCAGAGCAGGTGAACGGATGATCTCTGCATGTGTGGTTCCCACCGTGAAGCATGGAGAAGGTGTGGTGGTGCTATCCTGGTGACACCAGGTGATTTATTTAGAATTTAATGCACACTTAACCAGCATGGCTACCACAGCATTCTGCAATGATATGGCCATCCCATCTGTTTTGCGCTTAGTGGGACTATCATTTGTTTTTCAACAGGACAATGACCCAACACACCTCCAGGCTCTGTAATGGCTATTTGACCAAGGAGAGCGATGGAGTGCTAAATCAGATGACCTGGCCTCCACAATCACCCGACCTCAACCCAATTGAGATGCGTTGGGATTAGTCGGACTGCAGAGTGAAGGTAAAGCAGCCAACAAGTGCTCAGCATTTGTTGGAACTCCTTCAAGACTGTTGGAAAAGCATTCCAGGTGAAGCTGGTTGAGCGTGTGCAAAGCTGTCATAAGGCAAAGGGTGGCTACTTTGAAGAATCTAAAATATATTTGGATTTGTTTAACACTTTTTTGGTTACGACATAATTCCATGTGTGTTATTTCATAGTTTCTCTCTCTTCACTTTTATTTTACAATGTAGAAAATTGTAAAAATAAAGTAAATTGAGTAGGTATGTCCAAACCTTTGACTGGTACTCTATATAAAAAAAAAAATCCATCCTCACATTAATTTGTTTTAAGGGAAGACTTGGGGAGGGTAGAGGCTGTTGAACTTGTGTGTTTTTTAGATCAACTACATTGCAGTTAGCAACTGCAGGCGGACTTATCCACAAATCATAGTGAGTAACCATTTAGGATGCAAGTTGATTTGTAGATCAGTCAGTCTGCAGTCTCCGACAGCAATGTAGTCGATCTCAAACACGCACACACAGATACAGTGTCAGAGGCAGAACTGCATGTATGGGGAGGGAAACCCCAGTCCTGAAGGGTCAGCTTGGATTGCTTACGCCTCTGTGATTAACTTAGTTGCTGATTGGCTGATGAGCCCACTGATTAAGGCTTCCCAAGCCTAAATTAATCGATGTGGATGGGAGTAAGAATCTCTTGAGAACTGGAGTTGTGTGGTTGCTCCTCCAGGTTTAGTGTTTTTTTTTCCCTTGTCTGAAATCTCTGGCGTTGTAAAATAGCACTAAACTCTTTAAGAGACCCCAGATTTCTCATATCGTCACCGGAAAACCTTGTATCTCCAAAAAGTGAACTTTTCAGGAATTGAACAAAAAAAATGTTTATTATAGTTCTGGAACCTCAAGGTATTTTGAATGACTTTGATTGGTCCTAGAGTCATGAAACTTTTACAGCACGTGGAAGGGAATGACTGTCAATATACTGTATGTAAAAAAAAAAACGATATGAGATCTGTCAATGGCTCATCAGAAACGGCTGACAAAGCTTGTCTAAATTCTACAAGTAACAAAACTGCTGGTTGTATGAAAAGCTATTGGCCGTAACTTCGGAGTTGTATAATCAATATCTATCAAATTTGTTAAGACATCCCAAATGCTTCAGAAACAAAAGCAACACATTTATAAGTGGCTAAAATTGTAAGCTTACCCATACGAGGACAACAAGATTCCAAAGCAAATGTGGCTAGTGCTGGTGCCAATACCTCGGGGAAGAACATTTTTTTTTTTAAATCGATGAATACTTTAACCATCCCCACCCGACACTGACACACATAACTCATTGTTTTGGTCACTATCAGGAAACTAACCAGCAACGATTAATTGGCACTTGTAAAGTACATTGGATTCCAAGAGTGTTTTCTCATAAAAACAAATGTGCAAGCACCTCAATCCATGATGAACCAATATAGATCTTGGGAACAAACATTTGGCTGAATTGGGGCAAAATGGTGATTTCCTGTCAAAAGCGTTTCAGTTATTCATTCCTTTCAGGTCACGTGTTTAAAAGTCTCTGAATCCATACAACCCCTCCGCCCCCCATTCAAAAATTTGGGATAGTTCCCAGCCCCTCCTCCATGCCAACTCCAAGGCGTTCACACCAGAAAACCCAGGATTTCTCCCTCTTTTCAAAGCAGAAGCATGTTCACTGGTGGTGGAGGGGACAGTTGGTAGGGGAGTTATTGATCTTCCCACACATCCATAAAGAAACAATGGCTCCATTGACTTGTCAGTATCCCCCTCACAGCCAGAGAAGTTAAAGGTCCAATGCAGCCATTTTTATCACAATATTAAATCATTTCTGGGTAACAATTTAGAACCTTACTGTGATTGTGTTTATTTTTGACCATTTTAATTGAAAACAAACAGATTCTTAGCAAAGAGCAATTTCTCAAACAAGAATTTAGCTAGGGCGGTCTGGGAGTGGTGAGTGGGGAGGGGAAAACTGAAAACTAGCTGTCATTGCTAGAATTTTGGAACTTGTTCTTGTTGGTCTATTAACTAATTTACTGCCTGGTAGTAGGCATGCAAAAACTCCATCCCACAACAGGATTAAATTTCAGGCTGTCTTTTCAAACAGCTCATATACTAAAAGGGCATTATCATAATTTTCACAATTTCACAGTATTATTCCAAACTCAGTGTGGAAATATGTATAAAACAGAGAGAAATCACATTTTTGACTGCACTGGGCCTTTAACATGTAAATCGCGGTTAAAAAATGCGGTCGATTATTAACTAGAAGTGTGGGCTTGTTGCCCAGAGGAATCTGAACTATGCATTGATTATCAAAAACAACAACAACAACAACAACGAGGGACACATTTCCCTCTTCAGAACCACACGCAAGAATATAAACATGTCTCATATGAATAAAAATACATTGGTTTCTTCCAACTTCAAGGGACAAACAAATTCTCAAAATATTCAACCGTAGTATTAGAACTCAATCTTCACTTTTCTTGGGCGCGTCCACGATGACAAAGTTTGGGACACAGTGGAAGAATAACACTGGACCCTATCTTGGAAACTTTGGGAGTTATGCAGTGCGTGTATTGCACATACTGCATTGTAAGCAACTGAAATGAAAACGCAAATAACCTTTTCAAATGAAAATTTGAAACTTTTGCCAATGTGGTTTTCCACTATTCAGCTGAAAACCTGGAATTCTTCGTACAGTAGTACCTTTCCCAGAAATGTCACTGGTATGTTGTAAAGAACTTATCAAGAACATTGCACAAAGTCCAAGCTTACACAAATCCCCTTGGTCTTCTATATGCCAATCTACCATTTTGAAAGCCACATTAATGAACACGTCTTCCCCGGCCACAATGGCGGTCTTCTAAATGCATAATGTATTTATTTTGTGGGGTACAGACGTCGGTCAGATGGTCAGCAAAGCCCTTCTCTTGGCCAAACAAAATGGCTTTGATTGTACCGAGCCCCATCAGGTCTTCGAGCTGCTCACCAGAATATTAAACTTCTTCCTCATAAGCATATAAATGGCTTACCGGTGGGGGGAAATGGTTGAAAAGACATCATATACAGGGCTTCCTTGCAAAAGAGACCTTGGTCTCAATGGGACTCCTTGCTAAAATAGGTTAAATACATTACAACCAGTTTTGCCAACAGGGTTGTTTTTGTCTGAAACCCCACACATTAGTGTGTTGTACATTTCCCCCCCCCCATAAAACCGGGAAGACGAGCAATGTCTTATATGTATGATTACAAGAAGGAAAGGATAAGGGAATCAGACACTCACATAATGATTCACACACAAATATGACAATATACCACACAAACATGAATGATAACGTTCAATAAAATAAATCTAAAAACTAAAATATTTCAAATTTTATATCCCTAGTCCAGTGTTACTTGGATTACTCTCCCATTTACCATGAGATTACTTAAAATATTTAGATATTGTGGTTCTGTCTGTCTTTTGCCTGCTAGTAGTACCATATAGTCAGGATTTGAGAACTGTTTATTTCCGGTGAGTGAATTTCCTCGGCCTTCAAAGTACTCCGTGTTGTTTCCGAGGCTGTGTTAAAAATGTTGACATTGAGTTGCTACCGTAGGGAGACAAGGAAGAAAGAAACCTTGGTGAGCGTTGAAACAAGTTCAGCACACACATGCTTATAATAACAACGTCCCTCTGATAATGCTACATTGTATTGGGTGGTGTTGTGTAACACCCCAGGTTTTTCAGGGGATACAAGCTGGACATCCTCTGGCTGGCAGCCCTGTGACTGCTACTCCAAACAGTACACCTCCATTCACGCAATCACACACTAGTTCCCACTCATGCGAACTTAATCTCAGACACTCAACGTGCATTCACTCTTAATGCATTTTCTCTCAAATGCATGCACACACACACAGTCCTCACATACCCCTGCATCCCACACACACACACAGTCCTCACATACCCCTGCATCCCACACACACACACTCGTTCCCATCTTCCATCCCTCCCACGCTCCTCCTTTTCTACAGCAGTAGCTACCCTATCCCCTGTCCGTAACCCAGGTTCATGCCTCCTCACATCACTTCCTGTCAGTCTCATCAGGTGTGCTCTCTCTGGCCACTCCAGGTGTCTGCTAGGCCCAGGTACTCTGGGTTCTCTGCCGTGGGCGTCACAAAGTCATTCACCTGCCTGGGAGGAGGGTTAGGCCCCCCATCCCTCTCCCCACCACCACCCCCTCCGGCCACAGCCTTAGCCACTAGGTCCAGGTAGTAGGGATTGTCGAAGGCAGGCGAGGTGGAGCCGGAGGTCATCATGGGGACCAGGTACTCCGGGTTCTCCACGCTATGTCCCGAGCTCAGGCCATTGGGGAGGTGCCGATGCCTCTCGGCTGCCCCCTTGCGGGGCAGGGTGCTGGGGCGCTCGACGGCCCCCGGCCGGAGGTCCTGCACCTCCTGGTTGATGTACTCTGGGGGAGGAGAATGAGGAGAGGAGAATAGTTCAGATATGTAGTTTCACATAGAGATATACAGGTTGAATTATATATTTTTTAAATGATAGTCTTTGAACATAAAGAAGTACAGGTGAAGGCACAGCCATATTACGTGAATAACAAATGAATAGGGACAACACTCAGACTGATTATGACTTGCACAGATGTTTTTCAGCACCACGTATAAGTAGATGAATGTGTGTATTCAGACCTGAGTTCAAATACAATTTGTTTTCCTTCAAATACTTGAGCATTTGCTTGAGCTTGCCTAGAGTACCAGATGCAAGGGGTAAGTTTACACTTATCCACTGCACTTATCCGCAGTGGTGAAAAAAGTACCCAATTGCCAAAATTGAGTAAAAATAAAGATACCTTAATAGAAAATGACTCAAGTAAAAGTCACCCAGTAAAATACTACTTGAGTAAAAGTCTTTGATTTTATATATGCTTATTTATATATACTTATTTGGCGCTGGCCCCCATGGGAAGTACGTTATTTTCTTTAGGAATGTAGGGGAGTAGAAGTTGTCAACAAAATATAAATAGTAAAGTACAGATACCCCAAAACTCTACTTAAGTAGTACTTTAAAGTATTTCTACTTAAGTACTTCACACCACTGCTAATCCATTGGTTCCTTTGGACCAGGCAAAACAGCACAGGTCTATTGTGTACTGTCTATGACCTAACTCACCTGGTAACGCGTGATTATGATTATACGCATTACCCCTACGGGGCAGCGAGTGATGATTAAGATGATTATAATGATGCATCGGTGACGGTCCATCCGTCTCCAGGTCGCTCTCTCCTCCATTGGGGAAGGTGGGGTCTTTGCAATAGCGCCCGGGGCTCGCTGGGGCGTCATCGGGACCCCCGTCCAGGAACACAGAGTCCGAGTGTCCCCCCGTAGAGAGGTGTGAGGTGGTGCGGGCCAGGAGGGAGGGGTAATGGGGGTTCCAGGGCCCGTTGGAGATGGCACTGGCCCCCATGGGCAGAGTGGGGTACTGGCTGCGCCCCAGGGTGCTCACCGAGGAGTACATGCTTCTCGGGCCGCCCGCCATGGAGGGCTCACTGTCCAATCCATGGTCCGTACTCTGAGGGGGTGGAAGAAGAGTTTGTGTGTGAGACAGAGAGAGCGAGAGAGAGAGAGAGAGTGAGTGTGTGTGTGTGTGTGTGAGAGAAAGTAGATCAAGGAAACTTACTATTAGGGGAAGAAGAGGCAAAAGGGGAGAGGGAAGGGGCAGGAGGAGGGGGAAAGATGGAGAAAGGAAGGAAATGAGGGAAGAACAGGAGAGGTCGCAAGTAGAGGCTAAGTGATCGTTCCAAAGACAGACAGGACAGAAGAAAAGGGTAAATGGGAGGAAAAGGCAGAGGAAATAATTCAGAGAGGACAAAGTGAGTTGAGTACTGACCCTGTGTGAGTGGTGTCGTGAGGGGCCGTTGGGGCCCGAGGTCTCCGCTTGGGGTCTGAAGAAGTTGGGCTGGGGCACCAGGTACTCCTCAGCATCCAGCAGGTCTCTGATTTCTGCTCCCTCCTCCTCCAGTAGCATCCTGAAGAACTGACTGTCAACCGGACTGGACAAACTCATCTTGTCATCATTCTGGCGAGAGAGAAGGGAGGGAGGGAGAAAGGAATGATTTAGGAAATTAAGTAAGCTGGTAAGCAAACAGATGGTGAGGGTTTGGCTACATGTATTTGAACAAACTCACATGCACACAGATTCCACTCATACTCATGTCACAGACTGGCAAACAATATCCACACATCAAGCATGTCTACAAGCACGCACACCACACCCAGTCACAGACGGCAACATACACAGAGACAACAACAGACACACACACCTGGATGACTACGTAGCGAGGTGGGTCTCGTGCCATGGCGCTGAACTCGGTCACCAGCTCCTTGAATTTAGGCCTGCTGTCTGGTTCAATCATCCAGCCTGAGTATCAAACGCAGACACAGGTCTGAACTATACTAATCAATGAAATACATTTCATTTGTGTTGAGCTTTTAAAAAAAGACTTGAATGGATGAGTCTTTTCCATTTATTTGGAGTATTGGCCTATGAGCTGTGTCAACAAACTTTGATTTTGGGATGAACCCCACCCCCCCATTTTGTTTGTATGGAAGAAACTCTACAGTTCCAGTGCCACTTACACTTGACCATGATCATGTAGACGTCAATGGTGCAGATAAGGGGCTGGGGGAGCCTCTCGCCCCCCTCCAGCAGCTCTGGGATGTCTCGTGCCGGGATCAGGTCATAGGGCTTGGCCCCAAAGGTCATCAGCTCCCAAACAGTCACCCCTAATGAGATCGAGAGATACAGTTGCAGATAGAGATGGTTCCAAATGCTCCATCCAACATTAAAAAACAGTATGGTGTACTATGGTATAAATGCTGTAGTGTTTTTGCAGACTTTACTGTAGTATTCACTTTAGTATTTTTGCTGACTGTTCTATACTGTAGTGTTTTTGCAGACTTTACTGTAGTATTCACTTTAGTATTTTTGCTGACTGTTCTATACTGTAGTGTTTTTGCAGACTTTACTGTAGTATTCACTTTAGTATTTTTGCTGACTGTTCTATACTGTAGTGTTTTTGCAGACTGTATTATACTGTAGTATTTACTGTAGTGTTTTTGCAGACATAAATGTAGTATTTACTACAGTGTTTTTGTTGTATTATCTTTTACATAGAGGTGGCTTTCTCCTTCAGGAGAAATACTAAAAGAGCACATTTCCCTTAACCTTTAGGTAGGTAGGACTAGGGTGTGAATGGATAGTTCAGAGCTTCTGCTCCCTATTTCTATTACCTGTAGGGAACACAATGTGGTCTATATTTGGCATGTAGGTTTATCACTTATGGGTGTCACAAATTGTGATTATGGGGGAGGGGAATTGGCAGTATATATTCAAATTCAACAATTTAGCATTTACTATAGTTAAAAAAAGTGTAGTGTTTTTGCAGACATTACTGTCATTTTTACTACAGTGTATATTTGCAGATAATACTGTAGTAGTTACTGTAATATTCTACAACATTCTATTGTAAGTACTACACATGATCGAGGGATACTACAGTGTGTAGTATAGTATTCTACAGTAAGTACTGTAGTATTCTATAATAAACTGTTGTTTTGGCATGTGTGATATTATGGCAATAACAGTCTATTCAAACTAGAAGGTAGTCTTTGAATGTTTGGTGCCAACATGGCGGCCATTTAAATGTTATATCTCACACTCAGTTTGCGGACTTTATGCAGAGCTATAGATAAACAGTTGTGGGCACTAAAACCTGTGGTACAGGTTTTTGTAAACAAACTATTGCTATTCGATTCGATAGAGTGCCTTGTTGCATACGCATTATGGCAATTGTTCTGCCTATACGACTTAACTTTTTATTGCCCACAAATGTACAGAGAGAGATACTGTTGAGTCTGAAATAACAGTCGACGTTGCTGTCTTAGTGAATATTTAAATGTTTAGTGCCATTATTTATATATTAAGTATGAGTATCAAGATGGGTTAGAAGTGTCTAGACTGACCGTAGCTCCACACATCACTCTGGTGGGTGAACTTCCTGTGGAGGATAGACTCCAACGCCATCCACTTAATAGGCACCTGAAGAGCACAGATACATCACATTGAGTGAGCAAAACATTAGGAACACCTTCCTGATATTGAGTTGCACACCATTTTGCCCTCAGAACAGTCTCAATTCGTCGGGGCCAACGGGATCCCCCAGTTTGTTATGTCAAGTTGGCTGGATGTCCTTTGGGAGGAGGACCATTCTGGATAAACATAGGAAACTGTTGAGCGTGAAAAAAACCCAGCAACGTTGAAGTTCTTGACACACTCAAAACGGTGCGCATGGCAACTACTACCATACCCCGTTCAAAGGCACTTAAATATTTTGTCTTTCCCATTGCCTGGTTAAATAAAATACAAAACTTCACTGTCTGATGGCACAAATGCACAATCCATGACTCAATTGTCTCATGGCTTAAAATTCTTTCTTTAACCCGTCTCCTCCCCATCATCAATATATGTTTTTTTAAACAGAGATTCACCATTGAGACCAGGGTCTCTTTCTCAAGGGAGCCCTGCACATACAATTCATAGACAAAATCTAATAAAAATCAGACCTGAGAAACCTCAAGAGTTACCAAACCCGCTCACAGGGTTGGTTATCTCATATATTTTTAAAACTTTAACAACAAAGTTAGGTAAGTTGGAAGCTTGTGTAGTAGGGCTTTATAAACAAAAAGGGGGTGATAAATTGATCGACAGGACTTTAATGAGGACCAGCCCACCTTTTGATACAGGACGCAGTGGTATTAAGTGTTAAGACTGTCACCAGTAATTAAATGAATGGCACTATGGTAAACGGCATACAAAGTTTAAGAGTGGTGGCTTCTGCAATCCGGTAAATGGTGTCACCATAATCATAAACTGGCAGGAAAGTTGACTGTACAATTTTCAATTTAGGGAGAGGGAAGATCTATTTCTAAAAAAGCCCACTTTAAAATCTTAGCTTTTTAACTAACTCATCCATATTTGTTTTTTAAAACATGAAGTATTTGTTCATCCAAATGCGCAGATTTGTAGGCGGGAACCTGATAAATGGGAGAATAATCAAGGGCTGGGTGATATGGCCAAAATTTCGTATCACTATATTTTTCAAATATTTTACAGTATTTGGCATTATTTGAGGTTTTATGAATAATAAAGGTTTTAAATACATTTATGAGAAGTTCATGACCCTATGGTGGAAACATACATAAGTGATTTCAATGGAGCTTTCTCTATTCTGAATGTTTTATACTGTTCAATCCAACTTCAAACCAAAATAACTTTCTGCATTTTCACACATTTCTGGATTTCCTGCACTTTGTTATTATTTCCACACAGTGTCCCACAGAGCTGCATAATATGGGCAAAGACATCTAGGCCTAGTTAATTGGTGAACTGTTGGAATCATGGAAATAGAATGATTTATCTAATTCTAAAGTTGGAATGTAGTGGGCAGCACCTTGAATAAATTGTTGTTTGATATGACAATGAATGAATAAGCCATGGAGGAATTACTGACAGGGTAGAAACCAAAGTGTTGGTCAGTGTTTCCAGGGGACTCTAATTAGAGGTTACATGACATGTTTTCTTACCTCATGTAGCTAGCTAATATATTCATGCTTCGTCTATTCTTCTCTGATTTGGTAGATACCATTGCACAAACAACCTGGCTGTGTGAGCTAGCTACGTTTGCGCTGACTCATTACATAATCTAACTAGCGATTAGCGGCTAACAATTTATTTGAGCTGGAACTTGCTAAGAAAAGAAAAACTAGCAGACAGTAGTTTGCAGGCAGTAAGATACACAAACTAATAATGTAGTTATATATAATGATAGATAATAATGTAGTTAACGCTTGTAGAAAGCAGCCTCCTTTGTCACCAACATCTTGCAGAATTAATGGTAAGAAAGTGCTAGTGACATCTTGGTTGAGCAACTGCTCTCTCCTTGAGTGACATGGGGCAGAGCTTGGTGTGGGAAGCAGCAGGGGGAGAGCGAGAAAAGTAGCAAATGGAGTAAACCATTAAAAAACGGATATTACACGCGCCAGAGTTGCATGTCACATTTAACAAAACAAACATTGAAATACCATTATAGAAGGTAAAGTAAAAACACAAACTGGTTCCAGCCCTAGAACAATCCAATGAATACATATGTATCCATCTGAAACATTCTTGCGAGAACTAAAAAGAACATCAGAGCTGCCAACTCTCACGCATTGGCCGTGAGACACATGCATTTGACCCTCTTTGCCCGCTCTTTCGACACACCTCGATTATCTCACGCATTGAAAAGTGCTTTTCTTTTTCTAATTAGTCCATTATAGTAAGCGCGTGAACTTTCAACTGTGCTCCAAATCGTTTTGAAATCGGAACATCTGCGCCTGCAATTTAACATCACGACCGGAACCTCTATCATTGTCCTACTTTGCCACAGCCCTGTGAACCGCAGATTATTGAAGCATATGATTGAAGCATATGATTAGTCTAGTTATGTTAGGGATCAAGGGGATTGGATGCATGTTTTAAAGAAACGCCCATCAAGGTTAGAGTGGAGCTGAATGGAGAGAGAGAGAACGTTATCCTCTGAGTTTATAAAACTGTAAAAATAGCAGCATGGAAGCGCTGTTTAATGTACAATGTCAACAAAATGTAATTGCGGTTACTCCCACCCCTATTGCAGAATGCAGCCTTTTGTCAGCATGTCATCCACATTTTCATTAGTCCCCTGGTTTGGTGATTGGCATTTAGGCTGTGACAAAGAAAAGGCAGCAGACAGAACTAGAGCATGTTTTTGCAGGGAAGTTTGGTAGGGTGACCCAATTTGTAACTATGAAAATCATATTGTCGAACAGGTTGTGAACTAAAAAGTGTAATTCCTTTTTGTTTAATTTTAGAGGGGGGGGGGGACAATCAATAGAAACAGAATTTGATCTTATCTTCAGGAGATTTTATTATATATTTACTTTATTTAGTCTGATCAGTGGAACAATTCACTTTTTTTTAATATATATATTGGGCAATAATGTAGGGTAATTACTCTGCTTGTCAGCAAGAACACTACTGTTATTCCCCACAGTTATTTTATTATTCCACTTCTTCTTGATGAGATTTTTCCCAATTTTGCAGGTGTAATCGCATATTTGAAATCTGATATGCATACTTGTGTCTTTGAAAATGTATTATATGAGGCTATGTATTTTTTCAGCCATTCATGGACAGTTTTGAATATGTCATACAAATAAGCATTGGATATTGAATGCTCCAGGAATCAAAAAATATTTTTGACATTTTAGGGGGACTCACAACTCATTAACACATCATATTTTGTATATGTAGAATAAGATGATGGCAAGGATCTTCAACTGGTCTGCATAAACCACCTGAATATTGATATTCATTAGACTTTTCTTGAAGGTTGGGTGATTTTGAGAAATAAATTGTTATTACGAGAACATTTTTGAACACCCAGCACTTGGAAAACATTAGGGGTGGCCAACCCTCCTGGAGAGCAAGCAGGATTTTCTTTCAGCCCTATTTTAAAAGAGATAGTTTACCCAAAATACAAAATGATTGTGTCCTTACCTTAAAAGCAGTCCATGGACAAGGAGAATAGAATTTATGATTTGGTTACACACTGCCATCAACTATTAATATGAGTATTTCCTGTGCAGAGCTTTAGTGTAGTGGTAACACTCCTCGGCACGTGTCACATACAGCTTTCCACCTGAGAACAGGGATCAATCCCTGCACCCAACCTTCCCAATGTTTCTCCCATTTTCCTGTCTCCCCATCTCATTTAATTACTGTCTGAAAAAGTGTCAAACCACCCCAAAAAATATTAGCATACTCAAAGTAACAGTAGTCCTAAATATACCTGACATGTGGTAATTTTAAAAAATCCACCCTGGCCATTGGCCTAAGCCATGTCAGAATATGTAGAATTGCAGGAAATTGGCACAACTAGGGGCTGTGTCATTGAGCAATGAAATTCACATTGGCAGCCATGCAACATGTATTTAGTCTTGCACGCATTAAGTAGTTTTAAACCAACTAGGGCTTTCTGTAAGGTAACAAGGTCAGATTGCAGCTCTAACTTAGCCTGGATTTAACAGGTGACATCAATAAGGGATCATAAATTTCACCTGGATTCATCTGGTCAGTCTATGTCACGGAAAGTTCCTAATGTTTTGTACACTCAGTGTGTATGTATGTATATATATATATTACACACACACAGCCATACCTTGCCTCCGTCAGCATGGTACTCTGTTTCGTCTATGTCCAACAGGCGAGCCAGGCCGAAGTCAGTGATCTTGACGTGGTTGGGGTTCTTTACCAGGACGTTACGTGCTGCCAGGTCCCTGTGCACAAGACGCACATCCTCCAGGTAGCTCATCCCCTAAACATACACACACAGACACAAAATAAGAAATTACACCCATAGCCATTATGATCCCATGCAGACGGACAAACAAATTAATGATGGACAGATCATATCTCTCGTAGCCTCACCTTCGCTATCTGCACACACCAATTGAGGAGGTACTGGGAGCCGATGTGGTCCTTGTTCTCTCGGACGTAGTCCAGCAGGCAGCCGTATGGCATGAGCTGGGTGACCAACTGAACTGTGGAGGTCAGGCAGATACCCAGCAGACGACACACATAGGGACTGGCCACACCGGCCATTACGTACGCCTCCTGTGTGTGTGTGTGTGTGTGTGTGTATGTGTGTGTGTGTGTATGTGTAAAGAAAGAGAGAAAGAGCGAGAAAGATAGTGAGAGTCTGTGTGTAAGGATTCATTAAAAGAAGGATGGGTTGATACCAAAACTCACATCCAGGATCTCCTTGTTGGCCTTGGGCGAAGTGTTCTCCCGCAAAACCTTGATGGCCACCGGGATCTTCACATTCTCCCCATCAGGAGCCCACGCCCCCTGGAATGAGTATATCCACATTATAATTACGCTATAATAACATAGTAACTTTAGAAAAAGTTTGAATTTCAATAAACGATGTTGACAATCAATGTTATATTACATTTCAAACTATTCGATTGGTATGAGGGTATCTTATAGACAACGCAAAGGCAGACAGACGCTTGCACACACACCTTGTAAACAGTACCGAAGGCTCCTGAGCCCAGAACTCTTAGCTTCTTTAGCTCGGTCTCCTTGAGGATGCGCATCTGGGCCTGATTGGGCAGGGCTCCACTGGGAGTCAGAGGCTCCACCAGCTGCAGACAGAGAGAAGACTCCCATCATGTTTGCAGTTAAAACTAGAACCGCAATCACCGACTCTTTCACTTAGAACTGAAACTTTTATCACACTTGTGTTAAGACAAGACCTACGACATTGATAATGCCCTGGGAAACACTAATAACATTAACTACAGGGGTTATAGAAGAAACATTTCCGGGGGCCAAGTTAACCTGCCTTTTCATGTGTATATATATTTTTTTTATTTAAAAAATGTTTTAAAAGCATGACCATGTTCTTCGGGAAAGAGGATACTTTTGTACACGTATGAAACCTTTCAATGTATAAAAAAAAAAAAGACGAATCCATATGAAGGAAATCCGTCGCAGTGACAGAACTTTAACCTCTTTACAAGCTTCGCATTAATCATTTTCCAAATTCTGTCTTTTGAACAACAACCCCCCCCCTCCTCATGATGCTTTGCACCAGCCCCATGTGTCATGGCAGTGCCCACACCCACCTCATGCTCCTGGAGGATCCTCCTCAATGTCTCCTTCCTCTTGAGCTGTTTCTGTCGGCGTAGGTAGAACACCAGCAGACCCAATAGGATGAGGAAGAGCACCGCCCCGCCCACCGCAGCCGCGATCGAAGTGCCCGGCCTGGAAAGACAGAGAGCAACATTCACATTCATCAAGTACCTACTACTTTTACTAATGCTACTACACATTCATAAACCCTCTTGGCTTCCTTGTGAATATTTTGTGAATGCATTGAAGCAGGTGTAAGTAATCCTCGGAGCAACAGGACAACAGGCTCAAAGATGACACTGGAGAACTTTGGTTATAGAGCAGGAGAGATAAAAGATCACAATTTCTTTTTACGACAGTTGGATAAGAGAGAATGGGAGAGAGTTGGATAAGAGGGGAGAAACAGCACCAACGTGGTGGGTGTGGCTTGGAGAAAAAAGAAAATTATTGAAAAAGAAAGACAATGGGATATCAGTTAAGAGTATTGCAGAGCATGACAGATATTTGTGATGGAAAACCTTACCCTGTTTTAGTATGGATGGGGCAGCCTCTCTCATCCTTCTGAGTGCACCTAAGAAAGAAAAAGCAGCATTAGCATTGTGCAGTTTTGGTGGTGGTGTGTTTGTGTTCACGCGGCTGTTTGTGTGTGTGTTCACGCACCTGTTTGTGTGTGTATATATCCTCATGTCATATCGGTGTGTGTGTTTAAGTTTGGGTGTGTTTGCAGTCACATGCCCATTTGTGTGTGTGTGTTTACGATCACATGCCTGTGTGTGCATGTTCACATGCCTGTGTGTTTGTGTGTGTATATGTCTCATGTTACATCTGTGTGTGTGTGTGTGTGTGTGTGTGTGTATATATGTGTGTACACTCACGAGAGTGTGCAGTTGGTGTTGCAGGAGAGGCAGTGGCCCGTGGCGTTGCTATATTTCCACACAGTGTGCTGCTCCTCCTTCAACCCACTGGGACATTTCTCCACACACACCTCCCCATCCTGGTAGTGCAGGCAATCTGTACATTGGTGGGCCCCCTAGAGGTAAGACGAAAGAGAGAGCTTAGATTCACACACACAGTATTTAAAAACACATATATAGTCAAACGTTTTTGCCCCCTTCCTGATTTGATCAGTTTTTGCATATTTTTTTTATATTGAATGTAGCAGATCTTCAACCAAAACCTAATATTAGATAATGCGAAACGGAGTTGACAAATAACCACATTTTTTAAAAACGTATTTTATTTATTTAATTAAAGTTATGCAACACCTAATTCCCCTTTGTAAAAAAGGAATTGCCCCCTTACACTCAATAACTGTCTGTGCCACCTTTAGCGGCCACCTTTAGCGGCAATGACTGCAACCAAATGCTTCTTGAAGTTGTTAATCAGTCTCTCACATCAATGAGGAGGAATTTTGGCCCACTCTTGCATGCAGAACTGTTTTAACTCAGCAACAATTGTGGGTTTTCAAGCCTGAACTGCTCGTTTCAAGTCCTGCCACAACATTTGAATTGGTATTAAGTCTGGACCTGGACAAGGCCATTCCAAAACGTCAAATGTGTCGCTTTTTAACCATTTTCATGTAGACTTAATTGTGTGTTTTGGATCATTGTCTTGCTGCATGACCCAGCTGCGCTTCAGCTCACAGACGGATGACCTGACATTCTCCTGTAGAATTCTCTGATACAGAGCAGAATTAATGGTTCCTTCTATTAAGGCAAATCATCCAGGACCTGAGGCAGCAAAGCATCCCCAAACCATCACACAACCACCACCAAATAAAATAAAATGTTATTAGTCACATGCACCGAATAGTGAAATGCTTACTTACAAGCCCCTAACCAACAATGCCGTTTAAAAAATACGAATAAGAAATAAAAGGAACTAAAGTAATTAAAGAGCAGCAGTAGAATAACAATAGCGAGACTATATACAGGGGTTAGCGGTTAGTCAATAATATGTAGTCGGTAATATGTACATGTAGGTAGAGTTATTAAAGTGACAATGCATAGACTTGGAGCTCCGGTACAGCTTGCCGCGCGGTAGCGCAGAGAACAGTCTATGACAGGGGTGGCTGGAGTCAGACAATTTTTAGGGCCTTCCTCTGACACCACCTGGTATAGAGGTCCTGGATGGCAGGAAGCGTAGCCCCAGTGATGTACTGGGCCATACGCACTACCCTCGGTAGTGCCTTGCGGTCAGAGGCCAAGTAGTTGCCATACCAGGTAGTGATGCAACCAGTCAGGATGCTCTCCATGGTGCAGCTGTAGAACCTTTTGAGGATCTGAGGATGCCATGCCAAATCTTTTCAGTCTCCTGAGGGGGAATAGGTTTTGTCGTGCCCTCTTCACGGCGGTCTTGGTGTGTTTGGACTATGTTAGTTCGTTGGTGATGTGGACACCAAGGAACTTGAAGCTCTCAACCTGCTCTAGTACAGCCCAGTCGATGAGAATGGGGGCGTGTTCGGTCCTCCGTATTCCTGTAGTCCAGAATATTCTCCTTTGTCTTGATCACGTTGAGGGAGAGGTTGTTGTCCTGGCACCACACAGCCAGGTCTCTGACCTCCTCCCTATTGGCTGTCTCGTCGTTGTCCGTGATCAGGCCTACCACTATTGTGTCATCGGCAAAAACGTAATGATGGTGTTGTAGTCATGCCTGGCCGCGCAGTTATGAGTGAACAGAGAGTACAGGAGGGGACTGAGCACGCACCCCTGAGGGGACCCCGTGTTGAGGATCAGCATAGCGGATGTGTTGTCCACCTGGGGGCGGCCGTCTGGCCCTGCGGCCTTGTGAATATTGACCTGTTTAAAGGTCTTACCCACATCGGCTGCGGAGAGCGTGATCACACAGTCGTCCGGAACAGCTGGTGCTCTCAGTGTTATTTGCCAAATGGAGGGCGAGGGAGAGCCTTGTACGCGTCTCTGTGCATGGAGTAAAGGTGGTCTAGAGTTTTTTTCCCCTCTGGTTTCACATTTAACATGCTGATAGAAACTTGATAAAAACTAACCCTGACCCTCTGGATAAGCGTTTTCCTGTTTGCTTATGGTGGAATACAGCTCATTGAGTGCGGTCTTAGTGCTAGCATCGGTCTGTGGTGGTATGTAGACAGCTCTGAAAAATACAGATAAACTCTCTAGGTAGATAGTGTGGTCTACAGCTTATCATGAGATACTCTACCTCAGCCGAGCAAAACCTTGAGTCTTCCTTAAATATCGTGCACCAGCTGTTGTTTACAAATATACATAGTCCGACCCCCTTTGTCTTACCAGACACCACTGTTCTATCCTGCCGATACAGCATATAACCAGCCAGCTGTATGTTGATAATGTCGTCGTTCAGAAACGACTCCGTGAAGCATAAGATATTATTTTTTAATGTCCAGTTGCTAGTTTAATCTTCCTCGTAGGTCATCGATTTTATGATTAGGTTTTGGTTGAAGATCTGATAACATTCGGGATCAAAGCTATGCAAAAGTAGAGAAAATTAGAAAGGGAAAAAATACTTTTTCACAGCACTGTATATCGAAAATACACACAAAAACTCATAAATGAAAATACACACAAACAGAGGGATATCGTCTACACACACACACACACACACACACACACACACAAACACCCACTCATATACGAAAACACACATCTTACCGGGCCTAGGCAGGAGGCAGAGCCATTGATGGGGCGACACTCTGAGTGACAGGCGCCACAGACTCTCTCGGAGTTGTCGAAAAACTCCCTCGGGGAACTGCACCAAACACATCATCATCAGCATCATCATCAACATTGTCCTCATCACCATTGCCATAGTCATTATCACTGTTATCATTAACATCACAATCATCAACATCATCTACACATCCAAACAGTCCACACATTCTACCTGCATCAAGATGATCTCAAGATGACCATTAAAGCTCTTTTAAGCTAGTTGTATCTTATCCTTGATACCATATCTTGTTTTGACTTATTTTTTCATGTTTATGCTAATATGGCAAGAATTTGCTAGCTAGCTAACCAACAACTGTAGTGATGTATTTGAGACAACAAGTGCATATTGTGCAAAATATTGTGCATATTGTTTTCAATAAACAAACATTTGTAGACAAAATATAGTTCACATGTTGTCAATAATCCTTTGAAACGGAGCCAACCCTGTCTGTTTTGCCCCAAAGTTGTACTCGCATCCGTTTTGTTGCTAGATGACCCACCAGTCTATACAGTGCCCTACTTTTGACCAGAGCTACATAATGCTGGGCTGTGTTCATTAGAAACCAAACAGAATGAAACAGGAAGGAACTACCAGGGCTGGATTTATCTTTTCTGTTGCAAAATGTTTAACATATTCCATTGTGTGTCCTAATGAACAAAACACACACTTTCAACTCTTCACACACGCTGCTGCTACTCTTGTTTATCTATCCGGATTGCCTTGTCACTTTTACCCCAACTACATGTATATATTACCTCAATCACCTCAACTACCTCGTACCCACACACATTGACTTTGTACCGATACTCCTTGTACACAGCCTTGAGTTACCATTTATTTTTATTTTTGTGCAAATGTTCTTTTTAACTCTGCATTGTTGGGAAAGGGCTCATTAATAAGCGTTTAATGGGAAAGTTTACACCTGTTGTATTCGGGGTATGTGACTTCGATTTACTCTTGAGTTGCATGACAACTTGGTCTCGCTTGTATTTTAAAAAAAAAACATCATTCCGTTCTATTGGGAGATTGTGGCCAACGCTCGTGCAGCAAATATAGTCGACACCCAAATATTGCGTGCGCAAGCGTTGCAAAATAAAATGGACACGTACATGTTATTCAGTCATTTCATCCACACTGGTCGTACGCGTCAACGGGTGTCAGCGCAGCCAGGCGCTAAAACAGAACTTGGTTCTATCTGAGATAATTGATGCGCTGCAAGTCCCGCCTCTCTTATCTACTCATTGGTTTTCAGGAGCATACAAGCATATAAGTAAAAAAAATAATTAATAAAACGGCCCTTACAACGGGAGTTATTTTTGCGCGCGGTACCAGAATTCTATGCTGCTTTTCTACCAGTTGATTGTTGCATTTTGCTGCTATTATATTCACCCCTCACTGCTTCATATTAGGCTTTATAAAACAGAATTTTTTTAACCTCTCAATCTCTTATCCTTTCTTCTTATAGCAAAGCAGCGAGTATCTATAGTAAACTAATCAAAAATGTATTTTATATTTGAGATTCTTTAAAGAAGCCACCCTTTGCCTTGATGACAGCTTTACACACTCTTGGCTTTCTCTAAACCAGCTTCATGAACGGGATTGCTCAACGCCCAGATTTTCTAGCGTTAATAAATAGTACAGAAACACACAATTTTGTATGACTCCAGGTCAAAATTCTACAGAGATCAAGCAAAAAATAAAAAATAAAAAAGGACCATACGCATTTCAGGTAAAATAACAACCCAATGTTCATCTCCCAGGACAAATTGGCTAGACATAACAAGCTAGCTAAAAGTCCATGAATATGTCATGTGTGTTTCGACATGTACCCAAATTAATATACATGGTTCACAACACGTGCGCGCGTGGCCAGTGTAGTCAGCATGTAATACTGTACAAGCTGCTTTGGTCTGGATCAACCAAAGGAACCAGAGGGCAGATTCAACAATAAAAGCTTTTCAATTGATTGACTAAATGCTTTAATCACTTGATCCAGTTGTCATTTCCACATTTGTATCGATTTGCTCTGACAATACTGTACTCCCTATTCATTTTTGACAATCTCCATTTTGTGGAAGCAAAAGACGGCAATGTTTGCATTTCATGGCACAAAATGCACCTTTTTCATAACATAGTAACAACTCTAACGGCACCCCATACGTCTATCACCCCTGATAGATATTGCACTCCTCCACACACTCTTGACTTATTTTCCAGCCATAGGAGCCGGGAGAACGCGTGTGTACGTGCGTATGACAGATTGTTTGACCGTCTCTCACCCCTGATAGATGTCGCACTCCTCCACGCATTCCTTCCCACGCTGGAATTTCACACAGGCCACACACTGGCTGGGCCCTGGCCCCCAGCAGCCATTAGCACACAGCAGATGACACATACGGCCCTCCACCACTAGGAGGAGAGGACAGGGAGAATTCAATTAGATTCAATAAACTTTACTGTTCACCAAGGACACAGCTTTTGGTGCCACATGGAAAATACTAACATTCACACATGAATGCACACACACACACTGATGTTTCTTCCATCTCAACACACAACCACCATACACACATACACATAAACATAGACATCCACAAAATGTGCCTATTAGCATGCACGCGTGCTGCTTGTTTTCATTCAAGAAGGGTGTGCGCGTTATGCATACCACACTCCTGGGGGTCCTGGTTGGCATTGACGATTCGGTGGGGCCCCTGGGTGGGGTGCAGCAGGGTCCCCCAGGGCAGGTCCTGGGTGTAGCAGAGCTGGGAGTTGTTGTGGAGCAGGACCAGACCCCCGCTGATGCTCCTGAGTGAACGCAGACCCAGAGAACGGATCTGTATTGACTGGACCCCCAGAGAGAACACTCCTCTAAAAGGAAAGAGAGGAGAGGTGGGAGCCCATTTATTCAGTTAGTAGTATGGGCGAAGACACTTGCGCTGTGAGTCAAGTTATATTCTGCAGCGTGACCTATGCTGTAAGTTTAGTTTAACAGCAGGTTTAGTTACAGCGCGATACAAGCGCCACACACGATGGGGGTGGGGGGGGAAATCGGTATAGTATGAGAGCTCCCGTTTTTTAGAACATTTAAATCTATTTTTGGGAGTGAAAAATGTTAGAGGAGAAAATGGGGTTAAGAGGAGCTAGAAGGATGGTAGAAGAAGGGTAAAGAGGGGAGGAGTGAAAGAGCAGATAGCTTGACAGAAACACAGAAAACGGGAAAGCAGAAAACCCCATACCAGTAGCAATTGCACAGACTTCCATCCACTAACCTGCAATATTTACAATATCACCCTGCAGCCTCAGGCAGCTGTGCTGGGTAATCATTAGCTTTTATAACCCAAAGTTCAAGGGATCCTTGACCAGACAGACATGCAATAGAACATGGACACATATGAGGACAAAACGTAGACAGGCGGGCAGCAGGACAAAGAGACAGCAAGACAGACAGGTAGATGGATATAATTAATATTGACTGGCAAGACAAACAGAAAAAAAAGTATTATTATACAAGACAGACTTCATGAAACATTAGTAGACCAAAACTAGTGGACAGACGGACTTGGCCGGCGGACTGACAACAGACATGATACTGTAATGACATGGCGGAGACGAACAGACTTACTTATAGAGCATCCTTCCTCGGATCACTTTCAGGTTCTCAAACACACTCAGGTTAGTCCAGTTGGCTGGCCACGCATCAATGTACAGATATCCTGTAGGGAACAGAAACACACACAAACACGCATACAGAATCAATGCTATCCCAAAAGAAAGTAACGAGTGTGTGCGCGTGTGTGTGTGTGTGTGTGTGTGTGTGTGTAAATGGCTGTGCGTGTTTATGCATGTGTGAGGGTAAGTGTGTGTGTGCATGTGCATTCCGTTTATGTGCACATGCATATATGCGTGAGTGTGTGCGTGCATGTGTGTATATGTGTGTTAATGTGTACATGCATGTGTACGCGTGTGTTCAGTACCTGTGATCTCCACCAAATTCTTAAATGCATCCAGCTCACTAAGGGTCAGACCTGTCATGTTAGCCAATGGGTCGCTGGACAAAAGGAACACAGAGATCACACATGAGTGTGGTCAATATGGACATGAACAACACCTTAACAACTCAACATGTGACAGCTAATGTGAGGTGAGCTTTCAGGCATAAAATAGCTGCTGTGACATCACCCTGGAGGGTAATACTGCTACACAATAGCCACTTGCCCATTATTGTGTCATATCCGTGCGAGGCAGTGCGTGCTAGTGCCAGAAAGGTTTGAAGCGATTGCTTCCCGTGAGGAAGCGTGAATGTGACAAGTTCTTCCATACTAGTTATTTACAGGAAGAACTCCCTTGCTGAGTCTTTCTGGTGTTAGCAAACAATAGCTTGCATGGAGATGGCACAATAATGGGCAAGAGGCTCGGACCCGATTGCTGGATTGAGCTTGCCAGTAAACTGAAAACCTCGCCCAGGTTGAACCCAGGTTTTTAGTGGCTGTTGGTAACAGACAAATCCCCCTCTCTTAGTGGGCCAGATATACGGTAGAAAAGAGACAGTAGAGCAGTTACCCTGTGAAGCTCTGTGGAAGGAAAGCCAGACTGCCATAGATCTTATTGCAGCCAGTGAACTGGGCCACGTTGGAGGAGCTCACCCAGGAGGAGCTCTGGAGATCACCCATGCCCAGCCCATAGCACACTGGAACACACATAGATACAGTCAGGGTGAATAAGCACACACGCAAATGTTAAAACACACACACCACCACCATCACCACCACCGTCATAACATATGAGCACATACGAACTCAAAAACACACACACACACACAAACCTTTTGGACATTCCCCTTCACACTTCTCACACTTCTGTGTCTGTGTCTCCTTGCCGTCAGGCTGGGTGATAATCACTTCCTGGTTCGCTTTAGGACACACCATGGTACAGGCCACCTCCATGGCTAGGTAGTTATCTATAGAAAGAGAGATGTTGATTTTTAAATATAATTGAGATATTTCTGTTTCTATATGTTTTCTTTGGCAATGTACAGTATGTGTCGCTACACTCTCAGTGATAATAAAGCCTTTTGAATTGACCTCAAATGAATTGAGAGAGAGAGTGCGTGTTAAGAAGAAATAGGTGAGAGGGAGGGATAGAGAGACAATATAATTCCTTATAGAGACAGAGAGAGAAACAGAGACGGACATAGAAAAAGGGACATTTATAAATACAGGAAAGTAAGCCGAGCTTACAGGGACATGTCTTGACGCAGGTGGCCCCGAAGCTGAACTTCCTGTTGGGGTTGGGTTTGGACACGAAGGTGACCGGGTCGTAGATGGTGGGGGGCGGACAGTTGTCTTTACACGTCCCGCTGTCGTTGAAGTGACGGCACGACTGTAAAACAGAGGCAGTTCTTTAGCAGTTTGTCCAAAGGAAATGAAAAAGTTAGGTTGTGCTGCAGTATTGGCAGAACAATTGCCGCAATGCGTATGTAACACACCACCGTATTTTCTCCTGGCGCAACTGTAGGAACCAATACAGTGGAAAATTTACACATCGGAGGCAAGAGTCAAGACACATTATTTAAAATAAGACAGGGAGTTCCTGTGTGTGTGTGTGTCTGTGTCTGTCTATAATGGCAGTATTCTCACCAGGCAGTCTGAGTCTTTGGGCCCAGTGCAGCCGGCAGCACACTGCATGTGGCAGCAGTCATTGGGATCGGGTCCCTTACAGCGCAGACACCCCGATGCACAGTGCACATGGGTCACTATAAGGGGAGAGAGAAAGAGAGAAAGTGTGTGAGAGACAGAGAGAGGGGCATAGACAGAATGGAGACAAAGACAAACAGATTGAGAGAAGAAATGATGGAAAGAGACTCACGGGTCTGGCAGTCTTTCTCGGTCTCTCCCCAGCAGCTTCGCTTTACACAGGCAGGGGAGCACTTTGGACCTGGGACAAAAGACAAAACGGTCAACAACGCCTTGACAGACGGTCACCGATGTTGACCAAACATTGACCTCTGGAGACAGATTGTTGCAGAGACTGACCACACTTCAATCATAGTTGACTGACAAATGGGATGTACAGTGCCTTCGGAAAGTATTCAGACCCCTTGACTTTTTCAACATTTTGTTATGTTACAGAATTATTCTAAAATGGCGTATATCAAAAAAGTCCTCAGCAATCTACACACAATACCCCATAATGACAAAGTGAAAACAGGTTTTAAGAAAAAAAAAAGAAACACCTTATTTACATAAGTATTCAGAAACTTTGCTATGAGACTCAAAATTGAGTGCAAGTGCATGCTGTTTCCATTGATCATCCTTGAGCTGTTTCGACAACTTGATTGGAGTCCACCTGCGGTAAATTCAATTGATTGGACATGATTTGGAAAGGCACACACCTGTCTATAAGGTCCCACCAGTTGACAGTGCATGTCAGAGCAAAAACCAAGCCATGAGGTCGAAGAAATTGTCCGTAGAGCTCCGAGACAGGATTGTGTCGAAGCATTGAAGGTCTCCAAGAACACAGTGGCCTCAATCATACTTAAATGGAATAAGTTTGGAACCACCAAGACTCTTCCTAGAGCTGGCCGCCTGGCCAAACCGAGCAATTGGGGTAGAAGGGCCTTGGTCAGAGAGGTGACCAAGAACCTGATGGTTACTCTGACAGAGCTTTAGAGTTCATCTGAGGAGATGCGAGAACCTTCCAGAAGGACAACCATCTCTGCAGCACTCCACCAATCAGGCCTTTATGGTAGAGCGGCCAGACAGAAGCCCCTCCTCAGTAAAAGGCACATGACAGGCCGCTATGAGTTTGCCAAAAGGCACCTAAAGACTCTCAGACCATGAGAAACAAGATTCTCTGGTCTGATGAAACCAAGATTCAAATCCTTGGCCTCAATGCCAAGCTTCACGTCTGGAGGAAACCCAGCACCATCCCTACAGTGAAGCATGCTGGTGGCAGCTTCATGCTGTGGAGGTGTTTTTCAGCGGCACGGACTGGGAGACTAGTCAGGATCAAGGCAAAGATGAACGGCGCAAAGTTTCTCCAGAGCGCTCAGGACCTCAGACTGGGGGCGGGAGTTCACATTCCAAAAGGACAACGACCCAAAGCACACAGCCAAGACAATGCAGGAGTGCCTTCGGGACAAGTCTCCGAATGTCCTTGAGTGGCCCGGCCAGAGCCCGGACTTGAACCCGATCAAACATCTCTGGAGAGACCTGAAAATAACTGTGCAGCAACGCTCCCCATCCAACCTGACAGAGCTTGAGATGATGTACAAAGAAAAACTCCCCAAATACAGGTGTGCCAAGCCCAAGCCTCATACCCAAGAAGACTGGAGGCTGTAATTACTGCCAAGGGTAAAGGGTCTGAATACCTATGTAAATGTATTTTATTTTTGTATAAATTAGTAACAATTTCCAAAAAACGTTTTTTGCTTCGTCATTATGGAGTATTGTGTAGATTAATATGGGGGGAAAAAACAAATAATACATTTTAGAATAAGGCTGTAACCTAACAAAATGTGGGAAAAGTAATGGGGTCTGAATACCTTCTGAAGGCACTGTGTGTGTGTGTGTGTGTATTACCTGTGTGTGTGTGTGTGTAAAATCCCATAACAGGAACACTCACAGTTGGGGGCCCGGGCCTGCAGGCGGAGCTGCTTGGCATGCGTGTTCTTTTCATCCAGTGTGTCCCTCCACTCCATGTGCTGGGGGTCTGGGAAACAGAGCTGGTGGTTTCCCCAAATATGCACTCCACCCAGCAGGATCTCTATCATGACAGGGAGAGAAGGGTCAGTTCAAAATGTTCACAGAGGAACTGACAAAAAAAACCTAACAAGAGATTACATTCCTTGAAGTAATCACTGATGAGAAATGACTGGACAGGAAAAAGCCATGTGGTAAAGCCCTTGCATTCACCTGTTCAATCATGTCTAATTAGTTGTTACGACAAAGAAGGAAAGATGCACTTTTAAAGAATTAAAAAAGGGGCCGATAAGTATCCAATCCATCCCTTCATTCAATTACATCCCTCCTGTATTCCAAAAAGACTTCCCTCTCACTCTCTGGCCCCTCCCTCACCTGTGAGACTGCGGAGGCGGAGCACCCTCAGGCCCACCCCTTCTTGAGGGAGGGTGTTATCCAGGACAGCCAGAGCATAGCTGGAGTTGTACAGCTGGCTTCCCCGGATGATGCGCAGGTTGTCCAGCGGCACCACACTCACAGACACACGGGCAATCAAGACGTAGCCCTGCACCTCCACGATACCCTGGAGAGGGGGAGGGAGGGAAGAAAGGGGGGGAAGGGAGGGATGTTAGCATTGATAACAGGTGAGGGAGAAGAAGAAGAAAAATCAGGCAAAGAAAACATACCTGTAGGAAGGAGAGGTCCGGCTTGCCCCGAAGATGTGTGATCTCTAGGTTGCCGTGCACCACCTGGCAGTCAGTGTAGAGCAGCCGCAGGGTCTCATAGTGGTTCTCCAGACTGGAGGGCAGGGCCAGCTTCATGTCTGTGCCCAAGCACACTGACAACACGCACACACAAAATAGATATGTTAATACATGTTACCTTTAATTTAAAGAACAGGATCCTGAGTTGAAGCAGGGCTTTGTGTCAAGGCGTATCTTGACGCCTTTGATGACGCATTTGGGTAAATTGGTAATCAGGTGTGCCATTTCTGTTGCATGTGCAGAAAACAAATGGAGGCGTTTTATTGTCACATACACTGCAGGTGTATCAACAACTGACAATATACAGTACACCATGTAGTACATGTCTTTTTTCACTTTAAGATTCACTATAGGTTTTTTCCTCCCTCTACTATGGCATGATGAATACAGTCATATGCATATTGTCTGTATAGTGTGCACATTGACATAATTTCTTCCTAAAGACAGGAAAGAAAGAAGAGCCTAGTCTTCCACACACACACATGACTTCCTCCCCAGATCCCTGGAAGACTCCCATAACACTCATGTCAACCCTCCTTCCAGAAGTTCAATTCCACCCCCTCTCTCCCTCCTCCAGGGCTATCACTTTCCCTCGTTTTGGAGACAGCAAGCTGGACACTGGGTGACACAGGATACAGGGAAACAGGAAATGCAGAGAGAGATGATGATTTGGCCAATGGCTGAGCCTCTGCCAAGGGTCTCCAAAGTGCGTGGCTTTGTCTCAAATGGCACCCCTTTCCTTACATAGTGCACTGCTTTTGACCAGGGCCCATCAAGTTTAAAGATTCAAGTTTTTATTAGTTGTAGGTACGGGATACTCATGGTATACACTGTCCAACTAAATGCTTACTTGCTGATTCGTTCTCAACAATGCAAACAATAAGAAATAATCAAAGACATGAATATGAACAAGTAAATGTCAGTAGAATATAATAAATATTTTAGCTTAAGTGTAATACAGGAAGGCACAATTTAATATTTACTTGTGTATTGTCGAAGGGGGGATGGGGTCAAGTGTATAAATTAAGCAGTATAGTAAGAGTCTGGTAGCAGAAGTTGTGATGTGTGTGTGTGTGTGTGTGTGTAGCTTTAATATATATATATATATATATATATGTGTGTGTGTGCATGTGTGTGTGTGCGCTAAGGTGCAGAGAATCAGAGCAGTTGGTCAGACCTGTTCAAGTGTTCAGCAGTCTGATGGCTTGTGGATAGAAACGGTCTCTGAGCCTGTTGGTATCAGACCTCATGCCCGACTGTAACGGAGAGAACAGCTTGTGGCTGGGCTGTGTGGGGTCCTCGATGATGCTGCGTGCCTTCCCCAGGTACCGTTTTGAGTAGATATCCTGGACGGGTGAGCGCATGGTCCTAGTGATATACTGGGCCGTCTTCAACTCCCGCTGGAGGGCCTTTGCGGTTGTGGAAAGAGCAATTCCCGTACCATGTTATGATGCAACGAGTCAGGACGCTCTCGATGGTGCAGCGGTAGTATTTTGAGAGGATACGGGGCGGCATGCCAAATTTCTTCAGCCGCTTTAGAAAGTAGAGACGCTGTTGCGCCCTCTTGACAAGAGTGGTGGTGCTGGTGGTCCATGACAAGTCCTCGATGTGAACGACGAAGAACTTCAAACTCTCTACAGCAGTCCCGTTTATGTGGATTGGGGCATGTTCCCTCCTCTGCTTTCTGAGGTCAACAATCAAGTCCTTTGTTTTGCTGACATGGTTGTTGTCGTGACACCACAATGGCCGTTCACTTACCTCCTCCCATATAGGCTGACTCATCATTGTTGGTTATCAGTCCTACAACCGTGGTGTTGTCAGCTAACTTGATGATAAGAGTTGGTGTTGTGCAAAGCCACGCAGTCGTGTGTGAACAGGGAGTACAGCAGAGGACTGAGAAAACACCCCAGGGGGGCCCCTGTGTTAAGAGTCAGAATGGAGGAGGTGTTGTTGCCAGTCCTCACAGCCTGTGGTTTACCCATCAGGAAGTCCAGGATCCAGTAGCAGAGAGTGGTGTCCAGACCAAACTGAAATCAATGAACAGCATTCTCACATAGGGGTTCCTTTTTTACAAATGGGTTGAGGCCGTGTGTACAGTGATGGAAATTGTATATTCCGTGGATCTGTTGGAGCGGGAAGGAAATAAATTGGAGTGGGTCCAGTGTGCCTGGCATGCTGACGTGGGCCACGACCAAGCTCTCAAAGCACTTCATGATGACGGAGGTGAGCGCGATGGGGCGATAGTCTTTTGGCATGTCACCTTGTTTTTTCTTGGGCACTGGCACGATAGTGGTCTCCTTAAAGCATGTGGGACTACAGCCTGGGACAGGTTGAAGATGTCAGAGAAGATGCCCATAGGGCTCTGGTAAAAAGTAGTGCACTATATAGGCAATGTAGTGGGACGCAGCCAAAGAGATACGAGTCGTTATCACGCCTGTAGTACTGTATCGTGTACGAACTCTTATCACATGCTATGTGACGTGTAGTGTGTTCTAAACGCAGCCCAGTGTTCTCACAGTGACCTACATATCAGCTGCACCTAGGGCTATTACGGTGACCGTATTACCGCCAGTCACGAGTCATGATGGCAGTCAAATTCCATGTGACCAAGCTCTGATGCTGCTGATGGTCATTAGTAGCCTACCAAACTTGCTAACTACCTGGTACTCCGCACTCTATTGTCCCTCTAATCACTCTGACATCAAGGCAAATGTAATCAAAAATCTAATCAAACACTTCAACAGAGCCCATGAGCTCATGTTCCGCAACACTTCTATAGGCTACGCAATTGCGTGAGAAAACAGAGTGATGGCCTCTATTAAAAAAAAGGAGGATCCCAACAGCTTTCTATAGGCTAGTCCTACTATATTTATTTCTCAACCTTCCTAATATTACGCACATTGCTTATCTTTACAACAGGAGTATACCCTACCTGACTGACATGAAAATGGACCACGAGAAAAGCGTCCTCCAGTCTCTATTTATGTGCATAGATGACATGTATCTTTTCCCCGCTGCTCCTGTTTCGAGACAGGTGCATGATAATGATCCATTCTAAATCAAAATCAATTTCACACATATATTATTTAGTGTTTGTAAAAACAAGATTAAATCAAGAACAGTCTGATGGGTGACAAGTACAGCCGATCACTTGTGAATGATGCCCAGCTTAAGGCAACTTTTGTGCAACTTCTTCAAAATCATAGTCACACACACCTCATGTAGCCTAGCCTATAGGGATCACAACTAGTGGCCAAATAACTTCTTAAAATGAAGCACATTAATCCGCTTTACAATGGTTGTAGAGCCTAACTGGCATACGTACGCAGCACGTGAGTTTCAAGACTGGGGAAGATCATTTTCGCCATAAAAATGCATTACATGCATAATCGCAATAGTGGTCACTTTTGAGAATGGTGTTTTCCTGCTAATAGAACATTTGTGCTTATAGCCTACTTCCGTGTGCGCATTGCTGTGTTTATAATGTGAAGAAATAGCCTAATAGTTTATCAACATTTTAAGGTAAACGTTTCCATCTGTTGCGTCAGGCTCATTGCATTAATTTGGGACCAGAACTGTCCCGGACTTTCTTTGGAATATTTATTTCTCGCCCAGAATAGATAAACTTTTGTACTATGGGGGAAGAGTAGATTGACATAGGCTAGTGCTTTTTGCTGTTCGTTTGGCCTACTCATCTTGTTGGCTGACGAAAAGGAAATGTGGACAGTTCTTCCAATACTGTCAATATGCGCCTCGGAATTGGATAAGGAAGCGCAGTTGCGTCCCAGATATGTCTGTCTTCACTTGTAGCATGTGAGAAAGACCTGATCATGTGACTGAGATCCATGTGAGTGAGAGGTCCTTCGGCACGCAGCAGGGAGAAGGGAATTATAATTATTATATTCAGCCCAAGGGCATGATGGCTACTGGCCGCAAAAGGCATGTTTTTTTAGGGGGATTATGGCCACACAAAGGGGATGCAGCCGGGAAACAGGGTGCGCAAAAAAAACTAAGCAGAGCTCAGTGCGACTTTTTTCAAATCATCATTAAATCGCATCATGCAGCCCGAGAATGTATTAAAATGAAACATTTAGGAGAAAATATCCTCTCGCTTTTATTCAGCTACGTTCAATTGTATTCTTCATACTATAAAATGATGCTACGGAACTCTAAGCAAATCTTGTCTGCTAAATGAACTAGTGTAGCCCACAGCCATATATGGCATAGTCAGATCAGGGCCTAACATAAGGACAACACAGAGTATGCTATTCTGTTCTTCTCAAATAAACTACATTTTCTTCATATCATGCTTCTTTAGACCTGTCTAAAATAAATAATGTATTTATTGTGATGGTGTAGGCTATATTATAATAGATTTATTAGACTTTTTAAAAATGGTTGACAGTCACCGGCTGACAAAATGTTATGACCGCCACAGCCCTAGCTGCAAAAAGGGAAATGTTTGTTCATCTAAAGACTGTGTGTGACTGTGGGAGATGCTAGATGCTATACAAGGCAACAGTAAACAGGTCGTTATCCAAACATATGTTGCATGGATTGATGAGAGAGAGAGAGAGAGAAAAAAACAATTAAGTATTTTTTCCCCTCACTGGAAATCAAAACTATGATAGCTCACAATGGATGGGATGTCAGAGACTCCACTGCTTGAAAGGGAGATGCATTGATATAAAACATGATTTATTTTTATGGGCAGACGAGGGACAGTTATACATATAGTACCGTAGTCTCGCTCGACTATACCTATAGTAACAGAATAGTCAACGTCAATGAACTGACTGTGAAATGCTCAAATCGATTCCCTGTTGTGACTTGTGAATGGGCGGAGCTTATAGATCCTTACGGTAAACTTGATTCACGTGAGGATATGCAATCATGTACAAAATGCCATGACTGTAGCTCAAACAGGACATCTTCTTGTTCAAAGTTTGCAACTTCAGTTGATTACTATCGCGCCCTTACTGTAAACGCCGGATCTCTACGACAAGACGCATCATTCAGCGATATATAGCGCACTACTTTTGACCCTGGCTCATTTAGCAGATGCTTTAATCCAGAGCGAAGTCAGTTAGTGCATTCAATGCAGGTAGATACACAATCACATGTAAAAAAAAAAAAGTAACGAGTCAAACGGAAACTGATCGAGTTATTGTAGTTAAAGTGGTCTGTTGGCTGGTGGCTTTTTAACTGGTCTGTAAGTTAGATGATTTGAAAACATTACATCATTTTTCAAAATGGAGGCCAGTTATCTCTACTAAAACCTCAATTGATTCAACTATAAATAGTACATTATACTGACAAACTGTAAAGTTGACTTGACTTTGTTTTATTAAATTAGGTGTTAGTTAGGATAAAGTTGATATAACTGAAGTTGAAGTAGATTCAACTAGGAATAGTAGGTTAAACTGGCAACTGTTGAAGTTGACTTAACTATCTTTTATTAGTCGAAGAATATTTTGTGTAAGTAAGGATAGCTTGACATGTAAAGTTGATAGAGCATGAAAAGGCCATGCAACTTTACGACTGCAAATAATACTTCAAATGATCAAGTGACTTAAACTTCTTATACTTAAACTTCCTATGTTATACTGACTTGGTCATGTAAAATATTTCGTAGGGAGCTAAAGAGGAGTTTGTTTGATTTTTTTTCTCGAAACTGCTTTCATTTCTTTACTGACCCACTAAATCGAGCCGAAACTCACTCCCACTTGCATGGACACACGCACTCACACGTGTGTGTGTGTGTGTGTGTGTGTGTGTGTGTGTACGTGTTTTGTTCATTGTCCGACTTTGGCCTTGAGTAGAAACCCACCCCTTCCTTTCCCTATCCAACCAATTACTGTAAATACTCTCACTCTCTCTCTCTAGCTCTCTCTCCTCATTTCAGATCTCCCTCACCATCTCCTTCCCTTCATCCATCCCTCCCTCTCTTCCCTTCTTTCTCAGACGGGCACAAGTGCTGGCGTTATGCATGTGTCAGTGCCCAACAAAGGAATGCCACTGACACTTAAACAAACACACATTCACCGAGGTGCTCCCTGATCGCTAATGCTGGCTACATAGCGCTTCTCTACACCGTATCCTAGCAACTTCACTTGGAAACGTCCATTTGCCAAACGCTTTCTGCAGTAACCACCCAGGTGGTGGAGTTTTCTGGGAAAAAGAAGAAAAAAAATAACACACCAAACAGTTCGGTCAGTATTGAGAACCTCATGAAAACTACAGAGCCCACGTACCCCGGACTATTCCATGTCTATCATGACAGTTGAATGCAATTGTCAAACACATTTGCTTGAAAATGAAACTGCACGTTATTTGAGAGAGTAATTATTAGTGTTTGGGTATACATTCATGGATTACATTTGCCTTTATGAAAGTGAGGATGGAACGCCATTGAGGTTTAATAAAATGTTTCAAGTTAATGTGTCCTTCTACTTCTTGTAAAGCATACTTCAAGATTCAAGTCTCAGGGTCTTTTCAAAACATTGGCAGCTATACTTTTGGGAACCGTCAACTTCTAATGAAATGTGATTGCTAGTCATTCAAGATTACATTTTAAAATCAAAATATTTTTCTTCCAACATAAAACTTGGAAATCCTTTGCTCGCTATAAGCTCTCAAGTCAACTGATTTCTGGTTTGTCATTGTTGGAGTGTACCAAATGTCTTTCAAGCATTAACCATGACTGACAGGCTAATTGGGTCAGCTTGAGGAGAGTACCTACTAAATGTAAATTGAATGTGACCTATACCTGTACTGCAGGAGCCTTCGAAAACTAACACAACCAAACCTGCACGGGTAGCCTGCCAGTCAGCAAAGGGTGTGTGTGTGTGTGTGTTGTGTACGTTGTGTGCACTGACTAACAAGAACAACGTTCCCGGCTGCCAGCAATGTTACTGCAGGTGTAGGTTCATTCAACCCGGAAAAGCTGCCACCACCGAGACACACCAAAACAATTCCCTTTGCTGTACCGCCCCTTCCACTTCAACTTCCTCCTTCACTGGAACCCTAATCACCTCCTACCCCAAGATACTCAACATCTTCCTTTCAAAACCTTAGTATTGTCCGACAGATAAACAGACATCCTTTAAAGGTGAAATCTGGAATCCCTTTGTACTCTGATGGCCACATGACAAATGAACAATCAAAGCTAGTAAAAGAAAAGCACAAAAACAAACATAGTTCTATTTCAGCCAATCAGTACACCCGCCCGCAAAGACCCTCCCACTCAGTCCTGTACATAGTCCACTCAACAGAAACTAAATTACAGATTGCACCTTCAGGTGGGCTTTGCCTCCCCAACAACCCTAATCCTAGCAACTTGCCTTGGATAAACATACATTTCTATTCTAACTCCCACCAAAAGCATTCCTCCTTCTTTCCCTTGCAAAGTACAAACAGGTATTGCTCAACTGACAGGAAGAACAGGATATGTACCTGTTGCTGCAGTGCAGAGCGTACTCTATGCGCATGAACATTCACTCTTTGTCTCACACACACACACACACACACACACGTCAATACAATGGCAGGCAGAGTGCAACACACACAATACACGCATGATTGCTCCTCCAAACCAATCTGAGGACCGGTATCAGAAAAATAGTTTCTTGCAGGTACAACGTTTCACTGTAGACATCCCTTGCGTTGAGAACCTCAATGCACATAATGTAGCTCTATTGCATTTGATTGTTCACTTTATTTTGGCCCGCAGCCTGTGGAAGGTCCTAGGACAGAAACGTTGCAGCAAACGCACCTGCTTCAAAAACAAAACGGAAATTGAATGCTGTAGTAGAATCCATCCAAGAGTCCAGTCGTATCCTTGTCTTTTTTCACTCCGTCTCTATCAACAGGGATGAAGTTTTGTCCACAGGTAAAACGTGGATGTATTTTACTGTAGGCCAATCAAACATTAAGCCAGCAGTTATAATGCATTGTCAAACTTGTCATACAAGCATGTTTGACTGACTGTCTTATAATGTCTTGTGAAACTTTAAAAATAAGACATTATAAAGACATTGGGGAGTGGCGCAGTGGTCTAAGGCACTGCATCTCAGTGCTAGAGGCGTCACTACAGACCCTGGGTCGATTCCAGGCTGTATCACAACCGGCTGTGATTGGGAGTCCCATAGGGCGGCACACAATTGGCCCAGCGTCGTCGGGGTTAGGGTTTGGCCGGCGGAGGCCGTCATTGTAAATAAGAATTAGTTCTTAATTGACTTGCCTAGTTAAATAAAAGTTAAATAAAAAAATAGATAAAAAAGGCTCATATATGCTTATAACAACTTGTAAAGAACTATACCTGCAGGCTTTAAGTAATGTGCTACCAATATGTTCAATCATTTCAATGCTCATACGCATAGAAATAAATACTCAAGTGTCCTTTTTTTTGCTGTGTTATGAAATAATATATATTAAGCTTATAATAAAGGCCATGCTTTTTGGGCCCTTTTTGGGGCACTTTGTTTTTACCGGTATTTCCAGCATTATCCACTAGAGTTGCTGTAGGTATAAAACCCTAGGAAAGGTTATTTAAAATGGCACAAACTGTCTCCAATCAATCATTGTCTGGTTGTGCATGTTTGGCGGGAGTGATGGCCTGAGCCAGGGTAGGCGTAGCTCTGCACATAAAACCTATTATTTGGTAGGGAATACTATTTGTAGGTATGCGATTCTACATCTCACTTTGGCTCAAGCTGACTTTCCTCTCCAACGAACTCGGAAGTTGTAGCTGAAAATGGGTCAACTAGGGGCAGTTAGGGTAGAGTTATTGAAACCAACCATAGAAGTGTATTGTAGTGAATCCGAGGTAGCCCCGACTGGGACTCGAACCTGGCTCCAGCGACTGTCAAGCCAACACCTTAACCATCACGCCAAGAGGCTCAAACCTCTTGATGAGCTTGCTAGGTGTTGGGCTAAGGTCGCTACACTACCCCCATCCTTCGCTCCTCCATACCAAGTCCATCACATGTACACACACACACCTCTCAGATGGCCTCCTTGCACTTCTGACACCAATGTGTAGATGGGAGAAAAAAATTGACTGGGACTTGAATCCTGATCCAGCGAGTGTCAAGTCAAGAGGTTCGGACCTCTTAGAGTAACGGTTAAGGTGTTGGTTTGACTCACCCCTTTAACTGCCCCTAATTCATCTATTTTTAACTACAACTTCCGAGTCCGTTGGAGAGGATCAGCTTCAGGAAAGTGAGGTGTAGAATAACTGATCTAGAAATAGTATTCCCTCCCAAATAATAGGTTGTGTGTGATTAAGATTTGCAGAGCTACACTTCCCCTGGCGCAGGCCATCGCCACACGCACAAACCAGACATTCAATGGAGACATACACTACATGACCAAAAGTATATGGACACCTGCTCGTCAAACATCTCATTCCAAGATCATGGGCATTAATATGGAGTTGGTCCTCCCTTTGCTGCTATAACAGCCTCAATTCTTCTGGGAAGGCTTTCCCAGAGATGTTGGAACATTGCTGCGGGGACTTGCTTCCATTCAGCCATATGAGCATTTAGTGGAGGTCGGGAACTGATGTTGGGCGATTAGGTCTGGCTCGCAGTCGGCGTTCCAATTCATACCGAAGGTGTTTGATGGGGTTGAGGTTAGGGCTCTGTGCAGGCCAGTCAAGTTCTTCCACACCAATTTCAACAAACCATTTCTATATGGACCTTGCTTTGTGCACGGGCGATTGTCATGCTGAAACAGGAAAGGGCCTTCTCCAAACTGTTGCCACAAAGTTGAATGCACAGAATCGACTAGAATGTCATTGTATGCTGTAGCGTTAAGATTGCCTTTCACTGAAACTAAGGGGCCTAGCTTGAACCATGAAAAACAGCCCCAGACCATTATTCCTCCTCCACCAAACTTTACAGTTGGCACTATGCATTCGGGCAGGTAGCGTTCTCCTGGCATCCACCAAACACAGATTTGTCTGTCAGACTGCCAGACGGTGAAGCGTTATTCATCACTCCAGAGAACGCATTTCCACTGCTCCAGAGTCCAATGGCGGCAAGCTTTACACCACCCTAGTCGACACTTGGCATTGCGCATGGTGATTTTAGGTTTGTGTGTGGCAGCTTTGCCATGGAAACTCATTTCATGAAGCTCCCGACGAACAGTTCTTGTGCTGACGTTGCCTCCAGAGGCAGTTTGGAACTAGGCATTGAGTTTTACAACCGAGGACAGATGATTTTTACGTGCTTCAGCACTCGGCGATCTCGTTCTGTGAACTTGTGTGGCATGCCACTTCTCGGCTGAGTAGTTGTTGCTCCTAGATGTTTCTACTTCACAATAACTGCACTTACAGTTGACCGGGGCAGGTCTAGCAGGGCAGAAATTTGACGAACTGACTTGTTGGAAAGGGGGCATCCTATGACGATGCCATGTTGAAAGTCACGGAGCTCTTCAGTAACGCAATTCTACTGCCAATGTTCAATTTTAGACACCTGTCAGCAATGGGTATGGCTGAAAAAGCCAAATCCACTCATTTGAAGGGATGTCCACATACTTTGTATATACACTACCATTCAAAAGTTTTGGGTCACTTAGAAATGTCCTTCTAGGCAGAGTTGCAAAGAAAAATCCATATTTCAGACTGGCCAATAAAAAGATGGGCAAAAGAACACACTTCACTGTTGACGTTGAAACTGGTGTTTGTGGGAACTATTTAATGATGCTGCCAGTTGAGGACTTATGAGGTGTCTGTTTCTCAAACCAGAAACACTAATGTACTTGTCCTCTTGCTCAGTTGTGCACCGGGCCTCCCACACCTCTTTCTATTATGGTTAGAGCCAGTTTGCGCTGTTCTGTGAAGGGAGTAGTACACAGCGTTGTACGAGATCTTCAGTTTCTTGGCAATTTCTCACATGGAATAGCCTTCATTTCTCAGAACAAGAATAGACTGACGAATTTCAGAAGAAAGAGATTTGTTTCTGGACATTTTGAACCGGTAATCAAACCCACAAATGCTGATTCTCCAGATACTCAACCAGTCTAAAGAAATCCAGTTTCATTGCTTCTTTAAATCAGGACAACAGTTTTCAGCTGTGTTAACATAATTGCAACAGGGTTTTCTAATGATCAATTAGCCTTTTAAAATGATAAACCTAAGATTAGCTAACAATATGCCAATGGAACACAGGAGTGATGGTTGCTGATAAATGATACTGTTTGTGTAGATACTCCAAATTCTATGTACCAAAAAGTATTGTAATTTCTAAACTGTTCACCTGATATGGATGAAAATACCCTCAAATTCAAGCTGACAGTCTGCCTCATTGCCATTGTATCATTTCAAATCCAAAGTGCTGGACTACAGAGTACAACAACAAAATGTGTCATTGTCCTAATACTTCCGGAGCTCACTACTCCTAGCAGTATACCTGCAGGCTGCAGTTTTACCAATGTATTTTAAAAATGTATTCTGAGGCTGGAAAATGTGGGGATCACGCTACAGATATGAGGATACACTAGTCATTAGTCAGTTAAGTTGCATCGTGTCCAGACTAGCGAGTCATCATGCTTCATTGAGTTTTAACTAGAGTGAGTGATACTAAGTTGAGAGGCTGAATCACCTCCAAATGAGTTTCAATCAATGGGTGCACTGGAGTGTGAGAGTTAAAGGGTTGTGAAGACTGTCCAACACACACACAGAAAGCTACATGCTCTAATCTGAGTGTGCACATTGACATAGAGCCAAAGGTTTCAGTGTGTTCCCACCTGTATAATAGGAACCCGAGCACAGTTGCATATCAAAACCCAACAGCTGACCTTTGGAATATCGACCTTTCAAAAACAAGGGTGTGTGTGTGTGTCCTTTCTGTATCCATAAGTCTTCCCGCTTTAGCTCAGTAAGATTCGGTTTCTATTGGTGTTTTAGTGAAAATATGAATATATTTACATGACTCGAATGTGGTGCTTTGAGTGCAATGAAAACATTACTATGAACACCAATGTGGTAATGATTCACTTCCAAAGAAGATAGAGACTGATTGGTACAAAAACTGTACAGACCTGTTACAGACAATGCAATTGTACTTGGTAACCACGTCACCTGTGACTAGTAGCTACGTGTGTGTGTATGTTTTTGAACCAAAACAACTAATGAAACACACACCACTTTTTCAAAGATAATTGATTTCTGATTCAATTCCAATCTCAGTTTTGTATAGAGCTTGGCACTACTTTGACTTCTCCACAAACCATTTTTTTGTAATTGGTTTGTGCAAATAGTCAACCAATTCTGACCAGACTTGTGATTGCATTCAGTCGTGGACCAATGTTATTGTGTATCATGTCCCCTGGCAGTTTTGAATCTCATTATGCACTGTCTGCAGCTGGTGACTAGGTGTAAATTGTGGGAGCTGTTAAATCAACTGAACTTTAGATCCAAAATGCAATAAGTCAGTTATGCCTCCATGTCAAAGAAAAGGCTACAGATAATAACAGATAATGTAGGCTAGCTATTGGCCTACATTGAGAAAGTTTGTATCTGTGATTCCTTTTAGTCTTCTTACAAAGACTGAATTTGATATGAAACAGTTGGAGATACAACAATTGCATCAATACAAGTGTACAGTAATAGCTTGGTTGTTGTGAATGAATGCACGGTGCCCTTTGGAAAGAGGTCGCCTACATGTAGACCTATGTGTTTGCAGAATGTTTTGCTCTTCCATTTTCAGTTTTCACTGGTTAATATTTGAAGTGCTGCAGTTTCAAGAGTGACAAGTGGTCTGTTCTATGAGACAATGTTCTCTTTAGCGCAAGCAGTGAATAATTGACCTCGTCATGAGCCCTTGGAGCATACAATGCAATCACTGTTGTTTTGATTTTGTTTACCACAAAAGTGAACTCTTCTCAACTATACGTACAAGTGCCATTTTCACACAAAGTTGCTAAGCAGGTTCTCATATTTCTTGGCGGCGTAGGCTACTTAAGGCCTACTTGTTTCACTCCAATGCTACTACTCTGTGTCACTATACACTTTAACACAACAACTGTTAAATTGTAACAGCATTGCCAAATTAAGCGCGAACTCCAGCTCTTTACTGCGCTTCCATTTTAACCGTTTGTGTCGTTATCAATAGTGGCTAATAAATCTCGAGCCACAACATTGAAATCAGTGCGAGGGGGGGTGGTTGGACTCGCATAGGAATGCGGTCTATTGTCGGAGCACAAAGTCATGCTCTCTGGGTCGAGTTGAACTCCCCACAATTTCGAGAATTCACATGTTTTTCAAATATTCCAAGGTTTTTACATAGGCCTATCACATTTGATTATTTGAATTATTCCGACACTGTGTTAAAGAGAAGAGGATCCAACGTGAGACCCACCTTCTCTGCCCAATGCGCCCGAAAGTCCGACCAGCAGTAACCGGAGAAACAGGAAACTTCTCGCCGCCTCCATCGATTGCGACCACCACTAGTCCATAGTAACCAACACTTTTGTATTCCTACAGAGGAGCGCCCCTACACCTTTATTCGTGCAGCTAGTTTTGAGGTTGTTTTTCCAATCCCAGTAACTTCCTCCTCGGAATTCCGTGCCTGTGGCTCGCCTCTCCGTAGTAGGCTTGCGTGACACAGCCAGTCGGCGCGCTCCCGTGAAGGGCTGAATGGGGAGTGGCAGATAGGGCCGATTGACTCCAACAGCCCCAATAGAGTCGCCCGCGGCCCGCCTCAGTCAGAAAGTCACTCAAAATGGTCTGACGAAGAATTATCTGGGATTCTACATATTCGAGTTCTTCAAATCATTATTCATTGCTTATACAAGTCTATGCCGTAGATTTAGTCTTATTCAAATTCTCCACTGTTCTCAGTCCCTTCTCCGAGAGCGCGAAATTAGGAGGAAGAAGAATAAGCTCTATTCATACCAACTATCCACTCTCCACCAATATCAGGGTCAGAGTCCAACAGAATGCATATAACTAATCAGGAAACTGCACAAAACTATTCATAAGTCCATCTGTGCACATGCTCCATGTCTTGCACAAGGTTTGTTCTCGGTCAAGCCTGAATGTTAGGTTCTCAGAAAGTGAAAGATTGATATGGTTAGCTATTGATAGCAACAGTGTGGAGGGGTGCCTTGCTTCACTGCATGACATTGTCCAGGTTCCAAAAATCTTTAAGCATTTCCTTTCCTTATCTCCTTTCCTTCATGAACCAAAAGAGGTTAGGGCAGGTTATATTGTGGAAACATTGCATTCCCCAGAAAGGGATTGTGGGGGGGTGGGTTTAGTAGTAGGCCTAGACTCTTAGGGGTAGAAGTGCACAGTCATGGCCTACCTATATGTTATAGAGTAGTCTAAGTTAGGTTTTAAATTGTTTAAAAGTAAGTTATTAACAGTGATTGAATTCTTAGTTTGTGTTTTTTTTCCAACTCATTATGTATAAATTGTGAGTCAGTTTTGTGTTTGCTAAATTATGGCTTTTAAGGCTACACTGTAATGGATTATCACCTGTATAAGCCTATTGTTACCGTACAGCCAATAACACCCTATAAGATCACTACTTGGCAAACAACATACAATTTCATACAATTTTAATCAATGAATAATAACTGTTTACTGATAATTCACAAACTTCCTATTAGTTAACTGTCTAATTAGCCTATTTGTAAACCCTTAAAGTAGAGTAACCTCCCTTAAAGTAGTCCCATTATGGGCAAGTTAGGTCCATAAACAGTGTAAGAAGGTTGAGAAATAGATCCCTTTCCCGTTTCATTTTCAGTTGAAAAGTCAAAAATGTCACGATCTTCAATAACAGGAGCCCTATTCAAAGGAGCCTTACAAGGCAAGACCTGGGAAGTTAGCAATGTGGTGAGAGATACTGTTGAGGGGTGAGAGACTCTGTACGGACAGTTTCCCTAGTCACTGCAAAGCAGCATCTTTTTTTAAAGCTGCAATATGTAACTTTCTGGGTGACCTGACCAAATTCACATTGAAATGTGAGTTATAGGTCTGTCATTTTCCTTGAAAGCAAGTCTAATAACCAGTAGATATATTCTATGTACATTATTTCTATGCTGTTCTAAGTTGTCAACCGTGATGGAGAGGTCTTGGAGCGGGCAGGCCTTCCTTGGGAGGAAGAGCAGCTCCATCTTGTCGTGGTTGAGCTTGAGGTGGTGGCCCGACATCCAAGCTGAGCTATCTGCGAGGCATGCAGAGTTGTGTGTCACAACCTGGGTATCAGAAGGGGGGAAGGAGAAAAGTAGTTGAGTGTCATCCGCATAGCAATGATAGGAATGATCATCTGAGGATATGACAGAGCCGAGTGACTTGGTATATAGAGAGAAGAGGAGAGGGCCTAGAACCAAGCTCTGGAGGACACCAGTAGTGAGAGTACGTGGTGCAGACACAGATCCTCTCCACACCACCTGGTAGGAGCGGCCTGCCAGGTAGGGTGCATTCCAAGAGTGTGCAGAGCCTGAGACGCCCAGGCCTGAGAGGGTGGAGAGGAGGATCAGATAGTTCACGGTGTCGAAGGCAGTAGATAGATCTAAGTGGATGAGAACAGAGGAGAGAGAGTCAGCTTTGGCAGTGCGGAGAGCCTCCGAGACACAGAGGAGAGCAGTCTCGACTGAGTGATCCGTCTGACTGGTTAGGGTCAAGAAGATCATTCCAAGAGAGATAGCAAGAGAGTTGGTCAGAGACAGCAAGCTCAAGTGTCTTGGAAAGATGAGAAAGGATGGGATACCAGTCCGTAGTTTGACATCAGAGAAGTCTTGGTTTCTTGAGGAGGGGAGCGACTCTGGCAGTTTTGAAATCAAAGGGGACGCAGCCAGTGGTCAGGGATGTGAGGAACGGGAGAAGGTCTCCGAACCTTATTAATCGCAGGAGAGGGTGGAGAATTAAGGAGGAGGAGAAGGTGGAAAAGAGTTTCCTAGGGTTAGAGGCAGAAGCTTGACATTCGGAGTGATAGAAAGTGGCTTTAGCAGCAAACACAGAGCAGCCATGGAGCAGGAGGGGAGGGCCTAGCCAGCCAGGAGTAATGTGGACATTGCGAGTCGTAGGTTCCAGAAGGGAGGAGAGTAGGGTCGAAGAGGTAGAATCAGGAGACAGGAGGGAGAAGGATTTAGCAGAAGGGAAAGATGACAGGATAGAAGAGGAGAGAGTAGTGGGAGAGAGAGAGAGCGAAGATTGGGATGACGCATGACCATCTGGGTAGGGGCTGAGGGGGTACACTGTAAACCCTAACAGTGTCATGCAGTAACAAAAACTAAGTGATGTCAACTCATTACGTGGAAAGTCGTTGTCCTGACTCTAAAGTATTGGGTTACCCTAACGTGCATGTAGCATTTACTTTTCCTGAACTCAACTATTTTACCTGAATATTGTAACTGTACTCAATATATTTTTATTGTACAGCCCGACGACGTCTGACGTCATGTGCGTCAACAACGTTCTGCACTGTGGTGCGTCTCAAAATGTATTGACAGAGATAGCTGCTCGATTCAAGCGAGGGAATTTCAAATACCGTTAAGTATTTTCCCAGGAAGAGGAACAAACGTCTGGCGGAGTATTTTGAAGTAAGGGGCTAATTAACTGTTTTGACAACTGTTGTATATTCAAACAGCTTTTAGTGTGTGGTTGGAACTAAATAGTCCCGTTTGTTAGCTCCGGTGTTGTGCCTAAAAGCTCCCCCCTGCCAGAATCACTTCAGAATCATTTTGGTAGTTTATGTTGACCAGTAGTGTGTGCCACAGGCAGCAAAATTAGAGTATAAAGAAACGTAAACATTTATTTTAGAACCATTTTGTAATGTTTAAGAAAATGAAGATAATACACAAATATTATCACACAATAACACAAAAACATCACAGGAAGTTGAGTTTGTTAAAAAAAAACATTAAATAAGAAATACAAATTTCGATCTTTGCATAATAACATATACAATTACAATAAATCAAATATAAAATGACAATAAATAACATAAACAAATAGTGGAAAGCTTCAACAGCTTGACTGAACATTCAGTTCACTTTTTATGGAAAGTTTTCCAGGCGATACCGTTGCCTGGAACTCAAGGCTAACCTAGTCCTCACAGGCAGCGCAGACATAATCCTCCAATGATGGTATGGTTTTCATACAGGACTGGTGGAACAGGGCAGCGGTCACAACCAATCTGAAATGTATGATGAAAATGTTAACATATAAAAAAAATGAAATACATTTTCTTGGATGACAATTATTTCATTATCAGACAAAGCGGATGATACTACGTCTATAAATATTACTACTTATACAAATTCGTGCTCTTAAAAATGTGCCTTTAGAAGGGAACAAGCAATTACCCAGTCAGTGTCTTCCTCATTATTGTCCACCTCCCCACAGAAGTGGCACAGTTGGCTCAGGTCATCGAGCAAAACATAATATCAAGTAGTCTATACATCTTTACGTGTATTTTTCTGAGCAAACAGGGAACAAGGTTAGGTTTCTTGTAACATAATTATTTAAATACATGTGTTTTAGTGGCCTTCAAGTCAGAAGTTGGATCAAAGATAGCCTTAAAAGATCCATATAAATGTTGTTGTTTTTTTATCTACAATTATATTAAATTAGAAATTGAACATACCTGTGTTTTGGAGGAGAGTGACTACTATTTCTTCTCTCATGATGTTAACATCTTTTTTCGTATTTGAAAAGACAATAGATTCCTCGTTCAGAACACATTCAGCAAACTGGGAAAATAATTTGATGGGAATTTCAGTTTTCCCCAACAAAACTATGTTACACTTAAGATTCTAATTCGCAAGTATACAACGACACAGCTATAATATAATTTGACAGTTCTGTTTTGCCTTTTAGTCAGTATACTTCCAGTAGGTTAATTGTACATTACTTATACTCTCATACTTACTTTCAAAGCAAAGACCCCACAAGAAGTAACATCTTGTTGGCATGTGTGAGGAAGGGTACCACACGCCCATCTGGAGATATTACACCGCTTCTCTCTCAGGAATGATCTGAGCATATATGTTAATAAAAGTACAGCATTTTGAAACACTTTATTGATTACAATATAGAGATTAATAACAGAGGGGAATATGAGAATGCAGGGATTCCAGCAGGGTGTGAGTTGGAGTAGTCAAATCTGAAGCTGACAAGGCTCTGACTTAGAATCTTGGGGGCATCGCTGGGTGGTGTGGAGGAAGAAGCAGAACGTTCAGGTTAGGGCAGGAATGTAAATGACGTGATCATCTCGGATGAGCTAACATCTGAGAATGGGCAGGCATTCCCTCGGATGAAGAGCATCTCCGTCTTGCTGATTATGTGCTGTCATCCAGGTGGAAATGTCACCTGCATATCTGATGTAGGAAAAGAGATAAGAGATAAGTCGAGTGTCCTGTGAATATGTTTATGTATATGTACTGTACCAGTGTGTGTATGTGTATATATATATCTGGGTATGTCTTTTTTTCTTCTTTTTTTTCTGTCATCATTATTGTGTTTTGTGGTTGAGGGGTGGGGGGAGGTTGATGGGGACAGGTGAGGTGCCCGGGGTGTCCTATTGAGGGCGAAGGGACCTATTGCGGAGGGGATTCTTCATGGAGGCATATTCAGGCATAGTTTTGTTTATTATACTATTATAAACGTATACATTTTCTTCTTATTTTTTTCTATTATTATAACAGTTACTGTGGTTATGGATATGCACTCATGTTGAATTATATATTTAAACTTTATTTTTCCGCCCACAGTACAGATTTTTTATTTATTATTATTTTACTATTACTACTGTTTCTAAAGTTAAAGTCGGACATTTACATAGACTTAGGTTGGAGTCATTAAAACTTGTTTTTCAACCACTCCACAAATTTCTTGTTAACTATAGTTTTGGCAAGTCGGTTAGGACATCTACTTTGCGCATGACACAAATAATATTTCCAACAATTGTTTACAGACAGATTATTTAACTTATCATTCACTGTATCACAATTCTAGTGGGTCAGAAGTTTACATACACTAAGTTGGCTGTGTCTTTAAACAGCTTCGAAAATTCCAGAAAACGATGTCATGGCTTTAGAAGCTTCTGATTGGCTAATTGACATAATTTGGAGATGTACCTGTGGATGTATTTCAAGACCTACATTCAAACTCAGTGCCTCTTTGCTTGACATCAATGGAAAATTAAAAGAAATCAGCTAAGACCTCAGAAAAAAATTGTAGACCTCCACAAGTCTGGTTCATCCTTGGGAGCAATTTCCAAACGCCTGAAGGTACCACGTTCATCTGTATAAACAATAGTATGCATGTATAAACACCATAAACAACGCAGCCGTCCTACTGCTCAGGAAGGAGACGCGCTCTGTCTCTTAGAGACGTACTTTGGTGCCCAAAGTGCAAATCAATCCCAGAACAACAGCAATGGGCCTTGTGAAGATGCTGGAGGAAACAGGTACAAAAGTATCTATATCCACAGTAAAACGAGTCTTATATCGACATAACCTGAAAGGCCGCTCAGAAAAGAAGAAGCCACTGCTCCAACACCGCCATAAAAAATCCAGACTATGGTTTGCAACCGCACATGGGGACAAAGATCGGACTATTTGGAGAAATGTCCTCTGGTCTGATGAAATAAAAATAGAACCGTTTGGTCATAATGACCATCGTTATGTTTGGACGAAAAAGGGGGAGGCTTGCAAGCCAAAGAACACCATTCCAACTGTGAAGCACGGGGGTGGCACCATCATGTTGTGAGGGTGCTTTGCTGCAGGAGGGACTGGTGCACTTCACAAAATAGATGGAATCATGCGCTAGGAAAATTCTGTGTATATATTGAAGAAACATCTCAAGACATCAGTCAGGAAGTTAAAGCTTGGTCGGAAATGTGTCTTCCAAATGGACAATGACCCCAAGCATACTTCCAAAGTTGTGGCAAAATGGCTTAAGGACAACAAAGTGAAGGTATTGGAGTGGCCATCACAAGCCTTGACCTCAATCCCACAGAAAATGTGTGGACAGAACAGAAAAAGTGTGTGCGAGCAAGGAGGCCTACAAACCTGACTCAGTTACACCAGCTCTGTCAGGAGGAATGGGCCAAAATTCCCCCAACTTATTGTGGGAAGCTTATGGAATGCCATCCAAAACATTCCCAAGTTAAACAATTTAAAGGCAATGCTACCAAATACTAATTGAGTGTATGTAAACTTCTGAACCACTGGGAATGTGATGAAAGAAATTAAAGCTGAAATAAATAATTCTCTCTACTATTATTCTGACATTTCACATTCTTAAAATAAAGTGCTGATCATAACTTACCTAAAACAGGGAATTTTTACTGTCAGGAGTTTAAATGTATTTGGCTAAATGTAAACTTCCGACTTCAACTGTATAACGTGATTTTATCTGTGGCCAATGACCTTGAGCCTTCTTGGAAGGGCACTACTAATGTAACTACAGTGGGACAAAAAAGTATTTAGTCAGCCACCAATTGTGCAAGTTCTCCCACTTAAAAAGATGAGAGAGGCCTGTAAATTTCATCATAGGTACACTTCAACTATGACAGACAAAATGAGAAAAAAAAAACAGAAAATCACATTGTAGGATTTTTTATGAATTTATTTGCAAATTATGGTGGAAAATAAGTAGAATTTCTGCAGTTAAGAAAATAGCAATAAAATGGCCTTGCCTAATTCCCCTCCCCCCCTTCTAATTTCCTTAATTTAGTGGCTAGTCAAATACTTTCTGTGGCACACATCAGAGTCAAATACTTTCTATAGAACAAACTTCACATCATGATAGGCAACCGAAATTAATAATTAATGTATGTGTGTTATCTTAATTAAACATAGAGGAGGGAGTAAAATGTAGGCAAGTATTTCAGAACAACTACTAGTTGAATAAGACACGGGAGAGATCACGAATTTTGGTAAAGAGATTTATTTATAGACTAAAACACTTGAAACAAATAGCCAAAACGAAAACTGCAGACATTATTAGTGCCTCCCGGCGATCAAACCGACATAAAAAAAATATAATGAAACGCAGTTTAAAACGTGATGAGAAATCTCAAATAGCAAGCAAGCCGCAGCAATGAAGAATTGAGTGCGTGCGCGTTCAAACAAGTCGCAGCAATGAAGAAGTAAGTGCGTGCGCGTTCACGCGAAGGAGGGGGAGTGAATTCTGGCAGTGGGGAGCTTTCCGGCACAGCACCGGTATTGGCAACGTCAAACCGAAGAGGAAAATCAGGTTAGTTTTTTTTTTTAGCATTGGACAGTTAACGTTTGCATGTTGATTGAGTCTTAGTTATTAGCGAGTTCTATGAAGATGTCGTGCAAAAAAAATAAAAAAATAATTATATTAAAACCAGTACAACCAGTACAACCGCTCCTATTTTTTTTGTAACAAACTTCTGTATGTCAATCCAAAAAATTCTGTTTTGGAATTCTTTCCAAAACATGTTTCACGGGATAAATTCTATGTAACATTTTAAATGAAATTTCCTTTACTTTGTTACTGATACAATATTTGTTAGCAATTTTCCATGCTTTCCTCCATTGTATATCACCATAGATATTTGACCAAAATAATCTTGCCGAGGGAATTGTAGTATCACAAACAATATTCCTAATCTGTTTATTACTACATTTATCTTGTTACTATTGCCAATGAATATATTTTTATGTAAATCTATGTTACTTACATCAACCACAAAGGAATTTAAAAGAGATACAACCCCCCTTGGAATCACATCAAAAACAATTTCATATTCTTTCGGGGTTATTTAAACTTTATCAAGGAATTCCCCATATGAGAGTAGATATCCATCCTCATTCAGTAACTGACCAACCAAAATAATTTTATTTTCAAACCAGTTACGAAAAAAATAGACTTATTTTTAAATCGTATATCTTTGTTGTTCCATAAAAAGTATCCGCGAGGGGAAAAATCGTGTTTATACGCTAACATCCAAGCTAAAATTGCCTGCTTACGGAATTTGGCCAACTTTACTGCGATTGTATCAACATCAAAATTACATTGAAGCAAAAATTCTAAACCACCAACAGAGTCAAATAAATACTTAGCGAAGACATTCCAAATACTGCTCTGGTTCTTTAACATACTTCAGAATCCAATTTATTTTAAAAGTATAATTTAGAGTATTGAAATCTAAAACCTCAAGACCTCCTTGTTCTTGGATATTAGTGAGAATATCTTTTCGTAGATAGTGAGGCTTGTTCCTCAGAAAATTATAAAGAATCTTATCCAAGTCCTTTACAATTTTAGGGGGTAAGTCAAGTGATAACGAGACATAAACCGATCTGGATAACCCTTCAGCTTTGGATAATAAAACCCGACCGTATTACGAAATATCTCTCATCAACCAGAGGTTCAATTTTTTTCTTTGTTTTCTCATAAGTAACCTTATCTTTAATTGGGATACCATAAACTTCCTGCAAAACACAATCCTTGAGTGGAAATAAGACTGACTTATTGATATTAATTTTCAAACCCGAAACGAAGGAAAAGTCTTCAATACAGGAAACTGCTTTAGAAAAATATGAATATAGTGGCATCATCAGCCAGTTGACATAGTTTAAATTCATTGCCAAGTGCTGAAACACCTTGAAAATCCCCTTTCTTGATGTGAAGAGCCATAATTTGAGTAACAAATAAAAATGGTCTAATTGGGCAGCCCTGCCTAATTCCACGGCCAATATCAAATCTTTGGGATGTCCCGTGAGATAATTTTACAGAGCTAGTACAACCACTATATCAAGTTTGGACTGCTTTCAAAAACAAGTCACCAAACCCCAAAAAACATATTGCTTTGAACATAAACTCATGTTCTACAGTGTCAAAAGCTTTATAAAAATCAACAAACATAAGAAAACTATCATCAAGAATGAGGTCATTATAGTCGATCAGATCTATGATCAACCTGATGTTATTACTAATGTGTCGACCATGCATTTTATTTTTATTTTTATTTCACCTTTATTTAACCAGGTAGGCTAGTTGAGAACAAGTTCTCATTTGCAACTGCGACCTGGCCAAGAGAAAGCATAGCAGTGTGAACAGACAACACAGAGTTACACATGGAGTAAACAATTAACAAGTCAATAACACAGTAGAAAAAAAGAGAGTCTATATACATTGTGTGCAAAAGGCATGAGGAGGTAGGCGAATAATTACAATTTTGCAGATTAACACTGTAGTGATAAATGATCAGATGGTCATGTACAGGTAGAGATATTGGTGTGCATAAAACCAGATTGTTCTTCATCAATTATATGATGCAAGCCTTGTTTCAACCTCTTAGCAAATACAAGGGCAAATCATTTCCAATCATTATTTAACAGGCTAATGGGTCTCCAGTTGTCTATGTAAAGAGTATTCTTATTAGGTTTGGGAATCAAAGTAATTACACCTTGCTTTAAGGAAGCCGGTAACTCCCCTTTTTCTATTTATTCTTGAAACATAGCAATGAAAGGAATCAATTTATCATTGAATGCTTTATTAAACTAGCTTATTAAACCATCATTTCCAGGGGACCTATTGTCCTTTAGGCTTTTAATACAGTCTTTTATCTCAATTTCAGATAACTAATCATCACAAAAATCCCTGAAATCATTATCTATCTTCTTAGCAATGTTTGCTACATTGTCTAAGAAAATATGCATATTGGAAGTTGGCTGGGCTGATGTATACAATTTCTGATAAAACTGGGCAACATGCTGAGATATTTCTTTTGGATTTTCATTGGGAGTATTATTAATCATTAATGTACAGCAGAAAGTAGTTGGTGCCATTGGTGTTAACAGTAGTGATGGGCATTCCGGCTCTTTTCAGTGAGCCGGCTCATTCGGTTCAGCTCACCAAAAAAGAGCCGGCTCTTTTGGCTCCCAAACGGCTCGTTAAAAAAAATATATATATTTTATTTTTTCAAGTCAAACAGTTTGCGATAGTTTGACTATGATTGGTGTTAAAACAATTCTAATTCAATTATTAAATGAAATCATACTTTACCTTAACCACAATGTATTTAAAAATGCATTGGTTGGTTATGAAAAAGAATGCTATTAAACATTTGCATTTAAAGTATAACTTTTGAATGTTTATAAACAAAGTGCATATAAATGTAATAATTCAAAACAAATACCAATTGAACAACATAATAAAATAATATTGTACCATATCAAAGAAAAATAAATAACAATGTGCAAAACTGCAGCATCCCACTTAAAACATTAAACTGGTCCCTCTTTTCTCTCTGTTCTTTATTGCCATGTTATAGCCAGCAGCATACAGCAATGGTGAACATATTTAGCTTTTATGAGAGATTTGTATTCAGAAATGCAAGCTGCTTCATATTTGAGGGCCTGATGCAGTTTCTTCTCTCAGTAATTATTTTTCCCGTTTTTGAGGAGACCCTCTCAGAGGGAACGGATGTGACCACTATGCAGAGTCTCCCTGTCATGACTTTAGTAAGCCATGGGTAGACAGAGGCCTTGTTCTTCCACCAGCTCAGAGGATCTGCAGATCTTTGGAGGAGGGGCTCCTCCAAATAGGATCGGACCTCCATTATGGCATCTGCTGAGAGATTCCTTCATGCTGCATACCCAGTTGCTCTTTCGTCAAACAGTATCTAAACAGCAGACGTTTGTGGCACTACTGCTGGTGCTTCTGCTCCTGTTGCCCTGGTGCTTGAGCCAGCTGGCTGCCGGGGCTGTCCCTCCCTGCTGCTGAGGTTATTCTTAGAAGAGCCTCATCAATCGCTCTGGCATCACTGAAGGCTAACTTCTTAAACCTGGAGTGGAATAAGTGAAAGGGTTTTCTGGCTTGGAATTGTGTACATTGGATTTAGACTATTGCTATAATTTCTAAAACCTCTGTCCTCCACGATCGAAAATGTCTGGAAATCCGTGCCAATCATTTTAGCCAATGCAATATCAATTTGGCCTTGTTTTGCTACAGACATAGACTTTGGCATAAACTGGTCCATAGAAGACTGCGTTGCTGTGGGTCGCGGAGTAGGCCTACTTGACTGAGTGGATACATCTCCCACGTGTGGAGGTGCTGGCTCCACCACTATCACTAGCAGGACTGCTAGTTTCCCGAAGCTCCACTACAGCTAGCTTCACAGTTGGGTGCACAGTTCACATATTTTCATTTTATTTATTTCACCTTTATTTAACCAGGTAGGCTAGTTGAGAACAAGTTCTCATTTGCAACTGCGACCTGGCCAAGATGAAGCAAAGCAGTTCGACACATACAACAACGCAGAGTTACACATGGAATAAACAAACATACAATCAATAATACAGTAGAAAAGGTGTGTGCGCAAATGAGGTGTGTGCAGTGCAGTGTACAGTGTGTGCAAATGAGGTAGGATAAGAGAGGTACGGCAATAAATAAGCCATGGTGGCGAATTAATTACAATATAGCAATTAAACACTGGAATGGTAGAATGTGCAGAAGATGAATGTGCATGTAGAGATACTGGGGTGCAAAGGAGCAAGATAAATAAACACAATATGGGGATGAGGTAGATTGGATGGGCTACTTACAGATGAGCTATGTACAGGTGCAGTGGTCTGTGAGCTGCTCTGACAGCTGGTGCTTAAAGCTAGCAAGGGAGGTAAGAGTCTCCAGCTTTAGCGATTTTTGCAGTTTGTTCCAGTCATTGGCAGCAGAGAACTGTAAGGAGAGGCGGCCAAAGGAAGAATTGGCTTTGGGGGTGACCAGTGAGATATACCTGCTGGAGCGTGTGCTACGGGTGGGTACTGCTATGGTGACCAGTGAGCTGAGATAAGGCGGGGATTTACCTAGTAGAGACTTGTAGATGACCTGGAGCAAGTGGGTTTGGCGATGAGTATGAAGCGATGGCCAGCCAACGAGAGCGTACAGGTCGCAGTGGTGGGTAGTAAATGGGGCTTTGGTGACAAAACGGATGGCACTGTGATAAACTGCATCCAATTTGTTGAGTAGAGTGTTGGAGGCTATTTTGTAAATGACATCGCCGAAGTCGAGGATCGGTAGAATGGTCAGTTTTATGAGGGTATGTTTGGCAGCATGGGTGAAGGATGCTTTGTTGCAAAATAGGAAGCTGATTCTAGATTTAATTTTGGATTGTAGATGGGCAATTTGACTGACTAGTGGACATTGAGGAGCTTCCTGAGAAAGCTGTCCTGGAGGTAATCAGATCAGAAAGTGATGCCAGATCAACCGGAACTGTAAACAGAGATACTGGCCCACACCAGAGAGTCTCCAGAGCGCCCAGAGAAGTGGCCTGATGGCTTTCTGGTGCCATCTTTTTCTTATGATATTGAGCACCTGCTTAGAGAGGGAAATACTTGCTATGAGAACTCGAAAGACTTAATTAAATTAACAAGAGCCCAGAAGCATGGCGTTCTTGAGAACATACTGTAGATAAAGCGAAACACCGTTTCAAGGCCTATCCTAGTGGGGGAGAAATAGGCAAGGCTACCTAAGTGCTTGTTACCAAGCACCCATGTCTCAAAGAAGCAGGGAGTCAGTCTGGATGGTATGCATGGACGACAAGTCAGAAGCTCAAGATGGGGAACTATCGGACCAAGTTGAGCAGAGCTGGAGTTCCTGAGGTCTCTGTGAATACAGTGAAGAGGAGCATAAACAACCCAGAGATAGAGTCACTCCACTCAAACATCAAGAGACCAAGACGAGGTGAGGTAAACTTCCTGCCATACTTCCCAAGAGGGAAAGACCCAGAGTCTCTTAAGCAGCTGAAACAGCAAAATATCAACAAAGTTTCAAAGACAGAGAGAAATCTAACATTAATAGACAAACTGAGGCAGACGAAATGAGATCAATCCGAGGAGCCGATTTTACGGCGAACTAGACAGACACTCTGATTGCCTTGTTCAGGCAGAGGGCAGAACTGACAGGCCATGCAGCAGAGGCTATGAGAAGTGTCTTAAGGATCTATGATCTCCAGGTAGGTGAAAATGGAATACCACTCTGAGCATTCATTTTATTCTATTCACCATAACAGTGCATGACCATAGACAAGCTATATTTTAAACTCTACTCTGCACTATGTGTGTCACTCTTAAAAGGAGCAACTTGACGTGAACACCAGGCGCACTGCTGCCCTTTGTGGTCTCCCCATCTACCTTTGTGAGGAAACCACTGGAATGTAAGTATTTCCTGCATACAGTCTTAACTGTTAACATCTGAAGTTTGTTCACTTGTATGGTAAAATACTTACATTTATGCATGTTACAGGTGGAGGAAACTGAAGAGCCAGACATTACAGACACACCTGTCGCTCTCCTCACAGTCGTCAGCGAGAGCTAAGCTGATCATGTCCAGTTCAACTCAGCAAGGATTGCTGTTGTGCTAGCTAGAAGGTGACATTGTAATGAATGATGTCCCCAGGTTGGCTGATGCAATTATGTTGTTATTTGGTTTGATTTACGAGTTATCCCAAGCATCTGATCCACACTTTTGACTTAATAAAAAATTTCCTGATGGGCTTGGATAATGGGAAAATGCTTAAGCCCAAGCTTTTGTCTCTGAAAATAGACCTATTGAAGCAAGATTAATGATGTATGGGTATTTGCATTTACAGGTATTTACCATCATTGAGGTTGTCTCCAACTCATGCCCTTACATGGCTGCAAGGCCTTTCTCGTAGATACATCTTTAATGTGTGGCTCCACATTGTCCCATCTTTGCCTTGTTAATCGCAGCATAGCCTCACATGGGACAGTTTTTCCAATCGAAAACCCTACATTCTTTAGAGGTTGTAAATGTTTTCCTTTCATTGTCATTGATGTTTGACATAAACCAGGTCCAGTGGATGTTATTTTTGACCACACAAATGTTTTAGCTGTTCTGCCCTTCAGTAGAACTCAATAGAAATAGAGATGGCTCTTTCTGTACTGCCGCTGTCAGTCAGCATGTAAACAATGTGGAGGGCTTGATGAGATAAGCGAGAGTTGAGATTTGATATCCACTCCAAATAAATAAATAAATCAATAATTGTAACATACACTATATTCTGAATGTAATGTAGGTAAGCGAGAGAGGTCAGGTGCACTAAAATAAAGCTGTAACATATGTTCTAAAATGCATTACAACGGTTGTAACAGTTAATGGCTTTTGATCATGGCTGCAGCTTTAATGTGTGGCTCCTAATTTTCCAGTTTTTGTCTAATCGCTGCAGACTCATATACGGACAATGTTTCCAATAGAAAGTTTGGTGACACTATTTGGATAGTCCATCTGTAGATGGTTAATTGAGCATCTATAGACCAACATATCAGCAGAGAAGCAGTTGACATTTTCTTAGTTTCTTGATAGTTTGAGCATCTACATGGGACTATCCAAATAGTGTTACAGAAAATTCTAAATTCTTTAACCAGGTTTCCATCCAACCATTTCATGCTCGAGCGCACGTAAAGACTACATGATGAGATTGGACAAAAGAGCGAGATTGTTTTATTTGTCTGCAGCCAAATTAGTCACACCCCAACCTAACCAACATAGAGAATAAAAAGCTCTATGGTCAGGGCGTGACAGTACCCACCCCCAAAGGTGCGGACTCTGGCCGCAAAACCTGACTCAATGGGGGAGGCACAGAAGGCACCGGGCTGTGGAGGCGCACTGGAGACACGGTGCGTAGAACCGGAAAACATGGCACCTGAACGGTGACCAACTCCACACGGTGAGTACAGGGAGTTGGTTCTGGTTCCCACCTTGGCTCCGCAAACCACCCTGTGTGCCACCACCCCGTGTGCCGCTCCCTTTTTTGAGGCTGCCTCTCGGGCTTCCGTCGTGGCCAGCGAACCCCGGTGTCGTCGTTGTTGCTCCTTCGCTGCCTCCGCCTGCTTCCATGGCTTCTGTCTCCTACCATGATTTTGTCCCACATCCAGGATGTCCTCCACTTCTAGCTTTCCTCCCAGGCCCAGGATCCCTGCTCCTCCTGGGCACGCTGCTTGGTCCTTTGTTGGTGGGATCTCCTGTCACAATCGTTTGATGAATAAATGGACCAAGGCGCAGCGTGCGTAAAGTTCCACATGTTTATTAAATGAAACTCACCAAAACAATACAGAGCAAACGAAACGTACAGCTAATGGCGTGCTCAATGGCATGCTCACAGGCAACTAACCAAAAAACAAGATCCCACAAGCACAATGGGGAAATGGCTGCCTAAATATGATACCCAATCAGAGACAACGATAAACAGCTGCCTCTGATTGGGAACCATACCAGGCCAACATAGATATACAATAACCTAGACAACCCACCCAAGTCACACCCCGACCTAACCAATATAGAGAATAAAAAGCTCTCTATGGTCAGGGCATGACCTTTCACCTTTCGTAGTGGGAGGACCACACATGTCATCGTGTGACTCCCAAGTTTACTTCAATATAATGGTTATTAAATCAATATTTGCCCATAAAAGCATTTCCACTGACATTTCTCGATGAACACATTTTACGGAGACTAAAAGATCCCACCTTTCCTTTACTCGCATGAAAAGGTTAGATGAAAACCTGGTTAGTGTTACATTTGGTTATTGTGTTGGAGGCAGGCATTTTGTAATGTTGAATACAAAGGCATAGGAATATTAAAGTATGGTTTGAGTTGTCAATAACATTTTTAATTGTTTACTTTATTTGATTCCAAAATGTATTTTGTACATTATATTTACAGTGATTTATATGATTGTTTTTATATTATTCAAGCCATAGAATAAGGATTCCTTGAATGCCTGAACATTTACTGCTGAGTTGTATGTGAAAAGAATATAAACTCAGCAAAAAAAGAAACTTCACAGATCGTCATTGTAAAGGGTTTAAACACTGTTTCCCATGCTTGTTCAATGAACCATAAACAATTAATGAACATGCACCTGTGGAACGGTTGATAAGACACTAACAGCTTTCAGATGGTAGGCAATTAAGGTCACAGTTATGAAAACTCAGAACACTAAAGAGGCCTTTCTATTGACTCTTGAAAAACACCAAAAGAAAGATGCCCAGGATCACTGCTCATCTGCATGAACTTGACGTAGGTATGCTGCAAGGAGGCATGAGGACTACAGATGTGGCCAGGGCAATAAATTGCAATGTCTGTACTGTGAGTCGCCTAAGACAACTCTACAGGGAGACCGGATGGACTGCTGATCTTCCTCGCAGTGGCAGACCACGTGTAACAACACCTGCACAGGATCGGTACATGAGAACTTCACACCTGTGTGACAAGTACAGGATGGCAACAACAACTGCCCGACTTACACCAGGAACGCACAATCCCTCCATCAGTGCTCAGACTCTCCGCAATAGGCTGAGAGAGGCTGGACTGAGGGCTTGTAGGCCTGTTGTAAGGCAGGTCCTCACCAGACATCACCGGCAACAACATTGCCTATGGTCACAAACCCACCATCGCTGACGACTTGCGGTTTTGTCTCACCAGGGTGATGGTTGGAGTCGCGTTTATCGTCGATGGAATGAGCGTTACACCGAGGCCTGTACTCTGGAGCGGGATCGATTTGGAGGCGAAGGGTCCGTCATGGTCTGGGGAGGTGTGTCACAGCATCATCGGACTGAGCTTGTTGTCATTGCAGGCAATAACAACGCTGTGCATTACAGGGAAGACATCCTCCCTCATGTGGTACCCTTCCTGCAGGCTCATCCTGCCATGACCAACCAGCATGACAATGCCACCAGCATACTGCTCGTTCTGTGCGTGATTTCCTGCAAGACAGGAATGTCAGTGTTCTGCCATGGCCAGCGAAGAGCCTGGATCTCAATCCCATTGAGCACGTCTGGGACCTGTTGGATCGGAGGGTGAGGGTGAGGGCCATTCCCTCCAGAAATGTCCAGGAACTTGCAGGTGCCTTGGTGGAAGAGTGGGGTAACATCTCACAGCAAGAACTGGCAAATCTGGTGCAGTCCATGAGGAGGAGATGCACTGCAGTACTTAATGCAATTGGTGGCCAAACCAGATACTGACTGTTACTTTTGATTTTGACCCCCCCCCCCTTTGTTCAGAGACACATTATTCAATTTCTGTACGTCACATGTCTGTGGAACTTGTTCAGCTTATGTCTCAGTTGTTGAATATTAAAGCACATTAAAGTACTATCTGGGTTAACTTGCTGAGCTTACGAAACAGATCTAATGCGAGTGTCATCCCAGATGAGGAATAAGACACTATTTCAAAGCATAGTATAGGTAATGTTTGCTTAAGTACAATGTAATTACTAGTTGTTACACAGGATTTAGCCAGTTAAAATTAAGTGTATCTTATCTGGGTACTTACTTGTAATGAATGTGTACCCTCATTTTTAAGTTTCTGGAATTGCCATTTACGTGGGAGAATAAACACACTAGTACACCATCGAGTACATGTAATATCTGCATAACTAATTTACTAGGTGTTATACAGGATTTAGGTAGGTAAAATGAAGTGTATCTTGAGGGGTACTTACTTGTAATTATAGTATACCTTCAAAATACATTACACATCCTGAAAATATAATAGTCAGCTTCTGAAAGAGCCATCCAAGTGAGAAATAAACACACTACTAGACCACTGACATGTAATATCTGCGTAAGTACAATGTAGTTACTAGTTTTTACACAGGATTTAGCTATTTCGAGCTCTGAATGCTGATTGGCTGACAGCCATGGTACATCAGACCGTATACCACGGGTATGACAAAACAAAACAAGTAAGGAGGTGGGCAGAGCAAAGAATGAGCTAGCAAGATCCTATTGGCACGTTCTAGCATTTGCATATGTGTGTGTGCAAATCAAATCCATTTGTATTTGTCACACGCACCGAATACAACAGGTGTTGACAGTGAAATGCTTCAGTGAAATGCTTCCTTACAAGCCCTAACCAACAATGCAGTTTTAAAAAACTGAAAAAATAAATAAGAATAAGAAATAAATGTAACAAATAATTAAAGAGCAGCAGTAAATAACAATAGCAAGGCTATATACAGTCGTGAACAAATGTTTTGCGAATGACACAAATATACATTTTCACAAAGTTTGCTGCTTCAGTGTCTTTATATATTTTTGTCACATGTTACTATGGAATACTGAAGTTAAATTACAAGCATTTCCTAAGTGTCAAAGGCTTTTATTGACAATTACATGAAGTTGATGCAAAGAGTCAATATTTGCAGTGATGACCCTTCTTTTTCAAGACCTCTGCAATCCGCCCTGGCATGCTGTCAATTAACTTCTGGGCCACATCCTGACTGATGGCAGCCCATTATTGCATAATCAATGCTTGGAGTCAGAACTTGTGGGGTTTTGTTTCTCCACCTGCCTCTTGAGGATTGACCACAAGTTCTCAATGAGATTAAGGTCTGGGGAGTTTCCTGGCCATGGACCCAAAATATTGATGTTTTGTTCCCCGAGCCACTTAGTTATCACTTTTGCCTTATGGCAATACGCTCCATCATACTGGAAAAGGCATTGTTCGTCACCAAACTGTTCCTGAATGGTTGGGAGAAGTTGCTCTCGGAGGATGTGTTGGTCCCAATCTTCATTCATGGCTGTGTTCTTAGGCAAAATTGTGAGTGATCCCACTCCCTTGGCTGATAAGCAAACCCACACATGAATGGTCTCAGGATGCTTTACTGTTGGCATGACACAGGACTGATGGTAGTGCTCACCTTGTCTTCTCCGGACGAGCTGTTTTCCGGATGCCCCAAACAATCGGAAAGGGGATTCATCAGAGAAAATAACTTTACCCCAGTCCTCAGCAGTCCAATCCAATACCAAATCTTTTCAGTCTCCTGAGGGGAATAGGTTTTGTCGTGCCCTCTTCACAACTGTCTTGGTGTGCTTGGACCATGTTAGTTTGTTGGTGATGTAGACACCAAGGAACTTGAAGCTCTCAACCTGCTTCACCACTGCACCGTCGATGAGAATGGGGGCATGCTCGGTCCTTTTTTCCTGTAGTCCACAATCATCTCCTTTGTCTTGATCACGTTGAGGGAGAGGTTGTTGTCCTGGCACCACATGGCCAGGTCTTTGAACTCCTCCCTACAGGCTGTCTCGTTGTTGTCGGTGATCAGGCCTACCACTGTTGTGTCATTGGCAAACTTAATGATGGTATTGGAGTTGTGCCTGGCCATGCAGTCATGAGTGAACAAGGAGTACAGGAGGGGACTGAGCACACACCCCTGAGGGGCCCCTGTGTTGAGGATCAGCATGGTGGATGTGTTGTTACCTCTCTAACCACCTGGGGGCGTCCCATCAGGAAGTCCAGGATCCAGCTGCAGAGGGAGGTGTTTAGTCCCAGGATCCTTAGCTTAGTGATAAGCTTGAGGGCACTATGGTGTGGACACTGAGCTGTTGTCAATGAATAGCATTCTCACATAGGTGTTCCTTTTGTCCAGATGGGAAAGGGCAGTGTGGAATGTATGGTGGAAATTACAATATTATGTTATAATACTTTTATTGTATCAAATGGTTATTTTATGCAACAGCTTAAGGGGTTGTTAAAACGCTTATTTGTGTGTGTTCTACTGAGGATGGGCCTCTGGGAGATAACCCTGACAGGAGATTTATGATGTATTTTGGGTGATAAAACCTGAAGAGACCACATTCCAGAGCATGAGTTAATGTTTCTGTTCCATAAGAGAGATGTCCCCAGGGCCAGACCCTGGTCTCTACACAAAGATAACTGTTTTTATAGCAGACACTGTCTGCTGTGAATTATAAGTATCTTTCACATAAATCTTAACCTTGTGACCCATTCTATACATCTGTTGTTCGTCATGTAGGTTGAAAGGGGTGTATCGTGTATAAAATGCCTTTGTACTTTTGTCTCTGGGTTCTCAACGAATCATCGGAGGGTGATTCGTCGACCAGCCGTCATTACATTAGAGCACTCAATCAATGAACTTTATATGCGTGCGTTGTATTGACCTGCTCCCTTATTAATAAGTAAATAAAGATTTTGTTTAAGTATAACTCTGACTTGTGTGATAAGTTTGTCTCTCATTTGATAGTAAAGAAATTAACCACCACAAGTGCAATGGAGCAGTATGCAAATTGGAGTGAGTCTAGGGTTTCTGGGATAATGGTGGTGAATTGTCCCCATGCTTCTACACCTGCATTGCTTGCTGTTTGGGGTTTTAGGCTGGGTTTCTGTACAGCACTTTGAGATATCAGCTGATGTACGAAGGGCTATATAAATACATTTGATTTGATTTGATTTTGATTTGATTTGAATTGAATTGAGCCATGACCAGCCTTTCAATGCACTTCATGGCTACAGATGTGAGTGCTACGGGTCAATAGTAATTTAGGCAGGTTATCTTAGGGTTCTTGGGCACAGGGACAGACTGTGGTGGTCTGCTTGAAACATGTTGGTATTACAGACTCAGACAGGGAGATCTTGAAAATGTCAGTGAAGACACTTGCTAGTTGGTCAGCGCATGCTCGGAGTACACATCCTGGTAATCAGTCTGGTCCTTTGGCCTAGTGAATGTTGACATGCTCTCCGGCTATGGAGAGCGTGATCACATAGTCATCCGGAACAACTGATGCTCACATGCATGTTTCAGTATTACTTGCCTCGAAGCGAGCATATAATAATTTAGCTCATCTGGTAGGCTCGTATCACTGGGCAACTCTCAGCTGTGCTTCCCTTTGTAGTCTGTAATAGTTTGCAAGCCTTGCCACATCCGACGAGTGTTGGAGCCGGTGTAGTGCAATTCGACCTAAGTTCTGTATTGACACTTTGCATGTTTGATGGTTCGTCGGAGGGCATAGCGGGATTTCTTATAAGCTTCCTGGTTTGAGTCCCGCTCCTTGAAAGAGGCAGCTCTATCCTTAAGCTCAGTGCGGATGTTGCCTGTAATCCATGGCTTTTGGTTGGGGTATGTTCGTACAGTCACTGTAGGGACAACGTCATCAATGCACTTATTTATGAAGCAAGTGGAGTATTCCTCAATGCCATCGGAAGATTCCTGGAACATAATCCAGTCTGTGCTTGCAAAACAGTCATGTAGCTTAGCATATGCTTCATCTGACCACTTTTTTGTTGACCGAGTCACTGGTGCTTCCTGCTTTAATTTTTGCTTGTAAGCAGGAATCAGGAGGATAGAATTATGGACAGATTTGCCAAATGGAGGGCGAGGGAGAGCTTTGTACGCATCTCTGTGTGGAGTAACGGTGGTCTAGAGTTTTTTCCCTTTAGTTGCACATTTAACATGCTGGTGGAAATTTGGTAGAACGGATTTAAGTTTCCCTGCATTAAAGTCCCCGGGCACTAGGAGTTCCGCCTCTGTGTGAGCGTTTTCCTGTTTACTTATGGCGGTATACAGCTCATTGAGTGCAGTCTTAGTTACAGCATTGGTCTGTGGTGGTATGTAGACAGCTACAACTCTATTCGGACTTGCACTCCTTTTAAACAACAGTATTTTTTTGTTGCACTCCTTCTAAACAACGCATTTTTTTAAAACTTTGTCAAGGAGTAAAGTCTACAAAACTTAGTCCACTCTGTTTGTAACATATTCTAGTTTTACAAACAGAAAACTATTGTGAGATCAAATGTTTGATCATTGAGAAAATAGACAGAATGTCAGTCCAGTTCCCTCTCACGCCCTACTCTGCCACTGCAGGCCACTGAGTTTCCTCTCCCCACCATATTTGGCAGGGAGAGGAAACTCCAACTGGATGATTCACATTTATACTTCCAATGAAACATCTGGGTCATTGTTCCATCCGTGCTAACACTAATAAGTTAGCTAGTGTTTATCTACGTTGAAAAGGAACTTAAGTTAATCATAGTGTGTTGACACATATTGCTAGCTATCTAGCTAATGTTAACATGCTGGGTGTGCTCCGGTTGCATCAATTTCAATGCAGGACATTTATTATGAAGGTGAACCTTAAAAGCCACTGTTGTGGCTAATCGTTAGTGTTGCTACCTTTACACATACAGTTGAAGTCGGAAGTTTACATACACTTAGGTTGGAATCATTGAAACTAGTTTTTCAACCACTCCACAAATTTATTGTTAACAAACTATAATTTTGGCAAGTCTGTTAGGACATCTACTTTGTGCATGACACAAGTAATTTTTCAACAATTGTTTATAGACAGATTATTTCACTTATAATTCACTGTATCACCATTCCAGTGGGTCAGAAGTTTACATTCACTAAGTTGACTGTGCCTTTAAACAACTTGGAAAATTCCTAAAAATGATGTCATGGTTTTAAAAGCTTCTGATAGGCTAATTGACATCATTTGTGTCAATTGGAGGTGGACCTGTGGATGTATTTCAAGGCCTACCTTCAAATGCAGCGCCTCTTTGGAAAAATGGGAAAATCAAAAGAAATCAGCTAAGATCTCTGAAAAAAAATTGTAGACCTCCACAAGTCTGGTTCATCCTTGGGAGCAGATTCCAAACGCCGGAAGGTACTATGTTTGTCTGTACAAACAATAGTATGCAAGTATAAACACCATGGGACCACGCAGTCGTCATACCGCTCAGGAAGGAGATGCATTCTGTCTCCCAGAGATGAACGTACTTTGGTGCGAAAAGTGAAAATCAATCCCAGAACAACAGCAAAGGGCCTTGTGAAGATGCTGGAGGAAACAGGAACAAAAGTATATACACTGCTCAAAAAAATAAAGGGAACACTAAAATAACACATCCTAGATCTGAATGAATGAAATATTCTTATTAAATACTTTTTTCTTTACATAGTTGAATGTGCTGACAACAAAATCACACACAAATTATCAATGGAAATCAAATTTATCAACCCATGGAGGTCTGGATTTGGAGTCACACTCAAAATGAATAAAGTGGAAAACCACACTACAGGCTGATCTAACTTTGATGTAATGTCCTTAAAACAAGTCAAAATGAGGCTCAGTAGTGTGTGTGGCCTCCACGTGCCTGTATGACCTCCCTACAACGCCTGGGCATGCTCCTGATGAGGTGGCGGATGGTCTCCTGAGGGATCTCCTCCCAGACCTGGACTAAAGCATCCGCCAACTCCTGGACAGTCTGTGGTGCAATGTGGCGTTGGTGGATGGAGCGAGACATGATGTCCCAGATGTGCTCAATTGGATTCAGGTCTGGGGAACAGGCGGGCCAGTCCATAGCATCAATGCCTTCCTCTTGCAGGAACTGCTGACACACTCCAGCCACATGAGGTCTAGCATTGTCTTGCATTAGGAGGAACCCAGGGCCAACCGCACCAGCATATGGTCTCACAAGGGGTCTGAGGATCTCGGAACCTAATGGCAGTCAGGCTACCTCTGGCGAGCACATGGAGGGCTGTGCGGCCCCCCAAAGAAATGCCACCCCACACCATGACTGACCCACCGCCAAACCGGTCATGCTGGAGGATGTTGCAGGCAGCAGAATGTTCTCCACTGCGTCTCCAGACTCTGTCACGTCTGTCACGTGCTCAGTGTGAACCTGCTTTCATCTGTGAAGAGCACAGGGTGCCAGTGGCGAATTTGCCAATATTGGTGTTATCTGGCAAATGCCAAACGCCCTGCACGGTGTTGGGCTGAAGCACAACCCCCACCTGTGGACGTCGGGCCCTCATCCCACCCTCATGGAGTCTGTTTCTGACCGTTTGAGCAGACACATGCACATTTGTGGCCTGCTGGAGGTCATTTTGCAGGGCTCTGGCAGTGCTCCTCCTTGCACAAAGGCGGAGGTAGCGGTCCTGCTGCTGGGTTGTTGCCCTCCTACGGCCTCCTCCACATCTCCTGATGTACTGGCCTGTCTCCTGGTTGCGCCTCCATGCTCTGGACACTACGCTGACAGACACAGCAAACCTTCTTGCCACAGCTCGCATTGATGTTCCATCCTGGATGAACTGCACTACCTGAGCCACTTGTGTGGGTTGTAGACTCCGTCTCATGCTACCACTAGAATGAAAGCACCGCCAGCATTCAAAAGTGACCAAAACATCAGTCAGGAAGCATAGGAACTGAGAAGTGGTCTGTGGTCACCACCTGCAGAACCACTCCTTTATTGGGGGTGTCTTGCTAATTGCCTATAATTTCCACCTGTTGTCTATTCCATTTGCACAACAGCATGTGACATTTATTGTCAATCAGTGTTGCTTCCAAAGTGGACAGTTTGATTTCACAGAAGTGTGATTGGCTTGGAGTTACATTGTGTTGTTTAAGTGTTCCCTTTATTTTTTTGAGCAGTGTATATCCACAGTAAAACAAGTCTTATATCGACATAACCTGAAAGGCTGCTCAGCAAGGAAGAAGCCACCGCTCCAAAACTGACATAAAAAAAAAGTCAGACTACGGTTTGCAACTGCACATGGGGACAAAGATTGTACTTTTTTGAGAAATGTCCTCTGGTCTGATGAAACAAAAATAGAACTGTTTGGTCATAATGACCATCGTTATGTTTGGAGGAAAGAGAGGGAGGCTTGCCAGTCGAGGAACACCATCCCAACGTGAAACATGGGGGTGGCAGCATCATGTTGTTGGGGTGCTTTGCTGCAGGAGGGACTGGTGCACTTCACAAAATAGATGGCATCATGAGTAGGACAATTATGTGGATATATTGAAGCAACATCTCCAGACATCAGTCAGTAAGTTAAAGCTTGGTCGCAAATGGGTCTTCCAAGTGGACAATGACCCCAAGCATACTTCCAAAGTTGTGGCAAAATGGCTTAAGGACAACAAAATCAAGGTATTGGAGTGGCCATCACAAAGCCCCGACCTCAATCCAATAGAACATTTGTGGGCAGAACTGAAAAAGCGTGTGCAAGCAAGGAGGCCTACAAACCTGACTCAGTTACACCAGCTCTGTCAGGAGGAATGGGCCAAATTCACCCAACTTATTGTGGGAAGCTTGTGGAAGGCTACCTGAAGCATTTGACCCAAGGTAAACAATTTAAAGGCAACGCTACCAAATGGTAATTGAGTGTATGTAAACCTCTGACCCACTGGGAACATGATGAAAGAAATTAAAGCTGAAATAAGTCATTCTATAAACAATATTATTCTGACATTTCACATTCTTAAAATAAAGTGGTGATCCTAACTGACCTAAACAGGGAATTTTTACTAGGATTAAATGTCACTGTCATTGTTTTTGAAAGAAAAGCCTTTTTTGTCCAATTAAATAACATCAAATTGATCAGAAATACAGTGTAGACATGGTTAATGTTGTAAATGTTTTTCATGGAATATCTACATAAGTGTAGAAGCCCATTATCAGCAACCATCACTTGTGTTCCAATGGCACGTTGTGTTAGCTAATCCAAGTGTATCATTTTAAAAGGCTAATTGATCATTAAGAATACCCTTTTGCAATTATGTTAGCACAGTTGAAAACTGTTCTGATTGAAAAAGCAATAAAACTGTCCTTCTTTAGACTAGTTGAGTATCTGGAGCATCAGCATTTGTGGGTTCAATTACAGGCTTAAAATGGCCAGAAACAAAGAACCTTCTTCTGAAACTCGTCAGTCTATTCTTGTTCTGAGAAATGAAGGCTATTTCATGCGAGAAATTGCCAAGAAACTGAAGCTCTTGCACAACGCTGTGTACTACTCCCTTCACAGAACAGCGCAAACCTGCTCTAACCATAATTGAAAGAAGAGTGCGAGGCCCCGGTGCACAACTGAGCAAGAGGACAAGTAAATTAGTGCCTAGTCTAGTTTGAGAAACAAACGCCTCACACGTCCTCAAGAGGCATCTTCATTAAATAGTACTCGCAAAACACTAGTCTCAATGTCAAAACAGTGAAGAGGCGACTCCGGGATGCTGGCCTTCTAGGCAGAGTTCCTCTGTCCAGTGGCTGTGTTCTTTTGCCCATCTTAATCTTTTCTTTTTATTGGCCAGTCTGAGATATGGCTTTTTCTTTGCAACTCTGCCTAGAAGGCCAGCATCCCGGAGTCGCCTCTTCACTGTTTTGACGTTGAGACTGGTGTTTTGCGAGTACTATTTAATGAAGCTGCCAGTTGTGGACTTGTGTGGTGTTTGTTTGATGTTATTTTAATGGACAAAAAAATTGCTTTTATTTCAAAAACAAGGACATTTCCAAGTGACCCCAAACTTTTGAATGGTAGTGTATATGTAAAGGAAGACAAGCTTAGGCCTAGCCCGAGAGAGAGATATGCCGACAGCGTGCTAAGACACCAACATGCATTTCTTTATACTTTATACAGATAGGCTAGGCTACTGTGTCTGCTATAGAGATATAGACATACAGAATAAGGCAAACTCATTCATTTCCTATCAGAATGTGTTGTATAAAGATAAGCATTATATTGTTTGATTATAGGAATAACTCTTGTGGGCCTGTTACGCTCAACTAGGTGTGGTGGGTGGAATCAGGCGCAGAGAGCAGGGTTCAGTCGTTTTTCAAATTTGTTCCCCAGCGCAACAAAACAGTCACGCCAACACACAGGGGGTATCTAAGTTGCCAGTCCAAACAACAGGACAAAATAGTCAGGAGAAAAAATACACGAATAAATCACACCATCAAACACAGAGTAACAAAAACAAGCCCGCACAAATACCCAGCGGGCCTAGTGCCCTTAAATACCCTACAAACAAACCCTAATACAAATCAGGTGTACCCAATTACCCAATAACCCAAAACAAACGGAAAGGGAAACGATGGCAGCTAATAGGCCGGCGACGACGACCGCCGAGCACCGCCCGAACAGGAAGAGGCACCATCTTCGGCGAGGTTCGTGACAGTACCCCCCCCCCCCCCCCCCCCCTCCCCCCCTGACGCGCGGCTCCCGCAGCGCCGACCCCGGCCTCGAGGACGACCCGGAGGACGAGGCGCAGGGCGATCCGGGTGGAGGCGATGGAAATCCCTCAAGAGGGAAGGATCTAAAATGTCCCTCCCCGGTACCCAGCACCTCTCCTCCGGACCGTACCCCTCCCAGTCCACGAGGTACTGCAGGCCCCTCACCCGGCGTCTCGAGTCCAGAATAGCTCGTACTGTGTACGCCGGGGACCCCTCGATGTCCAGAGGGGGTGGAGGGACCTCTGGTACCTCACTGTCTTGTAGGGGACCAGCTACCACCGGCCTGAGGAGAGACACATGAAACGAGGGGTTAATACGATAATAAGAGGGAAGTTGCAATCTATAACACACCTCGTTTATCCTCCTCAGGACTTTAAATGGCCCCACACACTGCGTCCCCAGCTTCCGGCAGGGCAGGCGGAGGGGCAGGTTTCGGGTCGAGAGCCAGACCCTGTCCCCTGGTGCGAACACCGGGGCCTCACTGCGGTGGCGGTCAGCGTCTCTCTTCTGCCATTCACTGGCCTGCCTGAGAGAATCCTGGACTGCCCGCCAGGTCTCTCTAGAGCGCTGTACCCACTCCTCCACCGCAGGAGCCTCGGTCTGACTCTGATGCCACGGAGCCAGGACCGGCTGGTAGCCCAGTACACATTCAAATGGCGACATATTCGTGGACGAATGCCGAAGAGAGTTCTGGGCTAACTCTGCCCACGGGACGTACCTCGCCCATTCTCCTGGCCGGTCCTGGCAATACGACCTCAGAAACCTGCCCACTTCCTGGTTTACTCTCTCCACCTGCCCATTACTTTCGGGGTGATAACCAGAGGTAAGGCTGACCGAGATCCCCAGACGCTCCATAAACGCCTTCCAAACCCGAGACGTGAACTGGGGACCCCGATCGGAGACGATATCCTCTGGAACCCCATAGTGCCGGAAGACGTGGGTAAATAGAGCCACTGCAGTCTGTAGGGCCGTAGGGAGACCAGGCAATGGGAGGAGACGGCAGGACTTAGAGAACCGATCCGCAACGACCAGAACGGTAGTGTTACCCTGAGATGGGGGAAGATCAGTAAGGAAATCTACCGAGAGATGGGACCATGGCCGTTGTGGAACCGGGAGGGGCTGTAACTTCCCTCTAGGAAGGTGCCTTCAACTGGTTGAAGGCTCCATCAGCCTCTGCTCACCACCGCAAACGTACCGGCCCCCACTTCAGCAGTGAGGTAATGGGCGCCGCTACTTGGCCAAAACCCCGGATAAACCTCCGGTAGTAATTGGCAAACCCTAAAAACCGCTGCACCTCCTTTACCGTGGTCGGAGTCGGCCAATTACGCACGGCGTTAACGCGGTCACACTCCATCATCATCCCCGAGCTGGAAATGCGATAACCCAAGAAGGAAACGGCTGGTTTGGAGAACACACATTTCTCAGCCTTGATGTATAGGTCATGCTCCAGCAGTCGCCCAAGAACCTTGCGCACCAGGGAAACATGCGCTGTCATCAATATAGACTACCACACCCTGCCCGTGCAAGTCCCTGAGAATCTCATCTACAAAGGATTGGAAGACGGCTGGAGCATTCTTCAACCCATACGGCATGACGAGGTACTCATAGTGGCCTGATGTGGTACTAAACGCTGTTTTCCACTCGTCTCCTCCCCGAATACGCACCAGATTATACGCGCTCCTTTGGTCCAGTTTTGTGAAGAAACGCGCTCCGTGGAATGATTCCACCGCCGTAGCGATGAGAGGTGGCGGATAACTAAAACCCACTGTGATCGAATTGAGACCTCGATAATCAATGCACGGACGCAGACCTCCCTCCTTTTTCCTCACAAAAAAGAAACTCGAGGAGACGGGTGACATGGAGGGCCGAATGTACCCCTGTCTCAGAGCTTCCATGACATATGTTTCCATAGCCAGCGTCTCCTCCTGTGACAGTGGGTACACATGACTCCGGGGAAGTGCAGCGTTCTCCTGGAGGTTTATCACGCAATCCCACCGTCGATGGGGTGGTAATTTGGTCGCCTTCTTCTTACTAAAAGCGATAGCCAAATCGGCATATTCTGGGGTGAATGCGCACGGTGGAAACCTGGTCTGGACTCTCCACCATCGTGGCACCGATGGAAACTCCTAAACACCTCTCTGAACACTCGTCTGACCACCCCTTAAGAGCCCCCTATTTCCAGGAAATAAGGGGATTGTGAATAGCCAGCCAGGGAACCCCCAACACCACCACGGGGGGTGAACTCCAGGTAGTTGTCCCGAGCCGAGTCTGGACTGTTCCAGACCGAGTTAGCCCAGTCCAGGGCCCTGCCCGTTAAACAGGAGACGAGGAGGCTCACACTCTCCTCACCCGAGGGAGCCGGACGCACGGTAGCCAGGTAGAGCTCTAGCTGGAGCAAAAATCCCTGGCACCCAGCCGCCGCTCCCTCGTACTCCCTCGGGGGGGAGAGACGCAGTGCGCCGGACCCAGAGGACGACGTAGGTGGAGTAGGTGGTGTCGGCAGTGGGGGAGCTGGGGTAGACGTCGGGAGACCACTCCTCTCCCATCGTTCCATCCTCTCCATCATCTGGTCCATCGCGGTACCAATCCGATGGAGGACAGCTGTGTGGTGATGGACGCGCTCCTCCATAGTGGGGAGAGGGGTGGTCGCTGCTCCTGCTGACTCCATTTCAAAAGGTGCGGGCTTCTGTTACGCTCAACTAGGTGTGGTGGGTGGAATCAGGCGCAGAGAGCAGGGTTCAGTCGTTTTTCAAATTTATTCCCCAGCGCAACAAAACAGTCATGCCAACACACAGGACAAAATAGGCCGGAGAATAAATACACAAATAAATCACACCATCAAACACAGAGTAACAAAAACAAGCCCGCACAAATACCCAGCGGGCCTAGTGCCCTTAAATACCCTACAAACAAACCCTAATACAAAACAGGTGTACCCAATTACCCAATAACCCAAAACAAACGGAAAGGGAATCGATGGCAGCTAATAGGCCGGCGGCGACGACCGCCGAGCACCGCCCGAACAGGAAGAGGCACCATCTTCGGCGAGGTTCGTGACAGGGCCTAAAAGTTCAAATGCTGGAGTCAGTTGGAGCGCCTTCATATCATAGGCATGCCGTAGCTAAAGCTTAGTAATAGCCACACCACACCTTCACAAAAGTTTATTTACTTTATTAATGTAATATCAAAAGTCAAGCCATGGTTTATAGGAAAATACAAGCAAGATATTTATTATATCGCAGCAAACACAACATTACAGTTGCAACTTAATTTGGGCAAAGAAAATGGCTCAACAGAATGAAACAAAACACTTGTGAACTGGTTTAAACTTCACAAAAGTTTTGAACAAGCTATATTGCAGCAATTACCAAGAAAGGTTAGTGCCTATTGTACCCAACAAATAACAGCAACAGCCTACTGTTATTTATTTTTACAACCTATCTTAAACTAAATATGTATCACACAATAAAAAATATAAAAAATAATTTAGCCAAAGAAAATGTCTCCACAGAATTAAACAAAACATGTTTGGCATATTTAAAGAACTGGTTTCGATTAATAAATAGGCGTACAATAATAACAATGATTACATTTTTAATGATAAAACTAATTTTTGTAAATATGAAAAAATAAATAGATAAATGTAAGTTCTAAAATTGCGTCCTACCTGAATAGCGAGTGGCACAGTAGCCTGCACCAATCCTCTTATGTTTGTCGACTACAATATTACAACTCTTGTAGGCTTTTAACTGTAGGTAGGGGGCGCCACTTTGGTTTTAGAAGTGGGGGAAACATAACCTGTCTGGGGGTCTAAAGCTAATTTCCTGAATTTTTGCACAATTCAATATGCCGTCTCTACTTAGAAAAAAAAATAAAAGCAAATATGCCCACAGTTATCAAGCTAGGTAAGAGATCATTATTAAATATGTTTAAGTGATTAAGACTGAACTAGATCAAAGGTAATTCAAAAATACCTATTGCGTTGCACCTTTAACCAATAGCCTAACAAATGAACAACTCTTTCAAAAATACAAAGAGATTTTGATTGTCTTTATTAAGACATCCTCTATATCTAATTTCAGCCAGACTGATCAGCCAGCCCAAGCCGCCTGCATGCCCGACCCCCACCAGTCTATCCAATAACTCAACTCTCTCCCAACACATGCTCCTTCCCAGGTCCCACCTTTAAATAAAAAAAATCCACAAGGGGAAAGGTTTGGACAAAAAAAAACACAAAAACTGCAAATCCTCCATATAATTAATCTTATAGGCCTAATAGTACTGTATCTCTCTTTTGACAATATAGCTGGTTCACCCTGTTCTGTCCCTAAGGGTCCACCACCCTGCAGCGCCCCAACCCAACACCCCACTCAGCTTTAGGATCTTAGTCAAACATTCATTATTGCTTTCGGATGTGTTAGGCAAAGGCCAGAGTGACACCCAACAGGATGGAAGACCCCAGGACCAGTTCTGAGCAGCCCAGCAGCTAGGGATTGCCTAAATAGATATCTAGCCTGACGTGGGCATGTTTTCAATACAGACTCCTTTAGTCCTACTGTATTCCGGATAAGGCATCCAGACCTTATGAAAGTTGCCCATTATACCCTTAATCTGGTAATAAATCAAAACTAGTAATACATAACTTGACATTGTGGGAGGATAGCCAACTTAAAAATGAATGGCAATGCTTTTCTTAGTCGCTATAAATGCTTGATTACACTGTTTCTTCAGATAGGTCTCCAGTATCAACATTTCCAAGCAAACAAAAACAAGGAGAAGGGAGAATCTGTAGACATGCTGAGGTAAAAGAGCATACTCTTTGCCTGAATTTAGCCAGCCTTCACAAGACCATAACATATGGAAATATTTCCCTTTTTGTGTTTTACGTCTCCAGCACAGGAATTACATTTCTGAGTGTACGTCATTCAGTTTCACTGGCATATAGTGCATGCTATGGCTGGTCTTAAACTGCAGTAATTTAAGTTGGAGATGATATGAACATGACTGGGCATTGAAACATATCTGTATCCATTCATCATCATCAATAGCTTCTACCAGGTCTTCATCACATTTTTGTTTTATATGTTTTGTGTAATTGGGAAAAGCCTCTATCAACCCTTGATACAGTTTGTAAATCAACTTTGGAGGTTTGTCAGACTGCTTTAAAATAGCATGTGGCTTGTCCAGTGTTTGCTGCACAGTGAGAATAAAGTGTTGTGTTTGCAAAAATTAACCTCAGCTCCGTCACAGACTGGTCTTCGCTGGCTGCCTGACCCTGATGAGACTCCTGTCACCATCTGATTCTCATAAGATGAGGCATGACAAAGAATTACCTTGGTGTACATTTATAAATCATTTTATCTGAGAATAGAATCAATGGTTCAGTAATTGAAATTACCATTATTCCCAGATCCCAGACTGTAGCTTTAAGCTGCTGTCCTGTAGCTACTGTAGGTCTACTTATCAATTCAAGATGGAACATTGTATTGTTCACTGATATTGTTAATATACTGCAAAAATCACCTGAGCTCGGTAGACTGGTCTTCCCTGGCTGTCGGACCCTGTTGGGACCCCTGTCACCATTTGATCCTGCTAAGACATGATGAGCATGTACAATACCTTCAGAACGTATTCAGACCCCTTGACTTTTTCCACATTTTGTTATATTATAGCCTTATTCTAAAATGGATCAAATAAAATCCTCAGCAATCTACACACAATACCCCATAACGACAAAACGAAAACCAGGTTTTTGAAATGTTTGCAAATATATAAATAATACATAACAGAAATACCTTACTGACATGAGTATACAGCCCCTTCGCTATGATTCTCGGAATTGAGCTCAGGTGCATCCTGTTTCCATTGATCATCCTTTCTACAACTTGATTGGAGTCAACCTGTGGTAAATTCAATAGATTGGACATAATTTGGAAAAGCACACACCTTTCTATATAAGGTCCCAGAGTTGACAGTGCATGTCAGGGCAAAAACCAAGCCATGAGGAAGAAGGAATTGTCCGTAGAGCTCCGAGACAGGATTGTGTCGATCTAGGGAAGGGTACCAAAAAAATGCATGCAGCATTGAAGGTCCTGCAATCCCGACAGAGATCATTGTAGCACGGTCTGCTGGTAGGAGCAGGCAGACAACCAGACGACTTTGGGATTAAAATATTGTATTTTTGTTGTCCCACAGATTATTTAGAAACGGTCCGCTTACTGCTTTGTTTGCGTTAGCCTACCTTTTGTATTAAAAGCACATATTTTGGGGAATGATTCATTATTCACAAACAAAATCCTCTGCTTCAACTTCAGTAGTCTATCTCCGAGTTGGGCGTGAGAGTTCAAGTGCAACTAAACTCAGCAAAACAAGAAAACGTCTCTTTTTCAGGACCTTTCAAAGATAATTCGTAAAAGTCCAAATAACTTCACAGATCTTCATTGTAAAGGGTTTAAACACTGTTTCCTATGCTTGTTGTGGCCAGGGCAATAAATTGCAATGTCCGTACTGTGACTGTCCGCAATCGGCTGAGAGAGGCTGGACTGATGGCTTGAAGGCCTGTTGTAAGGCAGGTCCTCACCAGACATGACCGGCAACAACGCCTATGGGCACAAACCCACCATCGCTGGACCAGACAGGACTGGCAAAAAGTGCTCTTCACTGACGACTCGCGGTTTTCTCACCAGGGGTGATGGTCGGATTTGCGTTTATCGTCGAAGGAATGAGCGTTACACCGAGGCCTGTACTCTGGAGCGGGATCGATTTGGAGGTGGAGGGTCCGTCATGTTCTGGGGCGGTGTGTCACAGCATCATCGGAGTGAGCTTGTTGTCATTGCAGGCAATCTCAACACTGTGCAGTACAGGGAAGACATCCTCCTCCCTTATGTGGTACTGCAGTACTTAATGGAGCTGGTGGCCACACCCAATACTGACTGTTACTTTTGATTTTGATCCCCCCTTTGTTCAGGGACACATTATTCCATTTCTGTTAGTCACATGTCTGTGGAACTTGTTCAGTTTATGTCTCAGTTGTTGAATCTTGTTATGTCATACAAATATTTACACATGTTAAGTTTGCTGAACATAAACGCAGTTGACAGTGAGAGGACGTTTATTTTTTGCTGAGTTTTTATGGAATCATGTATTAGCAAAAAAAGTGTTTAAACAAATCAGAATATATATTATATTTGAGTTTCTTCAAAGTAGCCACCCTTTGCGATGATGACAGCTTTGCACACTCTTGACATTCGTCCAACCAGCTTCATGAGGTAGTCACCTGGAATTAATTTAAATTAACAGGTGTGCCTTGTTAATTTGTGGAATTTCTTTCCTTAATACATTTGAGCCAATCAGTTGTGTTGTGACAAGGTAGGGGTGGTATTTAGAAGATAGCCCTATTTGGTAAAAGACCAAGTCCATATTATGGCAAGAACAGCTCAAATAAGCAAAGAGAAAAGACAGTCCATCATCACTTAAACTTCTTCGGGACAGTTGAGCTAACGTAGGCTATGCGATTAGCATGAGGTTGTAAGGATGCCATGCTATTGTTTGAGGAGAGTGCACAATTTTAACATGAAAAGTTATTAATAAACAAATTTGGCACATTTGTGCAGTCTTGATACAACATTTTGAACAGAAAAGCAATGGTTCATTGGATCAGTCTAAAACTTTGCACATACACCGATGCCATCTAGTGGCCAAAATCTAAATTGCACCTGGGAATAATACATAATAATAATACATACATTTCTCTTGCATTTCAAAGATGGTACAAAAAAAATACAAAATAAATGTTGTTTTTTTCTTAGTAATATCTTTTACCAGATCTATTGTGTTATATTCTACTACATTCCTTTCACATTTCCATAAACTTCAAAGTGTTTCCTTTCAAATGATACCAAGAATATGCATATCCTTGCTTCAAGGCCTGAGCTACAGGCAGTTAGATTTGGGTATGTCATTTTAGCTGAAAAATGAAAAAAATGGGCTAATCCTTAAGAGGACATGAAGGTCAGTCAATCCGGAAAATTTCCAGAACTTTGCATGTTTCTTCAAAAGCAGTTGCAAAAACCATCAAGGTCTATGATGAAACTGGCTCTCATGAGGACCGCCACAGGAAAGAAAGACCCATAGTTACCTCTGCTGCAGAGGATAAGTTGCACCTGTACATAGTCCATCTGTAAATAGCCCATCGAACTACCTCATCCCCATACTGTATTTATTAATTTATATTGCTCCTTTGCACCCCAGTATCTCTTGCACATTCATATTTTGCACATCTACCATCCCAGTGTTTAATTTCTATATTGTAATTACTTCGCCACCATGGCCTATTTATTGCCTACCTCCCTTATCCTACCTCATTTGCACATACTGTATATAGATTTTTTTCTACTGTATGTTCATTTATTCCTGTCACGAAAGTCGTAAGCATACTCGGACCAAAGTGCAGCGCGATATGGGTTCCACATGATTATTTACTGAAAGGCACAAAAACAATAAAGAATAAACGACACGTGAAGCTATGGAGTGATCACAGGCAACGTCACGTAAACAAGATCCCACAAAACACAGTGGGTTAATGGCTGCCTAAATATGATCCCAAATCAGAGACCCCCCCCCCCCCCCCCAAAGGTGCAGACCTGAAACCTGAAACCAACTGGGGAGGGTAGGGGGGTGATTAGTGTTGGTGGTGGCTCCGGTGCGGGTCTTTGCCCCCGCCCAGACCACGGCATCGGCGCAGAGGAGGGCCCCGGCCATAGAGCTGGGTTGGACGCCGCACCCGGACTGGGCACCGGCGCGG